>NC_072852.1:112731998-113980806 GCF_028858705.1 Grus americana
TTCATCAAAAATACTCATTTATTCCTCTGTTTTGAGGAAAATTATATTTATTATGTTCAGTTGAACTGGCAGAGCTTTACAAATTAATTTTTAGTAACTTCGTAGAAATATACTGTAGAATGGATTTTTAAGAGGTATGTTAAATTCTATTGCTATTTCTGAGCCTGATGTTTTTTAGGCAGCCAAAAATTATAATTGACGGGAAATCTGATGCCATCAAAAGTAGTGATAAACATTAATTTCCTTTAGTAAGAAAAGATCTAGTTGTTTAAAGACATTTCTCACCTCCTTTATTATTTTGGCCATCAAAACAAACACTTTTATGTTTAAGATGAAAGCAAAGTATGCTTCTGTTTAATCATTCTGAAGAGCTTTTCTTTTTAATCTTTGGGCTTTCAATTACTGAGTACAAACATTGAAGTTTTCTTTCACTCAGAAGCCTGAACATTTTGGTGGACTTATATGTTAAACTTCAGTTTTTAACAGCGTCCAACAACCCAAGGCAGTAGTAACACCAATGATTTACTATATTTTTGCATACATGATCAGAAGACTTTTAGGTTGCTAGTGACATATATGTGTAGTTTTACATTCCAACAAGGAATGGCTGCTAGTGAGAAGCCAGGGTTATGGACAAATGACACTAAGGTTTTCAGCTGCATTACTACCTGAGGCTTTTCCCTGTTCTTCATATTCAAGGTCAAAAGGCAGACATTTTTTGACTCTTGTTTTGCGTACCAAAGATGGAAAAGAACCTGCAGATAAATTATATGTTAGCATCTTACATTGAGAAGAGCACCAATAAAAGTGCAATTAAGTACATAGCTTCTCTCATTGCTCTCACATGTAAAGTTAAGCACATTTCTGGATACCTAATAACTAGGGCACATGAGAACTACTTTGTTGTACATTTTAATTTTTAAACCAGGTGTTTTAGTTCTATGAAAAACTCATAATCAAGGTAGAACCCACTTGCAGTTCCACATTATTCAACATTAATCTGGTCCCTTTACCATTAATGTCAAAGGTAAACTACCAAGTGACTCTGTGGGAATAATATAACTTTTTTTCCTAATGAACATGAGATGAACATAATATAATTTCAGTAATAACTAAAATTAATAGAAGGGACGTATTCTAAATAAATATGTTGAATTTATTCAGAATTCCACCTCCCCTTCATTATGCCTGTATGGCAAAATAACTAGATACATATTTTCTGTGATTGAAAAACCACTAATCTCACTTAATTTGCAAGGATTCATGTTAAGGAATCTATTTTCATTCAGTCTGTAATAAGTACCATTAAAGTTTATGGGAGTTGTATGTACACATAGTGAAGACAGCAAAATACTTAATATTTGCCTCGTTTTGATCTGTTCAAGTATTGGCCAAGAAGCATGGAAAATTTTGGGAAATTTTATTCAGTGAAATCACAGAATAAAACATGAATATAAGATTTTCTGTTATTAGAAGCGGCAGTGTATTATGTCAGAGTATAAATATATGCCAGTATTTTATCTTATACCCTTTCTAAAATAATCTCGCTTTCAAGTTTACTAAGTACTGTAAATTCCTCATTAAAAAAAAAAAAAGTGTTGAAACTTCCCCATCTTTAAAAAATACAGCAGTGTTAATGCTTATTATGATGTACTGAAGTTTTAATTCTACATGCTTAAAAATGTAGGAACAGTATTTCTTCATATACTATGGGATTCTAATTTTGTTTTTTAAACCCCAGATGAGAAATAAGACATATGGAAAGATAAGATTTTCTGGCAACTTCTCCCATAGGTTATCTTAGATGTTAAAATCCCATTGTGATACAGGGAATTGTAGTCTCCAGAAATATTGTTTTCCTCTGAAAATAATTGTTTGAATAAAACAACTTTAATTCCTTTTTTTCATAAAAGCATTTATAAAACTTATTTTGCACTGGATAATGGTCTTGGTGGAGCTGGAAACCAAAAAATGAACTGAAACAACCCTCTGTAAGTGCACTCACTGCCAAAACTTTCCTAATCTTTGTTATAGCTGCCACATGCCTTATTCCCTACTACCCAGTGACGGTATCCAGTTTTATGATTTTGAGAAGAGAAAAAACAGGTTTAGGTGACTGCTGTAAAATAATTTTTAATCTAAGGAATACTGAAAATACTGGGGGGAAAAAGCACATTACCTCTAAAGTTTCTTTAAAAAAAAAAAAAAAAAAAAAGTCTGTTTGATAGAACTGGTACTCACAAAGACCTAGGAATCCAGAATTTTTATGAAAATTTTAACACAGTCCTGGCCATTAGAGTAATAATAATAATAATAATAATAATAATAATAATAATAATAAAGCCTGCATATTTTATTTTGGTTCATATATTTGCCTCAGTCTCCTTTAAACTCATACTGCCTTTACCAAAGTAAGAACTTTTCACCTGATACCTTATTTTCCCTTTCAGCAAATACCTTTTAATTATTTTTGTATTTTCTTTTTTTGTCTTTGACAGATTGTGTCTTGATGTTCAGAGCAGCACGATACTGTTTCTTAATGGTAAAATTGCCACTGCTGTCATATTAGAACTAATAATGAGCAAACTGGCTAACCATACATGCCTTGACCAGCTCAGTTTATCTCTCTATACCTCTCACTTGGCAAACTCCAAATATGCGAGACATTTATTTGACAATTAAAAAAAAATGTGACAGACAGGGTAACTGGTTTAGTTGATATTGTTTTAATGGAAATGGATTAATACTATTAGCATAAATAGTATTTTTTTACCTAAAGTCAGTAAACTAATGTGAGCTTAATTTTAAATGTATAAAATTGTATTCCACAAGGACGTCTATAACAAAGCAGGTTTCCAGGATTCTAGGATTCTCATATTAAAAATATACAAACTAAGAAAGTGTCAGCAATGTGTGGGAAGGTTGTAAGTGTGGATCTAAACCAAACATCATTCAAAAGGCTTGTCTTTCCTATGTCAAAGTTGAATTTGCAGTATTCAGTATCTGTTTCTTTCTTTATGGTGGCAGGAGGGGAAAAGAGTGAGGCTACTTTGTTTTCTGGAAAAAGGTGCACAATGAATGAATTAACGGGTGAATGTCAAATATTCATTTATAAATAAAAATCATCCTAAACTGGAAAACATTTAATAACCTGCTTCAGTGGTAGACCACACGTTGAGCTAGTATTTATTCACCACAGCTCCTAGACGTAGCACTTAAGAAAAATGCCCAATGATTGCTGCTGCGCTGAAAGCTTCCTCTGTAGGAAACGCACCTTCGCTTATTTGACTGTCAGAAGAGCAGAAACCTAAAAGGCTGAACTTTTCACCAGTCATTTTTCCTCTCTAAAGTTTTCAACTCTTTCATCCACTCAAATGTTCTTCACTTCTCTAAGACCGGAAGCTGAATGCTGCCCACTGCTCCCGCGGCACCTTTTCCTACCCCTTCGCGTTTATGGTCTAAGGGAGCTTACCTTTTGCTGGGACTTATTAAAAGCTTCATCAGTCTACATTTGTTATTGCAGTTGAAGTCTCTAGCCGTCTGTTGGTACATGTGAATTATATACTTTCCTATTTGGAAATGTTTATTCTATCTGGAGAGTCCCAGAAGAAATTTTAATGGTTGACCCTTTGGACATGTGCATGACTGTAGGATATTAATTTTGTTTCCATAGGAGGTCTGTAGCTTTTAGCCTCATGTGACAATGCCAGAAGGAGGTTAGTTGGTTATAATTAATGTTTCTTTAACTAGGTCATCAGAGTATAAAATCTAACTTCAATGGCAATTAATTGGCACTTAAGCAAATATTCAACAACTCCCTTGTTAGTCTCATAAAGCCATCAGCTTTGTCTGTAATTATCAGAGCCAGGATTACTCCCCTATAACAAATTTGGAAAACATAGCACACAATAGGTATTTCAGTATGGTTTTAATTCAAGGAATAATATAGCACAGAGAAGAATTTCAAAGGGATGGATAACTTTATTGGGTTTGATTTTAAATTATCATTGGTAGCTTACACTGCGTTACTAGATTCTACTTCAGTGTTCTATCAGGCTCTACTAAAGGCCTAAAAACATCATAAATTCTTTAAAGTGTAACTCAAATGGCTATTAGTACAAACATAGTTTTAATATATTCTAACTGATTCTTAGGAGACACCAGGGAAATAACCACCCTGGCTATTATTCAGGAGTGGTGGTTGTTATTATTATTACCTTATGCAAAAATATACAGTTGTTATTTTTATTCGTAGGACAAGATGTAGGTTTGCTGTTTGATATTACTTTATTCTTTTGTCACGAAGATTGTGAACAGAAACTAGAATTGTATTAATTAATTTACTAGATGCAGTGGTGTTGAACTCATTTTTTTCCATTACTGGCAGAAGCCCACAGGCTGTGGGCTGCCCTGCCTGTGCAGGTCCCAGGGGGTGTCCGGGCTGCCCGTGCCCTGAGCGGGGCTGAGCTGGGTTGACCAGGCGCCCCGTGGCCAAGTGCCCATTGCCCAGCCTGTCTGAGCTCCAGCTCTGCCAGTGCCGCCGGGGAGGGGGCTGACAGCCCCAGCCAGTCCCTGACGGACAAACGGCCCCTGGCCGCTACTGGGGGGATGCGGGGCAGCTTGCACCCCTTCCCTGGGAGTTAGGGGGAAGGGAGCAGGCTGGGGTGAGAACCTACATAAAAATTGTCAAGTGTAGGATACAGAGGGACATTGGAAGGGTGAGCGTAAGACTAGAGAAAATGGGTAGATGCTAGGATGGACTTTTTTATAAAAATAATTTAAACTGTACAGTTGTTGAAAATTTCCTATATATCATTGTATGCACTGTTAGACAGTTGAAATGAATTTGACTAGCAATAAATTCATGGCTCTGCTTGTTACAAGATGCTGTGCATAAAACATATTATGTGTACTTCAATAGACTGTGCTTTCAGGAAGATGTAGAATTTCTCTGCTGCTTGTATTATGTAAGATGCTGTTAGCACATGGTAATTAAATAGTCATAGTGGCACAGGTGCATTGAGAAATCCCACTGAAAAGTTTGGCAAATGTAATTTAAGGAAATGTCTGAATTAAAACAAATTTTTATGGCAAAATAAGGTCATACTCCATGTGATGACAGAGTTTAGAAAAGGCACAAGCGCCTCTGTGGAAAAGAGCATCCTTCAGTTTTGAACAGCCTTATTTCTGGTTGTAAGCTTGATTTTTAAGCGGGCAGTAAGGATTCAATTGCCGTAATGTGACTGCTGAGTGTCATTTCAGATTCTGTAACGTACAGTGCCTGGTGTCCTCTGGCTGGTGCAGAAAAGCCCATGTCTGCCATAGGCACGTCTCGTGTGGATACCTCAAAGCCCTGGGCCAGCTCAGGCACTACATGTTCTGGGTTTGGGTTAGGGGAACCAAAACAGCACTCAGCCTAAAACAGTAAATGAACAGTCCTGAGGACCTCAGGGAAACATCTTACTGGACACATCATTTCTCAGCAAGAGCTATATTCTGTTAAAAAATGTTTGATTAGAAATAATTCTCCTTCATTCAAATTAGCCAGTCTCTGGAGAGGCTAGAAACAACCTTAAAGGGGAAGAGATGGACTGAGCATGTATGTTCAAAACAGGAACAATTAAATGAGCACTGTCTTTCAATGCTTTTTTACTGTACTGGCCACTGTGCTCACTGAACACATAATTAAATATTCGAGTATCTCTGGTAGGCAGCCAAACACTTCTATTCTTCATAAATTTGCTATGACTCAGGGGCATCCAATGAGGCTTATGGCATGAGAAAGCGTGGATGATTGTTTTTTCCAGCTGTATGACCACATAGTATATTAATACTAATGAAGTCTCCCAGATTCATCCTGCTGATACAACTCAGGAGGGATACAATGCCTTCTTTAAGTCTGTCACCAGTATGAGTTGCAGTATTTAATAATATCAGAATTGGAGTCAATCCCACATATCCTTCCTGGTAGTCACAATTGCAGTGAAGAAGCTGAATTGTTTTTCTTACATTTTAAATGCTTTTGGTAAATTTCTTTCTTTCTTTTTCTTTCTTTCTTTCTTTGGAACTATTTTAAATTTTTGAAAATGTAGTTTATTCTCTGTATAAATGCACATTCTAGTGAATTAATAGGATCATCCAGTTACCATGAAGTTTATGTAGAACGACCTTACTTTCTAAACCTGTTTATCCTCTAGCATTGGCTTCTTTAGCATCCTGTGCTGATTCTTCAGTAAAAGCTGCAGGTACCAATAGGGAGAATATTTGTCTTAATTTGCTAATTTTATTATATTATAAAATGGTTTTGGGACACGTCTTTGGGACATGTATCTTTGGTATTATGAATGTCTCCAGGTTTTGGCTGATCAAAACTGATTTTTCACATGTATTGAAGTAGAATTGTTAGGCATAAAGGATCAGATGGTTGCATCTAAAAGACAGTTTGTTAGCTGCTAGTTCATGCCTGTTAGTCAACAGTGCAATACTTTCAAGATTCCATCATATACTTAAGGCTTACACAAATCTAGTACATTATTAAAAAGTCAGTTAATACCACAGTCAAGCTTAGGACAAGACCAAACAGGGAAAAAACCCCAAAACAACAAACCAAAACCACACAACTCCCCCCCCCCCCAAAAAAAAAAAAAAGGAAAAAAATATGCGCTAGTCTTTACTTGCTTCAAAAATATACTGAGATTTACATTTTAAAAGAAGGTCATGCTTGGCCATACATTTGCATGAAATTTAACATCAAGCTTTCCCATATATATGCACAAGAATATGAGAATTTGGTTTTCCTTTTTTTTTTTTTTTTCAAAGAAAACTATCCAAGCTTTGAAGTATGAAAAAATCCCATTTAGCATGGAGAGATGAAAGTATCTATGAATAAGTACACAGAACTTGTAAATCTGACATTTAGAATAAAAATACAATTCACTGTCTTGGCATAAATCAGTCAGTGTGCAAGACCTTCCTGGGGGTAAGGAGGGAGGAAGGGAGAAAGAACTTTGATAGGTTAAAGAAGTTTGCTGCTTTTGAAAATGAGTTAACAATTAAACAGCATTCAGGATGAAAGAAAATTATGTTAAGCCATCTGATGGCAGGCAGAACCTTCTGTTAATATTTACTCATATTTTAAACAACCTGTCAGTCAAGACATCCGCAGAAAGCACAGGTTGAGTTGTCACAGAGGAGACTTGGTGTTTCAGTCCCATAGGCTCCTTTTCCTACAGCCTTACTCGCTGCGGTTTGCATTCCTGTTTGAAGTTTATTCGAATAACAGAAGCTGTGGGGTATTTCCTTTGTCCTCCCGATTTTTCTGTTTATATAGAACCAGATTGGAGGATTGTTTGAGAATAATGGAGGAACTGTCTATTTATCTTACAGTCAGTCCCTGGTTTGTACTAGCTCTATGTCCTTAGGTCATTTCCCTTTTTTCTAGCAGCTATGCTCTTGTGGAGTTCTTTACTTACGAATAGAAATGATCAGAAAACAAATACATTTTCAGTCATGAGACATGTTCTTTTCTTTCTTTTTGAAATATTTATGTGAACAGAACTTTGTCGTAAATATATTTATAACCTCTGTTACAGGAAGGGTTAATATTTATTTACACAACACCAAAAGTCACTTTGGGGATGACTAATGTCATCATGCAATTTTTCTTTTTAGAAAATTTTTTTTTATATAGATGATAACTGGCTTTGAATACGATGAAGTTTATTTCTTCTGACAGAATTACTTTGATATAGGCATTTCTAATAATCTACAGCTTTGAAAACACCAGTTAGTCATAATGTGGTGTTATGGACACTGTCTACACACATATTTGGTTACAACCTTAACTTCTTTGCTAAAGGTTTTCACTTTGTGATGTTGAAGGTTGTTGAGGTGTTATTAGACATACATCTTAGCAATAAAGGCAAGCTAAATAAAATGATTTAAAGTACAGAAACCCCCCTTACTTCTAAGATAAATAACATTGTAGTAATTTCTCTCTGATTTTGGTAAAGGAGTATGTAGGGTGCATGCTCAAATTTGTCATTAGTAAAATCTGGAATTTATTGTCAACCTTCAACACCTCGTTATTTTTCACTAACAGTGATCATAAATCATTTGGATTGTTCTTAAGCGTAGCCATATATGTTTAAATGTGCCTACACTGAAGACTGCATTTACTGTAGGGATACCCGAGTCAGATGTGCACAGGTAGGCGGGAGCAATCTGGCTCTGACAGCCTGGAGCTCAGCGCGGCCTCATTTATGCAGTTTTCTGACAGGTTGAATCAAGCTGCAGGAAGGCGCCGTGTCTACCCTGCTTTACATACAACGTACATAAAGTAGGGTACAGTGCAAGTTAATAATAGCCAGTTTGGGATATACGTACACTAAGAAGTTAGTTAACATTTTAAAGGCTAAGAAACAGAGAAGTAAAATGGATGAGGAAAGGATGGGAATAGGATTCAGTCAGTTAGCGGGGATGTCCTTCAGCCCTCAAAAAAACCCTAACACAAGCCTGATTCCATATGTTCCAGTTTAAGAAAGCTTTTAGTATTGTATCTGTCTTGCACTGTCCCTCTGGGGCAATGCTGAGTTTCCCACGGTGCAATGTATTTATTTAAAGCAGCACTAGCCTTAAATAAATGGAATGGGATAGCATTGGAAGAATCATCATAATTTCTTTCTCTTTCAGTAAGGTATTGAACTGCATAGAAATATGTGGTGTAAAATATAGACACATCTGCATTTTCCATATGGCTTCTCAGAGAGGGAAGTTTCTTAACATTTTCTATTCTTTCACTGTTTTATACTTTTTATTGTCATTCTAAGAGTAGAATTTCTCTAAAATAATCAGTTAAAGTACAATCATTAATAAGCCGTTTGGCGCATATATAAAGCCTATCTACATAGACATATATAGCATAAATATATGCCATATATGGCATATATGAAATATATGATATATAAATAAATATTGAAAATGTGTTTAGCGATTTCATTCTTCTGACTTGAAATGAAAAAAGATCATGTAGGTCCATTCTCTGGTGTGAGGGCTGTTAGAATGGCCTGAATTAAAAAAAAAAAAAATCATCACTAATACCTAACCTCTGTGTGAATTTATATAAATCAAGAAGGAAACCTAAATTATACTCCCAATTTGCTCTAGATTTCTCTGCTCGAGCCAGTGCTAAAGAAAACTACCAGTATGAAACCCAGGCTTTCTGAAACTAAAATTAAAGCTGACTTCATTCTGAATTCAGGATGAACGCTCATGTGTCCCTGCCTGCATTCTCACCATTGACTCTGTCTTCCTGTTCTGTATCATCGCTGGACCATTTCATTTTCACTCTCATTAGTCTCCCCCCTTGAGAGGTATGCCTGGAATTACCTGTGGGCAGACGAGTCTCTTGAGCAGTCGATTCCACGGCAATTGCTTATAGGAGGGTGTGAATAAATTCCGAACAATACCTGCGGGCTCTGGCTGAGGCAGAAAGACTAACAAAACCACCACAGTTGCTGTAAAAACATAGAAATGTTGTACTACCATCAGCGCTGTTGCCATTGTCTCACATTTAACGCTGAGCTAAATCGTGATCCTTTATAAAAGAACTGTGTAAATGCTAATTGCCATATATTCAATAAATGTAATTGTAAAGGAATTTACTGCACCTGAGTTATATCACTGCTTTGGGGACATGCTTGGTCATGTGGGACTTTGGCAGACCTTTATGATTTCTCTGAGTCACCTGTAGGTATCTGAAAACCTTTGAAGTTATTCTTTATATCTCACTGTTGGGCCTTAAGTGAGAAGATGTTTACATAGATATTTAATCTGAAGCATCATTAGAATGCCACTAGCTTCACTGGGATTTCTCATTTGCTTCCAATTTAGGTGCGAGTTTGAATAACTAAAAGAAGGATTGATTGAAAACCAGCTTTACGTACAGCTCATAAATAGATAAAATTCTGCAGTAGCATAATGTGGTAGATTCCATCCAAAAAACATAGGTGTAATTATGTGGGAGGTCCTGCACAAGGGAGCGTTTTTAATGGATAAGATTTACTGAATCTTATCCATCCACGTTATTGTTTATCACTGACAAATGATTTTTTTAGTGTTATGTTTGCAATGGATGATATTGTTTTATAACATTTCATTCTATATATTTTCAGGGACCTAAACTTTGTTCCTAAAAAAAAGAAAACTTTTGTAATTCTCATATATTGAAGCAGTCCTTGTTACACCTTTCAGTTGTCCCTCATTGAAAGGAGTATTTCATATGTTTACATATTATATACCGACAGAGTACCTGAACTCCCCATCAGCCTGGAATAACTCTCCTACAGAGATGTGTTTAATCTCAGTACATACAAGTAAGTCCTGGAGAAGAGGAAGGTGATTCCTTGAGAAAAATTTGTGGCAAAGAGGGGAAAGTGTAAGGTGAAAGAAAGTAGCCTCTGCAGTGAGATACTATGGAAGTCATTAAATTATTCTTTTTTTTTTTTTTTTTTTTGAGATATGTATTAAAGAGGCCTAACTGAACCACTGAGGGAAATAAGATAGAGCTAATGAAGGACCAAGGAATGGTCTTTGTTAATAGTTACTATTTCAATTAGTTTTATTATTTTGAAATGGCAAAATTAACATGTGACTTGATAAGAATATAGAAACAATACTGAAACGGATATAGAAGTGCTGTATTGTGTGAAGCAAGGGTTTTGTCTGTATGATGTGCATTTTATTCTGATAAAATGTATATGATATAAAAAAAAAAAAAACAAACAACCCAACAGTTGCAGGTTTTGAAAAGTTTTTCCTGACTTAAGAAAGTCTATCATTACTAAACTTATTAGAATGGTTAACTTTTATAATTTAACTTTTCAGAGTTTTAAAAGAGCTATGCAAGGGTAAGGAAAGACAAGAAAGATATGAGAAGGCAAAAACTATAGCAATAGTGGTCACCTTAAATATGGTTTTGGTAATGAATAACAAACAAAACCAATGTTTGTTTGAAATTCCTGACATGAACTCCATTGACCACACCCAGACTAGGAAAGCTATTTAATTTGGGGGGTCTAGGTGCTAATATCCTGCCTCTAACTCACAGTGAGACCCCAGTACACACAGACCCCTGCCAGCTCTCTTAATTCTGCGCAAAGGCGAGACAGGGAATAGCTCAAGCAGAGCTCAGTTGTGCTCCAGCACGAATATTTCAATATTGAATTCAAAACCCAAATTAATTCTTAAACAAAGCAACTGAAAGCACTGCTAGATGTCAGTCAGCTGGTGACAAAGAGTAAAGGCTGGCAATATTCAAATCAGTGAAAACAGATACCTGTGTGTGGTTTTGAAGATGCTTTAAACAAGAAGTACTGATTTAATGCTAGTTCCCTGAGGATGTGGAAAGTTCCGCTTTGACAAACTCTGTTTTTGCCAGGATCCCCATATAAATACATTCAGAGGCAGTAGGGATTAAAGTAAACACAGACAGAACCTGTCAGTTGTCAAGCAGAACTATAAATGGCATCCTTTATCCTGACTTGTAATTTTCTGACTGCATAATTTTAAAGACAGGCAATTTATTTTACAAGGTGGCAAGAAAGAGAGAGAAAGATATAGCTCAGGACACTGGCTGGGGGGGAATACCTTGTAATTTTTCCACTATTTTTCTGTTCCTTTTATGGCAGGATAGACCTACCTTCGGTGCAGTTATTAAACTGCTGAATATTAGATATTTCACATATACTAATATTACATAGCATCATACACACCAACTCTGTTGATCTTTAGTTTTTGTATAAAGCCTTAAAGATTGAAAGACTCATGAACTGAAGAAAAAAAAAAAACAACAAACAAACCAAATACAAAATAATGTAGAATAAACTTGGTGTTAAAATATTGTCATGTTATTAAAGTAGCATATACTGTATAGTGTATAGTGATAGATCTATTTAACAAGGATTTTTTTTTTTTTTTTTTTGAGGGAGGGGGGTATTCATGATGTTCTATGTTTTCAGAGTTCTAATTGTGACCAGTCTTGTGTAAAAGTTTAGGAGCTTTTATCAAAATACTACTTTTAATAGGCAGATAAACAGATAAAACAGATTAAACAGATAAATTTTACCTTATACATAAGCTATAACTCTTTATGTGACTATAAACTCTCTTATTTTCCCAGCATACTCAAAATCTTGCCCTTCCATGTTTCTGATGTTCTCACCCAGTGTTTCTAGCAGCTGATTAAGTATATATCAGATTTTCTTCTCTTTGTCTCAAGACACATCATATATTGCTGGATAATGATTAAAACAACCACTTTGAAAGGTTGTATTGTATAATTCATAACTTCCCATGGCTAACTTTTTACACATTCTTGAGAACAAAACCTAGCTGGTGTTTAAAAAGCACATTTTTTACCTTCTCTTGCTGTCAAGTCAGCTTGTGGCATGTCAGTTTTGTTAATAACTTCAGTCTTCTGATGAGTTTAATGGCTGGTTCATCACTCTGTAAAGCAGGCTACTCACCTCAGGTATCTTTCAAACCTAGCAGGGTTTCTTCCTCTGACCTCACTGCATTTTATATCAGACTTCAGTCTTTTTTAGACTATTATTTATCATTTTGATGAACATGATTACAGAAGAGAGTATAATAGAAATATATCCTTTTTAAATGAAATTATCTTTCTTTCTTCATAATGGGAAGTATAACCAACTTCAGGCATAACCCTAGGTGTAACTTTAAATACTTTAAAAAACTAATCTTGTAGGTAAAGACCTAAAAGAACATATCCTTCATAGTTTTTGAGATGCTTTTTTTACTGCCTCAAATAATTCAAATACACTTCTTCCCTAAAAAAAAAAAATAAAAAATCCTGCCCTGCTTGGAATTTAAATGCTCATGCTTTTGGGAAAAAAAAAAATAAAAAAAATCTGACTAACTGTAAGATATATTGAACGTAATAATGGCTAGACATAAGAAAACACTGTTAATATTCTTGAGGACTATTCATCTTTATTTTGAAAGTGACAGCTTTTAATAGTTTAAATCACTAATAGTTGATTTATTTCTTTTAATAAAAATAGCCCTAGTATTTCTGAAACAGTGTACTGTTTTGTGTACTGTGGTCAAAATGTAAGTATATAATTCTTATTGCATTGGGTTTGCCTGGGATAGAGTTAAATTTCTTTAGTAGCTTGTATGGTGCTATGTTTTGGATTTGCGATGAAAACAGTGTTGATGACACAGGGATGTTTTAGCTATTGTTGAGCAGTGGTTGCACAGCATCGAGGCCTTTGCTGCTTCCCAGGCTGCCCTGCCAGCGGGATGGCTGGGGGTGCACAAGGAGCTGGGAGGGGACGCAGCCGGGACAGCTGACCCCAACTGACCAAAGGGATATTCCATACCATATGACGTCATGCTCAGCAATAAAAGCTGGGGGAAGAAGAAAGGAGCGGGGGACACGTTCAGAGTTATGGCATTTGTCTTCCTAATTGTCAGTTTGCTGGATTCTAATCTCCTTGACAAATTTGACTGTGAAATGGTCCAGACTTTTCCGAGCTGTTGTGTGTCTCATTGATCTAAAGTTACTTTAATTCTGGCAACTTCGAAGGAACAAAAGAAAAAAAAAAAGCATTGTGCGTTAAAGTGTGGAGGCCTTTAAAGACAAACACATTGGCATGGTATCTTTAGAGCATGGAGATTTATTCGGTTTCTAAATGTGCCGAGCCTTAGATCCCACAACAAAATAAAAGATATGAAAATACTTTGATCAAGATTAACATGCAAAAAAATTGTCAGTTTTTTGCCTAGAAATGTAAACCAAAGTTTGTGTTCTCAGTTTTAACAAAAATAATTTTTTTTCTCCACAAAAATAAATGTTTTCTTGAGAGCTTTATTTCCTACCAACAATCCTATCATTTTATTTTAAATAATATAAAAGAGAAATAAATGGTGAATAGATTTCAGTGCTACAACAGTGAAACTCTCATCTACGATCTTGATGGTAAGCTTAGGAACATGCATATCACCATTTCTTAAATATCGAGTATATGATAGGATCTGCCAAATTTTCAAATCAAACACTGTAGTATCTGTGTTTTGTGTCAAGGATACTGTATTCCATGAAAGAAGTGTAGTGTCAGCTAGCTAACTCATTTTGGAATATGTACTGAAATAAAGTGATCACTTTCATGGCATTCTTCATTCCTTCAACAGTTGCTTCATTAACTTTAGTAACAAGTTCAGCCAATTGAGCAGCTTGGATTTTTCTCCCATCATAAATCTACAGTTGCTGTAATTTTTGCATTGGTTTGTTAACTGCAAAGAAGAAAAGCCTGTCAAGATATGCTCTTCAGAGGATTCCCTCCACAGTGAAAAGCAGTTGTAGGGGTTTTGTTACAGAGACAGCAGGACTGAAAGCTGAAGACAGGTAATACTAAAAGAATTGTACATTTCTGGAGTTCTCCAAGATCTAAGTTTATTTCATAGGAGAATGAAGAGGGCAAACTTAGCTGAAAAGCTCTGAAAGTCTTTAATTTCGTAAATTAAAAGTGTAGGGTGTTGCCTTTCTTTTTCTGCCTCTCTGCATCCTTGCCTGCTCTTGAATATCTAGCATAAATGCACTTGCTGTTAGTTTGCCAGCTCATCAGATTTTGAAATCATACCTTTATATTAAAAACAAGCACTCATCCAGCTAGTTTCACAAGTGAAAAAAATGAGGACTATTTTAAGATAATCTGAATATGTGAGATAACAAAACCAAATAGGTAACTGTTGGTGTAACTTATCTACTTCAGTAAGTCGATGTTTAGGTAATTATCTTACCTCTGCTTTATTATTTCATGTGTCAGTTGCATGGCTTTCAAGCAACCTTCTTTCCTACACCAATTTGCAAAAAGTTGAATATTTTTTTTCTGATCAGATAACTATCTTATTGTAACAGAAATTGTTCAATATTCTCATTAGTGTAGTTATGCTCAATCTTTGTAAATGAAGTTTAATTAAGTGCTTATATTTGTATGTTTCCACAGAATGTGAAGCAACATCACAAAAGCAAATGGGCAAGCAAAGCAGCACATACTTATAGACTGATGATCTTATGATACACTACTTGGCCTGGAAGTTTCAAGTGTGCATTAGGGGAATTAGGCACCTAAATTTCAAAGGGAATACTTCTCAAGGGGCATTATGGTTTGATATAAAAAGAATTTCATGAACTTAAAGGAGACAGTAGTCAGATCTCCAGCATCTAAATTGAAAACCGTAAAATTTCTCTGTACAGCGACTGCCTTTCCTGAGTCATATCTGAACTCTTGGAACCTATAATTTTGGCTTAAAATGTCTCTAATTGCCTACATAATTTACAAGGACTTGTACGGGTATTTTTACTGATTTATTTTCTTTTATTGTAAAATCTAGTGAACATTGACTGGCTTTATGTGATTCTTGGACACAATGTAGAGCAGCTATATACAAACTAGAGGTACTATTATATAGGAGATCAAGATACACAGTGTCTAGCTAAAATAATTTTTCATTCTAAACTGCAGAAGTATTTGGAGTGTTGTGGCTTGGTGAAGTTTATTATGAAGTTTTCCCATTTATAATGAAATAGTGATAATTACTGCAAATGAAATTTAGTTTAACCTCAGCATAGAGAGTGTTCAAAAGCCTCACAAAAGTAACAACTTCAGGAAGTCTGTTGGACTGCACATGAAACGCTTGTAGTTGCCTGGAAGCTAGCAGGCTTCAAGTGTTGCATCCAGAACCTTTGGGAAACAAAGACACAAAGGGAAAAAAATAATCACTTCTGCAGTGTGTATGCAAGACTATGAAATATTTTCTTTGTTCTGAATTGATCATGAGGATATAGAAGTATCTTGGCAGAAGAAGAACAGAAAATCACTCATCTGGTAAAAAAAAAATTAATTCCCAAATGAAAAACAAACAAACCCAAACCACAACCATACAAACAAACAAACAAACAAACAAACAATCTCAACTAAATCCAAGAACTCTCATTAACTGATATGACAAATTTCTTACTGATTTCACCCAGCTGTCATGAAGACGTGACACTGTTTGGCTCACTGCCTTATCAGAGAGTTCAACCACACAGGGAAAGAATGAAGATCCAGAATATATTTACCTATTCATTAACACATTGGAAATACTGTTCCTCTTTTCTTTTTTTTTTTTTTTTTTTTTTTTTTGCATAGCAAGTTGCTGTCTTTGCCATGGGTGACTGAGTGACTAATTAAATATAGGATCAGATCATCAGCCAGCAACCGACCTTGCTCACAAAATCACTGGACCAGCGAACAATCTGATACATTACTATTATGCACTGCTGCTGTATTATCTCTAGTTACTGTAATAAACAGATTGGGAGGATGTTTTACCCCTCTGTTGTATTACCCATATATTCAGTCCAGCTCTTGGTAGTTGAAAAGATTAGGGAAAAAAAGTATGTAATGACTTGACTGATGAGTATGTGTATTGAAGCGTGTAAGTGAAAGTGCCTGACTTACACCTGGAGAGAATTAATCAACCAAAAGCAATGCCAAGTAGGATATTATATGTTTGCAAAGTACATACTTAAGATGAAGTGAATGTTTTATTAGGAGGTTATGATTCAAATGTTTAGTTTGATCCCTTATTATCGCTGCTCACATCAAATATAATTTTTTTCCGTTCACTTAATCTCTTCTCCCTGAAATTAATCTATTATTAGGCCATAATTCTTGCTTCTGATTGTATTCTAATGAACATCGGTTCATTTTAGTCCTTGTGTTGGGGACTTTGTATGCTCCTCTGGCTAACGTGGGTTAATAGTCCAATACATTTACTAGTGTTTCATTGAACTCCACTTGTACAGCTAATGCTGCAGAGTAGAAAATTTTAAGTTAAATGAATATTGAGCAAATATATGCATTCTTTTTTTTTATTAGGTTTTTGAGATATATAGAAGCAAAACTTACACCAAGAACTTGAATGTGTCAGAAGTTAGATCTGACCTGAAAGAGGAGAGGAAATGGTGGGGGGATGGAAGAGGTGTGGGGAAGAGCCAGGGGATGTAAGGGAGGATACAGCAGTCGTCGAGGGCTGCAAGTGAGACAGAAGTGGATGAAACAATTGCAGCAGGGAGGAGAAAGAGCAGTCTGGCTCGAGAACAGCAATGGTTCAAGGCTTTAAAGGAAGAAAGGAAGATTAATGTTTGTGAGCTAGGTAGGAGGAGGAAGACAAGGAAGAGCAGGGGAAGAAGAATTGTTATATATGAAAATTGGGATATTTGTAATTGCGCAATTTATTGCTATTGTTTCAGTAGCACTATTGACAGAATAACTTGACAGAATAGATGAGCTTCATCGTTGGACTGCATGCTAAGTACTATTGATATTACAATATGACAGGACAACAAATAAAAGAGCATGCCCATTCTCTTGAAATTTGTTTCTCAGGAAAAACGATGATTACTCAAACCCCTAAAATGTAAAATACTCAAATCCATGTATTAAAATGAACTTAATGTCATGCATCAAGTTGGCAATACGTCTCATAATTAACACTGTCTGTGAAATACTAACTTTGACACTGCACTGTGCTGCACTGCAGAAAGTTCAGTTAGCCCTAGTTTAAACTATTTGGTCAGGCAATAGCAGAAAATTCAAGTTACAAACCCTCAAATTACAAATTATAGAAAGGATTACTCACAATATCTTTAAAATCCCAGATTCACAAAAGGAATGATAAATTCCTCTGTAGCCAAGGGGAATTAGTTGCATAACTGCTTTTGTTAATCTGTGCCTTTATAAACATTTAACTGTATAAGCAAGACATTTGATAAAAAAAATCAAGGAAAGGAACAAGGTTATAGAAATAACAAACTAATCTTTTTTTATGAACAAAGAATTTCATTCACAAAGTGAATCACTTTCTTAGGATATTAACTAACAATAGCTTTTTGCAAGGTTTTGATTTGTTTAAGACCATGCTTCTTCCCTTTGCCTTTGCTGCTAGTTACTCAACACTTATGACCTTGTCTACCCACAGATACTACACCCATTAAATCGTGTTATTACAGTCTTTATTCAGCCTCATCAACTTCTCCAAATGGAGTTGAGAGAACAGGAGAGGGGAGAAATATGAAAGTAGATTTAATAGGGATAGATAGTGATTCACAGTGTTTCATAGATACTATTAAGATAACAAACAATGTATTCTCAATGAATAAATAGGGTTTTATAAAAGCCTTCCAGCTTGCTCCTGGTGATAGCTTTTAAAGTATCAAGAACGAAAGCATACATTTTCTTCAGTCAAGGTTGTACTACACAGTCATAGGGACATTAATGTTCTAAGGGGCTCATTGAATGAATGTCAGTCTTCTTTTATACTCAGTGAATATATCTTTCTTGGTTCATTAACTGAGAACAGATTATGATTTTTATGAACTTGTTCTATTTGGTATTGTTCACTGAATGTTTTTGTGTGACCCTGCTGACTCCAACAAACATCAGTCACAATAGGATTGTGTGGACATAACTGAGGGAAAACTGGTATAACAAGTCAATTACAATTGGTATTAGTTAAATGAATGAAAAAATTTTGTCCCTTTTGATACCTGAGATGTATTCCAGTTGCATTACAACCAGTACAGTAACTCTGTTCTCTTTTTGTAGTACTCATGTGCTGGAAACTAGGTAGACCCCCATCCCAGTTCAGATGGATCTTTATAATCCCTGTCAATAGAGGAAAATTCAGAAACGTAAAAGTTATATGGGGGTTCTACTGTCTATGTCCAAAATCTCCACCTTGTACCTACCTCACTTCTGTGTTTAGACATGTTACCAGTGAATAGACCAAGGAACAGCCATGTCATCTGCATAAACATCCGATATGGATGCTCTGACTTCTTTTCCACTCCGTTCCCCCTCATCCTCTTTGTGTCATGACTCCACTACCCCTCTCTTGACAATATCATATTTCTGTTGATCATGTAAGCTTCTTCAGTCTTCTCAGTGATCTTAAAACAATATATAGGCTTGGGGGCTAATAATCTTAGCCCCCAAAATATTACAATAGATTTCATGTAGGTTTAAAGAAAAGGTTAAAGTTTCAACTGTATCTGTGATATAAGTGTTTGTGTAATAAAAGATCTCTTATGAATTCCTGTATTTAACCTATTTTTTCCCTATTTTTTTCTGATTTTCTAGAATCAAACATCGGAGAGATTTCTTTTCTTTGTAGAGTCTGTGAGACATTATTACTTATAGCTGATACAGTGCTTTAAAGTGTCTTTTATTGCAAAATAAACACTTGAAATATGCTGCTGGATATGAGGAATGGTCTGGATGGCAATGGTTTATAGTGACAATGCAATCAATTGTAGGTATTAGCTTTAGTATAGAAACAATTTATCAGTCTCTTTGTCAAAATGAAGTTTGACTTATCTTTCTATCAGCAGGACCAGCAACACCAAGGTCAGAGAAGACTGAAATAATTTGGAAAGTGTCTGGTTTTGGTGTTTGCTTGTTTGTTTTCTTGGTTTGCTCTCTCCAAATTTACATTCCTAATACTTTGTATAATCCTGTGTGTTAAAAGAAATCAAACTTGCTGGAAATTTAATTCAGCTGATTCATTTTGGAGAAGCCTAATAAGAATAATAATTTTAATTGTTTTGTATAGAATATATTTGAACCTTTCCAAAGTCTACTTAAATCACTTTTCAAACCCATATTTTAAAAGCCATGCATTGCACTTTTAAAGAACAAGGTCAGAAGAAAGTGGTTATGATCTCTTATGAAACAATTTTTTGTATATGATAGTATTTCCCTTAGTGATTTGCAACTATATCTCATTGGAAAGGCAGTAAGTGATCTTGTTTGCCATTTTGCTCATGAATAATGAAGCATATTTCTACTGTTCTTGTAACTGTTCGTAAGAAATTTTTGAATATATGCCAGAGTGTTTTCTAGCCTGCACTATGTGAGAAAACAAATAGCATAAGTGGAGGACCTCATCCTTTTAATCCGCAGAAGCCAGTAGCCGAATGAGAAGGATTTGATATTTTGAAACCTCTTGCATTGATGGAGTGAATCTACACTTGTCTTTTGTTGACCTTCATAACATTAAATGGAAATCCATGTAAAGACTCATGGACACATCAACAGTGAAGAGACATGTACAAAATACTGATATTAAGACTATTTCATTGATTTTTTTTTTTTGAAAGCAAATAGTTAATAGAAGGAAAGTAAGATCTATAAAGCAAAATAGCAGAATATTGGTAGATAGCTAGGCATAAGATATTCTAGTAATCAATTTAAAAAACCAGTAATAATATACATTGAAAAGACTTTTGTTCATTCTTGGAGAATTTTGAATATTTTAAAGAATTTATTGTCACTTTGAAGAATGAATTCTCATTCTAGTCTGAGGCAGTGCTTAGTGAAAAAAATGCTACATTGCACTTGCTAAGGAACTAATGTACATTATCTACTTTAGCAATATTTATAATTGGGGACTGTAGCTGGTAGATGATATGTTACATTGCAAACAGTGTCAGAAAGTAGAGGGCTCTTTCCATTAGCCAACTAAAATCCTGGACTTCATGTTCATCCAGATGGAATTTAATTTGCAATAGAATATGTGATTACGAAGTGTACATTCATAGATGGTGGCTCTTTTGCTATATGCCTGTCGTATGCTTTAAGTAATCTTTTACAAGATAAGCTGTACAGCTGTACCATTGTAAGTCTGATTAATGTGCGAAAGCATTAAGAATGTGTGTGAAGAGGTGAACTGATTCTGTCAAGGGTCAAGTGGAATAAAATATGAAGAAGAAATATATTGCTTTTTAGTATCTTCATCCTTTCACCTCTTGCTATCAGACTTTTTACTATATATTTTATTTATTCAGGCTTTTTGTTTGTGTGGTTTAACACAATTAGGAATAATCAAAGACCAAATGCTAGAGCCAGTGCTACAGGCTATTATAAAACATGTTCTGCAGTGCCTCAATTTCAAGCAACTGCTGCTCCAGGGAAAATCAAATTACAATTAGGCATTTAGCAATTTAGTAACACTGCCTCAGTGTTACATAAGAAGAATTTGGTGTATAAAAGAGTGGTCTAGAAAGCGCGGATACTAAGTGAGAAGCAGCTGAGATGACCATTACCTAAGAGATGAGACGTGAATTCCTGCCCCTCTCTAGATATGAAGTGCTTACATGTTGCAAAACAGGTACTTCTACCCAACATCTCTGTCTTTCTTTTATAGCTCAGAGTTTTCAAAACTCAGTAGGGATTTTTGTACACTTAAGCGTACATTTCAAAAGGACTGAAGAGGTCTCACTCTGTTTAAGCTGCTCTTATTAGCAACTCATTAGATTTATAGTCAGGACACTCTGAAAGGGAGAAGCACAAAATCTGGTTAAGGCTTTCAGTATTGGTACTGATTTTTTTTAACCTAATAAAAGTCTTAACTTTTTCTAAATCTTAAAAATTCCAGTTAAAAGTTTAGATTTAATTTTGGCAATGAATATTTATGTAACTGAAGCTCTTTTCTAAAGTGAATACTTCTGAAATGAATTCTCATATCTGTGAAGAAGAAAGATAACAATTTCTTCTGTCCTTGTCTTATGCATGCTGCATTGAGAGACAGAGGACAGAGAAGGAATTCTGCAGGATACAGCATCCACCTTTGAAAACCCCATTATGGTTATGTCAGGACTATTGGTCCAGCACATCTTCCCAGTCTCCAGATCTACATGCATATCCTCTTTCTCTACCACAATACTATCATAAGAAAAGACCCAGGTTATTGCTGCTTGTCATCTACTCCCTCATAGACTTTTTTCAATACAAAGGAAATAAACTGTAGGGTATTTTTTCTGCTGGAGGAGATGCCAAATATTCCAGTAATTTGATCTGAATAATTGGAGAACCAAAATTGCAAGGGTCACTGAAGGTAATCTCAAGGGAGATCATATGGTTTCACAAGCCAAGCAGAATTTAGTGCTAAAGTCAATATTTGAGTGTTTTACTTGTCATTCTTACTCTGCAGTCAAAACACTTCTCTAGAAGTTACAATAGCCATGAAATGAGAATGGTCGCCTGAGAGTAAACCTGTCTTTGGATAAAATGGTTGTGAATGTCCTTTCTCCTCCTCCTTGTTCAAGCCTCTTCAGTTCATTTATCAGGGTCTGACTACAAGAAAAATTTTAGCTCAGGTATAAAGTGCATATTTGTCTTTTTCAAGGAAGAATGAAGACTGTGTTTTGTTTTCTAATCTAAATCTTTGAAGTTTCCTGCCTTTATTGCAATTTAAAAAACCAAACACAATTCAATAAAGCAGCAGCAATACTCACCATTATGAAGCAGAAATAAACTGTAAATATAAAAAGGTAAATCTAAACAATTACATAGTCAGGGGAAGCTAGATTTTAAGCTGGTCAACTTTTCCCTAAATATCAGCTGCCTGATTTTGTTAATTCTGTTCAAATTAAACTCAACCATCTATGTCTCTTCATAATTTCGATCTTTTTTTTCTTTTTCTCTTTTCTTTCTCCTTTTCTTTTTTCTTTTCTTTTCTTTTCTTTTCTTTTCTTTTCTTTTTTTTTTCTTTTCTTTTCTTTTCTTTTCTTTTCTCTTTTCTTTTTTCTTTTCCTTTCTTTTCTTTTCTTTTCTTTTCTTTTCTTTTCTTTTCTTTTCTTTTCTCTTTTCTTTTCTTTTCTTTTCTCTTTTCTTTTGTTTTCATTTCTCTTTTCTTTTCTTTATTCTTTTCTTTTCTTTTCTTTTCTTTTCTTTTCTTTTCTTTTCTTTTCTTTTCTTTTCTTTTCTTTTCTTTTCTTTTCTTTTCTTTTCTTTTCTTTTCTTTTTTCTTTTTTTTTCTTTTTTCCTTCTTTTTCTTTTTCTTTTTCTTTTTCTTTTTCTTTTTCTTTTTCTTTTTCTTTTTCTTTTTCTTTTTCTTTTTCTTTTTCTTTTTCTTTTTCTTTTTCTTTTTCTTTTTTTAAATTTCTCTGTCCTGCCTTAAGAAACTACAAGAATATCTTGGAGACAGTAGTTTCATATAAGTTGAGGAAGACTTCAAGTGGCAAGACTGGAGTGCTTTTGTTGTGTAGTCTTAGTCAGAGCTTATAAAGATACAGGGGTAAATCTTTAAGGTCTTAGGTAACAAGTAAAAAAGTAAATTTGCAAGGGAACGTGAAGCATCTGTTCATCTCAGATATTGCTAACCATCTAAGCTGAAAAATCGTTCCTATCACAGTGTGGGATGCAGGGCCAAACTTTGTGCCCACCAAGCCTCCAGTGACAGAGAAAAAGAGCCTTTACGGTATATTTTTATATTGGACTCATATTGAGAAAGAGCTACACAGGCACTGTGTAAAGTTTAGATTAGTAACAGGTAAAATTAATGTCAGTTTCTTCCAAGGTTGCTGAAAGCTTTGCAGAATTAAGTGTCGTGGCTCAAGACCAGCACAACTAGTAAACTGTCCAGAAATACCTGGGATGGCCACCTGGATTGGGACACCATTGGACTGGGACACCACGCTAAGACAATGCTCTGAGGTGATGAAATAGAGGAACATAGACTTTGCTGAAAAAATCATATTCTGAATTTTCTTCTGAGCTGTGAAACAAAGCACAGCAAGTAGTAAACCCGTCTTACTTCAGGGTGTATGGTAAAACTTTCTTTGAAAGTGATTTCCCCTTGTGTTTATGCTTACAGTTTGCCATTTTACCTGAAGGATCATCGCTCCATTTGGTTAGAAACCTTATACATTTCTAATATATAAGAAAGACTTCCCTCCACAATCCTAGCCTTTGCACATGTTGAAGAAAAATCTAGTGTATAAATGAGATTAGCAGGAAGAGAATGCAGGGAAGACAAGATACAACAGAAATAGCTGATTAGTGCAATAAGCCGCAGAGGCAAAACACATTTCTAGGTACTCACTCATTCATTTTTAGAGGAAAAGAGCTAATAGATTTAGTCAGAGTACAGGATATTTGCTGAATTTTCCTACATATAGTTAGATGTATATATTTAGGATTTAACAAAGTAAAACCTAACTTTTTTATTATTTAATGAAAATAGAAACATTAAGTGTGCATTTTATAGTAGCCTTTTATATTTTGCTTTACTTACACTTAGCTGTGATCTGTCTTATACATTTTCATGTGAGCTCCTTGAGAATTTACCATCCTAAATCCTATGCTTTACAATTAAAAATTACCCTAGGGTCCTGCCAATAAATGAAGTACAACTGATATTACTCTTTTGTGCAATATTAAACTACTATTTTCTTGGCAGCTACCTGATCAGCTGTGCTTCCCTATGAAAAATACCTATGGTTTTGTTAAGTTTGTAAGTGAGAAATCTCTGTTAAAATCATCAAGAATATTACCACTAAGAAGGGGGTGGGGTGGGGTGTGTGAGATAAAAAAGATGAAAGAGGAAACCCTCCCCCAGGCTTTTGTGTTCTGGAATGCAGTGTGTGCTGCAATGAACTACTAGACTGTACTTCTGCATTGCTTGTGTTTAATGGATTTCAAAAGTAAAATCGGGTGCATTTGAATGATAATAAACAGGAAAAAATGCAGGGATTTTCCAGTCAACAAAAAAGATTTGAAACTAATCCTAGCTTTTTTGTCTATTTAGAGACATAACTATTCACACTGTGCATGATTCAAATCATACATTTTAATTAAAGATATTTTACCACAAGAATTACACTTAAAACACAGTTGCTTCTCACTGTGAAGCACAGCCTCCCAGCACTTCAGTGGCCACAATGTAAATACGGCTTGTCTGCCGTCAGGTTTGTCAGACAAATCATTGCTCTGAAGCAGGAGTGGTGAGTGCTGCATTGCACTGAAATCATCAGCTGCAGTAATGAAAATGGAGGTAAACTGAAGAACATACATCCTGAGCATAAAACATGTTTTCCAATTCATCAGGATATAGTTAAAATTCATGGGACAGACCTTCAGCTTATTTAAAGAAGTTAAAATAGTTGTAGGTAAGATGTAATTGCTTGGAATATTTTTTTCATTTTGAGCCATTCTCGAGTGAATTTAAAAAAAAAAAAGCCACAAAAAAATCCCTCCAAACCCCACTCTCCTCAAAGACTAATCTTCCATTCTATTTTAACACTTTGTGACTTCCAAATTATAGAGCAGGGTTTTTTGAATTTTTTTGCACTCAAAACCTTGTAATGGTAAAAGAATGGTAAACCTAGTTGTTACCTTCAAGGACTGATGTTCAGTTTGAGAACCTGGACACAAGCCTTCAAATAAGGCAAACCAGATTAAAACCTTGTGATTTTTACCTTTGTTTTCACCATCACTATGATTTTTTGTTTCTTTGGGCTGATATCTACTGATAAAAGAACAAAAAAATATTGCCACGCTACTGGCTAGAGTATTACTAACAAGGAAATAGGAAATCTTCACAGGGCTGGTTTAAGATAACATTAAGAGCACTCTATGTCATTGAAATAGAGTCAAAAGTCTGAACTGTAATATTCATATAAATAGTTATTACTTTTCTTTTAATTGAATACTGCACATGGAAAGCATCAGGTTTTAGCTTAGTAGTATCTAGAGTAGAATGGATTGTCTCTTTTTTAAACTATTGTACATTGTTTACTGGGTTGGAATTCTAAAATTACTTTGCTTGGCACTTATGGAGGTGAGATCTCTAGAATTTGAAATTTTTGGCACCTTAATGGTATTTTGCTTTTTTAAAGGACATCCAGTTGGAAAATTTCTCTCTTAAAATGACAAAATCTATCTCTTAGTGATGTGAAAGAAGAGCCTAGATAACAAAACATATATAATAGTTCTTTGACTGTGCAAGAAATATTTTATAATCATAACTATAAAGCATTTATTTCATTTTAAAATCACTGTAAGACTTCAATCAGTACATCCAAGAAGAAGAATTAGCTGCTAATGTCTCTCTGACCCAAAGGGTGGTTAAAGATATTTGTTTCCTAACTACCATTTCCACAGTGGATGTATTGGCTTCATGTTAGAACAGGGCTCAGCATTGCCTGTAGGTCCACATGGCATGTCATCTTGTACACTGAGATGAATTTCTCTTTCTCACCCAAGATTTTAGAAGCGTTTTCAGGGTTTGCAGTGACTTTTTAATTGCTGAAATGAGTGTATTCTCTTCATTTCAGAAACAACTTTCTGTTTCTCCTCACAAATATAAGCTCTTAGAACAATAGGAAGGAACTGTTGTAAGTTAATTAAGGGAAAAAAGTGTAAATAAAATGTGGTTACACAATAGGTATACTTTCTCCTACAGACAGCT
This sequence comes from Grus americana, assembly GCF_028858705.1. NCBI lineage: Eukaryota > Metazoa > Chordata > Aves > Gruiformes > Gruidae > Grus > Grus americana. The sequence continues at coordinate 112,758,321 of NC_072852.1, forward strand.
CACCTTTCAAAATTGTATGGAAGCGCATAAGAATATGACAGATAGTACAATTAGGTAGTATATATTAACACTGTCTAGTGCTTTCTAGTAGACTATTTTACTGATGTGATCCCCATATTTGGAGTCATTTTTAGTTTTCGTCTGTTAAGTTATGAGACCAGAAGCTTGTCACAACATCTTTTAGTATAAATGAAAATGCAAAATGTCAATATTTTCTTTTTAATGCAGACATATATTTACTATGAAACAGTGATTCAGAGGTAGTTTATTTTCCTCAACCTTTTCGCAGGAGCTAGTACGTCTCTCAAGAGTAGTCCAATTGTCCTTTATAGGAAACTGCGTGTTCAGACTCCTAATTCGATTGTTTGTCCATATCTAGGTTCAGCCTCAAGGGCTAATCAAACCATTTGGCTCCCATTAACACCATGTCTGCTATTGTGTGGTTTCTATGCCTCATCACATCAATACAGAAGTAGGTTGATTATAATGTTGTTTTCCAGAATCTGTGCAATCAGTGCTGGAGCTACTAAATGAAGCAGTTGCCTAGCAAACAATGAAGCAAAATCAATGCAAACCTGTTAAATGTTTTCATGTTACCAATCTGTGCATTTCGCTGGAAAGATATTCTTGTAAAAATATTTCGGTCAGTTCTAGTTTTTTAGCATTTGACTTTGATGACAAATATCTTAAAATGAACATCACACAAGGACATCTTATGGTATTGTAATTAAAGAACAGTTATATCTTTTCATTCTTTATATCTAGCCTTAAGTTTCTTGTAATCAAAATGAATGTTTTCTTTTTTTTAATTAAGAGAATGAAGACTTCAATATTTAAAAAACAGTTTCAAAGAGGTTTTGTAGAATTCCTCGTTTTAAAAGTGAAGTAATTTTCTCTGTAGAGAAGGTAGGAGGTAAAGATATATTTGTAGAGGAACACCCGGCTTTTGTATCCTTTGTATCCATACTGTTTCTTTGAAATACCTTTGGAGAAGAGTATCTTCACGGTCTTTAAAAAAGGAGAGTTTCTGCTCTTTGAGAACAAATTCCTGTTGGGTGTATGCTTTTTTGGCTAATCAGTTCTCTAAACAATAGTCCTATCTTCATAATTCTTGTAAGTTGTCAGTTAACAACCCTTACTACATCATGAAGAGAAAAGAAACACAATAGTAGAGATCTGGGTCTGCCTTACTAATCTAGTATATACTGTAAAAGGAATACAGAATTATACTAGAAGTGATATGTGCTGGAATTTTTGTGGTAAGATATCATTATCCATGGTACTTTTAATAACTGACACTTACAGAAGGAAGGCAAAGGTAGAAGATCCACTAATTAGCCTAAGCATGTAATTTAATAAAACTAGCTATGAAAAAAGGATGCACGTAGCAGCTATATAGCTCACAAAGCATCCTATATAGCAAAGACAAGTTTATTACAACTGAAGATTATCATGGTATTTTTTTGTGTCGGTGATTTCCCCTTAAAGGCAATTGTGAGGTGAAAGTTAATGATATCCTTTTCCCCTTGAAAACATACAGTAATCTGCTTTATTGCCTACTTTACTCTTTCCCTGAAAAGCTCCGTGGTTGCTGCAGCAAACATCATGGTTTCAACTGAGAGGGGAAATTGTGGAAATCAGCTCCAAATGAGGGATTAGGGTCAAAGACTGTACGGAACTCTCACCAGCATTTCTGATCGCAGATCAGACAGAATTTCTTCTTTTCAAACACAAATCTAGCAAAATACACGTGGGAAATGAAGCCAAAAGAAGCCCACATGTGTTGAAGTGCTTTGCTGGATCAGAACCAGAGAGGCTGGCCAACCTTTGCCTGCTACATTGATTTCATGCTAAGTGTCCATATGTTTATAGAGAACTATTCTTCCTGGAACGCTTCAAAACTGTTTTACATTACAAGCTGTATAGAAAGAAATTGCTTCAGCCAGTTCTGCAGTACATTTGTGGTGTAGTATGCTGCAGTGGTTAATAGAGCACAGCCACACTGTAAATGGCTTAGGACAAAAGCAGAAGAATGCTGAATCTAATTAAAAATGCAAAGGAAAATGAAGCAGGCAGAGTGTAATTACCTGAGCTGAAATTTAGCCAGGACATCAGAATAAAAAGCTTATTCTTAGGAAGTTTTCTGGACTTTCTTAATAAACATTAGAGGTGCAGGGTATCTCTAAAGTATTTGCCTATACAGATTCACTTGAATATACATTGAATTTGCCCAATCCCCTTTTAGCATTAACATATTGATAAAATGTCATGGCATTAACCCCATACAAGTTAAGGGTTGCTTAACTGCATAATCTTTATATGGCAAGGAGTTATGGCCGCCGCCAAGTTATTCACGCCCAGAGTACTATATTTCACATGGGGTATAGAACGCAGTTGGAATGCAGGCTACCAAAGCCTCGTTATTGGAGTCTTGGCACAGAAATGACAGAAAATGTAAACAGAGAGAGTATATACTCTTCAGAGACAATCGGATGTAAGTACTCGTAGTTTTCTTTTCTGCACGTAGTGGAGACAATGGCTCTGGTCCAGACTAGTGAGATTAAGAACCCCAGTAGACTTTGTTATGGATGGGTGGGTGGGTGCTGATGTGGTGATACCAGAGTGCTTGACCCTTCCATCCAGGCGCTCCCTCACTGGCTGCCTCCTGATCGAAGAAGCAGGTATCACTTTTCTGTTATGGTCAGAACAATGGGCTTGCTTCATTGTCCTGCTCCAGCTGTGGTGACCACATGCTGAGCTTCCTAGCAGCTACATCCCTGTTTATGTCATTTATGTCATTTTCCTGTTTTCTGATTCTCCTTTTTGGTCCTCTTGTACTTCCTTTTCTCCACCCCAGTCTCCTCCTAGACAAACAACATGCCCAACTAAGTTTTCCCCAGTGGTTCTAGTTTTGCTACACCTGTACCAAAATCTCAACCTTATATGGTATAAATTATATTTTGGCACTGTTGGCCTTGCAAGGTTTTAGTCCCCAAGACTGCCTTCCGAGTGTCTGTGAATTGTGGCACAGACTGGCACACAGCTCCCTGTGTAACCACCATCCTTCTCAGCACTGTCTGTAATTTCTGTCAGTTTCTCACACTGTTACCAGTCAGCTGCAGCAATTTCTCATGTCTTGTCCAGTAGTCTTCCACATCCTGTCGAGTTACCATAACCCTGAGGGCCTAGCCAGCAGCCTAGTGAGTTGCCCACAGCTGTAACACACTTTACATGGTGCAAACACTGCTTGGTCCACTGGAGAAATAGAATTAATTAAGCTGATTGTAAGAGCAACCTCTAGGATGCTTGCAGAAGGCAGCAACAAGAAATATCTGATGGGGTGTAAGTTAGAGATTTGTGGCGTGGAGGAGAAAAGTGGATTGAAAATAGTATAAGGCCATGAGATGGACTGTGGTTACGGGCTAGAAATTTGGTTTAGAAAGTATTGTGAAGTTCAGGGTAGGAGAAGTTAAAAGCTATGTGTTAATGGACAGGAGTCAAGAGGTGGGTTATTTTTATGAAAGCATGAAGGATTTGGGACTCTTATACTTTACTTAGCTACCTATATACACAATCCTAATTTGGCATTCAGGAGGTCCACAGAAGATCATCTCATCCCCTTCTCTCTCTAGCACGTGGGACCTCTAGGCAACCTGTTCCTCCCTCTTCACTCTTCTGTCCACTGTCAGGTATGTGGTATCCATCAGCTTCAGTGGAAGGTGATCATTTAAATATGTTTGCATATCTTGAAGCCCCAGAACTAGCTACTGTGACTTTCAAGATGACTGAGAGTTAATGCCATAACTCCTGTGACTAACAATAATTAAATGTGAGTTTTAAACATCATATCACAAATACAGCCAATGAGCTATTCATAATCAACTTACTGATTAAAAAGAAGAAAGAAAGTTTCCCCTGTGCTGGTCTGTTAAAACTAAAAAAGTTTATTCAAGGAACTCGAAATCAGCATACAGATCATCCAAAAGAAGGAAAAAAGAGTCAGTGATTCATTGTGACTCATTTTGTTAAAAATTTAATAGAATAAACAAATCTTCTTATTTACCTTTTTGTGGTTTTTTTTTTTTTTTTACAAAACTCTGTTCAGCAAATGAATGAATTGTCACACAACAAGAAAAATGAGATATTTAAACTTAAAATGTATATTGAATCTGTCAAGAAATGTATGTGGTTTGTCTGATATGTACAAGATTTATGGAGATGATTTAAATAAATATTCACTTAGGCAGAAGTATCTCTAGATGTTCTTAGTTGGGTTTTTTTAATAAAAGAAATAGAATGAGTCAAAAGTATCTGCGGTACCTAAAATGACTTTTAATTTGATTGGTTTTGTTTTCTGAGAGTGGCTTATAGAGAAATTTGAAGCTGCTATAAACCTGTACATTCACGTTGCTAGCAATGCCTTTAGCCTGTGTTTTACTCTGACAGTTCACGGCATTGGGAACAGATGAGCATTTTGTGATACGAAACTCCCTCCTGTGTCCAGCCAGCAGAAAAGACTAGATCAGCCAACTGTGACTTCCATCCACTGCCAAGGTCACTGATTTCAACCAATATGAAGGAGACAAGTAATTATTTTCAAATGTGAGTCTGTTGCGTACAGAAAGGGTAAACTCACCAAGGATCAGTGGAGCAGTGCTGTTTCCATTCATAGTCCAGCAGCTCACATATGAGGAACTCAGCAGAAAGATGCTATAAAATTAAAAAGAATCAGTACTGCAGCAGAACAGAAAAGTGATACTCCTTCAGCTACAGAGAGGGTCACATCACTGCTTAATTGCATTCCCTTGATTTATATATTTTTCTTTTGTCATGCATTGTTTTGCTTCAGGACTTGTACAGTTATAAATAGAAGGAAAGAAACCATGGTTTATTCACTGATACTTTATGACAAGTGATTTATTTTCATTAATAGTCAAAGAAAACTTGCTGGGTTTATTTACTTTTTAATTAAATTTAATCTTTCATGGGAATATCTTTTAAATTATCCAAATGAATGTCAGCAAAATAATTTTCTCACTCTATCTGCATGTGTAACTATTTTCTCTTGTTAATGTTTTTGTAAACATTGCAATCACTATTTTATCTTTCGACTTGTACTCATTAAGCAAACATTTGGATAAGAGCAGATGATTTAAGGAACTTGAACTGAACTTTTTTTTTTTTTAATACGTGATTCTTGTAGCAAATAACTTTTTTAGGTAGTTAATTCAGACTTTGACTCCTACATCCAAATTATATAGTAGTAATTAATATATCCAGTAATTTATTAGAAATGTGTGTTGAGCCTTTTTTACTATTTTTCCCGTACAGTGTTACTATACAATATGCAGTCTTATATTTCTGGTTAATATTCCCAAAACAGAAGTCTACTCTCTGCTATGAGAAGGGAATTTAGTGGCAATTTCATTTCTGATATTGTTGTTTTCTTGGAAATGTGACTTTCCAAGAAAACAATGAACAGCTATGAAATAAGTAGAAAGAATTCTTTAAATATTTGATTCTTGGGCTGAGATGCCAGCTGGTTTGAATCAGTGCAGAACTCCTGACTTGGTTAGAGAGGCAGTGATTTAGATTGATGGTGGAACAGGTTCATTGTCCTTAACTGAGAGAAACATCTATAGGGCAATTATGCTATTAAAGATTTGTTGTAACTGGCAGGATGTAGGGAAGCTGTGCAAGCACCGTGCAGAAATAGTCAAGACATTAGTGTGTTATCATGACTGTTTCAGCCACAAATCCAAAGCACAGCACCATACAGGCTGCTGTGAAGAAAATTCCACGCCAGACCCAGTACAAGGAGGTAAGTTTTTACTTCAGGAATAGGAAGAGGAAGAGTGAACTGATGCTGAAGTTCTCAAGTTTACCATCTTCTGCACAATCTGGCTAGTATCTACAATTCAAGGTCATTTTTCTCTTCCTTTCAGGCTTGTGTTTTAACGGTTGAGATCTGTTCCACTCATTACATGGTACCACACTATCCCACATAGGGATCTCATTCTTAAGTAAGTGGCTGGAAGTGCACTTTCATCTCTAGCATTGACTCTTGCACTTAAACTCCATAGAGGCATTTATTTCCTCTCTCTCGTCCAGTCTCTCTTTTTTTTTTTTTCCCAATTTACCTTTTGAGTAAATCCAACTCTGCTTTGGATTCAACATTAGGGCAAAGATATGTAAAAGGGAATACTTTCCTTGAGCTCTGTTTCTGACTTTAGATGGGAGAAGGGCAAACTGCTCAGAAGCTGCTTATCTACAGTCACTTGTGGTCTGAAAGTTCATGGCACATATTGCAACCTAAGAAAATAAATCAGTTCTATGAGCCAATTATGGATTTTATAAAAGAAAAGCATAAGCAAGCAAATATTCACTTAATGAGACATATTTCTAAGCTAATATGCTACAGTTTTATTAGCTAATTAAAGATGAACAGTACAATGATCAAATAATGGGCACATTTAAAATTGAATCAATAAATCAGTCGGTTCCAATTATTCAGTCACTAAATTATTGCATTGAGTAATCAGCTCAAGTTATGAGTTTGACATGGGAAGGAACTGCTCAGTGTTAGCTTTGTCTTGGGAGAATTTAAGAGGGTTCCAGTTTCCTTTCCATCCTAAACCCCATACAAATTATTGTCAATACAATAGATATTCATTATATTTTTTGGACTTAAACCTTAGATGGGCACCTAAAGTGGGACTAAGGAGGAACTTCTTACATTCACAGATGTGATGTAAAATCTTCTTTCACCTCCTGGGTGCCTGAAAGTCTGTAAATAGCTGGTTTTGCTTTGAAAGCCCTGTAGAAACATTGAAAGCTACTATGTATGCACAGAATGGATATTCTATGTAGAGGACTGAGCATTTAACTTTCCTACCCACATCTAAGTATTCTATAGGATTAAAAATATAGGCTTTCCTATGCCTGTGTAAGAGTTAAATGCATGTCTTGCATCTGTCATGAAAATGCTTTTAGAACCGGGCTCTTGACAAGACTGATACCCCTGTTTCCTGTTTAGGCCATGACACTGTAAAAATGAAGAATGTAAAATTCTTGGAAGAAGAAGTCACAAAACAGTTGATCTGTGTAGTCCAGTAAATCTCGTTTCTCCACTGTCCGGGGCGGGCAGCCCTGTGTTGCGGCCAGTTGTGGCAGGTGCCAGGGGCTGCCCGTGCCCTGAGCGGGGCTGAGCTGGGTTGACCAGGCGCCCCGTGGCCAAGTGCCCATTGCCCAGCCTGTCTGAGCTCCAGCTCTGCCAGTGCCGCCGGGGAGGGGGCTGACAGCCCCAGCCAGTCCCTGACGGACAAACGGCCCCTGGCCGCTACTGGGGGGATGCGGGGCAGCTTGCACCCCTTCCCTGGGAGTTAGGGGGAAGGGAGCAGGTGGGGATGGGAAAATAAGCCAAATCAGAAGAGGAAGGGACCCCCACAAGGAACATCACACTTCTCCAATGAATGGCTCAGGATGCTGGTGGCTCTATGTGGCACTCCCCAACCCAAAGTCTACTGAAAGAGGTTCTAAGGCTGAAGCCTTAAGACCCAGGATGAGTATAACCACCATAACCACCCTAGAAAACGGCAGGCAATAGGAAAGCATTGTGCAACAAACCTCAAAACCATTGAAGTTTTTCTATATTATTGGACTACTGGACTACTGACACACCAATTAGAATTCATCATAAATTCATATATACAATATCTTCTCTTTTATTCAGAAAAAAATATTTTGGTGTAACATCAACAATGAGGGAATGGGCTTGGAGTTCCTGACCTCAGGTTAGGTGTAGTATAGAAGTACCCTCTTCCCTATAAATATTTTTAATAATATTGCCTTTAACCCAGAGGATTCTAATGATTCATCCAGCGACAGCTTATTATATAAAAGTATTAAAGGTGACATTTCTTCCATCATACACAGATCTCAAGAGATAATTCTTATTTAATTTCCTCCAACATGTAGATATTTTAAATAATTACTTGTCAAGAAATTAAATGCAACATTTATTCTCTGTAAGCCACAAGAAGCTTTTAGAGACTTGATTGAAATTGCTGCAAAATTTTAAATATTTGGAGGTACAATAAGCATTGTTATATCAGAAATGTAATTTTGTATGTTTATCAGTTTGTTTTGCTTTTCAGTGAGATTACAACATGATAATCTTATGCACATTTAGTACTGTTACAACAAAAATAAAGAAATGTGTGTATGTGCAATCAGACCTTAATAATAACTAAAAATGCTCCTAACCAGAAGGTTAAATGTTTGATTGAATTTCATGCTACTATTCTTTTGACAAAGGTCTTCATATTAAAATCCAGTTATATTTGTTGTATTCAGTTTACATTGCAGTTGTTATATGTATACTGAACTACACAGTAAAACAAATCCTTGAAAATTACCCTATGCGCTTTCTTTTTGATACCTATTACTGTATTATAATTCTTGTACAAGTACACCTACGGAAAATAAAAAGGTTAAATTTGTCTCATCTCATATTCAGAGGAATATTTGCCTCTACACATCTAAGTGATCTGATTAATCTCTTTTTTTCTGGGGCTTTGATTTGTTTCTGTTGATATTTGATCCAGTATTTCCCTGGAACAGCATATTATATCTAGTTTCTTGGGATAGCATGCATGCTGAGCATTTAAGAGTCATATCCTTAATCAATGCTTTAAGCAGCATGAAATTTTAAAAATAATAAGTGTTTGGCTCAGGCTTATTTGGTCGAAGTCTTTTGTGTTCTGGGATGTATGACAAGCAGAGACTTTTAAAAACCAGAACAACAGGATTCTGGCTATGGAACCTTTGTGAGTGGAACAGATTGTCATAATTGTCTTAGATTGTTCAGCTTTCCTGGTATTTTTTTCCTCCTGTTCATTATCACGCAACACATATTCTGAAGTATATATTCTATTTTCATAGTCTGAGTTTTTCTGATATTTTCTCTTTGGATAGCTTAATCTATAGAACCATCCAGATTTGTACATGTTTATTCTGATTGCTACACCTTTTTGATGCTTCCAGTTAACTTTTAGCTAGAGAGAGCAAGTTTAACGGGAGTACTCCTTTCAGTCCAACCCAGTGGTAGTTCATTTTGTAAAAGAGGATTGAAATGTTGAGAAATCCCAGTCAGTGCATTTCTCCTTCTCTTGTTGGCTTGCTGTCTTCTAGAAATGCTTACATAGAGAGAAGGTTGATTATGAATCACTTAAAAGTGCTTTAATTCCAGTAAAGAGTGCAACGTGAGTCTGTTTATATGTCTTCTCTTAGCTAAAAAATAAATGAAAATATAAGTGAAAATAATATTTTTAATATAGCTAACGTAAATACATGCGTATAAAATATGCATATATAGCTAATATGTGTATAAAGTATGTCAAGATTTCTGTTACATATCTGACTAGAAAGCCCTTTACAAATTGTATTTCAGAAGACAGTCTCTCAAGAGGAAAGCTATTTATGAGTATTCTTGGACATTTCCTTTAAAAATCTTCTACTTCCTCCTGTCCGAATTAGGATACAACATAATATGGGGAATTGCTCTAATCTACTTCATCAGTTCCCTTCTCCCCACTACCCTGGAATCATCCCAGACATCTCTGTTAAACAACTTTATACCAGCTCTAGCAGCCCACCAATCTCCTATGAAACCTGCTGCCTATTGCGTAACAGTTTGGGAAAACGGGAAAGCAGATTTCATTAGAAAGAATATCAAAGCATCAGCCAAAACCTGATTAACTAATATTACTCTGTATTTTATAGAAGCATCATTTTGGGAATAGCTTTCTCCTAAGTGAAATAAAAACTTACTTGTCTATTGGGATAAATAAGGCCTACTGAAGCACATGCAGTAGTAACTGGTGTTAGCTCAGAGACATACTTAATGCTTTCTGACGCTTCCAATTGGCGTGGATCAGTAAAAAGAAAGGTGTTGGATCAGGCAGCTTCCAATGATGCATTAGCAGTTGAAAATTAAATTTTGGCAGGTTTATTCATAAAAGAAATAAAGAGATTTAATGACAGCTGCCACTTGCAAAAGGACCAATCATTCATGACTCAGCTGAGCACCCGAGACAGTTTTTGGTACAATTTGTTTGTTTGGTGGGAAGTTCATTTACGGATTTTTCATGCTGATCTAATTGATTTGCAGGAGGGCTAACAACCCTATTTCCTGCACCTGGTTTGACAATTGATACCATCTGGTTCATTGGATTAGCAGCTGTAGTTCACAACTTCTATCAATTCAGACATGTTTGACAAGAGTTCTGCATCTTTGGTCTCTTCCAATTCATTTCCCTCTTTATACACTGAAATCTGCAGAGCTTCTTCACTGCAAAGCAAGGTTTTCTTAATTTATAGCACAGGGATAATAGGATGATGATAATTATTATTCTAGTCTAGTTAGAGATGAGAAAAGCATGCATAGTGCCTGCAGCAAACACAAGTGGATGAATTAACACTGAGGGCCACATCTGCATTTTATTTACTTCAGTGGAGATGGAGGGTGCTCAGTATCTCAGAGGAGTATAACATTCATCATGAAGAAAGTAAATATAATTATCACATTTTAGAAATTAGTATCAGGTCTACATGATTCCATGTTCAATGTCTCATCGGCCGTAACACAATGACTCCCTGACAGTTCACTAAATGTTCCAATATGTCTCTTGCAATGTGAGAAACTGAAGTAAATTTAAACCTGTGGTTTCCTTCATATATACACCGTTCTGAAAGTAAGAGGAGTTGCTCGAGGGACTCACTGCCCTGCTCTGGGGACATACCTAACTAGCAGGAGACCTCACTTCTGTTCTCAATGTGCAACTCTGACGTCAGTTAACTTGTTCTTAGACTTCCCAACCCCACAGTATGATGGGATACAGACATACGACAGTGGCCAATTAAATTGTGTTTCTAGAGTAGTAAAAATAAGCTGATTGAAGGGGTTTTTGTGATTACTATAGAACGATGCTAATTGGGGTGGATTACTCACCAGCATAATTTGTGGTGAACTACAGCTGATTATCCAAGAATTGGAAAGAACATAATGGAGAGGTGTATCACTGTAATCGTGCCCTGTTCTCATATCTTTTTTGCTAAACCTTCCACCTTCTCAGTCCAAAGAGAAAAAAAATAAAAATACAACAAAACCCCACAAAAAACCCCAAACAATACAACAACAACAACAGCAACAACAACAACCAGACTTTGTTTTAACTACACTATTCTCACATTCTGATGTTAGGCAGATTTTGCTGAAAATCTGTATTTTCACTGGCTGAACATCACCACATAGGGCTTTTTAGGTCAATGCACTACTATGTTTTGTCTCACCTGCTGAGATCCTGCTTCTCTCAGTGTATAATTTTATAACAATTATATAAATGCTGATGAACTAGAGACCTTTACAAAATGGAGGGAGTTTCTGGCATACTATCCTGCATGAAGATTCCTGAAGAGAGCAAATGAATATGCATGAAGGGAATATAGTATGCATGAACAGGTTGCTATTTCAAGATGCAGCTTTAACAAAGAAAATGAACCTACATCTCATTCATATTAATGTCCATGATTTTTCAAATCTTGAAAATATCTCAGCCTATTTTACAAATTTGATATGCTCTTTAGGTGTCTCTACAATGATAAGCTATAACAAGAATCCCACCATTCGGTACCTTGTGCACATGTAAACAAAATTCCAATGCTGTAATATAGAAATATGTATTTGTATATGGAACCTTTAACGGACATTGCCTTGGACAGAGGCTAGGCTGAAAATTGATCAACAGAAGGTGTCATGATTGAGAAAACAATGAGAAAACTGCAATAAATATTTCAATTCTATCCATTTAGCTGGGATTACTATCATTTGTGTGGCAATACTAGTGATCAGTTTTCGATGTACAAAGTGTAGCTCAAATATAAACCAATTAAACCTACAATGTTTGATTAAAAATGATCTTGCTCAAGTATAAGGTGTTTTACATGACCCATTAGTTCATTAAAAAGATTTAAATTAATGTTTTGCAGTCATTGAAGAATAAATTTCTTAGCAGGGAAAGTTGCCAGTGCTCAAACCTTTGCAATATATTCTCTCCCAAAGAATAAAAAATTCAGGTCTTGTGAGTGCAGGTACCTAGCAACCTTTTTCTGCTCTTGCAGCTCACTGTCAACAGTCTGATTTTTGAAAACATGTTAATTAGTAGTACTCCTATTTCCTAGGAGAGAAGACTATCTTAACTGCCAGCTACTATCCAGAAAGCCATTGTTTCAGTACTATTTCAATTAGGAAAAAATAAGATAGATGGAAACTCAGATTTTTCCATAGTGTCTAGATATTTTTCTATTGCAGAATTTTATAAATTGCAGAAGAAACATCTCTATTACTTTTTGCATAGCTTATTAATAGTACTTTCTATAAATGCAGATGTTTCTTTTCCATATATTATAAACTCAATTAGGAGAGGGAGCATAGTATTTCAGAATTATAAGATTGACGCATACAAACATTTATTTATATGTGTGCATATGTGCATTTTTATATATGGAGAAACAGAGGCTAATATTTAGCTTTTATTTGTGAATGTAATTGGGTAAAAAAATAAGATTTCCTACAATTTTGATTTTACATTTACTATATACTTACAGCAAAAATTGACCCACTAGGTTTAATGATGATTTATGAAAGTTTTTCTCAGGAAGAAAAAAAAAAGTTACTGTAAAGACTAGCATTTAAAATCCCTTTAGCTTTTCTTACTATAATTTTACCTGTACTGTAGCTTCTAAATTCATGCTCATCAAAATTGACAATAGCAATAAGATGTTTCTGAAGACAGTAGGCCTAGAGAAAAAGTAATAATTACTATGAAATCACAATTCATTTAATATCTTCTGAAATGCAGAGATGCCTATTCACAAAGAGAGCAGGCATTCTGGTATATTTGCAAATCCAATGGGATTTTAACAGAACACTGAAACCAGAAGTTTCTTCCTCACATGACATTAAGGGTAAAATTTGGTTGAAAGTGTTTCTTGCAAAGAAGTGCTGCTACTTTTCCCATTCTACAGACATGTGTGAGAGTGGTACAGGGCAGTCCAATATCTGTGCTGAAGTGGGTTATTCAACCTGGGGTGAAGGTTGGTGTCCTAATCAAAACAGAAGACTTGTTTTCAGTCAGATGCTTGTTACATTCTGGAACTGGAGAGACATATACCAGTATCTGCCCAGATATAAATATACCCTAAGCATGCCAATAATATTAAAATATATAGGAGAAGTCAGTGGAAGAAAAATAGATGGATAAATTCAGAACACATCATTTAGTCCAAGTATTTTCTGGTGTTTTCTAAAAAATCCAACTAGTGTCTCTTTTAATCTGTGAGAATTTTAGTATCTTATCAAATGTATTTTTTGTACTAAATTATTTCTGGACTAATTTACAGAAAGCCATTACACTGTAGGTGGTTCACAGTCCATTGACAGATACCTGCTTTTGATAATCAGGATATATTGTCTAGTTTTGATTGGACACATTTCAATCTTTGGGCTGCAATAATTTATCTTATAGAATGATTTGCCCTCATAAAATAGGAAGACATTAATCTAACACTCACTTCCTGCGCACCTTCTGCAATATTCACTTTAAATATGTTCTACCATAAATATTCTTTTCTGAAAACTTAGTCTACAGTATACTTTCTGAAAGTGAATATAAGAATACGTGAACAAACAAGTTATATACAGGTGAATTTTGATGCCTTTTTTAAAATCTCCCCCTAGCTCTGGTAATAAATCTTTGTGCATAGTGATACCCCATCAGAACTTAATTCATATGTGGTTTCTTTTGAAGTTATTAAGACATTTCATTTTTTCCATTTAATTTAAATAAAAACCTTTAGAATGTGGCAAAGGGAATGTGCTTTACTGCAATGTAATTAAAAACATATTAAGTTATCAAATTAATAACTAAACCAGCAGAACTGTTTTGGGAGCTGTGGATAAGTGTGCTGTACAATACCCTACTGAAATAATTTGAAAACTTTCAGTTAAATGAGATTACCGAGAAGCAGGAAAGTAATTTCATTTATTGTTTTAAGTCACATTCACATTACTGTTATCTAGTAGTTTTATTTAACTGTGTTCAAGATGCATTTGTAGAATTACATTTAAATAGGGAAAATAACTCCACAGAACTACAACTATCATTTGTTTTCCACTTCCTTATTCTATCTAGTGGGTAAATTTAGAGAATTGCATAAAATGTCCAGTCAGTACCCAGACATTAAGAAAACTCTTGAAAAGGGCAATGAAGATTGTGAAGTCAAAATGTCCACTTTTCCTTTAACATTAATAGACCAATTGAAAACAAAAGAATAGGAACATGTTAGGATATAAATTTTCTTTAACAATTTCAAAACCATTTATTTTTAAAAGGTTCTCAATGAACATAAAGTTTGGGGTCAAAATTGCTTTCCAGGATTTAATTACATTATAGATAGGTTACATCTGCTGTTACAATGATTTACCAAGGAGAGTTTCTGGGATTGCACAAAGAATGAAATTATAATGAAGTTAGAGGTAGAGACCTGAGCCTCAATGAGTCCCATTTTATGTTACTATAGGGTCGGAGTAATCGTATTAAGTCAGTACCAATCCATAAAAGGAGCGGAGTAGGGCCAATGTTTTATTTCCGGACTCTTTTCATGTACTATGATTACAGATGCCAACTAAATCTTTCCTCTCCTCCCTCCTAACACATATATTTCCCCAGAAAATATTTTTTTTTAAAGAAGAGCCCTGTAAAGATGTCAGTCCCCCCAAGTGGCAGCGGAGGATACTGGGGCACATTCTCACCTGCTTCTATTTCCTTTTCTTTGCCGAAAGGTCCAAGTGCTTCAGTAATACACAGCCTTGAAAATACTCCCACATGTATTTTATTGCCACAGGTTATCGTAGTAAAATCAGTGGGGCTAATTATGCTGGAAATGTTAAGCAAATGTTTGCTGGATTGGTTCCCAAACATATTTGATGATATTTCTTGTGCAAGGGTCATCTTTTCTAGAGAAAACTCTCTGTCTGTGTGTGTGTGCACGCATATAAGGGGAAGAGAGTGAGACAGAGACACAGACACATGCTCAGCAAAATCAAAAATGTGCTTTTTGCAGCACTGGACCATCGGTCTTACCAGTTTAGATCCTTCAGATTTTATACTCCCTCTCATAGATTAATATAACTTTAATAGTAATTAGGATGTATTGGGTTTGCATGGCAAGGTTTTGGTAGTGGAAAGACTACAGGGGTGGCTTCTGTGAGAAGCTGCTAGAAGCTTCCCCTGTGTCTGATAGAGCCATGGGAGCTCATGCCAGCCAGCTCCAAGGCTGAGCCTATCAGCAACAGAGGTAGCACCTCTGGGATAACAGAGTTAAGAAGGAGAAAAAAAAAAAAAAAGGAGCAGCAGTTTTTGCAGCCAGACAGAGGAGTGAGAATATGTGAGAAACTTTGCAGACACGAAGGTCAGTGCAGAAGGAGGGGATCAGGTGCTCCAGGTACTGGCACAGAGATTGCCCTGCAGCCCATGGACAAGAGCATGGTGAGGCAGGCTGTCCCCTAGCAGCACATGGAACAGATATCCACCTGCAGCCATGGAGGACCCCACGCCGGAGCAGGTGGAGGCACCCCCAGGAGGCTGTGATCCCATGGGAAGCCCACACAGGAGCAGGCTCCTGGCAGGACGCATGAAGAGAAGAGCCCACGCCAGAGCAGGTTTGCTGGCAGGACTTGTGACCCCGTGGAGGACCCACGCTGGAGCAGTCTCTCACGTTGGAGAAGTTCATGGAGGACTGTGGGAGGGACCCCATGCTGGAGCAGGGGCAGAGTGTGAGGAGTCCTCCCCCTGAGGAGGAAGGAGCGGCAGAGACAACGTGTGATGAACTGACCACAACCCCCATTCCCCATCCCCCTGTGCCACTGGGGGGAGGAGGTAGAGAAATTGGGAGTGAAGTTGAGCCTGGAAAGAAGGGAGGGGTGGACTAAGGTGTTTTAAGATTTGGTTTTATTTCTCATTGCTCTACTCTGTTTTGCTTGGTAATAAATTAGATTATTTTTTTCTAAGTTGAGTCCGTTTTGCCCATGACAGTAATTGGTGAGTGATCTCTCCCTGTCCTTATCTCGACCCAGGAGCCTTTCGTTATATTTTCTCTCCCCTGTCCAGCTGAGAAGGGGGAGTGACAGAGTGGCTTTGATGGGCGCCTGGCTCACTACAGCCCTTTTTGGTGCCCAATGTAGGGCGCAAGGAATTCAAGATAAGGATAGTAATTGGAAGAGGTAATGGGCAAAACATGGACTGAGCATAGTGAAATGATTGTAGAGAATTTTTGTTGTTCTAATTGTGGTGAAGGGATGAGGGGTGGATTGTGTGTGTAAATTTTCCACTTTTGTTCGGTGTTCTGATGATGTTATTTTGATTTTGGTGCGGGAACTTCTTTTTTTGTGGATATGACTGAAGTTTGTGAAGATTGTGTGATGAATGTGGATTTTAATGACAATTCGTAAATATGTGATTCACAGAGGCGAGGGGCGGAAGTCAAGTGCAGTAGTGGAAAGGGAGGAAAGAGAATGAAGAGATCAATCTGTAACTGACTGTGAACAATCAATTGAGATAACCCATACCTTCAGACGAGCCAGGGTCAACCCACCACATAGGAATACAAGCTTAAAGGTTGTCTCTGTTTGCAGGGGTTTGGATCTCTTAATGAGACAAACTTCAGTTTAGGAAATAGCAAATACATATATAAACTGTAAGTATCACACACGATTGCCTTTTTTCAGGGATCAGACCTGAAAAATGGACAGAAAAGAAAGTAATCATCACATCCATTTGAAGGCTAAACTAATTTTAATTTGGATTTTCATTAATTAATTTTCTTTTTAAAGGGAAAACATAACAACTGGAGGTAATGAGTATTCAATCAAATTCTAAGAGCATAAAGTGTCGTTGTTATCTCTTTGCTGAGTAAACCTCTTCTGGCCATATGTTCACACTTCAGCTGTGCAAAAGTGCTTAACAGCAAAAGCATAAGCAAATCTATTAAAATATCACTAATAAAGTCTAAAAGAGACAGTAATGATGATACAATTGGATTTAGGACTCAGAGCTGTTCGGTACACCTCTGGCTTTCTGTACAGTTCTGTCTTCCCCAAGGGTGATGTCAGACTGTTTCAAATGTTGTTTTTGCCAGCTGTGCACTCCGTGAGTCTGAATCAAAACTCACTGACACCAATGTGCTTTGTTTTAAACCAAAGCCTGCAATGTCATTACTTTCACTTGGAAATCATAGACCAACTCAATTTCTCCTCCAAATTATAAACTCTAATAAAACTATCATTAGGATTTTTAGAAAAGTAGTTCTGGCTCCACAGTCACTAAGATATACTTTTGACTGTGAAACAAAGCAATTTAGAATGGGTTGAAATAAAATGGAGGTTTTTGCATGTTCATAAGCCTCATAAGAATTTCTGAGTTTGAATTTCAGGAAAAATACCAAGCTCTGAAAGAGTCTCAATAAACTTCAGGCTCTTCGCAATGCTATTTTTACAAAATGATTTCAAATATGCCTTGCAATTTCATTATGCAGGTGTGGTTCATAAGGATAAATGTTTCCAAAATGCAATGTTCCTTGGACCTAGACAGGCTGAAGGAGTGAACTTCATGAAATTCAACAAGGATGAAAGAAATATTCTCTACCTGGGAAGGAATAATAACAATTTTTTAGCAACACAAGCTGGGGACTAGCCAGTTGGAAAGCAGCTCTGCTGAAAAGGCCCTGGGGATCTGGGCCAAGAGCAAGCTGAGCATGAGCGAGCCAAGACAGTCAGCTCTGTGCTTGGCTGTATGAACAGCCAGTAGATTGAGGAAACGGATTACCCCTGTCTACTCAGCACATTGCGTGCTCCACATCCAGCTTCCCAGTACAGGAAAGACGTTTGTCTTGGTTTCAGCTGATATGGAGTTAATTTTTCTTTCTAGTTGCCAGTATAGTGTTGTGGTTTGGATTTAGTATGAGAATGATCTTGATAGCACACTGATGCTTTCAGTTGTTGCTGGGTAGTTGCAGTGCCTACACTAAGTCAAGGACTTTTCAGCTTCTCACCGTGCCCTGCCAGGTGCACCAGGAGCTGGGAGAGCACAGCCAGGACAGCTGGCCCAGGCTGGCCAGAGGGATGTTCCCTGCCATGGAACGTCATGATCCCGACAGAACTGGGGCAGTGAGCCGGGAGGTGGGATCGCTGCTTGGAAATAGACTGGGCATCAGATTGTTTTATTTTCCTTTCACATGTGGTGAGCAATTGCATTTGTGCATCGCATTATCATCATCATCATCAATAATCATTATTATTATTACTACTACTACTACTGCTGCTGCTGCTATCTTCCTTTGTTATCCTATTAAACTGTCTTTATCTCAACCCACAAGCTTGTTTTTCCATTCTTTTCCCCATCCCCTTGGGTGGGCAGGAGGGAGTGAGCAGCTGTGTGGTGCTTAACTGCTGACTAGGGCTAAACCATGACAATGTTGGTAAACTGGGAGAAGTTCAATGGAGGGCCACCAAGATATTTGGGACTGGAACACTTGCTCTGTGAGGAGAGGCTGAGGGTCTGGAACTTGTTAAGCCTGGAGGAGAGAGATCTTTAGGAAGTCTAATAGCTGCCTGCCTATACCTACAAAGAGGGTACCCAGAGAGACTCCTTATGTAACTGGTGGGAGGACAAAAGAAAATGGGCATAAAGTGAAAGAGAGGACACTCTAACTGGATATAAGGAAAAGTTTTTCCACCCTGAGGGCAGTGAAGCGTTTGAGCTGGCTGCCCAGAGAGGTCATGCAAGCCCATCTTTTCAAGCTCTAAGCAGCCTGGTTTGATCCTAGAGCTGGCCTTGCTTTGGGCGGGAGATTGGACTTAGAGGCCTCCTGAGGGCCATTCCAGCTCAAGCAGCTCTCGGGGTCTGGATTTGTGCAGAATCCCACACAAGTGAAACTCCCCAGCATTGCTGAAAATATGGGTAGACGTGCAATCTTTCAAAATTATTATTTGTTTCACTTTGTTAGAAAAAAACATAGACACCTAGGAATTTTCCACTCAATCCATTATGGCCAAGATATTTCAAAAGTGCTCCTTCGTTACGTGTTCAAATACTTGGGCTGAGTGGTGGAGAACTACAAGGTTTTTTGGCTGGGACCAGGGGGACCACTGATATGTAATAGATTGTGATTTACCATTGAAAACGCACCTAAATCTTATACCATACAAAAACATGAATGAGAAATGGGGACTGAGCTGATAATTAGGGTTCATATGACATTTATGCATTTGACACCCATTATTATATTTATTTCAGTTTGGACGTTTTTTGTTGATATTCCAGAGTTCTCCCATCTGATTCAGACTGGGATAATGCAGTTCATTTTGTTGTATGGTCCTGTAAGACTGAACCTCTGTTTCTTGTAAACCAAATGTGACCTGCTATACTGCATCTGCCATTTGTGAGCAATTCTCTGCAGGAGCCTTTATTGGTGTAAATTTGTACTGAATTAGAAACAGAAGCTACAGAACAAACAATTGTATATATATTATTTTATTCAGGGTAAATAGCAGAGGGAACAAAGAATAATAATTCCTACATATATTTCTCCTTATCTACACTTCTGCATTTCAATATTTCCTTGCATGGTTTTGTAAGTTTGCCTTGGCTGCCCTACTTCCCCTCCTTTATTGCTTCTGGAGGAAACAGACTGTCTCAGCACGCTCTCAGCATGTTCCTTCTATCTCCCTATGCCTTTTTTGTGTGCCTGACAGCTTTCACTGATACTTTGTGGGAGGTCCGATCTCCTCCAGCATCTTTAAAGTTTAGGAGTTTTGACGTCATGCCAGGCTCATGGGAGGCATGCAGTTCTCCTCCCCAACCTTGTTTCCTTGACCATTTTTTCCTCACTGATTCAGTTCTTTTTTGCTTCTTCTATGCCAATCCCATTTAACCCCTTACAGTCAGACAGATTAGTGTCATGAAGATAACCTTACTTCTTTCCTGGAATTCATGCCAAACTATATGTTTGTGCAATATCTGATACTGTAAGGCCCAGACTCTTATCAGAACATAAAAGATTAGAGAATAACCATTCCCACCATATACATCCCATCAAACGTCAGAAGGATATTGGTTTTGTTTATGCACCTGTACGCTTCAGAAATGTTCTATGTAGCATGCAGAAGCTATACGTAACACTGAGATATGATTGTGAAAGCACTCAGTGTCTTTCCAGAGTGCAACTTTATCAATTTTTGTTAAAACAAGTGTTCATCAACTTTTACTTTATTCAAGTAGGAAAGGAAAGAAAAATGTGTTCTAAGCTGCGGACTAAGAGAAATCATTGTGGTAACACGGTAGACAGCAGAATAAAATACAAAGATATCTTGGTATGTATCTAAAATAATCAAAGTGAAAACATTTAAAATGAAAATTTTCACATTATCAGGTTGTTTCTTTAAGCTAGCACAAGTGCCTACCACATTAATGCGAGAGAGACGATGTATCTGATCTTTGAGGGGAAGGAGTAGCAGATGCTATGTAAAAAATCTATGCTGACCCCTTGATATGAAGTAAAACTTAGTCACTGAGTATAGAACTGGAATCCAGAGAGAAGGCACCTTCACTTGCAGGAACAGCTGTGGGATGGCTATGGGTGCTCCGGTGTGGTACCTGGGACTCGCCCTGCTGAATCACAGGTAGGCCGCTCTACCTCAGGCAACAGCAGCAATGCAGCTTTGAAAGAACTCTGCTCCTTTAGGGAAGTGGGACAGACCACCTGCAATTAGCGCGTCTGGAGAACGTACTTCTGGATGGTTTTGCCTCCACCTTCCCTAAGCATCACAATCACTGCATTACAGAGAAGGTCTTTCCACATCAGATGTTCTTATTCACCGTTATGATCATCTTCAGGTCTCGTCAGATTGGTGTGAAGCTGACATAGATGTGAGCAAGATTCTAGCCTGCTCGCTTTCACTACAAAAAGTAATTATGGAATTTGTCTTACAAGGTTAAGAGGTCCTGAACATGAAGTATTGGAGGAAAAATGTGCATACTAGCACTGCACATGAGAAATAATTTGAATTGTAGGCGGGACTGAGATGCTGAACTCAGAGATCAAGAGGTCAAATGAACCAAAATTTTCCGATAGCTGGTTCATAACAGTGTCTCTAAGTGGCTTTCTGAGGCCCCCCTCAAAATTAAATAGCAAGACTTAACTGTCAAACAGGCAGGAATCCACAAAAGCACTATAGGCACATCTTTTTTAACAAAAACGCCCACAAAAACCTGGCAGTACAGATGCCAGGAGACTTTCACTCACAAATAAATATTTTGGCAGAATATATGAAAATCACCACAAGCATAAAAGTCAAATTTATTTAGTTGTTATGTTAAGATATGAAATGGAGTTATATTTTGTGCAGTTTGCCATGGACTAACACTTAGGAATTCCTGTTCAAACACCAGATTATTGTTAATTTTGGTTTAGGCCAGCTCAGATTAGAAAAAGTTTAGTTGCTGAGTCCAATCCCAGACCTGTTAGGAACAGTGCCAGATTCAATGCTCTAGGTCATCCCCTTGGGATATGGGAATCCAGGTTTGGTCCTAGATGAAGGCTAGACTTCATAAGCAACCTTAGACTGATGGATTGCCTGTCTTTTCTTTTTTTCTCCTCCCTTTCCCCACCCCAAGCAGTCAAGTGTGGCTCTAGATGAGGTTTTATGTCTAATTTAACACCACTATAGAAAATACTGGAAAAAAGAAAGAACCAAAAAGTTTAGCAAAGATTAATACTTCCCCTTTAAGCTTCATAGAGGAAATAATAGAAATCCTTTCAAGATACCTCTTTTCGGAAGTAGTCCTCATAGCCACCAAGGCCTGGGCTTTGCTACTGTCTCTGTATATCTATTTCACCCACCTCACATGTCTCACCCATTCTTGGACTTCTGCTGTTGCATTTTCTCCTTCCACTGGGCAGTCACCTCTTTACAGCAGCGTTGTGATATTAACATTGAAACTATAATATGTACATATACCAGTACCGCCTCTCCCTACCCTAACTCACAGCACATTTGATCCACCTTTTTATAAACCATTCTGGTAAAACTCATGTCTGGTAAAGTAAATGTTTCATCTAGTAAAAACCATTCTGAGCTGTGAGCAGTTATTACTTCAAGTAGCTCACTAAAAGCATGTAATTTTCCCAGTACATGCAAATAAACATTGTTACCAATTTTATGGGTTTTTTCCCCCATAAGTATTCTATCTGTATTGGCTAGGCTTATTTTCTGCCATTCTTTTAAAAATGCAGAGGCAGCAGCTCTGTATGTGTAAGAGGCTGAGACAGATATAAGGGTCGAGGTATAAGGGTTATATCTCATGCATTTTCAGAAGTGCTTTGTGTTGCTATTAATTTCTTCTTGTTCAGGAAAAAAAAAAACAAACAACAAACACCAAAACCCTGACACCCCCCCCCCCAAGTTTTAATGCTTTCATAATAACAAGGTCATGCAAAAATAGTGATTGACATAAATTTTAAGTTGACAAGCTGTAAATTTTTTCATCTAAAAATTCCAAAGGTGTTGTCACTGTCATTGACTTACTTTATGATGGTGTGAAAATGGATAAAGACAATACATGAGGAGCAAGAGCATCATAAATCTTCATTCAGAAATCTCTTCTGTCTCCCAGTATAACAAGAAAAGTGAAATGAACAGATTGCATAAAAATAGCAGAGCTGTATTACTTCACAAAATTAAATGATCAGCATTGTATTATGTCAGTTCATGTTGCAGTTCACAGAATACTTTCAAAATGAACAGGTGTGCCATCAATAAAATATCGTGTTAGATTTCCCTATGCTTATAAGGATGTCTATGCAAAGATCAAATTAGGTACCTTGCATCCTTTTCATGAAAACAGAAGCTGGTTTATGATTCCTTTTTCCCAAAAAAATATATGAAGAAACTACTAGAATGGAGTTAGCAATTAGCCTGGTTGAGTTAAGCGTGTTCTGTAGTGGCATCCTGTCATGAAGAGCTCTCTAATCAAATAAAGTCCTATTAATTTTACTTCATCATTAAAAAAATAAATAGGTTCTATAGTGACTATAGAACCTAACTGTGTACTACATTTATTTTATTGAGGACCATTCCTGTGAGAAAGCAAAAGAAAGCAGAAGCCTGCATATGAGCTATGCAATGCCTAAAGAAAAGTAAAGAAAAGCCTTTATTCTCAAGTCTAGTGGGGGGTGTCTTTAGGAAACAAATGCATCATACGCTGATTTGAGATCAGTTCTTAATTTAGGGATTTTCCAAGCTGCTTTTGTTATGTAGCAGATAGATTTAAAATGGAACAATTTGATGAATTGTAAACTTACATTTTGTTGGAGGAGATTTGAACAATGGCTCCAACTCTTGTATTGTTTTTATCACACAACAAAAACTGATCTTAGTGGTCTCCATCAGTTGATTCCACTGAGCCCAATGGACATAAAGAAGAAAGGAAACAAAGGGAAAAGTGCCATCTGAATCTTCAAATGCATATAAGGCCAAGAATAATTTTGGTTCAAAGTGACTGGCACCTTCAAAATAAAACACTAGCATATATGACTACAGTACCCCCTTGAGGAATTCAGCTGCAGTTCCAATCTCATTTTTCAGCTTCAGAAATCCCTCATGGGATGAGTCAGGTAGAGGATGAAGGGTACAGTTGGACAGCTGGCCTAACATCTTTGATGAACACAAAAGTAAATTATGAATTCACATTAATGAATAACAGGCCATAATGGAAGTAATTGAAAGCAAGAATCCTCACAGAGAAGAAAAGACTAACACACATAAAGAATTCTATAAAATCTACAAGAATGGATACATATACTGTATGACCTCAAAATAAGGAATGTGGTGGTTAAAACATTCAGAACTTTCACTTTAAAATCACTATATGATGTTAAAGGAGGAAGAGTTCATGAAAGCATACGTATATGGATTTATTCCAGAAAAGTATCTAAAGGACTTATTTCACTTCACAAAGCCAGTGAAGAAACTAATTGATCAGATTTTAGACACCACTAATTTTTTTCCCTAAATCTGGAAACCTTTTCTTATTCAGAATCCCTTTAAAGCATTTCTAAGATCCTGTTCTGTCCCTCCTCCCTCTGCCCTTTCTTCTTTTTGTTCCCTCTCTCCCTTGCTTCCCCACACACACATGTATGTATGTCAAGGGATAACGAAAGGAGAAGAGAGGAGAGGAAGGATCTAAGGTCCAAAGGGACTTATTTTGAAATGTCAACATTTTGGACTCAGAGTCTCCTTCTTCCATTCTCTCCTTCTCTGCTTACCAATTCAACTTCCTAAATGGTGGTGGTGGTGTTTAAGCAATCTTAAAAAAACCCAAACCAAACCGCCCAAAACCAAAAACCCAAAACCAAAACAAAAAACCCACCAAAAAACCTTTTAATTAGAAACTTTGGTTATATTTTATTTCCTCATTATTGTCTCTCAGAATATTTTTAGAGAGAAAATTACTTCTCTCTCAGAAATTATCCACACTAATTCAAAAAGAGCATTGAAGAATAAATTCATAGTTTATGATTTTTTCTTCAGACTATTCTTAATGTTTGGTTTCTTCACGAAGACCCCATACCTTATTCTTTTTCTCTAAGTGCCTAGCTCAAAAAGAGCAATATTACCTATTTGATGGATCTACGTAATTCTTTATCTCCCGTTGCTTTTCCTGCTTTTCCTTTTGGACTATTCAAATTTTCTGTTTCTACTCTTCCATTTGGTCACAACAATTCTCAGATTCCTTGAAGGCTTATATTGTATTAAAGGTTTTAAATAGCTGGGTAATACTGAACTGATTTAGCTCAGATGATGAACTACTTGGGAGTGAAGAAAATTCTTGCTTAATTTCAAGCTGACATAGAAGGGAGAAAAGACTAATGTGTTGTTATTTCACTTAACATTGATACAATACAATGACAGGAATGTCAGATACAGCAGATGATAGGTCTTCACTGAAGAAATTATTGTCTGACTGTAAATCTTTCCTTAAAGTTGCTTCATGTGGAAATTATCTTAGATTTTGTATTCTTGAATAGATAGAATATTTCTGTATTATTTCTGTGTTATCAATTTCAGTTTCTTCTGTTTTTCACTGTCATCTTTCTAGGTCTTTTCAAAACACAAATGAGTTTAAATTCTTTGGTATACTGCATCTGCATGGTCTTTAATTTATTCTCCTTTTGCACTATTAAAGTTTCCCATCCCTACAAGAGACAATTATCAGACCTTTAAGAAACGTGGCTTATACATTTATTATTTGCCAATACTTAGCAAGAGTGTTGAGTTTGTCCCTATGAAATTTTTAATTGGAACAAATTTTAGAGATGAACAAAATTTACTTCAAATAAATAGAATTATTATTATTATTATTATTATTACAGTATATTTGTCTAGTCCCAAAGGTCAATGGAGAGTAACTTAAAATATTACTATTAATATTCATAAAATATTCAAATGAGATGTTTGAACTGCAGAAATACAGTTGTTGGACATCTGCTCACTGGAAGTACCAATGATCAGAGGGCTGTCTTAAGTCCTCATACAACATATGAAGCAGCTAAGGATCAAAATGTGACTTCAGCTGTGCTCCTGTCTGAAGGTATTGTCCTCAGGTATTGTAGCCCAATCCCTCTGTTTGGCTGTTTGGCTGGTTCACTGAGTTTTAATATTCATCCTTTAAAAGTTACTTAAAAAATTTAAAATGCCATTCATTATACAATGTGGCATAAGGAAGATAATGAAAATGAAGAAAAAAATGATGTTGTAGTTATGGTATCCAGCTTTCTCACAAAAGCCTAACATTAGCACATTCTTCTGGGAAGTAAGGTGGGTAACCACGTGGGAGAAAACAGTCTTTAGTTCAGGCTTTTGGTTCAAAAACTGGTGGTGCATTTTACACCTTACTGTCAACAGGAACAATCCAGCAAGCCAGGATGAGAATCTGGCCCAACCCTCACTCCTTGCCTACAAAGTCACACTTACACACTTTCCATCCAGTTTTGATCAGTAGTCATATCTCATCATTAAAAGGGCACACTTTATTCTTCGATTCAGAAGAAAATACTGGTGATTGTAATATATTGTAACATAACCTGTGAGTTTTTATTCCTCTACTGCAAGATGATAGGCATGCACCTCAGGCTCTTATGGCTGAGTGTTGGGATCATGAGTCGGTTGTGGGAAAGGATGTGGGAAACTTCTGTTTCTGCTTCTCTGATGAAATCAGCAACAAAGTGCATTTTGTGAAACATTAAATCTGTACCCTGTGTGTTAAGTGGTTCCTGGGTCAAATTGTACAGATGAGTTCATGTTTATTAAAAAAAGTCTGGCTCCTACCTAAGCCTAAGTGAGTGAAGAAATCCCAGCTGGTAAATGTCAATCTGGAGGCATGTGCAGGCATGTTCAGAAGCAGAACTCTTCAATGTCTGGAGAAACGTGACCAAAAAAGGTCATTTGCTCTGCAAACAGCATAAATAAGAAATTGTATTTTCTAAGGAGTTTTCCACTCTACTGTGCCTTTATTTTTTTTGCAGATACATTCCATATCTCTTAAAAAAAATTAGTAAATCTACATATTTTCCATATGTAGGAAATTCTATATCTATTTCTTTATTTTTTAATTTTCTAAATCCCTTCCTTTGATACTATTTTTTCACACTCTATTTCTCTGAAAGCATAATCCTTTAAGGCCAAAACTATGTATTGAACAAAATAAAATAGCAGAAATAATACCCTTTTCTATTATACTCCAGTATATTACATAGTACAGTTACATTAACTGGAGTCAAACTGCCAATAAACATCATGCCAGAAAAGTTCAAAAGTCACTTTTTTTCGTGACAAATTAGAAAACCTCTTCTAATAATTTTTATTGAAGAGCAAGCAAACAAAATTTTAGGTACTTCTGTCTGTCTTCCTCTGGGTGAATGCAAATGAAACATTTTTGTAGGTATATTCTATAAGTCAAACAAATAAGAAACAGTAAGATTTCAGTTAAATCTGCCATTGAGAACCCAGCAGTCAGTTGTCAAGGGGAGCTGCACCAGTGCCCACAGCGGAGCAGCAGATCTGGGTGCACAAGGGGTTTCCTGAGACAGGGGAATGCCAGGGGAGCAGAGACCCGCCACTAGCTGGCAGCTCTCCTGGGAGAAGCCGATGAGGCCTGGGCATTGTTAGAGCAACGGCGCCCACCCCCATGCCTGTAAAAAGCCACCTAGGGAACGCGGGCGACCCAGAGCGCTGTGAACAGAGTGGGCATACAGAGCGTGGCACGTCAGCCAAGGCGTGGCGTGGCACTTTACTTGGGAGGGTGTGCAGGAAGG
Source organism: Grus americana (assembly GCF_028858705.1). Lineage (NCBI taxonomy): Eukaryota > Metazoa > Chordata > Aves > Gruiformes > Gruidae > Grus > Grus americana. Next base: position 112,785,810 of record NC_072852.1, read on the forward strand.
GCCTAGTCACCCTACCAGCTCAAGAGGTGAGTTCCATTGGTGGTCATGACACTCTTGGAAGGAGTTTAGCTATGGTATCCACCCAGCAGAAAGCTCTGTCCTCTGCGCTCACCAGAATGGATGTGGCAATCCAGAAAGAGCTCCTGCGAAAACATGCAGCCACTCGGGTCTCAGGCTTCAGGGACCGCCAGAGCCTATCACTGGAATGGATGACACAAGTGAGAATGTCTGTGTGAGCCGTGGCCAGGCGGACGATCTGCTCAACCTGGTGGCAGAACTATGAGAGAAAGTAGAAAAGCTAAGGAGCATCAAGGAAGCTGAGAAAGAGATAGACTGGTGGAGCCAAGCTCTACCCTCCCTGAGACAGAAACAGGGACAGACACCAGACAAAACTTAAGATCAAGGGGACCTTGTATCCTTTCCCTGCCATGATGAAGGCAGTAGCTTAAAAGAAAGTAGCGAATGGAAGCAAGTCCATGCTTGGAGCGGCAGGCGAACCACCTCCTTGCCCACTTTTCCCTCCCAGGTACCTCTGTACAACAGGTATGATGCTCTGGATGTGGAAGGCCAGTCAATGGAGGACATTGATAACAGTCCATCAACACCAGAGATGTTGCCAAGGTCAGAAAGACCCACGTCCTCATATCGTGACTACTTCCACGAGGAAGAAAAAGTGGGCTATAGTTGTAGGCAATTCCCTTCTGAGGGGCACGGAGGGTCCAATATGCTGGACAGACCTTCTTCTTAAGGAAGTCTACTGCCTCCCTGGGGCTTAGGTTAAGGACATCACCAGGAAACTTCTTAACCTGGTATGGCCCTCAGACTATTACCCACTACTGCTTTTCCATGTGGGTGGCGATGAAGCCACAATGCATAGTGCAAGAGCAATCACAAGACACTTCAGGGTCTTGGGATGGTTGCTGAGGGAATCTGGAGCACAGGCTATTGTTAACTCTCTCCTTCCAGTTGCGGGCAGCGACGTTGGGAGGAAGAGATAGACCCAGTCCATTAATACATGCCTCCATGGCTGGTGTCACTGCCACAGTTTTTGATTTTTCAACAACAGGATGGCCTGCACAGCACCAGGCTTGCTGGAGTCAGATGGGATTCACCTTTCTCAAAGGGGAAAGAGGGTCTTCATGCAGGAGCTTGCAGGACATATTGATGAAGCTTTACACTAGGCTTGAAGGGGGACTGGGATAATATCAAGCTTGCCTGTGACAAGTTGAGGGGATGACATGCCAAGGTTAGAGGGCCGGGGTGCTAGTGAGGGACCTCAGCCTGTTGCTTGGAGATGTGCCGGATTCACTGCAGCATGCCTGAAATCTAGTGGAGATGAGCCAGGGGCTCCTGAGGTAATAGGAACCAGCAGGGAAACACGGGTACAGAACCTCAAAGGAATTCCAGCCACTCCAGCCAGTCAGCCAGCCCCATCAGGGGCACAACTGAAATGCCTCTATGCAAACGCACATAGCATAGGGAATAAACAAGAGGAGTTGGAGAGACGTGTGCACACCTGCAGGGCTATGATCTTATTGGCATCACAGAGACGTGGTGGGGTGGCTCCTATAACTGAAGTGTTGGAATGGAAGGATTGTCGTGGTTTTACCCCAGCCGGCAGCTAAGCACCACGCAGCCGCTCACTCGCTCCCCCCCCCATCGGGATGGGGGAGAGAATTGGAAAAGTTAAAGTGAGAAAACTCGTAGGTTGAGATAAAGATATTTTAATAGGTAAAGCAAAAGCCGCGCGCACAAGCAAAGCAAAGCAAGGAATTCATTCACCACTCCCCATGGGCAGGCAGGTGTTCAGCCATCTCCAGGGAAGCAGGGCCCTGTCACGCGTAATGGTTACTTGGGAAGACAAACGCCATCGCTCCGAACGCCGCCGCCCCCCCCTTCTCTTCCCCCCAAGCTCCTTATAAACTGAGCATGACGTCATATGGTATGGAATATTCCTTTGGTCAGTTTGGGTCACCTGTCCTGTCTGTCTCCTCCCAACTTCTTGTGCACTCCCAGCCATCCCGCTGGCAGGGCAGTGCAAGAAGCAGAAAAGGCCTTGGCCCTGTGTAAACACTGCTCAACAATAAGTCCATAGAACAAAAACATCTCTATATTATCAACACTGTCTCCAGCACAAATCCAAAACATATCCTCACACTAGCTACTATGAAGAAAATCAACCCTCTCAGCTAAAACCAGGACAAGGATACAGGCTCTTTAGGAAGGACAGGCAGGGGAGACAAGGAGGTCTCCCTTTATGTCAGTGACCAGCTGGAGTGCATGGAGCTCTGCCTGGGGGTGGGTGAAGGGCTGACCAAGAGCTTATGAGTCAGGATGAAAGGGAGTGAAGGGATAGGGGACGTTAGAGTGGGGGTCTGCTACATGCCTCCTGACCAGGAAGACCAACCAGATGAGGCCCTCTATAGAGAGATAATAGTAGCTTCACATTCACAAGCTCTGGTCTTCATGGGCAACTTCAGTCACCCTGATATCTGTTGGAGGGACAACACAGCAGGGCATGAGAAATCCAGGAACTTCCTGGAATGCATTGATGATAACTTCCTTCTCCAAGTGACAGAGGAGCTAACAAGGAGAGGCGCCATGCTAGATCTTGTTCTCACCAACAAGGAGGGGCTGGTGGGGAATGTGAAGCTCAAGAGCAACCTTGGCAGCAGTGACCATGAAATGGTGGAGTTCAAGATCCTCAGGGCAGAAAGGAGGGCGCACAGCATGCTTGCTACTGTGGACTTCAGGAGAGTAGACTTTGGGCTCTTCAAGGACCTGCTTGGTAGAGTACCACAGGACAAAGCCCTGGAGGGAAGAGGGGCCCAGGAAAGCTGGCTAATATTCAAGGTTCACCTCCTCCAAGCTCAGGAGCAATGCATCCCAACAAAGGGGAAGTCAGGCAAAAACACTCTCCAGAATGAAATGGGAGACCTGGTTACTCAGGATATGGAGAAGGCTGAGGTACTCAATGAATTTTTTGCCTCAGTCTTCACCGGCAAGTGCTCTAGTAACACCGCCCAGGTCACAGAAGGCAAAGGCAGGCCCTGGGAGAATGAAGAACCTCCCACTGTAGGAGAAGATCAGGTTTGAGAATATCCTGAAAGTGCACAAGTCCACGGGATCTGATGAGATGCACCCGTGGGTCCTGATGGAACTGGCGGATGAAGTTGCTAAGCCACCATCCATCCTATTTCAGAACTTGTGGCAGTCTGGTGAAGTTTGCGCTGACTGGAAAAGGGGAAACATAACCCCCGTTTTTAAAAAGGGAAAAAAGGAAGACCCGGGGAACTACAGCTCGGTCAGTGTCACTTCTGTGCCCAGCAAGATCACGGAGCAGATCCTCCTGGAAGCTATGCTTAGGCACATGGAAAATAAGGAGGTGACTGGTGACAGCCAACATAGCTTTACTAAGGGCAAATCGTGCCTGACATATTTGGTCGCCTTCTATGATGGGGTTACAGTGTTGGTGGATAAGGGAAGAGTGACTAATGTCATCTACCTGGACTTGCACAAAGCGCTGTCGTACATAACATCCTTGTCTCTAAATTGGAGAGACATGGATTTAGTGGATGGACCGCTCAGTGGATAAAGAATTGGCTGGACAGTCGCAATCAAAGATTGCAGTCAATGGCTTGATGTCCAAGTGGAGATCAGCGACAAGTGGCGTTCCTTAGGGGTCGGTACTGGGACTGGCACTGTTTAACATCTATGTTGGTGACACGGACAGTGGGATTGAGTGCACCCTCAGCAAGTTTGTCAATGACACCAACCTGTGTGGTGTGGTCAACAGGCTGGAGGGAAGGGAGGCCATCCAGAGGGATCTTGACAGGCTTGAGAGGTGGGCCCTCAACAAGGCCAAGCACAACTGCAGGCTGGGCAGAGAATGGATTGAGAGCAGCCCTGAGGAGAAGGACTTGGGAGTACTGGTGGATGAAAAGCTCAACATGACCCAGCAATGTACGCTTGCAGCCCAGAAAGCCAACTGTATCCTGGGCTGTGTCAAAAGAAGCATGAATAGCAAGTTGAGGGAGGTGATTCTGCCCCTCCACTCTGCTCTCGTGAGATCCACCTGGAGTACTGTGTCCAGCTCTGGACCCCCAACATAAGAAGGATATGGAGCTGTTGGAGCAAGTCCAGAGGAGGGCCATGAAGCTGATCAGGGGGCTGGAGTATCTCTCCTATGAGGACAGGCTGAGAGAGTTGGGGTTGTTCAGCCTGGAGAAGAGAAATCTCCAGGGACACCTTATAGCAGCCTTCCAGTACCTGAAAGAGGCTTGCAAGAAATCTGGAGAGGGATTTTTTACAAGGGCAATTAGTGATAGGCCAAGGGGTAATGGATTTAAACTGAAAGAGGGATTTAGATTAGATATAAGGAAGAAGTTCTTCACTGTGAGGGTGGTGAAGCAATGGAACAGGTTGCCCAGAGAAGCTGTGGCTGCCCCCTCCCTGGCAGTGTTCAAGGCCAGGTTGGATGGGGCTTTGGACAACCTGGTCTAGTGGAGGGTGTCCCTGCCAATGGCAGGGGGATTGGAACTAGATGGTCTTTGAAGTCCCTTCCAACCCAAACCATTCTGTGATTCTATGATTCTATCTTTCAACGGTTTCATAACTCAAAAATATTTTCAAAGTGTCAGACTCTAGCTTCTAAAAACATTATTTTTACCAGGCTGTGAGTCAGTATTTAAGCGATTTTTTTTCTTCAGAAATCTTGGCTAATTCTGATCAGTACATTTACATTGGAAATTAAAATGGAATGGAAAAGTTAAGGAATGCAAGGAAAGATTAGGGGACTACTTTTTTGTTAAAATCTCTGAAGGTTTATTTTAGAATGTAATCTCAAGATGATAACCTATATTATTACCTGATAGATGGTATCAGATGCTAAAAGTTTAAAAAAAAAAAGAAAAAAACCAAAGCACTGCTTTGAAGACATCTGGGGAAAAGAAAATGGGCCATATAGCTTTTTAAGAAGTAAAGCAACATTTTTAATTATGACTAGTTATCTGAGCAGATAGGAGTTTCTATTTCAGTCATTTGTCTACATCAATAAGCTGAAGTATGTAGTATCTGATGTAACAAGATATGACATATATTCTATGCAATTTGTAAAAATGATAAAAAAAAAGCAGTGCAAAACCAGAATGATATTAGCAATGATGTAGTGAAATAAATATTTATATATTACAAACCTACCATTTCCCTTAAAATGAAGAAATGTAAACTAGCTTCTAAACAAATAAAGCAAGCCATAAACTATCACTTCTACCCCTAGTTATCAGATGACATTTTGGCATAGGAATTAAATTTCATTGAAAATATATTAAATTATTTAGGCATATGTAATTATAGTTATCTATCACTTAAGCTTGTAAGTTTATAAAGGTAGATTTCATATATCTGGAATGGGACATTTATATTAATAAAAGAGTGCAATATTATATTTATGTAGGAATGAATACACTAACTGCTGCATTAAAACTCATATACTTGTGTGCTAGTTTGGGTTTTCTCATGAAACACAAAGGAAATCTCTATAGTTATATTAATCAAATATAAACAGACATGATAATAATAGTAATAATAATAACACCCACAGCGACAACTCTACTGTTCACTTCCTCCCCTTCCCCCCGCATTATTTTGTTTTCTTATGGTATTTGTTCTGATAACCGAGTAAGAATTGCCTGAATAACAAATGCAAAATGGAGCGCTTAATATGGTTTAGTTTTTCTTTAAAGATACAAAGATGAATCTTCCTAAAACCCTGTCAGATTACTTAAGAAGTTAAGGAGATAAATGAAATTGGCTTTTGAAAAATATCCAAAGTGCAAGACTGCTTAGATTGTGATTATAATAATTTATACATTAAGCTAGAGACACAGAGGCTGATTTAAATAAATTTCCTCACTGAGGGAAGTTTCTTTCCAGCAACTACTTTCTGTAACTTTTTTCCCATGTGATATAGCTAGTACTACCACTAAAATCGTAAACAATGTAATCAAAACATTGACTATAGTAGAACAAGCACTAGTAATGAGTGTAAAAATTCTATATTGGAGTGTGAGACAAAGACCAAGAGTCAAAGCATGACTGAAGCCAAACAGGTAAGATTTCATGCTTAATGTTTCAGGCAGTTCATGTAGACTAGTTTCATCTTCAATACTGGTTAAGTTGAAATAATCTGAGTCTTCTCTGAACTTCAGACAATCCCCCCAAATATTTTTGGCCATATTGCTCTCCATCCTCTGAGCAGTAGATTTTCTGACTCCTTTTGCTTCAGTGCAACCTCTTCCAGTTCTGAGTGTGTTCCCCTTTCAAGTTCTTCCCAACAGTAATTTATAAAGAGCAAATTTATTCCACAGGATTTCTTTTGGGGATTTCTTTGGCTCAAAAGCAATCCAGAAGACAAATCTTTTTTATTCAACTTAAGAAAGAAGGACTGCAGTTGAAAACTGGATGATAGACTCCAGCATCACCCAGGCACATGATACATCTGTTGGGCCTTTCCTCTAAGGTGGCAATCCTGCCAGAAAAGGGGCAAACACGCAGGAGAAGAAACCAGAAGCCATAAGGCAGTGAGTGCTGGTTGAATCCTGACTTTCAGAAACCTAGACATTTAATACTTTTAGTCTTTTGAAATGTATTGTATTGAGCCACCTCTGCACAGTACAGCGAGGTCATCAAATGCTCCCCTTGGTGCTAAGTGTGCTTATCTGGTCTACAATCTGTACGGAACATCACATACACGAGAGAAAGAACAACTGAGTCAGTCATCATGGAAGTTACAGGAATATGTACTTGCTCTTGTCACTTCTTATTGCTCATGGTGCTCTGTAATGTGTTCTCTAGACACAATGTAATACTTTTTCCCAGCATTGTGGTCATTCTACTCAAAGTAATCCAGAGCGCTCTTTTAAACCAACTCAACTAAAAGCAAAACCATGCCTAGCAATTAACTCTCATTGCGTAATTATGTTTTCTGTATCTGAAAGGAGAAGAAAGAAATGACTTGTAAAATCAAAGCCTAGTTTATTTGAGAGAGAGTACATTTTGTTTTCTCAGCCTAGTCTCCAGTCACGGATGTGCAGCACAGTATAGACTCCAACAGCTAAACTGCTGCTGCTGCCCTTGATAGTGTCATTCAAACTGCTTTTGAGGTTCTCAACAAAAGACACTCTGAGCTGTTTGACAATTAGATTTAAAAGGCACAGAGGAAATAACAGTCCATAAAAGTGAATGACATTCTCAGAGAGACTCTACTAGCTTTTTTCCTCTCAATGGAGAAACAAAAGGATGACTGTAGCGAGGAAAGCATAGTTGTAATTAACTTGTCACTTGTATTAATAATTATACAGTTTCAAGACTGTGTATTTTTACAGTTAAGGTCATAGACTAAAATGCAGGTTCAATTCTTGCTTCTTTTAGGCTTCTCATGGGACACTGCACAATCAATTTAAGTGCATTTATTATTTTTAATGTAAAAGGGGACAGTAATACTTCTTTTTTTCCCCATTCATATAAATTTGCAGTTCTGTTTTAGTCTTTTTTAATTATAAATCAGATCTAATAAGGAATTTATCAAAACTTCTTTTTTTAACCAGAAAGTGGTGAATTTGGCAGAAGAAACATTTCATTAAAGGATTTAGTTTGCTAATTTCCTAATTTTACTAGAAAAACTTTTTCCTAGCTCATTAAAATTCTTTATAAGGTACCCCATTTTAAGTTTTAAAATAAAAGATATTTATTTTTTTCTCAGACAGATACATTTTTCTTCCTTATTCTTTATTTCATAAGCTTTAGAGATTTAGAAAGGTTAGTTTACCTGACAATAATAACTTAATTTGGACTGGAGAGCGTCCAAAGGAAGGCCATAAGGATGATCAAAGGGCTGGGGAACTTTGTGAGGAAAGACTGAAGGAATTAGATGTTTTCTCCCTGGAAAAGAGAAGTCAGGAGGGACCTCATCACAGTATTCCAGTACTTAAAGGGTGGCTTCAAAGAGAACAGAGGCTCTTTCTTCACAAGGACCACATGGAGAAGACAAGGGGCAATGGGTACAAGTTGCACCAGGAGAAGTTTCATCTCAACATAAGAAATTTTTTTTACAGTGAGATCAATCATTCACCAGAACAACCTCCCCAGGAAGGTGGTAGAGTCCCTGTCACTGGTGAGTTTCAAGATGTGGTATGGACAGGGTGCTAGGCAATCTCATCTAGGCTCCTTTTCCCACAAAAGATTGGACCAAATGATCTTTCAAGGTCCCATTCCAACCAGGCTGTTCTATGATTCAATGACCCTCTGAAGATTTACTTCCTAAAGAAAATGTTTCCTTTTACTTTCAAATTTACTGTAGGTTTTGTATTTCACCTGCAGTCTTGCACTAAACTGTAATACAAGCAAGTAGGTAAAGAATAAACAGCTGAAATAATATGTAATTTCCATTTTGACTGAGTTATCAGTTAACAACATGGTATATGTTATAAATTTTGTAAAAATAAATTATTTAGTGTCATATTTTTCACACTGTGAAAAAGCATTTTTTTACGCTGATTCATAAGAAACCATTCAAATTGCAACTTTATTTGAACAGGGGAGAGAGTAAATAATTTTTTCAGTTGCAAGACAGATTGGGGAGTGTTGCTTAGAATCACACTTACTGGCTGAAAAGCATAGAAAACAGGCATGGAATGGTGGCACAGAATAGTGACAAACTCCATATTTTAGAATTGCTCACATAGCACATATCAGGTTCTATTATTTAAAATTAAGATTAATGCTGAAAAACTTTACACTTTCTCAAGATATGAAAAAAGCTTTATATTAAGAGAAAACAATAGTAATAAAATATTTGGCACATATCGTTTATTCATTTATATGACTGAACTGCATAAAATTTTGTCATGTTAGCCACTAAACACACATCTAATCTCTGACATCTCACTTATTTCAGGTAATTTATGCATACAGAGGCATTAAATCTGGATTGCTAGATTCTTCCTCTGAGTCTCAGAGGACAAACCAGATAGAGTTACCAAAAATTACTTTTTGCACTATCGCATTTAGTTGTTTTAAATGAAAAAAAGGGTAAAAAAAAAATTGTGCACCATGTGGGGTTTTTAACTGGTGAGTCTAAAAGAAGCATTCATCATACTATTTATGCCTCACTGATGTAATTTTGTTTCCAGTGATGTACGTGTGAAGAGAAATTCAATCAAACATATGAGAGGCTATGATGTACTATATTGCCCTCTTGTGATTTCTTAACATTAGAGGTTTAGAGTAGAGTTTTGTACACATTTTGGAAAGCCTATTTTCTATGAAAAATGCAGAGTCAGGTTGAGAAGGATACATTCAGATTCAATGAAACATTTCATTCAGTTGTTTCACTTGGGAAAAAAACAAAGGACATTTCATTTTGGCATTTCCTGAATTAAATGTTCCACTTATAAATGTACTTCAGTATTATTAAATGCTAACTAGATTGAAGAAATGTGATTGAATGAACCTTTTCAAACTGTCCTGACCAAACTCTAATTTGACTCAAAGCACATTTGTTTTCAACTGTATGGTGTGGTAAAACTTAAATACACACACACACATGTGTATGTACCTACTTATATATGTATGTACACACACTGATATCTGCTGCATATATATCTGTTACTGATGTCAGAAGTACTCAGGTAAGGCAATGGGAATCACTAATCTGAGTGTTAGAGATTTCATTTCAAGTGTGTCCCATGGGAGGTTTTCAGTTTTTTAAGTACTCTAGAGGACAACCTCAATCTTGTCCCTTCTGCTTGTAAGTAACCATTGACTTTGAGAGTAGCTCTGAAAGCAAGAAAGGAATGGTTTAGATTTATCATCAGCTCTCCTGTCTAACAGAATTTGACAGCTTGAAACTATGAAATGGATAGAATGATTAAAATTTAAATCCAGCCATACTTACAGTAGGTATTAAAGTCAATGCACTTTCTAAGCCAAAAGTCATTGGAAAGAGTTAAGGCAGAAGCACTGAACCTTTTGGGGTCCATCAATTTCAATTCATTTGCTCTGATTTTATGGATCAGTACTTGGTCTCTTCACTCTAGTGTCTATGAAATGTCAGTCCTTCTAGTGACAGCTCCTGCATAAAATGACCTGTATATGTAACTATAATTCTAACACTTTTCAAACATTCAAATATTTAACCACACAACGTGTGTCTGTTAGAATTAGGTTCATGCAGTGGTAGAGTATAGCTTGCTTTGTTTTGCCTTGGCATTGCAAGTGGCATAAAATCCACTAAACTATCACTCTATAGTGCATTTATATATAGTCTGAACAGTTCTGGTTGTGCAAAACAGTCATGGTTTACCTCTTGCCGTATATGTTCTTAGGAGGTATATATTTATGTGCCATGCAAACATCTAAATTATGTAAAATACATAATTATTATATTTTTGAAGCAGCTGGAATTACTCTACTAACAATGTAACTGATAGAAACCACAAAAATATTGACATGAAAAGCTAATGACCAAATTATACATTGTATTTGTTCATCACAACCAGAATACAAAATATACATTATTCACAAGAAGTCTGAATCTGGCACTTTCATTATGCAGGAAAGAATGCCTAATTTTCTATAAAGAACATTAATAATGACTAAAACCAACATGATGTTTTCCATAGACTGAAATAGAGTTAGTCTGTAGCTGTTCTACTATATTTAATAAGAATAAAATATTTTAAATGGCAATCAATAAAAAGACAGACTTTGAAAGATAGCTTTATTTGTAACATTAACAGGTTTCCCTTATGTATATAAATGCATGTACAGGCGCATCAGTGATGTATGTGCATACAAGTGTCTTTGTTTATATGCAAAGCATGGTACTTAGGGAGATGACTGACAAAAATACACTGATGTTTCAAATATTTTGACCATCAAACTTTAGGACACAGAAATGAGAATGGAGTATTTTAAAATTCACTGCTTTCTATAGGCAAGGCAATTAAAACAAATACACAATAAAGGCATTTTTCCCAATTTCCTAGTAAGGCAGACATTTTTAGTATAACTTGTGGAAGAGATGTTAAGCAACAATCATTACTAATGAAGACCTTTACTCAGAGCATGCTTAAAAGTTTTCTGGTTCTTCTTTTAGCTCTAAAATTAGTTATCTGTTTTGTAATGCTGAAATTGTAATATAACACCTGAGGCAAAGTTAAAACTTACATCCCATTTGACATGCTGAACTATATATGGAAGAAATAATAAAATGATCTCTGTAAAAAAAACCCAACAAACAAAAACCAAAACCCACCAACTTATTTTAGCAAGGCAAGATCATTAAAAAAGGAAAACTTCTATACTGTGACCAATTATTTTTGTTTTATTCATAAGAAAATTCCATTAACAATTTGCAAAAAGGAAGAGTGACTCATCCTTATTTTAAAGGTTAAGTCACCCCATCAGGAAAGAAGAAAAATTGTAAGTGACATAAGCGATCTGTCATATTTTACAAATAACAAGGATAAAATGCCAGACTGGTGTGCAGGAGAGAAAAATGTGGGATAAAATTTGTACAAATTATTTCAAAGTCTAGTGGATACAAAATCAAAAGTTGGTAGCGACCATGTTTACTTGCAATAGGTCAAAGAAAATTCACTAGCTAGATATGCACTGGGTGTAATTGTATCTTTAATACAATCCAAAATTTATTTCCTTTTGAAATCCAGACAAGTTTTACATTATTTTTTTCTGGAATGAAGCAATACTGCAGCCACTGAAAGACACCATTTCCATTTATCTTAAAAATAACTATGTATGGCATATCTATATTTGTGATATGTATACAATAATCTACTAAATTCCATGCAAATACAACAAAAGCTTCTAAAACTATTCTTCAAATAAAATAAAAATTCTGACAGAAAGAGGCCCTAGGCCTGTGCAATAATAATGCACCTGCTAAGTTAAATAAAAATAAGATTCTGTTTCCTTAGTAGAACCAGAGGTAAGAATAATAACCATGTAAGGATTTGCTGTAGTGAGCCTTTATCCAGTTGATGTCACTTACTTCTTTTATCTCTATCCTTTTTCTCCCTTGCATTTATTTAAAAATACTAGCAAGTAATTCAGCCCTATATTCTCTGACCTGAATTATCAATGAAATTAGTGGAAACTCTTTGAATATGTATCCCATGGGACACATGAATATTGCATAAATAAAATCATACTCATATTACAGGCCAAGAAAATAGGTAATGAAAAACATTCCTACAAGCCAGATGGGGACAAAACTTTGTCTTTAATTAATTTGTGAATAGAGTCCCAGACACACTATGTTGTTCTTCATTGCCAAATATATTCTGTGCAGCTCAACAGATACTGGTACGGGGTTGAATCAACAGTATCCCACCAATGTGTGGAATACACGTCACTGTGATGCTGGTAGATACAGAGGGACAAAATCCTGGCTGCTTTTAAGGCAGCAAGAGTCTTGCCATTGATTTTCTGGTGGGTCAGATATTGTGCAACATCTCTTGAAACCTGGTATATTAATATGGCATTTATTGAAAGTGTAAGTCTTGAAATTTGTCATTGCACCTGTAAACATCCTAACAACCCACAGGCAAAAGACACTGGGGATTAAATCCTCATGTACTATTTATCCTTGCCCATCTTAATGGAATTTAATGTCACTGTCCTAATTGTATTTTTTAGTACAAAGATACATTCAGCAGCAATGGTGAATGTCATATACTTTTAGCAATTTTGAATATATTTTGATATTTGTATGAAAACAAAAAAGGAATCAATTAATCTAAAGATTTTCAAGAATATGACTACTGGAGACTAACTGAGACAATTAATTTTGGAGGTTTTTTAAAGAAAAAAAAGAGTATCGTGGGCAGAACTAAAATCTTGCGGTTTTCTTTATTCCATTTTTTGTGGTAGTCTCTAGAATCTAGGTCTTAACTGGAAGAGCAAAGAGGAAGCCTGCTTGCCCCTTCTTCTGCCTCCAGTCCACTCATCATTTGATGTTTAATATTTACATCATCTGTCAAAGTATCCAGTTATCAATGAACAATGCCTGATGCACAGTCAAAGAATCATAGAATCATAGAATAGTTTGGGCTGGAAGGGACCTTTAAAGGTCATCTAGTACAACCCCCCTTACAATGAGCAGGAACATCTTCAACTAGATCAAGCTGCTCAGAGCTCTGTCCGACCTGACCTTGAATGTTTCCAGGGATGGATCATCTACCACCTCTCGGGGCAATCTGTTCCTGTGCTTTATCACCCTCAAAACTTCTTCCTTATATCTAGTCTGAATCTACCCTCTCTTAGTTTAAAACCATTACCCCTTGTCCTGTTGCAACAGGCCCTGCTAAAAAGTTTGACCCCATCTTTCTTATAAGCCCTCTTTATGTATTGAAAGGCCACAATAAGGTTTCCCTGGAGCCTTCTCTTCTCCAGGCTGAACAACCCCAACTCTCTCAGCCTTTCTTTCATAGGAGAGGTGCTCCAGCCCTCTGATAATGTTCGTAGCCCTCCTCTGGACCTGCTCCAACAGGTCACTGTCTTTCCTGCACTGAGGACTCCAGAGCCGGATGCGGTACTCCTGGTGGGGTCTCACCAGAACAGCGTAGAGGGGGAGAATCACCTCCCTCAACCTGCTAGTCACATTTCTTTTGATGTAGCCCAGGATGCACTTGCCTTTCTGGGCTGCAAGCGCACATTGCCAGCTCATGTCCAGTTTTTCATCCACCAGAACCCCCAAGTCTTTTTCTGCTGGGCTGCTCTCAATTCCTTCATCCTCCAGCCTGTACTGGTACTAGGGGTTGCCCCAACTCATGTGCAAGACCTTGCACTTGGCCTTGTCGAACATTAATTTTTTGGTTTTTGTGCTTCCATGATATTTTCCAGGAGACTTTTTAATGTTCCCTGCATCCTATGCAGTTCAAGAAGGGGAGGAGGCATCCTAAGACTACTAAGAACCCTTAGTAGGGGCAACAAGGAGACAGAAAGTTTTTAGGACAAATCAGTTTGTCTTACCAGTCCAATAGATGGTCAAGATTATTCATTATAGCACTGAAGAATCAAGCCTGGAAGAGTTGATGTAATTTCTCAAAGCAAGTGCTCCCTTCTCTCTCTCTTCCACGGAAGAATGAGTCATCATTGTGCTGGGGGGAAGAAGACCCCTCTTAATTTTTTTTTAATGCCTTTAATTGTAGTTACCTTTATTAATCGCAACATTTGGCATTGTGTGTTAATTTGGTCCTAAATTTTAGAGAATATACTCTTTAAAGTTGTTGTGGTTTTGCCCTAGCCTTCAGCTAAGCATCACACAGCTGCTCACTTGCTCTCCCCTGCAGTGGGATGGGGGAGAGAATTGGAAGAGTGAAAGTGAGAAAACTCCTGGGTTGAGATAAAGACAGTTTAATTGGTAAAGGAAAAGTGGCACACGCAAGCAAAGCAAAACAAAACAAGGAATTCATTCCCCACTTCCCATGGGCAGGCAGGTGTTCAGCCATCCCCAGGAAAGCAGGGCTCCATCACGCGTGTAACGGTTACTGGGGAAGACAAACACCATCACTTTGAACGTACCTCCCTTCCTTCTTCCCCCAGCTTTTACTGCTGAGCATGACGTCATATGGTATGGAATATCCCTTTGGTCAGTTGGGGTCAGCTGTCCCGGCTGTGTCCCCTCCCAACTCCTTGTGCACCCCCAGCCTACTCGCTGGTGGGGTGGTGTGAGGAGCAGCAAAGGCCTTGGCTCTGTGTAAGCACTGCTCAGCAGGAACAAAAACATCCCTGTGTTATCAACACTGTTTTCAGCACAAATCCAAAACATAGCCCCATACTAGCTACCACAAAAAAAATTAACCCTATCCCAGCCAAAGCCAGGACAAAAGTGCACATAACTAATTCTTTGTCAATATTTTTAACCATCATGTATATAATAGGAAGTAAAGAAAACAGACAAAACAGTACAGAAGCTCATCCACCCGTTATGCTTATTCATTAAAGTTCACTGACTAGTGGATTTCTGATGCAGATGGAGGTTTTTGTGCCATTGATAGTGCTTTGACAAATCAAGGCAGAATAGCTATGACTGTTAGTCTTTCAAGCCTGAAGAGTTTTCTTTCATGGCTTCAAGTGAAGCCTTTCCAAAGCAGCCAGATATTCACAGCAGCCAACTTTTTAATATAGGGGAAAAAAAAGAAAAAAAAGAAAAAAGAAAAAAAAAGAAAAAATTGCTTGCTTTTTTCAATTATGAAGGACTTAACAATCTTGCTTCAATGCTGCAAGAATTAATCAAGCTACCTAGACAAAAGTAAATAGAAGTTAAGGACAAATGAAGATCTACCAGGTCCACATAACAAAAAGTCATCTTTGAAGTAAAATATTCCAGTGAGTTGAATTATAATTCCAAAAATATTAAAAAGAACTAGTAAATGTTGATAAATAATGTCACAAGCTTTCTGAGTTTATAAGCTGTACCTTAAGTTGTTAGAAAGGAATAGACAGGTGTCTGAACACACTATTCTTAAGAGAAATAAATGCAACAATTAAACACATATGAATGATCCCTTAGAAATATATCTATAAACATGAACATTTTAATTCTACTGTCTGCAATCCTTCTATTGTCTTCAGTGAACACTGAATTATGCTGTGAAATCTTTCCTTTGATCACCAGCATCTTCTCTTACCCTTTTCCCTACTCTTTCCTGCTAGTTATTTTACAGAACTTAATGGTATTTATTATATAACAAAAAGTTTGAAGCCCAAAGAGAAATCACCTTATAATTAATCTTCTCTTTGAAAAATGTTTTAATTTCTATGTGCAACATTGAAATATATTGAATAAATAGTATACTTCATTCCAAAAGAAAGACAAATATATGCACTGGTAGTAGAAATCTATGTAAACCTGCATATCACCATTAATAGTCTAAATGATGGCATGGAAAGCATTGGAACTTGTTCATGGGACTGGTAAAACATAGAAAAATCTAGTTTAATTTATAAGACTGGTGACACACTTTATGTAAGATTATAATAAGCATCTAACTTGGAAGCAAGAAAAAATACTTAACTAAAATCCCTACATTGTAAATGGAGAAATGCAAGTGCCTCTCAATGGTTACTCTGAGTATGAAGCAAAATGCATTAATATCAGTAGGTCCCAAAAACCTCAGCGTCCCATTGTCTTGGAGGCAGAAAGGGGCAATGGCACATCCTGCTTCACAGGGCCCATGTCAAGTAAAGCACATTTAAGGTCTGGAGGGCACGTGAGAGCCTAAAACGGAGATCTTGACCTGTTGCACGCAAGATATACGGACAGGGGACATGAAGGTGTTTGCGTGCTCTGGGGTACGCTGCCATGGAACAGACCGCCTGTTGTCTGCACAGTCAGCACAGGAGTCTGGACGTCATGGAACTGTCAGGAAAGTACCTCAGAGTTTCCCAGGCCCAAAACTGAATAATTAATGAATGCTACCTTTTTTCAGCAGTTATTTTTCATTAGTCTTTGACCCCACTACTATCTTTTATTTGTCTTTCTCAGTTCATTTCAGATGTCACTCACAACACTTGAGTCATTTAAAATAATGAATACTGTAATTATTTCTTTTAATTAAGAGTATGGTTTTTATATACCTATCACTTGTACTGCATCCCCTTTTCACTGAGCAGGCCAAGCAAGATTTTTCTTTTTATTTAAAATATTCATGTGAGGCAAAACAATGCTGCTGGTACTTAATCTCTTCTCACACTTAATAAAATGCAGCTTTCTTTTATTCCATATAATTCATGTTTATAAGGCTACACATACTGGCCTCTGTATCTATTGCAATTGTTTCTTCAATGGTACACTCACCTCTTGTCCTAATATCTTGCCTTCTAAAGCCCTACATTCTTTATCTGTTTTAGCCATTATTGTTGCCCTTTGTGAATTATCCTGGGAAATACCTCAGTGCTCTAAGCTTCTTCATTATTATTTATTACCATGAATCTCCCCTATCTATATCTGACTAAAAAGTCAGTCCCTTTTTGCATCTGAGACACACTTTATGCAGACCATGATCAGATTTGGATATTAAACTTCCATGTTACATTTTATAGGAAAATAATACAATTAAATATACCATTGTTACATTTACTCCAAAATGTTACTTACTGAAACTTTATATATATGATTTTTTGTGTAATAAGCTGAAGTAGTCTACTTTCAGCCCAGACTCCCAGTTATAACTGCTCTACATACTTGACATGACCTTTGCTTTTGCAGGAAAAATATCTTTAATAACAGGTGTTAAGTTCTTATTTTTAGGCTAGTTTAATTGTGTTCAGATTTAAATGACCGAGACTCTTTAAGTAGATAGTGAGGGGTAGCACAGCTTGCACTTATTTGGTATCTTTTTTTTGTTAGTAACAGTATTTTTACTTTTTGCACTTTTAGCCCTGTTTTGAAGTCTAGACCAAATCAATTTGCTTGTGCTAAATACAGGGTTGATTAACCTTTTACTAAGTGTGCATTATTCTGCTTTTTGTCTAAATTCATGGTTTCCTTCCCCCACCCCAAATTAACTTCCACTGTTTTCAACAACATCTATGTAAATAATTGTTCATGAAAATTATGTCAAAATTCATTTGCTAACAGACCATTGGACGAGAAATTAATGGAAAAGAAATGAAGAATTCAGGATTTTATTTGAACAATTACATTTTAAACTCTTATTTTAGGTTTGCCTTGCAATTTTGTTTTGGCTTAGAGTAAGTCTTGCTTGTTTCCACGGAAAAGCATTACATTACATTCTTTAAGTACTGTTATTTAGAATTTAGCCTTATATAATCCTCCTTCTGTACTCAAGGTATTCAAGTCTCCCTGAAAATCACTCTACTTGCTTTGGTAAAGTCGAACAAAGCTTTAACTTGCCTTAACAGATGAAAATATGCAATCCCAACAGCAAGCTCATTCACTTGCAATAAATAGTGGGACTAATCATAGACATTGGGTTGGCTACAGTCCTAACTTCAAATTCAGTCTCAGCGAGGCAAAAATTTCTCCAGGCAGGAGAATTATTGTGGTGAGCAGGTCCACGAAAGTCCTCTCAGGCTGTAGAGCTGTTGGCTGTTTCTGCTTTCTCCGCAAACCACTGCTGCTGCTCCTGGCTCTCTGCTGTCAAACGTGCCAAGGACAGCAATGGCAAGACAATTTCTGTGTGCTCTACCTGCAGCCCCTGGTCTGTCGTACAGAAGAAACTGGATTGTTGAGTAAAAGACCGATGGAGGGAGGGCTAGAATCTCAGGGATGACAACGTCCTCCCCGTCCAAATCTGAAGAACAGAAATGGGGGAAATCACAATCAAATTTTAACAAGCAATATGAGCACCAACCAGAACAATGTCTGCATTCATCATGTGGCACAGTCTTGGCCTATTTCTATCCTGTTAATTCACTGCAAGACATCCAACTCTACAGCTTGTGTAAACTTCAGTAGGACTACCTTTTTAGTCACAGGACTTGTTCCCTTGTGAGCAAAACACCTTCAGCTGTGTCACTCAAGGAATCATCTCCTGAATTAGGTGTTTTTAATCCTAACAGTAATATGAATAGTCTTATTTTGTCAGGCCCACACTAACCACCTACCCTTCAACAGAGAAATGCAGCTTTAGTGCATTTACTTAATTAATGCACCTTCATGACATCGACATGGAAAGCGAGTGCAATCAACTCTATTGCAGTTTATCAGGTCAATGATCCTTGATCTAGGAAAGATTTATGTAGAGCCTGTAATGAAGTAGTAGCAGCTGTGTGGGGGTTTTTTTTAGAGTACTTTTTCATCTCCTGTTTTTAGCAATAAAAAACCCCAACTTGAATTGAATTGAATATAGTCACTGACAAAACATAATGTGCCCAAAGGACTCATCAGAATATAGGGAGTAAATAATGTGTGTCTGCCAACTATGCATTGATGTAGAATAACGGTTTCACTGAAAACTTCTTCGAGGGCCACAAATATCACAAGAACATGCTCCAGTCAAACTTTTGGAATACGTTAGTTTATGTAGTTACATGTTTTACTGAAAGGCTAAAAGAAAAACCTCATTAGAATTGCAGAGGCTTGCTACATTTTAAAGCTCGTTACCAAAGAGAGAGAACTGCACTGAAAAAGTCCCAGACAGTGAAAGCAGCATAAAAGAAAAAGGATTCCAAATTCCTTAGTACTCAAATGAATTTATAATACTAAGGTAGCAGAGATATAATTAGGACTGAAATATAAAATCAACCCTATAACGTATTTTAAAAGGTACCTACACTTCCACAGCACTAAAGGGAGGAAAAAGTCAGATTATTAAATTTATCTTTACCTTTCTTTGTGTAACAATAGTGTTGTCAAATAAAGGTACTAAAATAAAAAGTTTCTATCCATCTGTAGTGTGCCCTTAGATTAAAAAGTCTTTGTGGCCTGTTCCCATTAACTTTGATACTTCATCTGCTCTATTTTACTGGACAACAACCAGCATGCATCAAATTCGTTATAATCACTCAGAATCAAATCCATATGTATTCATATGCCTCCAAATAACATTGTTCTTTTTGTACCAACAGTCAGTATACTTTCATCTTTGTGTGCGGTTCAAGGCAGGCAGCAAAGGGCTGCACAAATCATCCCTGTATTACAATACCAACTTTACTATAAAATCACCTGTATTTTTGTCTTTTCTAATTAGAGAATCAGCTGCAGAGCTCTTCTTACAACTTGAATTCTGGTGTTGAAACACAAGCATGGCAGTACAAATATGACCAAATTTAAATATGATGATGTATATCTAAGCTAAGGAGAAGTTTTGTATCTTTGAGATTTTGCTGCTGTTGTTTGTGTCTTTATGGGCATTTTTGTATAGGTTTCATATTTTCTGTTTTTTCTTCAATTCAATGAAGGCAAGAAAATAGAGATTCTAGTGTAATAACATAACTCCCAGTTGTCTTTGAGAAGATTCAAAATAAAATAGAATAGGCAGCAGAACTGCAAGATTTAGCAACACTTCTGGGGTAGATCCTCCTGCAACATGTCAGGTGCAGTCACCGAATGGGCCTTCTGGACAATTTTATAGCCTCGCCTCCAGTTCAGCTTCATCTGTTTCATTGACCCGCAGCCTGCTTAGCTTCCTGTCAAAACCAGCACTGCAAACTGTCGCCACATTTTCTTCAACTTACTTCTCAATATAGATGTGTTTCTGAGTGGTTATTTTTCTCCACAATAAGGTGTCACAAATGGAAGGCTTGTAAATATAAGCCGTCTCTAGAGTAGTGACAAGCTTTGTTTACTTGCTAGCAGGACATTTAAATTGTACTGCTTGGTTGCAGATTCTCATACTGTGCTGCTGTATTCAGAAACCATTATCACTGTAGGAAATAATAGCAAGTGGATACATTAATTAGGAGTTTTGCACAATAATGATGAAGATAAGGTGTATCTACATCACTGTGATTCACAGCTATGTGAATCAGAATAGCTAAAAATGACATAGCAGTTCAAGAAATTGCATTTTATTGTAAATAAGTTCATCTGCTAAATAATGTGGGCTAGCAAGAGATACCTAGAAAGAGAAGTTTGAATGAGGTTATTCAACACCGAAGTTCATGGGGGAGACTTACCACCTCACAGGCCTTGGACAAGTTACTGGACTTTGGTTCTGCATCTCCAAAGCAATATTGGAGATAATAGTTAATTGTTTCATAGAGGATGATGATTAATGATGGCAAACCTGATGTGGTGTCTAACCACTTAGCATTATTATCACTAAAGTTTGTAGACTGAATTTAGAAAGATAAATGATGTCATTTAAAAGAAAATCTAATGGTCTAAGGCTATTAAACATTAACAGTTGACCTTAGCAACTTCTATCAATTTTAACAAGCTACTCCTAAAGAAATGAGAAGATACAAAAAGGGGGGATGTGGGGAGGAATCTGAAGAGCATTACTAGGCTAAGTTTAAGAAAATTCAGAAAGCTTCAGATTTTTTTTCTTTCCTCAAATCTGTGATCCTTTGTATGCGGCTTCCTGAAATATGTACCTTACCTTTGATACTGAACTACTTTTTTACAATGTAGCCAAGAAATAACATAAATATCACCATAAATACCCACATCTTTTGTAATAAATATTGCTGTAATGGGAATTGAAAATGAGAATCTTTCCTCATATGTGAAGTCTAAATAAAGTCAATAGGATTCTGTTTATATTTAATTTGAATCTGGCCATCATTTTGTATCTGATACAGAAGAGAGAGTTTCAGCTGTGTGGAATGAAACAGGATTAGTGTAAACTCAAATACAGCTTGGGAGAAACTTCTTTCGAATTTCATAAAATATTTAAGGTTCTGTGATGGAAGTAGAAGAAAAGGCCTCTTCAAGAGACTAGTTATTGAAACACCATTGGAGATAAAGTCACCTTGAAATACTGTCAGAGATAAAGTCACTGTCGTAAATACATATACATATAAGTATGCCTGTGTGGCTTTCATTTGTGTGTGTGTGTGCAGGAGTCTCCCTCAGTTACATCATCTCTGTATATGTAGCAAAATCTGGGTATACCTTTTATTTGTCATCCCTGGTTCACCGTATGCTTAGTATAGAAAAATCAGGTATGACTAATATGAGAGACATACGTTG
Source organism: Grus americana (assembly GCF_028858705.1). Taxonomy (NCBI): domain Eukaryota; kingdom Metazoa; phylum Chordata; class Aves; order Gruiformes; family Gruidae; genus Grus; species Grus americana. The sequence goes on from NC_072852.1 coordinate 112,807,498, forward strand.
TCTGGCATGTTGCCACTCTGAATAATCAACAGATCAGGACAACAGGAACTCTCCTGTACCACAGCAGCATGCTGTGAAAGCCTGGTGATGAACAAGAAGGAAATAATGTAATTGCAGATGACTGTTATTGACTATGATTAGAATGGGTATTGCAGGAGAAAGGTGAGAAAGTGTAAAGCTGAATACGAACACAATGCGGGAAGGAGGAGAGTGGGGTGGAATGATCTATTGAAGTGGCCTTTGTGAATACCACTTTTTAGTAGCATGCATAGAACTCATAGCGCCTATCCCAGAATTTAGGAATACCTTTAAGTCTGGAATGTTATGAAACAAAATAGTTGTAATGGTTTTCCCATAATAGTAATGAAAAGTAGTGGTTCTCCCTAAGAATACGAGACTTTAGGACATAAAATACATTCTTATTTCGTGATTATACTGAGACAATAATTAAACTCCACAAAATGTTGTACATAATACTAGCAGTTCCACTTAAATAGCATAGTGAGTTCAAATGTCAATTGTCTCTTTCAGACCTCACCTATTGTCCTGACAGAAATTATAAAACAAACTTTGTTGAAAAACACATTTATTATTTTACAATACCAAGGAAAGATACAAAACTTAAATTCCCTTTTCTTTAGAAGTGCTTCGCTTATACCAATGTTCATAATTTGCACTTCAACCATGTTTTTTTGTACTGAGCCTCAGTCCTACAAACTCTTATGCATGTCCTCAACTTTATGCACCAGGAGTCAAACAGTTGATTTCACTTTTCCAGTTGCAGCCGCCAGCCATTCAGATCAGCTTATACAAATATCCATATATACAAAAACTGCGATATATCTGCAGCACTTAAGATAGCACAAGGAATAGAGGAGGGTAAAGTCATTTATCTAAAAGATTGCTTGCTTCCTGATTTGCATAAACATTGCAATGTATAAGTGCTGGCTCAAGAGAATTGAAAAGTCTCTGAAAATATTTTTAATACTTCTGTGAATGCAAAAAAAGCCCAGTGAAGATGCAAAGCATTGGTGCTAGGTAAGGTATTTTGAAGAATGTATTAGATAGGAAGGATACTAAAGAAATGATCCAAGAGAATATGGATCATTTGCTGACTTTTACTATGAGGCCAGTAATACTCCACTGTTGCCTCCACTGCACATTTCCCAGTAATTCCACAGTGAATAATTCCAACTTGTAATACAGTTATTTATGAAGAGACTTCCAGGTTGGAGCTTGACATTATATAGTCATGAAAATATGAGATGTTTATAATGTGCAGGGGATGGAGTTGTGCCTATATTGTAGAAACATTCAATTAAGGATCTACACTGAAAGGCTTATCCTGCTGCTCTGATTTTTGCATTATTTTTATTAAGCAGGCAGTGCACTAAGGGCTGGAATCAGGTCTTTCCTGTCCTAGGAGAGACCCTGTACCCTAATCATCTGGCCAGATGTTAAAACAACCTTCTATTGCTTTTTATTATTCCAAGTATACTGTATTGCTTCTGCAGTACCATACCTGGAACTCACTTTTGATTGAGGGTTATATCATGCTCCTACAAAAAAGAGGGCTCACGATCCCATCATCATTTGGGTAAATGTGGGATAAGCTTCTAGCCATGCATACGAGCCTGATCAGTTCTGGTAGAGTTCAGATGAGGAGATAGTAAGAATTACAGAGACAAGAATAAAAGCAGAACTTTGGATGCCTGTTTCAATGTCAATAAAGTATCCTCAGTCTATAGGCTAATAGTCAAGCAGAGATTGAGTCTTGTGTGGATTTAGTCTAATATTGAATGTCACAATATTATTAGAATCTGATGGGAGTAATGCAAAGTTCACTGTTTCTCATATGTGATATGCTGTCTGTCTTATGTGGAGTTAGGCTTTACACACACACAAAATAGAAGACAGAAAGTTTGCTCATGTATTCAAATGTTCATGCTGAAACTCATATTTCCAGCATCAGTCAGGAAGCTGAAGCTTTGGGAGGATATAAATACAAAATAGTGTTTCAAGAGATCCAGCTTCTACTGTGGCTTTTTCACTGAGTCACTGATAAATCTGTTTATCGTAACCTCCTGACTTCATTGTAAGAATGAAAATTATTTTTCAGGACTATCACTATCAAGTAATACAAAATATTCACTCTCGGTATGTTTTTGCACAAAATATTTACTGTCAAGATATTTCCCAAAATTTCTTTGCTTTGTTGTTTTATTTTTTTATTTTGTTGTTGTTGTTTAATGAAATAAAAGCAGTTCTATGATAGGTTAGCTACTTATAATAATTTAAATCTTAATATCATAATTTGTGTACTACATTAATTTTGTTATTAAGAGTGAGAATGGAGATCATGGCTGACAACATTCACAAGCCAAGCTTCTAATTCCTTGATTAGCTGCTGGCAGGAGAATTAAAACCAGACATTTTGACTTGTTTTCCCCATGGGAATGCTGCAGGCATGAACAGGAGGTACTGGAAAAATGAAAATCCAACCCTAAATGTCCACCTGTGGCCCAAAATACTGAATCAGATAAATCTAGTTTATAGAATAATAGTTCTTGATGTGAATTCTCAATGATTTTTTACCAATAGTAACAAAACTTTTTAACAAATCAAAAAAGTATTTATTTTATATATTACATTATTTTATGGGAAACATCAGTGTCTAGATTTGGAAAAAAAAATATTTGCATGCATTTCTCTGAATATTCTTGGTAATATTTTCTCAGTAAATACAATATGTTTGCAGTAGTTTCCATAGAAATCAGTGCTAATACTGTTTGACTTTATATGACTCAAGTTCATATGCAGTTTCAAGATTTAATTTTCCCTGAAATCTTTGTCATGCCACTCCACAGTTGACTAGATTCTTCACAGTGGAAAGACTTCTTTATCCTAAGATGAGAAGGGAGGAGTGACATCTAAATGAAAAAAAAATTTAAAATTAAAAATAATAAAATTATATTCTCATTTCTTTTAGCCCATATAATTTTTTGTTTGAAAAATAAATAGATCTTTGTGATTCATGTGATCAATATCAAATTACAAGACAGAGAGTTGCTTCCTCAAGGTTTAAAGATATGACCTTTACAGTTTTCCCACAAAAGGCCTCAGTGTAATTTCTTCTTGCTTTTATCAAATCAGGCTTCTGTCTGTGCTTAGATGAGATTACTTGAACCTTGCCACTCAAGGATTTGGAACTGAATATTTAGCCCATTAATAAAAGATAGTTTGTCTTGCTTAGTATGGGGAAAACTCAGGTAGTCATAAATTCACATATGAAGTGCTGTATATATTCCACCACAGCTGAGTCCAGGATAACAGAAAATTCAATATTCAGAAAGCACAGCAGTGTTCATATAATATTGTGCTATATAATTTTAAATGCTTTAATTTCTGTGGTCCAGAGAACTAAATTTTCTGTTTTTCTCTGCAGACATTTGAAAACTTCATTATTCTTTGTGAAGAGAAAGGGGTAAAGGTATACCACTGTTTGTAGGTATAAATTTTACAACTGTGCTGTGCAAATTATAAATTGTTCACACCAGGGATTGTCTATAGGTCTGCATTATATTATTTAGAATGATGAGGATTCAGTCTTGACAGGTGCTTTAGCATTGCTGTAGTAAACATGATTTAATAATAATAACAGTAGTGTATATAGATGTACACTTTAAAAAAATCTGCTCTGACTACTCTCAAAGGTAATGGGGCTGTATCCCTTGGGCAAGGATTTAGGAGGGTAACCCTTGGGTAAAGTCAGCATTATGGCTGAGAGACAAAGGAAACTCTCAGATACCTGCCTCCAGACCTTCATATCCATCTACATGGAAGGCAGACACATACCTTACTCAGGTACTCGCTGAGTAACTTCTTCAGTGTCTCATTTCTCTTTCTCATAATCCATAATACTCAGAGGAGGAGCTGTTTTCTCTCGCTCTATGATTATCTGCATGTCAGTCACAGAATCACAGAATGGTTGGAGTTTGAAGCGACCTCTGGAGGTCATCTGTTCCAACCATCCTGCTGTGGAAGGGTCACCTAGAGCAGGTTGCCCAGGACTATGTCTAGACAGCTTTTGAATATCTCCAAGGATATTCCACAACTTCTCTGAGCAATCTGCTCCAGTACTCAGTAATCCTCACAGTAAAAAAAATGTTTCCTTGTGTTAAGATGGAACTTCCCTTGCTTCAGTTTGTGCCCATTACCTCTTGTCCTGTCACTGGACACCAGCGAAAAAAGCCTGGCTACTTCTAAACCATCTCTTCAGGTATTTAAACACATTCATAAGATCCTCCCCTGAGGTCTCACAGTTCTACCAGCCTTTCTTCATAGCAGAGATGCTTCAGTCCCTTAATTATCTTTCTGGCCTTTCACTGCACTCTCTCCAGAAGCTCCATATCTCTCATGTTCTGGGCAGCCTAGAATTAGGCATAACACTCCAGGTGTGGTCTCACCAGTGCTGAGTAGAGGAGAAGGATCACCTCCCTCCACCTGCTGGCAACACTCCTCCTAATGCAGCCCAGGATGCCATTAGCCTTCTTTGCCTTAAGGGTACATTGTTGGCGCATGTTCAAGCTGGTGTCCACTAGGACCCCCAAGGCCTTTTCTGCCAAGCTGCTTTCTGTCTGGGTGGCCCCCAGTATGTGTTTGTGCATGTAGCTGTTCCTCCCCAGGTGCAGGACTTTGCAATTCCCCTTGTTGAAATTCATGAGGTTCCAGTTAGCTCATTTCTCCATCCTGTCAAGGTCCCTCTGGGCGGCAGCATGACCTTCTGGTTTATCAGCCACTCCTCCCAGTTTTATGCCATCAGCAAAGTTTGTAAGGGCAAGCTCTGCCCCACCATCCAGATCATTAATGAATATGTGACACCCATCTACAAGAAGGGCCCAAAAGAGGATCTGGGAAACTACAGGCCTGTCAGCCTGACCTCGGTGCTGAGGAAGGTTATAGAACAGTTCATCTTGGTTGTGCTCACCAAGTGTGTGCAAGACAACCAGGGGATCAGGCCCAGCCAGCATGGGTTCATAAAAGGCAGGTCCTGCCTGACCAACCTGATCTCCTTCTATGACCTGGTGATCCACCTAGTGGATAAAGGAAAGGCTGTGGATGTTATCTACCTGGACTTCAGTAAAGCCTTCAACACGGTCTCCCACAGCATTCTCCTAGAGAAGCTGGTGGCTCATGGCTTAGATGGATGCACTCTTCACTGGGTAAAAAACTGGCTGGAAGGCCGAGCCCAGAGAGTAGTGGTGAACAGAGCTAAATCCAGTTGGCAGCCAGTCACAAGCAATGTTCCCCAGGGCTCAGTCTTGGGGCCGGTCTTGTTTAGTATCTTTATCAATAATCTGGATGAGGGGATCAAGTGCTCCCTCAATAAGTTTGCGGATGACACCAAGTTGGGAGGGAGTGTCGATCTGCTTGAGGGTAGGAAGGCTGTGCAGAGGGATCTGGACAGGCTGGATTGATGGGCCGTGGCCAACTGTATGAGGTTTAACAAGGCCAAGTGCTGGGTCCTGCGCTTGGGTCACAACAACCCCATGCAGTGCTACAGGCTTGGGGAAGAGTGGCTGGAAAGCTGCCTGGTGGAAAAGGACCTGGGGGTGCTGGTTGACAGCTGGCTGAACATGAGCCAGCAGTGTGCCCAGGTGGCCAAGGCAGCCAACAGCATCCTGGCTTGCATCAGGAATAGTGTGGCCAGCAGGAGTAGGGAAGTGATCATCCCCCTGTAGTCAGCACTGGTGAAGCTGCACCTCGAGTACTGTGTCCAGTTTTGGGCTCCTCACTACAAGAAAGACATTGAGGTGCTGGAGCATGTCCAGAGAAGGGCAACGAAGCTGGTGAAGTGTCTAGAGCACAAGTCTTATGAGGAGCGGCTGAGGGAACTGGGGTTGTTTAGCCTGAAGAAGAGAAGGCTGAGGAGAGACCTTATCACTCTCTACAGCTACCTGAAAGGAGGTTGTGGTGAGGTGGGTGTTGGTCTCTTCTCCCAAGCAAGAAGTGATAGGACAAGAGGAAATGGCCTCAAATTGCTCCAGGGGAGGTTTAGGTTGGATATTAGGAAAAATTTCTTCACTGAAAGGGTGGTCAGACATTGGAACAGGCTGCCCAGAGAGGTGGTGGAGTCACCGTCCCTGGAAGTGTTCAAAAAGCATGTAGACATGGCACTTCGGGATATGGTCTAGTAGACATGGTGGTGTTGGGTTGACGGTTGGACTTGATGATCCTAGAGGTCTTTTCTAACCTTAAAGATTCTATGATTATTCTATGATATGCCAATACGGATCAGATATAGCATTGACCCCTGGGTTACATCATTGGTTACTGGCCTCTGACTAGACTTCATGCCACTGATCATCACCCTCTGGGCCTGGCCATTCAGCCAGTTTTCAATCCACCTCACCGCTCATCATAGAGGAGATAGGCATGACAGTCAGCCTTGAGAATGTGTGGTTTGCTGTAAGACCAGTCTTATCAAGCAGTTTGAATATTAGTAGCAAATGGCAACCTAGACCTTTCTAACAGTTAGGCTAGGGAGCATTTTCCTCCCCAGACTCTAGGCCCTGCTAGCCTAGTGTCACATTTTCCTGTGAGTCACTGCCTGCTTTGTGCTTGGAGCTGGACAGAAACTCAGAAACTTAAGTTTCATTTGGAACATTAATAGTTAAGGGGAGAGCATCACTCTAAAGTCAGTGAGGAGAAGAGGAAGAGAACATCAGTTTCAGCACTTGTTTTCTCAGTAAAAATACAAATCTTAAATCATTTTCCAGCTCTGTCCAAGTAGCTCATAAATGTAAAGGACTCTACTTCCTATAAATCCAAACTGTGCCAAGTAACACATGAATTTTACATTCTGTTTATTCATCAGTCCCAGTTGCCCATTCTCAAAGTCTTTTGTTTAAAAGAAAGAAACTGTGTGCAGAAAATTAATCAATTCAATATTTTTTGCATAGTTAACATTTGCTTTCCGCATATTCTGCCACTCTTAATTTGTACCTAGGTGCTCCAGTCATTTGATTACAGAAAAACCCCAGTTGCTGACATTTCCAGTCCTCAAGGTTAGAGAGAAAAATACTTTAAAAATGACTCCTAACTCTTCCAATGCATGTGAAAAGCACACACACACACAAAACTATATCAGTTAATTATTCTGAAGTCTTTTTTTATTTTTATTTTTTTTACTCAGGGATCCTGATTTGTACTACTTGAATGCTTTGTGTTTACAACACTGTCTATAGCTGTTGGGTCTTTGTTTATTTATTGACTGAATATTAGGCCTACAAACTGCCAATATCAGACAGTTTTAATAGGAAAGATAGAAGATTGATTTCATTGGCATTTACCTGACACTCAGATGTCATGTATCCATGTTTGAAAAGCCTAAAGCTGCCATCAAATTGGATTATAAAAAGAAGAGAATGTAATCAACCAGAAATGAATTCTAAAGGCTTTATTAATGGCTTAGATGGAAATCAAATTTGAGTATTTACACTGTAATAATATTCTGTCCTCACCTTCTAGCCACTATTATCTTAAAGGTGACTTTTGAAAATGTTATATATTAACTAATTCTCCCACCAGAATTGATTACCCTTAATCAATACCAACTCCTTGCTTTCCTTGCTTTTGTCACATCACTCCCCAAATGTATAGCAATTAAAAGTAAATGCTGTAATTTACTGGGTTTTTTTTCAAAAATTTGAAGTCATATTGTACATTTTAATAAAAAAAATCTTCCTATATGCATGTGTAGTTGGAGATCAACACAAATTGTCAATCAAAAGCCAACAAACCTGTTTTGAAAAACAAAATTCTGTATCATAAATTTTTGTGAAACTATAGGAGGTTTTTCATGCTCTTGACTTCTTTCTTCTCAGAAGATCATCAGCTGGGAATATTTATTGTAACTCCACTGAAGCTCTTTGCTACATTATGGGGCTTCAAAATTGACAAGGAAGAAAGAAAATGATTGTGAAGAAATGCAGGGCAGCCCATGTCCTACCATACTGTAAAAACTTTAATAATAGAGACTGTACACTGATGTTATATTTAGGCCATACTTTTAGTTGTCAAAATATTCTCAAAGGTACTTTCACAATGTGCTGTGAAAATTATCTTAACTTCCTATTTTTTTTGTAAATCTGTTTGGTTATGCCCAAAGAGCTGACTTGCTTAAAACACATTTGGTAAAAAATAAAACAGTTAAAGAATACAAATTGGCTGACTGGAATGATTAACACTACAATCTTATCTAAAAATTAAGGGTTTATCTACAATAGGGATATCAGGTACTGCGTGAGCACCAATCCAACTTCCTAATGAAGTAAGCTGCAATCTGTAAAAAATGTGGTTCACTACAATTTATTGCGAGCCCAGCATTTCAAATTTGCAGTTCTATCAGTGGCTAGAAATTCTGGAATAGAGCCGTTCTGCAGGTAGCATTCAAAGTGGGAGAGAGAAGATAAATCTGTAAATCCAAAATCCATCTTGGTCACTGCTAATAAATGAGATTACAGCATGCTAATAAGTGGGGTTAGAAAGTAGTTGTGGAACTGATTAATGAAATTATATGTTGTTCACATAATGGTAAGGACAAGAATGATATATAAGCAAAAAAACTAAGGCTGTTCATTTGACTTAATCAGGATTTCTACAAGTGACTAGAAGCAAGAACCATGCTTTGTGATATCTTTGGGAAGAGAGAAGTAAAAGTAGCATTTGAGCCATAAATTATTGGCAATTAAAGGAGTGTTTGGGGAAGTGTAACCATATGCTTGCGCTGTTTTTATACTCTTCCCCAGGCATCTGCTTTTGACCACTGTCACTAGGAGAACACAGTATCTGATGGATCTTTGGACTCTTCTTATATTCCCTTCTTATGTTTGAAGGCCACATGAAGAAAGCAACACCAAAAAAAAATCATTCGTCAAATGTTACACAGCTAATAGGGCACAGTAAGAGTACACCTGAGATTTTCTCACTCCCTCTTCATCAACTGGTTCACATTCAAAACCAGAGTCCACCTGACTGCTTTATCTAAACTTCCCCACAAATGACGAAGCCATCTGTTTAAGGGCAGTTTTCTCACATTCCTGGAATACACAGGTAAACTTTGTTTAAGTTTACTAGCACAAATGTTCAACAAAGGACAAGAGAAAAACCCTTTAGCGCATAATTTAATTTTGTAGTAGGTTCCTGTACCTCTTCTATACTTCAGCATGACTTGTAAACTACAAATAAAATTAACATCAGATGCCTTGTTCTCAGGGCATTTTTTGGCTGTCTGATATTTAATATTATGGATTTATTTTTCCATCAGACATTCAGTTTGCTCAGTGTGAGCATGTGGTACGGTGACCCTCTGTGCTGGTTTTGCCTGGGATAGAGTTAATTTTCATCATAGTAGCTAGTATGGGGCTGTGTTTTGGATTTGTGCTGGAAACAGTGTTGATAACACAGGGATGTTTTCGTTCCTGCTGAGCAGTGCTTACACAGAGCCAAGGCCTTTGCTGCTCCTCACACCACCCCACCAGCGAGTAGGCTGGGGGTGCACAAGGAGTTGGGAAGGGACACAGCCGGGACAGCTGACCTCAACTGACCACAGGGGTATTCCATACCATATGATGTCATGCTCAGCTTATAAAGCTGAGGGAAGAAGAAGAAAGTGGGGGCACATGTTTGGAGTGATGGTGTTTGTCTTCCCCAGTAACTGTTACACGCGTGATGGAGCCCTGCTTTCCTGGGGATGGCTGAACCCCTGCCTGCCCATGGGAAGTGGGGAATGAATTCCTTGTTCTGCTTTGTTTGCATGCGCAGCTTTTGCTTTACCTATTAAACTGCCTTTGTCACAGCCCAGGAATTTTCTCACTTTTACCCTTCCAGTTCTCTCCCCACCCCATCAGGGAGGAGTGAGTGAGCGACTGTGTGGTGATTAGTTGCTGGCCAGGGTTAAATCACGACTCTGTCCCATAAGCAGAAAGCTATAATAACATGCAGATATTCAGTGCAGCACGAATAAAAGACAAAATACTTTTAACTTTCATTTTATAAAGACCAATCATCTTTATTTTATACATAAAGAACAATTATCAATTAAGTGGTAAACTTTTTCAACAGCATTTTGAAAAATAATCTCAAAAATCAATAGCCATTGATTATTGTATTAGAATGAGCAATCATTTACAATTTATTTTTGGAGTTTTATTTTGATTTTTAAGAATTGATTGTTATTTCCACACTTGGGAATTAAAGGAATTTATAACTCCTATGGAAAATGTATGGCTTTGCCCTAGAAATCAAATTCATGGGAATAAATATTTTTACTCATATTGTTCATGTCAGACTATCCCATACTGTAATCACATATTAAAAATTTTGGTTTTATAGATAATGCTAGATGTTAAGTGTAAAAAAATTAAAATAGTAAAAAAATCCAAAATTTTTTTTTTTTTTAAATTCAAGCAACCATCTGTGCATTGCAGAGAGTAGCCAAATAAAGAACAGGTATGAGCTGAAAGCTTGCTTACATATTCTTTTTCTAACTGCTAAAAACCCTGGGGAAAAAAAAAATTCTTATTTTACTTTTAAAAATAAACATTATTTTCTGTCCCAGAAGCTCTGTGGTAATTAGAAAATGACTGAGATCTCATGACATCATCAGTTAAGAAACTGGAAGCTGAATGAGTGGAAAAAATGTCGCTTCAGAGCTACGAAGCAGCTAACATGGATTTGTCAAGAAAAAAGCTCTGTCAGACCAATTTAATTTTCTTCTCTGACATGGCAATGAGACTTATGGATAGAGAACAAGTAGCAAATGTTATTTTTTCATGCTAGTAAGTCTTCTGACACATGACATTCTTATGTGTAAACAAGGAAACATGGTCTAGCTGAAAATAATGTACTGTAAATTCACTGGAAATCTGAATGACTCTCAGTGTTTTGCTATTAATAATGAAAGGTTATCAGCCAGAATCAGACTTTTGTTGTTTTTAATGTTTTTATTAACAACAAGAATGATGAAATGTGCTTATTCAACTCATGAATTACATCACTTTGAAAGAGATTGCTCATGTACAGGAGAGGGAATTTGGGACTCAGAATGATCTTGAAAAATTGATTATATATGATATGAAAAATGCATGATGTTCTTTAACAGAGGAAAGGGCAAGGTGCTGCCACTCAGGCAAATTCACGTAGCAATTAGGAACTTTGTAGGTAGCAGCTATCCAGCAAAGGGGTCAGGGTGCATCATTGAATCGCAATCTGAGGGTGAATCAAGAATACCTCGATGTCCTAAAAGAGAATGATCTACTCTAGCTAGTGACCAATAGATGACAAAAAGAATCCAAAGCTGAGAAGAACAACAATTGGATGAGTCGTGAATAAACAAATGTGTCCTATGCTTACCTGGACTATTTTGGCTATGTGCCATACTTCAACTAGATGTATTGCAGAAGTTAGAAAAAAGAATGATTGGTCATCAATTAAGCATGTCCTACTTTGGGTCTTTTAGTCAAAAGAGACAAATACTGGGATTGAATGTGGTACAGAACTCCAAAGACTCAAAAAGGCTGCTGCAAGAAAGAAGACCTATAAAGACAGAACAAACTCAGAAAGACCCTGGCAAGAAGATTATCATCTAAGTTATTGTGCCCTAGGACAAGGGAACAGACTTGCTGATTTCTCACAGGTCAACGATTTTGTGACTTCAAACTTTCACTTACATTTGATTTATTAGGCGGAAATTAGTGGGGTTTTAACTAAATGCAGTTTTTATTCTTCAGTTTATTTTTTTCAGCATATATTTAACACTACCAGTAGAAGCCATCTCACTCAGTCATCTCAAATTGAGATGTTGAAACCAGATTACCCATTTAGACTCTATTTAGCCAAGGTGGAGTAGGAGTGTTTTCTGGAAAATTACTTAGCCCACTTCTCTTTGGCAGAGGAGTCGGGATGAAATTTCAGGCGGAGATATTTTGGTTTTCCACTGGCTACAGAAGAAGCTGGGACTAGTTTAGACCTGATGATTAGTTTTGATGGCTAGCATTCAATGGAAGGAATCCCACTCCCATGGTTTTTGAAAACATCAGCAGATGAAATAGTCCTGTTAAATGTATCCTCATTCTTCTCTGACAGAACTACCTATTTCTCACAATAGTCTTCCTCTTTTAAAAGTCTGAATATCCTCCTTTTCAACTTCCTCAAAACACTAATGTTAAGTCTCCTCTTCCTTCATATTCACATCTCTGTTGAGGAGTTGTATGGGCTGCTGGTCACTAAGTAGATTGCATTACTTTCTAAATTTCCCCATCCTGCCCAATCCCATCATTAGAAGTAGGCCCCCAAGATGTAAAAAGATAATAAAATTCTTAGTGGCTTTTTTTTTTTTTTCCTTCTGGAAGGATTTTACATCACTAATTTTTCAACCTGCAATGCAATTAAACAAATGCTTTACTTAAAGAATATGCATGATTAATTTTGTTTACATATAAAGAACAGAAGTCTACATGACTTTGCATTCTATCTGGCACTGCTCTTTTTTGTTTCATTTGGTTTTGTTATTACATTGGTTTTGCTTCTGCCCAGTATCTGATATAATGTCTTACATACTCAAGATAATTTTGGAAGGAATTTATAGGAATAGCAGAGAGTAACATAAAAATAGACCATTTGTGGTTTATTCCACTTTCAGATGTTAATTATTCTTTCCAGTGATTATAAGAAGTGATCACTAGCAATACTTGATTTTTATATATATAAAAATTAGTTCTGTGTATGTATTAATGCTTTAGTTAGCTACTTCTGGGGAAAGGCAGGAAAAGACTCAGGTTTTTGATAGAGAACAGTCTCAAGGGGTTATTCAAAGACATTTGAATTATCTGCACAGTTAAATGAAATCATAATTAACTTTTGCCCACAGAGCTCTTGTATCATTTATATGAATGGGCAAAAAGCTGACACTAGACAGGAAATGTAGCTTTTTCTCCTTTCAAAGATCTTGTATGATTGAGCAATGTGTCTCTGGTTACTTTCTAAATTTACCTAAAACAAAAGACAATTGTGATCATCTTTATTTATGCCATGTGCTCTTCAAAGTCCATTCTTACACAGTAAGTCTGTAAGAAAAAAACCTAATGTCCAAATCTCTGTTCTTTGAGAAAATGGCAGGATGTCCTTTGTAAGCGAGAGTGCTAGAATCACCAATAAAAAGAACACTCGTTGACAAATTCACAGAACCTATTAATGGCAGGGGAAAATATTCAGCTGTAATAGAAATAACAGATGAAACTTGAGTATTTATCTGTCAGCTTTTTGGGATAATACTTTATAATCTCTCTGTTTGGAAGTAATTAGGTGTTGATAATATGATAGCATGACAGAAGAGAGAGGAAGAGAATACTGCTGTGCTATTTTTATTTTATAGCTAGATAGCTTAGAATAGCACATTTCATTCATTCATTTAATTAGCACTAGATCCCATTTCTTCTTATGGCAGGTGCTGTTTTGCAGTCCCAGTGATTCTGGCCACAAGCAGCAGAATTACCAACTCCAGTGCCAGCCCATGTAGAAGTTCTCCAACTCCTAATCTGTTTACCATCTCCCAAATCTACCCCCAAGGCACAGTCCACAATTATCTTCAAAATAGTTTAGTTTGTTCAGTAGTTCAGTATCAAATGAGTCTGAAATAGTGAAACCTCATAACAGGATACTACCTTGCATCTTTCTAGCTAATTTTCTTAGTAGCTCTTAACTTTAAAGAAGTTACACAATGTTTTGCATAAAAGTTAGAATTACACATTCCTCCTCACCAACCTTTAACATTTCTATTGATGTGGAAGGAATTAAAAAAAGTATATTACTATCTCACTAAGATTGAGTTATCCAGGTATCTGATCTGTGGAGGAAGGTTATTTCTAGTCTTCTCGCAATTTTGCAAAGTTACAACAATGTAAGGGAATGTTCAGGAACAAAGTGGTTCCCTAGATTTGCCCAGACAAACAATTTTGGGAGTGATAAAGTTCAGGTAATTTGGGAAGATTTTTACATGGATTAAAAACAATATCTGTTTTCTAAATCTAGACTCCCTCTTCCTCCCTAACAAACAAAGTCCAACAAACTACGCACCAAAACCAAGAAAAAAGCTCTGAATTTTGTGTGGACAAAAAATCCTAAAAGCTCGTTTGTAGAGGAGCCCCAAACTGAGGAACTCCTGGAGTACTTGGGCTACAAAGTTTATATGAAAATGTATTTTACCTCTGGGGGTCCTTATTTCATCACACATAAGTAGAGTCTTACTTGCTCTCATGCAGGTTTGTATTATAAGATCCTCTCTCCTCTTGTTCTGGATCTTAAAAAATCTTGTTAGGTTTTAAACCCCACGGAGAAGAGCTTGTACAGCACAAACAGTACAGAAAGTCCTGCAGTAGATTTCAAAAGACTGAGAGTTTGTACTCACAGGTCCTTGAAGCAAACCCACATGAACACATTCCAGTTAACATTTGATTTTTCAGTAATTAAAACCAAAGTAAACATTGATCTATTCCAGAACTCATGTGTATATATATACATTATATGAGGATTTAATTTATATATCTTAAATATATTTATATATTTATGTCACATATTTAAAAAATCTGTCCTATATTAGGAATAAGTTAGGAAGAAATACAGGTTATATAACTTAAACTTTCCTTCATTTTTTATAAAAATAAAAAAAACACCACAGTGTTATGTTCTCCTCCATAACTGGAGTTTTGCTTCACTAAAAATATCCTTTATAAAATATTAATTTGCAAGGTGAACAGCAGAGAAAAATGAGCTATGCCCCTTCTTGATTTCATCTGGGGATCTACATACTCTCCAAACATTTTAAAAGCAATACTAGAATTAATTTTCAAGAGTGCATTTTTCCCCAACAAGCCCATTTAATCTGATAAAAGACAAGAAGAAGAAAAAAGACAGGAGTGACTGAGCAAGCAGGACCAGGAAAAAAAAAAAAAAAGAGAACATGACATTTCCTATTAACAGATGGCCTGACCAGAAACACCTGCCAGGGAGCATGGCGGGAGGGGTCTGACCCAGCACAGGCAGGGCTGCCCGGGACATGGGCAGGGCCCTGCCCTCACCCTCTGGCCCCTGAGCACGGTGGGCAGAGCTGTGGGAGGCAATGGGCCCCTCAGCAGCCCTGGGCACCGAAAGCTGATATACCAGGGCGGGGGCCTGGTCGGGGCGGGGGGGCTGTCAGTTGCGGTGGGAGATGAGGCTGGGGACATGGCTAGAACTTGGGTCTGAGATCCATCTGCTAGAAACCAACCTCCAGGAAGCCAGGCCTGTAGGTCTTGAGCTTGAATGGGGCTCCTGGGCCCATGGGCAGGGGTGTGGGTCCAGGTCCTAGGTAAAGCCACTCACAGCAGTAAAGGCCAGCTGTGTCCTCACAACACTCTCAAGGTGAACTTGTGTTTGCTAAACGATCCTTATTCCTCTTATCTAGACCAATGTAAAGTTTATTAAAATGAAGGCGTGTGAGGAA
Organism: Grus americana; assembly: GCF_028858705.1. Lineage (NCBI taxonomy): Eukaryota > Metazoa > Chordata > Aves > Gruiformes > Gruidae > Grus > Grus americana. The sequence goes on from NC_072852.1 coordinate 112,823,039, forward strand.
ATAGCAATATCCCATTGACTAGTAGGTTATGTATCTAGTACATTACGCAGTTACAAGATATGATCTCTTTTATTTGCCCTTTGAGTATTTGATACAGTTAATCATTTCATGGACGGGTTTTCCAAAAGCTAGTCAATTTGGTCTGCCTTGATAATCTGTGAGTCAAGAAAATACTTACTTGCAATCATATCAGATTTTTCTGGAGTAACACTTCAGTGCAAGTCTGTCTGAACGTGGAGAAATTTTAATGACATGATGGAACAGGAAAGAGCAGAAGCTGCATGGGCAATTCCAGAAGTGTAGATACCTGCCAAACAGAAAAAAAAAAAAACAAACCAGGACTAACAAAAGTGATGGAGCAGAAGGTTTCATCCTGAAGATTGAAGAAAAAAAAAAAAGGCGGCAATGAAGTGCAAAAAGCAAAAACGTGGAAAACTGGAACATGGAAACTTGAATCTAAATGGGAATGATGTTGTTGATGTACCAAACTATTAACAAATACTCATATTTCTCACATTTAGAGAAGCAGGATGGTGATTTTCAGACTCTAAGGAGGATGTAGGGATCTAAGACAGGTACCAGAACAGATTAGTTTGATGGTTGGGAACATTTTGACAGCGTAACTAGAGAAGCCTGTCACCCAGGAGGGTCTAGAGAGAAGATAAATCATCTTCAGGATACAATATACAGATGTTCCTCTATGTGAAAAGGGCTTAGCTGGAATCCTATCTTTAAAAAGCAAAAAAAGTTTGAAAGTTGTCCCTGTATACTCTATATCAGGTTGGTTTTTTTCCCTAGAATAGTTAATTTGAGACTTAATCATCCTTCATCATATACTCCGGATTAACAAACTGTTCCAGCAAAAGTTCGTGACACAAATTTGGTCCAAGAGTGTTGCTTCTTTTAAGTGTTATCTTCACTTGAGCAAAACAACAGATCAATAGGAATTTTGCTTGCTGACTTAGCCCTGAGGTTATTTATCTTCTAAAGAGAGAATTCTGCCTCATAAAATGTGCTGCCTTCAGTCCAGGAAAGCACTAATTTTTGTTCTGGTAATACCAAGATTTCCTACAAACAGTCCAATACTTCATTTTTGTTGTGCTCAAAATCTTGTTTATATGCAAAGAGGAAACACACATTATATATATAAAAATATGTATAAAAAGCCAAGAATTTATTGGTAGTGTGACTGAAATCTTAATAGCATAATTCAAGAATTATGCTAGATATAATTGTTATAAAAAAAGAAAAAAAAAAAACCAGTTAAAATTGGTATACACACGTCCTAGTTTCTACCCCTTCTTCTTGGAGCTATGCTCACCTTCCCACTGCTCCTCTGGGTCCTGAGGCTGGGGGTTTCACGCTGGTGCTGAGAGGGGGCGCACTACGGAAAGTCTTTAGCATCTGGAGTCCTTTGCTGGCAGGAATACGATCGTTGCTTCTTCCTTGGTCTAGGATTCACTTTGGGTTATTTTTCATATGTTTGGTAACAAACTTTTACAACTTTCTGCTTCTTCACTGGTCTGCAGTTCCATGTTACATCTGAATTTACTGTGTATGGTGCCTTTTACATATGTTAAATACTATTTCTGTGTCGTCTTTGTCACTAAAACCCGTTTTGTCCAGGTGCATATTTCTATAATGGACTGTGTAACAGCTTGAGGGCTTCCAGGGCCCACCCTGTGTCCCACCTCTGACCGTCCCATGCCCTTGCACCTCTGCGCACAGTCCTGTGCTCCACTTCTCAGGGAGTCTGCTGTCATAACAGGGCTGCATTTCCCTACACTGCGTCTTTGTGTGAGTTGTGAATATCTTGTTCTGTGCAGAGTAACTGCTTGTGACTACTATCTGTTTAAAACTGTACTTGTGTCAGACAAATATAAACTAAAGGAAACCAGTCTAGCTGTGGACACCTGGCCAATTACAGAAACTGCTGTCACAGCTAAACCAAGAAACATGAAGCTGCAGGCAGCTCAAGAAAAGTTAATACAGAGCAGGACTGACAAACCTTAGTGCTGAGGCCTTGCAAACTCAGTACAGTGCTTATGGCCCATTACTAGTAATGGTGATCCCACACTATGGGGTTACACGTTGACATTGTGCAGACAGCTAAGCAGAGGGCACCAAGAGATGATCCCCAGGCACTGGGCTTTCTGACTAAAGCACATGCTTAAATGTAAGCATTGTAAAGCATTGTTATGTATTTCAGTTCTAGCAGTGTCCTCTGACATCATGTCACTGCTTGTGCACTTCAGTAAATACTGCTGTAATATCAATGAATACTGACTGCTTCATTGCTGTAATTGAAACCAGAAGCTTAGATTTAAGCATATTCTTTAAAAACTTTTTAAAGTAAAAGTGCTCAGTATAATACAGCATTAAAACTCATGAAAAATAATATCCTCACAACTTCTTGTCAGTGCAGCATTATGATACTGAGTTTTGTGAACATGTTAAATAGCGTTGGCTGAAGAAGAAAAACAGTTTTCATGATGCAAAAGTGAAAATTTTCACCTTTTTGAAAGAGGATTTATTTTTTAAATGAAATTTTGAAGGAGCATTTTTCCAAAAGATTGATGTGAGTCTTTCTCTCCCCTTCTTTCCATTTACATTCTCTGAGGATCCCTTTGTCTAACAGGGTTCTTTTTTCTCCTAAAAATTAGTAGGGAAAAGTTAAAGCACAAGTGATTAAAAAGTAAAAAGTATTAGAAAAGTAAAAATTTTTAGAAACATCATATCCTCTTTTTTCTTTAATAAATAAAACCAAACTGTTTGAACAAGAACACTTGTTTTAAAATATTTTGAAAAAACATTTAGTAAAAAAATTACATGTTCTTATGTCATTCATATTGCATGAAAAAATCCCATTTGTCATTTCTTATAAATAAATTACTGCTTAAAGGATGGACAGTACTTCAGACAGTGTAAAACATTAAGATCATTACAACTAATGGGCTTCATTTATTTAGAATAGACATAGTTATGGTATTTAAGGACTAGCTTATGTTACCTGAACATTTACTTTTTGGTGGACATATAAAATACTCTGGAGTGTATAGGTATATATACACACATATGTACGTAATATGTGGGGGGGGGGGGAGAGAGGGAGATCATACAGATTACATGTGCCTTTTTGAGAAGCTTTCCAGTCTTTCCACAAGGTGTCGTAAAACAATGGGGAGGAGCATCTGCAGTTTAAATTCTTTTCTTATTCTATACATATGGGGAAAATTATGATGAGTGATTACAAGCAACGTGTGATATTTAGGAAAACGGGCCAACTAAACTGCAAGGTAGTGGAAGTATTCACCGTTAAGCAGAAAGTACAACAAAGTATTCTATTTTCTGTTTTAAAACCGCCCAGTAGCTTGCCCTTAAATTCCAGCTGATTGAGAGTGGAGCTGCTTGTATAGAGTCAGCTGCTGTTTAAGAGAAGGCTTAAAAAAATTAAGGTGATTAACTACTGGTAGCAAACATACGCTGCTGTCCATGGCAACTCTAATGCAAATATCTGAAGAGAAAGTACTCCAAAGAATGCCAAGGAGTTCTGTTGCACTCACTTAGGAAGAGTAATTAGACAGTTCCACTTAGCTCACAGAAAAAAATCTGTTTTACCTTGCAATTCATGATTTAAATAAGCTCATAAAGGAGCCTACTAAGCAGTTGTTGACATTAAGCAGAATGTGGTTTTCAGCGAGTTATATTTCCTTTGCCTATTTATGCATTCCCAGCATGACTGAAAGATAAATAAACTGAAGTTTATTATGGTGCATATTAAGCACAACCCTACAAATGGACTCACACATAAACACTGAAAAATACTTGCAAGCTAAGAGAATTTGCCACTAAAATTACTGGAGTCTAGCTCATACTAGATTGACATTAGATGAGATAAAAGTTATGTAAAACCTTAAGTCTCTAGAGCAAGAGAATAAACCCTGCAGTTTAGAATCTGACAGCTGTTTTACTGCTAGATTTTGAAAATTTCTGTCAAGCAATATGTCATTTTTGCTGCATGCTATTTTATCTCAGCTTTTTAAAGACAAATCTCACCTAGAATTTTGTGAGATGTTTTGGTGGTTAAACTGTATATTAATCTCAGAAGCTAATCCAGAGTCTGTCATTCTGGTTAAGTATCCTAATAGTAAACTGGGAACACATTAAAATGTTCAGTGGTAATATGGGTGAAAAGTTGACACATGTTAAAGTAACTGGGTTAAATAGTAGTCATAATAAAATGTCGATTCATAACTAGATCTATACCCAGACATGTTGAGTGTTTGGATGCATGCATCTTATCATACACTGTCATGGCAGTGGGACTCCAAAGTATTTGCTTGATTTAAGAGTCATAAAATGTAAGAGAGAGGTATACCTTATCCTCTGAAAATATAAGAGAAGTATACTTTGTCCCCTAAAAAACAGAGTTCCCCACCCTCTTTCTCCAAGTCTGGCTCTTCCAGCCTACATGAAACACTTCCTAAAGTGGTCTGGGCCTTGACTGTTGTTAAAGTCTGCTCAATTCATTATTTCTCAGATCCTGCCATAAGTAATATTGTGTATAGTGTTTCCACATTATATAAGATGTGCCTGGTCAGACTGACACCAGAATACCTTTTTAATACAATACAGCTTGATGTCAAATCCTCTCTCCATAGACATGTGCAAACATCTATGAACCCATTTGTGTATTTTATTTCCTCAAGTATAATCATACTGCTACTGAAGTCATGGAATCATGTAAATGCATGATTTGACTGTTTTGTTAATGTGCTTCCGCCATGTGCTGTAACACTCCGCCTGCCTTGGCTGCATTGCTGACAGTTTAAAATGGAGACCACCAATCAAAGAGCAAGCTAACATCTCACTATTTCCTTTTTCAGCTCTCTACCAGTTGGTTTTCCAAGTTTGCCCTCCTCCAACTGAGCAATCAAGGTATTGGCTGCTGTTTCTTGATGAACGGGGAATTTGTATAACTGAAAGGAGAAGAACCCAGAGAACATATGACGATAATGTAGGACCAGCCACGAGTAGCAATAGATGCAATGAAACTGCAGACTGAATTCCAAAATGCCCTTAAATTTGGACGTAATTTTTTTATGAGCATTATGCTATCTCTTTCTTTATTATACCATGCGGTCAATTTAATTAACACTCTGAGTTAGTGATCAAAATAATGTACTCATCTGTTTTTAAATTCTCTGTATCAGAAAATCACTGCTACTGAGATGAAGAAAAACTACCCAAAGCATTATATACTGGATAACATCTATGCTCACCCAGACTTCTTGGCCACCTTTCAGGACAGTACTGAACTTTAATTTACACTTTAAACTCCAACTCTATTGCATTTGAAAACCCTTTCCCTCCTAAATTCTGAGTACTGCAGTGTAAGCACACTGTGTCTGACCCAAGAAGTAAACTCAGATTTCCAAGTCATATCTCACAGGTCTATTTGCTCTTTCATTTTTGTGCACTGCCTTCAGTCTTGGAAAAAGCCTTCGTGCCTGGTTCAATTTAGTCTTGGTGATTTTCTCTTCAAAGCGTGCATGCCTAAGCAGCACTTCAGTGTAACATATTTAAAGTTTCTCCTTTTATCAATAGCCTTGCCTGAAGATTTGCAAACATAATATTCACTTCCTTTAGGAGGTGCAGTTGCCAGTTGCTCTTCTACTTTAGTCTGAACTTCAGCATTTTATCCTGTGGAGATACTCTCTAAATGTCTATATTAATGCCATTGTGCAAAGCCAAGCATTCTAAATTATGGACGTTTACTGGTATGGCTGAAATGGCAGCAGAAGTGCATTGACTGAAGAAGAAAAACTATGTAAAGAAGGTGGAGAAGGAAATTGGTTATTGTGATTTGGTACTGGTTTTAGAATCTCATGAATAAATGTGTCAGTAAGGGACGTTCTCTAAAGACCAAGCAAAGGTAAAATGCCACAGTGTGCATTTTTTAACATTGTCTTAAAGGATAGTAGAAAGAGAAAAATGAGGGTGATTAAGAAATATATGCTAAATATATAACATCTTATCCAATATACCTAATCTGAAAACAGGAATTTTCACATTATCCCAAATATGTTCTGTTAGTGAAAGCTCAATTGATTTTCTGCCAGTGAAAATTCAATGATTTGGACTACACATGTACAATTCAACTAAGTAACATCCCAAATAGAAAATTACAGGAATTAATAACCTTTTCTAATGCTAGGAAGAGAGATGCCTGATAAAATATTTTGTTTTAATATCAGTCATTTTAAAACTCCATACAGTGAAAGATTTTTTAGTAGGGGAACTCTGTTATGGCAAAACTGGGTAAGATCTCCTAAAGATGACATTGATGCAGCTTTTCAAATATTGTTTGAGGGAAAAAAAACCTTGAGATGAGAAATATCTCCTTATTAATTAGCCTAAGAAATATAAACAAACCCTTGCAGAAAGTTAACAGCATATCTAAAGCAGCTCATGGAGGCTCTACAATTTCTTGTCCAGTGTGGCAGATAGATTGATGTTCCGTTCACTGGCACCTTCAGTGGAAGGGATATACCCGTTGCTCAATGGTCACAGGAAGGCATGCTGACATGAGGTGTATCTTGCGGAGCTGTGTTCAGCTGCTGGTCTAGCTTTAGAAATTTCAAATCTAGGGTTGTTGGACAGTATATGAATCAGACTAAATCACTTGAAAAGGATCCAGCTTTTCCGCTTGACCAGGATAGCAGTTTTTCTTTCCATACCTGTAACCTACTCTCATAATAAGTACTCGACCCTAAGGTTTGCTTAGAAGTAACGTCTTCATTTACACTAAGTTTACCTGGTGCAGATCAAGCAATGTGAACAAGGATAGGATGCATCATCCCTACAGAGGCAATGAAGCCAAATAAAGTGGTAGTTCCGGCACAGCTTATGGCTTGTATTACAAGATGTTTCTGAGGAGTGCAGATTTTAATGAGTGCTTTCTGTTGGGCCTTGTGTGATTTGATGCCAAGACTGAGGAAGGACTTTCCCCTCTGGCAGGCACAAGCATACGTCCCTGCCACAAGGAGAAAACAGATGAAGGATAATTTCCAGCTCCAGGCATAGCTGGAACGGAGCTGTACAAAGGGAATCCCTGCACTCTGACTGAAATAATCATGCTTTACAAAAATACCATATGGATATTTTGTCTTCCTCACATTAACTCTGATTGGTTGACAAACATTTTAACTAACAGAATGAGGAAGATTTGCATAATTACACTGTATTTTTTAAGAACTATACAAGGAATATGCAAATTTTGATTTGACTTCTAGTATAACTTTGCTTTTATTGGCTCATCTTTTTATATCTCCCAGGCTGTTGCCCAGCAACAAAAAATGTCACAGAAGTTATTCACATCCATCTAGTGGAAAAATCTGTCCAAAAGGAGACAAAATAAGTTATCTGAAAAAATCTCTCCCGTTCTACATGAACCAGATTGTCTGTCTGTCTGTCTGTCTGTCTGTCTGCCTGCCTATCTATCTATCTATCTATCTATCTATCTATCTATCTTCAGCTGTTACTGTTCTTTTTATTTCTTTTCTTATATCAGCTGTGCTCATAATTTTTCACTTCAACAATCAGGTACACTTATAGGAGAGGAAGACCTCTACACCTAGGAGAAAAATAATGTTCTTAATGTTGTTTGTTGTATTATTTCAAAAAAGTAGAGTGGAAGACCGAAGGGAAAGAGGTTGGACCTGAAAAGCTGATCACAAGTTCTGTGCCTAGGGCTGTTTTGAAAGTAAGCTTTTCCTTTTCATGTCCCAATCCACACAATTTTCAGACATGGAAATCTGGGCTTTAGTTAAATCCGATAAAAATCCTCATTGGAAACAGTCAATAACAGTAAGTCATAATGTTTTGTCTGCTGCTTCACATCTGAAAAGAATTAAGACCACTGGACTTATTGATAATGGCTCCTCTAATAAACCAATATATACATTAAAGAAATCCACAACAAAACATGCAATTACCACCAAGGCAGAAAACACAACAGGAATACTCTAAAATCTTATAACAACTAAGACTTTATTTTATTTTTACAACAAACCTGTGTTATAATAAAACCTGTTTGAGTTCAAAAATTATGCAACAAAATATTTGTCACTGTAAATTTTATGTGTTCCTTCAAACAATAGGATGATACCATCACTGGAACCCTTTTCTGCTACAGAGCCTTCTGTCCTCTGTTCATGGTATATAAATAAGAAAACTATTTTTAAAACAATGTATAAAGTCAGAATAATTTAGTTTGCAAGGGACCTCTAGAAGTCACCTAGTCCAAACCCATGCTCAGAGCAGGTTGCTATTTTTTTAAAACCTAAATCATGTGGATGGAAGGAGAATGTAGTTGACCCAGAATTCATGAGATGACTGAGCCACAACTGGGAACCAAAGACAATATGAGAACTTGCCTTCTAAGTAACCGATCTCATGGTGCATAGCGGAGATGGAGCAGGCTTGCATTTGGCTTCCTACTTAACTAACATGAAGGGAGTGCCACTGATCAGGAGAGCTCCAAACTGTATGGGAAAAGGAACTAGACGGTGTGCAAAGGAGCCTAGAGCAGTCATGTAAGACTGCGCGTGACTGCTAGCTTTGGCACCGGGAAGCTGGTAACACACCACAGGAGCTGCTTCACACCCGTTGCGTTGTCTGCCTCTGGCATGCTAGAGGCTTCGAGCCATGCAGAAACCTTGGACAGAATGCGATCATCCAAGCCTTTCCTGCCTTGTGCAGAAGATCAGAGAAGATGACCTCTAGAGATGCCTTCCAAACTAAACTTCTCTATGACACTTAAAAGGCAGTTGTTTCTGCCAGAAAATAAAAAGTACTTTATTTTTTTTTAGATTCTTTCTTTTACAGGCTCACATAATAGATGTTTTCTTCAGCAGTTGAAAATATTAGCATATACTTGAGATTAATTTAAGATGCAAGAAAAATTCTGCATTCTGTTAAATGTGCTATTAAGGATAGAGTCAAATGATGTTATTAACTGCCAGGGTCATGGCTTCAAATAATGTTTTACTCAAAAAATATAAGTTATAAAGGTATTTTCATCTGAAGTTTTGTAAATAGTTGACATAGCAGAGCAACTGAAACATACAGGTCAGCTGATATATAAAAATTATACATATACACATATATATAAAATTTAATTTGTATGTTTACATAAATATATAAATGCACACACATATATATGAGTAAATCCTGTATTAAAAATACAGTGGAGAACTGATTCTCATAATTACATGTGTCATATGAATACCCAGTTACCAAGCTTTTCATTTCAGTCTAAAGGCCATGAAAGGCAGGTCTGCATACCACTCTTCTGTAAAGCATCTAATACGTGGAAGCAATATTTGTTTTATTAAAAATAGCAATAATTATAAAATCACTCAACATAAATTAAGAGGGTGTCCCCTTAGGCTTCCTACAGCATATAATAAGGTGCTTATTGACTTAGGACTTTTCTTTGGCAAAGGAAATCTGCTAACCACATTTAATGTTTGAGGTTTTGATTGAGCTAGCAAAAAATGAGACTGGCAAGAAAGCCTGACAAAGAAAGATTGATTAATGTGAAAGCCTGAGGCAACCATAGGCAGGCATCTTACACTATACCCTGTATGCAATGCAGTATAAGACAGCCTGAATTTTCACTTGTCTCTGGTCTGCCAAAATCCTGCCTTGACTGAGGTTAGATGAAATGAGTAAATGGTCATGAGTGTCCCTCTCTTAAATATAAGTTACATGACACCTCTGAATAAAGAAAGGGTTGCTCTACTTTTTGGAAGTGTGTATACCATTTTCCCAAGGAAATTCTTGTGAGTGCCACACAAAATTGCTGCCCTAGAGGGTGACTCACTGAGCATCACTGAGGAAGAGCTATTGAAAGCGTCAGTACTGCCTGATCTAGTGACATGACACCAAATCTGTCAATATGGTTTGGAAAATAACTGACAGCTGGGCTTCATGGTATCAACGGATATGACTTACAGTTATACTGGTGGCCCTGATAAAGATTTGGGTCTTGAGCTGCTATTGATGACTATAACTAACTGGGTGAAGACTGCATATGCTGCTGCCGTTCACAAGTTCAACATACAAAATCAGTGATTAAAGAGTTAGTCTTGAAATGTTTTTTCTGAAAGTGGATTTAAACTGGAAAAGTATTCATACTTTGTTTCCATATGTTAGTTGGACCAGCAGTGTTGTTTACTGATTTTTCTGAAAGAAAGCAGAAGTTGTAAGTATAAGAATTTCCTTATGTGGATCTAGTACAGATTTAAGGATTTTTGATTTTAATTGGAACTGGTATTCAAAGTGTCAGACATGCTTCCATGTTATTTGTTAAAATAATGATTTGCTTCTCTTTTCCCACTTGTGAAATGGGAATGGCATCAACAAATTACCATTGCAAAACTGTTTGGTTTCTAGAGGTAAAAGCTTGAGGAGGGACTTAGAGTGATACAAACTCTTATCTTTATTCATGTGGAAAACAAATGCTTCATGTTTCATGCCAATTTGTTGATATGAGTACTTGATGATTTCTGTTAAGGATGGATAGCGTGTTTCACAGTCCAAAGTACTGTACCAGTCATTTTTAATGAGTAAGTTAAAAAAAGCTAAAAGAAAAAACTCTGCTCATCCCACTCTTATGTGGACAGTTACTCATCTCATACCCAAAAGTTACCTTTTAACCTTGACTGATAATCACCAACCTCTGAAATATCTTCTAGACCCCTTTGCCAGAGTAACTTTGTATTGTTTCATTTGTATTGTTTTTTCAAGCCAGAAGAGTATTTGCTGTCAAAAGGAAATCCTTAGTGTGCATTTGTAATTTATCTAATTGCATCCTTTAGAATACCTGTTTCCAGTTTTCCATTGAAATGTAAATAGACCACACAAAATTGCAGCATAGTATATCATTATTAATTTGATTCTATTGCTCTGTTGTGCTCTATACTGCCGGTTAATTTATAAAGACTTTCATTTAACCTTAATTAAATTATGGTTACCAATTCACCTTTGTCTACTACTTTCCAAAACAACAAGTTATAGGTTCTTCGTAATACCTTTAAAAAGGATACATGGTGGTGCTCTTATGAGGTTGTGCTTATTTGAGTGTCATAACTGTGCTATTCTTAAATTACTCCCTGGTAGAAAGGCAAGACAGGCGCCATCATGTCATCTTTCCTGCAAGATCTTTTCTTGAGCTGAGGGAAAAGGAGCAGGAGATAATGGAGGGGAAGCAGAGAGGAAGGAGAGGAAGCAGAACAAAAAAAAAATATTGATTTTAAATCTTTAAAGTAAAAATATTTATAAAGTCAGCATTATCTTCAAAAGGTTTAAAAGCAACTTTACTTTCAAAGGTTTAGTTTAATATAATTAATGGTTTTTCCAGTAGATTTAACTGACAATTATCTCCCCATCTTGAGACATGAATATGAATGTTTATATGTAGAGTTGCAACCTATTAACAGTAGTTCTTCCCATCTGACAGACATCTTGTTATACCACATAATATTCACCAGAGTAGGTTTTTAAAAAAAAAGAAGTTATATTTAGTAGAAAACATTTATTATCGATGCCTCACTTCCCTTCTAGCTATTCCACCTCCCCCAATTTTAATCGTGCTTCCCTATGATAATGTAGGCAATACCATAAAACTTCTGAGGTGCCAGCACAGGGTAGCCCACTCTTCAGCACGCCCTGCTCTCACTGTGCCCTCTAGCCTAGGGAATCAACTCTTGGGCCCTGAGAAATCACAGTGCAGCCTTGCAGAGCTCGTACTGGCAGTGTGGATTCAGGCTTTGCCTGAGCCATGATGCCAGGGCTCTGGAGTGTTACCGGTTCATGTTGTATCCTAATATTGGCTTAGGATGTTGTAACTTCAACTGGAGGGAAAAAAAAATAAATCTGAACGACAGAGTATCTCTCCCTCCCCCAATCCCTCATGGCTTTTTTTGCCAAAATGAAAGAAATAAGGTATACCTGCATTGCTGCAGCTCAAATGATAGATCTTTCTAATTGCTTCAGTATGAGACCTTGTAGTCTTAAGTGAACTTCTCGCCTTAGTACACCAGCAAAGGCATAAAACAACACTAGAGAGTAGATGAAGGATTACGTGCTTCAATGCAGATGTAAAATTTGTGTAATTCAGGGTTGTATCAGAGATAATAACCTACCGCTAATATTCTGGCTTACTCAATGATGTCAAGAGCTAGCCTCTAATGTTTCTTTTCCAAAGCTTTAAAATTTGAGGTCTGCTTGACTTCCATTACATCCTGTCTTTGCTGAGCTACTGCTGCGGTTACATGGTTAAATATCCTCTTAGCAGAAACATCCATTTGTGTGTACTGGCGTTTTAGTCAGTTGTCTGGTACAAATTTGCAGCTCTTATCCAGGTGTATAATAAAAATATAATTGTTTGAAACATTTTTCAGTGTTATTTACCAATGGAAAAAAATTCCTGTAAAGTATCAATTTTAAAAAAATTCTAACAATACTTATAATTTATGCTACCTGAAAGTTGGGTATTTGCCTATGGAAATATTTGTAAAATCCTAAACCTTGTATTATTCTAAGTGTTTTCTGTAGTATAAATGAAAGCCTCATTTTCCAGTCACCGTATCAGTACAATAAAGTGAGTGTCTGTCATTCATAACTATTGAATGCAGTGAGCAGGAGGTAAGAGACTTGCTTTTCCTTCTCTGGATTCCCATCCACATCATGACTTTCAGTGGCACCAGAGACTGTTCAATGAATTTCATCAACCTAGGTTATAGCTTGTTGGACAGAGCAAGACCCTTAGGAATTTCCACTTCACCTTTCTCCACATTGGACTATATAATGCAACCAAGGGACCACTTGAATAGGACGTCCAACTTTCTCTCCATAATATTAATAAATTATGTTATCATAAATTAAACTTTAAAAATGCACATGATTATAAGAAGTGGGACTCCTTTTGAAAGGATCTGTTAAGTGACTCAAAGGAGAACCTTTGATACACATTCTTTTCCCTTAAGTGTGCTCACTGAACCTTCCTATGCACACTGAGCTACATATCATTGCCACTGTCATTCCTAAGAGAAGGTTATAAAGAAATCCTCTTAGGAAGGCTTCTGATACAAAAAAATTGAACAGTTTATAAAATTATATTAAAACCAAGTGATAAATATGCAAATTAAACTTGCCAGGTGGCAGGAACTCTTTCTATGTTCCTTTTCACCTTTGGATAGAGTCTGAGTCTTCTGCCAGTCTCTCGGTCTCAAAGTGATTTTGAGTAATGCTTTGTGAGCAAATTTTAAATTGAAAATTTATATTTTCCAGGTCATTCTTATACATTAAATTAAATACTTCACGAAAAAAATATAAAACATGTACAAACACTGGTAATGAAGAGAATGTCAAGAGCAAAGGGAGCAAAATTCTATAAAAGGCTGGAATCAAAGGGTAGAATTAAAAGAAGAGTTACATCTGCACAAAATCTTATGACTGTCCATAATGAGCTAGAAGGGTTATCCGTTTCAGCACGTGTCCTTCCCTGACTGTGCCTGGGAGCAGGACAGAGAATTCAGAATGAACCTTCAGCTGCACATCAAGTTCGTTACATAGGCTGAGATTACAGTTTTTGATGGCTGACAACATAAAGTGAAACACTTTAATGGAAAGCTAATTTTTTAAGTAATATGAAATAATGGTTGAAATAGTTTTAATACATGTGCAATAAGTGTAGCAGGTAAGATTATATCATAGTGATAGTTTACATGAAATTCTGAGGAAACAAATAACAATGTTTAAAGAACACTGTCACTATATTTGGTTTGCCCAAAGTTAAACACAAATGAAACAAGTTAAGCTAACAAGTATTTTACTGTTATTTTCATTATTATTGTTACTTCTTTGCTTCCAAAAACGTAGTTTTCAATTGACTCTATATAATGTAAAATTTTACGAGACTTTAAATTGTGTTATTAAGGCCTGTTTGATTTGTTCAGTGCTAGACAATGCAGCAACAAAAGCAGAGGAAGAGGAACATTAGTATAAACTAACCACTTCTTTTCCTTTTTGTTGGGCACAGGAAAGCAAGACTGAAACATTTAAATAGTTTAACTGAAGAAATGATTGAACTAACCCTGTATTATTTTCAACCATCTAAGACTTAAAGAAAGTTGTACTATATGGTTTCAAGACTTCTTTCTTTTAAAGTAGAAATTTTGCTAAATTAATATCCCAGACATTTACTTCAAACAGAGATTATCTCACAAATATTTTGAGAATGCTGTACTAGCTTCTTCTCCGTCTTTTTAACTATCTTCTTAAATGAAAAGAATGTCTTCTGATGGGCTTGTCTGATAAGGATACATGGTGAGGAAAAAAACAATATCTTGTGCTTTTGATAAGCGATTATCTTTATGGAATTGTCTGTTTTTTCAGGGGTCAGGATTCATTTCCTGTCAAATATATCATACAGGCATTAATAGCAATGCCTATGTAGTCCTGTTTCTTAGTTTCTCTGCACAAGAATTTTCCGTATTAGAAAACAATTGTAGCATCCAGCTACAGTTTAAAGAAATTTTTGTATGTCCTAATTAATACAACTCATATTTCTAAGGATATAGCCATTTTGAACTGTCATTTGGATAAAGGCCTCCAATTTTTTTTCCTGCCTAAATCATGGTTTAGTTAGGCACTTGGCATGTTTTCATGCTTTTGCAGAAATTTATTTTGCTTCTTTACAATCAGATTTCATGTAGCTTTCTCCCACTTTTGGAAACACTGGAACAGAAGAGTAGTCTGTTTCCTGAAGAAATTTTCCATTTTGCCAAAGAGATATAATTGTTTAGCTCATTTCAAGTTACAGAACCAAAATGTTACTATACAATTTTCTGTCAACCATCATTTCATGGGGATACAGTTTTGAATAAATCTGAATGATCTAATTTCATGTTAGCAATTCTTATTTTTCCCCCATAAAATGAGATTAAAAATGTTTATATGCATCTCTATACATATATGTAGTGTGTACCTCTCTCTGTATACACACACACACACACAAAAATCTGCTTATAATGCATACATGCGAGTGTGCATATGCATATTTTAGGTATACACATCTGAGTGTAAATCATGCTTTTTTTTTTCCCTTTGCCTCGATAAATTTTTTCTTTTGCTTACCAACAAACTATCGCCTCTACTCATTGCCATGTTTCTGACAGTCATTTGGCTTTAGCAAGGTACAGAGATGGCTATATCGAATGAATGCAGGTATTTAGTTAGACATCCAGACACTTTGAGGCTGATAGGTTCCTTCTAGTTCTGCAAACTGATAATTGTATTCCAGTGGAATAGGTATTCCTATGAATACCTCTTCATTCCAAGAGAATCCACAATCTTTCCTTTAAGGAAATTAAATTATTTGATGTTAAAGCAGTAATTTTTCATGAAACACTTATTGTAATTGAGTATTATTGAACTTGCAGAAAACAGTGAAAGAAACTCAAAGAAAACAAGTCTGATGATATGGTACATCCCTTGGACTACTACACACTGCTTTTCCATATGGGTGGTGATGAAGTTGCAATGCATAGTGCAAAAGTGGTCAAAAAAGACTTTAGGGTCTTGGCACAGTTACTGAGGGAATCTGGAGCACAGGTTATTTTTTCCTCTCTCCTTCCAGTTGCAGGCAATAACATTGGGAGGAAGAGATGGACACAGCCCATTAATACGTGGCTCCGTGGCTGGTATCACTGCCACAGTTTTTGATTTTTTGACAATGGGATGGCTTACACAACACCACGCTTGCTGGCGTCACATGGGATTCACCTTTCTCAAAGGGGAAAGAGGGTCTTTGTCCAGGAGCTAAGATGGAGCTTTACACCGGGCTTGAAGGGGGACTGGGATAATATCAGGCTTGCGTGCGACAAGTTGAGGGGATGACATGCCAAGGTTAGAGGGATGGGGTGCCAGCGAGGTCTCTCAGCCTGTTGCTCGGAGATGTGCCGGATGCAATTGAAGTCTTACTGGCATCAAAGAGACATGGTGGGGTGGCTCCTACAACTGGAGTGTTGGAATGGAACGAAGAGGCTCTTTAGGAAGGACAGGCAGGGGAGATGAGGAGGGGGTGTTGCCCTCTATGTCAATGACCGGCTGGAGTGCATGGAGCTCTGCCTGGGGGTGGGTGAAGGGCTGACCAAGAGCTTATGAGTCAGGATGAAAGGGAGTGAAGGGATAGGGGACATTAGAGTGGGGGTCTGCTGCATGCCTCCTGACCAGGAAGACCAACCAGATGAGGCCCTCTATAGAGAGATAATAGTAGCTTCACATTCACAAGCTCTGGTCTTCATGGGCAACTTCAGTCACCCTGATATCTGTTGGAGGGACAACACAGCAGGGCATGAGAAATCCAGGAACTTCCTGGAATGCATTGATGATAACTTCCTTCTCCAAGTGACAGAGGAGCTAACAAGGAGAGGCGCCATGCTAGACCTTGTTCTCACCAACAAGGAGGGGCTGGTGGGGAATGCGAAGCTCAAGAGCAACCTTGGCAGCAGAGACCATGAAATGGTGGAGTTCAAGATCCTCAGGGCAGTGAGGAGGGCACATAGAAGGCTCACTGCCCTGGACTTCAGGAGAGCAGACTTTGGCCTCTTGTCCCCTCAAGGGAGTTGCTTGGTAGAGTACCACAGGACAAAGCCCTGGAGGGAAGAGGGGCCCAGGAAAGCTGGCTAATATTCAAGGTTCACCTCCTCCAAGCTCAGGAGCAATGCATCCCAACAAAGAAAGTCAATTAAGAAAGCCCGGAGGCCTGCATGTATGAACAAGGAGCTCCTGGACAAACAAACACAAAAAGGAAGCCTACAGAGGGTGGAAGCAAGGGCAGGTAGCCTGGGAGGAATACAAAGAAATTGCCCGAGCAGCCAGGGATCGTGTTAGGAAAGCTAAAGCCCTGACAGAATTAAATCTGGCCAGGGATGTCAAGGCCAACAAGAAAAGCTTCTATAGGTACATCCGTGATAAAAGGAAGACTAGGGAAAATGTGGGTTGCCTCCAGAATGAAACGGGAGACTTGGTTACTCAGGATATGGAGAAGGCTGAGGTACTCAATGAATTTTTCCCCCTCAGTCTTCATCAGCAAGTGCTCTAGCCACACTGCCCAGGTCACAGAAGGCAAAGGCAGGGACTGGGAAGATGAAGAAATGCCCACTGTAGGAGAAGATCAGGTTTGAGAATATCTAAGGAACCCGAAGGTGCACAAGTCCACGGGATCTGATGAGATGCACCCGTGGGTCCTGAAGGAACTGGTGGATGAAGTCGCTAAGCCACTCTCCATCCTATTTGAGAAGTCATGGCAGTCTGGTGAAGTTCCCACTGACTGGAAAAAGGGAAACATAACCCCCATTTTTAAAAAGGGAAAAAAGGAAGACCTGGGGAACTACAGTTTGGTCAGTCTCAGTTCTGTGCCCAGCAAGATCATGGAGCAGATCCTCCTGGAAGCTATGCTTAGGCACATGGAAAAATAAGGAGGTGATTGGTGACACGGCTTCACTAAGGGAAATTTGGCCTCACAAATTTGGTGGCCTTTGGTGGCTACTGGGTTTACAGTGTTGATGGATAAGAGAAGAGCAACTGACATCATTTACCTGGACTTGTGCAAATCACCTGACACTGTCCTGCACAACATCCTTGACTCTAAATTGGAGAGACATGGATTTGATGGATGGACCACTCAGTGGATAAGGAATTGGCTGGTTGGTTGCACTCAAGGTCTCTTCCAACCCAAACCATTCTATGATTCTATGATAACTTTTTCTAAGAATAATAAGTTTTATTCCAGTCATGCAGATGTGATATCGTTTGATTATACACGTTATTAATGCAGCACCCTAGATACGTGTAGGGTAATAGCATAAGTCAACAAGAGGAGAGTATTCTTACCATGTACTAATGTAACAGATAGTGTCTAAACTATTTAAAATAATGGGTTTAAGATACAGGTTATGTATGTATATTCCAAAGAAAGGCTTTGCAAAACAGTGTTATCTAAATTATTATGAAAACAATGATGAAGTACAAGCTGGTAAATGGAACAGGAAGATGAGAATTAAATAATTAGGAAAATAAAAATAAAGTTATAATAATTAGTGAAAAATCAAGCTCATAAAAAGGAATTTCACTAATGAATAAATGCTGGCAGGCATTAATCCATACTCTTCTCAGTTCTTTATTAAGCCTTTTCTGAAAAGAGGTAAGGAGCTAGAACCTTGCTCTTATAAGTAAGAAAGGGGTAGAGCAGTAGTCATGTCTGACAGGAACCATGTCTGTCAAAGACTGCATCACTAGCAGCACTGCCCTGTTTAACAAAATGTGATAAATAGCACAGAGGCTCAAGTGAGGGCTTAGAATTTACTGTGCTGACAAATGACTCAGCCCATCATTTAAGAATGATTTCCCTTGCAAACATAATTTTGATACTTTGGGTTTTACTGTCTATGTCTTTCATGGGGTAATTTATGGACCTTTTGAGGGTAACTTATGAACCCTTTGATTATAACAGAGTTCCATTCTATTATACTTAAGTTTGAAAATCTGTCTCTCTTTAAATGTTTAAGTGCTCTAAAAGCCATGTAGCATTGAAGAGTGATACAGAATACTATTATCGCTCCAAAATGGGTGACATTTGCTGGAGGCACAATCCATTCCACTGACTTCGAAAACTCCATTTGAAGATAAAACCATACCTTACAGTTGTGTCCAAAACAGAATCACTGGATGTTCTCCCTTTTAGACGCAGTGTTTCCGCTATCCCTCGCAAAGAGATAGAAATGGATAACAATACTTAAAAGTGTTTGGATCTCATATGTGAAATGGATAACACTGGATTAAGTTGGTGCAAAACCAAAATCATGAGTTGATTTTTCCTAAATTTATAGTTTCTATAGACTGCAGGGATGAGTGAACTTTTGTGGCTTGGGTGAGAAATTAGCCCAATTTTGCCACAGGCATCACAGATGCAGATTCTTCTGGTTGTTGTGACTGTTTTCCTGTGTTAGCTTCTGTTCTGCTGGTTTAGTTTAGTGGCACTGACAGCATCACTACAACCACCAGCTCTGGCAATTCTGCCACCAACACGTGGACCATAATAGCAGTTTCCCCATGTTGTGAAACTAACATCAGATAGCTAATGATTTGCCTGAACACATTTTTTTAAGTGTTCATTGGCCTTCCTCCTGGAAATCCAATTAATTTTTACCACCTCTTGAAATAGTTTTAGGCACTCTACTTTGATATATGCATCAGATGCCAGTCCAATAAAACTGATCCTATAGGAGTGTTGCTTGAATGCTGAATATTTGACTGTGACTACATTGGTTATTATTCTGAAAGATTGTACCACATGGGCACAGAGTGTGTGTGTGTGTAAGAGCCCAAAACGCTCACTGGAACAGCTCTAAACTGTCTACGTTTTCCAGCCACACAAGAGAACAGGGATTACAACTGCACAGTGCACATTTTCTTTTCTTTGGATTCAGATGCCTATTTCCTTCTTGAAATGCTGTTTCAATCTCCTCAAAAGCTGTTCAAGCTTTTCCTCTGCTCCATGGGACTTCATCATCAATCATGACACTCTGAGATGGCACGCTGCCACAAGGGCAGAATAGCTGGTGCTGCACTGTCAACAAAAACAACTGGCTTGACTAGCTTTCCATTAGGATATGGCTGGACCCAGACCTCTGTTTTTTAAGCTGATGTTTGGGCCAAACCACCTAGCAGCAGGATCAAAATAGTAATGTACTGCAAATCCTCTAGTGCATGTGTACAATCTGTATACAATCATTAGCAAAGAGTAGGTCACGGGCCAGCAGCGCTACAATCTTTGACTTAGTGCAGTCTCTGTAGGCAGAAAATTCGATCATTATTAAAATGCAAATACAGATTGCTTTATTATTGGCTCAAAATCAAGAGCTGCTGTAGAAAAGATGCGTAAAATAATAACCCAGTAAGGACCTGTTTTAAAAAACAAATGAAAACAAAATGCCACCCCGACCCTCCCCTTCAAAAAACCCAACCCAAACAAACAAACAAAAAAGCAAACTTCCTTCTGTCCAACTTCCTTCTGTCCATCTTTAACCATGAAAGCTCTAACAAACCTCAGCATGGCATCAACAAACACCTTAAAGAGATTTGTGGAGAAGCCTCTGGGGACCTTCATGATGACAAAAGCTCTAACCAGGACCTAAGTTTACCCTTTGACTTTTTCTTTAAGTAGCCTGTCTGCAAAAATCATATCAAAGGCTTTGTTCAGACTGAAAACTTATTTATAACTTTACTTATGATAATCTTTTTCATATAGGATGGAAATAATATGAAAAAATATTCATATCTTGATTTGTATATATAGCAGTAAAAATCAAGGACTTCTCTACATGCTATCTGCCAAGCTACTGGCACCAGCCAAAACAGCAACCCATGCTAACAATCTGGGTGCCAGTTGCTTACTACCATGGTTTTCCACCAGCAACACAAGCATGATATCATATGCAAGACACCTTGTGGAATCTAAAGCAGTCTTCTAATCTAGCAAACTGAATTATGTAAAGGAACATACACAAAGAATGAACCAAACCTGCAATTACACCAGATTTTGTCTAGACAAACATCTAGGAGTAGCAAGGTCTCTTGCAGCAATGTCTCCAACAGCTGGGTTTGGGATTTTTTGATTACTTATTTGTGGAAATTGCAATATGAATGTAGTTGTTAAGATGCCTTCAGATTATTCTTAAAGGCAAAATATTTTACATATGAAAACCCTTCTAGGAAGAGAGGATGAAAGGGCAGAAGATAGAAGGAAAATAAGGGTTAGGAGTTCAGACTGCAATGGACCCCTTTCATTTTTTCTTTCAATGTGGTGTGTCTGTCAAGGGGCTTAATTTGGTCTCTGCTAAAGCTTCTCTATCTCCTATACTATGAATTCAGAAAGTGCAAGTTGCTGTTTTTATTGACTTATTCATTCTGAGGGTTCATTCTGAGTTTAGATCTAATAGTTTATATAGCTCATCATTAATAGTTTATATATTTCATCATCATTACTCACCCTTCTTAACTACTTCCCCCTCATTTTTTTATGAAAAAGGACATTTTAACAAATTAGTGTTCAGCATCAAAGGCTTATTCTTATGCAATGTGAATAAAAAGCTCCAAGAAGTGATTTCTACGAAAATGATGAATCCCTCCAGTGCGGCTGACCTAGCGATTCCCATTTAAGTTAAACTAATAGATTTTTTTCTTTTCTGAAATAATCTAATTGTCTCACTACCTGCCTCTTTCCCATGCATTCAGTTGTGCTGTTCTTTCTCTTTAAAAGCAAAAAATATCACTGGAACTAAATTTTAACAGGGATGCAGATAGAGCTAATTTAAACTAGAGGCAAAACAACAGAAAGAACTTATGTTTTTGATACCATTAGCTGCAGAATCATTTGATATCAGTTAATGGACTTGTTTAATGAGACAATAATTAATTGTGTCCAAATCTTGCACAGTTGTTCTGTCATGCTCATGCTGGAAAAAAGTTACAATAAACAATTGAGGAGGAGGGTACTGACCATATTTACTATCTTTTACTTTACATTTATTCAGAAAGCCAAAAGGTTTTTTACAACTTCAGATTAAGAGAAGCCCAAACAGTCATATTTCAGAAAAAGTAATTACATTTACCTTCAGGAAGTTTCAAAGTGAAAGTGTCAAAACGGGACTTCCTCACCTCCGCCCCCCCTAACACCCCCTCCCTGAAAACGTCTGCCTAAAAGAAGCCAATTTGATGAAGAATTTTAACTGACAAAACTTCATGGATTGACAGCATGTGGTTCCACTGGAGCTTACTGAATCGGCTATTGTCAGCTTTCACGGAAGGAAAACAGCTAGAATAAATTAGAATAACTTATTGTAGAGCTGGCTCCACTGCAAGTGAGGGTTGAGAATTAAGGAGCAATAAATGGTGGGGTTTTTTGCAGACCTGACTTTGAAGACCAAAATTCCACCCAGACAGGATGAAGAACTTAACTCAGCTTTTTCTTACTGGAAGTCTGTCCTGGTTTCAGCTGA
This sequence comes from Grus americana, assembly GCF_028858705.1. NCBI lineage: Eukaryota > Metazoa > Chordata > Aves > Gruiformes > Gruidae > Grus > Grus americana. Next base: position 112,845,172 of record NC_072852.1, read on the forward strand.
GAGGGTTAATTTTCTTCACAGTAGCTAGTGTGGGGCTATGTTTTGGATTTGTGCTGGAAACAGCGTTGATAATATAGAGATGTTTTTGTTATGTGGACCTGTTGTTGAGCAGTGCTTACACAGAGCCAAGGCCTTTTCTGCTTCTCACACTGCCTTGCCAGTGGCACGGCTGGGGTGCACAAGGAGTTGGGAGGGGACATAGACAGGACAGGTGACCCAAACTAGCCAAAGAGGGTATTCCATACCATATGACATCATGCTCAGCATAAAAGGGGGGCTAGCCGGGGAGGGGAGCAGCAGCTCCAGGACGCGTGGCTTGGGGACAGTCCGGTTTCGGGACAGGTCTGAGCATGCGGTCTGAGTTGTACGGTCCTTGGGTGAGAAACTGCATTGTGTATTACCAGTTTCGTATACTCTGTTAAGTACTGTTTTGTTTTGTTCTGTTTTGTCTTCCCTTCTCCCTTTGCTATCCCAGTAAACTGTCCTTATACCAACCCACCAGGTCTTGCCTTTTCCTTCCCATTCTCCTCCCCATCCCACTGAGGGAGGGGGGGAGGGGGGGGCGGGGAGTGAGTGAGTGGCTGCGTGGTGCTCGGCTGCCGGCTGGGGCTAAACCACGACAAAGTCATAACCAGCCACGTTCTGAAGTGGAAGTATGGCTTCCGAGGTACACAAGCAGCTATGGGCATAAGCATATATTAATCTTCCTGATCCTCTGCAGCTTTCAGTAGCGTTGCCCGCAGCTGAGCAGCGGCAGCGGCAGCAGCACCCCCCCCAGAGAGACGCTGGGTCGGGCCAGTGGCCATTGCAGAGGCAAGGCTTGCTCCTTACGGCTGCAAAAGGGGTCCCTGCCCCCTCTGGCTTTGACTCTGCAGCACCTTCCTTGCAACTAAACGTGTGAAGGTTTTTAGGCTCGGAGAGCTGCTGTTGTAAGCTTATTAATTAAGCAATTGATTAACTACTAACTATCAATCAGTAATTACACAGAACTAATTAAGCTTTTCATCCTAGAGACTAAGCAAAAGCTTGTTACCAATTGCCAGAGTTAGATATTCATACGTGGTGCCAGATACCTGGAGCAAAGATCTTTTCCTGGTTTTTATCAGGACAGCAGATGTCCTGGACAATACCTTTGGATAGCAGTTAAAATTTCTTGCCCAACTTTATTTTTCCAGTTTTCTGCAGATGTTCAGCATCACAAATAACTCTGAATAAATACTGTTCTCTTCCTCATTGTTGTTTCCCTGTATATTCACTTCTAATAAAAAGAATGTTACAGAAACTAGAACGGCTAACACCATATAAAGTGACCATTTTGTCAGTCATTACTAGTCAACTTCTGTGTTTTATTTCAAACTAGGAAAATGCCCCAGTCATTCAACTGGAATAATCATCAAGACTTAGGCTCAGCACCCTTAAGCAGAAGCTTGTTACACCAATATGAAGTTCTTTGAGGGAATCCCCTTAAAATGAAGACACACACACACACACACTGCACTTGTTAAAGGAAAGAGTGACCTTTGCTATGCTTTGATTAATGGCTTCAAGATGAAATGGTCTTTTTCTTAAAAATAGTTGTAATAATAAAGAACCTATCAAATAACTTTTTACTCACAGGTCCTAAATAGTGAGGTGGAGTAAGTTTCTAATTAAAGATTATATTTAAAGCAAACGCCCAGGTCAATGATGAACCATTTGTCAAGACAAGATACATTTAAGACAAGATACGTTTATCTCCTGGTTTGGAAAATAAGATTTTAAAATTATTTACCTTGCTTATTTTTAGTTGATATTGTTCTTGGATTTATAGCATATCCTGAGCTTAATTCTTGCAACATAAACTTGATTTTTTTTTTAAATAAATACATAGATAAATTTTGATTTAATAATTTAATTCTTAAAGCCAGAGCTTTAAGAAAAAAATTAAACAGGTTTGTGAAATATGGTGGCACAAACTAATTTTTTTTATGTTTTGAGGGTTTTTTGGGGGTTTTTTTGGTTTTTTTACATGCACGGCACAGCAAAACAGACTGCTCTTTAGACCTAACACAGATTTTATGTAAATAATGAGCAGCTGTTTCCTGCTGAAACTGTGATCCAGCATGTAAGTCATACATTGGCAAGTAATTCATAACAAATTATTACAGTTTAATTGTGTTTATATGCTTTCTGTAAATAAACACTTACTTGATGGGTGAATTTCATTTAAAAAAAAATCCAGACAAACTGATTTGGGTCTCCAGTTCACATATGAGCCATTACCTTGTCATCTGACAAATTGTGTGCACAAACTCCTGATCAGTAGCTTTTAAAATACAACTAATTTTAAACATTTGTATTTAGTAAATCCAGCTGTTTTGATTAAACACAGTCATAAAATCTATTTATTTTATTTAATGAACCAAAATAATGAGTTTCCATCTGTGAATAATGTTGTATATGAATGATAGTTTATTCCAACAAATATTTGGCAATACACAGGTAAAACAAATTTTACATTAGTATTCATGCCAGTGAACTAATTTGCTCATTATTTGCAGCAAGCAGAGAGAAAGGTGTAAACACAGTCAAAGCAAATGCAATTAAATTGAAAAATTGGGGGGAAATGTGGTATTGGTACAAGTGCACTTAGGAAAAAAGTCTTAAAAGGTTATTTGTGAAAAAAAATAATATCGTATTGACTGTCTTATAAATTCCTTTTATAAAACCAAAGGCATACCTATTCATCTGACTGCTAAATCACTGTTTAATCTGTGATTTGAAGTGTGATTGTGAAGAGATGAATAAATCTTCACTGTCGATGTTATAAAAATTGAAACTAGTTGGGAATGCCTGATTCAAAAAGACCTGTTATGTTGTCCAAGTCTTGCTCTCCCTAAACAGAATGAGTCACATGGAGAAGCTGTCATAGGCAAATCTGAAGAATTGAAATAATTGTTGAATAGTAATTTGGAAAAAACAAATATGGCAAACAAAGATGCTATAATCACTTTACTCATAGATTACTATTGTTAAATAAGACTGGTTTTCTTTACTGAAGACTGTACTTTGCAGCTTTATCAGAATATTTATATAAATTCAAAATTTCTTAATTTGAACAGCTCCATTACGAAGATGATTTATTAATAAGCTAGCAGAGGGGATGAAACTTAGAAAGGTCTGTATCTGTTTAATGATTAAGAAGGGAAGTGCAAATGTTTCATCATTAAAATTATTCTGTTTATAATCTTTAAACAAAAGTATTGGTAATTGTAATTGTGAAAATCCTATTAAGTTATATAAGTGTATATTTTTACAAGGTTTTTTTCTGTTTGGGGTTTTGTTTTTTTTTTTAGTTCAGGTTAATTATAGCATGTGTTGACAATGACTAAGATCTAACACCATCTCTCATTCTTACAAAGCTCAGTAGGACGAGAGAAAACAAGGGCAGCAGAAAGAGAAGTCCACCTCATCTGCATGTTAGGGGCTGAAGTCTCAGGAGGTGAGGAAATCCGTAGCACCGCAAATGGCAGCGTCCCGGCCATTGGCAGAATATCGCACTTTGAGAGCTGCTGGTCACCGTGGGACCGGTCCGGCAGCCCACCAAGGCAGAAAGGCAATCAGGGAGACACCCTCCTAAACGGATCAGGAATGACAGACAAAACAGTTCAAGATTAGGTAGGGGCCCATGACTGGGAATAGGTGGATGTCTTCTGCTCTCCTGGCTAAAAACCATGAGTCTTTTAATTACCTTGGTATAACTGCCCCCCTTGGAAGGAAAGACTGAAGGGCGCTAGCAGTGTATTCAGCAGTTCGTTAGAGAGCAGGACTGCTTCCCTGCACGAAGGAGCTGTGGTTCCAGGAGGACAGATTTGAAGCACAGTTTTCTCTGTGTGGTGGTTCAGCCCCAGCCGGCAGCTACGTACCAAGCAGCTGCTCGCTCGCTTCTCCACCCACAGTGGGATGGGGAGGAGAATCAGAAGACAAAGGTAAAACTCATGGGTTGGGTTAAGGACAGTTTACTAGGGCAGCAAAGAGAGAGGAAAATAACAACAATGATACTAATAAAAGAATGTACAAAGCGGGTGATACACAATGCAATTTGTTCACCACCTGGAACCCAATGACCAGCCCGTCCCTGAGGAGCGATCCCTCCTCCCTAGCCAGTTCCCCCCCCAGCTTATGTACTTATATACTGAGCATGATGTCATATGGTATGAAATACCCCTTTGGCTAGTTTGGGTCACCTATCCTGGCTGTGTCACCTCCCTGCTTCTTGTGAAAATTAACTCTATCCCAGCTGAAACCCAAGAAAATCTGAAAACCAAGACAATCTTAAAAATCAATTATGAGGTAATTTATTCCCTAAAGCCATCACCTTTACTGGAAAGTGGCACATAAAGGCAGCAGGTAATATCTGGGTGCCGCAGCACAATTCCAGGTCAGGAAGACCGCCAACAAGCGATGCAGACCACGTGCCATATCACCCCATCTCACGCTGTGGCTGTGGTTTCCTGGGAAAGAACAGGTTCACCTTGCCACTGGGCAAATCACAACTCTGGCAGATTTCTTTTACTACTGAATCTCTAATGTAAAAATAACTTTGAGAAATCACACCCTTTTCACTCTGAAAAAACTACACACTCCCCCAAAAGTTAAAATAGTGCTGCACACTATGCAAAGGGCGTGTGAAGGGAAAGCTAATTAAGTGGAAGAGGAAGGGCCGGATTTGCTAATTATGTATCACCACACTTGCTGTACATTTGTTAACTGTTATCAGAACCATAATAATTATGAACCTGTACTAGCAGCTTTGAATATTACTAGCTGTAGTGAAAAGGAAAGGACATTATTAATGTGACACAGAATCATGATGGGAAATGACTTACCTGCCAGAGTGCCATAGGCTGTCTTGAGCTGCTGATGAAATTTTCATGTACCTTTCCTCCGACAACTTCTAAAATGTCTTTTTGGAGTACAATCTGAGATCTATAAATTCACACACATATAAGAAAGTGCAGATGCACCCCACACTTGAGTCTGCTCTCCCTAGCCACATGCACACAATCAATTTTCACTTAATATGTGTTTAAAAGTGAATCGTAGGGTAGCACAGAAAGGGAAATATAATGGTCCTACTGGTAAGTTAGCTTAATTTTTTGTTTTCCTTATTGTAGAAATGGATGTAGATTGGGCTCTTAACCTTCCTTTCCCCTAATCAACATAAAACACTTTCTTCATTTTTTTTTTACTTATTCTAATACTTACAAAATAAAAACACTATAATGTCTCTGAAACCCTAATGATACAATGCATGAAAAACTAACTTGTACTTCAGCCACTTCTTTATAGAACATCATTACTGTAGTATTTGACCACCATAAGGTCTCATATATATATTTTTATATATAAGGCAGTCAGCTACTTTTACGATTTTATAAATGGGAAACTGAGTTCCACAGAAAAATATTTTCACACCAATGGTGTATTTTCCCCCTTATCTCAGGATTTAAAACAAATTAAATGTTTCAGTGAATTGCACCCTATAAAGGCTCTTTGCTAGACTCCATTTCTTCCATTAGCAGTTCTTACAGGACTATTTACAAATAATGTATAAATCTAAAAGTAAGTTACGTAAGTTCTTTTCTAAAAGTGCAGTTTATCATTGCCTAGTGAAGGAGGAAAGGTAAACTCTGAGGAAAAAAAGAGCGAATTCATGAATGTGTCAGTAAAATGGCAGTTACAGTAACACTAATCATTGGGAAGTGCCTATGTTTGAATGGGATTTGGAGAGAGGTCACAAAAAAAATTAAGGCTTGATCCAGAATATGCTTCTCAGAAGTTATAGGGAGAAAACCAGAGAATATTACAGTGTATGCTGATATTGTCACCCATTTAGCAAAATCCATGAGTAGACAGTGACAAATATTGTGCGTAAATCCTTCTAGGCGTAATAGCTTGTCCTAAGAAAATTTATACTGTGGTCCACCTCCGCAGTTGTGCATCTTAAAATACTGCGTTTAACTGGGGAGAGAAGCGCAGAATTTGATGCAACAGTGTGTAGCCAAGTGGAAACATGGTAAAGAAGATAAATGAGGCCAGGCACAAGAACTATGCAAAACTGAAGACAGGAAAGACAGGTAAGCCCTAACAAAAAGACAATGGCAAGAATCTATGCCAGAAAATGCAAGGTTTCTTGAATGAGGGAAACAAAAGGTTAATGGGTCCTACAGATACTCCAGCTTTTTTTTTTTTTTTTTAATTCATTCATTTATTTTGTATTTTTCACCCCTCCATGTAGGGACAAAATGCAACTTCAAAATATGATTCTCTAGCTACTTTAGTCCTGGTGGAATTCTGATTTCAGTCAAGGCCCTTTTTGCTTCACGCAGGTCACAAAACAGCGACTATTCAAACAAAAGAGTAAAACATATAACAAACAGACAGAGTCCTCTCTGCCAGAAATTTCTGCATTTTTCTAAATATTTTTAACCTGGAAGTGTGCGTGCTCATGCACATATGTGTGTGTGGCAGAAGGCGGCTGAGTCTGTGCATGTGGTGAAGGAGAACAGATGTCCTGAGACTTTTTAGTTTCAAACCTGGCTTGGTTGTTTTCGTTTGTTCTGAAATGCCAAACTGTAAGCACAGAGCATTCTCAGCTCTGCAGCTGGCAAGAGTGACTGCTTCAGACTGAAACCTGAATGAGAAAGCTGAAGGCAGCAGGACTATTAAAAAATGTTTTTAGGAAGCTCAGAAATTTTTACCTGAGTTTCAATCAAGAGTTAATGATGTAATGTAGTCAGACCAAAGAACTGTTAAGACCAAAGGGTCCATGGCATTGAGTGGAATGTAACAGAAAATTTAGTGATCAAAACTGATGAGCACTAGTAAACTTATGCAGTAAATAAAAATCATACTTTAATTTTTTTTTTTTTCTTCACACTTTTCACACTTCCAAATGCCTTTTGAAGTACCGGAATCTGGTGAAAGCCTTAAATTCTATTCAAAGATGCTATGGAAACTAATACTTCTGCAATCTGAAGTATAATTTTAGATGAATGTTACTTGTATATTGGACAAAGAAACAAAAAGATAAAATAATATTTAAACACTAGCAGCTAAAACCCCTTTGATTATAATTTGGATTATTAACTACTAAAATCCAAGATAATAATGGAGTTAATGTGCGACTGAAAATATCAACAACAGAAAATACTTCTTTTATTTATCAGGCCAATATGTAGTCATTATAGAATACCCACACCTATTTTTCCCATGGAATTATAACATCCATCTAATTTAGTTATACACAATAAGCACATCCTTATCTAAAGTTCGTGTAAATTTTGAGTTTTAAATACCTTAGGCATTGGGTATATTTGCAACTTAGAAACTATTGTTCAGGTTGGACATGGTCATGAAAAACTCATGATTGAAGAAAATCATCGCCTAAGGTATAATCATCAACTCCTTCATCTTTCACTAAATTCTGTTGATCTTTGAGATATTGTACTATAGAAAATACAATGATAAAGATGTTTACACTATAAATCCTATAAACCCACTCTCACAGAATAGTTTTACATTGGACATAGAATAGTTTTACACCATAAGGAATTACTATAGTATAGTATGAGTCCTGCATTGTCTCCGTATTGTTTATATCATTACATTTACTGTAATATATGGTGCAAATGTGCATAAAATTAAAAGCAAGAGTACTGAATCCATTTACAGTCAGGACTCAGACATTTTAGACATAGCTACTGATTTTAAGAATCTGTTGCTATCAACATCATTTAACATTTGAACATGTCAGAGGATTTCAAGAGGTCTAATTCTATGTTCTTCTGCAGACTGTGAAAAATGAATGCAAAGTATGTGAGATCGTGCTAATGGTATAGTGTTTCATCCCTCCATTACCTAGTTGAAGGCAGGAGTGCAGCAGAATTAAGACCCTGCTATCACAGACTGCTCTGTCATCACGTAGTAACCACTCTACCTTGAGATGTCCCTAAGAAAGCTGGAAAAGCCAGTGAAGGGTGTTGCAATTAAATCCTGACAGAACTGGGGATAAGGAAAAAAAAACCAGACGCATTTCAGTTTTTCCTATGAAGAGAGTAACAAGGATCTATGAGAAGTGTGTATTAGGATATATTGCTAAGATTGGTTGTGCTAAATCAAAGTTTACTGCATGGAGCATGTTTTGAACCAAAAGCTTGAACTGCCCAAGGTTTGATCCCATTGGATGAAAGTTAGTTGAGACAGGATCAAGCTCTATGGACTCACATCCAGTGTAAGACTGTCATGAAAGTTTTCTCATTAAAATTTGAGGATCACGACTGTCTTTTAACATGTGTGTGGTATTTCATTTGTGTGGTGGATCGACCTTGGCTGGAAGCTAAGCCCTCATCCAGCCACTCATTCACACACACACACACACACACACACACACACCCCCCCTTCCACACACACACACAGCTGGGCAGGGGAGAGCATCAGAAAGGCAAAAGTGATAGCAACTCACAGGTCAAGATAAAGACAGCTTGATAAAAGAAGCAAAGTTTCATGCGCTAACAAAGCAAATCATGGCATTCATTTACTACCTCCCATTGGCAGGCAGATGTCCAGCCATTTCCAGGAAAAGTGTAATAGTTACTTGGGAAGGCAAATGCCATAACATCCAATGTCCATCCTTTCTTTCCCTGAGCTTTTATTTCTGAGTATGAGGTCATACGGTATGGAATATCCCTTTGGTCAGTTGGGGTCAGCTGTCCCAGCTGTGTCCCCTCCCAGCCTCTTGTGCACCCCCAGCCTACTCACTGAGTAAAGGGGGAAAAAGGAAAGGCCTTGATGCTGTGTAAGCGTGGCTCAGCAATAGTCAAAAACAATGTGCTGTCAACACTGTATTGGTCACAAATCCAAATTACAGCACTATACGGGCTCCATTTAAACAGTGTTGTTGAATTTTCTGAGATTAGTATAAAAGTACACATGTATAGGCTTTATTTTTTGAGAAATCCATGGTTTCAGTAAATTAAAATTTTTTTTTTTGTAAATTTGTGTCTTATGCTTTAACATTGCAGTAGCTTCAGCAGTATGTCAGGATCCTTGGGGAATATGAAGAGATGAGAACAGAAGTTAACAAGTCAGATTTCTTAAATTTCTTTACGATCTTGGCCTGGTATGTCACCATGTCACAATGACAGAGAATATACTAGCTCTGTAAAACTTATTTTGAGTGATCCAGAAAAAAAGGTATGATCCCTTCATTATTAAGGACAGGGCTATCATGCTGCCTGGAAGTGATAAAGCTGCCATTATGCAACTCTGAAAGACACTATTTATTACAATATGAAAGTGCAGACTATGATGTGCCTTCAACTCTATAACAAAAGGATGCTTTTGAATCACATAGTTTCACAAAATTACCTTCTTGCTTGATTTCTTCCTTATTCTTTCCACTCATATGTTTTTTTTCCCCTTCGATAAATACACTAGGAAAAACAAAGATTTTATAAGAGTCTTCTGTAGTGATAATGACTCCACTTGAAAAAAACTGCACTTTGGTATTAAAGGCATAAAAAGGACTAAAGCTGAGAGAGAGAGATTGTTTAATGCAACTTTCCTGGAATTTTTAAACTATAGAATTTTTACTCTTCTTGTAAATGCTTGGCAACGTTGATAATAAAGCAACATATGTCAGTGGACCTGAAGAGTTAATAAGACTCTGTGAGCTTGTCAGCAACTGTGAGAGATGCAATCTAGACAGATGTCTAAGAGAAAGATGTGTGGGATGGAGACTAAAGGGGGCTCAGCTGACATTCTAAGCTAGAGTTCATCAAATTACTCCAGCTCTTCTTTTCTTTTCCCTTATTTTGGTCTGTCTGGTTTTATCCCCCAAATTAATTCCAGTTTGACTGTAAGCAAATTCAATTTTAACTACACAGAAGACAATTATATCCTTGTGACTCAATCTCCTTTCACAAGCTGAAGGAAAAAACCTTCCCATCAAAGGTTTTGAAAATATTTCATAATTGCAATGCTGTATCATCACCAACATAATGTATTATGTTACTGTAAAATGGCAAGCCACATCACAGAGTATTTAAGCATGTGATTTTTTTCTTTTTTGTCTATTTTTATGGGCAGACATACAGCAACGCATTTTGGTCACTTGGATATTTTTTGTTTACTCCTACCAAAATGATCTTTTACGCACTGTCGTAGGTGAAAAAACAGCTTATACTGTGAGCACCAACAGTCAGTAGACAGTTGGATGTGTGTGTGTGTATGGGTGGGTGGGTGAATATCCAAAATCAAACTTTTGAACTCTCAAGCAGAAACGCACTACTTGTTGGCAGTGACGGAGAGGGGCTGTTTGTAAATTTTGGCAGGATCTGGACTACATAAAATTGGCATGTCCTGAATCCTCTAATTAATAGAGAGACATTAGACAGAACCACTGATTAAGAGGATGATCATATGTTGCATTTCAGCATATAGACTGTTTAAATTGGGAAAACAGGAGAACTGCGGATGGCACTGAAAAGAAGGATTGCTATAAGAAGTGGACTTGGAAAGAAGAGACTCATCACTGGTGCTCCCATGTCTTTCCCTGCACATTTTCCGGTACCCGCAGTGATTCTTTCGGGTAGGAGCAATAGCAGCTGTGGCAGCAACCTCATCAGGCCTGTTTTCATCTGTTTGGTCCTGGCTCAGAGCAGTTCCTGGGATAGGTATTCCTTTCCTCTCTCTCTGGTCCTCTTTGAAGAAGTCCTTCTGTTTTTTGTTGCAATCATGCCCTAGCCATTTGCCTGCATCATTATCAGCTGATACCTGAGCGTGCTATGTAGTTGTTACCATGAAGGAAGAGGATGAAGCATGCAAAGGTAGTTTTACACATGATGATAAAAAAAAAAAACCTATTAGTTTTTCTTATTATTACCCTGAAGTGAAAATATAACCCAGAGTTTTTTGTTCCCAAGTGAAGGCCACATGGATGAAAACTATGAAACCATTTGTAGCAAAAAACAAAACCCAATATTTTAACAGACCATTTCTCTGAGCAATTTTTTTTAACAATAGAGTCCCCAGTACACATGTTTAAACAACATATTCAGTGCCTGTTCTGTGCAAATAGTCTAACTGGCTAAAGTTTGTGTTTTCAGTGATCTGGCAGTGACCTTTCTTGCTAATATATGCACTAAAAGCAAACATGAAATGTACACACAGAGAAAAATAATTTTAAAATACAAACTAATCTACTAAACATTTTTTTTTTTACATTCTATACACATAGAAGGTAAAATCAACTGTTATGACCTTGTGAGCCTCTACATTTTTCTCCTATTTTTTCACAGTGCAATTATATAAAGACAATACTTACATTGCATGGCATGTCACATTGAGAACAACATAAAACATATTCGTAAAAACATCTAAAATGAAGCAAGTAGCTTTGTTTTTCTGTTTTTAAATGAACGCAATACCGTAATAATACCAGGCTGACTTTTTGTGTAGAAATTTCAGGGTTCTGCATCATGGAGCCAGCAGGCTGCCAACGAGAACCAAGCAGAGTGCAAATTTTAGGTTCTATTTTTTATATAAATGTCTACCAGTACTATGTCCTCATCCAGCTTTAACACCTGAGACATTTGTTGTAGGGAAAAGTAGAGTCTGTGGGTGCATCTGCATAGCAGGACAGAAAGCCTGGTGAGATAGAGTGAAAGTGATTGGCGTTGCCTCCAGTTGTCTTGCTTCTGAGGCCCGAGCTTGCAAGGCTGGAACAGTTTAGGTACAGTTTCAAAAACAGTGTGATCTGCACAATACTCATATCCTTATTTTGGTGTTTTCACTTTAATGCTGCACCTAGGAAAAAAAAGCAAAGTTCATTCTTTGTGGCTCAAGCCTAACAGAGAAACTAAAAAAGGACAGAGCAAAAGCACACAGTATTCTCAGTGGAAAAGTGAAACATGACAAGTCACTATGAGTTTTGAGTCCTAGAAGACTGCTTATTCCGTAGATACCTGTTTCTTCAGGTAGCCTGACCTCTAATTAAACTGTAGCTCATGTAATAAATACTTCTAGGAACCTGCAAGCATGACCCAAGCTATTCTGTTTCGCAGCAGTTATATAAAGCAATAACTACCATGATCATTTCCACCTGCACACTGTCTCTGGCACCAGATCGGTTAGTTTAAAGTAGCTAATCCAGCATGCATTGATTTAAAGTGAAGTGCCATCACACTCATCTAGCTCATTTTGTCCAGAAAAAGCAGTGCACATTATTTGGACAGATCAACGTCAGGAAGTGACTTTGACCCTAAAGCTGCCTGTAGTCCTAATGTCCACACTGACTGTCATCTATTATCAGTAGTACATAACTTCCAACAGCAGCCTAGGCGCAAAGGGAAAGTAAAATAAAATATATTGAAATATCTAATTATAACCCATCCTTTAATGACATAAATGTGGACTTTGTGCCTATGCAACTTCTGAAATGAAGGGTTATTATATGAATAGGCAATATTTGAATGATATTTATGATTCTTATAAATCTGAAGATAAAACTACAGGTGTGAAGCTCTCATACTTACAAAATGGCATCTAGGCAGAAGCTGGATAGTACCAAGCAAAAAAGAATATGTTGGCAGGTTAGTATTAAAAACATGAAAAAATCGCTCCCTCAAAGTAAACGACAAACCTCCTTAAAATTTTACAAAACATATATAGAAATTTATTTAAATAATTGGTTTTTATTCCCTCATCAAAGGCTATAAACAACATCAAACTATAAAATTTATTAAAATTATTGTTAAAACTCCTCTGCACATGTATTTATCAAGACACTGCGACATGCAGTATAATGTATGTTTGGATTCTACACAGAATTAAGTATAAGAAACGTGATAATATGTGTATATTTTAGAAGTTCAAAGAAAATCTCATTAGTGTTTTGTTGATTTTGAAGAGACTGTTGATAAACCAAATATGTCAGATTAATACATATTTTTGAATACATAATGGTGACTTATGAAGTATGCAGCTAATGAAAAAAATGTGTATTTGGGGACAAAGCAGCAATGCAAACAGATTGTGAAGCTGCTAAACAGTGTAACGTCAAGAGAGATGTATGCCAAGGTTGCATACTTTATCTCTGTAACAATTCAACACAGATGCAGAAATTATAACAATCTGCAGAGGAATCAAGAACATTGTAAATGAGACATTTGAATTAATGAAGTCAATATTAAAAACACAGCATATGCTGGTGACCTTGCTTGAATTTCATTGACTAGAGCAGAGTTCAGGAATTTGCTTTGAACAGTATCAGCAAAGATTGCAGAAGAGTGAAAAAAGTTAAGGAAACCATGGAAACATAGTGAAAAAAAAGGCAACTCACAAAAAACAAGAATAGAAACTCCCACATCTTGCTGGACTGACAGAACAGGTCCCTCTATTCAAGGTATTATATAACAGATAGGAAGTAAAATAAAATGGTAAAAACACAAGGAAAATAAAGTGTTGAATCTCAAAAGGCTCTGCAGTGTGGAAAACTTCGTTTCCACATCTGCTTAAGATTACCATTGACCTTTTTGTGTACTTGTGAAGACTGGAACCAGTCAGAGATAAATGAGAACATTTGAGGGTTCTTTTAACAGTTGTGTTCTCTAGGTACCTATGTTAAAAAGAAATCTGTGTGGAAAGCCTAAATGAAAGTTTTGACTCCTGAGGACTAAGTATCCTAATGTACTACTAAGAATCTAAACATGTTATAGTTTTCCATGCCTTTCCAGCAAACTTCTTGTTGGTCTGTGGATAATAATTACCTGTGATTCTTTTCCATGAGGGCTTATGACCTTATCATCTTTTCTTGTCATCCACCTCTTCTTCCCAGGTAGTAATTACCTTTTGTTTCAAATTGTCTCATTGATTAATATAATAAGGTTAAACTGAACAATTGTGTTCAAGTTGAACCTAGCTTGAAGATTACTGATTCTGTTTTAGACCTTTTCTGCTGTTGAAATATTTCTATCTATCATCTCAATTGTACTTCTTTCGGATGTCACTGCTCTTGTCATCTTTACTCTCTCTCCTATTGATGTTCTTACCAAAATGCTTAGAAACCATGAGAATCCCTGCTGAGAGCTCTATAATCTGGTCTTTGAAATGTTGCACTAAAAATAGAATTAAAACTTCTCACAGCCACTGATTCAGAAAGTTTTGGGTTTGGTTTGGGGGTTTCTTTCTTTCTTTCTTTCTTTCTTTCTTTCTTTCTTTCTTTCTTTCTTTCTTTCTTTCTTTCTTTCTTTTTCTTTCTTCCTTCCTTCCTTCCTTCCTTCCTTCCTTCCTTCCTTTCTTCCTTTCTTCCTTTCTTCCTTTCTTCCTTTTTCTTTCTCCATTTGTTTACTAAGGTGAAAAACAGTTTTCTCATCAAAACTCTTCAGAGTTCTCCACCTACCTCCACAGTCCTAAACCTGCTGTCCAATGCTGCCACAGAAATGTCTCCTCCTTTCCATTTACCCTATATATTGCTACTACTTAAAAAGAATATGGACCCTTTGAAAATTCTCATATTCACCTTTTTTTTTCTCATTAATCTGTGTAGCTCCATTCATAAGAAGGATGTTCATGTCTAAATAAATCAGCATTCTCTTCATATTGAAGTTCAGACTAAAATCTTTCAATAACTTAAATGTCATTTAGTACCACATTCATACAGTCCAAAAACCTACAGCGACTAGCGTAACACAAACCTGTCCTTCCTGAGCCTTCAGGTTTCCATAAAAATTCAGTCAATGAATACGATTGTAACTATCCTTATTGTAATTCGTAGTTACATACAGACACAACTACTGTGAATAGCAGTTCAAACCCTTTCAGTAGGCAGAAAAGTCAACTAATTGATTTTATCAATACAGTGAGTCCAAGAGCTACAATTTTCCAGGTTTTTTTGGTCCAAATCAAATTTTAAGCTTTACTTGCTTGGATGTTTGCAGGCACAGTTTCATTTGTTTCAGCTTGTGTGGCTGAAACTGTAGGAGCTGAGAAAAAGCTTGTTCTCTGTTTGCAAAAGCTAGATGAAGAATAATCCTTGCACCAACAGCAGTTTTTATTAATGATTCAGATAAAGATCAGCATCATTAGATTGAAAAGTACAGCTGGCCTCATCTTGCTGAAGAAATAAGGGAAAAATGATTATTAAGGCTATTTTAGATACAGTACATTGAAACAAAAAAAAAAATCCTATTGCAAAGTCAGATACAAATCAGTGCTTTAATATTAAACAATTTTCATCTGAACTTCTATAGTTGAACACAATTATTGCCTTATTATGCAGTATGTTCAATTTATGCAATGAATAGATTGGCTTCATGCAGAATGAATCAGGAAATGAAATTTGAGCATAGGAGAAAATAATCTTACTCCAAATTAGAACAGCTATTCAAGTACTTCTTTGCAAAACCAAAGACATCTGGGATGGGGTTTTTTGTCCTCTATGGTGAGATAAGTAAGACAGTAAAAATAATCTTGCCAAGTAGAAGTGGACAAAATCAGAAGCAACTTTGAAAAACCTATTACCAAAACTGATTCCATGGTTAATTCCCACTCATTCAATTTCTAAAAGGCTAACTTGTGAAGTTCTGCTCACCTTGTCCTTCAATATGGTGCATATTGTAAGGAAATACTCTGTAGTTTCTAAAGGTAGACCCAAAAATTAGGAAGGAGTGGTTCAGTGTTCCTGTATGTAATAAGTGAGTAAGTAATGTTTTTTTTTGGTACGGCTTTCTTAGTAACAGAAATGGGGAAAAAACATGAGTGATTTTAAAATGTGATGCTTTGTATGCAAACAAAGTCTCCTTCTATTTAAATATCACTCATTGTTCAAGCTGATGTCTCCTTTAGTTGGATATTTCCAAAATTGATGGGATTAAAGTATTATTCTGGTCTGTTCCTAAATACAGGTAATTCCTAAATTTATATTTGCATGTTGATTTCCAAAGCCTGCTAATGCAATAACCAAACAACACTTAATGGCTATATGGCAAAAAATAGCAAAAAAACACTTACACAAATTAGTTTAAAAAGCCCTCTAAGCCAGGTACTGGGTTTTTATCTACATTTTTCAGGCATGAGGTGGAGTGACCAAGGACCAGAATTTTCCAAGTGATCAGCAGTGTATTATGTTCTGCAAATGAATCTTCCTGCAGATTAATACACAGTTTCTGACTAAAGGGGCAGCTTTAATTTAGTTGAAATCCCAAATTCAGAGCACAAACCACAAAGATTGCATTAAAGCTGTACTCACTACGGGACTGTACTACAATTCATGGTATAATGAAAATAATTTTACAGGCAGTGAGTCATTAAGTTATTTTAATTTTCATTCTCTAATGTAGCAGAAAAAAGGTCTGAGGCAGATGGATTTTGCAGGTTTTGAAACAGTTTAAAAGAACAGGGGAATTCACGCATAAATGTGTTTGGGGGAGCAAAATAAGAAAACAAGGTAAAATGACATGGAAGGCCAGAGAGAGAAAAGAAACAAAGCGAATGAACAGACAAAACTGCTAGATTTCAAATACTGGCAACATCCTACCAATGAAGTAATACACTGAAGTAGTTAAGAAGTAATACCATCCAAGAAGTAAAGGGACATGTTTTGGGGAGACGTGTCTCTCATGAAAAGTTATTTTGTCTTCTTTCTTTTATTCCAGTTGAAGCAATGCTGACTTGGGATTGAGATGTTTTCAGTAAACTTCTGCAAACATTTATGTTAGGTGTATCAGCAGTTGACAAAATCTTTTCACTTCTTTCTAAAGAAGGCATTCCTCTTGTGGGTTCTTGTTTATGGAATTCAATTCAAATATCTTATTTGCTTGTGCTCCTTTTACGTGTTTTTGAATAATACAGTAAATTCTCACACATTCTGCAGTGCCCAAAAAGCAGGGTTAAATACACAGTCCTTCAGTTACGTTTTATAGCAAATTAAAAAGGAAACATCAGGTGGACGAAAGTCTATGGTCCTGTAAAGGGAAACCTCTTGGTAATGTTTCAGTAGCCTCTCTGTTTTAAGGTCTGAATGGCTTTGGAGCACTGGCTGTTTTCAGTATTTTGTAGGTAGTCCCTCCTCCTCCCCATTTCAGCCAGCAGCTGCTATAATGTAATGCCCTTACATGATACCGTTTGCAGCTCAGACATTCTTCCTTGCTATTCTTTAACCATTCCAATCATAAGTTACTTTTGGTGAATTATCTCAAACTTTATTTCAGAAACATAAGACCTATGACATGGTCTGGTCCTTTATCATTTGATTTCCCCCCCCCGAAAAGAACGAACATGATCAGGTGAGAAGCCAGCCTAAGACCAGTTATCTGGGGCAGGGGAGCAGGAAGATACTGCCCAAAGGACATAGCTACAAAATGGCCACTTTGGGCTTGACACTGCTTCTCCTCCTAAAATGCAAAAACAGAAAACAGAAAAACGGGGTGAAAAGAATCTTATAAGAGATTATGTAAGAGTTGTATAAGATGATTACAGATGTGACTAAAAGACTGCCTATGGTCTTTTTCGTGTTAGAGATTCATATAATCATGACAGATCTTCTGTATTTTTATTTGCTTTTATTTATTGTTGTAGTATAATAAAGTCAAATTTCAAAACATAAACAATTTCCATACAGATTTACTATATTTCTGCATATTGTTAAAAAATCCATACCAAGTCATATAACTTTTATGCACAACAAACCCACACCTAGTAGCCTTATACTTTTTTATTCTTATATAATAATTATTAATAGAAAATGTTAACATCAAGTTAACACTAAGAAATATACATTGGTCAATGAAGTGCAGTTATTAAAACATGTCTTGGCTTATGGTTATTTTTGTGTATTAGTTTTAGGAAGTAAAGCCTTTGATAAGTTTATGACAGCATCCTACTTGATCCATTCCCAACTGGATTAAAAATTACTATTTGGGGGCCAGTTCATGCAAAAACTTCTTTTGGTCTCTGGACACAGCCCATACAGTATTCTTAACTCAGTGGAGGACCTTTCTCTGCAGGACACAGATTGTGGAATATTCTCTATATTAAACTAGCATAACAGTAAGAGCAAATAAAAGAATGGACATGCATTTTTAAATTTCTATACCAACATAGAAGCATTGCTGCCATTTTAACAATATTAATATTTTGTATTTGTATAATACATTCCACAGATAAAATAAGCCCTAAGTAAAAACATGTATGAGTAAAAATTACTGAGATATACAGTCATGCAAAGTTAGAGCTGAAGTTCTAGTAATATAGTACCAAAGTTAGCTGACCCAACACAGGCTATTTTTTAATTTGGGATGAAAAACTCTCTCATTTCATATTCTTTAAGCCACTAAAAATTAATTTAGGCTATTCTTCACTTCTTAATTTATCTGTCATGTTAAGATTAACTAGGTGACTGAATCCGTTTGCCCTTATAAAGAAGAAATCATTGGCAAAAAAGGTATTTTTTTATTCAACTCACAATTTTTAGTCATTGTTTTTGGGAACAAGAAAGAGACAAAATAAGGCTTAAAACAAATTATGACCTCAACCTAAATATTTTTATATACATATATTATAAAATATGTTATATATACACATATATAAAAGATATGATATGATTGATATGATATGAAATTGGCCTTTGTAGTCAAAATATCCATAGTTGAATAATTCATATGTATAGGATTTCACTTTTTCCAGGGCACAAAGCTGCAAAGTGTCAAATCTGTATGTAGCACTATTGTATAATAGGGACTCCTCTTTCATTCTGTAAGGGACAAAGACTTCCCCATCAAAAATAAATATTGCAAATCATACAAGGAAGCATGATGACCTATGTCATAACTTTTTCATTTTAAAGAAAAAAAATAATCAGTAATTAGGCTCCTTGTATGACCTTTTCTCAAAACTCTCTACAACTTTGGGATAGATGTCATCTTGCAAAGATGAAAGAGAAGGAAGGAATTGAGAATATTAGAAATCTTCAATATATTTGTTCCCATTTCCTATCTGATTGGTTACTGCCTCCTGAGATTCAGTTAATCATAATCCTTGTGATTCATTCCCACTGTGACAATTTAAGAGCAAAAAAGGTATTGTCAGATAAGGATATCAATGCAGAGTTTAATTAAGTCATAAATTATAGCTACAGTTTGTGATTTTAACCTCAGTCTCTTTTTTTCCCTCAGACTTCAGAGATATTGTATCTCATTTTTTAATGATGCAATGATGACATTTGATTGATTTTTCATTGTGACTTATCGAGTATATAAAAAGGGAATTAGCAGCTGTATCCAGGGTCAGTTCCATTTTGGAAGGACACATTTGTCAGAGTGCATCTCTGCTGCTTGACAGTGTGTGGGTTGGACTATTAGCAAAATGAAATATAAGGTGCATTTCAGTCTAACCTCCAGCCCTCTGTTAAAAGGAGAGAGGAGAAAACATTGGTTGAACAATAGGAAAGTAGAAACGAGAGTGTGAGAGATGAACTGCAGGCATTTCAGAAGCAGATGGGGAAGTATTTTAGCTGTTTCCTGAAATCACTGGGGAGCTAAAGGGTAGAAGGATGGTTGGATGGAAAGTAAAATGTGTCAGCACTTATGATTTTGTTTTTCTTTTTTTTTTTTTTTAAAAAAAATGAGTTTGACCATTTTTTAAGCATCTGTGTATCTTCTTTCCATGGAAAATAAATATCATGAAAAATATCTGAATAATTTTGTCTGCATAATAAAATAAGTTTAGTATAGATGTCAGCAGAACAGTAAAAAGAGAATCACAAACCAGCTAGCAGCTCAGCAAACTATTGGAGATATAGGTCCAAAATTATGTACTTACTGGCTGGAAGCAGCTTAGAGAGAGGCTGAGAAGGAAGAGCACCTCATGGCTGAAAGGCAGTGGGCTGTTGCTGGATACCTTTTCAAGCGTCTTCTTGAAATACAAACTGTGAAGGCACCTAAGAAAAAAATGGGAGCTAGCAATCACATAAGTAATGATGTGAAGGGAAAGTACAAAGTCTACTTGTCATAGAGGATTCTCTTCCACAAGTAAATGGTCAGGGATATGACCAATATGTTGAGAGAAGCTGCACAATCTTATTGTCCTTGTTAGTCCTTTGAAGATCACAGCTAAATCTGGGAAATGTGACAGGTGAACAAAAGGCTTCTTTTTGCTTTTCAGTGGATAGATGGACAGAGGTCTTCTCTCTACACATTTTTCAGACTTGTGCAAAGATGTGATACCAGTCAATAAGGTCTTCTGCAATCGACTGGTGTTGTCTACATGAGTTGGCCAGTGTAGTCTCTGTTTAGTAGAAGTTCAGGTGAGTGCACCTTATGTTTCTGGAAGCTAAAGGACTGAGGAGTGTGTTGGCATGCTGGTGACTTATGAAATATCCTGCTCTTACTTATGGGAGTATATGATGGCCCAGAGGCCTGTGTTGGCTGGCGTGAAGGTGAGATTCTGATATTTGGTATGTCTGAGCAATGTGGGTGTGCTTTGCCATGTTTTCTCAGAACATACGTATTGACTGGCTAATGAAGCTCATCAAGTAGTGCTAGAAGGAGCTGGGTCATCCAGCCAGGTTTTTAGGAAGAGCACTGCAGAGTGATGGAAAGACTAGAACTGAGACATGTCAATGAGTCTTTTCACAAAATGTTCCCCGAAGACATAGAATTTGGCTTTAGGGACACTATAGAGACATTTCAGACCAAACAGAAGGGACTGGCTTGGCCTAATAGAAACTGGGTGTAAAATACAGGACAATGAAAAAAAATAGGCATTGAGAACATTAAACAATGTCATGAGAAATAATTTTCTTTTTCATTGGATTTTTTACAGTTCCAAAAATATTCTGCTCTTCAAGTCTGAACTGATGTGAATTTGTTTTGGAAACATCATGAAATAGTTTCACATTTCTCTTCCAGTAACCGAAGACTTCTGTCCTTCAGTTATTTCACTTGAAACATATAGCTCTTTTATAGCTGGTCCTAAAAGACCTAAAATTTTAATGATTCCTAAAAATCTCTCCAAAGTCCTCCGGTTCATTGCTATCACTCCACAGCCCCAGACAACTTGAATGCTGTGGTTCTACAAGTGTTTCTCATCCTGTCTGTCTTTCCATTGGCCCTTGGAATCCTTCAGTACTCTCTCACAGCTTTTTAGATCTTTTCCAATGACACTGTGAAATCACCTATTTCAGGCTCTCTAATTTTCTTCAGTTTCTTACAGACATTTCTGTAGTTCCCCACTCCGTTCTAGCTCATATACATTGTAATAAAGCTCATCTGTTTCAGCAAGCATGACAAACCCAGCAAATATATGTTGTATTAAAATCATTATTTTTGGTAAAATATTGAACTCACCTAAGGGCTTTTCTGAACTGATTCATTTCTAATATAACTTCCATAGCACCTGAGAGATTGAAGTCTTAGGGACAATGACTCACACATTCTTAGAATATATATATATTTAAAAACTTGTTACTGATTTAGAAAATACATTCCTATCTTTAAATATGTAATCAATCTACTAAGTCTAATTGGACTAAACATGTTCTTATAAGTGGATGCATATCTTAATTTTGTGTATCTATTAGAATTATTTAAGAAGCTATTTTCCCAAATCAGTCTCTTTTATTGATTCAGAGAGATAACACCATTTAGTTGGGATCTCACTCAAGTTGTAAATATAAAATTACACCACATATTGAATAAAGCAAAAGAGGAAAAAGCAACTATCTTCCTGAGGTTATTAAAAAAAAAAAAAATTAAACACACCTCTTCTTATAAAAATTCCAAATTACAAGTTCAGATTACTTTTCCTAAAAGTGACATTACACAGGTGAATTAATATGAGATATATTTACAGATTTAAGCAAGTATTGTTATGAATGCATATTTTTGTTGTAATCAAAGCACAGCTTAAAAATACTCCATAGAGAAACATTTAAAATTTTTGCAGACTGTCTCTCCGCAGATCAAGACTGATGTTGTTTCAAAATGCATGGTAGCTGCCTTAACTTGTCCTTTGTATAGTAAAAATCACTTGAGTAACTGCACATTCGATTACTCTGTGTAACTGTTCCGATCACAGTGGGATGCTTGGTCACTCATTTTAAATTAGTGTCATCAATAAAAGAATTAGGTCATAAGCATCAAGTAGTAGCAGTCTGAAATCTGGAGATAGCAGTTAACACCCACCTTTCTTTCACCCAGTAGTGCAAACTTAATTGGATCATGTTCATTTCATTTTCAAGTGACATGCACAGCTGGTACTATTTTAAATGATAAAGTAGCAAATAATGAAATAGGGAAAAAGAATTGGGGCTGATTCTGTTGCAGGTTGAGACAGCTATAGTAGCAAATAATGAAATAGGAAAAAGGATTGGGGCTGATTGTTGCAGGTTGAGACAGCTCTGAGCTACACTGGCAGCACAAAATACAGTCTAATTATTTTAGCTAAGAAGCACAGAATTCATGAAGCAGACATTTTTATTGGAGTGACAAGAAGCTCGCACAGGAGTTCTGGACTACTCCATGTCTGAAAGTATTTTAAGACATGTGCCTGGAATCCCTTATGCCTGACTAATCCTTACTGACATAACAACCTCTTGGGTCTGCTTACAGCTAGAAGAAAGACCAAAACACTTTATAACTTCAGGATCAGAAATTGCAAGGGGTCTTGTGCCCTGGAGCTATACTTCATGTTCTTTAGCTATAGAATGGGATCAGGACTATTAAATATACATTAAAAAAAAAAAGACATTATTTTAAATCAGCTTTGGGATAGGAAAACAGCAAACCAGAAGAAAACAAAACTATCTAATTAGAAAATTTTGAAATGGCTTAATTTTAAAATAATATGTTGTTATTTCTATTAAAAATATATAATACCCTAACTTGGCCTGAAAAGCTTATCGTGTTAATGGCATGAATCCATCTCTATAGTAGCATCTGAAGTTTTCAACATCTAATGATTATATTCCCAACTTCCTTTTGGAGTATGCAAGTAATACAACTGTGTTTTACAGAGACATAGGCACACATCATCAAAAGGATTTGGAGTATGTTAATTAATTCCCAAACTGGTTATCACCCTCCCTTTTTCTTTGAAACAAATGCTGTAAACCCCCTTTCCCTTGTGGTACAGGATAACCACATCTATGGCTCTTGGAATCAAGGGATGTCTTCTCCTATTGAAGCGGTTTCTCATACAATAAAAAAAAGAGAAATGCAAGGGGTATGCATGTCCAGTCTCAACCAAACCGGTGTGGACTGTGGTCTGAAGACTCTGCCAATCCAATAGTATGACAGAAGCACACGTGAAAACAGCACTGTCCAACCTGCTTTCACAGGAAGGAGAGAAAGGAAGCAACGCAATGCAAAGCAAAGATTTTCTTGATCAATTAGACAGATTTTTGAAATACTTATTAGAAGAGGTGAATAGCTAGGTTATTACCAGAGTTCAAAAGATTATACCTATGAGTGTTTTTTAAATCTTCTGTAACTCTTGATGTTTCATGGCCATGGGCTAAAAATCAGTCAAGAGCACTCTCCTAAATTGCTTCTGGAAGAGATGTGAAATGTCATTTATGCATCAACTAGTTCTGTACCATTAAAGAGGTGGGCTTCCTCTGTATTTCATTTTTCACAGAGGCTTGAAGCCACTGGTAGTTCAGTTTTTTACAGGAAACTGGAAGGAATTACAGCTGTTTTAAACAATTATGACCAGTTCAAGGATTGGAGGGAACCAGTGCTCTGTCTGATGCTGTAAGGAACTGAGTCTGTGAGGACTTCATCCTTTTATCTCTCTGAACGCAGCACTGGTGGTTAACTATGTAAACTGAGACCCCATCAAGGCAAAAGACTCCAGTTCACAAGTTCACGATACACAAGGACTCATAGGCTAAGTATCACTGTGGTTAAAAACTCAAAAGAGAACTAATGATCAGTGAATGTCATCCCAAGCAGTTAGGTTATCACTGAATAGCATTTAAAAAATAGAAAAAAGTGTGAAGGTGGAGGTGTAGAAATAGGAAAATGTTAGAAGCAAAAAAGATAAAAGAATAAGACAAACAGATAAAGAATGTTCCTGATAACTTCCTCAATGTTAATTGATAAACATGTTAAAAAGATAAGGTACAACCTGGTTTAAAAAAACCCAAACAAACCACAACCCAATTAAAATGGTATGTTTAGAAAAATCATCTTAAATAGAGCTAGTTGAGAGCTGTACTATCATAAATGCTATTGCCGAACTGCTCACTGACAAGGTGCAATAGTTGCCAGGAGTCTAAAAGACAAAACTATTCTAGACAATCAGAAGCAATAGATCTATATATGGATACATGCAGTCAGTAATTTATTTGTATTTCTGCCCTTCCTCTTTTCTTTTTTAAAATAGTGATTTTAAAAACACCTCTTCTGACATTCTTGCTTATAACATGCTTCGTGTTTCTAATTACATTAAATTTAAGCATTAAATATGATATTTAAAATAAAAAAGCAAAAGCTGGTTTAAATGTATCTTACAATAAATTTCCATAAACAAGTACTTGGATGTGCTTTTTTTTTTTTTCCCCCCTCAAATAGAAGATGGCTTTATTAACTATGAAGTTTTGTTTCAAGAAAGTATTTGTATATCTGTACCAATGACCTTTTAGAGGTTTTAAAGACCTTGAACATTACCTAAGTCAGCTGAACACAGTGGAGAAATTATAAATTTTACTAAATTCACCATTGCTCATCTACATATAAGGTCTGAATGACTACTTTATACAAGAATTTGAGAAAAGTGTTAAATCCTAAGAATTCTAAAAAGCAAAAAAACCCAAAACCAAACCAACAAACAAAAAAGAAATGTAACTGCCTGGTTTTTCAAATCCACAACTGAATGTTTCTGACTGAAAAATATTACACTGGATATGATAATTAAATTCTATTTTCAGTGTTATACCCTAACCATATGCACTTTTTCTTATGGAGGTCAGAGTGTGATTTGAAATCTATTTATTCAGTGTTTTAAAAATAAATTTATTCTGTATACAGAGATACAGATATATATTAAGCACACTTTGTGTACCCTGCTAAAAACTCTGACAATGTCATTTTTAGAGGCTATTATTTTGCTGTGAAAGAATTCAGATTCTAGGCAGCTCTTTGTGCATTAGGGACTGATATAAACAATATTTACGTTTAAAGCTCAGTAAAAAGTTGAATGACATTTTACAAACAGAGGGATGAACATTTTGTAAGGCTTTCCTGTGTTAATTATAGCCCATACCTTGTCACTCTCATCTGCAACTGAGACTAATTGTCTGCCATATAAAGAGACATGCTTATTGATTTTGCAAAGGCTGGAACAGTCTAAGCTGTACTCTCATTCTATTGATATAAAAAGCATCGCCTGCCTGTATTGATTGCTTACTCCACAGAGCAATAGCAAATTGCTATTGTGGAAACATAATGATGCCGAACATTTGTTGCACAGATGATAGGGTAATGTTTAAATGCTGTGTGTCCTGTTCTTTGTAGATTTACTAATAACGTCCTTAATCATTCCTCTTCAAAATACCATGAATCCTGGAGCAGAGGCTAACCTAATGATACAACATCATTTATAGAGCATAGCATTTCATAAATTCAGAATTAATTAAATGAGCTATTTTTTCATCATCAACTAGACTGGATGCCAGTTTTTCTTAATATTTTGCAAGACCTGGGTAAGAATGAAATAAATTAGCTACAGAGAGATTCTTTCAGCTGTTTTTAAAGGTAGTACGTATGTGGCATCTAGCCCCATGAAAATCAGAAGGCTTACTTTAGGAATTATAAGTTATGTCATGTGAAAAAGACAGACTGAATCTGGTCCTTACTTGCTTTTAAGAGAAAGTTTTGTAACATGTTTTATTTTATCTATCTGACATTGGTAATGTGTTCTGATTAAATGAGGTTTGAAAAAAATATATAAGTGGTATGAATTTTATTTAACGGAGTGTTATTTCTTAATATAGGAGTTCTGCAAATTCATTTGTACTGAACATTCATTTAAGATAAGAAGTATCCATTTTCTAATGTTATTACAAATCAGTGTTGTGAAATTCATACAAATTTACACTGGTAATTCCTTTGACAAATGTAAAGAATTCCTAACATGGCATTTTCAGCCAACATGAAATCCTGATAGAATAAAGCAATTCTTTAAACATTTTTGCTTGCTTGCTTGCTTGTTTACATAGAACAAACTTAAGTGTATTCCTGCACTGGACTCTCTCTCCTTCTCCCATTTATCAATGTGTTAAATTTCATAGTATTTCTGTTGGCCAACACTTGCATATTTTTCTTGAAACACAACTTAATCCTAAAGAGTAAGATACGCACCTGTTAAAAATTCCAGCCCCCTTTGAGACAGGAAAGTATTTGGGAAAGTAGATGTTGGATGTAGATTGCCAGAAATAACAAAAGTTACCTGTAGTTCTTCAGAGCACTGTCAAATATTAATCCTTTCTACTTTTTTTTTTTTTCTGTCATAAACTTCTCCCACATATCCTGAAAAATCCAAAGTAAATTTAAAGCTGTTTCCAAGCTAGTCTTACAAATCATGAGCATCCATAGTGCTAAATATTGGAAAATGTAGCAAGGAAACTATCTGTTCTGAATTCTCAATATTCCCTGGACCACTCAGCACAGAAAAGAGAGATTCTTCACTTAAATGCAGAATGATAAGGAAAAAGCTAGACACTGTAGAAGAGAGATTGTATTGTTAGGCAGAAGGACATGAATTTAAATAGGAAAAGGAAGATGAGAAACCAGAGCAGAAGGAAAGGAACAGGAGATGACAAGGACTGTGAAAGCATTGATCAGAGAACAATGAAAAGGGAAGACAGGTCTCATCAGTGTTTGAATTCTAGCTGTCTGTAGAGCATCATTGGTTCATGTGAGAGCCTTTAAAGATGATGACCTTCACAAGATAAAACAAAGAATCATAAGCATCCACTCTATTTCTTCTTTTTCTGGTTTCCAGGCTGATATAAGAATGGAGTCTGATTTTCAGATTTTCTTAGTACATCACTAACACAATATTATTGTATTCTGAACATGTGCTATAAAATACTGAGCTATTTGAAATACTCTTTTCAAATGGTCTTTCCAATAAACTGGTACTTTTTAACCTTAATCTGTGCTTCAGATTTTTTCAAGAAAATCAATACTACTTTTCCTATTATGGATATACATATATTAATGGCAATTAATAAAGCCCTGAGAAGAAACAAAAAGATCATCTGAAAAAAACCCTCCTTTGGAAATAACAGATCATTATTCTGTGCAGGGCTTTTAAATCTAGGAACAATATGCAGGCAGCCATTTTAAATTACAAGGTAAAAAAGCACAATAAATTCACCTATTCAATAAAGACTCTCTATTTCACGTTCTGAAAAAAGTTTTGGATAAGAGACTATGTAAACATGATCTCTATAATAATGCAGCTGATCCAATGTTTCCTCTCTTCTGAATGCTTGTCTTTGCAAACCTGACATTGTTTTGCAAAGGTTTCTCATGAGATAGAGGCTTAAGGGGTCTTGGGCAGGGAGAATACTAGCGTTTCATTATCGAAATAGGAGCTGAAGCCGGGTTCTGTGTACAGTAAGAGACTGCATGGAAAGATGGTTTAAATGTTTGT
Organism: Grus americana; assembly: GCF_028858705.1. Classification (NCBI taxonomy): domain Eukaryota; kingdom Metazoa; phylum Chordata; class Aves; order Gruiformes; family Gruidae; genus Grus; species Grus americana. Next base: position 112,872,874 of record NC_072852.1, read on the forward strand.
CTAAAAGTTAAGAAGAGTGAGAGCCTCGAGGTGTTCTAATAATATGTTCTATCTAAAGCATGGGTGCTTCTTAAAAAAACTACAGCTCTCTTATTGTTTGGTTGGTTTGTTTGCTTGTTTAAGTGCATGAAAGGTACAATGTAGTTGTGTATTGTATTTTCTTTTTATTATGGGGGAGAAAGTCAGGCTAGGTATAACGTAAGCTGAGATGGAGAACAGCAAAACCATTGCAACATTTGGATCTGTTTGTAGTCTATATGTAGCAAAATCCAACAACCAAATCCAGTGAAGAACTTCAATTTACTTTTATTTGACTTTTGGTCGCTTATACATTTATGTGTTTTGACAAATGAAATGCCTATATCAGGATGACATTTTTGGGTACAGATCTGGTCATATAAGCAGTATCACAAAATTTTTTCTGGAGATGAATTTCACCTGCAAAATCTACCAAGTTTTTTTAAGAACCTGTGTTTATATGAAACTTAAGGGTTTTCACGTTCTCTATATTGCCTCTCTGCATAGGATGAATTTCACCCCTTAAGCTAAACAACATGTTCTGTTCTTTCTCTCTTTTAAAAGTAACATTATTCATGATTAATTGACAATTAGGAAAAAAAAAATAGCTGCTTTTTAATGAAACAAGATGATAAACCTGACATTTTTTAAATTTAATTTTTGGGGTTTTTTTGAAGTTTCTGACAAAGTCTCTTCTTCTTCCTTCAAGAAATCACCTTAGCATATGCTTAAAAATTTGGTTTCTAAGCCATTTTCCTAAATTGCTTTGTTGCTCAGTTCCTAGTTAGTTCAACATTGTCTGAAACCTTGAGATTAAATTTATTTTACACTATGGTAGTTAAAATTGACAAAAAAGTAAGTCTTTAAACATTAAAAGTGTTTTCCATTTGGTTTCTGCAGTGATTTTGTTACAGTACTTAACTTTTACCTTCATCATAGCTTGAGGGAAGTGCAGGAATTGAAGCACCATCTTTCTACATTTTCTTTAAATTACAAGCTATTTCACCTTATTTTCATTCGTCTTTTTTTTTCTTTTATTTGTACTTTTACTCAAATACAATTTGATCAATTTAAATTAACCTAAAAACTATTTACCCCTTCATCTCCAGAGTTTACTTGGTTGTTTTCCTTTTGGTGTAGGTTTGGTTAGTCTGGTTTCATTTTTCCTCATCACAAAAAGGCAGTGAATCATAGACTCACAGAACAGTTTGGGTTGGAAGGGACCTCAAAGACCATCTAGTTCCAACCCCCCTGCCATGGGCAGGGACACCCTCCACTAGACCAGGCTGCCCAAAGCCCCATCCAACCTGGCCTTCAACACTTCCAGGGATGGGGCATCCACAGCCTCCCTGGGCAACCTGTTCCAGTGCCTCACCACTCTAACAGGAAAGAATTTCTTTCTAACATCTATAGAATCATAGAATCATTTCAGTTTTGTATTGAAAGATTCAGAAAAAATACATTGTCATGAGGTAATTTTTCTGTTTAATTATCTTGAGCAAAGGATCAAAGAAAGTAGAATACTAAAGATAATTCATCATAGTAAATCAGCATTGCTTCAATAAATGTTTAGTGGAAATGCATTATTCTTATGAGGATCTAGTTGAATAGATGTTACACGCTCTTGAATATACAAATATACCCTCAGTTAATGTTCAATAGTGTTTCTTCTCCAGCGAGAAATTCTTCTACATCTTGGGTCCATACAGAGTTTGTTGAACAGTCTGCAAATAAACAGGTTCATTGTGAATTCTATTCACTTTGAACTCAACTACCACAAAAACTGGAGCATCTGTCCTCTCTGCAAGGTATTTAAGCTTCAGACAAGGCAGGGAAATAATTTTGAAATATTATCCTCTAGTTAAGGTGAAAGAATGATTAAGTTACGGCGATGGGGTGAACAGGGATGGTAATGAAGCTGATAAGCATGGTACTGACCTGAAACTTTCTCCTTCATAATTTCTTGACTCCCTACAAGTTAAGATATAAAATCTTCAATACATTCCTAAAGAGTGCATGCTTACCAGTGCTGGGTGCATGTGAGTAATTCTGTCTATATTCTCAGGAGTTCCTAGAATGTATTCATTGATGTCATGCAACAGGCTTGCAATGTTTCAAATGTTTTTGGAGAACAAAGCCTTTCCCATGAACTGATGTTTCATGGCATGACTTCTATATTATTACTGGTCAATTAATATTTTTTGGTTTTTTTCTATGTTTTATGAGGCTTTTGGGGAGGAAGGAAGGCAAAATAATTGCCCAGATGGAGTTACAGCTACTTTAGAGTATTTTTAAAAAATTATAAATACAAGTTTTATTCATTATGATTCCCTTGAAACATGAAATGAAAGCTAATTCAATCAGTCTTTGCCACTCTTTTCATTATCCCAGCATGTCCCAATTTTTCTTTCACTGGTAGCTAATTAGTGTGTTTACTTTGGGGTTAATTAAATCAGTTAAATTATTTGAAATAAAATTCTGAGAAATGATTTATGGGGTTTTTTTAGGATTTACATAGAGCAATTTATTTCATTATGTGGCTAAATTGTCATTTGATATATGATAGTGATACAATAAACACACATATAAACTCAATTGCAAATCATAATTTATTATATTTTTACATTGTATTTCCATAAAAGGATGTAATGTAACTCCATAAGAACTTGCATAGGATCACACTTATAATCATGTCATTTATATTTCTTCAGGGTGGGGCACAGTGTTTGCTACTTAAAATCAAGAAAAGAGCCACAATATTGTTGATGGGTAAGAAAATGTGCCTGATCTTTTATTGCATCAAAGTAAAAAGTACTTAGCAATAAAACAATGCTACATATCTTCAGTGCTCTGAAAGAATACTATATTATGAACTAGGATGAAAGTATAAAAATGAATTGATTTTTGAAAAGATTATTTTTAAGACATTTTAAACTCTTTGATTACCTAACAAATATTGAAGTTTACTTTTTCAGGCTATTTCACTAGTGAACTTGGAGAAAAAGCAGGTTTAATAATTAGCAATATGATGTTGTATTTCTGTTTAATTTATCAATTTGAACAACAGAGGTACTAGAAACATAAGGAAATTAAAAATAATTTCCCATTTGTTGTGGTTTAACACCAGCCAGCAGCTAAGGACCACGCAGCTACTTGCTCACTCCCTCTCTGTGGGATTCAGGGAGAGAATTGGAAGGGTGAAAGTGAGAAAACTCATTGCTTGAGATAAAGACAGTTTAATAGGTAAAGCAAAAGCTGCGCGCACAAGCAAAGCAAGACAAGGAATTCATTCCCCGCTTCCCATGGGCAGGCAGGGGTTCAGCCATCCCCAGGAAAGCAGGGCTCCATCACGCCTAATGGTGACTTGGGAAGACAAACGCCATCACTCTAAACCTCTCCCCCTTCCTTCCTCTTCCCCAAGCTCCTTATATGCTGAGCATGACGTCATATGGTATGGAATGTCCCTTTGGTCAGTTGGGGTCAGCTGTGCTGGCTGTGTCCCCTCCCAGCTCCTTGTGCACCCCCGGCCTACTCGCTGGTGGGGTGGTGTGAGGAGCAGCAAAGGCCTTGGCTCTGTGTAAGCACTGCTCAGCAGGAATGAAAACATCCCTGTGTTAGCAACACTGTTTTCAGCACAAATCCAAAACACAGCCCCATACCAGCTACTGTGAAGAAAATTAACTCAATCCCAGCCAAAACAGCATACTGTTTAAGTTCCATTTTACTGTGATTTGGAACTGCTATGCTTCTAGCCTGAAGGGAAAAAGAAACTGCATGCAAATAATGTGCACAGTTCTATCATTTCTAGATCGTAAGAATAGTAAAATCTCATTCTCCAGGCAACAGACCTACTCAAGAAACTATTTAGAGAATGTTATTCAACAATATATCTTTCTGGCACAATAAAATTTAAGAATTATTTGAGTATTTTACTACTAAATTGGAAATTTGATTGGAGGAGAAGAGTTTTATTCTTGAATGACCTTTAGAGAATCAGGGAATGGCAACAAAACAGGCCAAGCAGAAGGTGTTCCTTATATAAAAGACAAGGAATGTTTAAATATTAAGGGCATGAGGTGGTAAACAACTAGGTGTATGTATTGCTGACTTTCCTCATTTTCATTAAACTCCTCTTTTATCCTTTTCCTTTGTGACATATATATGACCAATAAAACCGTGTTTCAGATATCTCCTAATCATAATTTTTCTAATGATCACATTCCAGAGTGGGATTTGCCTCTGACTAAGATGTGATGGCTCTTACCTTGCATTGCAATATCTGAACGAAAAAATTCTCTCTGAAACTATGGACTGTTCTTCACAATTTAGCTTTTCAATTGAAAATTCTTTGATGTTTTCATAGCAATCCACACAAAGTGGAATCTAGTGATATAAATGTCTAAAAAAAATCAAGAAGAAAAAAATAAATAAATAAGATAAAATGCTATAACAAATCTCATAAGTTTCCTTTTCATTGCATTTGGAAAATACTTTTGGCATGCTTTAACCCAGCAGGCAGCTAAAACAGTCATACCGCTGTTCAATCATTCCACCCGCACACCATGGGATGGAAGAGGGAATCAAAAATGAAGAAAAAAAAAATACAACAAAGGGCAAAACTCGTGGGTTGAGATAAAGACAGTTTAATAGGACAGAGAAGGAAGATGACAATGATAATGATGATATTATTAATAATAATAGAACATACAAAACAAGTGATGCACAGCACAATTTCTCACCACCCAAAGTTGATGCTCAGCTAGTTCCCAAAATGCTCTGCCTCACAGCCCACCCCCAGTTATATACTGAGCATGACGTCATATGGTATGGAATATCCCTTTGGCCAGTCTGGGTCAGCTGTCCTGGCTGTGCCCCCTCCCAGCTTCTTGGGCGCCCCCAGCCTCCTCACTGGCAGGGCAGTGTGAGAAGCTGAAAAGTCCTTGACTGCTTGGCAGCAACTAAAAACATCAGTGTGTTATCAACATTATTCTCATCCTAAATCCAAAACACAGCACTAACCAGCTGCTAGGAAGAAAATTAACTCTATCCCAGCTGAAACTAGGACAACTTTGAAGAATGAAACTGGGACAAATCCAGCTAGAATTTTTATTTTTGAGAAAACCTTTTACACACTATCTTCCTTATAACACTTACCTTCTCATAACAACCTTCATCTGGAATTCCAAAGCACTTTGCAAACATTAATTAGTGCATTATTAACAGCACTAATAATTAGGTGCTGCAATGATAATTTCCTGAAGAATAGTGAGAACACTTCAAAAATCCTAGTTACTTCAATGAATGTTAAGGATGCTCAACACCCTCTAGAATTTTACTGAATAGTACAGAAATCCCCTATGTACTGTAAATTGCCTTGTTAGACTTGAAATCTTATGTCATTGCAATTTCACTGTTTCTAGAACTGATATTGTTTCAAAATGTTTATTTTAAACTAAATTCAAAAGAGTAAGGATATATCCTTCTCTCTCTGTCTCCAGGTGCTGTTGTAGAGACAAAGAAGTACAATTCTAAAGACTGAATCAAGGGAGGAATGAAAAATATTGCACAACATAGCCACAGACATCATGACTGATAGACCGAGTGCAAATACAGAAGTATGCTAGATGAAATAGGCCTTCTTGAATCTCTCTCAGGAGAGAAAGAAGAAACCAAAGTGCATAGTTTCCTTGCATTGTATCTGACAACAATCCCGATTCAATCTGTCAAACAAAGTGTATTGCAGTCACTTTATTAGTGACCTTTACAGTTAGTTACTTTGATAAAATACCTCCCAAACTGAAGAAAGTTTATTTTCTTTTAGTTCTTTTCTATAGTATGTTTTATATACAACTTTTTTTCATTTAAGATTACATGGACAGAAGAAATATTTTTCTCATTGCTGGAATATACAGTTTACTCCAATTTATTTTTCAATAAGTATATGTAGGCATCTCTCTCACCTGTAAGGCTACCAATTGATTGTCCTCACTTTAAACCAAAATTTACCTTGTACACCAACTGGACTTATTTTTCAACTTTACATTGTGAATTACAATATAATGAAAACACTGAAATATACACCTGATCAAATGCTGCAGACCAGTTGTATGATGAATTAGTCTCTCTATTTCGTGCTGCGTTGTTAACCATATTGCATCTACTGCTTGGCACTGAACTGTAAGAAGTGTGTCTACATACCCACAGATATTATGTTAGTTTTAGACTCACTATATGTCTTATCCATAGAGGGCTCATTGGCTTGTTAAAAGTATTACAATTTTTATGACACATGAATTAAGATACTGTCTTTTCTGGGCATTGATGGATCTGAATATGTCAAGGAATGAGTTGTTCTGAAAGCTGATTGTCTTTTTTCAACCTGAGCAATATAATCACAGAAGTGCATCTCATGTAACCCTCTTTCATGTTCATGGTCATTTACTCACATGACTGCTCACACGGAAGTCACTAGGACTTTTTTATACAACAATTTGTCACTTTGAATACAAGTTGCACAGTCTTGACATAAAAACAGTACGTAATGTTTCCTATACTCAGTTGTACATTACAGATTTCTTTATCACACAGCGGGCTCATATAGGAAACCCCAATCACCCAGGAATTCTGGAGGTGATCACAGACTGGCCAGAAGGCAAGGATTTTGGAATATCAACAGAAGAGGAGGTGATGCATGCTGAAGAGGCCACACTGTATAATAAACTAACAGAAGATGAGAAGCAATATGCCCAGTTCACTGATGGGTCCTGTCGCATTGTGGGAAAGCATCGAAGGTGGAAGGCTGCTGTATGGAGTTCTACACGGCGAGTTGCAGAAACTGCTGAAGGACAAGGTGAATCGAGACAGTTTGCAGAGGTGAAAGCCATCCAGCTGGCTTTACATATTGCTGAATGAAAGAAGTGGCCAATGCGCTACCTCTCTACTGACTCATGGATAGTGGCCAATGCCCTGTGGGGGTGGTTGCAGCAACGGAAGCAGAGCAACTGGTAGCGCAGAGGCAAACCCATCTGGGCTGCCCCACTGAGGCAAGATATTGCTGCCTGGCTAGAGAAGCTGGTTGTAAAGGTATGCCAGGGAGATGCCCACGTACCCAAGAGTCGGGCCACAGAGGAACATCAGAACAACCAGCAGGTGGATCAGGCTGCCAAGATTGAAGTGGCTCAGGTGGATTTGGACTGGCAACATAAGGGTGAATTATTTATAGCTCCTTGGGCCCATGACACCTCAGGCCATCAAGGAAGAGATGAGACATATAGACGGGCCTGTGATCGAGGGGTGGACTTGAGCATGGACGCCATCTCACAGGTCATCCATGAATGTGAAACATGCGCTGCAATCAAGCAAGCCAAGCGGTTAAAGCCTCTGTGGTGTGGAGGATGATGGTTGAAGTACAAATATGGGGAAGCATGGCAAATGGACTACATCACACTCCCACAAACCCGCAAAGGCAAGCACCATGATAATATTTCAAAATTATTTCCCTGCCTTGTCTGAAGCTTAAATACCTTGCAGAGAGGACAGATGCTCCAGTTTTTGTGGTAGTTGAGTTCAAAGTGAATAGAATTCACAATGAACCTGTTTATTTGCAGACTGTTCAACAAACTCTGTATGGACCCAAGATGTAGAAGAATTTCTCGCTGGAGAAGAAACACTATTGAACATTAACTGAGGGTATATTTGTATATTCAAGAGCGTGTAACATCTATTCAACTAGATCCTCATAAGAATAATGCATTTCCACTAAACATTTATTGAAGCAATGCTGATTTACTATGATGAATTATCTTTAGTATTCTACTTTCTTTGATCCTTTGCTCAAGATAATTAAACAGAAAAATTACCTCATGACAATGTATTTTTTCTGAATCTTTCAATACAAAACTGAAATGATTCTATGATTCTATAGATGTTAGAAAGAAATTCTTTCCTGTTAGAGTGGTGAGGCACTGGAACAGGTTGCCCAGAGAAGCTGTGGCTGCCCCCTCCCTGGAAGTGTTGAAGGCCAGGTTGGATGGGGCTTTGGGCACCCTGGTCTAGTGGAGGGTGTCCCTGCCCGCAGCAGGGGGGTTGGAACTAGATGATCTTTTGAGGTCCCTTCCAACCCTAACCATTCTATGATTCTATGAAAACAGTCAAACAATGAAGAAAAAGGATACTTACACATCTTTTGAACAGTAACCATGCATGTTAACTAGAAATAGCAACTGTCTATACTTTTTAAGCTTCTTAAATGGCAGCCCCAGGGGAGACCTTTCCTCGCTTGCTCCCTTGCAGCTGCCTGTAACCAGCTGCACCCATCAGCCGCAGGACTGCTTTCCCAGGGACCGCTGACTGGCCCGCGGGCCAGGTAGGGGAGAGAAGTCTGGGCCCCAGCAGCTGCCTCTCCTGCTGTCCCTGAAGCGTCTTGCTCTTCTTCCTTTGTCTCTCACTCCTGGCTTTCTGTTCAAGCTCTGTTTGCCTCTCAGAAGAAACTCATTTGTCATATCCAGTGTACCCTTAAGCCTCCCCTCCCTGGCTTCTGTCCTTCATGCCCCTGGGCTTCAGCCTTCCTACCTCAAGTCTTTACGCAACCCTCAGTGCTTTCTCTGTCTTGGGAGGGCAAATCCAGTCCTCCTCCCACACCCACTTCTTGTCAAAATTGGCTCTCCTTTTCTCCTGACTTCCCTCATCTAGTTTTAATCCTCCATATATTCTAATTTCCCATATCCTTTTGCTTTCCAACTCCATTTTTTCTTGAGGGGGAGGCTGCCAGTTGCAGTCTCAGTCTCCTTCTCTCCCCACCTGTCACTCCTCCTTAGGCCTTACTGCAGGTCCCTGCAGGGCTCCTTGTTTTAAACCTGTTCTCCTAAGCCTGCCCTGCAGCAGGGCCTAGTTCTGGTGGCATCTGCTCCAAGTAGTTTCCTTCTCCCTTTCTTTCCATACCTTCAGCAAATTTGCAGTCACTCAGAGGACAGGAGAGTCTGACCCCATGTTCCTTTTTGACACAAGGTTTACAATATAATTTATGGAACACAGGATGCCACATTTTTCCTGAAACCACCGACCCATGTCTTTTGTTTGACACCAGGAAAATAAAAAAAGAAAGCAGCAATAAAACACCTGGCATAATATTTCTCTTGACCGACTACTGACGGAGTGTGAAGGGTTTGAGGTTAATTTTCCCAAATGCATTTATTTCTAAAACAGAGTCACTCAATGCTGTGAAAATATATTTACCATATCACTTGAAATGTTTTAGAGTAACAGTGATGACAGCTTAAATGAGAATATAAAAAGGGAAGTAAAAATGATTTAAGGCTCCAAGTCTATCTCTAGATATGTGTATGAATCTCCTATCATAGTTAATTAGAGTCATACCTAGAAAGTGAAGAGGAAGCTTCCTCACTTTCAGGTGTAAGAAGACAGTATAGTGAAAACACCAGGCACTATACCTACGATACTCAACCTAGACATTAAATTCCTTTTCCAAATAAGCATTTTAGTTTTCCCAGGTGTGTTGGGTTTGGTGGCAAGGTTTTGGTAGCGGGGGGGCTACAGGGGTGGCTTCTGTGAGAAGCTGCTAGAAGCTCCCCCTGTGTCTGACAGAGCCAATGCCAGACGGCTCTAAGACGGGCCCGCCGCTGGCCAAGGCCGAGCCCATCAGCGCCTCTGTGATAACATATTTAAGAAGAAGAAAAACACTGAGAGAGCGCTTTTGCAGCCAGAGAGAGAAGTGAGAAGATGTAAGAAACTCTGCAGACACCAAGGTCAGTGCAGATGGAGGGGGAGGAGGTGCTCCAGGCACCGGAGCAGAGATCCCCCTGCAGCCCGTGGTGAAGGCCATGGTGAAGCAGGCTGTCCCCCTGCAGCCCATGGAGGAAGGATGAGGGGGTGTAGAGATTCCACCTGCAGCCCGTGGAGGACCCCACGCTGGAGCAGGTGGAGGCACCTGAAGGAGGCTGTGGCCTGTGGGAAGCCCACGCTGGAGCAAGTTCCTGGCCGGACCGGTGGACCCGTGAAGAGGGGAGCCCACGCCAGGGCAGGTTTGCTGGCAGGACTTGTGACCTCATGGGGGACCCCACGCTGGAGCAGTTTGCTCCTGAAGGTCTGCACCCGTGAGAGGGACTCCATGCTGGAGCAGGGGAACGATGAGAGGAGTCCTCCCCCTGAGGATGAAGAGGCGGCAGAAACACCGTGAGATGAACTGACCGTAACCCCATTCCCCGTCCCCCTGTGCCGCTGAGGGGGGGGAAGGTTGAAGCCGGGAGTGAAGTTGAGCCCGGGAAGATGGGAGGGGTGGAGGGAGGTGTTTTAAGAGTTGATTTTATTTTCTCATTCCTCTACTCTGTTTTGCCTAGTAATAAATTAGATGAATTCCCTCTCTAAGTTCGGTCTGTTTTGCTCATGACAACAATTAGTGAGTGATCTCTCCCTGTCCTTATCTCGACCTAACAGCATTTCGTTATGCCTTTTCTGCCCTGTTTAGTGAATGAGGGGAGTGAGAGAGCGGCTCTGGTGGGCACCTGGCCCCCAGCCAGGCTCAACCCACTACACCAGGTTTCCTGTGAAACCCGTGCTCCTGCAGTACTGGACATGAGTTGCACAAGGTCTTTATGTCAGCCAGCTGATATGGCAGTGGTGATATTGCTTTAGAAGTACTGATACTAATACGCTGCTAAGCAGCATAAGCAGAAAATACATTCTGAATGTCTCAGCAATGAAAATATGTTGATATCAACTAAAAAATAGCTTATAGATGAGAGTCTGCCTTTGAGCGTACTCTCAGGAAGAAAGATTTTAAGTATTTTTCAGGGTTCCCTGAAATACATACACTGTTTTATGTTTTGTTTTTTGTTTGTTTGTTTATTTATTTTGGGATTCATAAATTACTGTTGGCATGATTAGTGATAAATGAATAAAGAAAATTTAGCTCTCTACGTAATTCAATTGAATTACATTAGACTGTCAGAAGTACAAGATGTCATTCCATACCAACATTAGTAAATTGGAGTGCAAATTATTGACACAAATAAGCAATAATAGTATTGCCTCTGCTATTCTGTTTACAGCAGTAGCTTTGGGGCACTCTTGGATATAATTTTGTCAGATACTGTGTCTTCTTACATTGGATTTGACATAGTTTATAAAGGTCATTCTTAACCATTTTACTGAGGAAAAAGATCACTTCAAATTTTTCAGCTGGTAATAATTAATCAACATTCAGCCAGCCCATCAAAAACACAGTGTGGTTTTGTCCTGTACATTTCCTACATTTTGTCACATAAGTAGTCCTCTTTCTTAAGTGATTGCTTTTACAGAATGAGGCTATGTGGTCAATCCTTTTCATACTTTCAGCTTTTCAGTGGTCTAGATATTGTACTGTCATCTAATAACTTTGTCTTTTTTTGTGCCTACACATTTCTGTGTGTTCAAAACAATTACTGTCACACACAAATTCATTTAAAACTTGTTTACTTCTTTGCAGGTGTGGTGGGGTTGACCCTGCCTGGGGGCCAGGTGCCCACCAGAGCCACTCTCTCACTCCCCTCCTTCACTAAACAGGGGAGAAAAAGTATAAGAAAAAGCTTATGGGTCGAGATAAGGACAGGGAGAGATCACTCACTAATTGTTGTCACGAGCAAAACAGACTGAACTTAGAGAGGGAATTCATCTAATTTATTACTAAGCAAAACAGAGTAGAGGAATGAGAAATAAAATCAACTCTTAAAACACCTCCCCCACCCCTCCCATCTTCCCGGGCTCAACTTCACTCCCGGCTTCATCCTCTGTCCCCCTCAGCGGCACAGGGGGACGGGGAGTGGGGGTTACGGTCAGTTCATCACACGTTGTTTCTGCCGCTTCTTCATCCTCAGGGGGAGGACTCCTCTCATCGTTCCCCTGCTCCAGCATGGAGTCCCTCTCACGGGTGCAGACCTTCAGGAGCAAACTGCTCCAGCATGGAGTCCCCCATGAGGTCACAAGTCCTGCCAGCAAACCTGCTCTGGCGTGGCCTCCTCTCTCCACGGGTCCACAGGTCCTGCCAGGAGCTTGCTCCAGTGCGGGCTTCCCACAGGCCACAGCCTCCTTCAGGTGCCTCCACCTGCTCCAGCGTGGGGTCCTCCACGGGCTGCAGGTGGAATCTCTACACCCCCTCATCCTTCCTCCATGGGCTGCAGGGGGACAGCCTGCTTCACCATGGTCTTCACCACGGGCTGCAGGGGGATCTCTGCTCCGGCGCCTGGAGCACCTCCTCCCCCTCCATCTGCACTGACCTTGGTGTCTGCAGAGTTTCTTACATCTTCTCACTTCTCTCTCCGGCTGCAAAAGCTCTCTCTAACTGTTTTTTTTCCTTTCTTAAATATGTTATCACAGAGGCACTTATTGGCTCGGCCTTGGCCAGCGGCAGGTCCGTCTTAGAGCCGGCTGGCATTGGCTCTGTCAGACACAGGGGAAGCTTCTAGCAGCTTCTCACAGAAGCCACCCCTGTAGCCCCACTGCCACCAAAACCTTGCCACGCAAACCCAACACAGCAGGTGTAGCTTTGCAGAAATTCTAGCAGAATTGACTAAATCAACATTTTCTTACGCTTAAAAGTATTGCTTTGATCCATTCTCAACTCCATGCAAAGACTACCACCACTCTGGGCGTGAAGCCTGTAATCAATTGACTAGGAAGAAACTGAGAGCATATATTTTTCATTAATATGATTCAAAGAAGCAAAGTAGTGCGCTATTGTGGCAGCACATGGAGTTCTTCTTTCTCAGTCACCATTTCATGAACTCAAGTGCACTGAGTGCATTCAGATTTGTGGTGCAGTTCTAGACAGATTTAAGAAGAATATGGCTTAAGGACATCTGTTCACTGTCTTCTCAGTTGCCTGTAGCCCTTTTATCTAGGTTTCTGTTTAGTGCCTGATAAGGAAGCTAATGAAAATGTACCATAGATATTTCATCAGACTTGCAACCAGTCTACCTTCTTGGGAATTAAGTGTGAAGACTTTAATGTAAGCCCAGTATCAATTTGAAATTTTGTTATTGTCATTCCAGAGTGACTATTATGAGACTGGGGCTTAAACTCTGTCCCCTAATAATACTTTTTCCCCCAGCTAAAGCAACTTTTAAAAACTTCCTCCCCCATCAGCAAGTGTGATGCAGTATGAAGTATGAAATTAGTATCTATCATGACAATTAGAGTAGATGAGCTCCTATCAAGATTAATAATTGCTCTGCATACTGTAAGAACATAGGAGGAGATGTACTAGAAACCACTGCAAAGTGAATAAAGGAAACACTGCAAGCAGTGGAGTTTTTCTACAGGAAAAGAAAATAGAAAACACAGATGTTAGCTGGAAATCTTACTGCATATTACCATGGGTACAAAAGTTTATAACAGAGATTTAGAGAAATAAGTGATGAAAATGCCTAGCTACTTTCAGTTAACAATTTATTACAGACATGATTGCTGCAGACATCAGGAATCTAGGAGTAGTGTCCTTGCCTAGTAAATCTGCTTTATGCATAAGAGAGAACATGGATGGAAGTGCTTGTGAGAGCCAAAAAAGCGAGCAGTGATATCGCCATTACTCAGCCGCACAACTGTTTCCCAGTGCTTCAAGAAAGAAGCCAATCTACTACCTGCCTGCTGTCCCTTTCTGAGCTGTAGCAAGAAAAGTAGAAAAAAAAAAAAAATAACATCAAGGTGCCACAGCAGCCAGTGGCTCCCTCCTTGCCAGGACAGCCAGGGCCCGTCCCACCCCCCCGGCAGGATCAGGCAGCCGGGGGGGCACCGGGGCATCCCCAGCCCCAGGCATCAGGCACGTCCCTGGGAATGGGCCAAGGCCAGGTCGGGACATGGCATCCTGGGCCACGGGCAGGGGAAGGGAGCCCCAGGAGTGGACTGGGAATGGGACAGTCAGGGCTAACAGTGTCCTCAGGGTGCTGAGAGAAAACAAAATAATTGTGACTTCTTTATCTGATTGTTTGTAGCAAATAATTTTAATTTGCCACAGTAATATTGACAAACAAATATGGCGCACACAACCACATACACATTTCCATACTGAACAACTACCATTTTGCAGCTTCAGTATAAATTTGCATTTCTTATGTTTTCATATTATTAATAATACCTCTTTTTACTGTACAAGTGTCTAACTTTGTACATGCCAACATTCAGAATGATTATCATTAAAAAAATATAAACCTCACTAGATTAGGAAGAAGCAGAAATATTCCAAAGTGGAAAAAAAAAAAAAAGATTTTATGTTCAGTGTGGTCTTGACCTCATGATTCAGTGCTGGATTCATAATTCCAGTAGAAGATGCTCCAGAGGAGTTTCCTTTGCTGCTTATCACCTGACATGCTGGATCTGATGCCCTCCCACCTCCCACCCCCCCTAAACTCGATATCAACAGACATATTTCATAAATTTGACTGGAATTATTATTGGCACTTGGTATTGCCTATGGACTTGCACAATATGAAGCTACATCCTAATAGAAATAGACAGGCTGACAGAAAAGAGGTCAATCAAAGGACCATTGCCTTCATTTTTTAAGAATGGAGCTGAGTCAAAACATTCAAGAATTTAAGAATCTTTAGGAAGCCAAAGGTGCTGCTAGTTAGGATACACTGTATTTCAGGAGTAAATTGGAAGATGTTTCCATTAATTTCTATATAAATATGCCCCATCTGTTAAAAAAAATTTAAATGCTTACATCTAACTTTAGCTGGGATTTAGGTATCTCTGAGGATTGCAGCTGTGGTACCTATATGCAGAATTAGGTGCCTAAATATCTATATGCGTGTGGTCCTAATCACTATGTCTCTAATTGTAGAATCAGAAATGAAACCAAATTGCCATTCCCATGTCTTTGATGAAAATCCACCTTTTCTTCACATTTATAATTACAAAAGATTATACAATTTCCAGCCTAACTCTTATTCATACAGACTATATTATGTTTTGTTGATAGCATAATAAATTCTGGAATGAGGAAGAGAGAATGAATCAATAACTCCACAGTTGTGATGACAGCGGGAAAGAAGAGTAGAGTTTCAGCATTAGCAAACTTTTGCTAACCTTTCTTCCAAGAAAATCCAAGACCTCTGTAGACCACCAGCTCTGGAAGGAAGAGAACCTACTGTTGTCTTCAGTATAAATGATAGCAGGAAGTAAATGATAGCAATACTATTTTGTACTATGGAAATAATGTTCAAATAGGGTAAATTAGTGAGATTGCACTCTAGTAAAACTGTCTTTTAATTTTTTTTTTTTCTTCTGAGTTACAGGGACAGTGAAAAGCAAAGTAATCTGCTTAGTTTTTTTGTTTGTTCTTTTAAAACACATTTACTTTAATATAGCATTTTTTTTTAATAAAGGATTTCTAAATAACTGTACTTCACAGTTCTTCCTCTTCGCCCCCCCCCCCCCCCGGAAGAGGACAGAATAAGATCATTTCCTTTGAATAAACAGAATAAAATTAGTAGCCTTTGAATTCTAGCTGTGTCTTTGCTGACTTGCTTTTCCACATAAATACATGACTCCAGTGTACTCATTAACTGTGTGACTCTCTCCTGTCATCTTTTTTGAAAACAGACGCTATGCTAAGATTCATTAGAGTACTCTTGACATTCTTACAAAGGCTTAAGCATTTCCAAGAGGCTGTTCTTTAAAGTTATTCAGGAAATCTGTATTTATTTGATGGACATGAACATTACTTAAAATGTAGTCAAATCTTGTCAATGTGTGAAAAATGTAATATGTTCCTTTTTTATGTGCAACCAGTCGTAAGATTATCCTGGGTGATAGGGGCACAGCAAACCCTATTAGGATCAGATTAGCGGTGATAATTGTAACCCAGCCAGCTACACAGATCCAGGAACAGTTCCAATAAAAAACTCTGGCAACTAAAGTAGAAGTTAGGTGCCTAAATCTAAAACAATTCAAGACTAGATTTAGGATTTACTTCAAAACTGCAACATGAAGTGGCATGCCCTTGAAGTAATAGTAATAACTGGCTAGGAGACAGACCAGGAAGGTCACCCTCATTCTTCAGCCTGCTTGTGTCCCCTTCCTCCAACTTATAGGACCAAGCTAATATTTCTGAAGATCACATATCAGCTCATTTGGTGAACTGGTACATCATATGTTTTTTCCTCAAGAGGGCAGAAAAATTTATGACATATATACTGCTTGGCTTCCCCATATCCCAGATGAGAACTGTTACCTATTATGAATCCAAATCACAGAGTAGAAAGCCCAAAAATAGGGACATCTGTCTCCAGGGACTAAGTGTATCTTACAGATGGTCAGATCTTTTGCTGAATCAAGATATTACTTAATAAAGAAATATGATGGTTCTCCAGGAACAAAGTAATAGAATCTCTCTTCCCCCCACCCCTGCCTTCCCCCAATCCATCTTCACAACATAAGTACCCTAAAATTCTGCAAAAGGTAAAAGAAAATCACTGTGAAAGTAGCATATTTGGATTGTGGTAGCATTACTAAGTGGAAAAGTAGAACTTCTATCTTTGCATGCCAGAACTGATGTATACTATTCATATGAAGATATTTTTGTACCTCACTTTTTTTTACAGCCTTATTGAATACTTCTCATGTATGCCAATATAAACAGAGAATAGCTAATTGCATATCAGATGAATTACCTTAATATGAGTGAGAACACAGGCCTCCTTCTATAGCTGTAATGTGAACACTATTTTAGCTATATATTAATACTCTGTTCATGAAGTTTAATTAGTAAGAAATACAGCTGGAGAATTATTCATTATGACCAATTGTTACTAATTGTCACCAAGGTTTCTTAATTATTGACTTTAGCTGGAAGCTAATTAGTTTCACGTGTTACTTGCTAGTTAGCAAGGAAATACATTTTCAACCATATATACCAAGAGAGAAAAAGAGAATGATTATTTGGAATCAAGTTTTAGCTTTCATGGAAGATATTTATTTCAGAAATTGCAGAATTTTTGCTGGTTAATCAAAAAATGCTAGGGGTGTGTCTTGAGGAGGGGAAGGGACATAGTTCTTGGAATATAATAAACAGTCTATTGTATTTTTCATTTCCCTTTATTTTCATCTTGAAGATAAACTTTTCTTATGCAAATCACAAAACCTTATCTCCTTTCCCACCTTGAAAGTGTCAGTTATTTGAGAAGGAATTGTTGTATCAGGGCCTTTTTGTCTCTGTGCTAGATCATGCTGCTGTCTCTCATTTCACACAGTAGTTACCACACTTGATGTTTTCCTAATTTCATTTTCTTTTTACATATGGATTAGTTCCTCTTAAATTAATAGCTGGTCACTTAGATAAGTTGAAAATTTAGCTAATTATTTTAGAACTCTAAATTCAGACAAAAATTTCAATTCATTTTGCAGGCTCTCCTTCCATGTCTGTATTTCCTTCAGAGTACACATATCTTAGCAACTTAATTCAAAACAATAATTGGTTTTGATGAAAACCCTCTTATGATTTTGGTTGCTGTCTGTTGTTTCTTTGGTCTCAAAGTGGTTTTGGTACATTTGATCTAAATTCCTTTTGGAGGAAACTTTCTGTGTGGGTTCCAGAAAGCCTCCTATCCTGTGCCCAGTACCTCCACACCGCTCATTTACCACCAGCTGTCCCAGGGATCCTTAGGAGATCCCAGATGCTTCAGGTGGTTCATATTACAAAAGTGTTCAAGTGCTGCAATTTCACTTTGTTTTCAACTGCCAGATCCTTATAAACATCTATTTCTGTGTGATCCTGACCATCTAGTTGTTCATCTTTGCCTGTTATCTTTTCTTAAATTTCCTAAACAACTGTAATCTATTTGTGACCTTTAACAAGCCCTTCTTCACCACCCAACTCATTCTTAACCTTTTATTTTTAAAGTCTTTTTTTCCCCTAGTAGATGTGTTCCAGATCTCAGCACAGAAGTGGAATCAGGGAGAAGCAGCTTACGTCTGAGCAGACTGCAACGTGGAGGTGGCTTTTGCATTAAAGGACTGAGCATTTTTCTCAGAGACACAATCACCTTGTAGCAGCTTTAGGAAGCAGAGAATCTTCTTTACGCTGCCAGGCATCTTGCAGCCAGTGCTGGTTCAAATTCAGCAAGCTGAAGGCAATCCTTCTGAGTTACAATCACTGATGGTGGCAATACCACAAACCCATTTCAATGATCTGAGTTAAATATTTGGACAAGAGGACACCAACAAGAGGCTACCATTTTTCACTTCAAGGCACACATAGGAAAGTCTTCCGAGGAAATACATTGTGCTCTGTTACATCTTGCAGTCTCCATCCATGGTGCCCCTTACAAAGAGTTGCACCAAACTCAAAATAAGTTTTGCCTTTCACTACAGCTGTCATCAATAGTTTCATGTGCTGCACTTTCAGTCAACACAACCATTTCCAGCCAGGATAAGCATCCATCTCTGATAGGCACGCCTCTTGGCAGGGACAGAGAGGGGGAAATATATTAAAATAACAGGTTCCTAATTTTGGGGGACTGCTATACATTAGGAATCACAAAGCAGTTATGTCTTTAAAAGTACTTTTCCAAGTGCCAGAAGCTGCAGGATAAACTTTTCATTTGACTACTACATCAGAAATTTCCTATTTGTTACCTTAAGCGCATGGTCCAAGTGAGCTACACAGGCAACATGACACGATACTAGAGTTATCTTTAGCACTTCACAAAGTAGTATGCTGCAGCTTACATCTGTAGGATAATTATAGTTTCAAAAATGTATGTATCATTACATGTTAATTGATGTTAATTGCTTGTCCTGTAGCTGTACCAGACTCTGCTATCACTTTATACTTGATGTGGCTGAAGATGACAAATGCTTCTTAGTGATCATAGTTATCCTCTGTCATAGCTAGTAAGGCTATGTTGTGTTCTTTGCAGAAATGAGACAAGAAAAGTACCATGGCCAGATGCGCACCATCACCCAGAAGCTGCATACATAAGCAAATAAATTAAGCAATTATTTCCTCCTCATACCCACTGCCATGGGCAGTGTAAGAGCAGCCAAGCTGTAAGCAGAAGCTAGGGACAATCTCCTTTATTTTTCTTGTTAACAGCTGGCAGCTTAAGCTTTAGAAGGTATTTTAGTGAAAACAGATGTATGAGAAACTCCAGCTAAATTCATCTTGTCTGAGAGAGGCACATAAATGTCAGAAGGTCCAGTAATGTGCTACCCAGACTAAGCTTTACTGTTGCACAGGAAGTTATAAACTAATCAAGTTTTAGTCACACAGATGGCTACTTGAGAGAAGAAAAAGAAACAATGAGTAGAGGTTAATCAGGTCTCATTCCTCCCAGAACTCAGGGGCACTATTATCTTATATTCAGACAAAAGTAATTCTTACTGCTCAGAGAGCTTGAGTCCACCTGGTATTGTATGAAGGCCCTCTCCGTCAACAAAAGTGTCATGGATGGAGGGTTGTGCGGTTCAGTGTTAATTAATACTAGTAGTCCTGTTACCCGTCAGGACAATGCGTGCCACAGTCACTCTGATGTAAAATGTCTAAATAAGTCTTGTCAGTTTAAAAAATTGGGTTAACTGTACCCAGTTAATAGAAAACACACACCTGCCACCAAATAAACTAGGCCAGTCCAAGAGATTTCTACATGTGTCTGCCTCTGCCTTGCATTTAGAAGCAACACCCTCCAACTTCTCCCAGCGGAAACCTCTACAACCTCTTTTACGTCTGGATTCATAGTCATTCACCTCTGTTTTCAGACATACTCTGCTTGAGAGGCAAGGATCTAAATATTTATTTCTATGTTGGAAATCTTATATAATGTTGCCAGTTCTCAGCTGTTGAAGGGCCCATGTTCCCTATTACAACACAGGCCTGACAAGTAAAAATTTGAAAGAATATTTTGTATTCTTTTGGAGACTGATTTTTTCAGAATTATCATTCAAAACACCAGCAAATGCATTTTAGCTACTGATTCTATCAGTCTTATCTACTTGCATTGTTATAATCAACTACTTGAAAACAAATTTACAGGCTGAATGATTGCATTCAGATTTGGGCTAACTCTGATTTCTTTTCTTCTGACTTATCTAAGCACTTACACATTTAAATATCTTCTAACTTTTTAACAACCTACCTCGATGACATTTTTTCCTTTCAGAGCTTCTCAAACTACTTCTTCAAATATCTTTTGTTGCATGTTTAAATACATGGATTAAAAAAAAGTGCTGCAAAATAAAATAAGATCATAATTTTTTTTTTAATTTGTATTTACTCAATTTAATGTCTGGCACGGACCCTGTCGTGGTTTAGGCCCAGCCGGCAGCTGGGTGCCACGCGGCCGCTCACTCACCCCTCCCCCAGCGGGATGGGAGAGGAGAAGTATAACAAAAGGCTTGGGTCGAGATAAGGACAGGGAGAGATCACTCACTAATTACCGTCACGAGCAAAACAGGCTGAATGTAGAGAGGAGATTCATCTAATTTATTACTAGGCAAAACAGAGTAGAGCAATGAGAAAATACAATCAAGTCTTAAAACACTTCCCCCCACCCCTCCCATCTTCTCGGGCTCAACTTCACTCCCGGCTTCAACCTCCTCCCCCTCAGCGGCACAAGGGGGCAGGGAATGGGGGTTGCGGTCAGTTCAGCACCCATTGTCTCTGCCACTTCTTCATCCTCAGGGGGAGGACTCCTCTCAACATTCCCCTGCTCCAGCATGGAGTTCCTCTCACAGGAGACAGTCCTTCACGAACCGCTCCAGCGTAGTCTCTCCCACAGGGTGCAGACCTTCAGGAGCAGACTGCTCCAGCGTGGGGTCTCTCCCACAGGGTGCAGACCTTCAGGAGCAAACTGCTCCAGCGTGGGGTCTCTCCCACGGGGTCACAAGTCCTGCCAGCAAACCTGCTCTGGCGTGGGCTCCTCTCTCCACGGGTCCACCGGTCCGGCCAGGAACTTGCTCCAGCGTGGGCTTCCCATGGGGTCACAGCCTCCTTCAGGTGCCTCCACCTGCTCCAGTGTGGGGTCCTCCACGGGCTGCAGGTGGAATCTCTACACCCCCTCATCCTTCCTCCATGGGCTGCAGGGGGACAGCCTGCCTCACCATGGTCTTCACCACGGGCTGCAGGGGGATCTCTGCTCCGGTGTCTGGAGCTCCTCCTCCCCCTCCATCTGCACTGACCTTGGTGTCTGCAGAGTTTCTTACATCTTCCCACTCCTCTCTCCGGCTGCAAAAGCTTTCTCTGTTTTTTTCCCTCCTTAAATATGTTATCACAGAGGCGCTGATTGGCTTGGCCTTGGCCAGGGGCGGATCCATCTTGGAGCCGGCTGGCATTGGCTCTGTCAGACACAGGGGGAGCTTCTAGCAGCTTCTCACAGAAGCCACCCCTGTAGACCCCCCCGCTACCAAAACCTTGCCACACAAAACCCAAGACAGACCCTTTTCAATTCACATTCATTTCATTTGCTGTAATTATTTTCTCCCTTCTCTGACAAAGGTGAATTGTCCGTTAGTTCTCAAAGAACCGTCTCTAAACCTTTTACAGTCCCTTTTGCGATTCTACCAGATGGGAATCAGTAAAATCTAGACAAGCATAGAGCTGGACCAAATGTCTGCATAGGTATCAGTCCCTGTTTGAAAATCAATTAAATCACTGTGTTAACATGTGATCCTGAGGCCATGATACATTAATCACAGACTTCTACAAATATTCTTAGAAAAATGGAAGAACTGGAAGAACCAGATGAAAATGTTGGCATTCTCAGTGGAGAATGGGAAGAAGGCAAAGCAGGGGCGGATTAACAAGAAACCATGATTACAGCAAGCATTAAAATTCTATGTTTTCCTTAGTGGAGTGGCTCCAGGTGTTGTTTAACCCTTATCTAGCACAGGTACACATGCATGTTTGAGTGAGGTTCTCTAGAAATGGTTATCCAGGCATCTGAATTTCAGTTTTGTTTCCTGAAAATGTCTCTCTTTAATCACGACAGTGATACTTCTGCTATTAAAAATGGATAAGAAACATACATTTAAAGAAAAATAGATTTAAAACCAAGCAAAAACGTAAGGACATTTTTGGATTTTTTTTTCCAAAACATTTCCTTTGCTAATCTCATTTTTACAGTTTTATTTTTCAAATTTTTCATCATCTTTATCATACTAATGCTAGACTATTTATCTTACAGGCATTTTCAGCCACAACCATTAAAGAAAGTGTACAAGACAGACTGTCAAAGAAGGAAAGCCTTTAAGGGCAACAGGCAGTTCTGAAAATATTGGTACTTTTCTCCAACTTTGTTTGAGAGACAGGTCAAGTTGCACTTGTTTTCATCAATATCACTAGCTGTTCAATGAAATGTGAAAAATTATTCATGAACAAAATTGCATTTGAGCATGATCAACTTGATTAAAGAAAAACTATGAGGTACTGCACTGCCATCATACCAATTCTGTTGTTGTAAAAGAAGAAAAATCACAGCAAGAAACACCACCAAAAAACTATTGGTCATTTCTTTGATAACTTCCTTTTTTAATTTTAATTAAAACTTAATAGGAATAGATAATAAACACGATAGTTATGAATGTCCAAAAGAAGACTAAGGTCAAGGTATTTGGATAACTGAACCTTATCAGATTCAATTATATAGTATCCTTAATAATCCTTATACTTCTACCTACTTTAAGTCTTTATTTATATGAATTACTGCTTTAACAGCACTGAATATGCATCATGTTGAGAGCTTTTGATGTATGTCCTCTTATGAAATTTGTTTTCTGTTGCAATTAAGGATACAAAAAGCAAGTGGGGCTCTAGGATAGGACTTAGTTATGCTTTCCAAATTCTAATCCCTATCATTGATTTTAAATTTGAACATCTGATTAAAAACCCACCTGAGTAATCTAAAAGCTTTACATCAGCCTCTTGAAAAGGTTCCCATGCAGCTGACTTAGTTGCTTTATGCATACAGTTTCCCAAAATGGGGAATATTACAGCAATTCTGTAAAAGATTCAAGATAGGAAAAAAGGAAGAAAAAATGATGACAAGGAGAAAATAAAGTGATGATAAATGACATTCTTGAGAGCAAGCCCCTAATGAGAATTAAACAAAAATGAACAAATATGTACACATTCTGCAATGAAACTATTAAAGCAACACTTGGCTTTTTTTTAATCACTCTTTCCAATGATAATTCATTCATTTCCTATTTCTAATTTCTTACCTGCCATTTTAATTACATTTTAATTCTTATTTCTTCATTTTATTCAGTCCTAGGTTTTGGTGCTTTTTTGTTAGGGAGAGATGAAAGGTACTTTTACTTTACTTCCTCTGTATTTTACCATATTCTTTCCTTCTGTTCCCTCTTTCAAACACTTATCTAGATTTAGTAATATTCATTTATCTACACATGAGCTAGGCAGTTAGGAATTACAAGTGAAATGTCAGGTTTAAAAAACCATAATACCACGTAAATGACTTTCTCCATCTGGGTATCAGGTCTCATATTTATCCCTCTTTTGTTTCACGGTTTTCCTCTGAACATTATTGAGGTGGTTTTTTTAATTATTCTCATAGGAAAAGAACAGAAGGATACTTCTGACCAACATAGGTCTCTTCTACATAATTCACAACTGTTACCTGCTTGTGTAGATTCTTGCAGTAATTCTGAACTTAATTGAACAGAATTACTAAACAAAATTTCTGCATAAAAGAAAGTTGTCAGAAGGCTTGGATAACAAAATGAGAGGAGTTCCTTTAAAATATTTGTTCACATGAGAGTCACTTTTGATATATTTACAACAGGTATTAACCTATTACAAAAGTAGCATTTGCAACATTTTAAATTTTGAATTCAAAGGAAGCTTGAAAAGACATTCCTAATACCTTCTTCCCTTTTATTAACTTACAGGTTAAAATTATAGTAATATGGAAGTTATTGAGAGTTCATCCATCGGATTCAATGTATTATGATTTTACCCACAAGTTTTCTGCAGCCTTATTTCCCACAGTTATGTGCCTAAAGACAATAGTTTTTTCTCTTAAAAAAACTTAAGAGACAGCCTTGGAAATAAATTCTATCATATACCCTGTCAAAATCTGTCCTCCGTTTTAAACACAATCAACTAAAACCTGACCAAGCATATTTCTGTATATTTCCACATAAGTCAGTTTTACTTCGTCTGTATAGATCCCACATATCTGATTGGCAATATGGCATTGCTGTCAGAACTCTGTGTGCACTCAAACACAGCCAAACCATTGTAACCTGTAAAACGTAGTGTTAGGAGCTCTAATACTTTGACTTCATGGATGCTTTAGTCAGCAATGTAACGTAATATCTTAGTGTGCGAGGTGAAATGCAAAATTCAGGTATAAATCTAAGAGTAGTAGATTGACTTAAAATAGACACAGTTGCTATAGTAAATATGCATATGATGATTAAATCAGAACAGAACTCAAAACTCCTCTTTCTTATTTTATTTTATTTTTTTAATAGAACTCAGCAAGGCTACTTGGACATATGTCCTTGCTTTCCTGCTGTAAAAAACGAGTCACAAGTGTCAACATCATACAGAAGTAGGATAATAGCAATGAACCATGTCAAAGTGAAAGGAAACCAGTTAAATCAATATCTTTGCTGAAGAATTGTTTCTGTTCCAATTTACATATCTACACAGAATCTTGAAACATCTTAGATCAACTCTTCATAGCCCACAGTAACATAGTGACATAGAGACCCAACATCAATATAACCTGTGACTGAAAAAGTTATTTCTATATAAATAAAAAAAAAAATTACTGGATTACAGGGGTTTTTTGGAGAGTTTTAGATAGCTGTTTTATTTGTCAGTTGTCAGAGGGCTGGAAAATCCCAATCCTCCAGACTATCCTTATAAGCAACTAGTAAAGCCAAATCCCTTATTCAGTTTATACTGGGCTTCCCTCAGGTCTTTCAAAGCAATGAATAGAACTGACCAGTTTAAGACTCAGATGCCTGCAATCCTCTGTATGCTTCTTGTAGAAAAGCATATGACACTGATTTTACTCTTATGTGTACTATTTAATGGTGATGTGTACATTTCCATAAGATAAGGAATGATAGCCAAAATCATCCTTTAATGAGTTAACACTATAAAATAATTGACATCTCCTTTGGTCTCTCTCTCCCTTTCTCTTTCCCCCATATAACATTATCCAATATGGCTTGGCAATTCATTTCCATGTACGGAGAACCCAAGCTGCTTCTTAAGAGATATCTCTTTCTTATACAGCGTAATTTACACATTATTGCAGTGTTTTAAGAGAAAACAGCAGGCTTTTAACTTGCAATCACTTTTCATAGCTACTTAAAATTTCAGATACCTTTAACTTTTGCTGACTTGCTCAGCAGGGGCTCCAATGCTCATTTTGTTCCTGTTCCATTAAGAACTGGGAGCTGCATTAGCCCTAAAGCCTAAGCAAGACGATGGCACGCACTCAGATATAAAAGTTTAAAAGTCCTCTGTCCCCGGGGTATTAGAGCCACAAAATGCTGAAATCTTCCTTGGAAAAAACCCTCTATAAGTGGTAACATCTTTAGTACAGAATCTGAAAATAAAACATGTTTTAAAAACAAAATTAGCTATGACAAATCTTACAAGCTTTTTCTTCTTTGCAATGTATTCACAGGTCATTAAATCCATTAAGCTGATTTTTCTCTAGATTTGGTATTATGAACGATTGCCTGCATCCTCACAAAATGCCTTTTAAACTCATTAAACCCAACATGGTTGCTTTTATGCTTGTTTTAATAGTATAGTGCATTTTGTACTTCATTTTGAAACATTTGCAAGTAAGAGTAATTAATTAAATATTCTAAAGTTTAATAAGGCGGTCATTTTTTCCGGGTACACACCTGTCAGTCAAAGGGAACTCAGCATTTCAGTGAATGCACTTAGTAACTGAAGGCTTTTATAAATGCTCATTTATTAATTTACATCTTTGCAACATTAGGCATCAGAGATGCTTAGGGAGATGGGTTTTGCTGCTATGGAAAGTCAATGGCAAAGCTCAGTGGCTTCCACTGAAGGAGATTAGCAGAAGTAAAAGCATTTTCCTTTCAATTTATAAGGCACTTTATCCTAAATTCTGAGTGAATAAGTCAATAATTGCTTAGCAAATGCATCTTGATGGTTTGTTTCATAAATATTCGTAGTAGATATTGGTGTGTATTTTGATAGGTCTTCATGGCTTTGTCATGCTTTCCACAGCAGTTCTGCCTCGAAACAAGCCAGGCCTGCATTTCTTCTGAACTAAGAAGATTTGCCACTGAAGTGAGCAAAAGTTTGGTGAAGTTTCTAATGATTAGCCTAGATGCACATCTGTAAATGGGACACAATTTGCATTTGTTCAGAAACCTACAATCCTCTTCTGCCCGGAACAATTTTTTGACTACTTTAATGAATATTACACAGACTAATGTTTCATAAGAAATAAGACTCATAGGGATTTCATGATTCAGTGAGCTCTTTCTCATGTCCTCATGCCATGTGATTTCTTCTTCAGAAATAGTATCTTCTTCAGAAATAGCATCTAACTCCACCTCAAAAAAGTCCAGTTCTTTCTCCCATACCTCCTAAAGGAAGTCTGTTAATTTTCCTAGTTAAATACAAATACTATGAACATCTACAATTTCTTAATACATTTAAGTGCTTCTTTCCCACTCTCATCGCAAACTGGTCCTCTTGTCAATTCAGTGCCCAAAAGAGAGGCACTGTATTTTACTTAGGAAAAAACATGACTATACTGAGAATAAATATTTGGAATTTATTGCGAAAAAAATCTGTTTAGAAATAGGATACAGTTATTTAAGAAGGACAGAAATTAACAAATAGAATGGCTAAGGATAGGGCACATTTTTTTCATCATTTGTATTACTTTTGGACACATGCCTTTCAAAATGCTAAAGCTCACATACAGCTTCTAATTTCGATATACATAATATCAAATAGAGTTGATTAAAGACATCAGATCATATAACCATAGTGTTCTCTTGTAGCCCTCAAAAGTGTTACTGGCCAAATATATCAGTAGTGTATACCAATTTATATATAATCACATTTATTTGTATGTATACAAAGTATAAGCAAATATATGCTAGTGTATCCAAAGAAGAGCAGTGAAGCTGGTGAAGGGTCTGGAGCACAAGTCTTATGAGGAGCGGCTGAGGGAACTGGGGTTGTTTAGCCTGGAGAACAAGAGGCTGAGGGGAGACCATATTGCTCCCTACAGCTACCTGAAAGGAGGTTGTAGCCAGGTGGGTGTTGGTCTCTTCTCCCAAGTAACAAGTGATAGGGCAAGAGGAAATGACCTCAAGTTGTGCCAGGGAAGGTTTAGATTGGATCTTAGGAGAAATTTCTTCACTGAAACGGTTGTCAATCACTGGAACAGGCTGCCCAGGGAAGTGGTTGAGTCACCATCCCTGGAGGTATTTAAAAGACACATAGATGTGATGCTTAGGGACATGGTTTAGTGGTGGACTTGGCAGTGCTGGGTTTATGGCTGGACTCAGTGATCTTAAAGGTCTTTTCCAACCTAAATGATTCCATTCTATGATCCTATACTACAAGTGTAGAAGTAAATTCATTCTGAAAATACTGACACTGTCTCCATACAATGTTGTGGGGGTATTTCTGTTGAAGGAGATGAGGTTGAAAAAGAAAAGGAAAGCATTAGACCTTAGCTTATGAGTAATTAATATCTAGTCATACAGTTTATATTGTATTTACATGTATATATAGCATATTATAGATACTGTGCATATAAATACATACATGGAGGTATAATTATATATATTCTTTTTCATGTATAAAAATCTTCAGAAAAGGAATGAAAACCAAACATCATTTGAACCTCAAAGGAAGGGCTAATTGTCTTCAATGGTTCCACATAACAAATTCTCCAGTCAGGGGTTACTTACATTAAAGTAAAGTTCATCAACAGGGAATTTGAAATGAAAGGGTCATTACATCAGGAGAAATTAAGTAATATAACTGAAATAAGCAAGTATGTTATTTGAATGCAAATTTTCTAATCTCTGTTGCAGAGTATAGATGAGTTTGATGTGCAAGCTGCAGCAATCCCCAGACAGTTTATGTTTAAGGGATGATATGTACAGAATTACTATAAATGGGTTTTAAGGTTTGTTTTATGCTGGGGCACACCTAATATAATTCATAACTATAAAAATGTTTATTGCAAATACTGAAACATTATAAACCTAATTGCTTTTTTTATATCAAGAAAAAAGGTGCAACATATCACCAAAAAAAAAAGAACACACAAAATGTTGCATTTTTTTATTTCTAACCTTGCTGTGGCAGAACGTAACAATTTTGTCATGTGTCACAGACATGTTAGAGAAGTCATGAATCAGGATATTCTCCAGTCATTTCTCAGACAGACAGCCCTATCTACTAGCAGTAGTCATCAAGATCATCAATTGCCTGTGAAGATGATCATCAATTGTTATTACATGATGATCATCAATAGGTATTACATGGCACTATGAAGTGCTCCTGTGTATGTCAACCAGCTGAACAAAACTATCTATGGAAGACATTAAGGATTCTGTGCTGTCAAGATCTTGGCAGTCAGTGTAGTGCTGCTATCAGGGTCAAGCTTTTCCTGATTTCAGATGAGGTGAGGACAGCTCGTGAGTACCTCAAATGGTTCCTTCTCAGTACACAAAATGGTCTGTGCTTTCTGGCTGGACACTAGAAGTAATGGAAAGCAACAGTTTGAGGCTCTTACTTACGTGGAGAGTGAGGCCCTGAACCTAGGTCCCAGCTCCATAACTTGAAACTGAACTACCTGGGTTTGTCAACAAAGGCAGGAAACTTGAGAAGTGGTGTATAGCTAAACTGGATTTAATTTAAAGAGAACATTAAGAGATGGGTGATTCTGACTCACCAGTTAATGACAATATTGGTAGGACAATTTTCATGTGTAAACTGCTTAGACCTGCACAAACTTAGTTATTTCCAAATGGTGAAAAATTCTGCTATAATGCAACATAAAATTTGAAGCAGAATGGTCAGAATAAAAGCAAATATTTAATACACTAGGCAACAGGATACCAAACAACTACTCTGTGCTTCTCAGAAACACAAGCAATGAAAATAGCACTGAGGATCTACGTCCATTTCGCTTTTCAAGAAAAATATACCGAACATGCTACTCCAGCTCATAGGCCTGATGACCTTGAAGTTGTAAAGTCAGCAGCTTTGATCTGCTCATCTCCTGCCCAGTCTGGCCTGCTGAGGTCTTCCAAGCTGGTACAGACTGCATGGCATCACTGTCCCACATGTACAACCTAGAAGCTCTGGGGTCTCATGACTTTTTCTACCTCTAAAGCCAGTTAGCAGTTGTAACCCTGTCACTGTGTGCTCACCCACCCCAACTGTGCTGCAGGAGCAGTGGTTACATAGTGTTTGCCTGTTGCTTCTTCTTTTTCTAGCTAATACCAGTCATGAGTTGCGTAGATCTAGTCCGTCGTGGACTCAGGCATCTGGATGGTGCTTTGGGGGTAGCTCTCACCCCTTCACAGCCTGTCTTCAACGTGAACTGTGTAGAGAGTGGCACCATTCAGGCAAGACACCGGACACCCTGCAGAGTTGCAGTACTCAGTGTATATCTTCAACAGTGTACCAAAGCAAAGGTACTGTAACGCAGTATTTTAGTTTCCATTACATTGGCATACCTTTCAAAGGAAAACTCCAAACCAGAGAAACAACAGCGTACCAGGAACATAGCAGATTTGCACTACTGGTATAATCAGAAAAAATCAAAAGAACTCATTGCTGTGTTTGGCAAATTTACGCTATTCAGGATTTATGAGCATAACCTAGCATTGCAACAACTGATTACAGAGTCTTTGTTAGTATATCCACTCACGTATTTGTAAGTTAAATGTGAAATTATTTGGTAGTAAGTTGACAAGCCTAAGATGTTACAAAAGAGCTTGAAGAAGTGCAAGCTACTTTATGCCAAGTAATACATTCAGCCGTATTGTATTTCAATCACCATTTTGTCTAATCTTTTCACCTTTTTTTTTATTCCTACTGACTTTAATAGGAATTCTGAATAAGAAAGAAAAACATACTAATTCCTACAAGTCATAGAATTTTTCCTAAAATTTAGCTTTTCAGTGCAGAAAAAATGTGCTATACTTAGTTTCCTAAGGTTACAGTACAACTTACAAAGTTTACTTTTAATTCTACTTAAGTATTATAAGAGAATTTCCTCCTCATATTCGTAATAAAAAATGCTATGTTGCGTAAGTTTTAAATCACAGAATCACAGAATGGTAGGGGTTGGAAGGGACCTCTGGAGATCATCTAGTCCAACCACCATGCTAAAGCAGGATCACCTAGAGTAGGATGCACAGAATTGTGTCCAGGCAGGTTTTGAATATCTCCAGAGACTCCACAACCTCTCTGGGCAGCCTGTGCCAGTGCTCGGTCATCCTCACAGTGAAGAAGTTTTTCCTCATATGCAGATGGAACTTCCTGTGTTCCAGTTTGTGCCCGTTGCCCCTTGTCCTGTTGCTGGGCACCATAAAGAAAAGTCTGCCCCCATCCTCTTGACACCCACCCTTCAGATATTTGTAAGCATTGATGAGATCCCCTCTCAGTCTTCTCTCCTCCAGGCTAAACAGACCCAGCTCTCTCAGCCTTTCCTTATAAGAGAGATGCTCCAGTGCCCTCATCATCCTCATAGCCCTCCGCTGGACTCTCTCCAGTGGTTCCCTGTCTTTCTTGAACTGGGGAGCCCAGAACTGGACACAGGACTCCAGATGTGGCCTCACCAGGGCAGAGTAGAGGGGGAGGATAACCTCCCCTGACCTGCTGGCCACACTCTTCTGAATGCACCCCAGGATACCATTGGCCACCTTGGCCATGAGGACACGTTGGCTCATGGATAATTTGTTGTCCACCAGGACTCCCAGGTCCTTCTCCGCAGTGCTGTTTCCCAGCAAGTCAACCCCTAACCTGTACTGGTGCTTGGGGTTATTCCTCCCTAGGCGCAAGACCCTGCACTTTCTTGAAGTTCATTAGATTCATCTCCACCCAAATGTACGTGTATGTGTCTATAGAGATACATATGATAAAAAACTGCAAAAATGCATATTAAACTCTTGAATACTTGGCTTTCAATATATAACTTTCTAAGTATTTGTGCATAGTGCATTCAGTGCTGTATTTCAGCACTTAGGAGTAAATCGGTTGTTAATATACAGGACCCATTAGTATTGAAATTGTCAGCAGAAAGTAACAGCTGTGCATATTCATGGCTATAAAAATATGTTTAGCTATGGAAAAATGGAATTATTAGTATGTATTTGAAATAATTACTGTTAACTAATATGATGCCTCATCAATACAATGTGTAATTGACCTAGTTAAAAAACAGTATGATTAGGAAATTTCATACAACTTACAGCAACTCAACAAAATTAAAGTTTGGCCGTATTCTAGAAAAAATAGATAATTAACATAAAATAGATAATTAACATATAACTGTGATATTATCAAGTCCTATCTAATAAATAGGTTGTGCAATGCAGACCATCCCATGCTGATGAGACTTTTTGTATTAAAGAACATTTCAACAAGACTCCCTCTCTGATGACTTCCCTCTACCTTATTAGTGTACTGAGTAACTGGATTTGTCTCTTACTTAGGAGAGTCTGGTAAGCTTCCACTCAAAATTTGTTACTACCCACATTTTCAGATTCAAAGGCAACTTGCCAAGAGTGTCCATTCTTGGCCAGTAGCTCTAATTTTGAGTTTCCCTTCTCTTCCTTGGTAGTAAACTTCCATGTAAACCACTCTTCTCTGGTGGTGCATCACAAGGCATGTAATACAATCCATCAAAAATTATTCTGTTTTCCATCTTTTCTCTCTGGATAGTAGATTTTTCATTCTTATTTCTGTCTTTTTAGTTACCTTATTTTCCTACTGTACAAACATTTGAGGGACAGTCGAGTTTTCTCAGTCCTGCCTAAAATTAGATGGTAAGTGGCTGATAAACTGAGACTGTGGAGGTGGTCAAGGTCAGCTTTGTATCTTCTACATATTTGTCATAGGGAGATTGTAGAACAGCTTTAAACTAAAAGAGGGTCGATTTAGATTAGCTATAAGGAAGAAATTCTTCACTGTGAGGGTGGTGAGGCACTGGAACAGGTTGCCCAGAGAAGCTGTGGCTGCCCCCTCTCTGGCAGTGTTCAAGGCCAGGTTGGATGGGGCTTTGGGCAACGTGGTCTAGTGGAGGGTGTCCCTGCCCATGGCAGGGGGGTTGGAACTAGATGGTCTTTGAGGTCCCTTCCAACCCAAACCATTCTGTGATTCTATGATTCTATGAATGCTGCAAGGAGCCACATATACATATCTATATAAAATATACAATAAAGGAAATTAAAATATAATGTTATTCACTTAAATAAGTGTTCATTCTTACTTTTTCAATGTTCAATGCTGTTTCTAAAAGGAGCTATGTGTTCTCCCAAAATAATAGAGTTTTGTAGGTAGTTAAATAACAATGCTTTAAAGGCAGTTAAGATTATTTGACACTTTCCATTACAAGCTCTTGCTTTCAGATGATTACAGCTATACAAAACATAAAGCACTTCAGCTGATGTTTTCCATTTCAGACGTCTAAGATTGATTTTTTTTTTAATTTTCAGACAATATATTCATTCTTTTCAAAACAAGATTAGAAATATTGCATTGCTTTGTTCATATCAATCAATAAATAGATCTTACACACATGATTGGAAACTGTGAGATACTCCATACTTTGTCAATGATATTTGAACTTTGCGAGTAGTGGTGTTGAGTGCTCCAAGAGGCTTGCCTTTTTCATTTCTGCTAAAAGATGTCTAAATGTACATTCATACATGTCTACATTTACATTAATACATGTTTTCAGAAAGAGATTCAAGTTTCATTATATCAGTAGATATTTATCAGAGTTTACTATACAACTGCATATTTACCATTTTCACAAAGCTGCAGAACACAAATGATTGCTGATGCTCAGCAGGGCTCTTACAAGCTTGTTCTGTCTGCCCTTCACACAAAAGAATCAGTCCTTATTTATACACTTGCAGTGTAAATTACCTCAGGCTCTAAGTACGCTAATATTGGAGATGGCTAGGGAGAACTCAGTACATATCCCGATCTGTACTGACTGGACAACAGCTTACTCATGTCTGCAGGGGTCATCCTTGTTTCTCATCTCAATGGACCGGAATGAAGTGAGCTGTAATGAATGCGGTCTACTGTAGCTTGGGAGTCCGGTGGAAAATGAAGGGTGTGAGAATGCAATTGGAGCATGTGTCATTATGGATATGCACAAAGGGGTGAATTTTTTTTTTTTTTTTTTTTTTTTTACTAATATTCAATTGCTTCACTTTGCAATCTTAATATTCTTTGAGAATTTATTTTTTTTTTTAATTGTGCTTAATTGTCACCTGAAGCTGCAGTAAGGAAGACATACATCTGATCATGCTTCTGTAAGGAGTACATACAAAGACAGACACTTTCCCTCCAAGAAGGAATGATCCTTGTGCATTAAGATCTAGCAATCCATTGCTATAGAAAATGCAATTTTGAAAGTTTACTGAAATAAAATAATTTGAAATTCTAATTAAGTTTTGTTCATTAATTCTAATTTGAACATGTGATTTCATAAGAAACTCTCAGACCATCTCATTTTTAGGCTTTGTTGTCATATGGTCTTACATATGTATGCTTTCAGACCATGAAAACGTTCTAATCCATTGTGCATAATTTCCTGTGCTCTGCCTGCCTGTGCTACAGTGTCTGAATTACAGGAGCATGGAAAACAGAAGCAGTAGACCTCATTTCCTACTACAGTGTAAACACTTCTCAAAATCAGAAAATGGCAGTGCCCTCTTTAAATAACACAAGTAACTGATTTACTTGTTTGTAACTTTACAGTTAAAAAAAATGTAGGAGAAATTAGTTTATAAGTTCCAACACTCCTAAGTCAGATTTTGAAGCTAGGAGCATGGAAACACACTATTGAATTAAACATTTCTTACAGTTAATATAGCAACAATGCAGAAAGTTAAACACAGTGTACAGAAAATGTTAAGCAGGTACAAATTTCACTCATTAGAGGAAAAGTATCTTTCTTTCCAAACATTTTGTACAGAAGTATAGTCTCATAAAATGTGCTTCCCCACTGCAAGTACAAACATGTGCAATTAATGTATTGTTTAATAAGTACCAATATTTTTTAGAATATGTTAGTAGGGAAAATATATCTGAAACTCAGTTTTTAAATCCTTTGTATCTCTTGCAATAAAACCTTTCAGTGTCCTAGGTTTTTTTTTCTATAATGTTTCAATTGTTCATGTAAATTCAGTCATGAATCTTCTGTTGAAGTGTGTGTTTTCTGCAGTTCTAAAACAGATGCGTGTATTAGTTTGGCAATACAGGGCAGAATATGTTTGTTTTTTTTCCTTTTGTCATAGAACATAGTATAAAGATCATTTATCTGAGGTAACAAAACATTTTGTAAGTACTCCTCGAGGGAAAATATTGTATTTAAATGACCTTTTTTTTTTCACAGACAATAATATTAATAATGCTCAAGAAATCATTCAAAGCTTCCTCTGTGAACCAAAAACTATGCTTCTAAAGCCATTAAATGCCAATATTGTAGTACCTCATTTTCAGATTGAATTTCTACAATAATCCGTATTTTCTGCCTTGCTTGTCACATTTTTTTTCTTCATTGGTATATTAGCTTCAAAAAAGTAATAAATTGTCATATTCCTGAACTAAGTCTCCAGACAGCAGAACATCAGCTATCAACGCAAAAATCTTTTTAGTGTGATGGGAAAGGTACATAATATTTTTGTGCAATCTAATTTAAAAAAGAATCTAGTTTTGAAGAAAATAGAAAAGATCAACTAAAATAAAATTGTGATAAAAATTGGATTTTATTAATGACCATAACTCAAATTCAGTGTACTAAATAAACCACTATTAGTAGTCATTTAAAAACCCTCCACTCATAATATCTGAATATTTTAATTGTATTACATGATTTATAATCAATGTGTGGGTTTTAGTGATATTAGTAGAAATTGCAGTCTTTATTCTGAGAATCTCAACAAATACAAGCATTTATCTGGCATTCAGACAGTATGGAATTAATAAACATGTTTGGATTTGGTGTGATAATGAATACTAGAGTTAGCTTTTGGAATTCTGCCACGTGTGGAATGTTGCACCTGTGAATTTCAAATATAATTAGATTTTTTTCCCTTCAGATTTCTTTTGTTTTGCTCTGAAAATGCAAATATCAGCTTTTTACTCTTATACAGCTATAGAGAGAAAGCAACTTATTTGTAACAGGGTCATCTTCAATATCTGGAACTTCTTATGGAAGTTTCTGTTTTGACAGCCCCTCCTTGCTCTTTTAGTTTCTACTTTTAGTATAATTGGTCTCATCACATTAAAACTTAGCATTCTCTGAATTTCAGTACATGTTCCATTAAATTTCTTGGTAATAAAAAACATATCTATATCTCTATAATTAACTTCCCCAAATTATTTTAATGGATTTCAGACCATGCCCTGCACTCAGAGGTATGAAAAATTGAAAGGATCCAGTACCAACCATATGCAGACTATTATCTTAAATAACAAAGTAGCTGTAGAGTAGCTTTCAGACACTGTTGGATAATTACATAGTGCTATCAACAAAACACATGTGTGAAATATAATGACTTAACAAAACAAACAAAAAAAAAGACAAGAAAGAAGAAACTCCACATTGTGGAGTGTTGTTGTTTTGGGGGGTTTTTGGTTGTGGTTTTTGGGAGTTTTTTTTTGATAGGAAGACAAGGGAGAGATTTTTTGTCATAATTGCTAACTTCTGATAATGCAGTATTATTATAAGTCAAAACATTTAATTCAAGCAAAATCACTTATTCAATTATCTGTTTTTCTATAGGAACAGAATGACCTTCTGTTCCACATAGAAGCTTAAGTTCTCATATTTTTTCGAATATTTTGTTTCCTCTAACTATAAAAGAAGCATCACTATACTGAGATGTTACTAAGCTCCCTTATGATCGTTATAAGATCTATTCAGCACATCTCATTAATAGTGAACATTTACTGAATAATGACCTTTCATTTTTTATCCATGAAATGTAATCAGTTGCACTCACGATGAAGCCGATGTTGACAGTACAACTATCTAATGGCCAAAAAGGAAAATAAACACCTATTAAAGTAAGTAAATTAAACTCACCAATACCAGAGCTTAAGGAAAAAAAATATTGCGGAATGCCACTTATGAAAATATGAACTTCAACAATCCAGTTAAGGAAAATGAATGAAATAAAGAAGATCTTACACCTTAGAAAAGGCAAGAGATGTAAAACTCTGTGTTCTCCAGATGACATTGTTTTAATCACAAAACCAAGAGAAATAAAAGAGAACTAAAGCTGTTGAAAGGAGGTATTCTGTGACTGAAAAAGAGGAAGATAAAGGTACTTCCCCAAAACTAAAATGAATATTTTTATGTTGTCTGTTGTATGAGAAATTGCCATTCATGTATCAGTTCATATATCTGTCCTGGTTCTGGTTAGGACAGAGCTAATTTCACCAGGACCCAGGACAGGTGAGCCAAGCTGGCCAGGGGGGCTATTCCCTACCACGTGACGTCATGCTCACCATCAAAGGGGGCCAGTCGGGCAGGGGTGGGTTCGGTGTGGCTCCGGGATGGGCTGAGCGTCCGGTCGGTCAATTGCTTTCTGTTATCACCCGTTGTGAATCTCCGTTATCAGTACTGTCGTTGCTGTGTCCCAGTAACCCGCCCTTACCCCAACCCACGAGGCTTTGCCTTTGTCTTCCCATTCTCCTCCCCATCCCGCCGGGGGAGCGGGGAGCCAGCTGGGGCTGAGCCACGACAGTATCTTATCGTGGTCAAGTCATGGCAAACTTTTAACTGAAAATATTTAGTACCATGTGGTTGACTTTTTTGACTAACAAAAAAACTTTAATGGGAAATACTGATTTTCACTGAAAATTCCAACTCTCATTCAAAAAAGGATTGAAATTTACTGTTCATTTTTTCTTTCAAGTGATTTGAAATTTTCCATGGAGGGGATGAAGAAGGTAAAAATATTTTCTGACAACTGAAAATACACTTGAGGCAATGTGAGCAAATACTTTATTACAGAAGTTTTTCAAAGCATAAATAAGGCATCAATGTAGCATTCTCTACATATATCCTACTGCTGAAAATGAAAAAGGTGAAGTTTTCACATTTTTTCAAAAGTAATTGATTTGATTTTCCTTTAAAGTTCCCCAAATTACCATCTGTGCTTAAATCAAATCTAGCAACTTTACAGTACATACCATGTACTGATACCCTTAATAGCACCTATTTATGAATTCATCCAAATTTATGATTAATAATAATAAATTTATGATAATCTGATGATGTAATTGGACATTACTCCTTTGACTTCATTGGAATTATTACAATTTATATCATTTGAGGATCTGTGTATGAGTATGTCACATGGAGCCACTGGGGTAATTATAACCCAAACTGCTTTTGTTTGGGTTTTTTTTCCCATTTTTCTTTGGTCTACACAGCTAAGCAACCCATTAAAAGTGAATCACTTCACTGAGCTCCACCCTATGATTAGTAAACAAATGCCTAAGGCCAGAAAGTATTTTTCCACTTCCATCAGCTTCCATGTCTCCTTGTCTTTGATGCTGAGGAAAAACTGACCTGAATGCTAAGCAAATTGAAAGTGCCACAGTGTCTAAATTCTTTTGACCTTTTCCCTATATCTGTAGGATGGAGGTTTCTAAGAGGTAGGAGAGACCTTCAAACTCACTGAAGTAAAAAAACAAATGGGTTTTTTTGGGGTTGTTTTGCCCTATCCTGACCTCCTTAGAAAGTTTGAGTTGCAGGTAACATTTGAGTTTCTTCCTTTCAATCAGTTTATCTGGTGTCAGCTTTCATACTTAATATTCAAGATTCCTTCTTCTGATTTTTCCTTTTTTTCAGAGACATCCATGTGAGTTCATCCCCTTGTTTTTCAGCATAAACCACCTCCCAACAAGCAAACATTCCCCCCTTAAGAACATCCCATAATACATATTGTCTAAGATTCTTATCAACCTCAATGGTCTTCAGGGCAGAGTGCAGATCAGTAATGAGTGAATGATCAATACTATTTTACTATATGGGGTTGTTTTTGTGTTAGTTTGTTGGGGTTTTTTCTTTAGTCAGCGCATCACAGGTAGCTATGATGTGGTCCGCATAATCACTGAAGCTGCATACATCACAGTTCTGTATAACACAGAACATCTCTGTGATTGTATGGGAAATATTATGTTCCTGTTGGATACAGAAAACAGAGAGCCCAAAATAGATTTGGCCACATAATCCAGAAATTTCAGTCTGCAGATTTCTCCTAGGCTGTGATTTTAGCACACAAACTGTTCAGGAGCAAGACTGATTTAAAGCACTTCCGTTCTTCTCAAGTGTTCATTGCCATCTATGAACTGCACATCACCACTGTGCCAGCACAGATATTTGTGTAGCTGGGCTAAGAATCTGATTAGAGAAAAATGACAGCTTAAAAAGAAAAAAAGGAACAAAAAAATGCCTTTTTTGTAGCTGTTTAATTTTCTTCAGATCATTTCTCACATGCTGTTGGCAGTGTGTGACAGAACACATGAAGAAAGAGCAAAATGAAGGGATGGGAATGAGCAGTGAAGCCTCTGTAGAGGTAATACTCCAAAGCTAGTATTGTTGCACAGCATTTCATACATGGCTTCAGTTTCCAACATTAAGGTTTCTAAGATGAAGTCTTAGTTAAGCATATAACCATACATATTTCAGTCTTGAAAAGGCTAGGCTGCCCAGCATATCTCTTGCACCTGAACTATCCAAGAATATTTAAGTTGACATGCCTTTTCTTGCCTATCCTTTTGTAAGCATTGTTAGACATGACTATGAAAACAGGGTTATCACAAAATACAGTGTAAACTTTTTTTTTTTTTTTAAATTGAGGAGGGTTTTGTAAGGAAAAAAGCCAATCACTTGAATGAACATGTGGCAAGAATATAGAAATATTACCTTCTGAAGTACAGTTTGGTATATGCTATTTTAATTATAATTCAGGGCCTTGTAAAGAATGTAAAAGATGAAAAAGTAAAAGATTCAGAAGTATGGTGTGCCATCAGTTATGGTTGTTGCAACTGCCTTCTAAGAGTGGTGGGAAGGTTTTTTATGATGTGTCTCCCACAGAGCACCATGGAGCTAGCTCCAGGGAAGCTAAACTAGTACTGGAAGCAAGAAATCCATGCCAGCACAGATCCTTCTGTCAGACAGAGACTATTAGTACATATTGAGAAGCATGTTTTGTGCCGTGCTGGTATGGATACTCTGCCACCAGCATTGGTAGTGCGTTGTGCTGTGTTGCTACGCCAGCATATTCACAAGCAGTCTAGAGTTTTGACGTGGTGGTGGATTGCGTAACGTAGGCATGCCATTAGTGCTCATTCAGTGCTTTACAAGTGTAGCTCAAGAGCACACTTTACTTTTTTTTTTTCTTTCACACCAGTATACAGAAAAATTGCAATGTAATACACAAAGTGAAGGCGGGGATTCATAAATGTGCCAGAAAAGCTAACTCTTCTCCTTTCAGATTACAGCGTGACACAGTCTGTCTCCCTTTTAAACATATTCCCAAAACAACTCCCAATACACCAGCAGTGTTAGTGACAGTGTCATCGTAACCATGGTGACCTCTTAAAAACTTTCACTTTAGAAAAGGTATCGCTATCAAAAATAAGAAGAAAAAATGCCTAGTTTAAAGTTTGCATTTGAACGAAACTTGCATGGTTCTTGAATACCATATTCAGAATCTCTTGTACACTTTTGGCTGTCACCCATAAGCAAACTAAGCAAATAGTAAACTCTGCAGCAGCTCTTAAATAATCCTTGGGCTAGTACGCATGCTTATGAAGGAGGGTCATAGTTAGCCACCAAGAAAAGAGAAAATGAATTTTGCTTTCCTTTGTAACCTGAAATACATGCTTGTATCAAATATTGACCAAATTTGCATTTGATATGATAACTTATTAGTGCAGCACCTTTTTTCCCCCTTTTTTTTTTTGACAAAACAATCAATAAGTCCAAAATTAAAACCAATGGGAATAGAAAAAAAGCAGCTTTCAACTACTTAGATTGCGTTTATGACAGGAGAGGATCTCTCTTTTTAACCAGTTCCCATGAAGTAGAGTAAGTAATGTGTTGGCATAAAAACTCTCAAGAAAAGAAATTTAGTCCTGTGCACAAGACATTGTGGTGTATACTTGTAGAGAAAAAACTAATATATGCAAGTGGACATACAATAAATTTCCATTTTGATAATTCTTTGCTATGTGCCATTGAGGAACTCAGTTTACTGTCTTTAAATGTGTATCTCTGTGTCAAAGACTTGGTGAAAATTGAGAGGAGCTGTCGATTCATTAATTCAAAGGCAGGAGGAGAGATCAGAATTAATTTATTTCGTGAGAAGGTAAAGATTTAAATAGGATAGTGCAAAAGTTCTTGGTTTGAATAGAGAAAAACTTGGTTTCAGGCAAAGGAAAAGCCAGGGTAAAAGCTATGCGTAGATGAACACCTGAAATCCCCTTTTGGGATGTACATAGAATTAATCTAATGAGGACTTAGGAATGTATTAACTGGGAAGCCCATGTCACAACTAGGAAACCTTTAAACTGATTTGTTTTAAAAGGTAATGATGGAGTGGGAAACTAATTTATACAAGGGCCTCAAAATAGGTTATAGTGTGGGTAGGAGTGTGGTACAGAGCACAGATGATTACTGATGGAAGAATGAAGATATGGCAATGATATCTCTAGGCAAACAGCAGTCTTGATAGGAATATGTTTCTGGGATTAAATATCAGGAAACCCAATTGTAAAGGGATTAATTTCAGACCTCATTTCTAAGAATGCCAGGGATGAATTGGCTAATTCATAGGTTATAATCTGGCTGATTTTCTCCCTCTTCTTTCCATGAGAGAGTACAAATCAGTGAGAAAACTCAAGTCCTTCAAAGATTGTCAAGTATAAATTAATAAAAAAGGTAAAACTCAGGCACTGTTATCTCAAGAGAGAGAAATAAATTTAGCCAATAAATATTTAAGATCCATCACAATTCAGTTTTGTATATTTTTATAAGAGCTAAAATCTAGTTAGTTAAAAATTTACTCCTTTTAGCTATACACTGACAGAGCCTGGTAATCATCTCCTAACAAATGCATGCATTAAGACTACAATGTCTCTTATAGTTCATTAGAACAGTCTCTTTTACTCAAAATTTCTTCTGTTCCACAGAATAGCAGCAGGGGTTTTTGTTGCTTTGTTGAAGGATACCACATTTTATTATAGAAATTCATCTTTAAGGCTGGCATGATTTTAATGAGTCAGTTTATAAAATATTACAACATTTGGCATATTAGTTAAGTCTCCCTCAGGAGGCAGTTTCATTTTTCTAGTCTTTCACAGTCTGAGTCACTTTAGCAGACAGTTCATATGCCCCAGTTCCTCCCTCTGAAAGAAGAAACAATCTAGATTTTTTTCCTATTTTTTCTTCCTCTGTTTTGCTCTTGTCTAATACTAACTGTTGCAGAGGAGAAACTCACTTTCAGTTTTTGAAGACTGCCCATTATGACAAGACCTGAAAACTGAATTGGAATCATCATTATTAGCACATATTAGCAGTGTTGCATTTTCTTATGTAACTTCTCTCTTCCATTTGCATCATATGTCATTGCTGACATAGTGCTTAGATTTCTACTGCCGACCAAATCTGCACAACTGAAGTAGATGAAAATGGTTTAGTTTAAGCTATAGATCTCAATAATTACAAGACCGTCTTCAAGAGTTGACTCTGCATATATTATTGGAGAGCAATAAAATCACATTTATGTTCAGAGTCATAGAACCATAGATTCATAGAATAGTTAGAAGGGACCTTAAAGATCACCTAGTTCCAACACCCTTGCCTTGGGCAGGGACACCCTCCACTAGACCAGGTTGCCCAAAGCCCATCCAACCTGGTCTTGAACACTTCCAGGGATGGGGCATCCACAGCTTCTCTGGGCAACCTGTTCCAGTGCCTCACCACCCTCACAGTGAAGAATTTCTTCCTTATAGCTAATCTATATCTACCCTTCTTCAGCTTAAGGTCATTTCCCTTTGTCCTGTCACTACACCCCCTGGCAAACACTCTCCAACTTTCCTGTGGGACCCCTTCAGGTACTGGAAGGCTGCTATAAGGTGTCCATGGAGCATTCTCTTCTCCAGGCTGAACAAGCCCAGCTCTCTCAGCCTGTCCTTATAGGAGAGGTGTTCCAGCCTGCTGGTCATCTTCATGGCTCTCCTCTGGACTCACTCCAACAGTTGCATGTCTTTCTTGTACTGAGGACCCCAGAGGTGGATGCAGTACTCCAGGTGGGGTCTCACGAGAGTGAAGTAGAGGAGCAGAATCACCTCCCTCGACCTGCTGGTCACACCTCTTTTGATGCAGCCCAGGACACGGTTGGCTTTCTGGGCTGCAAGCGCACATTGCCGGCTCATGCTGAGCTTTTCATCAACCAACACCTCCAAGTCCTTCTCAGGGCTGCTCTCAATCAGTTCTCCATTCAGCCTGTATTAATACCAGGGGTTGCCCCGACCCATGTGCAGGATGTTGCACTTGGCCTTGTTGAACTTCATAAGGTTCTCACGGGCCCACCTCTCCAGCCTGTCAAGGTCCCTCTGGATGGCATCCCTTCCCTCCAGCATGTCCACCACACCACGCAGCTTGGTGTCGTTGGCAAACTTGCTGAGGGTGCACTCAATCCCACTGTCCATGTTGCCGACAAAGATGTTAAACAGTGCCGGTCCCGATACTGACCCCTGAGGAACACCACTCGTGACTGTTTCCACTTGGACGTTGAGCTGTTGACCACAACTCTTTGAGTGCGACCATCCAGCCAATCCTTATCCACCGAGTGGTCCATCTGTCAAATCCATGTCTCTCCAATTTAGAGACAAGGATGTTGTGCAGGACAGTGTCAAATGTTTTTCACAAATCCAGGCAGATGACATCAATTGCTCTTCTTTTATCCACCAACACTGTAACTTTGTCATAAGAGGGCCACCAAATTTGTCAGGCACGATTTGCCCTTAGTGAAGCTGTGCTGGCTGTCACCAATCACCTCCTTATTTTCCATGTGCCTAAGCATAGTTTCCAGGAGGATCTGCTCCATGATTTTGCCAGGCACAGAAGTGACACTGACTGGCTTATAGTTCCTTGGGTCTTCCTTTTTTTCCCTTTTTAAAAATGGGGATTATGTCTCCCCTTTTCCAGCCAGTGGGAACTTCACTGGACTGCCACGACCTCTTAAACATGATGGAGAGTGGCTTAGCAACTTTATCTGCCAGTTCCCCCAGGACCCACAGATGCATCCCATGGACTTGTGCACCTTCAGGTTCCTTAGACGGTCTTGAACCTGATCTTCTCCTACAGTAGGTGGTTCTTCATTCTCCCAGTCCTGCCTTTGCCTTCTGTGATGTGCGGTGTGGCTTGAACACTTGCCAGTGAGGAGCGAGGCAAAAATTCATTGAGTATGTCAGCCTTCTCCATATCCTGTTTCCTTCTGGAGAGGGCTCACATTTCCCTAGTCTTCTTTTTATCACTGACATACCTATAGAAACTTTTCTTGTTGCCCTTGACATCCCTGGCCAGATTTAATTCTACCA
Organism: Grus americana; assembly: GCF_028858705.1. Classification (NCBI taxonomy): domain Eukaryota; kingdom Metazoa; phylum Chordata; class Aves; order Gruiformes; family Gruidae; genus Grus; species Grus americana. The sequence continues at coordinate 112,916,750 of NC_072852.1, forward strand.
CAGCTTTAGCTTTCCTAACCTGATCCCTGGCTGCTCTTCCCTCCAGGGCTTTATCCTGTTTATCTTTGTTCTCTCCCTAGCCATCTTCACTTGTTTTTTTCTTAGTCACTCTTTGAAAGTAAAAGAACATAGCATCACCCCTTCACCTACAAATGATGATCTCAGAACTTCTAGGCACCCTAATATACTTCTGCAAGTAGTTGAATCTGACTGTCTATATGGACCAAACTGGTTGCAAAGAAGTTTAATATGTTTTTGTACCTGGTGAATTCTACATTTCAGTTCACTCTTAGCTTGAGACAGGCCTTGGTTAATTATAAACAGCAGTACATGTAAAACTTGTAAGGCAAAGAAAGCAATATCTCACAGCATTGATTTAGATCAATATTCTTAAGTGAGATCGCAGAGGTTATTGTTCTCCAGACATAGATTTCTGGAAATTTTGACTAGGATGCTGTACAGGTATAACCTAATTTGCACAGAAAGAATGTGAAGTAAAAAAAAAAAAAGTATGTGAGACAAAACAGGCAAATAACTTACTTTACATTGAAGAAGATCTATATACTGAAGAAGATTTATACTTGTGTATTTGGCTGCTCTGCTAGAGGTATATAGTATTATTTGTAGCAATGATTATTCATTTTCATTCTATACTTAAGACAGTAAATAGCCTCTCTTTTCCAAACAGTCCCCTTTTTTAATATGGTTCTTTGCAGTACATTTGAAAAGTATCCAGCATCTGATTATACACACAGTAATTACAGCATTATCTTGAAGACTGCTCCTAACTCCTTTCACAGCTCACTTTTCCACTGAAGCTAAATCCAGCTCTGTGAGACTAATCAATACAGGGAAGATTTATGGTATTACTGTAGATCATAACTGAGAACAACTTAAAGCCCTTTGTTATAATTCAGAATATACCTATCAGCTAGGATAAAGAGAGCTAAACCTCTTCTCACTTCAATAAAAGATAAACAGATACTTTTTAAAAGATACCACCATATATAACACAGATATCCACATCAGTATCATGAGAAGGATTAGTAAATTCGTTTACTAGGGTATATTGATCGTTACTGCTGACAAATTAGTCTTTGAATATACTGGGAAGTAGAAGAGAAGAAAGTACTTCAACTAATCTATTTTCTTAGACCACGCAAATAGCCTGTTACGAGTTCCTTGGCATTTTTTCCTTGAATTAAATGATCTTAATTCTCATTTTATATTTAGCACGGGCAATTCTCATTTTGTATTTAACATGGGCACAAGCCGGAGCAAAGAAAAAACAATAAACTTGATAGATCTTCCTTTACTTTCAGGTTCAAGTTTGTTAGATACAAAACTGCTCAGAGAGAGAGAACTGAAGCTGTTAGCTTTAATGTGCATTCCAAATTGGAAAACAGCAAAAATGAAGGGCTAGCTATGAAATTTATATTACAGTTAAGTATATTCCTCATAATTTCATATAGACATGAAAAAATGTGTAGGAGGGGAAAAACAATCACATTTTATAAGAAGGTTTGCAGTTCTGGTTTTGTTTGGGGATTTTTTTTGTTATTGTTGTTTGTTCTTGTTGGGTTTTTTTTCCCTACAAAAAAGAGAAGCCTGCAAAGACTGGACTGTGTAGCTCTGCCTCCTGATATCCTGATCATCACTTCATGTAATAACTTTCTTAAGTGGTTCACTTGAAAGCTCCAGTTTAAAGTAGCTATGTATTTGTCCCAATCCTGTGCCCCTTTTCACCTCCACTTCTTCAAAATCCCTAGTGAAGTTACAGTGCCCCAGTGCCTCAAGGCAGAGATGTATGGCAGGGATATCAACAGCCTGCATTTGCTGACACCATCAGTCATGAAATGACAGCATGAAGAGTTGGGCCTAAGCTGTTTTCAGAACTGGTAAATGAATCAAGCTGTCTGACAAGGCAGGACAAAAGCAATGGTTTTCTATGGGAGAGAAATAAAAGAATTGCAGAAATGCTATGGTAGACAGCACCAGGATGAGCGAAATGGATAGCTTTGTCTACTGGGAGTTAAGGACAATGACTGATCGAAGGAAGTCCTAAGTGGATAGTGGTGAGGCTTAAAGTCCTGAAATATCTGAAGCTGATCTGGAGAGTTACAGTGACTTTTTTTGTGCAGAAATCAGACTTCTGAACACAAGCTTTTCTTCCTGGATATATATGAGAGAACATATGTGTTTTGAAACAGATGATACAAGGAACATCCTTGGTTTTTGAAACTCAATGTTCTGACTGCTTTACCACATTGACTAGCAAAACCATGTCAGAAATATGTTGATCGAAATATGGGTAAGCAGTTTTCCCCAAGTCAATAAGGTTTTCCTAGGTCAATAAAGCTTAAAGTCTTCCTTGTTCATTTCACAGATTTGTAAAAGTCCCTTTTCCAGACTAATCAAGTTGAAGATAGTAATGCACCTGGCAGCCCAGGAGCACACAGCACCATTGAATGGTGAATCAGCACACCTAGACCGTACCTGCTGAGTCATCTGGTGCAGTAGAAAGGAGAGAGTGCTTATTGTATGTGACTCTCTCCCCATGGTGGCTGTGAGAGAGAGAGAAAAGAGGACTCTGACTGTGAAGCTGTTGCAGAAATTCTCTCACAGATCTCAACCCTCAATGTACCAATAGCCAATGTTTACTCATTTGTTTTTATGCCTTTTGTCTTTTACAAGATATAACCCATTTCTCTCCTTGTGTTAATCCCTCAGACTGATACATGAGTTATTTCTTCTACATCTTCATGTTACTAGGCTTAACATGCAAAAGTGCTTACGAAAGTCTATACAGCAAAGGTTCATACTGCATTTGCAAGCATTTTAAATCTGGCATGGGCTCCCAGGAGAATTTTCGGAAACATTGTCAGGGCTGCATAGCCACAGCGGCGGTGCCTTGGCTGTGCCTGCTGGCCAGCTCTGCTCATACACTATAGAGGTACGACAGCCACCTCTCATAACGTAATCTCTCCATCTCCTCTGCTATTCCCAGTAGGCCTTTTCTGTTACTTAACAAAATTAGAAAATCTATTAATGGGTTCACTATTTCTACTGTGCAGTACAAGTTTTAAAACAGAGGGACTGTAATAAATAGATCTTTGAGACAAGCCCAAAATTTTGCATGTACATATTCAATGCCTCTTATGAATGCATAAGACAATAAATTTGCAAATAAAATTTAATGATGTACTCTGTATCACGTTATATTTTACTTAAACTTTTCCATACTTACAGATAAATTCTCTCCAGAACCACTGGGCTTATTCTCACTCTTATAAACATATGGAAACTGATAGATGAACTTCCCTGTTTGGTGTGCTGCCTTCTGAGGTTGGCAACTGATCCAATCTGTGGAAGCCACTGTATGTAGTACTGAACCTTGGTTGTTTCTCTGTTTTCTCAAAGTGGCACAAAAGCATGCCAGTTTTTGACAAGTAGCACTTGTGACATAATCCCCACTGTTTTCTGAAGCTGGCTCTTATTTCTGTGAAAGATTCAGACTGCTCATGTACACGTCTATTAAATTTTTATGTGCCTCCCAGATCATGTTTGCTGCAGAAAGTGTTTGCTTCCCCGTCTCAGAACTTGAAGATTTTTAAATTCATTTTTAAGCACTGACGACATCGGTTCAGAATCTCATTCTACATGCCTAGAAGTTAGGTTTTTCAAGATCTGATTATATATTGATGGAAGACAAATTCCTTGTTTACCAGACACCTGGACAGGAAGCAACACATTTCAAAAGTAGGAGGGGCAACAGCTGAATGACAAGAAGGATTTGAATAAAAAAGAGTGAAATTAAATCCAGTGGTATACTTCTAAAATCAGAAATATTGTACAGAACCAGATTTACAATATATCAGGAGAAAATAAAAAGTCCATGATAAGTTTTAGAATAAGTGATAAATAGAAGCATACAGTGCATGTAATATAAAGTATAGAAAACAAATTACCTTAAGTATCTCAAAGAACTACAGATTTTTCTAATTTATTAGTTGTATAAATTAAAGCAGACTAGCTCTACTTCTATAAGCATTTCAGATAGCATAATGGGACCGGAGCAGGTCATTCCTGAATGATCTTCTGCTATACTCATTTGGACAGAATATATTTTCTAGTATTCTGGGCGTCCCTGAAAACTAAAAAATATAATTTTTTTTTTAAATTAATAGGATATAGGTTACAGTAAGAACTGTGTTGCTCACAGTTTAGAAAACTTGTTCCTCTCCCCTTGCCCTTTCTAAAAGTGTTCCATTAAATATAGTGCAGCTTTTGTCTCTCCAAAGTGGTGTCTCTGAAGAGAGAAGGAAATCCTTCCAAATGCATATTTTTAAAGCTATTCTGTGTGGTTTTGATGTTAACCACATTCCATTCAGGTGACTGTAACATATGAACATTTGGCCCTGTACAGTAAGCAAATTTGATTTACCTGCCTTTTGCAACTTTCTAAATTGAACCTAATTTCTTTAACCCTCTGTGTGGGTTTATTTTATTTACTTACAAAGCAATACTTTTTATTACTCTCACACTCTTCATATACTGTTGTTGATATTTATAACGTTATGTAGCTGGATATCACTGTACTAGTTCATCTGTGCTTTTAGTAGAAAAAATACACTAACAATTATTGTATGCAGTAGTTACCTGTTACAGTATTTGTAGCATATTGTAACATATTCTTGTCATGATTTTGTCACAATTCAGAGGAGTTTTATGGTTCTTTTTTCTTTTATAGTACAGACAGGTTCTTTGCTACCATTTGCAGTGACTCCCAGCATCCCTATCATCTTCTTCTATTGCTTTTTCCCCACAGGGAGGATTACATATTTTAGCTACTTTTCTGGTTTGTTTGGGGTTTTTTTGTTGTCCGTCCCCCCCCCACACACACACATTCTAGGCTTCTCTGGAAAGCTTCCATTTTACTGTACAAATACTGTAAAAGTGCAGATGAATCCACCCATTCCGGTATAAACTTGAGTTTATTTTTTCTTTCCTGGTTCCAGAATATAGCTTCTTCAGAAATATCTTTATTCATAATTAACAACAATTTACAGAAACTAAACAGAAAAGAACTACACTTTCTTCAAAATAAGAGTGTTTCCAGAGCAGCTGAACTGTGTATATATTTCTGTATATTTACTTAGCTCAAGCTGATGGAACCAAACCAAAATATCCGTATGTCTACAGGTTAATCAAAATCCACTTGTCTGCTAAGCCACGGTGAATGACTCTGCATGCATTCGTAGCTTATTCCTGTAATGAAATATTTTAGTTTCAAACATCTATGGTGCTTCTGTACCCCTGACCCACAGGTTTAAACTAATTCCTGCATGGTGCATTTGAACTGTTTTCATCAGTGTCGTGGTTTAGGCCCAGCCGGTAGCTGGGTGCCACGCGGCCGCTCACTCACCCCTCCCCCAGCGGGACGGGGAGAACGGGAAAACAACGGCAAAGCCTCGAGGGTTGGGATAAGGGCAGGTTACTGGGACAGCAAGGGAGAGGGAAACAATCAACAACAGTACTGATAACAGACATTAACAATGGGTAACAACAGATAACAAATGACCGACCGCACACTCAGCCCCTCCCGGAACCGCGCCGGGAAAAAAAAAAAGAACGCGCCGCCCCCCCTCTGCCCGACTGGCCCCCTTTGATGGTGAGCATGACGTCACGTGGTAGGGAATAGCCCCCGGCCAGCTTGGCTCACCTGTCCTGGGTCCTGGTGAAATTAACTCTGTCCTAGCCAGAACCAGGACAATCAGTATTCTCCCTCTTTAAAAACTGAAGTAGTAAGGCTGGTCTTCAGTTATCTCTCCCCATAACACTTGGGCTTAAGAAATGAGAGAAGAAATCGAGCAGTGCAACAGAGGGCTCAGCTTTCTGCAGTGCCAGTGAGATCTGGCTGGGCCAAAGGAGCAAACTCCTTCAATGTAACAGAAATGAAAGTTTCACTGGTAGGAATTCATCCTTTTAACATGGGAAATATCTAGGCAGCTACTGAAAATGAACAAAGAGTAGCCAAGACAGGGCATCTTCCAGAAAAGGGGCATTACATAATTCAAAACTGAGACACTGAGATCTGAAGAGATCAAGCTAGAACTTCAAAAACTAGGTGGGCAATAGAGCCCCAACAGCCTAGAAATAATCAGATCAAAAGATGATTTCCTATCAATGGAAAAAATGTTAAATGGGAAAAAGTAAGTTCTAGAACTGGGATTGACTTTCATTTTTGAAAGGGTAAAAAGAAAAATAAACTACACCCAACTGGAGAACCAGCCCATGACTTCAAACTGTTAAGGTCCTTGAAGATAGGATAAAGGTAACGGATGCATAGTCCAAGTTCCTTCAGAAGAGATGTCCTCCAGAAAACCAATCTACTATTACACAGCTTTTTTCTCCATTTTCTAAAGTACTTGTCCAGTCTCCAGCTAGTGAGACTGTTAGAATTCATACTGGTTTTGTCTTATAGTTCCTTCAGTGTTGCATTTTGAAATGAAAATAGGTCTGATAACCAGTCTATATGCTACGTACATATCATACTGTGCATGTACACATAGAATGGTTTGGGGTGGAAGGGACCTTAAAGATCATCTAGTTCCAACCCCCGTGCCATGGGCAGGGACACCCTCCACTAGACCAGGTTGCCCTACATGCACACATGTATACTGTTTATTCCTTTTTGTACAGTAGTAATATTACAGAGCAAAATTGCTTTTAATACAAAATATATGATGTTATTCAAAGCAATGATAAAAAAAGTCATGCTACTGAAGGCCAACCTACTGGATGATTCCTAAGCTTAGTAATTATGGATTAAGCTTTTCAAGATCCTAAACATCCATATTAACAGTATGAAGGCTTTCTTATTTCTAGGCTGGTTTACTAAGAGTAAAGCTTACTAGAAATAGAACATCTCTTATGAACTTTACCATGGCAATTTGTAGAGTAAATTGAAAAGCACTTAAAGTCACTCTTAGCATACTTTTATTCACACCATGTTTTTAAAGTTATGTCTCCTATTTTAGCCTATTAAATATCAAATTGGTTTTTTTAGGTGAGAGTGCAAGTGTTATTTCAGCTAAGTTTATTTTCCCATTGGTATTAATTTGTAATTTTTTAAGGCCACATCTTTTGAAATTGTACAATATTTGGAAAGATATAAGCTTTGAATATTCATATCTCATTTATATACCTTAATTACATTATCTGGTATCTGACAACATACACCTATGGATAGAAAGGGTTTTTTGAAAACACACATCCTGTAAATAATTGTATGAGAAATGAGCATGTGTAAACTTGAGTTCTTTGAAATACAGTGTGGCAGGTTCATTGCCAAAACAGATTCCTTGTTATCTACCATGACAGTAATTCCACAAATACCATGTGTTGTTTTCTTTCATCATAGCCGCTATGCCACTTGTATTTGGTTTGCATGGCAAGGTTTTGGTAGTGGGGGGAGTACAGGGGTGGCTTCTGTGAGAAGCTGCTAGAAGCTCCCCCTGTGTCTGACAGAGCCAATGCCAGCCAGCTCCAAGATGGACCCACCATTGGCCAAGGCTGAGCTCATCAGCGATGATGGTAGCGCCTCTGGGGTAATGGACTTAAAAAGGGAAAAAAACCCAAATCCTTCAGCAACTGCAACTGCAGCCAGAGAGAGGAGTGAGAAGCTGTAAGAAACTCTGCAGACACCAAGGTCAGTGCAGAAGGAGGGGCAGGAGGTGCTCCAGGCGCCGGAGCAGACATCCCCCTGCAGCCTGCGGTGAAGACCATGGTGAAGCAGGCTGTCCCCCTGCAGCCCATGGAGGCTGATGGTGGAGCAGATATCCACCTGCAGCCTGTGGAGGACCCCAAAACAGAGCAGGTGGATGCACCCAAAGGAGGCTGTGACCCGATGGGAAGCCCATGCTGGAGCAAGTTCCTGGCAGGACCTGTGGCCCTGTGGAGAGAGGAGCCCACGCCAGGGCAGGTTTGCTGGCAGGACTTGTGACCCCATGGGGGACCCCACGCTGGAGCAGTTTGCTCCTGAAGGTCTGCACCCAGTGGAAGGGACCCACACTGGAGCAGTTCATGAATGACTGTAGCCCGTGGGAAGGACTCACATTGGAGAAGTTCATGGAGAACTGTCTCCGATGGGAGGAACCCTACAGTGGAGCAGGGGAACGATGAGAGGAGTCCTCCCCCTGAGGACAAAGAAGTGGCAGAGACTACGTGTGATGAACTGACCACAACCCCCATTCCCCATCCCCTTGTGCCGCTGAGGGGGGAGGAGGTAGAAAAATTGGGAGCAAAGTTAAGCCCGGGAAGATGGGAGGGGTGGGGGGAGGTGTTTTAAGGTTTGGGTTTATTTCTCATTATCCTACTCTGATTTGATTGGTAATAAATTAAATTAATTTTCCCAAGTTGAGTCTGTTTTGCCTGTGACAATAACTGGTGAGTGATCTCTTCCTGTCCTTATCTCAACCCATGAGCCTTTTTTTTTTGTATTTTCTCTCCCCTACCCAGCTGAGGAGGGGAGCGATAGAGCAGCTTTGTTGGGCACCTGGCCTCCAGCCAGGGTCAACCCACCACACCTGTAAATGTTTGCACATATGACATTAAAAAGGGATATACTACAAAAATAGGAGGTAAGATTTTTCTGGCAAGATTATCCTTGCCTCATTCTAGACAGACTAGGATAATTCTCATGAGAATTTCTTCTTCCTGAGGAAGCCTGCAGCTCACAAACGAGCAAGACTTTCTGCCTCCAGTGAGACATGATATCCATTGCGATCCAATACCATGGCAGGCAAAACAACTCCCAAGTGTGGACCAGCTGCAGCTCATTCTTTTACCTAGTCCTTAAATGCAGTACTTGCAAGGTATAACAAAAAAAAAAAAAATTTCACACCTGTGAATATTCATTCTATTTCTGTACATGAAAGCTGTGCTGGAAGCTGTTATTTCTGGTTCAGTTCTACTGAACTTAACGTAACAGTCAGTTCACAGGCAGTTTTTCATTCTTGCTTCTCTGCAGCACTGCCCTGATCCCAGGGCTTCCACTGCCACAGGTAGCCACGGCCGTCACCCATATCTGCAAGCCTCAAGAAGGGACATCTTACCTGAGTAAGCAGGGGAGATGGGGCAACTGCAAAAAGGCTCAGAAATGTCCATTTCTGATCTGATCTTAGCAGGCTGTTTCTGCTCCTCTTTGAACTGCTCAACCTCAAACATGGAAATGATGGCAAAAAGAAACTGAGGGGAGGAGAAGTTTTATGCACCCTTACCCTGCTTCTAGACCAGTTGTTAATTAAACGTAATGCAGTTTTCTGTACTTACTGAGTCATTTATATGGCTGGTATGGTTGGCAGGTATACTCAAGACACTGATGGGTACAGTGTTTTTTGTCTCAAGCACGTGGAGAGTGGCTCTATTCTGTACAAATAACCACACTGATATGCAAATGGAGATATTTGCTATTCATAAATACTTGTTCTCATTTTAAACATTTCAGCCAATTGCCAAGCATAAACAGGACCACATGATTTCAACACATCAAACACAAAAGAAATGAACTAATAATGAACAAACAGACAATCTGTATTTGAAAGTAAGTTTGTCCAAGCCATTATGAACAGTAGTTACATTCATAGGAATCAGTTTGATCAGAAAGAGGAGAGTGGATGAAATTGCTCAAAAAACATTTCTTTGAAATAACTTAGCTAACTTTAGTTTACAGAGCTAATATTTGTTAAAAATTTGATCCCATTAGCTGAAAATTATATCACTTATACTTGACTCCTAAGAACTGCAACTACCTCCGAGACGGCTTATTTTGTTATTTGTTTTTTACTAATTTGATTAACTATGATAATCCTTAAAAACAGTTAATACCTTAAAATCATGACTCCATCATAAAACTATGAAAACAGTTGTAATCTATACTCCTACTGAGGTGTTTATAGAATTATTTTCTTTGCTTTCTTTAGCACAGTATGCTTAAAATATTCAGAACCATTTATTTGATTCAAATAGTATCATCAGTCCAAACTAATAGTTTTCTAAAGTATAAAAGACATGGATTATAAATCATTCTTTGAAATAATATCCTTTTTTGAACTTTCATCATCTTACCTCTTGCGTAATTTTTCCATTTTAATGCACAAACAATAAACATTTTGAATACTTATTGCAGTATTTTAAATACAGATGTAACCTTATGTATCAATAAGTCAACAATTTTCATGCAATAGATGAGAACATCTTCCTGCAGCCTGAGTCTTTGTGCCCTGTGGCTTTTATGGAATGCTGTGGCATAAATACACTAACATAAATCAGATAACCTTTCTGTGGGACTAACCTATTATAGGCATACTAAAACCTGGCGTTAAAAGGGTCATTGAAGTTCTTAACACTGTGTGAAAGCATTGAACAAGATATTAGGAGGCCTAGAGCACTTGCCTGGTGCATAGAGGCTGGGAGAGCAGGATTTGTATAGCGCAGCAAAGAGGAGGTTACAGACTGATTTAAGGGCAGCCCACAGCCACCCGAAGGAGGTCACAGAGATGATGGAACCAAATGCTTCTTCAAAGTAACACCCCATATAACAAGGGGAAATGTCCACAAATTGAAATGGGAGAGGTGCAGAAGGGATTTGGCAAAGGAGGGTGGTGCTGCAGTGAAACACGTTACATCAACAGACTGAGGGATCTCCATCCTTGGGGTTTTCCACGCTTGACTAGATAAAGCTGTGGCTGACCCAATCTAGTGTTGGCAATATGTTGGACTAGAAAACCCTTTCAAGCAACATTTCTTTGATTATGATTTTCCAAGACCACTTGCCAAAGGGTGATGGCCAGACTGTAACCTACTTTGGCTAAACCTTCTAATGAAACGTTTCACTGTAGCTTCTGTATTTCAAGGATGCTGGAGGAGAGACGTGACAGCTAGTTACAGCATATTGAGGAAGACTTCCTTGTATCATGTAAATTTCAACTGTAGAACTGTAATGAGACTTCCTTAATGCATAGCAAGACCAGAACAGTCTCCAGGGTCTCACAGAATAAGCTTCAGATACAAATTAGATTAACATATTTTAAAAGCACTTGCTTATGCAGAAGAATTGTAATTTGTAAATTAAAACACTTAAATGGATAGAGTTACGGAATTTCAGTAATATTTCAAAGCCTAGGGTAAAACTTGAGTTTACATACTACTTAACTTGTCTTTCTGAAACCTTAACTATTTCTTCTTCTCCTCAAACTAAACATAAATGAGGTCAGAGTTTTTTATGAATTCTCACCAAATGAGTGTTCATTTGTAGTCAAAGAATTGAAAAATTACATTACTGTATTCTCTCATTTCATTTCTAATATCTGGTGCTGCACTGCAGTGAAGCAGTTAAGAAGTTCCTCTGTGCCTGACTCTAAGCGAAATTTTGATATACAGTATTTACTATAAGTGAAATTCACCATGCATATTTCTATTTACACATCCTTGGAAGTGCTTGTTAGCTTGTGAAATCTCAGTGTGGTTGTCTGAAAGGAAATGGATATGATTGTTCTTTAAAATAGCGTGAAGCATATGGTATCTGAATCATCTGTCCTGAACTGCCAGGTGAGTTTTCTTCTTTTCTTTAATGGAGTGAAATCCCTCCAGAATGTCCCAAATCAACATAATGTTGAAGTAACTTGGCACGTGAATTTACAAATACACAGACATGTCCCTGTTGAGACATGTCCCTAATGGTTTCACATGTGAGGCATCTGCTAGCTATCAAGTTATTATGACTAAAAATTGGAATATATTTTACCATCTACTATGTCCATCATTTAAATTAAGCATGTGGATGGAACAATCTAATTCAGTAAGAAAATGCACTCTCCTTTAAAGGAATCTATCAAGCTTAATGTGGCAGATGTGCAAAAAGGCATAAAACAATATGCAGAGAATGACATTTTTCAAGATTACAGAAACATTCATAAGAAATAGATACAAATGTCTCTAAATGAATGCTTGGGAGTTGTTGTGTTTCATCTGACAAAATAATTCCTTTCCATTGTGGACAAATAGAATATTCATTTTTTAATGGCTGCTGGACACAGCTCTAGACAGCTCTCAGTGAAAATGTGTTGAAGTTAAAATGAACACTTTACTCCTTGAGAGGAGAATCAGCCTCTGCCTCATTCTGTCATCCTTCTGGGAAGAGTGTAGGGAGTAGCTCACACCATTCCTTAAATCCAGTGTGGTAAACTGTAAAAGCCATATCAAAAATAATGAAGAAAACCTTTTTTGTCAGGATCATGTGGAAGGTGGGATTCTGAAGGCAAAACAACTTTGTCAGAGTCTTTCTGGGTAAGTTGAGATTCATAAGGTACACGTGGCAACTCAAAGTCACAGGGAGAAAATGAGAATAATTGAGAACACAGGAAAACAAAAAAATCTTAAAAAGTCTATAAATAGAAAAGAGAACACAACTAGAATAGTCTTGAATCAGTTCTAGGACAGCTGAGATTTTCAAGAACAAGTTATCCTGAAGAAATAAACAAAACCCCCAAAGCAAGCTACAGACAGCTGCAAGGCATAGAAGGGAAACATTACAAATATAATAGTTTGAAATGTGTTGAGGCTACTTAAACAACAACACTAGATTGACTGTACAACAAAATATTTAGATTAACATACATATCAGAAAAAATCTGAATGATACTTGATTAGCATTTACTGAATGGTAGTAAATTCTTCCATAATTAAACCAAAAATCAATGTATTGTCAGTGTACCAAGCTGCTGTTGGTTTTTTTCCAATCCTATACTTAGACTTTGATGAAAAGCCTGGCCTTTTACTTACTCAATCATTATGTCTACAAAGTAGTAATTTTAAAAGAATCTTGGAGTTACAAGAAATTCATAATCTGATATCCTGACTCATGCATGTTTGGGATTGACAATTCTGTAGCCAGTATATATTGTAATCCACTTACTATAGCTGACCACTATTCCAAGCCAGTTGTACTTGGACAGTGCTTTGAGAAGATCAACAAGCATTGCCCAGTGATAGGAATAGATAGCTGGGGACATAAAAGATTTTTTATATATATATAAAAGTTATTTTTCATGTACACATAAGTCACAAAAAAAATTACTGAAAATATAGAGCTCTTAAAATTGCTTATAAAAATGTCAGTTAGCTTAAAACAAAGTAGTGAAATACTCAGATACAACATACATATATAAAGAAAAACCATAAATCTTACATAAGTTTCTTTTTCTTTGGGAGAAAGTAATTCCTCCAGACGGAGATGCTGGAGGTGTTCACATTCCAGGAGGTAGAAATTATTCTGAATAGCAATGTTAGCAAGCATGGCAGTTTGTGAATGTGAGCTAGCTGATATGTTGTGATGACTTTTGAAAAAACAGAAGTCATTCATTAGACTGAACTGGTACCTTGGCATCTTGGTTAAAAGTCTTTAATGACATTTCTCTATGGGATGCTGGGATAGTGTTAAGGTGGTGGTATTAAAAATATTAGTCCTGGAGAGAAGTTTATGTTTACCTAATTTCTGTGACTGTCAAAAATATTGTTCATACATCAGTAACAATGTATCTGTTCTTGTATTCAGCAGTGGTAACACCCATTATCTAGTTTTCGAAGTTCTCAATGGCAAGTAAAAGAAATTATCATCTGAACATCTAACTTTACCGAAATAATTACAGAAAAATTGTACAGACAGAAAAGGGAAAAAGGCTAGTGATCAATAAACAAATGACTAGTAACGCTCCCATGTTGAGATCACTCGAATTGTTTTCAACACAAGCCAGCTAATGAAACTTTGAAAGACTTTTTTTGACCCTTTAAATTGTAAACAGTAGAGCTTATAAAACCCCTCTGCATTAGCTATTAATAAATGAATGCTTAAGTAATTTATTAATTTATTAGATGGTGGTGCCCCTGGGAATGTGTGTGTAAGAAAGGGCAAAACGATGCCCAGGAGTGAGGGAAAAAGGGTGAGAAACACCCCTGCAAGCACCAAGGTGAGAGGAGGAGAAGGTGTTCCAGGTCTCTGAGCAGAGATTCCCCTGCCACCTCTGGAGACACTACACTGGAGAAGGTATTTTCCTGCAGCCCGTGAAAGAGCCCAAGCTGCAGCAGATATCAACGCTGCAGCCCATGGAGGACACCACACCAGAGTACGTGGTTATTCCTTGAAGGAAGCTGCAGGTCTTGGAGAGGAGCCCATGCTGGGGGAGTTCTTGAGGAACTGCTGCCCCTGGGAAGGACCCACAATGGAGCAGGTTTATCCTGAAGGACCTCTGCAGGAGCAGTGAAGAAGGAGCAGCAGAGAGGAACTGACATGGACTGACCACAATCCCCAATCCCCATCACCCTACACAGCTCAGGGCACAGTGAGGAGGTAGAGGATTGAGGGATGAAGGAGTGAGTTTGAGCCTGGGCAAAAAGGCAGGGGGTAGGAGGGAGGATCAAATCCACCACACTTTTTAAAGAAGAGACTGGACAAATACCTCTTAGAAATCATTAGCTCTTAACATGGAGAAGACGACTGAGATAATAACAGAAAATTGTTGACATTATAGATGAAGTGCCAAACAACTGTTCTTTCTCAAACTAAAGGCTAAACAAAGTAAACTCAGTGTCTCTAGAGAGCAAAAATATCAGGTACACTTCATACCATACCATGCTTAAACTATTTAGATATTAAATCTAGACACTGCTGAAATTTCAGGCTTAGTGCATCTTATACATTTAAGGATACTTATTTAAATGTTCAAAAAATAGATTTAGAAACAACTAAAAATACGTTAAAAATATGTCATTATCATTCTGTACTTCATGGGTTTAGTTCTGTATAAGATGAGCGCTAATGAGAAATCTGAAGATGCTGAGAAGCCTTGAGTGATATAAAAATGTGTTCCATGTCCTGCATGCCATGCAGCAGTAGGTGTTCTGTTCTTCAGAAATACACCCAGAAAGCAGTAATGTGGGGAACTATGTTTTTTGATAATATTCAGTGGGCATTGCCTATCTGCAGTGGAGGTAAAGCACATGGCTCATATAATTTGTTTGACTGTTTTTTTCTATTCTGTTCTTATTAGTATATGGACATGTCACATAGCAGCGACAAAACTCTGCCTCAACAAAAAATTTGTCTAGATCACGTCAAAGTTACCAGAGGAAGATGAAACTTGATTAGCTTGACATGGTGATGAGGCCTGATTGTACTTTTTTCTCTCTAGTTCATATTTCAGTCTAGTACTAACTCTGCTGAGAAGATCAGAACATATTTACAGCATTAATGAAGATAATTTCTGGCTGCCTGAACCAGCAGTGTGGAGTCAAGGGATGAGAAATGGGACGGCTCCCAGCCATTGCACCAGCAGCTATCTCAAAAATGTCTACAAATGCAACAGTGTCAGCACAATAGATAGAAAATAAGAGCTGCAGCTCATCCTTTACCACTATAGTCGGGGTTCTGGAACAATCTAGAAAACAGATTATGCTAATTCAAGTTATTTTCATCATGTTATATTTCTGTCTTCCATTCATTCTTGTGTCATATTTACTCTCAATTTTATGATGTCATTTTACTAGATATTTTCATTCATACTATGAGCCTTTCTTTCAGCCACCTCATTGAATGCCCATCCACTCCAGACTTGGATCCACCACAAAATGGGATGTAGGAGCATCTCCTTCCATCCCCCCACAAGGGCCTCGGATGCGGGGGTGGCTTGGACCAGTGTCTCATTGAGGAGATGCTTTAATGCTCCCCCTTTTCTTCAGAAGTGCTCGGGATGTTCCTGCAGTGCCGCCAAGAGATGCAATACCAGTGTCACCACATGGCAGGAGAGAGAAGATGGGCAGTCCTCGACATCTCCTTCCTCTCAACTGAGTAAACCCTACAGCAAATTCAAATTTATATTCAGTTCTCAATTGAAAGCTTCTTTTCTCCTCTTTATTCAGCTACTTTTGGCTTTTATGTTGTATTAACTTTTGTAGCTGTACTACTTAAGAGTGCCAAAGTGTAAAGAAACATGTTTGTGTGAAATACGGTGCACAAAACTGTTACAGTTGTCTAGCCAATACAAAAAAAAAATACTTTATTGCTGTCTCATGGGTAAGACACTTCTTTGAATTAGTTGATTACTGATTTAATATTTCACTGTCAGAGCACATTTTACATCTCAAAAGACAGGATAACTTAAAATATAAAAGAAGCTTACTCATATAATTTAAACACCCAGCAATAAGAAATGGGTCATCTGTTTTGAGCTTGTGTCACACATCAGACATCCAGGAGCATGAAAGTATAGAAGTGTCTCATTTAGTCCTTAGCTGAAACTAAGAGCAATAAATAAGATTCATGCACTGAACAGATCTAAGGTTCTATGGAGCCATCACTACACAAAATCAAAACCCAGATGAGCAGCAGCATCACATAAGTGCAGCAACAGTATTTACAATTGATTACAGTGAAAACTGATGAATCAGAGAAATGAGAAGAAAACAGGTTGTAATTTGCAAAACAGACAAAATTTATGAATAGAACTCCAAGACAACCATTTGTATAACTTTTTTTTTTTCTTTAGGGAAAGAACTCAACCCTTTAAAAACACGTTTCCTTCAAGGATCTGAGAAAAGGAGGACAAAACTTTAAAAGCCAGAAAGGAAAACATAAAGATTTTAGAGCAGAGAGAACTAGTAACAATGTTTCAAAACTGACTTTTATATTAAAGGAGCTTATTGAAATCTTGTCTTTAATGGGCTTTGTGAGTGCTTCCGGAAAAATTGAAAGCCTTAGAAATCAAATTGGTAGAACTGCAAGAGAAAAACAGGAAACAAAAGAATGGTGCTAATACGCTGATAGAGTCACAAAAGAGTAGCTGCTTAAAATCAGGAAATCCCAATGATAACGAAGCAGCAACATTGGTTCAGTAAAGACAATATTCTTCAGTTTTTCATATTTCAATCATAATACCCTGATTAGACAGAAGAAAGCAAAATAAACCTGACACAGAGATATAATACGGATAGAGTCCTCAAATCACTGTGAACTTTCAGAAATTACAAAACCCAAAGTATTCACTCATTCCCAAAAGTTGCTTCCTAGAGGGAATGTAAAAGCACAAAAGATTATATATAGCCAGACTCTGGTATATTAGAAGACATTTTACAATAAACTAGAACTGCATTTATGACCAACAATATGAATGTCAGGAATATTCCTTTTACTGCTAGCTGTCCTTGGAAATAGATGAACCTGCTGTCTACCTTGCTTCCTTACTACTTGGTAAGTTACAAGAAAAATAATCTCTATTTTTATCCTCTTCTACAGAAATTTACACACCCTGAGGATTCCAATCCACATTCACATGACACAGACGGAAGAAAGATTTCTTCTTCCAATATTTTCTTCTTGTTAACATGATATTTTCTTCTAATAAAAAAGGAAACAAAAAGCTCAAGTTCCTTCTTGCTTGCCATTACCATAGGAATGTATACAACAATATACCTCCCCCCTACCCCCGCCTTTTGTTCATTTGCCTTCCTGCATACCCCTCATTCCTCTTTCTTTCTTATATGTACATCCTACACCCAGTGGCTGATTGGAGGCTACTGGGTAATGTAAAATGAGGAGTAATCAAGGTTATCTTATGATAACTGATTGAAACATTTTTATCTTTCATGAAAGGGGCACCAAGAATAGAAAAATAAAGAAATTCTTAAAAAGTTTCTGAAGTACCTTAATTACGAATATTTTTTTTTTCTTCCCTTTAAATTGACCATACTTTATAGTTTCCTAGCTTCCATAAACCCCAGCGTTCTCTTGAGGACTAACTCTGAGTTATGATACTTTTCAACTTTTTATCACTTTCTTGGATTATTTTGTCTGAGTTTACTACTGCTTTTCTGTACTGCATCATTCCATCTGCTCATTCTGTTCTAGAATGAGACTGCAATGATTTTGAAGTAAAAAGGGAAATGAAAAAGATACGCTGTATGTGATTTGGGCCAGCTGCAGATTGCAGACTGGAGGGTGGGAGGCATGCGCGTACGTGGCTGTGAACTCAGAGTGGCATGACTGGCCATTAGCTCTGTGCACAAGGAGACAAGACACAATTTTCCGGGAAGAGAAGAGTTTACTTTCATCTGAAATTCCCACATACGTACAAACATTGAAAAAAACCATCCGGTAGCAGCAATGATGAGCTATATTTATTCTGCTACTTTGCAAAGCCTTATCAGTGCCACTAACTTACTTATTATTTTCACTGAATATTATGACTTTACTTCATTCTAAATAAAAACAATGTACTATCTTTTTGTAATATTGTGCCAGCTAAGCTGCACCAATGCCTCATCTTGTGGATTCTTCCTCAGAGATTTTAGCTGCCTTAGCAGCACGGTACACCAGATTGCCATATTCTGATGGCCTAGCTCATCAATAGGAAAACCTTCAAAGTGTAGTTGTGAGTCTTTTTATGCCTGTCATCTCACACCCAAATCTGAAAGAATAGCTGAAAGTTCTGAGTTTTCCTCCTTAAGAATATATCCTCATAAAGCTTTTCTTCTTTCAAAATACCTATCATGTGTGGTGTTCACCACCCAAATAACATTTCTTGTGTATTTTCCTGTTTGAATGGTCTGCTAGTAAGGCAAACTTCATTTTTCACAGTAACACCATCCATCTCTTTTTTCTGAAAGAAGGAACGTCTACATTGCATTTCAAGCTCAGACACAGTTGAACACGATGGCAACTGCCCATGTTTGAAGCCAGTTGGAAGCCAGCCCCTTCCAAATCAGAAGGAACGTAGATACACTAGATAACGTCAGACCTGAGCTAATGAGCTGCGATGAGAAACAATGTGCATTAGCTAAGGTTCATTGTCTGACATACACAGCTTCCAGGCGGGTTAGCAAACTGGTAGGGCAAATTCACGTCTGCCTGCGAAACACTGTATAGACATATCTTTCATTAGAGCAGATAATAGATGTCCCATTATGAGAGACTAGATTAGACGTGAGATCCTATTCCCCACGGTGGCTGTCCCTTCACACAGAGCCTGATCCAGTGGGAATTCAGCTAGCACCGAATCCTGTTGGCTTCAGCTGATATTTTCTAGTTCATTAAGCTTGTCTCGCTATTGTTCTCTCCTACAATACCATCCTGTTCAACAAATTCATTGGAACGTGCCAAGTAGCACTGGAATTTTTGTTTGAAAACCAAAACATGAGGGACTTTTTATAAACTTTCCGGTTTTGGAAATAGGTTTCTGTAAAGAAGCACAATTTACTTAGCATTGGTTATGAATATTAAATCAGCAGATGTGTTCATCAATCAATAAATTGCAGATTACATAGCTGACACTTCATCTATTTTTTTAGCATTATGGAATCAGCGTTGCTGTTTCATAAAGCCTAGGTCAAGTTTGTACATTTGTAATGCTTCCAACTTGTTTGAGCAGGTGTGCTCCTGTCTCTGTTGGGTAGTTTGGCAAACTACCTTGCATTTGTAAATTTGCAACAGATGTCCTAGCTTTGAAGCATATGTGTTATATAGCCTATAAACTGCATGAAATAAAATTATCAGGACATTGCAAATTTATGAACTGACTTGCTGAAATTTCAACTATTGCAAAATCCATTATTGCTTCTCTGCTGTTGGACATTCTTCTGCATTCAGACTATAAGAGACATATAAAACAATACCACTGCTGTGTTGTTGTTTTTTTTCCATAGGTATAAGTATGCATTATGCTAAAAATGGCAATGTACAAGCAGACATTAAAATCCAAATTTATCTTCATGTGAACTAATTGGATGATTCTGGTAAAACAAAAGGTACATCTTTCCTTCCTCTCTCTACTGGACCTCACTTGGAAGCTATCCTGCCTCAGTAAATAGGAAAATGCCAGATTTTTTTTTTTCCCCTCAGTTTATTCTTATTTATGTTGTAAGTGCTTCGTGTCTTGGTTCTGCCATCATCCAGCTAAGACCGGACACAAGACACCAAAACACTACAGGCAGTTCTCACGGTATTTGCTGCCCAGATTTTCAGACTCAGAAGGTTTGAATAATCAAGCTGGATCCTGGAAGCTATTCAGACTCCCCTCCCACCCCCCGCTCTTTTTTGTTGTTGTTCATTTTGTTGTTGTTTAAACTGAATTGCCAAAGCTTTTGAGATTTATCCACCACTAGTTTAATCCACATTTTGTTTTGCTTGTTGTATTGTGTGAACTGTGACTATATAACACATTTGAGCCCCAGATGGAATAACGAATTTTAAATATCCCATAAAAATATTTAGCATTAAAGACTACATAACAAGGTTCTGGTATTTGCCTTCATTTTAAAAGGCTGGTGAACTATACAATTAAGAACTGCATATGCAGGCTTTTAGCACTAATGCAACATATTATGTTATACATAATTTATACATAATAATATATGCTTTAATCCATACATATGTTTGGATTTCCTTTACATTCAAAACATTAAATGTAATTTTCAATATAACTTTAGAACACGAACTTAGTACACTTTAATCCCCCCAAAAGCCTAGCCCCCCACCTCTTACTCACAATTAAATAAACATTTGCTGATAAATATTAAATGACAATAAACTATCTAATAGTTAATGCATTAAATACATTTTTTTCCCCCCATCTCATTCAGTGAGCATATCAGATCTGACTAAACCTCAATTTTATAAAATGTCAATTTTTCACTGTCAAAATTCAATTTACTGGTAAAAGGACAAAAACATTTAGAAACAAGCTACTCTTATCTTTTCTTACAATAGTGCTCCAAACTTAATAATTGGATTTTATCATTGCTTATCACTGTGTGAGGGAGGAAAAACTACTATGAGAAAAAAGAAAATAAGAACTAGTATATACTTCAGGCTAGAACATTATCACACATACTTTAACTTCCAACCAAGTTATCTGAATTACTGATTATTTAGCAAATGGTGAGGCACTTTCAAATGCATTAATTCACTCAGAGCAGTGACATGCTCCACATACCTTACCACAGAACTTATAGCAAAAATATAAAAGTTACTGCCAGAACTCCTCTGGTACAGAAAGACAGGAGGATGTTCCATGGGACTCCTCTTCCCTACCACAGCTTTTCCCTGGGCTCCAGGAAGGTTGTTTTTGGCTGCCTGCGATCATTGCCCAGGACGGTTGGAGCAGAGCATCTCCGCTGTTCCCACCCTGCATGCCAGGTGTACCTCTTGAGTCGAGCCAGTAAACCTCTTCCCACAGCTGATGTTGATTTTGCTCATCAGAGCTGGGGCTGCACAACAAATTTCAACTCTTCAGCTTCTGAGAGATGACAGATGAAGCTGGCAATACTCATATTACACAGCATCTGGTTTATAAACTGTTGAATTTCATATTTCTCGTTCAGCATTTAGCTGATGTCTGATTATGACAGGAAAACTAAGAATCAAGACTAAATCACATTTTGTTAGTTGACCATTACTCTGCCCACAAACCCCATCCACAGTGTATTCGCTTTTCTGGAAACTACATATAGTCTGTGCTGAAGAGGTGATATGGAATGGTATTTGTGAGTATCTTAAAATTGGAAAGATTTTTAATTTTAACAATGACAGAGCACTGCCACCTTTCACATATAGAAAAAGAGATAGTAGGAGATGGACTTCAGTTGAGAAGTGAGGAATAACGCTTAGTATATCTCATACCTAAAAGATTAAGCCAGCTCCATTTAAGATCATCAGTGATGGAGAAGCTAATAATTTTTTTTCCAAAATTATTTGATAATGTCGGTCCCATTGCAGACACTTTATTTTTTTCCTGCAAATATGATTTCATTGAATGTATCTGCTTTATCTTGAATGAAGGTTAGGTCTAAGACATGTTCCAGAAACAATGTCAATGTTGGAAAAATCTTTCCAGCAACCAAGCAAAATGCTGCCCTTGAATTTTGTAATAGTAGCAATAGTAAGAGACTACAAAACTACATTAGCCCAGGCTGGGCCATATGAGTACAGGTTCAATGAAATTATTTGATGCATAAAAATTTCCATTTACTCTAAAATGGTACCATTAAACATTCAATTCAAAGAC
Source organism: Grus americana (assembly GCF_028858705.1). Lineage (NCBI taxonomy): Eukaryota > Metazoa > Chordata > Aves > Gruiformes > Gruidae > Grus > Grus americana. The sequence goes on from NC_072852.1 coordinate 112,938,862, forward strand.
CAGAATAAAGCACTTAACAAATTTAAAATCTACTTCAAGCCTACAAAAGTAATTCCTGTACCTTTTCTGTAAGGTTGGAGATATTTGAACTATCATAGTTATTATTGACTTATTTGAGTAATTAAGTAGGTATGAATTTCAATTTACTGACACATCCTTATACCATATGGAATTTACATTCTAAAGTATTTGTATATATACGTATATGTAAAACAAAAGTGTTCCTAGGTACAGAGGAACTGTAGAATGATTCTTTGAGAACTCAGAAGGAATAAAAAGAATCCAGCTAAGCACAACTGAGCTCCCCAAGGGAGAAAAATTCCTGTTGCCCTGAATAAGATTTGGGATCACCTTAACAGATAACCTTGTACAAGGTGCCTCAGAGCAAGAAAGGTATAGACCAATGTGACACATTTTACAGTAGAGAAATAGGTTTTTTCTACCAGTAACAGTAAAATCTCTGCAAAGTAATGATGTAGCACGGTCTGCACTGCAGTTTCACTGCTCATGTGAAGAAAGAAAGCAGTGACATATGCCAAACCATATCACCTGCTGGGGACCAGAGTGTGTGTGGCCTCTGCATGTGTGTGCACGCTGAAAGTAGATGGAGGTTCCTGCTAAATGAGTGGCAAGACTCCAGCTGAATTTGTCATTGCAAGTTCAGAACCATACAGGAGAAATTAAATACTTTCCCAACAGTTTGTCTACAAGCGCTCAGTGAAATGTCTGAAAAAGAAGCCAGCCTTCTTCCTTCCTCAGGCAATTAGGGTGCCACATGGGACCCAACAAATTAGTTCAGTCAAGCCCAGCTAAACATCATGTATGTTTAGCAATGATATCTGTGATTTCCTGCCCTGTCCCTGCAATGCTGTGGTGGCAAGGCAGAAAATACAACTAGTGCTTTATTGTAGACTTCCAGAGCAACAAACAACACAAGAATTAAGTGTGTTTGGAAATAGATATCTTAAAAGATGAAAGCTTGTGTTAGCTCATATATTCCCATCCTAAACTGGCTGCTGTAGCAACACAGATTTCAAAAAAGCAACCACAAAGCAACTTCAAAAGGGAATTGTGCAAACTCGAATTGACTGGAGAAAATACATTTAATTGGCAAGATTTTATTAGTGTAAAATTGGCTATCTCCAATCTCATAGTGTTGAGTAAATGGTCAACTCAAATCGCAAGGGTACAAAAGGCACAGTCGAATCTGATGAGTCAACAAATGTTTACAGGACTGGTGCCACAGCCAGGGGTTCAGCTACTTAGACCATGAGAATTCCTTTGAGAAATCTGGTCTACTGGGGGCTATGTGGTGTTCATGTGTCAGAGAAGAGGAAGAGCATCTTTGGTCATAGGCTTGCCAAGCTGCTGGAGAGAGCTTTAAAAGAAAGTTACCAGGGAAGGGGAATGTCAGTTACCCAGCATATAGAGAAGGCTGAGGTACTCAATGAATTTTTTGCCTCAGTCTTCACCGGCAAGTGCTCTAGCCACAGAAGGCAAAGGCAGGGACTGGGAGAAGGAAGAACTGCCCACTGTAGGAGAAGATCAGGTTCAAGATCATCTAATGAACCTGAGGGTGCACAAGTCCATGGGACCTGATGAGATGCATCCATGGGTCCTCAGGGAACTGGCAGATGTTCTTAATCCACTATCCATCCTATTTGAGAAGTCATGGCAGTCCGGTGAAGTTCCCACTAACTGGAAAAGGGGAAGCATAACCCCCATTTTTAAAAAGGGGAAAAAAGGAAGACCCGGGGAACTACAGGTCGGTCAGTGTCACTTCTGTGCCTGGCAAGATCATGGAGCAGATCTTCCTGGAAACTATGCTTAGGCACATGGAAAATAAGGAGGTGATTGGTGACAGCCAACATGGCTTCACTAAGGGCAAATCGTGCCTGACAAATTTGGTGGCTGCTTACAACAGGGTTACAGCATTGATGGATAAGGGAGGAGCAACTGACGTCATCTACCTGGACTTGTGCTTTTGACACTGTACCACACGACATCCTTTTCTCTAAACTGGCGAGACATGGATTTGACAGATGGACCACTTGGTGGATAAGGAATTGGCTGGATGGTCGCACTCAAAGAGTTGTGGTCAACAGCTCAATGTCCAAGTGGAAACAGTCACGAGTGGCATTCCTCAGGGGTCAGTATTGAGACCGGCACTAACATCTTTGTTGGCAACATGGACAGTGGGATTGAGTGCACCCTCAGCAAGTTTGCTGACAACACACTGGAGGGAAGGGATGCCATCCAGAGGGACTTTGACAGGCTTGAGAGGTGGGCCCATGAGAACTGCATGAAGTTCAACAATCCCAAGCACAACTACACGTTGGGTGGAGAATGGATTAAGAGTAGCCCTGAGAAGAAGGACTTGGGGGTGTTGGTGGACAAGAAGAATAATCTGTAAAGTGCTTTGACAATGAAAACAAACATGATTGGTAAACTTGAAGTAGGAAACACACCAAAGTTAATATGGTCAAAGTGACATGCTAGGAAAATCAATAGCCACAACATGGATGGTATAACAACATGTGTCAGTGTTTGCAGTGCATTCTTTTGAAACCTTAGAAAGTTTTCTTATTAGATACTCATCAGTTACCACAGTTAACATTGGTGATTCTAACTTGTCCAAAGCGCAGTGTATTTCAGTGTAAGAATGTGCATATTTTTGACAGGTAAATAAACTCATTGCATTGTTGATCTTTGAAAATATTAAACTTTTTTCCCTTTCCTATATTGTTAAAATGATACAAAATGACTTCAGAAAAAAAAAGGAATTTAAATCAAGTCTAGGATATTAAAGAGCCTGTCACTTTCCAGCAGCTTACACAGAAGAATAAGTTTTTTCTGTGATTTCTAGTGAAATGGCCAAATTTATATTTGCTTTAATATACTTAATGATTGTGAGTGAAAAAATGCAGTAAAATTCTAATTAAAAAATCAAATTTTCAAATGAGCACTTGGTCAAATGAACTACAAAAACGTAATAATTATTCCACAGCAAAAAACAGAAAGAGAGAGTCAACATTTGTTTTGCAAAATAGAATTAGTGGTGGTCATAAAGGAAGACCAAACATCAAGACTGCACCGCAAAATATAATTTGGTTACAAAAATGCTGAGAGTGACAAAATAATTTTGCTTATTTCAAACATCCAACTTGAAAGATCTGATTGCTGTATCACTGACACATGAAACAGATGAGCATATTTTATTTCAATAGCTTTATTCAAAACATAAGATAGTAGTCCTTTTCTTGATATTTTGTTGAAGAATCATTGTTCATGCTTTAGAGGTTGAGGAAATCTCTATGAGGAGTCTCATAAAAAGGTAAACATACAAATAAACTCCAAATATTGGATCTGACACATTTTTCAGTGTCACTCAGAAATGGCTCCTGCAAATGAATGTGAGAGCTGTGTTTTTGGATGCTAACAAACGCAGGCGTGATTCCTAGTATTGCTATGGTACTGTGCATCAGCTGCTGGTGTTTCACATTCTCTGGAAGAGAGAATTTAATTTATGGCTCTGTTAAGTCATTTATCTTTCTATTAAGCACTGCAAATTAAAGTACCTCACAATAGATATAAAATAATCTGTCAATAACAGCATAATAATAACTTTGTATCAATTGCAAGTGAGAATTCTTCATGAGACATTATTAAAGGCAATACATTTCCCTTATAATACTTCTATTACTGTAAGCAAGCATACCACTATATGCATAAAGGGACCATTTACTCCTTGAAAGTATAAAGACAATTGTTTTTTAGACATGTCTTTTAACTACCTATTGATGGAAAACTTGCAAACAAATAGAAGCCACTTCTCTCAGTCATTAAACTTATCAATATATTCTCACTCAGCACAAAATATGTCAGTGCATTTTAACTGTTGCTACGCAATTCCATGACACGTTAGGACAGTATGAAAGTAGAGAAAATATTTTATTTAAATGACAAAACAATATTACCAGATATTCCTAAAACAATATAATGTATTTAAAGATACTGGTTTTCTGTCAAGGCTGCTGTTGCTGTTAGTTCCCAATGTATGCTGAGTTTACTACCAGTGGGCTTTTGAAAAACAGAGAACAAAATGTGTACATTGTGCCAGAGGCACCAAATTTCTTACAATGTCTTACCATTTCCCAAGATATTTTTTGCTAATACTGAAGATCTCAAAGCTTTGTTCAGTTAGTGACATGGCAAGACTGACACATCTAGTGAATTATTAAAGCAACAAGTAAAACATAATCTCTCATAATCTCTCCAATGATGAACTAGAGTCTATTTACAAGTAATGTGAGTGTCAGAAGGAAAGGATGTAAATGAACGTTATTTACCAAACTCTCATCTTGTCACCTGTTTAAACACTTGCACGTATGTTTAATTTCATGAAGAAGCAATTGCAGACAGAAACCCAGAAAACTCTGAAAACCAAAAACTAGATAACCAACTTATAGTATGTAAGATCTTTCCTCTATAAATGCATACATGATGTGTACATGCATTTTATACCGTTATGCTACAATACTTCGTTGATTCAGTCTTGCTGAGGCGACATAATGTTTCTTATGGATGTACTTCCAGTGCAATACAATTTTTATGTACAGTAACGCTTTGGTTGTCTTGCAAATAGATGGCACTAATTGACTTGCATGTATCCATCTAACAAGTACTGAAGTTGCATTCCCAAATAGTTGCCCTTTGTAGCTTTTGCTGCCTCTAGGTTGAGATTTGATTGCAGCAGCAGGAATAACATCAGATCTTCAAACTGTAATCATATTTTTCAGCAGTGTGTATCACTTATTAACTTTTATTTGATTTCCCTTTGGCACCCACAGCTCCAACAAATGTTATCTTCTTGTTCAGTTTTGTCAAGATCATGAACCTGGCAATAAGTGCTGTAGCTGAGATTCTCACCAAATAAACAAACCCTGGAACTGTGCTTTAGCTGCTCAGGTGCAGGGAGTGTCCTGTCCCGCACTAGAAAGCCAAGCTCAGAAGCTGGAATGGCTGAAAAGAATCTGTCCTATTGATGGTGAGGCACTCAAAGGAGAAAAAGAAAATCCTGATCTTTGAATTGTAACAGAATTTGCTTTAATATCAGGTCTTCTGCTGCACACCACAAAAGAGAAAGCATTCCTTTTTCCTAGGATGACACGGGGTTTTACTTGATACCTTCTAGTTGAGGGAGGTAGTTTGTTTGTTGCATTTGGTTTTGAAGAAGAACCATATGAGCCTATATTAATGCAATTGTATTGGCTTGGAAATATTTCTCCTTGGATAATGTCCAAAATATATTAATTACCTGCCTTTTCTTTTTCTCATTAGTGTACAGGAATGAAAGATAGATTGATAACCTAAAGAGACAGATAAGATTTGCAAATGAAACTAATATTCCATTAAGTAAGTTTCTGGACAGATGATGTAAAATTAAAATGAACATGACTTTTCTGGGATAAAAGTTTTCAGAACGAATCACCTAAAAAGCGAATCATTTTTAGAAACCTTGGCTTTCCAAGTGAATTGAATAAATCGAAAACTACCTTATTGAATTAATTTGGCTTGTTTTTCTACTCAAAGAACGCCTCAGAAAAGGTTTCTCTTTCATTGAAGTTTCTTTATTAGTTAAATTTATTATGCGATTTTTTGCTAGCTTTTTGAATCTATGGATGTACTTAGGAGCAGTTCAATATTAATATTCATTATTCAATAAATTTTAATTAAAAATATTGAATAATTTGGTATAAATTATTTGAAGAGTGTGGAATAATTTATTTTTGCTGACAAGATGGATCCTCTATCCAGATACTGGTCCATAAAAGGGTTTTGAATTTAAAATTATCTGAGCGAAAGGGCTAGAGAAGTACCAAAAGTACCAAGACTGTCATACCCTTTCCCCTTTAAGCCATGCAGTGACTAGCTGGCACCTAGCTTATAAGAAAGAAATTAATACTGAATTTGAGAAGATTTGGGTTGAAACACATGTAAAAATAATGTTCTGAATAACTGAAACCCTTTCTAGAGATGTTCCTAAAGGACTCTCATGGAATCTTTTTTATAAAGTGATTCCTTAACTGGTTGCAAGACAGCATTCTCAAGTATTTTTTCGATAAATAAAGTTTGGAAGTAACTGGGTTGGGGTGTTTGTTTGTTTGTTTGTTTGTTTTAGGGTTTTGCAGGTTTTTTTTCCCTACATAAATTATAAACTTCTTAAACTCCTATACATTATTCCCTCCCTCTCCTCCTCCCTTCTACCCCCTCTGCCCCCCCCCCCCAAAAAAAAAAAAATAGTGGAAGATAATATGCTTTACTCTATGAAAAGAAGTGGGGTTCAGGTTTCATTTGCTGCCATGAGTAAAACTTCAGAAATAACACAAAAATCCCAATAAGGATTATATTAGAACTATATAATCTTTTCCTGAAGAATACTTCACATACTTTCTACATACAATAGAAAGAAAACTGCCAAAAAATTCATCAATTCAAATATACCCAATAACAAACTCATGTCTTGAACCTCAGATTCAGGTACAATTAAGCAGACATTCCTGTTGTGTAGGTTTTGTTGTTATTACTATCTATTTTCTTGCAGTGGGAAATTAAAATATATAAGAAAAGATGACAAAATATAAATTATGACAGGGAAATTGCAGCTGAAATTTTCTATCTGAAAGCTGAAGTTTTAGATTAAAGAAGATATTTGTGAATACATGTCAAATCCTTTATATTAGCTTTGAAGATATCTTTTGTACTAATACATTGCAATACTACAACTTCCAACACTGAAGACTGCAGTGGTGACTGAAAATCATGATGCAGCTGCTATAAAATTTTCAATAAATATTTAATAACTATAATAGGAGTAGCATCTTACCTAAAATAGTTGCATGGCACTTATTATAATGTTATCTCAATGTGTCACATGCAATGTATTTGAATTTATGACACCTGTTGGGGAAGAAAGTCATTGTAATCAGAAGTGAGAAATGGCTTCCAAGGCTGGCCCAAGGCGGATATATCAGGTCCCTTAATTAAAACCAAACCAAACCCAACCAAAACCATAACTAGGTAGTGATTAATGATTTTTTAAAGCTCCAATCCAAGAGCGTCTGAGCATGAAGATATTAAAGACTATCTTTTAAGCCAATGTCCCTTTTGGCTAAATAAATTAACAAAAGGGTTAACTGCAACAACAGACAGCCTAGTATGTCAGTCAAAGAACTCATGTATACCTTTTCCAATTCTGGTAAGAGATATACACAATATATCACATTTTCTTAGTACTTCAAGACAATTAAGAAATCAATGATTGTATCAGAAAGTCTCCTGCCATAGAGTTAACCTTATAGCTTCACTAAGCTTTCAAAAGGGATTTAAAGCAACCACATGTAGGGGAGGCTTTGTCTAAGTCCTCTCTGTCCTTAAAAATAGATCTGAGGTACCGTGCTTTCTCTGTCCCAGTACTGGGGCTAAGAAAAAAGCAGACAGAGCCTTAGTAATATCAGACTACTGTATGTCTCTTTCCTTCTCTGTCTCCTCTTTTTTATCTTTAACTCTTTGAGGAGTGAAGAAAGAAAATCATAAGAGCAAGGAAAGAGTTCTTTTGAAAAATAAATCCTTTAAAGCCAGGTGATGAATACTTGAGCTGTACCAGCAGTTATGAGAGAGACAGTTATTTTTATCTTTTTTTTTTCCTGCCTTGTATTTAGATGGGACAGAAATTTATTATAAAACTACAGTCATAGGACAAATTTTAAAGTATGTATGTCTAAGATTAGTGCCTGTTTAAATTATAGTTTGCTGTATATCCAATAAAGTTTTAAAAATCAGCTGACTGTAGTTTCTCTTCCACAGCTCCAAAACAAAATACACCTCCAAATCCATAATTACCGTATTAATTCAGAGTCTTACTACAGAATGGAAAGGACCTTCTCTTAAATAGGGTGAGCTGTTTTCAGTAGCAAGGACAATTGTGGCTAGTAGCCATACCCCATTCAAGAGATTCAGAGGGCTCTGTTGTCTGAGACATATCAAGACCACTCTATCTTCAACAGCAACTATTGCCTTTTATGGTAAGGAAAAAGCAAAGTCAGGAAAGAAGTCAAAATTTTCCTTATTATATTTCTCACACAAAAATTGCCAACTCTCTCACCAAATAAATAAAATATTAAAGTTCAGCACCTGCTATCTCTTTGGTGGTATTTCCTAAATATTTACCTGAGGTAAGGTAATTTATTCAGCTTATGGTGCTGTTCTACCTATATCTTAATTAAAATGTACCATAAATAGAGCAAGCTCTACTTCAAGAGAAAACTCACTCCAGTGCAAAGGAGCATATAAATGACATGCCCAGCATCAATGTGGAGGCTCAGGTTTAAACCCAAATCCTGACTCTTCAGTGCTTAGTGCTACGAGCTCACGTGAGCACGCTGAACTCATAACATGTGCCTATTTAGTGTTGGCCAACCCAGAGGAAAACTCATAGTCCAGGTATGGTAGAGAGGAGAGAGTAACTTGCTTGAGCACGTACGATTTCTGCAAACACCTGATGAGAGGGATAGAGTGCCTCTTGCTCGTAACTCAAGGCAGTGATCTCACCCTCATTACTTCAATTCAAAAGCAGGCCCTGCCTGAGGTCAACCATTCTGGGTGAAGCAGGAGTGCTTGCAAGTTAGGAATGAAACCATGTGCAACGGTGGGGACAAAGGGTCAGTAGGGCATGCTGCTCAAGTGAAGCATGGATACAATTAAAGCAAATAGGTGAGCTAGAGCAGGTGCTTCATTTGAATATATAAAAGTTTCAGACCCACACTGAGGTACAGATGGCACAGACAGCATAGCCATGCTCCCTGTGCTGCAGAAGTCAGAACAGATGCCTATAAAATGTACCTCTGTGACTGGCTCGGAATTGCTTAGGCTGTTTTTCACATGCAGAAAATGGAACAGCAACCTACTTCCTCGGTATTAACTCCCTTGCAGAAATGGGAGCTTCTCTAATTTTCTGCTAGTAAGGAAAGTAAATATTTACAGGAAAACTCTTTGCTTGACAGGTTTTTATTCCAGCTGAAAATACTTGGTTCCTTAGCATTTGGAAAGTAGACTTGTCCGTACAATTTGTTACTCTGCATTTTGAGGAATCACTGTGTGTAAACACTGTATTTCATTTCTTCTAGACAAATCCAGAGGGACTTTGACAGACTTGAGAGGTGGGCCCGTGCAAACTGCATGAAGTTCGACAAGGCCAAGTGCAAGGTCCTGCACGTGGGTCAGCACAATCCCAATCACAACTACAGGCTGGGCAGGGAATGGATTGAAAGCAGCCCTGAGGAGAAGGACTTGGGGGTGTTGGTGGATGAAAAGCTCACCATGAGCTAGCAATGTGCACGTACAGCCCAGAAAGCCAACCGTGTCCTGGGCTGCATCAAAAGAGGCGTGACCAGCAGGTCGAGGGAGGTGATCCTGCCCCTCTACTCAGCTCTCGTGAGACCCCACCTGGAGTACTGCGTCCAGCTCTGGGGTCCCCAACATAAGAAGAACATGGAGCTGTGGGAGAGAGTCCAGAAGAGGGCCACAAAGCTGATCAGAGGGCTGGAGCACCTCTCCTATGAGGACAGGCTGAGAGAGTTGGGATTGTTCAGCCTGGAGAAGAGAAGGCTCTGGGGAGACCTAATTGTGGCCTTTCAGTACCTAAAGGTACCAAGGTACCTAAAGGCCGGGTTGGATGGGACTTTGAGCAACCTGGTCTAGTGGAGGGTGTCCCTGCCCGTGGCAGGGGGGTTGGAACTAGATGGTCTTTAAGGTCCCTTCCAACCAAAACCATTCTATGATTCTATGATTCTATGAAATACCATTCTTCCAGTACTTTTTAATTTCATTTTTACTGGTACTACTTTGTGTTTTGATGCTACAAACATTTCTCCTTTCTTTGAGTTAAATGATTTTTGTAGCAGCACATGTTTCCTAGACACAGACATCTGAGGAGAAACAGCTGAGCATTTGTAATCCTTGCCTATTTCTATATTGTCAACCCAAAGACAGTATGACCTTAGTTTCTAAATGCTTTCTTTTCCTCTGCACTGGAGGTAGTATCTTTTAAGCAACACAGTTACATTTTGTGCATCTGTAAAGCCCCCTGTGTGGTGATGTACACATTGTTCATGGGAAAAACAGTGAGTGTGGCATCTCAAAAGAGTTTCTTTTGCAGCTGTCACAGAAAGAATAATAAATCTTACTGTTCAATCAAAAAAACCCAGCAGGTTTCATCCTGAAATCTAACACTGGCTATTTTTCAGATTATATGGAATATACATCCACTTGTCTCTTGGCTTTACAAATGTTATACGAGATTTGGGGCTGCTGCTAGGTAGAATGACACCTACTGAATCAGATGACAATTGTTCTTATATTGGAAATCTGAATAGCCACCCAATATTTTCCCTTGGTATCAGTAGGCTGATGGCCTGACTGGTTCTTTGGAGCTCCAGCATCTAGTGAGACAGTCCTGGCAGACCTGGTTTTATTTACTTGAGCAATTGATGAAAGCCCCACATCCAGGTTTCCAGAACTGTCATTTTTCTTGAAATATCTTCCAGTTTGGATTTTCACAAGGAGAGAGATCTTGACAAAATATTTGGTCAGTCAGCCATGTACTACATGTGCTTATAGGAAGCTATTCCTCATACATTTATTTTCTCTATTTGGCATTTCCAGTTTTTCGGTTTATTAACAGAAGTCTCTGCTCATTATCCTCAAACGGAATGGCTGGGATCCACTTTACTCTGGTAAAGTTTTCTGGTTCCACACAGGAAGCTGGATGATACCTTCTTTTTCACAGCTGCTAAAAGTTTTATATGCCATCGTTAAAGAATTACATAGAAGTTTAACTAAGTAAAATATCCTTCATATTGGTCTTTAAAGTGTCATGTATATGTTTTAGCTGGAATTCTTAAAAATAGAATGGATCAAATTTTTACAGCTTTAGCCTTAAAAGAAAAAAAAAAAAGCTAAAAAAAAATCTTGCTCCTTTAAGAGCTATTTGCATATTTTATAATAATCTTCATACGAAACACTCCCCAGATAAAACACACAATAGTCTTTTGGACGTGTACCAGAAACTACAGTGACTCTTCCTCCTGTGATTGCCCTAACTCATGTCTGAGAGAGTTGTTCTCTGCCTGTGAATCCCAGTGAATTCTCATCCCAGTGAATCCCTAGGTATTTCCCGCCATGTGAAACAGTGTCGGTAATAGAAACCGAGTGTGCCTACAGCTGTCCAGTCTTTACTCCAGTGACTATGGAGCTCTCCCATGAGGCAAGAGGGATTTACTGAGATTTACCATACTGCTGGAGAGGGTTACACACAGTGTGTTACTGAGTAGGATGGGACTTTGCTGTGTCTGAAAATAAAGCCTGATTGTTCTGCAGTTTTTCAGAACAAAGATCAAGTTTCTGAGCCCTGAAGGGTGCAGACCTCTGCATATCAAAGAGACTTTTCTCCCTATTTATAGTACCTAGCTGCTAGCAAGCAACAGGACTTAGGGGACACCTCTGTCCTCAGCCCTCCTGGGCTACTTTAGTTGGAACTATCCTGCAAGTATAAGCATTTAACCAGAGAGGTTTGCCTGAGGAGAGGGAAGGATCTTGATGGGCAGATACCCACAATACAGGGGTACAAGTCAGCGAACAGACGAATCATGTTGGAAATCCTGTGTTCCGTCTCTTGCTGACACTGAATTTATCCTTCATACTGGCAGAGTTACACAAGAAAGTATTCACAGCCCTATTCAGCCTAAATTCAGCTGAAACCAATGCAGTGAGTTTTTTACTACACTTTCAGATATGAATTAAATTCTACACACTCATTTTTGAAATATTTAATGGTTTCTGTAAAACGTAACTCCAGGAATTGATACGTTACCCTTACGCCTAATAGTCAGTGGAATGACAGCCACGCTGCTGTAGGAGTATTGCAGCTCTGCATTCTCTTAGCCACTGGAAATCTTGGCTTTTATTAAAAACTTGGGTAAGGGCAAAGGGGGTAAGCCAAAATTAGCCTACAGCTATACTATAGACATGGAATCACATATATAACCTCACTAACAAGAAGTAGATTGTGTGTGTGCCAAGACTAATGGCACCTTTCCTGTACAGCAGATTCCACACATTGTTTCCTGATTCGTCTGTTTTTTCCTTGAAGAATAATTAATGCACTCATTCACTTTCTTTAGGTCATTCATCAGTGTATCACTACCAACTGATTGGTCAATACCAAAACTGCCTCTGAAAAAGTTACCAAGGTCAAAAATAGCACTCTAGGTAATACTTTGCCAAGTTTAGACAAGGCATGTTTATGCCTAGTCTAATCTTCTACATTTAATTCCACAGCAAGCACAAGGAGTTAGAAATAAAATGTTGTGGTATTATGAAAATATGTCTAATTTATCATACAAAATGAAACACCTAGTGTGCAGAAAAGTGGTGACTATTCAAATGGTATAGAATGGGTTTGAACCTAATTAGCAGATTTGCACTTCCTGAAATTCCATACACTTTTACGTGAGGAGTTATAAGAGGCTGCGCTGTGACATAGACCTAATTTTTATAAAGGATTTTATATTCTTTCTATCAATTGACTAATCCTAGAAATGAACCTATTTATCTTCCAAGTACACAAAGAAATCTGGGAATGCTCTCAGTAATGGGATTACACTTTCAGAAAACCCTAAACTAGTATTCTGTATGATACATTTTCTGGTTTTTCATATTTTCAGAAATAGTTATTTCTTTACATGGGGATTGAAGACCTCTTTTTTAATTACGATGATTATACTTTTTTCTTCTCATCTCATCATGTTTCCACTGGAGCACAAAAGCTACAACTGTCCAGTATAGAAGTAGTTCAATAAGGGGATGATCAATTCATGGCTGATTATTGGAGAATGAATTACAGGAAAAAATAAAAATTTGTTATTATATTAAATATAAAAAATATTTTAGATTTCCAAACAAAATGGAATATAATAAACTTTACGACAATCTAGGTCTGCTGCTTAAACTCCTATAAGTTGGGGTATCTTTGCACCTAATAGTAAACACTTGTATATTTTCCACTAACTTTGATTTTGCTCCTGCCATTACGTTAACTACTGTATCTTCAATAATGCAGTTAATTATCTCCACTAAAGTTTGAAATCAGCAAAGCCATTAAGAGCATACCTAAAGTTCAAAATATGTGATTTCTAACAAGATATTTTAGGCAGCTGATAAATAACAAAGTCTTTGCTTTGTTCTATATGAGTGATAATACACCATCCCCACTGTTCTCATTTTCAGGATTTTTTTGTAAAAGTCACTTTGAAGAAATACGATTTTTTCCTTGAGATACCTTACATTGGATTATTGCAAGTGATTTTCATTGTAATATAATGTCCTAAGTGAGAGAGAACAACAAACACATGATTTTTTTGAGTTGTGTCTCAGAGCTGGCTACCAATAAGTCTTCTTTGAAAATGGAACAGAGTTCTAAAAAGATAGCTCTATTCAAAGGCAGATAAAACGAATATTCTTTTTCTCCATTCAGGAAAACAAAGTAAAGTGAACTACAGCTCCAGTAAGACCATTTTGCTCTGAAGTTAAACAGTCTCAGTCTTCTACATGAAGACAGTTTCAAGTTGCCAAGTAAAAATTGCTTCTTTTGCTTTGATTGTTAAAGAATCAAATTACAAATGTTCTCCAATTTGTCATATGAAGTTTAGATGGATGCTATTTGAAAAACTTCCTTCTTTTTACCGCAAAAGGCAAAGGAGAAGAAGAGCTTTCAACTAAATAAAATAAGTTGTCTTTTAGTATTGAGTATGCACAACTGAGAATAATTGTTTAAGTCTGTCATTTGTGTAGAGAAAGCTTTCTGAAAGTTAAAATATTCACTGTAAGGTCAACTTCATGCAGAATAAACATCTATTCATTAATTCATGCTTTTCATGGAAGAAAGTACATAAAGGGCACGCTTTGGTAAAGATTAAGTCATCCTTGAGACTGAAATATTGTACTGGTAGTCAAATGCATACATTTGTCCATCTTGGAGAGACAATCATAAAAACTATTTTTAGTGTCAGAAAAAAACCCAAAAAGGTGTAATAACTTGAAAGCGAAGTTACATATACTTATTTTTCTAAATTGTGAAGAAGATTTCAAGAAATCAAAGTGGACAAAAGAATATAATTAGAATCTGATAAGAAGATACAATATGATTATCCAAAGCTATGTTTTGGTGTAAACAGGAAATTAATTTTTAATAATAAAAGTTCTGTTATATTCTGAATGCCAGAAGAAAATAGGATTTTTTTTTTTTAATAAATACATTCCTTACTTCATACAGATAAGTATGATCTAAACTGGAAATATATTAATGAAACATATTAAATTGAAGATTAGTAAAATAGAGAGGAAGAAAAAAAGAAAAATATTAATTTTGTAACAATTGGGTTTAAAAAGCTATTTTTTCCTTCCTTTGTCTTTGTTTACAGCTGAAATTGCAGCCTTTCTTCATATCGGCTAGGCAATTTGAAGCTAAGTGCAAAACCTGACATTATTCTTTATTTCTTTATCTAGACCAAAATTTGATAGCATCTGGAATAATTTAAATCTTTGCAAATGCACCAGGAAAACAAAATATCAAAGACTTTTTCTCCCTCTTGAAAAACAAGGATGTATCTTGGACACATTAAAATAAACAGGAATTTTCCAATTACATTTACTGAATCCATGCTCTTCTGACAATCTCTGAGCTCTGCGCCTCTTCCATCAATATTAGGAATAAAATGCTTTGGTACTCCCTGGGTATTGTCCTGAGCTTTGAGCATTGCACACCGATCCTTGTTTTCTTAAAGGGATATTCTTATAAACAGAGAGCTCTTAAATTTCTTGATATCTGCTCACAAGACTTTCAGATTCAGTAATGCTCTGCAAACACTTTGAATTTTTCTTCAGAGGTGAGGTTTGAAGATGAATATATAAAATAACATATAAAATAATGGTACAAAATACAGCAACTCATTTCAAAAGAGATATATGAAAACTGTAATATGTTCAGAGAAAAACTGAAGCATGAAATGCATTCCATACGAGAAAAAATTGAGTATCAAAGCTCCTCAGCTTGGGAAGAAAAGGTTTAGATCAATATTAGGAAGAAATTCTTCCCTGTGAGGGTGATGAGGCACTGGAACAGGTTGCTCAGAGAGGTTGTGGATGCCCCATGCCTGGAAGTGTTCAAGGCCAGGTTGGATGGGGCTTTGGGCAACGTGGTCTAGTGGAGGGTGTCCCTGCCCACGGCAGGGGGGTTGGAACTAGATGGTCTTTAAGGTCCTTTCCAACCCAAACCAGTCTGTGATTCTATGATATAACCAAATTCTACAAAATTGGGAAGAGCTAAAATAATGCACTGTTCACTCCTTCTTCTAACAGAAGAAAAAAGGACCATCAAAAGAAGCTAATAGGAGTTTATAAACAAGTACAAGGATGATTTTTCACAGAACAGGTAGCAGCATCCTTGAGGAACTTGCCAAAACATATCATAGATACAACCCGTGGATGCAGATCCTTGATCTGCTTTGAGACTTTTCTAAGTGTCTGCTGATGGCCACAGCTGGAGACAGAACATTGGGCTAGATGGAGTCTCGTTTCAAACCAGTGTGCTGTTCTTGGGTTCAGTTTGAGGAAACAAGACCAGAAAAAAGATAATCAGTCTGAGGATACAACAAACCACATTTATGCCTAACTGTACTCTGGTCCAGAAGAGTATTTCTCAAATATTTAATCTGAGCATCACTTGCAAATTACCATAGTGATCTAGGTGTCAGGGGAACAAACCTTTCTGAATATTGTTTCACCACTTAGGTAATACAGCATCAAACATTTCATACAAGACTTCATTTATTCATTCAAGGCAACATGTTCAAATCAAGCATGAATTTGACAGCTATTCTTGATTTAAGAAATATAAAAGCTAGGTTAACATTCCATCTAAAGATAGAATACTCCATTTCTCTGCATTGTATTATTAGACATGACAGTACTGTCTTCTTTCAGCTCTAAGCACCATGAAACAGTCACATTACACTGCTCTTACTTTTTCTCAGAAAATATGTGTACGCTAATCAGAAGTGCATCTGATCACAAAGTAGGCATACAGTGTTGTTGATGTGGCCCATCACAAAAAGACAAAAAGAAATTTGTCATCTCAGCCAAATCTGCAGCCCACACTGCCTTCTATTCTGCTGTGGCTAGATTGGGCACTGGTACCCAATTTAACTGCTCTGAAACTTTTTTCCAGCTCTGCATCTGTCTGATTAAAATATGGTTTAAAAGGCACTGAAGATGGGTCCAGTTGTTGCACTTGCCTTTTAAAACTTGCATACCCAAGCTTGTGTCTATTCTTCCCTTTTTTATCCTCCTCATTCCCTTGGTATTCTTCCCTCAGTTTAACACTTTAGAAATTCTTATCTTCTGTCTTCTTTCCACCTTTACCTTTAGTTTTTCTGAAAATATACTTCTTTCAAGATTCCTGAAACATGAACTGTAGCTTTATAGTAGAAATGCATGTGAAAAAAAAACAAGGAATATTGTGTCCAGAAGTGGGTGACCAATATAGTGAAAGATCTTGAGGGCAAAACTTAGGAGTGGCTGAGGTGACTTGGTTTCTTCAGCTTGGAGAAGAGAAGGCTGAGGGGTGATCTCATTACAGTCCACACCTTCCTCAAGGGGGGCAGCAAAGGGGGAGGTGCTGATCACCTGCGATAGGATGTGAGGACATGGAATGAAGCTGCATCAGGGGAAGTTCAGATTGGACATAAGGAAAAGGTTCTTCACTGAGAGGGTGGTCAGTCACTGGAACAGGCTCCCCAGGGAAGTGGTCACGGCACCAAGCCTGTCAGAGTTCAAGGAGTGTCTGGAGGACACTCTTAGTCATATGGTTTAGTTTTAGGTAGTCCTGCAAGGAGCAGGGAGTTGGATTCGATGATCCCTATAGGTCCCTTCCAATTTGAGATATTCTATGATTCCATGATAACTGTGCTAAGACAAATACTCAGAAATTAGAAAAATGCATGAATGAAATCTTAAGTTGATAGTCTTGCAATTATTCTTTGGTTGTATTTTTTTTTAATGTAACTTAAGAAATAAGAAGTATCCCGTAGTACCTAACAACTAGCATCAGGTTTTAACTTCACAGTACAAGCCACCTGTCCAACTAGACCTAAAGGTATTACTCATGAAAGTTAGCATGTTTCTGAGCTGACAAAAATCTGCAGGATAAGACATATCTTGACCGTTCTGCAGATGTTTGCTGTCAGCAGGCATATGGCAATTATGGAGGTCATTTCTGTTTGGGTGTTTTTTGTTTGGTTTCAGGGTTTAGTGTTTTTAGGGGTTTTTTTCTAACTGGTAGCAACTAATTTGTATCTCTTTTTTAGGCTGACCTTCTCCCACTCTGCTTCCACCTCATCACCTCCTTCTTGGTTATTGCTCCCAAGATCCACTCCTACAAGATCTTTTTTCCTGATATTAATATTTTCCTCTCCAATCCTCATGGCTCTTTAGCCTCTTTCAGTCTGTCTGTTACTATCCATCCTAACTTCCACTATAGATGCTATGTCCAGCCATTGACACCAATACCCTCCAAAAGACTTAATTTGGCAGAGCAAAGCTAGTAAAAAGCACCTGTCCACCTTCCAATTAAATTGCAAGTCCCTGCTTCAAAACACAGAGGTTAAAAATTCTCAATGAAATAAATATAAGAGTTTTTAATAGGAGCAAAATAACATGTGTTCCTCTCATCTGATTCTTGGAAAGAGTTTTTGTTTTTTCTCTTTTTTAAAATTGATCTTTAAAAAAATTCAAGCTAGGGGAAACATCAAGAAGGAAATGAAATTAAAGACCTGAAAAAATCAGCTAAAGTGTTATGATTTGACTAACTGTAAGAACTGGAAAACAGAGTCATATGAAAATGACGAATGGTCTTTGTTACTGGAAAAATAGGGCTTCTCTCCCTACATCAAGAACTGTATTTAGCTATGAAGATAATTTTATGTTATGAATAATTTTCATTCCAAATAAATGAAATCCATTAGGTTAAGATGGTTGAGTCACCATCCTTGGAGGTATTTAAAAGACTTCTAGATGTGGCACTTAGGGACACAGTTTAGTGGTGGAGTTGGCAGTGTTAGGTTTCTGGTTGGACTCGATGATCTTAAGGGTCTTTTCCAACCTAAATGCTCCTATGATCATATGATTCTAAGAAATATTTTGCGTACCTGTACAAAAAGTCATGCTGAAAACATTTAGAACAAAACTGGAGTTCATCAAAAAATGGTAAAATATCTTTTTAACACTTTTTACTGTCAACGACGTTGTAATATCCTTCTTCTTAGGTTGCTTAGTAATTTATTCGATAAGTTGTTCCATTTGAAATTAAGATTTTCAGTAGCAGATAATAATCAATGTGAATAAACTATAAGAACATAGCCCTTTATCAGAAAATAAAGACATTGAAGAAATTCATCAAGCACTTTCATTTCAGACTGTTATGACAGGATAAGAACATATGTAGCAATTACTGTTCAATGTCTCTCAGGAGAACTTATTGCTACAGTAAGTTAAAAAGAAATTAAAGTTGCAAATAGCTTGCTAATTTAAATAAAAATTATTTGTAGTTGACATGGACATCACTTTCTTTAATATCTAGTTAGAAAACACTAATTTTCAGGTTTCATTAATTCATGAAATTTTAGTTGCTGTCAGTTTAAGTTGTAAATTAATATATCCTGAGTTTCTTGATGGCCAAGCAGTAGTCCCCAGTAAGAGTTAACAACAAAAAGACATGAATAAGGCTCTGTCCTGGTTTCAGCTGAGAGGGTTAATTTTCTTCATAGTAGCTGGTATGGGGCTGTGTTTTGGATTTGTGCTGGAGGCAGTGTTGACAATACAGAGATGTTTTTGTTCTATGGACCTGTTGCTGTTGAGCAGTGCTCACACAGAGCCAAGGCCTTTGCTGCTTCTTGCACTGCCCTGCCAGCGGGATGGCTGGGGGTGCACAAGGAGTTGGGAGGGGACACAGCCGGGACAGCTGACCCCAACTGACCAAAGGGATATCCCATACCATATGATGTCATGCTCGGCATATAAGGAGCTTGGGGGAAGAGGAAGTGGGGTGGGGTGGTGGCATTCAGACTGATGGTGTTTGTCTTCCCAAGTCACCATTACACGCGTGATGGAGCCCTGCTTTCCTGGGTATGGCTGAACACCTGCCTGCCCATGGGAAGTGGGGAATGAATTCCTTGTCTTGCTTTGCTTGTGCGCGCAGCTTTTGCTTTACCTGTTAAACTGTCTTTATCTCAACCCATGAGTTTTCTCACTTTAACTCTTCCAATTCTCTCCCCCATCCTGATGCGGGGGAGTGAGCAATTGGCTGTGTGGTGCTCAGCTGCCGGCTGGGGTAAAACCATGACAGGCTCCTGTCCTCATAATTTTAAATATTCTCATACTTTATAATAAGAATTTGTATGGTATTGTTGTTTAAAAAGATAGACAGCTTTTTTCAAATTATCTAATTTAACTCAAACAGCTGAAACCTGAACAAGCCAATATTTTATATATAAAAATATAATTGAAAAATATGTGAATGTGTAACAA
Source organism: Grus americana (assembly GCF_028858705.1). Taxonomy (NCBI): domain Eukaryota; kingdom Metazoa; phylum Chordata; class Aves; order Gruiformes; family Gruidae; genus Grus; species Grus americana. The sequence goes on from NC_072852.1 coordinate 112,958,560, forward strand.
CAGTAAAATCTCTCTGCATGCGGACCTTCCAAGGCTGGTTTCTGCATACATAAACATGCACACATACAAACTGATGCATATCCAGCTACTGTTCCATCTCCTTTCCTGAGCCTGGTCCGCTTTCTCCCCTAGTTATATCTGCCCTTGCATATTATTAACAAAAGACACTTTTTTCCCTATAAACACAAGTGCAAGTAATGTCTTTACTAGGTCCCCTAAACTAAAGATTTATTTACTTTGGGGCATATGTGCATTTTGACCTGAAGTTCTGTAAGTAATACCAAACCATGACATTCTCCAGGAGGGCACGAGCCCCAGGGTGACTCTGACGACTCACGCCTGTGGGACATCCTGCCGAAGCTGCAGCCGCGCGTCCCCTCACCCCTCGCAGCAGCGGCTGCCAAGCAGCGCGCTCTGCAGCCAGGCAGCAGCTCTCTGGACCTAGGTGTTTCAGTCATGTAGTTCCAAGGGAACGAAAGGAAGAATCCTGTTTGCTAAGACTTCTATGTAGCTACAGAGACTTGTCTAAGCTGTATTTTTTTCGTCATGATGATGTAGAAACATGTTAATTTTCCAATATGAATCAAGCTCCATGCAACCTTTCAGGGTTCATTTGGTGTTGCATACATTAGCCAGAGATTTGAGATGGGTCTAACTAGGTCCCAAAATGCCATTGAACTGTAAAGTCAGTTTTATTGGACAATCAATATTAAACCAAACATTTCAAATCACTTTATTATTATTATTATTATTATTATTATTATTATTATTATTATTGCTGATTTTTACAATATAAAAGACACTATAAAGAAATAGATCCCTATCCTCCGTATACTCACAAGTGGATTTTTTCTTTCAGGCTTACTTTCAAACAATCAGCTCAGTTACATGCCAGATTGCTGAAAACATTGCACAGTCCCCGTTTCTCCTGAGAAAGTATCATCTTTCTATCTCCCTGCTGAGGTGCTTGTGTATCAGTCCCCTGTTCTTCTCAGCAGTCACTCTGTTCCTTTATGTGATACATCAGGTCAGTAAAAGTAGGGCTCGGTTAATAGAAGTGAGGTGCATCCAAAACTGGTGTAATAAAAAATAGAATTATGATAATGCAACTGAACATGACATTCTAAACAATTTAGAGAGCTTAAATATGAAGTGGTTGATGTAATAACAACATACAATAACTCTTTGAAAACAGTTTCTATTCCAGAAGATGAGAAGGTACCAAATCCTATGTCTTTTTAAGGGCTTTTGGGATCATTTTGGAAAATTTAGACAGCTAGCTGCCCCATGTGTGCCTAGCAAGTTACTTAGCATATCTTCTCTAACTAGACCAAAATAAAGTAAAAAAGAATGGAAAAAAATTAACTTGGAACAGTAAGGTATTTATAGCCTGCTTAGTACTCTTGCTGTAAGGGAAAACTGTATTTCTAATCTCTTACAACAGTCTGAATGTACTGACAAAAAGTGGATAAAGCAGAAAAAGCTCATATAATTTATGATGTACAAGATTCTATTGAAAAAACACCAGAAGTGTTGTAATGGTTTAAAACTGTCTAGAAATTGAAGCTAACACTTCATATTAGGACTCAAAATCTTATTATTAAGAAGGTCAAACCCAAGACATTTGTTTTCAGAATCATATGATCATGTTTGCTGAATGTTGCTCCTTTCTGTGAATTGGTTTCACTATCAGGATATTTGAAAATTATCTTCTCTTTTGAGATCTTGTTAATCTTAAAAAGTAAAAAAATAATTAGCAAGTTGCTCTGTGAGGAATGTCAGAGGAACTACCGTAATATGTCCCTCATTACAAAGCAAAAGCACCACTGCATTACTTGAGATAACATCTGATAAATATTCATTACAAAATTAAATACAGAAAGCTGTCATCAGATTTTCAGTAGCATTGATTTTGTACATTTAATATATAGAATCATATTTCTAAGTGGCCCTATTTTGTTACACTTGATTATCTGATATAAAAATTCAGTAACATAAAAATGCAACATTTTCATAACTCTGGGTAGTGTATGGTTAGAGGGGAAGAGAGAACTCCTGTTGCTATCATGTCATCCTAAATGGAGAAAAATACTATTGCTGATGCTTGGAAGAGCAGAATCCACACATTGCTTTTCCTCCTCTGGAAACTGAAAAAAGAGTCCGGCCTCACGGCCACCTAAAAGGAAATGAAATGTGACTGGAGACACTGGCAATTTATGTGATGTCCTATGTTGCCGTTAGTTTTCATGCTTCAGACTTGTTTAGCACCAGTCGGAGTAGAACGTTTGTGTACAGAAACTGCAGTCTTCTCTGCAGAGTCATATCATCTCACCCTCATGCCTGAACATGTGATATTCAAACTGGACACTTTTTAATGAGTGCAAACTGCTATTTGCACTCAGTCAGAAATACCTAAATTATTTTTGTCTACCTATTCCATCAGAAGCCCAGCACCAAAATCCTGTCTCAATTATAGAGCAATGGAAACAGGAATTCAAAGCATAACTGATGATGGACCAAAAGCCTTTGCAATGTCGCTTCTAAAAGCTATGTGCAACGCACATGTTGTGGTTTAACCCCAGACAGCAACTAAGCACCACACAGCCGCTCACTCACTTCCCCCCATGGTTGAATCAGGGAGAGAATCAGAAGAGTTAAAGTGAGAAAACTCGTGGGTTGAGATAAAAGACAGTTTAACAGGTAAAGCAAAAGCTGCGCACACAAGCAAAGCAGAACAAGGAATTCATTCCCCACTTCCCATGGGCAGGCAGGGGTTCAGCCATCCCCAGGAAAGCAGGGCTCCATCACGCGTGTAACGGTAACTGGGGAAGACAAACACCATCAGTCTGAACATCACCCTCTTCCTTCTTCTTCCCCCAAGCTCCTTATAAGCTGAGCATGACATCATATGGTATGGGATATCCCTTTGGTCAGTTGGGGTCAGCTGTCCCGGCTGTGTCCCCTCCCAACTCCTTGTGCACCCCCAGCCTACTCGCTGGTGGGGTGGTGTGAGGAGCAGCAAAGGCCTTGGCTCTGTGTAAGCACTGCTCAGCAGGAACGAAAACATCCCTGTGTTAGCAACACTGTTTTCAGCACAAATCCAAAACACAGCCCCATACCAGCTACTGTGAAGAAAATTAACTCTATCCCAGCCAAAACCAGCACAGCACAACAGACACAAAGGTATTTATGGCTTCAATGTGTACTTATGCTAAGTAAATTATAGCAAGAGGGAAAAAAGCAAATCTCACTGGGAAAAGAAGGAAACAAATTCGACAGACAAATAGGTCAATCCTGCTCCATTTCAATTACTTAAAGATTATTTGTGCTTGTATTTTTGTTTCACATTATTATGCATATTTCCTTGCCTTGTTTTTGCTTTCCTACCTCTGCACACTATTTTTTTTTTTTTTTCACCCTAGCAGAATGCAAGAAAATGTCTCAGGGGTTTAAAAGGCCAATAAAGCAACCAGTCAATGTTGTTCAGCTTTTAAAACTCTTTAATCCCTGTAAGAAATTTTCTTGAGAAAGATTTACAAGATAAAGTCAGCAGCAATTAGCTTCCAAAGTGTTCCCTTTTCCAAGTGGTCCACATTGTGCTTATCCTGCTGAAATTGATTAGGTGCATCTTACTGGAAAATCTTTGAGTCTCAACACTTCTGTGTTTAGGGCATAAATTGTTCTGAGGCAAGCTGCTTCTTTTTTTGTAAGGGAAAGAATCAGGAAGAAATTTCTTATGATGAAAGAAATTTATTTTCTGGTAGGACATTTTCCCAAATTACATCTGTTTGCTGCTGCCGAAAGATCTTAAATGTCTCAGTAAATCTTGATATGATTAGTGATGTTTAGATGATGTTAGTAAAAGAGAAAAATATGTTGGTTTAGAATTCTTATCTCCATTTTATGAAGCAGGTATTTGCAATACATGAATGTGCATATACTGTAATATTAAGGGTCTTGCAAGGATTTGAGACCTAAAAAATACACACGGGAACAAGAGTGAAAATAAAACCTGTCCATTCAAATAGATGTTCGGACATTCACAATAAATTGGAAATGGCATACTTTTAATAGCTTCTAGTTATGCTCATATCAGAAAGAATACTTAGGTAGGAACTAAAGCTGAAAAAGTCTCACTCACTGGGATTCCCGTTGAGATCACATATATGCAATCAGAAAAATTCGTAAGCATTTCTACATAAATTATAGATGAAACCGAATAAGCAATTAACAGCTTGATTTGATTTGCTCAATTTAGGGATCAAAAATGTCAGAGCACAACTTATGACACAGGAAAATCACTTCTGTGTTTCTAGGGAGGGAGAGAAGGGAAAGCCAGAGAAGATGCAGAAGGATACAGCAATTCTTTTGGTGAGATGCTTTTACAAAGTCGTTATCTAAAACATTTTTTAAGGCTGAAGATGTGTAGCCAACCAGTAAAACACTGATTTCTGTATAGACTTTTAAAAGAAGACTTAAAATAAAGATATGCAAACTGGTTATTCTGATGACTTCTCCCTTACATGTTCTTCAGCCGAGTCAGACATTTCAGAATAGAGAATTTAAATTTCTTCGTTTCATCTTCCCCTTCCTGCTATATACACAAACCTTTGAACATCAAGATTTCCAGTCTCATTGCTGGGCCAATTTAAAACTCTTTAGGGTGTGGAATAAAAATAGAAAAAATACCTTTTCTTTAAAAAGAACTCTGAAACTCACAGCCAAACTACAGAACATTCATAAACAACAAATCTTTTCCTCTAGTTCTAGCAGAGGACTTCAGCTAATTTTTACCTTTTTGGATACTGCTGATACAGTGGAAAACTTGAATTTTTTTCATGTGACACTAACTACCAAGTGGCTTACCAAAGCATCCAAACTTGTCATATTTTCTCACCAGTAATATACAAGTACTAATGAGCACCAAAATAGCTTTTAGGACAGACAAATACCTTATCACTCTTTCTTGTACAATGCAGAGCCACACTGAACTTTGGGGCACAATGTATTAAAAGATTTTTTTTATTATTGTTTTCCCACTCCTTTAACCTGAGTGAGGAAGGCTTTCCAAGACCTGTTCCTACTGCTTTTCTATAGTAGTACAGAGGTTAAAAAATGTTCAGAGATTGACATAACTTCTCCTTCTCCTACCATATTCTTAATGTCCCATTCAATTCCCAGAAGGGTGTAAAGTGTTGGTAATCTACCTAGTTAGGTATTCCTTAGAGAAAAGAGAAGGGGAAGGTGGTCCAATTGTTATTTTAATGTAAAGCTAAGTTCATAGATGACATCATGACATATATTTCATCATTACATTGAGCTTATACTCTCCTTTTAGGGTATTGCCTTTTTCAGTGGGGCAAGAGGTAGGGCAGTTATCTTTAAACATTTCTCCTTAACAAGTATGTCCACCTTCCCCTCTTTTTTAATGCATTATCCACCTTTATTCCCTTTGATCTTCTATGAAATAGGTAGAACACTAAAAATGCTTGGCTTTATTTTAGGAGCTGAGAAATTAGTAAACTGAAGAATCTAACCGAGAGAATCTTCAAAAAGTTCTGGCTTTAAAGCTTTATTAACCAGTTCCAACTTTGCATTTGATACTTAAGTTTCTCTTCAGAGCAACAGGGCAGAAAAAGGAATCTTTTATACCACTAGCAGCTTTCTCCATGAAAAAAATCCCAAAAGCTTTTGGAGGGTGACCTCATTAAATTTTCCTCACATACACTGGATTTGGTTCATTCTGTCTCTTCTCAGTCTTACCAAATGATATTCTGCAGGGACAATAAAAGCTCACTTCCAGTCATGGGCGCAGTTTCTTCTTCTGTCTCTGAGATAAAAGATGTGATCTTTCATCAGATGTGTGCATTCCTTGGGTGTTCACTGACTCTTACCCTGTATGATGTAAGAGTCTCGGTTTTCTGCATTACTAATCCCGCAGATGCATCATGTATTTGTTCTGCAGTTTGAACCCCTGACCTTTGTGCCATTAAAATCATGCTCCTGACACTAGAGTTATACTGTTATTTGTACACTAAAACATGTTCTGTTCACTTGCATATTAATCTATGTTTGCAGTTCAACTACTCTGATGATTGAGGCATCATTCAAATCAGTTTCCTGTAGATGCCACTAAAGCATTTTCTGTTGGATGTTTGAGTTTGAAGACTTTTTGCAAGCCTTACAGAATGTTATCCAATAGGATTGCCTTACTCAAATGGGAAACAAAATGGCTGGTGTAATGATTATCTTCATATGAAATAAATTGTTTCAATTTCCATGACAGAATGTCCAGAGCTGATGACCCTTGAAAGAAATCACTCTTAGGATATTTTTATAAAGCTTAGAGAGAAAAAGAGAAGAAACTGTGATAAAAGGGCAGAACAACACTATATTTTGATTTAGCTAGTAGCTGAACTGTGTAGAAATTGGGATTTCCTCATGTGAGAAATCATTATTTCAGTTTAATCCTATAGAAATTTCTGAAGAATGGAATTTTCAGGGAAAAGTATTTTTTGTCTCTTTAGGCTTTTATTTTGCCAATCATTTTACAGACAGCATTGTGAAACAGGAAAGTTGTTTTGAAAATAATATGAAAGGTATTTCTAGCTATTTCCTTTAAAATACTGAAAAGTAAGATTTTACAAAAGTGGTATATTCACAGGATAGTTTTTGCTGCTTCCAAATCAGTATAATCAGATGGAAAACGATGTCCTAGAAAATTGACTAAGTTTCAATGTTAATTTTCTTGACATACACCACAAGTTGTAATTTTTTTTGATCATTTAGAAAACAATATTGAAATAATATCTACAGAACTTATTTTCTGCAATTAAACATTCTCAGTGCATTAACTACATACTGTAGGACAGAAATATAACAAAGCTGCTATAGCTTCCTGGATTTTTTTAACAGAATAAACAATATCATAGCAGTCAAAATTTTAACTTTTGTTTTAATATCCACAGCATTTCTGAATAATCTACTAAGAATGTAAAATCATAGTTTCAGAAAAAAAGTTTTTTTATTTGTATTTTTCATAATTATTATTAACCCAAAAAAGCAAGATAGATCTCAATAAAGCAGGAATGGATGACATTTACCCATGCACTCAGGAAAAAAATCAAAAGTAGAACTAGAGAACTTCCAGCCAACTGTATCTGCATTGCACACAGTCACGGTGCCAGAGATCTGCTAGGCTGCCTTTGTAATTCCCATCTAGGCAAGGGGAACTCTATAGGATATCGGCATACTCTATAGGATTTCCATAGAGTAGGATCCTATGGAGTATCCTGGGAACTGCAAGCTGATGAATCGGACTTCCATCTCTTGAAGGATGGAAGGATTAGTAAGCAGGAATAGGATCACTGAGGCTGTGGAGAAAGTCTGTTGGGAAACAGACAGTCTGGCTTTTCTAATGGAAATCCTGGCTCACTAGCCTGCTGGCATCATAGGAGACTTCAATAGACATATGAATAAGGAGCATCAGGTGGATACAATACATTTGGATTTTCAAAAAACCCTTCACAAAATTCTAGACTAAAAATCATCAGGAAACTGAGCTACCATGGATTGGAGAAAAGTTGCTTGCTTTGTAGATGTGTCTCCTTTTTTTGCAAAGAGAGAATTCCTTAAGAATAGGAAGAAAAGTCTTAATGATCAAATATTATAATAGGCACAAGTCGAAATTAGATCACCAGTGGATTGGTTTTGGACCTGGTTTTATTCAATATCTTTATAAAAAGACCTGGACAAGGCAGTACACAACGTAATCACAATGTCTGCAAACGATTAAGTTCTTCCAGGTAGTCAAATGCCAAACCAATGTAACAAATGACAGAAGGATCTCAGAATGGAACATGCGAGCAAAAAGTTTGCAAATGATCTACAGTGTAGATGAATGTAAGGTAACGTGTAACAAAAATAATCTAAACCATGTCTGTGTGATGCTGAACTCAGAACTGGCAGTCTCAGCTCTGGAAAGCGATCTGTCAGTTTTCTGAAATAATCTGTTCAGTGTTCAGTGGCAGCCAAAAGAGCCAACAAAATGTTGGGTATCATCAGGAAGGATAATGAGAACAAGACAGATGGTGTCGTTTTGCTGCTATATAAAGCTTTGGTACACTTGCTTCTTGAACACAGCATAAAATTCTGGTCCTGTTACTCAAAGTCTTGTAATTGGCAAAAGGGAACATGCCATGTATACAGAGCCAAGAACACAATGTTTGTCCAGGTATTGTTTTAACAGTCTAATAGTCCAAATTATCTAATTAATGCAGAAAAGCCTCATTAGTACTATGGCTAAAACTGTTAGACAAAAAAAAAATCCCTTCCTATCACCTACTCCTTTTCTCTGGTGTTATACTTACTCTTCTAATGCACTTTGGGTGATAATCTCCACAGTTTCAGTCATCTTTTTTAGAGAAATAGGATGAGGGAAGTCTACAATAAGTCATCAGCTTCCTGAGTTCTTCACTGGAAGGCACAGGATGTTCCTGGGGGGGTTTCCTCCTCCTCTGGCTTGCGTGTCCTTGGGGTTTTGTATGTTCAGCCTGCTCCCTTCCCACTGCAGCTCTGGCCATGTGCCTGGCAAACACCAAAAGGGTGGTCCAGAAGGCCATCCTTATTAATGCACCCATGTGAAACACATTTGTTTCCACAGGTTGCTTGGAAGTAGGCTTGTTTGCTTTTTTATACTTTCATTTAGTATGCTGAAGATATTGATCAGGCTCCAATTACTTATTTTATATCTAAAATGTTCTAATCCTTGTTCTAATCAGACAGAGAAAAGGAATGTTTACTTTCAATGATTTAATGTGTCATTTTAGAACTACATTAAGGGTACAATTTCTTAATTTAAAGGTATTAAGCCCCAAATAAGCCCCACCTTTAATTTTAAACCCAACTTATCTTCAGCTGGGGACACATAAGATATGTGCCAATCTGACCGCAAATTTACTTTTTACTGTCCTTTCCATTGCTGGTTTGGGGATTTCCCCCCTGCCCCCCTGTTATTGGACTAGTGAAATTGAGATTGTTTTGTTTTCACTGCATAGAGTAGCAGTAAGTCCAAAAGTTGGATATTTTTCTTCTTAACTATTAAGAATAAATGGAGATACCTAGAAACTGAGGGCAATGTGGCACATGAAATGCCAGTAGTGTTAGAGTCCAACATTAGAACACAGAAATGCCCCAAACTAGGACCTTAATGCCTAGGTAACTAGTATTCGTATTAACTAAAAAGGGTATTTAAATCATTTCTTAAAAATGTTTACAAAATAAAAGCATATCACATTTAACATGATGGTTCTAGTTTCATGTACACTCTGCCCCTAGATTCATCACCTTTTTTTACAAGCAATCCTGTATGCATAGATGGGCTTTTATAGAGTATCTCAAGTATGTTTAAATAGTGCCTTTAATGCACAAGTGCAGCAGTCCCTGAGTGTTTTGAGTATACTGTGCACAACATTACAAATTTGGGGCAGCTCAAAGAAGTTTAGAAAATGGTCTTGATCCTGCAACTTGCAGGGTCAGGCTGGAAGAATCAAGATCAATGGTACCTTGTTATAGTGCACCTTCAGCAGCCTCAGTACTGCTATCAAACCCCTATCTCATTTCAGCTCATTTTTTAGGGACTTACTCCACCCCCTTCTTGATCAGCTTTTAAGGGGGGAGGAGGAACCAGCTGGGATTCCCCCCACCCCGTGGCAATGTTTCTTTAGTGCTTCCAGCTGTATTTCACTAATTTGTTCTCTAAAACACAGAATGAAACTTGTTCATTAGTAATTGAGATGGATCAAATGGCAAGGACAACAAATTGATCCACCCAGGAATCTGATCCATCACCTTACTAATGTAGAGATTACAATGTGCACTTACTTATCCAGCCAGCCTGTGAGAAGATAAAACCGTCATGGGAAAACCTTGGTATTGGACAAACAGCAAGTAACCTAGTTTCTTATCCAATCTTGTGTTAATGTCTTTCCTTCTTCTTTTTTTTTTTTTTTTTTTTTTTAAGATGTGGCAAGCATTATGTTAAAAACAAGTGCTGCATATAAATTTCTCAGATTAGTAACATTTGAAATAGAGAATGTTATCCTGTCTCAACGTCACGTTATCAATGTTTATTTAGGAATATGAGGACCTCTTATCTTTCAAAGACTTTAGGATGTACTCAGCCTTATGTATGCGAGAAGACTCAATACTAACACTTTAATGAGTATATAAAGTGAAGAAGCCGTGGGAACATTTCTATGACCAAGGTTCTGTCACAAGAAAAAGCCAGTCAGTGCTGTGATAAGATTCAAGCAGTGAGAAGCTTTTAAAGTTAAAATGTCACAAACCAGATCATGATAATAAACAGTTAAAATTATGCTAGTTCCAACAATAACATCATATTGAATATTGTCTGTCAATAGTTAAAATTCTTTAATGTTGCACGTTTATGAACATATGCATACCCAAAACCAAACTTCATTAAAAGACTGAAGATACAAGCAGGCTTTATTAGAGTTCTTTTGCAAGCCAAGCAGTTTCACGAGCACTAGAACTAATGAAGCCTGGTTTCCTATAGATTTGTGTCTCAGGGTTGATTTGTGAGCCCTGACTGATGAGTTCCCTGCAGCAGGGATACATTAAAGAGCTATGCTGGTGTGGATTCTTTCTGGTCACAGAAAGAGTGAACTCCTGCCACAAGCTTTGCTGTAGCTGGCCACATACGTGACAGTGTACAAGATCGTCTCTCGGGCTTCTTCTGCACTCAAAACTTGTTGAAGCTTAATGTCAATGAGACCTCTACACACTATTGACAGCTTGCGTGAAATAAATTATTGAGTTTAAGAGTTAAATAGTGGAGGGTGGAGGGATAAATTCTTTTCCACACCTGCACATTAATATATTGTCACTGAAACAAGCAAAACCATGCCAATCCCGCCCATTGTTTTCCTTTAAATATGTACCTATGCCAGATAAATCAATTAATACTAGCAATGTGCACTGTCCTCCTAAGCCTAATGTGCTCCTCTTTTTCCAGATAGGCACAAGCAATATATTGTTGGCTGTTCCTGTGGTGGGGCATGGGACAAATTTGGTTTCATTGTATGACATATTTCTCTAAAAATTTAAAATATACTTTTACTTATATAAAATGAAGACTGCAAATTATTTTATCAGGTGAGGTAGGCATATTCAAAAGTATATAAAAAAAAAATAATCATTGGGCGATCTGGCACTTACCAGTTCTGCTTTTGAAAAATCACCTCTTCAGTGGAGTGTGCAAACCTACAGCAGTAAATGGCAGTGCGGAAAAGTGAAAATGTTGCAGAACATTTACATACCCGTGGAAATGCAGAATTTTAGCATATGGCAAGGTTATGTTCATTACTTATTACCCATATGTGTTGAAATACAAATGAAAAAGAATATTCTTTGATTTTTTCTTTGCTGCTCAGGAGGGAAGAAGAGTATTAGCGGAGGGAGGGATATTTGTTCTTAGCATAAAAATGAATTCATTAAACAAAACAAAAATCCACCTGAAGAATCAATATGCTGAAATCTTTATAACAAAAATGCTATTTTCCCACTTTTCCTTAAAAGTTCACAAACACTGTCAATTCCTGAAACAGTTCTATTGTGTGAGCACATCTGCCCATCTCTCCCCCCTCAATCTACATGCCTTGGTGACTGATTTCTTTGGTGCTTGTTCAGGCACTTATTCCTCAGATGCACAGATTTCCAGCCACATTTGCAGCTAATAATACCTTGATGAAAAGCTGACTAACCACTTGAAGAATTCACAAAATGTAATTAATTTGGTCTTTCGTATATGTGACAAAAATGAGACTGCATTCTTACCATGTTCTGATTCCTTTGTAGAGGCATTGGTGATTTTTCCGTATAAAACGCAACACAGCTAATTTGCTGCAGGGTAGGCAATTTAGAATCTCACAAACAGAAATTCATACTCAAAAGGAACAGCTCTATAATTAGTAGTTATTTCTGATCTGTAATGCTACTTCAGGAATGAGAAAACATCACCCCGTTGTCCATTTCTGCAATGCCATTGTGTAACTCTGCCAATAAAGAAAAAGAGTGGTACAAAATACCGCTAACAGAAAAGCAACGTATCTATGATCTCATGAGGAAAACTAGTGATTTTAAAAGCCCTCCTTATATTTGATATATTTTTTTCTAGCCTAATGAACAGGTCAAAGGAATATAGATGCCTGCAGATAGGTGACTCAAATGAAATTGTTTCTTTTCCCCCCTCCTCAGTGATAGTCAACTGATTAATATCAATTTGTGATATATTTTCTTGTTTTTATGGTTTTGATTAACTTATTTTATTTTAGTGTGAGGGTTTTGGGGAACAATTACATGTGAAACAGAAGATATGTTTTTAATTTTCATCTCTGGACTTGTATAATGTTTTCATTATGATTTATTCTAAAGGAATCACACCGTTTGCAGATCGATAATTAGAAATCCTATCTGTCAGTTTTATCTAAGATCTAAATGATACCATAAAAATGCAAACCAAATTATTTTAGAAGTTTATCCTTCATGTTCATAACTCTGAAACTCTCAAAATGTTCACTCCATCTGAGTGAAGCAGTAGAGTAAGAAAAAAATACCTAGGTTTTTAAACACTGTAACGTCATTTATTATCCAAGAAACAACTACTGCAGACCCAAACTCCTAAGTGTCACATAGAAAGCCAAGTGAACTGTTACATTATACATTACTTTTAATTTTAGATTTTATATAAGATGGTTTGAAGCGGATTTTTTTATACTAGTTTACCAGTGCACTAAACCACCCCTATCCTTTCAGTCCTAACAGTGGTCAAGATACCTTATCAACATGGGTTTTTTGAGAAATTCAGTTATTGCAGATTGAATGTTTTACATCGTTTGATACTGTCATGGTTTAACCCCAGCCGGCAGCTGAGCACCACCCAGCTGCTCGTTCACTGCCCCCAGTGGGATGGAGGAGAGAATCGTAAGGGTAAAAATGAGAAAAATCATGTTTTCAGATAAAGACAGTTTAATAGGTAAAGCAAAAACCGTGCACACAAGCAAAGCAGAACAAGGAATTCATTCCCCACTTCCCATGGGCAGGCAGGGGTTCAGCCATCCCCAGGAAAGCAGGGCTCTATCACGCATGTAAAGGTTACTTGGGAGGACAAACGGCATCACTCCAAATGTCCCCACTTCTTTCCTCCCAGCTCCTTGTGCACCCCCAGCCTACTCGCTGGTGGGGTGGTGTGAGGAGCAGCAAAGGCCTTGGCTCTGTGTAAGCACTGCTCAGCAGGAACGAATACATCCCTGTGTTATCAGCACTGTTTCCAGCACAAATCCAAAACACAGCCCCATACCAGCTACTGTGAAGAAAATTAACTCTATCCCAGCCAAAACCAGCACGGATATTCAGCGAACCTTCTTCTATCCAAATGTATTTGCTCTGGCTGAGATGGAGTTATTTTTCCCCACAGCAGCCCTCACAGTGCTGTGCTGTGCATTGGCAGCCAGCAAGGTGTTGGTAACACACCAGGGTTTTGGCCACTGCTGAGCAGCGCTGGCACACACCAAGGCTGTCTCTCTCCAACATTTCTACCCCTCTCACCAGCAGGCTGGGGGTGGGCAAGATCTTGGGAGGGGATACAGCCAGGACAGCTGGCCCAAACTGACCAAAGGGATATTCCATGCCATATGACGTCTGCTCAGCAATAAAGGGTAAGAGAAAGGAGGAGGAAGTGGGGGCATTCATTATTTACGTTTGTCTTCTGGAGTAAGCGCTACATGTACTGAAGCCCTGCTTCCTGGGAAGTGGCCGAATATTGCCTGCTGATGGGAAGTAGAGAATGAATCTTTTGTTTGTCCTTTGCTTCCATGCACAGCCTTTTTCTTTTACTTTATTAAACTGCCCTTACCTGGACTCACGAGTTTTTTTCCATCTTATTTTTCTCCCCTGCCTGTCCTGCTGAAGAGGGGAGTGGTAGAGCAGCTTGGTTGACATGTGGCATCCAGCCAAGGTCAACCCACCACACCAGGCTTTACTTCCATCCAAACTATTTTTGGAGAGCATTTTTCTGCTCTTATAACAAGACGACGCATCAGAGGTGAGGAACTGTGAACTCAAGCAACCTGTGGAATACTTCCTCTGCCCCTAGGAAATCCTAGTTGAATCTGAATCAACAGTCTTAATTAGATGAACTGGCAGATTGTTCAGCCTTTTACTTTAGGCTTGTAAACCCTGAATGTGTGAAGTTTCTATTTCAGTGCTCTGTAGCCCTCAGAGAAATTGCTTGTTGGAATTATCAGAATATGTTTGTTGGGAGATGGTGAAGTTAATTACAGCTTTTCTTTTTAGCTTTTTTTTTTTTTTTGGTCTTATATTGTGTTGGGTTTGCGTGGCAAGGTTTTGGTAGTGGGGGGGCTACAGGGGTGGTTTCTGTGAGAAGCTGCTAGAAGCTTCCCCTGTGTCTGACAGAGCCGATGCCAGCCGGCTCTAAGACGGGCCCGCCTCTGGCCAAGGCCGAGCCCATCAGCGCCTCTGTGATAACATATTTAAGAAGAAGAAAAACACTTAGAGAGAGAGCTTTTGCAGCCGGAGAGAGGAATGGGAAGATGTAAGAAACTCTGCAGACACCAAGGTCAGTGCAGAAGGAGGGGGAGGAGGTGCTCCAGGCGCCGGAGCAGAGATCCCCCTGCAGCCCCTGGAGAAGACCATGGTGAAGCAGGCTGTCCCCCTGCAGCCCATGGAGGAAGGATGAGGGGGTGTAGAGATTCCACCTGCAGCCCGTGGAGGACCCCACGCTGGAGCAGGTGGAGGCACCTGAAGGAGGCTGTGGCCCATGGGAAGCCCATGCTGGAGCAAGTTCCTGGCCGGACCGGTGGACCTGTGAAGAGGGGAGCCCACGCCAGAGCAGGTTTGCTGGCAGGACTTGTGACCCCATGGGGGACCCCACGCTGGAGCAGTTTGCTCCTGAAGGTCTGCACCCCATGGGAGGGACTCCATGCTGGAGCAGGGGAACGATGAGAGGAGTCCTCCCCCTGAGGATGAAGAAGCGGCAGAGACAACGTGTGATGAACTGACCGTAACCCCCATTCCCCGTCCCCCTGTGCTGCTGTGGGGGGAGGAGGTTGAAGCCGGGAGTGAAGTCGAGCCCGGGAAGATGGGAGGGGTGGGGGGAGGTGTTTTAAGAGTTGATTTTATTTCTCATTCCTCTACTCTGTTTTGCCTAGTAATAAATTAGATGAATTCCCTCTCTAAGTTCGGTCTGTTTCGCTCATGACAACAATTAGTGAGTGATCTCTCCCTGTCCTTATCTCGACCCACAAGCTTTTCGTTATACCTTTTCTCCCCTGTCTAGTGAAGGAGGGGAGTGATAGAGCGGCTCTGGTGGGCACCTGGCCTCCAGCCAGGGTCAACCCACCACATATATGAATATAATTTCCATTTCTTCAGTTTACAAAGGAAGAAAAACTAGATTTTATAGTTTGGAAATTTTTTTTTGTAATGTTATTAAACCCGGGCATTACCTTTTCAAGTTCAAAATAGGGCAGCTATAATGCTGTAAAAACCTAAGATAATTTCAGTTTTTCTCAGACATTCATGATATCTAAGCAAATGCACATGCACAGTATTACTACACTAAGCTGATTTTTTTTCTCCCTTTCTAACTTTTTGTGAATGAGACTGCTCATGCGACTGCAGATAGAAGCGTTTGAAGGCAATAATAAAATGAGTGCGCATATTCTGCAAGCAATGCTTCCTTTTGCCAGACTTGCTGACTCTTTCTTTACACTACCCAATGGATTGCAGCACAGAAATTTCTGACTTGTCCCCTAGCAAACTACCACATTGCTGGACTCAGCGTTCACAGAGACACGCTCACCATTCTAGCACTAGCTCAGGAGATGCTAGCTCAGAAGTCACTGCTTGAGGGCCAAATGAAACCCAGTTTGGATGGGAGAGAGGAAGAGGCTGCACATTTTCATAACTTTTGCATCACACAATCAGGAAGGCGAACTGACCTTGGTAATGCTAATGGGGGAAAGAAGGATGATTCCACTAGTGCCCTGAGGACTAGAGGAAGTCTATGTCTAGTGTTCTGTTGGTAGACAGAAGACTGCCCTTATATATCATTTCCCTTTTCACTTTACCAGAACACAAACCCTGACAATGCCAAGAAAGAGAATGCCTGTTAGTCTCATCTACTTTTCATCAAGAGATATTGCTACTGACAGGAAAGGGAAATAAAAATTAGGTGAGGAAAAAGCAAAACAATACAGAACAAAACAAGTATGACACTAAATCAAACAGTAGGTGTGGTCCTCCTTCCATGCCTTGTGTCAGATAAACAACAATATGTTCAATAACATAATAATTGTGATAGACTTATTGCTTTTGAAAACGACAGCAGAACCATGACCATGAGCAACTATTATGGGGAAAGCTTTTTGTACAACTGGGTGCATTCCTGAAGTGCCTACGTGCTCACGGATGCCACACAAGGAACACACAGGAGAAATTAGAAGTCTGTGTGCAGCTACAGGGCTATGATCCCACTGGGTTTATAGAGACATGGTGGGATAGTACACACAACTGAAGCACTGCTATGGATGGCTATAGGCTGTTTAGGAAGGACAGGCCAGGAAGGTGGACAAGGCAAGTTGCCCTTTATGTGAGAGAGCAGCAGGATTGCATAGAGTTCTGCCTTGGGGCGAGCGATGAGGCATCGGAGAGCTGATGGGTCAGGATTAAAGGGAAGATCAATGTGAGTGATGCTGCGGTGGGTATTTGCTACAGACTGCCTGTTCAAGAGGAAGAAGCAGATGAGGCCTTTTTCAGACAACTAGAAGAAGCCACACATTTGCAGGCTTTTCACCACATGGGCTACTTGAATCACCCTGACATCTACTGGAGGGGCAACACAGAAAGGCACAAGGAATCCACAAGGTTCACCAGAGGGTCATGCTGCCACCAGAGGGACTTTGATAGGCTGGACAAATGGGCTGAGAGGAACTCCATGAAGTTCAACAAGAGGATGTGCAAAGTCCTGCACCTAGAGAGGAACAACCACATGCAAGAATATATGCTGGAGGCCACCCATCTGGAAAGCAGCTCTGCTGAAAAGGCCTTGGGGGGTCCTGGTGGACACCAGATTGAGCATGAGCCAGCAATATGCCCTTGTGACAAAGGAGATTAATGATATCCTGAGCTGCAGTAGGAGGAGTGTTGCCAGCAGGTCAAGGAAGGTGATCCCTCCCATCTATCCAGCACTGGTGAGACCACACCTGGAGTACTGTTTTCAGTTCTGGGCTTCCCACTACAAGAGAGACATGGACATTTTGGAGTGAGCCAAGTGTGAAGGGCCACTAAGATGACTAAGGGACTGGAAGATCTCTTCTATGAAGAAAGGCTGAGAGAGCTGCAAGACCACAGAGGAGGATCTTATCAATGTATTTAAATACCTGAAGAGATGGTTTAGAAGTAGTCAGGCTCTTTCCACTGGTGTCCAGTGACAGGAGAAGAGGTAATGGGCAAAAACTGAAACAAGAAAGGTTCCATCTTAACATAAGGGAACAGTTTTTTCTGTGAGTGTTACTGAACAGTGGAGAAAATTGCTCAGAGAGGTTGTGGAAGAACCTGGGAGACATTTAAAAGCCATCTGGACATGGTCCTGGAAAACTTGCTCTAGGTGGTCTTGTTTGAGCAGGCAGCTGGACCAGAAGACCTCCTGAGGCCCCTTTCAATGTCAACCATTCTGTGATTCTATGAACATCTTCAAAATCTCTGTGATGACTGATGAAGACATCTGAAGATACCTGATCTGAAGAGTCATCTGAAAGTTAAAGGATGACATTATACCTAGGAATGATATTTTATTTTACTTGCTATTTTCTTTCTAATATACAGACCATACTGAAGAACAACTCAAGGTTTCTTCAATCTTTGAAAGATACAACAGAAACATCATTGTGAAAAAACACGTTTGTGTAGAATAATCAAAGTATATTACACGACATACTTTCCGGGGGGGGGGGGGGAGGCAGGGAACACAGGAGAATAAAGGTAATGAAGAGGAAATTAAATGTGTTGTCATTATTGTTATTGTTATTATTATTATTACAAGTTTTTCAAGCACATAAATTGTTAAGGTATTCAAATTTAAAAGCCCTTCTGTTATATAAAATATATGTAACACAAATACATATGTATGTTTATATATATGTGCATACATGTATGTGTATGCACATCTATATATATACATGCTTAAATGTGTTGGCACATATATATGTATAGAAACTATATTTAGAGATCTAAGAAGTCACTCACAGGCTACTTGCAGAGACTTTTAAACATGAATCTAAATACCTGAGTTTAGGCATCTGGAATTGAAAATGTAGGCCCTTATCCTTTAAACTTATTCAGCTGAGAAGCTTCTCCATATTGCTTAAAGAAATAAGTGTGCCTACTGTCCTGGTTTTGGCAGGGATAGAGTTAATTTTCTTCCTAGCACCTGGCACAGTGCTGTGGTTTGGATTTAGGATGAGAATAATGTTGATAACACACTGATGTTTTTAGTTGCTGCCAAGCAGTCAAGGACTTTTCAGCTTCTCATACTGCCCTGACAACGAGAAGGCGGGGGGTGCCCAAGAAGCTGGGAGGGGGCACAGCCAGGACAGCTGACCCAGACTGGCCAAAGGGATATTCCATACCATATGATGTCATGTTCCACATATAACTGGGGGCTGGGCCAGGACACAGGGCAGCTTGGGGTCTTGCGGAGCATCCACTTCAGGTGGTGAGAAATTGCACTGTTCATCACTTGTTTTTTATATTCTTTTATTATTGTTATTGTTGTTACTGTTGTTGTTATCTTCCTTTTCTGTTCTATTAAACTGTCTTTATCTCAACCCACAAGTTTTATGTTGTTTTGTTTTTTTTTTTATTTGCTCCCCCATCCCACTGTGGGGAGGGGAGTGAGTGAAAGGCTGCGTGGCTGTTTTAGCTGCCTGTCAGGTTAAAACACGACACCTACCTATTTAAAGCATCATTACTCCTGGCATTTAGGACATTCCACTGTGTTGTATGCTTCCAAGTAAAATTTAACAGGAAAACCAAAAGTATTGTAGTACTATGCAAAAAATTTAGAGAGTTTCTGGTCACAATCATAGAAGAAAAAATTAAATAAGGGATGACACTGAGGTGTCTTTCTGCTTAAAAAAATAGTCTATCATGGATGACAAAATGAGTAGGTGAAAACAAACCAGTAGAAAGACGTAAGCAAATTAGCCCCTTTTCTGCATTGGTTGGGAGATGTAAGTGGTGTAGAAGGCAGATTGGATAAGGGGAATAAATGTGATTCCATTTCCCAGAATATGGAGCAACAGCAGGTCAATTTCCTGGGAGGAAGTTATATCCTGAGGGTTACTTGCACAGAAGTGAAGTAGAAATCTTTTCAGGTGCAGCAATAGATAAAGATTCAATCTATCAGTTAATTTCCTGATTTTATGAAGCAAGTAAAAGATATTTCTAAGTTCCTTTTGACTTTATCGCAACTTCATTGCAGAGAATATTGCAAGTATTTTTTGTTTTATTTTGTTTTTATTCTGTTTAGGAATGTAAACATTTAAAAAAGGAACATTTTTTGAGGTTTACTAGAAGCTTTACAATAATTGCATACAAGAAAGGTATTTGGCTGACTTGTCAGTGCTGCAGTCCTTCCTATTGCATATAATTTTACTAACATAATTTCATTTTAGATAGTAATATATTAAGTAACCTGTTTAAAAGTATAGACAGTTTGGAGGTAGTGACACTGAAGTCTCTTTCAAGAATCATCTGGACCAACAGCTTTACTCTCCACTATGTCTTTAAAACCATTAATTATTTCTACTACTGTTATTATCCTGCTATTTAAAGCATCACATTGTTCTGAGGACAATTCAGCTAATTTTAGATTTTAAGCTGTTCCTGTGCTCAACTGTTATTAAGATGCTGGTAACTATATAATGATTTGAAATAGGAAATGGATTCTTATTAATCTCCTCTCTATTCTCTAAAATAATGCCCCTAAGTTTTTTTAACTGCAGAAATTATTTGTCTTCCCAAACTCCTTCACTGAAATAAAAACTCTTTTTTATTACATAGTTCACAAAATCACAGAATGGTAGAGGTTGGAAGGGACGTCTGGAGATCATCTAGTCCAGCCCCCCTGCTAAAGCAGGATCACCTAGAACAGGTTGCACAGGATCGCATCTAGGTGGGCTTTGAAGATCTCCAGAGAAGGAGACTCCACAACCTCTCTGGGGAGCCTGTGCCAGTGCTCGGTCACCCTCACAGTGAAGAAGTTTTTCCTCATATTCAGATGGAACTTCCTGTGTTCCAGTTTGTGCCCGTTGCCTCTTGTCCTGCCGCTGGGCACCACTGAAAAGAGTCTGGCCCCATCCTCTTGACATCCACCCTTTAGATATTTATAAGCGTTGATGAGATCCCCTCTCGGTCTTCTCTTCTCCAGGCTAAACAGACCCAGCTCTCTCAGCCTTTCCTCATAAGAGAGAAGCTCCAGTCCCTTCATCATCTTTCTAGCCCTCTGCTGGACTCTCTCCAGTGGTTCCCTGTCTTTCTTGAACTGGGGAGCCCAGAACTGGATACAGGACTCCAGATGTGGCCTCACCAGGGCACAGTAGAAAGGGAGGATAACCTTCCTCAACCTGCTGGCCACACTTTTCTGAATGCACCCCAGGATACCATTGGCCTTCTTGGCTGCAAGGGCACATTGTTGGCTTATGGATAACTTGTTGTCCACCAGGACTCTCAGGTCCTTCTCCACAGCACTGGTTTCTTCCCAGCAGGTCAACCCCTAACCTCTACTGGTGCTTGGGGCTGTTCCTCCCTCGGTGCAGGACCCCACACTTGCCTTTCTTAAGTTCATTTGTTTCCTCTCTGCCCAACTCTCCAGCCTGTCCAGATCCTGCTGAATGACAGCACAGCCTTTGGGTGTATTGGCCACTCCTCCCAGTTTTGTATCGTCAGCAAACTTGCTGAGGGTACACTCTGTCCCCTCATCCAGGTCATTGATGAATATGTTGAATATGACCCGAACCAGTACTGACCTCTGGGGTACACCACTAGCTACAGGCCTATGTTATACGTTATACGTTATACGCTATGATGTTATGTTATGTTATGTTATGTTATATGTTGGTAGAGAGATAAATTTGCCTCTGGATATTCTTTATAACTGAAAATAATTACAAACACTTCCTGTAAATCAATCTTCCTATGAAGAATTTGAAAAGTAATAACTTGCATGGGAGTGCAACCAACTTTTTTAATGACTATATGATGCACGAACCTTGAAAACTGACTGAAATCTAAAGCAGCATGGGAATACAGGAGAAACAAAGTGATAACTAGAAAGTCATTCTCATTATGGCTTCTCTCAAATTTAGTGTTAGAAACATCCTCTATATTATTTTTCATCTACCTGTTCACCAGTGATAATTAATTTGTTGAAGAAAGAGAACTTTTTTAGTGGCTAATATTGTTTTGCCTTCAAGAAGGTTTGAACACTGTGCATCATCACATTGCCTATTTTTTATTTCTATTTTTTTATTTTTTTTTAGAAATAGATGCACTACTGTGGCTGTAAAGGTAATGGTGATATTCCAACTATCATTTATGCAAGAATTACAGAGAAAAGGTTTTTGAACACTTTCAGCAGGCAACTGGAGCCACCTGAAACAATGATGCACAGATAATTAAACAATAATTACCACTGCCCTTGATGTTAATAATAGTAGTTGCATAAAGATTGCTATAATGGCAAGAAGAAAAATTGCAGTATTCCGTAACTACTCATCTGACTGAGGCCAACCAAATCTTACAAAGAAGAACTAGAGAAGTACTGAAAAAGCAGTATGAGACTGCATGTGTTGAGAGGCATAGGCTCAATTCACTTTTCTTTCTGCCAGCAGAAACCCTGCTGCAATTGTTTGAAAGTTCAGACCGGGCTGAAACCAAAATGTTCAAAAGACACAGCTGCCTTAGCATGTCATCTGTTGTGAGGACAGCTGCTGGCCATGACTAAGCTCACCATCCCTGTCTTCTCTCAGCTCCCTGTCACAAGTGTCCCAGAGACAAGCAGAGGCATTACAGAAGGGCACTTCTTACGTGAGTGCAGATACTACTGTTTTCTAATGGGGCATGAAAGTTCACTTTCCTTACGGGAGTGAGCAATTGGTTCCTATTCAGTTCACTTCACAGAGCTGATCTTAATTCTTACACACTTTCAAACAAGGTTATCAGCAGCAAAGTATAGGATCATCAAATGTCACTGAAAGTTGTATATGTCTCTGTTGAGACAGAACAACTTACCAGATGAGGAGAATAGCCCTGATACCTTTAGTTTATGAACATTAAAGTATCCGGATAGAAAATGTATCCTTAAGCAATAAAATAAGTATAGATCATCCAAGGTAAATGTACTACCTACAGATAACTGTGATAGGAAAAAATGTTTCTTTTCAAAAGGCTCAGAGTTCAAAACACTTTGCCAACTTTAAAAAAAATCTGCCAACTTAAACACAATAAGCTGAAGAAATAATGCTTACAACCAATGAGATTCAGAGATATATAGCTCTAATTTTTCTTGTCCAAGAGCACATAGTACAAAGATATTAGGCTATATTAAGGTATTTCTTAATCATTAAAACATTTTCCCTGTAACATACATCTCAGACAAATGATACAAGAAAATCTTCAGACGATAAAGATAACTTTCCTTCTGTGTTGGCTTTGCATGGCAAGGTTTTGGTAGCGGGGCGGGGGGGGAGCTACAGGGGTGGCTTCTGTGAGAAGCTGCTAGAAGCTTCCCCTGTGTCTGACAGAGCCAATGCCAGCCGGCTCCAAGATGGACCCACCGCTGGCCAAGGCCAAGCCAATCAGCGCCTCTGTGATAACATATTTCAGAAAGGAAAAAAAACAGTTGGAAGAGCTTTTGCAGCCGGAGAGAGGAGTGAGAAGATGTAAGAAACTCTGCAGACACCAAGGTCAGTGAAGAAGGAGGGGGAGGAGGTGCTCCAGGCGCCGGAGCAGAGATCCCCCTGCAGCCCCTGGAGAAGACCATGGTGAAGCAGGCTGTCCCCCTGCAGCCCATGGAGGAAGGATGAGGGGGTGTAGAGATTCCACCTGCAGCCTGTGGAGGACCCCAAAACAGAGCAGGTAGAGGCACCTGAAGGAGGCTGTGACTCCATGGGAAGCCCACACTGGAGCAAGTTCCTGGCAGGACCGGTGGACCTGTGGAGAGAGGAGCCCCTGCTAGAGCAGGTTTGCTGGCAGGACTTGTGACCCCGTGGGGGACCCCATGCTGGAACAGTTTGCTCCTGAAGGTCTGCACCCCATGGGAGAGACCACGCTGGAGCAGTTCATGAAGGTCTGCACCCCGTGGGAGAGACTCCATGCTGGAGCAGGGGAACGATGAGAGGAGTCCTCCCCCTGAGGAGGAAGGAGCAGCAGAAAACACCGTGTGATGAACTGACCGTAACCCCCATTCCCCATCCCCCTGTGCTGCTGTGGGGGGCGGAGGTTGAAGCCGGGAGTGAAGTTGAACCCGGGAAGATGGGAGGGGTGGGGGAAGGTGTTTTAAGATTTGATTTTATTTCTCATTCCTCTACTCTGTTTTGCTTAGTAATAAATTAGATGAATTCCCTCTCTAAGTTCAGTCTGTTTTGCTCATGACGATAATTAGTGAGTGATCTCTCCCTGTCCTTATCTCGACCCACAAGCTTTTTGTTATATTTTTCCTCCCCTGTCTAGTGAAGGAGGGGAGTGATAGAGCAGCTCTGATGGGCACCTGGCCCCGAGGCAGGGTTAACCCACCACACCTTCTAGCCACACTAGTTTGACAAGTTTAGTGAAATGGTTATTTGGGCAGTCAAAAGAAGATTATTATGTTTAAACCAGATGAAACTGATGGGACTTGAGGACACTTGATATTGCAGGTTTGTGTAGGTAGGAGCTGAGAGTGCTCTGCACCTAAATGATACTGCAATTTTAGTCAAAGGAAGCTGTAATTTTATGAGATGGATTTATAAGCATGCTGGGTTTGGCTGGTGTAGAGTTAATTTTCTTCATAGTAGCTGGTATGGGGCTGTGTTTTGGATTTGTGCTGGAAACAGTGCTGATAACACAGGGATGTTTTCATTCCTGCTAAGCAGTGCTTACACAGAGCCAAGGCCTTTTCTGCTCCTCACTCCACCCCACCAGTGAGTAGGCTGGGGGTGCACAAGGAGCTGGGAGGGGACACAGCCAGGACAGCTGACCTCAACTGACCAAAGGGATATTCCATACCATATGACATCATGCCCAGCATATAAAGCTGGGGGAAGAAGAAGGAAGGGGGAGAGGTTTAGAGTGATGGCGTTTGTCTTCCCAAATAACCATTACATATGATGGAGCTTTGCTTTCCTGGAGATGGCTGAACATTTGCCTGCCCATGGGAAGTAGTGAATGAATTCCTTGTTCTGCTTTGCTTGTGTGCATGGCTTCTGCTTTACTCATTCAGCTGTCTTTATCTCAACCCACGTGCTTTCTTACTTTTAGACTTCTGCTTCTCTCCCTGATTCCACCATGGGGGGGGAGCAAGCAAGCAGCTGTGCGGTGCTTAGTTTCTGGCTCTTGACAATGAGGAAAAGGTAGAAATGCCTAGCACAACTGACTATATGGTGAAGATCATTTCACAGTAAAAACTTATGTTTTGAAAGCCAAACACACTCCTTGGGAAGGAGTGGTATGCCAGAGGCTCATTGCCGAGTATGCCCAGCCCTGGGAGGTTCTCCCAGGATTGCTGCATACACACTGCACTTGACGTGTTGGAGAACACGCTCGGGGCTGGTGGCAGCCTTTCCAGGATGCCACATGACATCATCTAGACAGCTCTGTGCTATAGCCTGGCAACAATATGACACAAAAGAGAATATACTTTTGCAGGAAAGGCCATATGTGCAGTGTACGTGTTTTTTTAAATTTATTGTGCTACTCAGGGAACCCCACGAGCATGAGAATCACATATCTGAAGTGCACAGACCTCTTTTCCTCCTCTTTCTCCCATCCAGCCTCCACTCCAGGCCCAGAGATTTAACGTGCTAGTTAGTATCCTTTAAGTGGTCCTTGCTGTGACATCAGTAAGTCTGATATTACCACATGACCAAACTTATCTTTCAACCATGCAATTTTGTCTCCTTCCTTTCAAAATATAACTCGAAGAAAGTTTAATGATAGTGGTGATGTTCTTTCCTGGCATTTAACAGCTTAGCCACCAGCTAGTGGGAAGAAAAAGTTGTGGACTTAATGCACGTATAGTCTGAACTTCCTATTAAGTGAACAGTAAAAGATTAGTCTAAAGCCAGACAAGATCAAACTCTTCTTGATGAAGAGCCTGGAATGTCTTCTAGAGCATGCTGAGGCACTGAACCACAGGAGTGGGAGGTACCTGGACTGGCAGGAAGAACTTTCCCATTTCCCAGGAGCAATTTGAATGAGAAGATAGTCAGTATCTAGCTGAGTAATGGTGACTGGAATCAGCTTTGATACTAGTGAAAACCAGCATTGGCTATTCTTGATAAACTATGTGCTGTCTCCTGTCTTGGTATGCTCAGAGAAGAACAGCAGAGGCATAGATCATGCAATCCTAACCTGGTCTGAAGCTCTGAGTCCGTTATGCACTTAGACTTGTTCTTCTCTTAAAGAAATATAAATCTCATTGAATTCAGTAGGGCTTAAGCACATTCTGAATTGCTTTTCTACATTAGGGTTTTCGGTGAATTGTATGAAAAAAAAACATTAAAATGTTCACAGCCCATTGATATTGATGCTCTTGCCCTGGATGGGGCTGCACTGTAGGAAAGATAATGTCCATCTTAAGGGTTCAGAGTCATAAATGGTGTTTATAAAAATTGTACTTTCTATAAAAACAAGAAAAGTTTTCTAAATATCTTAATTCTCTGCTTCCTTCTTATTTTGTTATAATAATCATTAAGAGGAACAGATGGAGGTTTATTTCCAGTTCTTTATACCAGAAAGCAAGCATACAAACATTTAATTTGCAGACCAATCTTCTTCTTAACAGGTTTACTGTTAAGGTTTTCAGGTTTACCGATACAAATTGTCAAGTTTTACTTCTTTCTCCTCCTCCTTCACTCACATAAAGTACTGTGAATGTGGCTATTATAAATGCAGATATTCAAGGGATATTGTACTGTGGTAAAGCTAACTTATTCTCTGTAACAGCTTTTGTATCTGGTATGAGATAATCTGTATGTAAATAGTAAGACTTAACTATTTTCACCTCTGTTAAAAGAAAAATTAGAAGAGAAATGCTACTTCTATTCAAACAAATTTAGAGGAAAATCTATCCCAAAACTGCAAACCCACCTAAATCTCCAGGAATTGCAATTTATTAATTATAATGCATTAGCATATGGAATGCAATTTTGTTTGAATTGTGAGAGAAATATTAATATTTTATGCATCAAATAGACAGTGTTTGTGTTATAATCTTCTGACTCATAAGAAAGGGTTGAATATTTGCAACAGTGAAGTAGAAAGCTTGATGCTGAATGAAAAATTAAATAACCAATGTTGCCTGGCAGAACTTAACCTCACATGAAAATGTGCACAACAACTTAAAAGTATTATAGGCCAAACAAAAAAGAGATAAGTGCCAAAATGAATTTAAATCAGAGGAAGTATGACTTATAGCAGGAAGTGTAACTAATATTTTTGACATGGATGAAAGGCAACATTGCAGATCCAGTGAAGTTTAAAATGCAGGAGAGAACACACTGAGATAATGAATTCAGGGTTAGAGGACAACAAAAATGAGAAGACAGTAAATGAGCGCATTCAAATGGGCAAAATTTTTAAAGGCAGCATCAAGCTTCCAGTATTTCACCTGAAGTTGAACAATCCTGAGAATATTTTATGATTTACACTCAACTTGGAGAAAGAGCTATCATTTAACCTCCTAAAATAGACCGAATAATTCAAGTGATTGTTATATAAGAATCCAAATCAAGATATAAAGCCCTAAGCATTGCCAATGTTTGCATGAAACCCAGCACCTGGTGAAGTCAATTGTAAGGGACTTTGGTGGGGCAATCACCGCTCATTTCATATGCTATATGTGCATGCTGACCTAACTGCAAGACTAGCGAGACATCATAAATAATTATTTTCCTACTCACTGGGCCACAGAAAGAACAAAAAAATGCACAGTTCTGTAACCCAATGGTTACATTCCCCTGAACGATCATAAACTTGGATCAAAAAAATGGCCTTTATCCATTGACTTCTTGGTGGAAAGTACATAAACAATCATTCTATCTAACACTGTGCCTTAGTTTCTGTCTATAAAATGAAGTTGACTGGTACTTCCTTATGCTATGGAGTTGTTCTGAAAATAAACTATAAATACTTGTCTAAATTGATAGTTTCTTCACATAAAGCTACAACATTTACACTCAAAGCTGTCAAGCAACATTTTCTGTGTGTTGAATAAACTATGTGCTTCATTGACTGCTTTAAGAAATATATGCTATTCCTTTTTCATCACCCCCAAATGTCATAGGAAGGGTGGGGTAAATAAATAAATATTAACTAAGAAAAGTTCTTCTAAAAGGAAGAACTGCATAGGTTTTATTATGGACTTCATCATTCTAAAGGCCTTAGAATGATAAATGTAGTTTCCCAAATTATCTGCAAAGGCACATTCAGACCATAATCTTAATTCTCCTGTGATAAAGCTGTTCACAAACCTTTCATAGTGATGGATGTAAGAAGTATCAGAAGCTCCTTTCCTCACAACAGCAACAAACATTATCAAATTTATCATACATACAGTATTTTGTTTTAATTGAACTATGAAAATATTATAGTCACTTCCTTTTTTTAGAAGTTTGCACAACATTTTGAAGACAAATGCATGGCACTGTGACAAATAAAGTGAAATAACCATTTTAAAATTGGCTCAACGTATGGATGTATAATTAACATGAATTGCGGCAGAGTTGCTCACCAACTCACTGAGGTTAAGCTATTTAGCAGCATGAAAACTTTGAATATATCACCCTGTCATGATGCAGCCCTGGTGAGCAGAACTTTAGATACACAGTTCAGTCTTGACTCTGATGAGGCCAGAATTTTTCTTCCCCAGTGTAAAGCATCATCAGGTCAGACTTGTTTTACCTCACTTTCACCATGCAGAAGAGTACTGAAAATGCTCCAGCTATCCATTTCAGATATATCATGTCTGGAAACACCACAGCTGTTCCCACAGTGGCTCATATCCTCTGTGTGTGTCTGATGGAAAATAGTGGCTGTGTGCCACAATGCCTTAGAAATCACCTGAACAACAGCTCATGTCACTTGTCACTGTGATAGCACTTCCTCCTCTCCTTTTAAGAGGCAAATCTCAAGTATTTAGGATACAACAGGTGTGTACAAAGACAAGTATACTATAAGAAACTCAGAAATTTTCTGCAATGTAAGCACATTTGTGAAAAGTGAAGAAAGTGCATGAAAATATTAAGATTTCCACCTCAGCACTTCAAGGGAATGTGATTTGCACAATAGAGGCGCCTAACCACGGTTGAACTGTAGGCACTTGAGAAAACAGGCCCATAGAAAAAAAAAAAGAAACAAAGAAGGCAGTGTTCTACTTTTCAAAAGAATATATATCAGCTACAATCTACATCAAAAAAGCCTTGACTCCACCCTCCTTTGCTCCAGCTAGGTCTTATTTTGGATGGATTCAGAAGAGAAATTAGATCGGAAGACCAATCCATTTTACGATTTCTCCAGACATCACAGTGTGTCCTCAGCTGCAAGAGGGAAAGTTTATTGCCGTGAACATGTCCTAATATCTCTACAGAGATCATCTGTTAACTACCAGGACAAGGGAAATGGGCAGGAGACTTTCTAATCCACAAAGGCAAGTGACTTCATCCTACCTCCACCCTGTGTGGGCTCCTGACCACTAGGTTGATGAGTAAATGAACCGTTGCCTTATTTTTGACAGTTTAAAAAAACCCAACCAAACAAACAAAACAACCAAAAAAACCCCAAACCAACAACAACCAAAAATACCGCACCACACCAAAACCAAAACCAACTAACCAACCAAACAAACAAACAAAACCACAATAGAATGAAAACAGAAAAGCTGGGAGGGAAATAGCCACTCTTCTAATTCTAGTACTCCTTCTATTTGAGAGAAGACAATCAAGTATGTCCCTTTAGTATTTCCAGTGATGCAACATACTTGAAAAAGAACATGTTTGGAGAGCTCTGCTATTTCCCTTTTAATCAATTGCTTTCCAGGCTGAAAGTAGAATTGTTACAATCTGTTCTGAATGTCTGTAAATACTGCAGTCATTTTGTTACCAGCAAATTTAATGTCTGGAGACAAAGAAAAAGGTGTAAGAGAAAACATATTTTTTTTCTTCATTTTTCTTTCATGCAGCTGCAGTATTAGCAAGGCAGGCAGAAAAGTGATAGCATGCATTAATGGAAGTAGAAATGCAACCAAAAACATAAAAGACACACACTAACAGCATAACATAGCTGGAAACATACTGTTGTAGCATCTAAGTTATTATGGTATTTGCCTGTTGTTAGCCCCTTAAAATACCTTTTTCACGCAATTCACCCTCGGAAGATAGCATTCAAAAAATTCAACCAGATGCTCTGCAAAATTCTATAAAAAATTTTGTTTGATATGAAGGTTAAGAAAACAAACCTCTAGTGTGGATTCAAAAACATTAGTGTCAGGATCTACTGAGAAATATACAAATATGGTCTATTTTTTTAGGAATAAAACCTAGATTAAAATTTGTTTGACCCTAGGTAAAATTCTTGGAGCAAGAATTCTGGATTATTAATAAAATACACTTATATTTGTAACTGGTGTGTATAAAATACTTAAACTACCCTTATTCACATAGCATGTGCATGTCCCATGAGATGTAATTAATAATAAATTCATCTTTCACCATTTGGATGCTTCAGTTTTGTACCTTTCCCCTCTTCTTATCATCATCCTCAAACATGCTTTGAAAGAAATAAATAGGGGTCAACCTGTAATTTCTGAGTAAAAATTTAAATGAGGCTGTGAAGCTGCAAGTCTATATGAATATGTAAATTGCTCTTCCAGCTTCCTCTCAACAGGAATGTAAAAATAGATATTCAATATTTGCCATTAATCAAAAGCTTTATATATTGTCAAATATTTGGACTAATTAAAATAATTTATAACAAGCTAAATACCTACTGTTGATAACTGCAAATATTTTAACTTCAGTAATTCCATAAATCAAAGATATCGCTGTCTAATTAGGTTAAGTCATATCAGCTTTGATAGTCACGGCCCAGTAAATAAGATTATATTTGCCACTGCTGGGGCAGGCATGGGGCCGTGTCGGGTCTCAGGGGGTGTCCGGGCTGCCCGTGCCCTGAGCGGGGCTGAGCTGGGTTGACCAGGCGCCCCGTGGCCAAGTGCCCATTGCCCAGCCTGTCTGAGCTCCAGCTCTGCCAGTGCCGCCGGGGAGGGGGCTGACAGCCCCAGCCAGTCCCTGACGGACAAACGGCCCCTGGCCGCTACTGGGGGGATGCGGGGCAGCTTGCACCCCTTCCCTGGGAGTTAGGGGGAAGGGAGCAGGCTGGGATATATGAAATGAAAGGAAAATACATGAAAAGAAAGCCAAAAGGACCCCAGGGCTGAGAAGGGATTGACCCCACCCTGCCAGCATCATGCTCCTTCCCGTGAGAGTGCAGGGTGGTGCCCTTGGGGATGATGTGCCCATCCCTCCCAGGTCTTTCTGTAGGAGACAGAAACATCAGCCTCAGCCTCAGGCCATGGCAATGTTGGATCACAGCACCAGAGACAAGGTAGAGGTACTGGGAAGATTTGCTGGGACTTAGTAGTGATTTTAACTGTGTTGTTATTGAAGCTTTTCTTAATAGAACAAGAAGGATTGTTAGAGAGAGCTGAAACATTACTTGAACCAACAGTGAATTCTTGGCTCCGTACATATGGGGTATTCCCTGTGGCTTGCCAGAAGATCAGCATGACATTTTCACTAGCATGCAAGGAAACGATGTTGTCATCATCAGATTCAGTTAGCTGGGCTTAAACTACCAGATCTCAACTTAGATGTGATAAAGTAGGGCTAGACTCTGAGAATGACTGTGGTGGTTTAACCTTGGCTGGACACCAGGTGTCCACCAAGCCGCTCTATCACTGCCCTCCTCAGCAGGACAGGGAGGGGAGAAAAATAAGATGGAAAAAACCAAACCCAAAACCTGTTGGTCAAGATAAAGGCAGTTTAATACAGCAAAAGCAAAAGGCCGCACATGGAAGCAAAGCAAAAGCAAAAGATTATTCTCTACTTCCCATTAGCAGGTGATGTTCAGCCACTTCCTGGGAAGCAGGGCTTCAGTACATGTACAGGTTGCTCCGAAAGACAAATGTTGTAAGAAAATGAATGCCTCCAGTTCCTCCCCCTACCTCTGAGCTTATTGCTGAGCAGACATCATATGGCATGGAATATCCCTTTGGTCAGTTTGGGTCAGCTGTCCTGGCTGTGTCCCCTCCCAAGATCTTGCCCACCCCCAGCCTACTGGTGAGAGGGGTAGAAATGTTGGAGAGAGACAGCCTTGGTGTGTGCCAGCGCTGCCCAGCAGTGGCCAAAACCCTGGTGTGTTACCAACACCTTGCTGGCTGCCAATGCACAGCACAGCACTGTGAGGGCTGCTGTGGGGAAAAATAACCACATCTCAGCTGGACCCAATACAATGATGCACAGCAAAACTAGAACTTATGTTTCTGAACCCATAAGATGTGCAATATTTATTCAGTATTGTCATATATAAGATTTAGTGCCTGATATTTTCTAGTGTTTTATAAAACATATTTTTAAAGACTATTTTTTCAGAATATCTTTAAGTTAAAATTCATATAGTGGTTAGTGAAAGTGTTAACTACTTCCTGTCATGCCATGCTTTTTAAGGGCTTTGTTCTACTGCTTTTACATAACACATAAAACATAAATAAAATAAGTTCCCACTTAATGTATACTAACAATATTCATTGAATAATTCTCATGGTATTCTCTCCGACACTTGCCCTTCATATCAGTTACATTGGGTAATGGTTCCAAATTACATTGTCTAAATTGGTTTACTGTAAAATAGTTTTTAATTAGTTTCTTTCTCATTGTCACATTTATTTACTTGTATGTCTCCATTTTCTTTAAACAATGTAATCCAAGGCTAGTAAGTTTGACTTGGTTTATAAAACATTCAAACTGAATTCCCATATTCTCATACTTCTGTCAGTGTGTTTTTTCCCCAACACTCATGTTGAGAAAGTGACTTGTGCAGCAAGTGGTGGTCTCCACTTTCTTCCTAAATCTGGCCTCCTCAGCTTCACTGCCCTCAATAGCCATCAGGAGGCCTCCCTGGCCATGTGAGTGACTTGTTCTTCTCCCCAGAGAACAGTTAAGATGCCCAGGAAATAGGTACTGGTTTAGGCAAAGGAATGGCAGTGCTAGAGGAATCAGAATGGGATAGGGCAGAGGTTTTTACAGTGAGCAGAAGCTGGAATTTGAGTTTTACAAATTTTCTCAGGTAAGAAACTATTCCACTTAAGTCTTCTTCTGTAAAGAGCAAAGCAAGAAGCCTCTACTTCCTAACACTCCCATTCATAGAATCGTAGAATCATAGAATCATAAAATGGTTTGGGTTGGAAGTGATCCTCAAAGATCATTTAGTTCCAACCTTCCTGCCATGGGCAGGGACATCTTTCATGAGATCAATTTGCTCAAAGTCCTGTCCAACCTGACCTTGAACGCTTCCAGGATAGAGCATCCACAACTGTGGGCAACTGTTTCTGTATCTCACCACCCTCACCATAAAAAATTTCTTCCTAATGTCTAGTCCAAAGTTACCCTCTTTCATTTCCCCTTGTACTGTCAGTACAGGCTTTGGTATAAAGTCTCTCTCCATCTTTCCTATAAGCCTCTTTTAAATATTGAAAGGCTGCAATAAAGTGTCACTGGAGCTTTCTCTTCTCCAGACTGAACAAACACAACTCTCTCAGCCTTTCTTCCTAGGACAGGTGTTCCAACCCTCTGACCATTTTTGTGGCTGCCCTCTGGACCTGCTTTCTTGTGCTGGAGACCCCAGAGCTGGACTCCAGGTGAGATCTCACAAGAGTGGAATAGATGGGAAGAACCGCCTCCCTCCACCCGGACATGGATGTCTTGGAGTGAGTCCAGAGGAGAGCCATGAAGATGATTAAAGGGCTGGAGCACCTCTCATATGAGAGACAGTTGGGGTTGTTCAGCCTGGAGAAGAGAAGACTCCACGGAGACCTTTTAGCAGCCTTCCAATACCTGAAGGGAGCCTACAAGAAAGCTGGAAAGGGACTATTTACAAGGGCATGGAGTGACAGGACAAGGGGTAATGGCCTTAAGCTGAAGGAGGGTAGATTTAGATTAGATATGAGGAAGAAATTCTTCACTCTGAGGGTGGTGAGGCACTGGAACAGGTTGCCCAGAGAAGTTGTAGATTCCCCATCTCTGAAAGTGTTCAAAAAGCCAGGTTGGATGGGGCTTTGAGCAACCTGGTCTAGTGGCAGGTCGGTTGGAACTAGATGATCTTCAAGGTCCTTTCCAACCCAAACCATTCTATGATTCTATGATTCTATGGTTCTATGGTTCTATGATTCTATGATGACCTGTTGGACATGCTTCTTTTTATGCAGCCCAGGATATGATTTGCTTTCTGGACTGTACATGCACGTTGCTGGTTCATGTCAAATTTTTGTCCACCAATATCCCCAAGTCCTTCTCTGCAGGGCTGCTCTCAGTCCATTCATTCCCCAGTCTGTACTGATACTGGGGATTGCCCTGACCCAGGTGCAGGACCTTACACTTGGCTTTGTTGAACATCACGAGGTCTGCATGGGTCCATTCCTCAAGCCTTTCACGGTCCCTCTAGATGGTATCCCTTCCCTCTAGTAAATCAACTGGACCACGCAGCTTGGTGTCACCCACAAACTTGCTGAGGGTGCACTCAATGTCTATGTCACTGATGAAGATATTAAATAGTATTGGTCCCAGTATGAAACGCTGTGGTACACCCCTTGTTACTGGTTGCCACTTAGACATCGAGCCATTGATTATCACTCTTTGGAAGCAGCCATCCAGCCAATGCCTTATCCATCTAACAGTTCATCTGTCAAGCTCATATCTCTCTAATTTAGTAGCAGGAATGTTTCGTGGGACTGTGTCAAAGGTCTTCCAGAAGTCAAGGTAGATGACATCTGCAGGTTTCCCTTGTCCTCTGATGCAGTTACTCCACTGTAGAAGGCCACTAGATTAGTCAGGCACAATTTCCCCTAGGTGAAGCCATGTTGGTTGTCTCTAATCACGTTCCTGTCTTCCATATGTTTGGACACTTCTTCCAGGAGGATCTGTTCCATGACCTTAAGGGCACGGAGGTGAGGCAGACTGCTTGGTACTCCATACGTTAAGATTAATACTAATACCTGTAATCCCTTTTATTTAAACAGAAATAACTGTACAATAATGTCATGAAGAGACGAAGTGAAGGATCTTCTCTCAGTCACTGCCAGTCATGTGGGGATGAGATGCAGTCAATTAGGAGGTAAAACCCATCCCAGTAAGCCAGATAAAGGACAGCAGAGACTTCACAAGCTCGACCATTCTTTATATGTCTGCGCTATTCAGATTGTCACCGAAACCCGGGAATAAACCTCATAACACCAATGTAGTGTTAAAAGGCAGGCATTCTTTATTGCAGCACTGGATGCACGGGGGATAGCTCCACCCAACGTGCATGTCAGGTGATCACCAACACACAGGTTATGTAAAACATAACAGGTTATCAAAACATACATATTCATTATTTTTCCAAGAAAAGGCAGTCCTATGATAATAATTTCTTAGA
Organism: Grus americana; assembly: GCF_028858705.1. Classification (NCBI taxonomy): domain Eukaryota; kingdom Metazoa; phylum Chordata; class Aves; order Gruiformes; family Gruidae; genus Grus; species Grus americana. The sequence goes on from NC_072852.1 coordinate 112,993,606, forward strand.
ATCCATTTCCGTATTCTCCCCCCCCCTGTCATGCATGCTCAGTGATTTGAGTCGGTGGTCCTCAAGGGGTCTCTGGTGATCATCAGTGGTCGCGCACCCGTGTCCGCTGGGCGACCCTCTTCTTGCAGGCATGCGCAGTATCATTGTTGTAGGTGCACCTGTCCATAGCAACTTACTTCATAAGATTAATATTCCCGAACCTATTGTCCAGTTGGGTAGGGACTGTACATGGAACATAGCAGCACTGTACCTTGCCATGGTCAGTGAGCTTCATTACCTATTACCTTGGTTACACACTAATTATCTTAAACTGATTCTATAGTTTCACGGCCCCTATCCCACAGTTACAAGATTGTCAAGAATATCTATTTCTGACACCATAAAGTCCTCTTCTAAGTCTACTGCTGTTTGTACCTATACCAATCAGTCATTACTGCCTTTATCATTTGCTAGAAGGACTGCAATACCTGTCTTTCTCATCCATAACCCAGGATTATTGTCGGAGAAGGGGACTGACAAATAGCTCTTCACTCCCAATTTTACATCTTAGAATACCATCTCATTGTTTCTATTAATCCTGTTTCCCTGCTTTCCTGTTGGCTTAATAAAGCAAGTGAAAGGAAGTTGTTTTCAATGAGAAAATGACTCAGAATCCTCTGCTGTCCACTTTGTAGATCCTACATTATACTGCAACATAAACAGTGGCACATACACGATATTTAAAACACATCTTGAAGGAAAATAAAACCTCACAAAAGAAATCATCAAGAGCTATATTATTTTTAAATGCCAGGCAGGTTAGGCAATATCAATTGAATAAGATAACTGACCCAGTTTTAAAAGGTATTGCCAAGGTATTTTCCTTCTAGGGCCTTTAGTAACAGTGCTGGCTGTTCAATATCTCACATTCTCTGGCTCTAAAAGAATGGCAACAAGAAAATGAATTAGGGTTTTCTTTTTTGTTAGAGACAGGTAATGGATTAGTACAACTTGGCAAGATGCTTCAGGACCAGACAGTCCACCTTAACCCAGACAATTTTAGAGAAATAAAAAATCCTGAATTTGCTGTTCTAGCAGCAAATAAAACATCTTAACTTGAACTATTTCAGTAATCAATATCTAATCTGCACTCACAGCATTTTTATTTTAGTTAAAAAGTAAAAGGGCGAAAAGGTGGAGTGTTTTGTAGCCAAAGAAGGAACTTCAGCTTCGTTACTTCGCATCTGTTTTGCCACAGAAAGTTTTAGTTTCATGTTTCCTATATTGACAAAATAAGGCAATCCATCTTTTCCACCGAGTTATTTCTTGCTTTCTAAACACCAGCTTTATTTTATCAGGCATGTTTTTAAGTTTCAGCTGATCCCCATGGCCATACCCTAGAGTATTATCCTTCTTTCAATGACTACGTTGGCATTGTAGGGGTGTCTCATATTCAGAAGCATTTCCACCTCTTAATCACACTTTATTTTCTGAATTGTAACAAAAACTCTTAACATGACAAATGAAACTGGAAGACATGTCCATATTGCTGAATTAAAGCATATAAAATTGCAGATAAACAACATTCTAGTTAAAATTATAAGGCACTTCATAAAGGTTTTAGTCTAAGGAGTTAGAATACTTTCCATCGAGCACATTTTTTGTTGTGACTTTCAGAGATCTAATTTAGGGGAAAGAGGAAAAAGGCATTTTGTTATTAGCAAAATGATTGCAAACTGAACCTCATAATTATAAATTAGTATTTCAGGGTCTACTTATCTACTGCTTGTGCACTATATCAGTATTTGAGATAGCTTTGCATTTCGGAGTCTGAATAAAGAAATTGGGACCATAAAAAAACTCATCTCTAAAGGTCTGGAGATCATTATTTTTATTTATTTACATATCTATGCATTTTTGCCAGAATATAATAATTGTTCTTTGTTTTGCATGGCCAGGAAATTGCTATTAGGGTAATGTTTAAATAAAATAAACACGTACACCCAATAGAACTTCTGCTTACAGACAAATATCCTAGAAAATGTTTTTCTCATGTTCAGACTGCACAGCCCATTTACAAATGAGGAACTGAAGTTAATAGCTACTTACAGCTATAAAAGTGTATTAAGGGAGGTAAAAAATGCACAACATGCATTACTCTTACCTATTTATAATTTAAGCTTTTGTCTGTTGTCTTAGCTGAGAGCTATTAGTGCAGTTTAAAAGTATCATTCAAGGACTGCATACTTGGGATTGGCTATGACAAAAGTTTTCTAGAGGAAAGATGCTAAAAAGAGAATTGAGATTTGATGTGAGATTCTGCAACATCAAGGAAAGAATTCAGAATGTAATATAAAGATGCATAATATTAATAGAGTACATATACAATTCTTACAATAGAATTTTGTAAGTAAGTTACTTTATAGAACAGAAGAGGAACTTTTGTGAGGGAATGCTTTGATCTTAAGGTTTCCATCTGGATTTTGCAATATTCCTAAAATGTCTGTTCATGGATAAAGATTGTTGCTGGCACAGTTCATTTATTTTTAAGATCATTTAGACACTGGAGAATAGTCATTGCATCTCTATGATTTTTTAACAAAGCAAAATATCTTGTTGCTATCATCATGGTTTTTAAGGACACAGACATTACTTTGCTTTTATGTACAGATGTACATAGATAGTTTTACAATAACAGATTACCTCTAATAGCTATTTTTGTACTAGTATTTAGCAAACACTTTTTCTTTTGGGTTATTTCTTTAAAAAGTTATTTGAAAAAATTAAATATCAATATTAAGAATATTGAATTTCACTTATAAAAGAAGTATTCTGTGGAACATTCAGATATATATAAAAATTAAGACCTACAGATTTATTAAATATGACAACTGGTTTTGGAATATTTCCTTGGGTTTTATTTTTAATATTTTGATTTGCCTTTGCCATCCTCTTTTTTTTCTCCCCCCCCCAATTTATGTAGACCCTAATGTATAGTTTTCTGGAGCAGAGCTGACTGATTACTTTTTTTTTTTATAACAGTCTTAGTGGTTATATATAATGAATATAATGAATACAAAGATCACTGTAACATTAGAATCACAGATGCAACCTTAAAAAAACTATTTAACCAATAAACAATAAAGTATCTTAATATCTTATTCATATTAAATTCAATACCAATAATCAATATAGTTTAGGATTAATATCTGAGCATTTTATACATTTGGAATCATCAAAAAAAAAAAAAAAAGAATTTCCAGCAGAAGAGCAACTCAATGTAATAGCCTTCGTATGGAAGAAACTGTATATAGCTCAAATTTGCCTAACCTGCAATCTTATTATATAGTCACTGAACATGTAATTATGCCATCTATTATTATAATTGCTTTGTCCTCTGAAGACATATGAAAATAATTAATAAGACTGAGGAAAATTATACTTTAAAAACTCTTGTGTGGTACATGAAGATAAGGAAATCCTTCCTTTTAAATTTTTATACAGTAATACTGCCTTCACTGTTTTACTACAGGTGATGTTATAATCTTTTGAGCAGTGTACTGGAAAATGTTCCTCTTTTTAACAAAGCCATTTTTAGCTGTTTCTAAAGAAAATTATTTACCTGTTGCAAACCGTATCAGATTTATTGGTTTTGATACAAAACTGTCAACCTCATCAGTTTTGTTACTGCAATTCACAATGAATTTTTTTATTGGGTTGGTATTAAAAAGGAATTAAGACAGTTTTGCTCTTCATCCTGGCTGTGATATACATTCGTTTTTATCTATTCCTACTGCTGAGGAACCCTAGAAGATTCAATTTGGATCAAAGTAGCAAAATTCTATTTTTTTTTTTCCAAACTTTTTGTTCTTCATTGATTTTCTTTTATGCCACTTATGCTCTTCCCCATGACCACTGAAATCTTCCTGGTACTTTGAGAGGTCATTATTTTCTCACAACTACATTTCATTACCCTATATGCAATCTCATTCTTACAGCCAGCTCCTCAAACATAAACACTTATTGACTATTAAACACATTTTACATTTTTTCAGGAAACAAGGTGAAAAATTCAAGATCACTTTTATCAACAAAATCTTCTTTTTTTATCTTCCCCCCCCCCCCCCGAGGATATTTGCATTTCTGTAGAAAGCCTCACAAACTTTTACTTTACTTTAACAAGTTATATTAAGAGGTAGTCTGTATACTAGTCTTAATGTTTCCAATTTTTAATTATCATTGCTAACCATTAAGGTATATGAAATTCCTATTCTTTCAACTCTAGCTTACCTCTCTCACTGGATTAACAGCATAGAATGTGTCAGGTGTTGCAATATGCGAAGGCACAGAGCATGTGAAATAATATTAAAGGAATCCTGCCAAATATTGCTGTGGTAAGAGGCACTGAAATGCCATAGACTTCTATTGACCCTTATCATTTCTATTCATTGTGTTACGCTGTGCAATAACACTACCATTAACCAAGATGTGAACTAGTTTGTGCACAATTTATGTTCCAATAGTTGTAATAAAATAGGCACATATTTTTTGATCCAATGTACTTATATCTCATACATATGCCAAATGATTATAATAATATATATCAGTAATGGTCTTCACATAAATATAAATTTAGCTACAACTTTGCTATATCATTAGCCATAAAAACTTCTAGAGCACTGAGGCAATATGAGCTACCAATGGGCAAGCAATACAGCAGCGAACCTTTAGGGGATAATTTCAGCAAATCATTATCAGATTTACTTTCATTAACTCAGTCAAGCAAAGATCAACAATAATCTTGGTCTCGGTTTATTGAGAAGCATTATAATCCATGATAAAAGAACTTAGTTCATTCTTAAACAATACATACAATGTGTATGCTAGAATGATTGCGACCTCATGAAGTTTCGTCCTAGCATAGCAATGTCAGCATTTGCACTTGCAGAAGTTTTTACCTTAGAAATTCAAGATTAACATCTTTAATATTTATTTACATGACCTGCAAGTTGCTGTGTTATTATAAGCTCATTATGATCTTCTTGCCACTTTTATATAACCTGTTATTAGTATGCAATAAGAAAATGTGTGAATTCATATTTGCAATCCATAAAACATCAGCCATCAAAGGGAGAAACAAATGCACACTGTAAAAGACAATGGAGACTTACTTAAACTGCTATGTTATATTTTCCTGAGAAAGCATTCTAACACCATTATTCGGGTATATCCTTTTGTGATCTGGACTTTCCTAATAGTCAATATTTTATTTGTTCTGGCATGTGTCAAAGCAGTTATATAATCACAGTGTACCATAACAAGATCACTGAAACTTTATTTATGCTAAAATATTTCATTATAATTCTAGCCAACTATCTTGTATTCATGTCAAGCACAATCAGCTTTCAGACCAGACAATGTAAGCAATATTATTTTTGGTATACTGTTGTGTTAGACCTTTCTGTAATTCCTTGACTAGGAACTTTATTCAGTGTAGGCTGTTGCAGGAACATCAATCTGCTAATAGTTGGTGCCTGATTAGGGATTTATTCATTTGGAACTGGTTCAAGTGAGGGTGGAGATAGGAAATCAAGATCCAATTTATCAGTCTGACAAGAAAAAGAGTGGACAAAGTACACAGCAAAGAGACACAACAAATAAATAAAGTGGAGAATATTGCACTTGAATTATGCTAAGTAATCCTGCTCTGAATTTTGCAGATTGCAAATCTCTAACTTGCTCATGTTGTATGAACACTAAAACTTAATCGGGGCTTGATAGAGGTCACTGGATGTCTGTACAGTTTTTTCTTCCCACACGGTCATTAATTTCATGCAAAGGCTACAACTGCAGTACAATATCACTCCACTAAGTCAAATTGCTAAGAAGTCACTTACTACCTTGTTTATCCTCAGTGTCTGCTTATTAATGAAATAGAAGACACACTCCTTTAACTCTCAGAAAAATGTCAGTGTAACTGACAAGATACTGCAGTTGTAGTGACCCCTCCAAATATGAGCCTTATGATTTATAAGTGGAAAAAATAATTTACTCTCAGAATGAGCCTTGAATATGACATGTTAGTTTGTGGCAAAGGCAATGACCTGATGATGGCAGCCTCTTGCAGCCTCATGGGTGCCATGAGAGAAGGGACAGTTCTCCTTTCAGCTGGAGGTCACAAAGTTTGGGAACTTGTCAGGCCTCCACCACCAGAGGCCCTCCAGGTTATTCAGACACCTATGGTCTTGCTGACATGCAGGAAATGGGTCTACATGACTTCCTGAGGTCACTTTCCCTCCCATCTGTGTATGATTTTTAAGATGGGCACAGAACATTAAACTGGTAAACGTTGCTCAAGCATTTTTCCACAATATACTTCTAACTTTAAGCATCCCAATGTAAATACTGTTGGAACAAATTTTGATTATTTTCAGTACCACAGAAAAAGCAACTGAATTAGAAATTATACCGCTGGACAGATGATTGGTAACATAACACCAGCCTTTCATGACTGTTTATTCACTGTCAAACTTCAAACAGTGGGAAAGAGCCTTGTTCATCCTGGTCAAGTCCTCATCCAATCCTGAGTTCCTTAAGTTGTGAAACTTTCTCCTCAAATGACTGATTTAAACAGAATAGAATAATATATATACACACATATATATACATATGCTGCTTTCTACTTTATTTATCATTTTACTAAGCCCAAGGTCTGTCAGGGGCTGCAGGGGCCTCTGTGAAGAGGGGCTGGGGCTGCCCGGTGCTGGACACAGCCGGTTCCAGCCGGCTCCAACCCACCCACCGCAGGGCGCGGCTGGGCCCCGCAGCCACCATGGCGGTGCCTCGGGGAAAGCCTGGGTAAGAAAGGGCAAAGCGCTGCCTGGCAGCCAGGGCTGAGGGGAAAAGCCCAGGAGAAACAGCCCTGCGAGCCCCGAGGGGAGAGGGGGAGGAGGCGCTCCATGTGCCCAAACAGGGATTCCCCTGCAGACCCTGGAGGACACCACTGTGAAGCAGGTAGTCTCCCTGCAGCCCGTGGAGGACTCCACACTGAAGCAGGTGGATATGTCACGAAGGAAGTGCAGCCTGTGGAGAGATTACACTGGAGCAGGTTTATCCTGAAGGCCTGCAGTCTGTGGAGGTGACTTACTTACACTGGAGCAGGGGAAAAGCGTGAGGAGGAAGGAGAGGTAGAGAGGAGCTGTCATGGACTGCCCACAACCCCACATTCCCCATCCCCCTGCACTGCTCAGGGGTGGGGAAGTAGAGAAGTTCAGCATGATGAAGTAAAGTTGATCCTGGGAAAAGGGAAAAAGAAGGAAGCTGTTGTTTTAATTTTTCGTTGTTTCTCATCACCTAAATCTACTTAATTGGCAATAAATTAAATTATCCCAAGTCGAATCTGTTTTGCCCATGAAGGTAATGGCAAGTGATTTCCTTCTCTTTACCTTGGCCCATGGACTTTTCCATCTTTTTTTCTCCCATCCTGTCCTGTTGGGGATGGGGTTTGTGAGAGCAGCTGTGTGGGAATCTGGCAGCCAGCAAGGACAACCCACCACAATAATATACAACAGAAATTGGTAAAGGTAGAGAATCATCCAATTTTTAAATCAATCTATCTTTTCAGAAATAGTGCAACTTGAAAAGCAAAGGTTTATTAACTAGCTTACTAATAACTGTAGATTTTTGGATATTATAGTAATGATAATGGGTTAAAACATTTATAATGGGTTAAATCATTCTATTAGATCATAGGATGGATGTTGAGGCTAAAGTCTTGAATGAGTTTATCTTGAAAGATCCAGTAACATTGGTTTTTTAATAATAAAGTTGTGAACTTTGTAAACTGTTAACAAGACAGGTAGGGAACAATACAGGACAAAAATAGCACTCTTAGAATGGAAGTGACTTAACAGGCACTCATTACACTTAACAGTCACTTAATAGTCATCTTAACAGTCTGTAACTTTGACCATTCATATTAGGAACAAAACCATAGCAATGTATTTCTAATTGGCCTCGATTGGTAGTTGTTGAGAAAGCATAATGTTCCTGTATTGGGTTTGCGTGGCAAGGTTTTGGTAGCGGGGGGGCTACAGGGGTGGCTTCTGTGAGAAGCTGCTAGAAGCTTCCCCTGTGTCTGACAGAGCCAATGCCAGACGGATCCAAGACGGGCCCGCCGCTAGCCAAGGCCAAGCCCATCAGCGCCTCTGTGATAACATATTTAAGAAAGGAAAAAAACAGTTAGAGAGAGCTTTTGCAGCCGGAGAGAGGAGTGAGAAGATGTAAGAAACTCTGCAGACACCAAGGTCAGTGAAGAAGGAGGGGGAGGAGGTGCTCCAGGTGCCAGAGCAGAGATCCCCCTGCAGCCCGTGGTGAAGACCATGGTGAAGCAGGCTGTCCCCCTGCAGCCCATGGAGGAAGGATGAGGGGGTGTAGAGATTCCACCTGCAGCCCATGGAGGACCCCACGCTGGAGCAGGTGGAGGCACCTGAAGGAGGCTGTGACCCTGTGGGAAGCCCATGCTGGAGCAAGCTCCTGGCAGGACCTGTGTACCTGTGGAGAGAGGAGCCCACGCCAGGGCAGGTTTGCTGGCAGGACTTGTGACCCCGTGGGGGACCCCACGCTGGAGCACTTTGCTCCTGAAGGTCTGCACCCCATGGGAGAGACCCACGCTGGAGCAGTTTGTGAAGGTCTGCACCCTGTGGGAGAGACTCACGTTGGAGAAGTTCGTGGAGGACTGTCTCCCGTGAGAGGGACTCCATGCTGGAGCAGGGGAATGATGAGAGGAGTCCTCCCCCTGAGGACGAAGAAGCGGCAGAGACAAAGTGTGATGAACTGACCGTAACCCCCATTCCCCGTCCCCCTGTGCCGCTGAGGGGGGAGGAGGTTGAAGCCGGGAGTGAAGTTGAACCCGGGAAGATGGGAGGGGTGGGGGGAGGTGTTTTAAGATTTGATTTTATTTCTCATTCCTCTACTCTGTTGTGCTTGGTAATAAATTACATGCATTTTTCTCTAAGTTCAGTCATTTTGCCCATGGCAGTAATTAGTGAGTGATCTCTCCCTGTCCTTATCTTGACCCATAGGTGTTTCGTCATACCTTTCCTCCCCTGTCTAGTGAAGGAGGGGGAGTGATAGAGCAGCTCTGGTGGGCACCTGGCCTGCAGACAGGGTCAACCCACTACCGTTCCTCAAAGATAAAAGTAGATCAAGTCCACAATTCAAAAACCCAAGAGTCTGAGAAGATGAACAACTCAAATTGTTCACTCCCAAATGAATGTTATAGACCTCCCTGGTATTAAACATAGTGGAATTCCAGATGATGAATGAGTGAATCTGGATGTTACAGACACTGTGGGGCATGCTAGGGAACACAGTACAGAATACAAAGCAGTAAATCTCAAAATAATTAGAGGGCCAACATTTGCCATTTAGCAGCAGCTTGGCAACTGTCTTGCTGGATGCAGTCTGGCTCCTGCAGAGTCATGTCAATGTTCATGACTCATGCTCCCTATGCTTGCTTCCAAGAGTCTCTCTTTGTTGGGACACACCATAGCAACGCATTTAGCTTGATGGACACAGTGTGAAGCCAAATCCACACCAGTGTCCAAAATGTACCCTCTCAGGTGAGAGCCCTAGAAAATGTAGGACAGAGACAAGCTGTCTGGAGGTAGCTGAGAGCCAGGCACATCCTCACTTCTGTGTGCAGCTGGGAAGTGGCAGGATTGCTCTGCTGGTTCTTGAAAGATAAGTACATTCACTCACTGACATGCCTGAGCTAACAAATCCTGCAGGATTAGAGCTGTTTCAGAGTAAAGGCTGACTACAGGCAGGTCATCATGGATAAACCATACAGATATGAGTGACGACTCTCTAGAAATATGCTGTGACTTTAATTTCTTTTCATTTAAATGTGAATCTTATTGTCATGTTAATGAATAGACACCAACTCTCTTCAAAGTGCTCTGTACTCACTGTCATTTCTCTACCTTAATAGTAAATACTGTTTCAGTGACACTCTAGATACTGCTGGAGGCAGACAGGTAGACACAACAAATGCTGTGTAAAATTCAGACATGGAGTGAAACAGACACAGTACCTGAGCAAGGAGGGATGAAAATGTAGGTGGGAAGAGAGTAAAATGAAAAATGAGAAGGAAAATGTGTTATGTCAAGTTCATGAAATGCATATATTTGAATAAGAATGGTCGTCTTTCTCTGAATCAAAGGCTAATACTAAAGCAGTTGGTTCTTAGATACTTTTCTCCCCTAAACAAACTATTTATGTGGTGGTTGTCTATGTGTTTAGAGCCAGTTGCCCTACTTAATTTAAAAAACAATAAGGCTTTGATACTGTGTAATCAAACATCCATGAATGGTTTTACTTCATGTGAATACCAGACTGTATGACGTTAAAAAAGCAGATGGAGAGCTTGCAAGTGTTTTTTGATAGGAGGTATGGATTTAATGATCAGTTGAGTTGCACTGGGCCTTAGAAACTTTCTATGTTTCTCATAAATTTAAATAGCTAACAATATGGATAGAGTTGTAACTGATCTGAATCACAGAGAGCCATTGACACTTTAGACATATGTAGTGGACAAAAGTTTTAAAGGCATAATTTTCCTTAGAACTTTCAAGTAACATATTGTAGACTGAATACAGTATTAATTGTACTGATAGTACAGAGCTCAAGAAAGTGCATATAATGTATTATTTTCTCCTTTTCAGCACATTTGAAATGCAAGCTTGTCTTTGGGCTATTTAGAGTAAATTCATTTAGAAAAGTATGATGGTAAAAATAACTTAGAAAAACATAAATCCACATGTGGTTGACAAAATAACTCCTCATTCTGATGAGCAATATTTCTGTAGTTTATAAATAAATCAATTCAGCTTCTCAACATTCTCTGATAGAAGTAGCTCAGAAGCTACTCCAGAATTTGACAGTTTGATTTTAAGCTGAAGTGCACAAAAATAGACCATGTGTGAAGGTCACTGACAATTCATCTAAGAGATTAAACATTATAAACTGTCTAGTAACATTTCAGATATTCATTGATTTATGAAAAGGCATCATACATCTTATAATAAGGCTTTAAAGTATTTTCTGAAGAAATGAAACTAAGAACGGACTTTAAACTATAAGATAAACTATATAGCCAGCAAGATTACACTTACAAAGACATTAATATCACCAGGTTTAGAAATAGAGACATTAAATGCCAATGTTTGTACTAACTTTGTTGTTGTTGTTCGATCAGTAATTGGTCAATTTTCCTTGTTCAGAAGTCATCTAAGTTTTTAAAGGTATGTAACTTGTTTCCTCAAGAAAAACAGTTGGGTTTTTTTTTTAAATAATACAGAAAATAATATTTTATATTAATTACAGTGATTAAAATCACAACATATTACAGAACACATCAAGAGCTTCAGTTTTCTGTTTCGTATTTCCTTGTGTGCAAATATATAGGATGGCTTCCAGAATTACCATACTCATATATGATATCCTAAAACTGTGTACTTTGGGTTTCTCTGATAAGATCAGGCATTTGTCACACAGAGAATAAGTGAAGATCAGCATATATCCCTTCTGACACATCATTGAAAGAGGGGTGGAATTCCACTGTAGGATCAAGGTGATGCTGTCAGAAATCTCTTCCAAGGAACCTTAATGTGACACATTTCTTATTCTAAAGGAATTGCTTGAGGTTGCAGCATTTTGGAAGACTCTGTAGCATCAGGATAAGCATTCTGAAAAGAGATAAAAAGCAGAATAACTCAGCTTTGTTTATAAATCCTAAATTCTCCTGAATATCTCCAGATCCACTGGATTTACGCTTGAGTCTTGGTATACATACAAATTTGTCATATCTTAATACCTGGCTGGCAGCATAGACATTTCTTTTTAACAAGTTCGATTGCAGAAAAACAATGATAGTGGGGACTCTTAGGTCTAGAACCAGAATAGATTTCTTCAAGCTAGGCTACTTATATCACAGCATTTTAATGAATAATAAAGCAAAGAAAATAACTAGACCTTGAAGAACCATGTTTTCCTATCTCAGAAAATTGTGAACAGGAAGAAGATAGATCTCTTGCTTAATTTAATAATCTTAAAGGTTGCTGACTATAGTTAGTACTGCAAAGGTAAATTCAGATTAAAAATTATCCCACCTAGCATGAGCACTTATTTTTAAATGGGATGACCTTGTGTTCTTGTATAATAACCATATAAGTAACCTGGTCAACCAGCTTCATCTGAAATCAGGTACCTGATGTATCCCTAATCTAATCTACTTGCCTAATCTAGGCCTAAATTCCCTGAAATCAAGTCCTCCAAAACCATAACAGTCTTATCTATGGCAAACACAGTCTTAACGCACCTGTGGTGTCCTCGGGCACATAAAGAGAAGGAGGCTTTCACATCATATTATATTTTTGTAGCAGACCGTGCATACTCAAATAGTGTTCAAGAATAAGGAAAGAAAATTAAAAGTATATGCCACCTTTCTATAAGTTCCACTACATTAAGTTGTTTATGATTTGATGGATGCAAGAATTGGCTTAGGATACTTCAGATATTGGGATCCAGAGGTTTTTTTCTATAACTCATCTCTTAAAAAGACTCAAGGAATCCATAAGTAAATCTACATATAATTGAAGAGATTATTTTCTTTTTCCATATTACCATATGATGATCTAAAAATAAAGCTCAAACATGGCATTATGAATGTACAGTTTTACATTAGTGAAGTTGATTTGTATGATCTGACGACTACATTCTATAAGGTAGAGTTTCCAATCTCATGAATTTGAGAGCTGTAAGTTTCTGAAGAAAAAAGAAAAACAAAAATTCAACGTAACAAAGTACCTCTATTTTCCACATTTGTTATATGGAATACATATACACAGTAAGTTTGGAAGTTACTACTTAAAATGCATTCTGTAACATAAAGTTATATTTAAGACTTACTGAATACAGGCTTTCTTCACAGCAGAATGATCCATTTCTTCTTCTTGGTGTGCAGGTAAGTTAATACATTATTGAAAAATCAATCTAAGCTCTTTAGAATCCATAAATAATTAAATGTACTGATTCAAAATTCCATCTTTTTACTTATAAACTGCAGCTGACATTTTTATGTAATGTAAGACCTTACACATTATTTGCTTGTTAATATTGCTTTAATTTCCAAATATCAAGAAGAAAAGAAAAGAAACTTTAGATGTTTTTCAGCCATGCATTGCTGGCATTTTCCTATGTAACTAATAGTAAATTTCATGAGGTGCCTTATAATCCCTTGTCCCATCAGTGTCTTGGGGATCCCATCTGTGCTGAAGAGTACAGAAATGCTGGTATAGAGGCTGTTGTGGGAGCCAAAACTTGCAGCTCTGTGGTTTTCAAATTAACCACTTAACTGTGGAGAGTTTTGTACACTCAATTTAAAAACCACAAGGGTAAGGTTTGTACTCAGACTATGACAAGATACTTAACAGTTTACAGATGGAGCAAGGTCTACAGAAATATTCAATTGATAACATTTTGACAAAGCATTTTTCCTTTCTGACCTTCATTCAAAATTAAAATAAAAGACAATGATTTTCTATAAGTAGATGAGGTCATTAGGATAACCCTTATTCCACCTGTTACCTATGTGTTCAGGATCAATAAGTATGCCAAAATAGCCATAGCAACAGAAATTAATCTGGATGCTGAATCTAACCCCAACATTACTATGTACTCCTCAATTTGAAATTAAAAAAGATAATGCAATTTTTAAAAATCTAAAATCCCAGGGAAAATTAATGTTAGCAATACAAAAGATGTGTTTGTGTTTGTGTTACAACAACTACAAGGGGTTGCTTTTTGTTCATTATGTTAGGATGCATGCAAACAATAAACATAAAATTTCATGTCAATCTAATTAACAAGGATTTCTTCAAAAAACAATTTCTTGCTCACCAAGTGAAGTCCCATGGTCATTTAAAAACTGACTAGCATAAGTTCCTTTCACCCTTCTGAATTTCTCTGCAATTTCTTTGAAAGATTTCTCCGAAGTATTCCATCTATACATTTTGATACTATGAACTTGGCTGAAAATTTCCTTGAAATTGTATTCTGCAGGCTTCCTCCTCCTGTCCTGATAATTGACCATGTGCTGGACGGACAGGATGCAGCATCTTATATAAATGGAAAGTCTAAGGTTCTAAAGAACCTGCTGGCTTTTTTTGATTTTTCTTTATTTTTTCTCTTTAAAATATGAGACTTTTGTTGAAAATCTAGAAGATGGAAATGTGAAAACCTGAAACTTTGTAGGTCATTGCTGGTTGGTTTTACTGAAAGAAAGAAAAAAAAAAGGGGGGGGGGAAGCAAGCCCACAACTCTCTTTCCCACCCAGATCCCAAACCCAACCAAACACAAAAACCCCACACCCACAATGTTTGTTACTGGATGACTGAAATTGGAGAAAACAGGTTGGTTATTGACAGACCCTAAAATAACAGTAAAGGTCTTGTCTTCATGAAATCACTTTGCGGGAAAACAATGCTTTCCCAGGCATTTCCAAGTAAAAATGATACCTACTCACTATCTCTTGTCCCTCCTTCGCCTCTTGGACTCTTCTTGGCAGTGAAGTGAAAACATGCTATGCTCTTCTGACACACAATATGCCTCTGGCAATACTTACACCAAGAAATGTGAATTGGTATATTTATGATTAAACTGTTGACATATTCTGGTTTTGTTCACAGCACTGTAAAATACAAACAACTCTCCCAAGGCCAATAGAAAAGACTGTAAAACTAAAGGAGCATTTTTACACGGTAAACCCTGATTTTTTAATATTATTATCTAGCACATTACCTTCCATCACAATGTAACGTGTATATAGTATCTCTTAAAGCTTGTTAACCCTCTCAAAATGAAAGACTCAATGAACTAAAAGCTGGCAAAACCTCCAAATGAGGTTTTATTTTCCTAATGAAAATTTAAGTTTCTGTGAGTCAATACACACTGTTCTAAAGGAAATATGTATATCCAGAAAAGAATATTTGAAAACACTTTTGAAACTCATGTTAACTCATCGAACACTCACCTAGCTGCTTTCAATTTTATCTATCATCACAGCTACTGTGAAAATTCCAGTTTCATTTGAATAGAGTATAACTTACTAGAACTACGAAACTTAATTTTCTGAATAGGGTCCAGACTGTACATATTTAGATTAGTGCATAACTGTATAGATTGAAAAAAACTTGTTAATAAAATCATCTTTTTCAGAAAAATAAAATACTTAATGATATCACTGAAATAAGTTGTGGGAAGACAGAGAAAAAGTAAAAGAGAAATAGAACAGAGACAGAAGATTTATGCAAGCTGAAGAGAAATAACTCTGAAAAATTCCTGTTTTAACTTAAGCAAACATTAAGACTTCAATAACTTTTTTTTTTTTAAATTAACCACAGAAAAGATTTTTTTAATATAGATTGGTAGGTGCAAAACAAAGATTAGTCTTCTGTAAAACTTTCATGAAGACAAATATACAGTAGCCATTAGCTGAGCATAAAACATAACTAAATCTTAAATAAAGTTTGAGGAGACGATCATACCTGTCTCCAGTGTTAATGCTGCAGAGAGAAAGGAAAAAAAATCTCCTGCTCTAAAAATATCTTATTAGTTCTGCTAGATATTTTCCAATATAAATATTTTTGAGTTAATATACAACAAAACTTCTATGTACAAAAATATGACATTTATTCAGGCAACCTCAAGGATTTCTTGTACTCAACACAGATAAAATTCTTGTACTCAGCACAGACAGGCAAATCTCTTGTTCTAATTCCAGAGTTGTCTGTACTAGTTCTAGGGATATTCTAGGATAACAGTCCTTTGTTATTAGCAAAATATGTCAAAATCAGCAAATAGAACTAACACTATAAGAATGTAAAGTATCATTATTAATAATATTAATATAATGAAATATTACTATGCTTGAGATTTAAACATATGCCTATGAATATATACTGATCTTGATAAATGTATCTGAAATGTTAATCTCCGATTTTGAGGGGATTTTTGTGCTGTTTTCAGCCATTGACAAGATGAGGAATTAAGTAACAAATATTCATTAAAGATACCTACTATAACTCTAATATAGATGTGATATTGGAAATTTAGTTATGTCTAGAAATAACATAGAGAAAATAGGTTCTCCTTATACATGTATAGTTCCATTAGAATCAGAAACTATCAAAAATGAATGGAAGTCTCCCTTTGTGTTGCTGTGTGGTAGTACCTTCCAAGTGGTCCTCTGTCGATGCTAGGAAGAGCTCTCTAAATACTCCTTCATCACAGAAAAACACACCAGACCCCTCCTGGCTGTGGACATAAGACAAGGGTATCTTGGAAGCAGCAGGTTTATTGTTTCTCCAAATTGCAGGGATCAAGCACCAAGAGGGATCAGCCTCAATCCCACATTTTTCTACCCCTTATATTCCTGCTCCCTCCTCTTTGGATCCTGAGCTCCACTATCTTGTGATCATCTACAATGCTTCCCATTTCTGCCATTTCTCCTGTTGCTGCCCTGTTGGTGTAGTCACTGGTCAAGTTTGGCCAGCGGCTGCACATGTATTACTTACTCTTTGCTCTTTGTAATGTGTATTGGGTTTGCGTGGCAAGGTTTTGGTAGCGGGGGGGGCTACAGGGGTGGCTTCTATGAGAAGCTGCTAGAAGCTTCCCCCATGTCCAACAGAGCCAATGCCAGCCGGCTTCAGGACAGACTCGCCTCTGGCCAATGACGGTGATGGTGCCTCTGGGATAACATAGCTAAGAAGGAAAAAAAAAATCCAAGGAGCAGCATTTGCAGCCAGGCAGAAGAGTGAGAAGATGTGAGAGGATGTCCTGGTTCTGATGAGGATAGAGTTAATTTCACCAGGAGCCAGGACAGGTGACCCAAGCTGGCCGGGGGCTATTCCATACCATGTGACATCATGCTCACCATAAAAGGGGGCCAGTCGGGCAGGGGTGGGTTTGGTGTGGCTCCGGGCGGGTTGAGTGCCCGGTCAGTTGGTCGGTCCTGGGATTGGTAAATTGTTCTTTGTTATCACCCATTGTGAATATCTGTTATCAGCACTGTTGTTGATTGTTTCCCTCTCCCTTGCTGTCCCAGTAAACTGCCCTTATCCCAGCCCTCGAGGCTTTGCCGTTGTTTTCCCGTTGTCCTCCCCAGCCCGCTGGGGGAGGGGTGAGCGAGCGGCCGCGTGGCACCCAGCTGCCGGCTGGGGCTAAACCACGTCAGAGGAGCAACTCTGCAGACACCAAGGTCAGCGCAGAAAGAAAGGGAGGAGGTGCTCCAACCACCAGAGCAGAGATCCCCCTGCAGCCCGTGGTGAAGACCATGGCAAGGCAGGCTGTCCCCCTGCCGCCCATGGAGGTTAACAGGGGAGCAGGTATTCAGGAAGGAGCAGCAGAGACAATGCATGATGAACTGACCTCAACACCTATTCCCCATTTCCCTGCGCTGCTTGGTGGGAGAACATAGAGAAGAGGGATTGAAGTTAAGCCTGGGAAGAAGGAAGGAGTGGGGGAAGGTGTTTTAAGATTTGTTTTTATTTCTCATTATTCTACTCTGACTTTTGATTGATAAATTAAATTAATTTCCCCAAGTTGAGTCTGTTTTGCCTGTGATGGTAATTGGTGAGTGATCTCTCCCTGTCCTTATCTTGGCCCAGGAGCCTTTTGTTATATTTTCTCTCCCCTGCCCAGCTGAGGAGGGCAGTGATAGAGCCGCTTTGGTGGGCACCTGGCCTCCAGACAGGGTCAACCCACTACACAGTGCCGTGCAATTTTTCATGTTGTTACCTTGCTAGTGTAGCTATTGGCCAAGCCTTATCTTCTGCACTGATTCCCTAACATTTCACCTTTCACAGATAATACGAGAAGCAGCTGTGCCACCCCACCTTGCTGCCACAGAGCCCGCATGCTCCTCCCGTTGTACGTCCCCTATCCTTGCAGTCTTCATAGGGGTGGGAGGCTGGCTGTATTGGGCATTACCCATGAGGACTGTGAGTAGCTGCAAAGTGATTTCTTTGCCTTTCTGGCATCACTGTGACCCTTTAAAGTCAGTACAGCATGCGCACAACAAAATGAAATCAGTAACACCTCTGTAGGGCATATACTACTTGTAGAAAAGTCAGGGGTTTTGGCTTTGATTGTACACACAACATTTTTAGCATATTGCTATTTTTTTGTTAGACATTTACTATTCTCTCCTATCCAAATTCACAGAAGTGCACTACACATGATTTTAATAATTATTTGCTCTGAATAGAACTTAGCAGAAATTAAAGCCTAGGGCCTCATTGTGCTAGGTCCTGCACACATGTGGGATGAAAAGATTGCCTCTTCACCAGAGAGCTTATCATCTAAATTGTTAGAAAGTATGTGCTATTACAGAGATGATTCAAGCTATTTGATCAAAAAGCTAGGATTTTCAAAGGCAGATAAGAAATTCCTGTCTGTGCTCAACAGCATAAAGTATTCATGAGATTTCTTGCATTACTCTCATTTCATCACTTCTCATAAACCACTGCCATACAATCATTCTAGACAGACTAAAAATTACACTCTTGAGCAATTAATAAGTATTAAAGAAAACTTTCACAGAGAAGTTTTCATTCAGCCAGTCTTCTGACTATAAATTTTAAATACTAATGCTAAAACTGAAAAACGGTTTTGTGCTTCTGCAAGGCATATTGCATAAGAGGACAATAAAACATAACTAAGGATCCTTCCAAAACAACGTGCCCTTTGGAATAATTTCCTGTCTCCATAGAAATCCATGAGAAGTCTGCAATTAACTCAGTCCTGAAATTGAGTTTAAATTTTATTTACAACTACTGTGACTACAACACTTTCTAACATGATTCCTGATAAAATACTGGCTGGAACAGCTTTTGTGTTGCGCTCATCCGGGAAAGAGCTGAAAAATGGCCGCTGTTACTGAGATGTGCCGCGACATCAGCACCAAAGCTGTGCTTGCATACCCAAATTTCCATCTGTGGAAGGAAATGCTGCTGTGAAAGCTCACTGTAGTGGGTTGTGCTGACAATCAGTTGCATCGCTAACCTATCCCTACCCTGAATAGGACAAGTGGAACCTCTCAGCTGTCTGTGTTACCTCTCTGAGTAGTCTGCCCTCCACACATCTTCTCTCCAAGGTGTGTGCCATATTACTCTGCTATATGTGTTTTGGCATGTAGGATCAGGGGTGCTGACGCACTTGCACCGTTTGCCCTTCATGGAGTGTTGTCACAATATACAGTCCCTTCACATTGTTGAGGTATTATATAGATGCATTTGGCTGTGGATACAGCACTATCAGCATTCAGCCTGAAGTTCAACAGAGTCAAGGCAAATAATTTACTGTAAATGTGTCTGGGATTCAGCTCAGTTTTGTAATCTGAACTTGCTATCTCTACACTTCAGACCTGATCCTAAAAAGAAACATGCATAAAATAAGTTTTGAACTAATCAGTAAAGTTAAGGATAAGTATTGTTTGCCTTATCTGGGTTTGTGCACAAAACATGTTTTAGAGTTGTTGTTAAAAATGCATAATAAAAATGCAGTTGTTGGTCTGGTTTAGACATCCATACCTAAAAGAACATAAAGAAACAGCTATCTGATGAATTATTTAGGCAAGCGTTCGCATTTTTATGGCACTTCTTCAATATACTTTAGAAGTCCCAAGTTACAAAAGCTTGAATTCAGCTCAGTATTGATTTTCAGCTGATAAGCTTCTTTCGATCTTCAGTAAATTAAAACTGTAAATTGTGGCTGCACAGTTACATACTATATTTTACCTTCTGGAATACTCTAAAGGACTTTTCTACTGTAAAATAAAAGTCTTGTATGAAAAGGGGAAAAAAGAAATAGTCCTTCCCAATAAATTCTCTTGAGAATGTTTAATTATACAGAGCTTTTTTATTCATTTGTTTGAAAATAGTATCTGGATTTGTATTGATTAAATGGATTTTGTTATTTTTTTCAAGTTTTAATCCCCAATTGTCTTTTCTCCTGCAATGTTCTCCTTTTCTTAAAAACCATTAAAAATACAAACCTATTCTCTACATGAGTAGATAACTGTAATTTGACTGTAAAGGATTATTAGATATCCCAAACTGAAGGACACTAAAATTAAGCAACAATATCCAGAAAGAAACCATAAAGGATTTTGAAGGCAACTAGAGTCTCACCTGAATGCAGACGTGTGCTGCAAACTTTACAGCAGTGTCTTCCTACACTAAAAATAGATTTATTTAGCATGTAGGACCTTGAATATCAAAATAAAAGCTAAGGAATGGCATTAGTAAACATAAAATTTCAAGAGACGAGGTGAGAAAAGTGGTGAGAAATGTTAGTGAGAGAAGGAGATGGTAAAATAAGATGGCGGTTGTAGAACCAAGGTGCTTCTGGAGACCAAGACGTACTTTTCTGCAGTGGAAGTCTCTGCATCTCGCTACACAACACAAAAATAAGCGTCCCTGCTCAACAACAGTTCACAGACAAAAGGAAGATCCTCAACCATGAATACTTTATCAGACACATAAGCCCGTATCACATAGACTGTAAAAACACGAGATGTAATGAAGAAATGAGACAGAGGCTCTCCTCCTCCTTCCAGTCGCAGAGCAGGAGCAGTATCGCTGTGCAAGTGCAAACTGACCTGCGGTGCTTCACTGCCCCAGCAGAGCGCGAGCGCTGGCGCGGAGGTCCCACAGACACACACGGATTTGCAGCTCACACCTCTGCAGCGGGACAGTGAACGTGTCCAGCTTCGAGACTGATAGGTGGCACTGCAGGAGGCCCTGCCAGTGTGATAATGATGGGCCACCAGCTTAGCACGTGGTCATGCTGTGGTCTGAAGCACGCTCAAAGCCTATGCTGACAAGCTGGTGCCAGCTGTTAGAGGCTGCACTGAAGGCCATGCCCCTCTGTCAGTGCTGTTTGCAGTGGCTGCGCTGGAAAGCTGAAGATGTCTCCATACTCCATGACATCAGCAGAGGGAGTTGATGGGGGGGCATAGATTTTTGCTTTGTGGATCTCACTGTAAAAAAAAAAATAATGCTTTCCATAAGTAAATGGAAAGCAAGAGATAGAGCCCTGACCACGTACAGATGCAGAAATGAGAATGACTTTAGAAGAGATAAAAAAAGGGAGTTACCATTCCCACTGCTGCTACTGCAGGCATCTTGACTGAGAGCTGACTTTGGGGTAGATACCCAAATGCTATCACAGAGAACATGTTGTGAACCAATTTGAAACATTTCCGTACTATTTTTGACTCGTATCTCCTCAATAGTGTCATTAACTTTAAAGTTTCAGCCTCTGCACTCAGCAGTGGTATCATTTACAACTGCTGCTTCTGCTATTGACTGATGAAATTAAAATGCACTTAAGAGCATTGCAGAGAACAGATTTGCAGAATGCTGATTGTGGATTGACATTACCATGAGAAACAGTATTGATTTGTCATATTAATTTATGGGGCTATTTCCATGACAAATTTTTTCTATTATTTGAGTGAAGGAGGTGAGAAGGAAAATCCCCAAATACGACTCACTTCAAAGACTACAACTCCTCAGGTAGGTCCAGGAAGCACTAGATTTGTTTGGGTTTGGTTTTTTTTTTTTATTTTGATGCATACATTTGAGTGGGAAAACCTGCTATCCTATCTAGAATTATGAGCCTCAAATTTACACAGGGAAAGCTCATTCTGCAAATAATTGAGGGTAGGAAAATGGCTACTTCTAAACCTTTCTGGACATACGTAGAGTGGACATTCATACACTTTTGCTTTATTTGCACCTGTCTCTGCTTTGTGCAGGAAACCTTCCTTCTACATTCCCCCACTACGTCCTCATCTAGTGTGTAGAATAACAAATGGAGCTAAATGAGCTTGCAGTACAAACTCACTATTATGTCATTAATGTTTAAACTCCTATTAAGTTTCAAGATAGAAGGTTCAGCATGAAATTACTCAAAGTGGGCTGTCAAAAATTTCATTTTCAAATCCCATTTTTTGCATAATTTGGGCATATAGTATTATTATTGCTATTATTACACATGCAAATAAATACAACTTAAAAGCTGTTTAGATGTTGGTATTATAGGTTATTGTTTTAATAGCATAGTGGCACCGAAAACCATATGTACATGTTTATAAATAGCAACCATTAACTCCCTTGCAATGCAGGCAGTATTCCCATGAAGTTAAATAGGATCTTTATTAGTTCAGCCTCATTATCTTAACAATTTCAGAGAGAAAAAGAATATTGATGAGACAAGATAAGCCTTCTTGTCCCTTAAAGCTGAAATAGTGAAGATTTTAGTTTCACCAGTAAAATGGTGTCCTTAACTATATTTCATGCTATGAAGAATTTTATTGCATAACAGTGTTAAAATGAAACATATTCTGCAGTGATCATTGCAGGTAAAAAGTTATTTTGAAACTGATTTGCACAGTTTAGATATAAACTAGAGATTACTCTCGAAGTTAAACTGACCTCATTAGTTGAAGTCACAGCTCTAGACTTTCCTAACCAAAACAGATTAAGTCTTGCATCACATTTCTACCAAATACAACACAGGTGAGATGAATAGCATAAAAAATTAAAGTATACTTTTCAAGAAAATGAAACATTTCTTTTCAGCAAGAAGAAAAGCATAGAATTTCTTTATCAAATATGCCATTGTGCATTAATGCAAAGACTGAAAGATGTATGCAAATAAATAACAGCTTAGCAGCTTTTATACATTATTATCCTTGGAAGTGTGGATGTTCCACGACTTTTTTCAGGAAATACATAATTGATATCAGTTAGTGCTATAGTGATACATTCAGAGTTACATCTTTTCATAGAAGGTTCACAGATTATTTCAAATAATCTTTTAAAATGTCAATGCTTGATGTTGTCAGTGTATTTCATTTATCTAAGCCTTTTCCTTTGTAAATCAGGCATTGGCAAGACAACGTACATTTCTAGTGCAGGCAACTTGGATTTGGCTTATCACTTGGCTTGTCCGTTTACTGTATCTTCTTCACACTTCTTCCTGTGCTCTAGTGAACAAAATCATCTAAGCTTGTCTTACTAATGTTTGGAAAGTTCCAAAAACTTAGAGAATCTGCATAACAATATTAGCTTTATTTTTGCACATCATCAGGAGTTCAGTTGATTGTTTAAGTAGCAAAGGAGAGCTGCACTGAAAATGCAACCTAAAAAATCCATGAAATTCAGTCAGCTTATATATCTGAATGTTCTTTCTTCTCCTTTTATGGTTTAAGAAGTAGCACCTCATCTTGTAAATTGCTGTAAATAGCTGATGTATGAAAGACAGTTTTGAAATAAAGACAGGATAGACTGGGAATGAATAAACTGCAAAATTTTATTTTAAAAAGATGAATCTTTCTGTATTGGCGAAGAAGATATTTGTATATGTTATCTCAAGACACTAGAAGAATTTCAAAGACTGTTCTTGCAAAAGATTTAAATGTATCTTATTTCATTACAGACTTTAGAATGTGACCGTATCTTTTAGCACCACTTTGAATAAACACAATATCTACAGAAGTTTTTCAGTGAGTAGATAGATATTTTGGAAGTATATTAAATGAATACATTGTGAATGGGTATTGTTGTATCTATCTTGATAAGAGGATTAAATTCACATACCCTAAACTAAGGCAAAATGTGCCAGAAAAATGTTGATCACACAGATGGATTTTCTGTTTCAAACAACAAATTAGAGTCAGTGGAAAGGGAAAAAGATAAAAGTATATTCAATAGTGCATGAATAGTAAACAAAAAAAAATAATCCTGTGGCCAACAATCTCTAGTCGTTTCCTACATTTGTAGTCATAACTCTTCAAGCTAGTAAAATATTACTTCTGTCTTCCTTTTTACAGCTCAGCATTGCGGAACAATTGGATAAAAGGAGGTTAAGTAAAAGACAGTCCATATTTGAATAAGTGTCTATTCTTTAATATCTGTGTCATGTCTTGCATTGTTTTAGAAGTAGTGAATTGTTTTAGAATTTTTGAATTGTTTTAGAAGCAACTAGAGTTAGATAGTGTGAGTGGACTGAACTACCATATATCCTCTTTTCCATGCTTACGTTAAGTTATTCTCATAGTAATAGCTTAATCTTGTATGTCAATGGTTATTTTGTATTTATGAAACACGTACAAACATATGCAAATACACATAATTTCATAATTTCTTGTCATAATTTTAGCAGGCTTCCATATATCAGCATCATGTAGCAGTGTTGATCCAAACATTGTGTGTTGTCTCCAAATAGGTCTCATTTCTTTTAAGTGGACCCGCTATCAAGTTAATTAATTTTTGTCTTTTAGGATTCTTGTTTGGTTACCTGTCTAAAAGTAATCAAGATAAAATGCTCCTTACTTTGATAAACATGGAGGGGGTGGTGTCTCAGTAATTTTTCCAAGCTTTATATAGTACTAAATTGTACTACTTAGTACTAAATAATACTAATCTATAATTCTATGATTCTAAAAGACACATTTAGCTTTGTTGATTTTATTTTAGTTTGAGTAAGGGTTGTCATGTCCTAGATAGTTTGCCTTTCCTTTGGAAAGGGAACTCCATGTGCAAGTATGCCTCACTTTCATAGTACTTGTATGGCATGTGTACTAACCTAACTGGAGAACTGATGGTATACATACCTGTCAGCTACTGGCATACATTTTATAATATTTAACACCAGGAAGCAGGCAAACAAACGAACAAAAATAATTTAGCTATACAAAGATGTAATGACCAGATAATCAAATCAGCAAAGACAAATTGCTTGCAAACTTATACAGGCATTGAGGGGGTTTTGGTGTAGGTTATTTTGGGTGGAAAGTGGCAATTTTGCATTCGCATCCTCTCTTTGTGGGATTCCTAGCTTAAAAAGACAATTCATTGGGAAACTGAGATGCTGAAATTACTGATTAAAAGGCCAGGGTGGCCTAGTAGTAGGACACGTAGTTCATTATTTGAACTGTTTGGTTTTTGACAGTATTATGTAACTGATGGAATGCCTACTAGGGCAGAAAGAGAATGACGCCATAGGCCAAGAGGTTCAAAGTGGCAGGTAAATGTAGCTTTATGTCCTGTTTTCAAATGAGATTTAATTATTTCTACATAGTGGAAAGGCCTTTCCCACAACTAAGTGGTAATGGCCAGGTGGTTTGGGTAGGCACTAGGGATGTGAAGCAATGGCAGGTACAGATTTAGGTGCACCCCTACCTCTCCATTAAGCTGTTTAACACTGTAAGAAAGAAGCCTGGTCAACTGATCACTGTCTCTCTTTGACCTCGCAAAAAGCTTCTATTAACAACTTTAAACAACAACTTTCAGTTTAACCTTAATGCACCAGAAGGGAGTAGAAGTTAAAATATTGAGAAGAGAGATGGATTGGAAAAATTGTTTCTTATCTATTATGCTAAGATCTACAACCCTTCTAGCTGTTGTAGGTAAGGCAAGTTCCCTTTTGGTATGCCACCAAATAGTAGCTAAATTTAGCTAATTCAGTGCATGGACAAGAGGTGGGTCATCTTCCTGAAGACAGAAATTTCATTGCCTTGGAGATCCCATTTCTTTTGAAAGACAGAGGCATTTTCATTGCTGTGGTTATAGCATCAGTGCATTTAAAAGATATCAAGATACAAAACAATAGGAAGAACGGAATGGGAGAATTGTGGACTTTGTGTAGTTGCTACACAATTGTGTTTAATCCTCTAAATCATGGTCTAAATCATATTCTACATCACTTTGGAGGAAAATGTTATATAAATTCTGATACTAAAAGCAATCAAAGAAGATATTATGTAGTGGCAAGTAATTTCAAAGCTATTTACATTGGAATAAGTTAAGATCTATAAATACTGATTCAAAGGTATTGCAATTGTAACTTTACTCTTTGTCACAAACACAAGACAAATTTTATGTCAGTCTATTGACCTTTCTTTGCCTATATATGGTGGCTGAGCTAATTGGTAGGATTTTTCTCAAATGTTGCTCAGACCTTGACAATTTTTTCTGCTGAATATAGCGACAGTCTTTGCCCTTCTCCTGCTTGGAGGTCCACTGCTTTTCTCACTCAGAGATGTGTTCAGGGATGGCTTTTGTGCCTATGCCATGTAACATGGCATGTGAATTTTACTGATGCAGGCACTGGTACTGTAGAAAATCCTTAACCTGTGAACCATTTCTGGAAGTCCCTCACCTGTCCACTCTGTGTCTATCTGACTTCTGTAGGTCAAAGTTACAATAAGGATTTAGGACCTGCCTTGTAGGACCAGGTCATCTCAAATGAGGACTCACCTGCAAATCAGCTTGTAGGAACTGTATGGCCATATCTTACCTAGATGAGTAGGAAAAGCTGTGCATCTCCTTCATCTGTCTACTCTGTCATCTCATATTTATCACTAGAGGCATGCACATAGACAAAAGCTTCCTTCTCAAATAAGGAATTAGGGTGAGTGGGACTTTTAAAATCAATGTACATGAAAATATTTGTAAATTTATAAAAATTACCTGCTAAAAGAAGCTCAGAATGAATTGCAAGAGCAGCTTTCACGAAACATTCTTTAAAATTATAAAAAACATGCATCTTGATGGACAATATTAGCCCAGTTATAACCTTTCATAAATGAAAACTTCCATTTCCTTTTCTGTTAAATACACAGACAACCTAAAAACCCCACTCTCACTATGTGAAATTGAGATCAGTTCCTCTGCAGTTTCCATCTCAACTTACTCAGTGGGTATAAGCAACATGGGAAGTGTCAAAGTCCTTGGCAGACTAGCCTTTCAGTTGAGTTTCACTCAGATAAAGAATAGGCATTCTCTAAAATTAGATTTCTGTACTTTGTCATTCTCTGAAATTAGACAAGAATATTTTGTGGAGATTACTGAGAGGTTTCAAAGGATAAGTTAATAATTCAAAGGGAGTAACAATGTTGGAATTTACATCTCTTGAACACCTACTACACACACACCACTTCTAAAGAAAGCAATTACATCAATAGAGTTTCACCCACATAAAACCTGAGCAATTAACTGGTAATCAGTATCCCTAATCTCAGACCTATCGCTGTCTTTATGCACTGTTTATCAATATGGTACCAGACTACCTAATCAGGCAAATCCAGTTAAATGGGAAATTTTGCAGTGGAATATAGCACTCAACAAACAAATATTTAACAGAAAACTTAATTTGTTTATCCAGGTGCAGTTTAATTTCAACAATAACAAAATCCAAATACAATAAATGCAGTTCTTGTAAATTTCTGCACATTCATTTTGAGAAATAAATTCAGTGATAATGCAGTCACATAAGATGAACTTTTAAAAGTACTGTAATACAACTGTAGACAACGAATTCTGAAAATGTGATGTTCCATATTCATAACTGATTCAAATCAGAATTACAGTTTCCAACCAGAAATATGTCACACAACAGAGGTATTCAATTCAGAAAATATTAGTCATGGAAAAAAATCTTTAAATCATCTTAGATTTTTTTTTAATTTAAAATAACCCCCCAATTTATTCATTATTCAAGTTGAATTCCAAAAATTCATAAAATGGAGGGTGGAAAAAAATCCACCAGTTCTGTAGTTCTACACTAGTTTAAACACTAAAGAAAATTTTAATGGAAGGAAATGTCAGTCAGGACATGGTTTCAAGGTATTCTAAACTGAAGTTCCTGTGAGTAAGATGAGCTGGCATGGATCTTTTCACTTTAAAGTAGTTATTTAAACATACACTAGCTGTTTTGAACAAGACATTATTAAAGCAAGAGGGATAATGTCCACTATAAAGTATCACTACATGAAGAATGTTAGGTTTCTGGAGGGTCCTGATAGATATATTCCCCACAAGATTTTGTGTGATTATCTGACTCTCCTCCATGTTATAGAAACCTTCAAAGTTGACTCAATTCCTTCTACATCTTTCTCTTACCCTGAAACACCATCCCTTTGTGGCTGTTGGCAGAAATAGTCTTCAGGGTGTTTGATGGTTACTATAGGCAGCTACAAGGATGAATAATTTTGCCACTTTTAACCAACAGTTGCACTCTTGTCTTGAATTAGGGATCCTCTGAGCTTTCTCAACATGCTTGAGTCAAGCTGTATAATAAGGATGCTTCAGAGAGCAGAATCGACAAGAAGATATATTCTCCCCAATGGTAAGAGGACAAAAACTGGAATGTTAATAGTTAATGGAACTTACCCAACTTCAAAAGTATACTTCAGTTTTAGAAGTGAGCAAAAGAACAAGTTGGAAAATATTTTATCTTAACAAAACATTTAACTCAGCTCTGCAGGGCAATAAGGCTACCTGTTCATCTATTATGAAACAGTGACTGGTAGAGGTCAGAAAAAAATTTTGTCTGAGGGTGCCAATTCCTAGTATTTTAAGGCATACTTTCACTCAAAAGTGGTCATCCTAAGAGGAATGAGACTTAAACTTCTGACCTTTTGAACTAGATAAATGGCGAGCTAGATGTGTGAGTGTTGAACCATAAAAGCGTAGCTGAACCGTAAAAGACAAACCACAAAAAAACATAGAAACAACCAATCTGATATTCAAAAAGCTCCTCATATGTCTATATTATAAAGTCATGACATCAACATGAAAATTATTTATTTAAGCACTTATATGATATCTATCTACACATTCTGCAGTTGCATAAGAATGATAATTTCCACTGTGTGAATTTTGTTCAAATACATTTTTTAGAATTATGTTTTGTCAAAGGAAAAATTATGTGAAAAGGGTTCAGTTTATTAAGGAGAGTGGGAGGCTTTTCAAATTCTCAAATTGTCTAAATTTGTCTAAATGTCTAAAAGAATGAAATTTTTCATTCTTCTGTTCAAAGTGACTTTTTGTTTAGACAATCTGTTTACTTTATGAAAAATCAATACAAAATAAGAAATTACAAGGCTGGGTTTTAAATACTAAAGTGAAACATTTTTATGGAACAAAATTGTTTATGTGGCTGATAGCTACTTGTCCAGGAACATCAGTTGACTCATCTGAAGGGATAAATATTTAATCTGAGTAGTAGCTAAAATCAATCTTAAACTGTTGATTCAATTTTTTAATGGAAAACTTTCTGTTTACAATAAAACATATAATTAAAAGTCAAAAATATACATAAGCCTACAATTTCCAGTGCCTTTTTTTTTTCCTTTATGCTACCAGTTTTCTGGTTTAAAATGTTACCTACTACTAGTTGTGTTTTTACTGCTAAATGACTTCAAACAGATTTTTACAAAATAATAATTGCATGATAAATAAGAGAGAACCTGTATAATTTTTTTCTGGATTTTTTATGTGCAAGATGGGTTTAAAAAAAAGGAAAAAAAGTGAATGATGCTGCTTCCAAATCTTTACAAGTGAGATGCTCTAACTCTCTTTGAACAAAGCAATAGGTACAATGTTTTTGATGTTGATATTAAGCTTTAACAGAATTATCAAGAACATATTGCTTTCCTAATTTCAAGTTTGCTCAAACCTAAAGTTAACAATGCTAAGTCTGTAAGAAGCATAGTGCTATTATTAGTTACCACAGGTACTTTTAATAATCAAAATATTACCATAAGGTATGCTTGTTCATTTTCTCAACATCAGGCATAGAAAATTTCTTAATATTTAATATTAAACTGATTAAAAAAACCCAACCAGCTTGTATCATCTGACATCTGAGATTTTTGGTTGATTAAAATTAGTGTGTCTCTGCTGAAGTCAATGGAGCTGAATTTCAATAGGTATTCATATGATATATTATTTCCAAAAGTGCAAATTGAAGGCTTTAAGCTTGAGGAAGGCCTAAAAGTTTAGCTAAACATTTTCAGATAGCCCATTTAACTTAACATCTAAGAAATCTTCCCATATTTAAAGCTAAGCTCCTAATCAAGTCTTTACAGAACTAGAGTTATAAATTAAAAATAGAGTTATTGCTATTTGGTTCATATAAACTAGGACCAGAATAAACAACATTTTCAAATTTAAACCCTTTTACAGTTAAGTTTTTAAATGCTTGGATGCCACATAGGAATACAAAACCCAGAGCTTGGGTCTACATTATCTGCTTGCACTTATGTGTGTCAGTAATGAAAAAATAAAGCGTTCTGTATGATGGACAGGAATAGCTAAGACAAAAACGCATAAAAGAAAGAGCTGAAAAAACCAAGCAGTTTTAGGAGAACAGGTTATACATTACTGAGAGGTGAGGCACAAGAGGGAAGAACCAAAGCTGAATGTGACGTGGCTCACTGTGATCCCAGGACTGCACATCCACATCACCTCTTACCCAGCAGCGGAGCTTGCAGTGATGGCCCTAGGCACGTGTGGTGCATGCTTGGAGGGCCGCAGAAGGGAACTGCTTTCCTGCCGAAAGCGACAGTCTCTGACATGTCCCCTCTGTGCTTGGTGAAGTCAAGCATCCCTTCAGCCTTGGTTCCTCCAGGAAGGAAGCTGTTTAAAGCTCACCCATGGTGTCCTCAAAGGGATACTGTGAGGTTCCCGGTACATACACAAAAAGAATTTGTGCCGAAAGGGAACCCTCCACCACTAAATCACTAGTGCAGGCACACAATGTGTCTGCTGCAAGGGACCCAAATAGTCCCCGAATACGTAAACTCTGATCCCTTTCATAAAAAGTGAATTTTTTTAATATATATCTGACAAAGGCCTGGTGGGATGGCAAGAGGAAACAAGGGACTACAGTTGCCTGGTGGTCAGGGAACTTACCCGAAATACAAGACATCCAAATTCTGTTCCCTTCCCATTCACATCTTCTGCATTGTAGGAGAGACTATCAACTACTCGAGAACAGGAGACACCTTGCTGCCTGCAAAGAAAGCATTCAAAATTTCTGTGCCAGAAGGAGAGTAAGAAAATGAATGTGTCTCTATGTCCTACTGGATAAGACCCTCGGGTGGTAGGGTGGTTTCTTACTTTCCAAAGTTTTTTGCAAGAAATCTGTGCGTTTGGCTTCATCACAATCAGAACTTTCCAAAGTAAGATATTTTGGCTTCTTATGAGAGGATCCCAGAAAAAAAATTCCTATGGATGATGAAGCGCCTTAACCAGGAGAGGTAGGGCTGCTTGCACCTACTTGCTTTGCATCTTGGGATGGGTGAGATAAAAGCTCGGTTCCTCTTGGTGTCAGGGTGACTTGAGGCTAAATTTGCCTGCGGATATGCATTGATCAGTAGGATATAACAGGCAGCTGACATTACAGACTCTACTGTGCATACCAGGCATGTTCAACATTCACCTATTGGATCAAGCCTTTGGGGAATGGTGACCCATTTCTTTCTAATTCTTGGATCCCAGTGTGCCTTGAAAAGGTATTAAATTCTTTGTTGCTTACATGAGGAGATTTTTGACATGAACAGGAGGACAATGCAAGCAGATTCTGAGGTTTAGGTGCCGCCAGGCATTCACAGTTGCTGAGCAGCCTCTGCTGATCCTCCTTTTGGACACGTTGTCTATACTCACCTGTGCTTTTTTTTAGATGTTTTAGACAGTTTTTAGATTTTTTTTTTTTTACATTACAAATGGGGTTTTTTTGTTCTTGGTTGAATCAGAGACTATTAGCTAATATTTTAGTCGCCCTCATCGTGAATGATTTCTGAGAAAAAAAAAATAAAGACCTGTCATTTTTGCATTATCAAGATGCACCTGAAATTAAAATTTAACAACTAAAAATACAGAGGAAGATGCATATTCATTTTATCCTCACTTCTCGAGTGTTCACATCATTAGTTAGCTATGCAATTTCAACAGTGGGTGAAGACTGCCATCTTCTGACTTCCACAGTACCTCTGCACGACTGAACATACAATTTAGTTTGCCCTACTCCTGTTTATCACTGTGCTGCCAACTGGAAAAAACCCTCAGCCACATCTTGATCCTGTCAGCTAAAATACTGTAGCCCAGACAGGGTCTTGCAATCACAGTATGGTGCTCCAGCTCTGAAAGAGAAACATTTATCTGTGACAAATGAAACTGGTTCACTCCTCTATTTTCCTGCAGAGGTATCTGTTTCATAAATTTGTCATCTCATTCACCCTTCCAAAGGAATATTTTCTATCATCATTAGTTAATTGATCAGTCGAATATTTTCTTAGTAACTTGACTAAATGGTTAATGCTATGACAACGTAGAGCACATACGTATAGTAGAGTTCTACCTCCCATTACAAGTCAATAGTATCCCAGCAACTAACACTAGCACCTTTAGAATTCACATCCAAAAATTTCAGCTATCTGGCATGTGAACCTAAAAGTAAGTACCAGACATTTAATCAAATGCCTCAAGCTGTTCACTAAATTAAACTGTTATTATAGAAGGCCTGCAGCAAATGGAACAGATGTATGTATGTATGTATATATGTATATTCTGGCCAATTGTCACACATTTATTTGTGACTCAAACAACAGACTGAGATAAAATAAAAAGCATCTTCTAGCAGAAGGAAAGCATAAGTAGCACCATCTAAACACTGTTGTTTGCCACAACTTTTATTTACACTTAAGCCCTTGGCATGCTGCTAACAGAAAGGACGGACAGATCACTTAAACTCAAGGTGTGGACGATCTGACTCTGAAGCGTGTCATAACCCAGATACCATGGAAATACAAACATGGAAATACAAACTCTCGTAGCAAGAGTTTGGTGGACCTGCCACTAGCACGAAAGAGCAGGTGGTATATACTCAGCAGGAAAGCATGTTCTCCACTGCTGAAGACACTGATAGTCCAGCAGGCTTCCCTGCCAAGAAGGAAAACTTTTGACTACTAAAGCGCATCTAATATTTAGATCACTTTCTATCTGACCTACAGTATCTGCATTTATGCATTCTCAATGTATATCCTGCTATACAGCACAACCAATGCAGCAGATTCAGAATCCTACGGATAGATCGAATTCAATATTCCACAGTTTGATCAGTAGTTTTGAAGAGTAAAAGAGTGGAGTATTGGGTGAAGACAAAAGATACCTGTATTTGCAACTGCTCTATTACTTCCATCCCTATGCTAAGGAAAATCTTTCTTCATATTCTCTTTCATGACTCTCAGGGTGTTTTTATCTCTTTTAAATAATCCAGTACTTCCAACTTTTTCCTGAGGGAAAACCTACTACTTAGAAATACTTTATGTCATATTATACAAGCTCACCTTCTGCATTAATTCTTTTCAGTGTGTTAAAGTGCTAATCCAAGCTTTAATCGAATGTAGGAGTGTGTGCATGTGAATGTTTCTATGTGTTTATGGAAGAATATATAAAAATCCTTCGTGCAAAGTGTTCAGTCTTAAAAAAAAAAGACAAATCCCTCTGATTAGCCATGATAAGTAGGATTCTCCCCTCTCTCTCTCCCTCCCCCAGCTTTTTGATGTTTCTGGTTCAACCATCAGGTATCTGGTTAGCCCTTTGGTAGGAAAAACAAAAGAGCAGCTGGGTCTCTGAGTCCCCACCTGTGGTCTAACCGTGTCCAGTTCTCAGCTCCCCGGTACAAGAGAGACAGGGATGTACCAGAGCGAGTCCAGCGAAGGGCCGCTCAGACCGTGAAGGGACCGGAGCATCTCTCACGTAAGGGAAGGCTGAGGCAGCTGGGACTGTTCAGCCTGGAGCAGAGAAGGCTCCGGGGGATCTTACAGATTTGTAAAAATACCTTATGGAGGGAGTCAAACAAGGAAGCCAGGCCCTTCTCAGTGACGGGATAGGAGGCAATGGGCACAAATTTCCTGAAATACAAACGGAAATGCAGGAAATTGTGTTTAAACATAAGGGAAATTTCTTTTATCCCATTATCAGAATACATCTTGGTTTTGCATTGCTTTAGGGGCTTATGTGCAACTGACTGTGGGAATACGTCATTCTATCAGAAAGACTGTATAAATTATTTTTTCAGTTCAGATATCAAACTAAAAAACAGGCAAACAAAAACTGAGCTAGAGCAAGCCAAGTGCCACTTCAGAAAATCCTAAAAAAGCAATAAAGATGCTTGCCACAAACCAGCCAAACAAGCAGACCTGTATCCTGCTGGTCAGTAGAAAAAAAAAAAAGCAAAGCAAAATGTCCATCTGGAGGTTGTAGTGCAGCCTGCACTGGTTCACACTCGCTGTCCAGTCTTTTCATATTTATAAAAAAATGAAAATTATATCCAACAAGGCCTTTAAAGTTCCCCAACAAGACATTGTTAATGTTATAGAAAATTATTCTTTATTAATATGACTATGAATCAGGAAGTTTAGGGTACTGATACTACTTCAGAGAATGTTTAATGATTAACACAAGGTAAAGTCATGTCAGCAGAACACCCAGCACAGCATAAGCAGGTTCAGGTTCAAATGCCACCAGGCAGAAAAGGAGCTATCACTTTGTTTCCATTTTCTAAGAGAAGAAAAGCTGTGCTACTTTTTTTTTTTTTTTTTTTTTTAAAAAGACTTAAGTGTGATCTTCTAATAAGATAACTGGACAAAAATAAACTGTGTATTGATTCTGACCAGCTCAGGGATGGGTCAGTACCAACTTTAGCCTTGGGAAGATTTTCTTTTCTAAGCCAAAACTGTTCATCTAATAAATTTCAGTTCAGCAGAACTTAATAGACAACCCAATTCTATTTTCACTGTATTCATTTCTCAGTACACACATTCTATTTCAGTCCAACAACAGAATTATAAAATTAGATTTTTTTTTTTTTAACCAAAGTATTCATTTTGATATCTGCTATGTTCTAGCCATCACTGAAAAAGGTATCTTGGCTTGATTGGC
Organism: Grus americana; assembly: GCF_028858705.1. Taxonomy (NCBI): domain Eukaryota; kingdom Metazoa; phylum Chordata; class Aves; order Gruiformes; family Gruidae; genus Grus; species Grus americana. Next base: position 113,028,447 of record NC_072852.1, read on the forward strand.
TTCCACTTCCTTCTTAGAGGGGAGAATGACCAGCATCCACAATCCTTCTGACCATGGCATGTCTGACTACTAGAATACAAACAGATGCTAAATAATGTAAAATTCAAATTTCTTCTGATCCAAGATTTCCAGTAGCAAAGATAGCACCTTCTCATATCTCATACCCTGCACAAAAAATGAACTTGGGTTTAAAGGATTATGCAGAAAATCTTGGACAATTTCACTCTTTAAGAATGAATAAAGCAAGGTGTAGCATTATATGCTTATTCTATGAATCTGCATTTCAGTGTTTCAGGGTCCAGGAGATGTCTTAACAGCTATAAATATTTCATAACTTAGTTTTCTTCTTAAAGCATTACTTCTCTACCTAAAAGAATATATTTATGATAATCAGCACAGCTAATACCTTGAGCTATAAGGATGATCAGGACTAAATGAGAACCAAAAAACCTGTACTATCTATCCAGAAAATAATCAGGTCCTAAAACCCCACATTATAATTGCTTATGTCGGTATCTTAACATGACATCATTCAAATACATTCACCTAATGGATTCTGATTTCATTTTGAATACTCACTTGCATACTCACATAAATATTATGAAACAAACAAAGTGATGGTGAATTGCCTACAGACATTAGGCTGCAGCAACATGAAGTACATTCAAAATCTTTAAGAACTCAAATTGTGTAATTTTCCAGTGCTTACACAAGGGTTTGGGGAGTCTTACCACTTCTTTGCCCAAGGTGAATGCTGATACTTTTCAGAAAATGAATATTAATGAATATTAACATAGGAAACACCAGTTAAAAGGTACCAAAGTTACTTTACAGTCCATTTAACATCCTGGACATATTCCTTCTTTTTCATAAAATTGAGAATAGTCTCTTGCTATGTTAAAAAACATATTCTGGAAGATTTAAAAAAAAAAAAAAGAAGGAGCAACTTTTTTTCATATTCAAATAAGAATAGTTAGACATTCACCATACTGCTCACTGCCTTTCCAGTTTTGTCACAGTCATACTCACAATTTGTCTAGCTAGTATCCTGAATTGATTAACTATGTTATATCAATAAGAAAAGCCTCTGGGAATGAAAAGATGAGCTAGAGCAGATATAAACAGAGAGTTTATTTTTTGTCCAGTAACCTTATTAATGGATTACATTTTTTTCTTCACTTTTTTCCATTTTCTTAAAGTATCGTTAAATGTAAGCATTAAGATTGAAAACTCTAATAAGCAATTTGAATACTCTGCAATGGTCAGATCCTTGATGAATACGATGAATTACCAAGTATCTTACTGTGAACCGTGTTTGATACAACTGACTTCAATGACCTAATGAGTGATAATAGGGAAGACTGGGCCAAACTCCTTTCAGAGGCACACAATGAAAGGACGAGGCTGCAGCAAGGGAAATCCCAACTAGATATAAGGAAAAAAGTCATCAAGAGCCACATGCTGCCACAAGTTCCTGGACAGGTTTTAGAGTCTTCATCCTTGGAGATTTTCAGAACTGAACTGGAGAAGGCCCTGAGCAACCGCTTTCGACCATCACAGCAGCCTAGCTTGCACCAGAGGACCTTCAGAAGTCCCTTCCAGACTACATCATTCTATGACCCCATATCACACCTGTCGTAGTTTAGGCCCAGCCGGCAGCTGGGTGCCACACGGCCACTCAATCACCCCTCCCCCAGCAGGATGGGAGAGGAGAAGTATAACAAAAGGCTTGGGTCGAGATAAGGACAGGGAGAGATCACTCACTAATTATCATCATGAGCAAAACAGACTGAACGTAGAAAGGAGATTCATCTAATTTATTACCAAGCAAAACAGAGTAGAGGAATGAGAAATAAAATCAAATCTTAAAACACCTCCCCCCACCCCTCCCATCTTCCCGGGCTCAACTTCACTCCCGGCTTCAACCTCCTCCCCCCTCAGCAGCACAAGGGTGCAGGGAATGGGGGTTGCGGTCAGTTCATCACACGTTGTTTCTGCCACTTCTTCATCCTCAGGGGGAGGACTCCTCTCAACGTTCCCCTGCTCCAGCATGGAGTCTCTCCCACGGGACACAGTCCTTCACAAACTGCTCCAGCGTGGTCTCTCCCATGGGGTGCAGACCTTCAGCAGCAAACTGCTCCAGCGTGGGGTCCCCCACGGGGTCACAAGTCCTGCCAGCAAACCTGCTCTGGCGTGGGCTCCTCTCTCCACGGGTCCACAGGTCCTGCCAGGAACTTGCTCCAACATGGGCTTCCCATGGGGCCACAGCCTCCTTCAGGTGCCTCCACCTGCTCCGGCGTGGGGTCCTCCACGGGCTGCAGGTGGAATCTCTACACCCCCTCATCCTTCCTCCACGGGCTGCAGGGGGACAGCCTGCTTCACCATGGTCTTCTCCATGGGCTGCAGGGGGATCTCTGCTCCGGCGCCTGGAGCACCTCCTCCCCCTCCTTCTGCACTGACCTTGGTGTCTGCAGAGTTTCTTACATCTTCTCACTCCTCTCTCCAGCTGCAAAAGCTCTTCCAACTGTTTTGTTTTCCTTCTTAAATATGTTATCACAGAGGCGCTGATGGGCTTGGCCTTGGCCAGTGGCGGGCCCATCTTGGAGCCGGCTGGCATTGGCTCTGTCAGACACAGGGGAAGCTTCTGGCAGCTTCTCACAGAAGCCACCCCTGTAGCCCCCCCGCTACCAAAACCTTGCCATGCAAACCCAACACAACACCTTGTGTAAAAAATTTATTTTGTCCTTTTATGGCACCATTTCCCAGTAGTCCAACAGCCTGTTATAGCAGAATAGGTCTTACTCTCATGTGGAAAACACTTCAAACTTATTTCGTGCCAAACCGATTCAAAACAGCATCGTGGAACTGATTCTGATCACTCATCTGCAAAATACCACTTGTCCTCTCCTTTGCAAATGCCACCACGGTTAGTAAGTTTGGGCACTTCTCTCTCTCTAGGCCTGATGAGGATTTATGTGGGTATATACGTCTTTGTGCTCTTCTAGGGCCACACTATTTTTTTCAGAATTCCACTCACCTAGATGGTTGGCAACATATGAATCAGTTTTTCTTATCTACATTTTAATTATATGGAGTTTTGTAAAAAGGTCACTATAAGGGGCGGGGGAAAGAGTAGGAAAACAAAAAAATTATATGAAATCCAGAAAAATCTTTGGCTTTTATCTTCAGGTATTAATAAACTTCCAGATAAGCTCTGGATATTTCCCTACCAGAAGTATGTTTTTTTAATTTCATCCTTTTTCCTTCTTACTTGATTGGCAAAACTGTGATTGCTTTTGGTACAATGGGTTCAGGCAATTATTCTCACATGATTGTAAGGGCTATCTGAAAGTGAGCATTGTTTTTGTTCTTTCTTGTATCTCTTCCTTAAGAATGTTTCAAAGAGGTAAATTGGCACACACTAACATACTCAAGTCCTAAAATTTTAAGACATTCCCATGCATGTGTGATATTTGATTGCAAAGCTTGTCAATAATAAAAGAGATGATACACTAAATGCAAGGATCACAACTTCTGTGTAAATCATGTAGATTACTCTTTGTTAGAAACAATACCTTATTAGTATTCATTTTACATAGTTTAGTATGAATGTGAAGGAATATACATGCAATGCCTGCAAAGAAGAATCTTCCCTGAATTCAGCTCATTTTGCATAGATTATTATGCACCTAGATTCAACTCAACTATAACTAAATTTAACTAAATTGAAATGGAATTGTCTTAAATAGAGATATATAATCTGAGGATTCCTTTTCATCTCATGTGCGAGGCCTGGATGCAATGCTTGTGGAGTTTGCTTTTATTAAAAGCTTAACGTACATTTACTAATGTAGGTTTAAACATGGCCTAATTCTTAATCAAATATATTTCAGAAGCAGGAAGGCCAATATTCAAATAATGATTAACTGAAAGCTTAATTAAATCAAAATACACATGAAAGTGCTATGATGAAGTTTCAGATCATGCAGTTTGCATCTGAATCTGAGTAATGAAAATGAAGGACTTGATCAAAAAGCCTTTATAGTCAATAACTCAAATTACCCCAAAGCTGCTGAAGAACATCTAGCTTTGAATATTTGCAATGAAGTTTTCTGGGGTAGTTTTGCATTCTATGGAATATCTAAATAAAGAGTTGACTTCAGCCACCTGAAATTCCTGAGCTTTTATGTTTCCTGTGCTGTGAAATGCCACTTTACTAAACTTTATCTGAAACTGCCAGAAAAATATTTTCCCAGTCTAATTGGAACTGAGACTAAAAGATGTAAAGATTGTTGTTCTTAAGTAAATAAAATTTTATGGCTTATGTACTTTATTCCGCATGGTTAGTCACAGCATACTGATGGGAAGCAACTCATGCACTTAATAAAAACTTCCAGATTGTAAAAAGACTCTAATCCATTCACAATGGAAAACATTTGTTTAGTTATTCCCAATTTATGCCACATTTTTCCCCACCCACAGGTGATTCATTTCATGTGATATAACTTTGGTTTATCACGGTTTATAGCCATTCTGGTGAAGAATCCTGCTGATGGCTCACTGACTCATTTTAAAGTCTGCTGTGGAGGGATGCATTAACATTGAGAGTCCTGTATACAATTATGATGATGTGTAACCTTCACAATATAAAATCCTCAGGACAAAGATTTATTTAAGTCATAGAAAATAACTCCAGAGGCAGATAGGGCAAAAGGGAAGGTACAGCAAGAACACTTTACCAAAAGGCTTGTCAGCAAGTAAAACAAATAAATAAGTCCTTAGTTCTTTGCAGATTTGAATGTTACCTTAACTGGCAACTGGAGATGCACTTGTGTTTTTCATGGAGATAAGATGGGATGGGAGGTGGAGGTGGAGGTGTACGTGTGTGCATGTGTGTACTTGCACACATCTGTGTTTGCACAAATGCTCATATGTGTACTGGGAAGAGAGGAACAAAACTTGCAGGTCTACAGAGAGACAAAGGAATAGTTATTTCTTGTATTTGCAAGGTTATGATTTTTAACAGCTGACAAGAATATTTAGGACTGAAAATAAAGAGGGTTGGGCTGTGAGCTGCTTCTGCCTGCTTAGGAAAATAAAAATGGTAAGAAGTGATTCTTTTATGCATGGGTCTGGAAGAGGGAACAAACCACAGGGTGGTCGGTGGTCAGAGACTACGATACAGCTGCATGAGGGGAACACCAACTCTGGGCTCACCACTGGTCACGTGAAGAGCCATAAAGAAGTTGTATAATTTTTGCACTCCACAGCTAGCTTTCTAGAAGACCCTGCAGGGACCTCTGCACAGTGCTATTTTGTGCACTGCAAATGTGATCTTGAATTCTTTACTGCTAGCAGCACAACTTCAGCAGAAATGATAAGGAGCGTCTTCCTTATGCCCAGATGGGCAAAACCAGCTATGATAATGGAAATCCAAAGATTAAAATGGGTTTAACATGTATTAATTAAAAGAGGTCATGCCTCTTGTCTCAGCTGACAATTTTTTTTAATGAAAGAGTAACTAAAATGCATCTTTCATTTCTCCGATTTACTCAGTTCAGCATTGCTGCATTCTGCATCATCATTTAGAGCAGTGGAAAGGAAATCTAAAATGCTTAATAGGATCAGGTAGCAAGTTGTGCTCGCTTCGTGTTAACACAAATTCCACAGGCCAACGGTAAAACAGCTAGCATGACACTTTTTTCCCCCATAAAAATTTCTGTTAGCTGAAAAAAAAGGCAGTGTAAACAGAACTGTGACAGCACAGAGACCAACAGCTAATAGTAGACAAAAAATAAATTTCATCTACTTTATAGAAAACTGTCAGGGAAAGCCTATCCATTCCTACCTGCTGAATTTGGTGCAGGAATGCTCACTACACCACAGCACAAGATGGGGCAGAGCCAGCATACCCATGCCTCCGTGTTGCCTGTGGGAACCTGCCCATCACACCCTGCCTGGCATGGAGGAAAACACAACTGCTGGCAGATTTGGTGGTCTGAGCACTTGTGTGCCTGTCTGACCCCTGTTAGCACGGGGGTCAAATTCTTCTGGCCTCAACAAGTGAGATAACTAGTCCATGACCAGTAACCTGTGAGAAATAGAAGTCAGCCAGATGGATCTGGTGTCACAGCTGAACATCAGTTGCTGAATGTCAATTTGAGGGGTAACAGAATTTGGGTTGGAGCTGAGAGAGAAATGTGGGAGAGTGTTAATTTAACATGATATTTACATTGGCAGAGTAACCGTTCTCTTATTAAGAGTGTGTATGAGCCACAGGCATTTTTCATGATTGTGGCACTTTTCAGGATTATAAAAAGAAAAAAAAAATCTCCTCCCAAACACTTTTCTTGGTGTTGATTTTAAATTGATAATAAAAGCAAATACCGAGATTAAAAACTCATCTCTGCTGTTGCTGCATACGTTCTGTCTGCCATCCAGAGAATCTGACTCCTGGGACAGGCTTCCTGGGTGCACAGCCCTTCCACAGCCCAGCTCACTTCTGTTTCCCAAAGAAGCTCTGTGGCCCATTTATTATACACCATATTTGTCAGCACTCATCAATCAGCCTTGGCAGTACAAAACAATACACAACACTGTTCAAAGAACAGATGCTTTACCGAACTGCTGGAGTTGTATGTGGTCTGTGCCCCAACGGGCTTACAGTGCCTTGTTAATGTGCATGTAAAGACGGCATATGTCTCCCTGGTGGCTGTTATTAAGGTCAATTTCCTAAACATCTATGGATTTTACTTTTCCAACTCCACTATTTCATTAAATTGTTTGATCGATTTCCCACTTCTGTCTGGTTCTTATTCCTGGATGCCTTCCTGTCTTTCTCTGAAGTATAGAAAGGAAATTACATGACTAAATAAGGAAAAGAGGAATACCATAGCTTGACTACCACTGCCAGCAGCAGCACATTATAGACCTACATATATCTGAGCCACATTTATGAAAACAGAGAAATCCATAGTTAATACAGAGCAAAGCTCCAGAACTATGTAACCTGTCCTTCAAGACAGATATATCACATTCTGGTTACTATCAAGAAAAGCAAAAATTAAAGGGTAGTCCCTAAATAGATTTCTGAGGTAAAGCTGACAAGGAGACAGCATCCTTCAGTCATATATGAGTGCCTTAACATCTGAGACAATGCATCCTACCTTGCTTTTTATATCCTTAGCTATACTAAAGCTCTAAGTTAGCCTTCCCAATTTTAGTTAACAAAACCAAGCACAGTGCGAATTTAAGAAGAAACAAAAGCCTAGAAAATCTAGAGATTGTTATTTTCAACTTTGTCTATTCATTGAAACAATTAATTTTTTTGCTTTCATTGTCACTGTTTTTAGAAGTCACAACCAACACATATTTTTCTTTGTATTACTGGCCTCATAACAGAGCAATCATCTCTCTGAATTTAATGTTTCCATACCCTGTCCCAATTACAGTCTGTATCCTTAGAAGTGCAGCTTTATGGACTGACCTTCAGCTATAAAGCTGATAAAAAAGCAGTCTCATATTAGATTGGGCTCTGCCTAAGAGAGAGCCCCATTCCAGCAATCCCACTGCTTTTTAAAAGCACAGGTTTAGAGAACCAGAATGACACCACTTTGACAACCATCCAAACCACCCCCTGCGGAGCTGTTCTTCAGTCATTTCCCCTCTGAAGCGTCAGGTTGCTCATATTTCTGCAGCAGATGTTCTAATAGGCTGTGCCTACGCTTGTTCCTCTCTTTAGCTGGAATAAACAAAGCATTTTTCATACATAAGAGATTGTTATGATGGATTCGGAAACAGATTTCATCCAGATTTTGTACCCTCTCCCTTTGCCTCCTTTCCCATAAACCCATGGAAATCTGGAAAAGAAGTGGAGCGTGCAAAGCATCCATTTGTGTACGTTCCCAAGCTTAAATTCTGGCTACCCAAACAGTGCCTGTCTGTGGCAGGCCACCCTCTTTTTGTTCACTTCTTTGCTACGCCAGTAGCAGAGAGCACATTCCACCCTGTGATCCTCCCGTTAGTAGCCCCGTAAATGGTTTTGACCACTCCGCTTTGTTGTTTCGGCTCTTTCATTCCAAAGGACAGCGTAGGCAGTCACACCGTGAGTGCACCTCTTGGCATTTGGCTCTGTGTGGGACTGGCGTCCTTGCAGGCAGCCTGCTGCCCTGCAGCCACGGTCCCCTTCGGCTTGGTCAGCGTGCACAGATGTTCAGTGTCTATGTACCTACCAGAGGTTGCTGGCAGGTTGATCACGCCAGGACTCTCAAACATCAGATAACTCTGATCATTGATTTTCCTGACTCCCCAGGGAACTTCAAGAAACATTTACCTTACATGTATTTGGCAGGTACATCATCTCACATGAGTTTTACTCTGAACTTTCTCCCATCTCCTTTGGTCTGTCTTACTGTCAGTCGGTGCATGGAAGTGTTAAAAAAAAACCAAAAGGACATTCAATTTTCCTTAAACCGTTTTCCCTTATCTTAGTGACACCTTTGTACACAATATTCAGTGCAGGATAGAGGCAGTCAGATTTTTTAATTTTTTCCTTTTGTTTCTGTTCATAATAAGCCGTTCTTTGGCTCATAAGGTCTTTATTTCTGGGATGATATACAAAAGGCATGAATCACTGCATAGGTAACAAACATGGCAAACATGAATACACTTGTATGCTTCCGCTCTTGTTTTGCTTACTCCCTCTCTTAGCCCTCTCCCTAACATCTACTTGATCTTGTACCTCTTCTGAACTACAAATAGTTCTTGCACACAATCTCTTTCAGAAAATCCTTAAGTGCCTTACAAAGTACCTGATTCAGTATCTTCATCTCTAAAATCAAGTCACTTTATTGGCTTGATTCTTTTCACAGTGGTTTCCATCTTCTCTAGTCAATCCGAACTGACGTCAGACAGACAGTCAAAACCCAGCTACTTCTGTGCTCCAGCTCTTCCGTTTCGCATTTTGTAACCACTTTACCCATGTCTTGTTGAGTTTGTCATTGGAGATTTGGACACTGTCAGAAACTGCAGTTTCTTCTGGTTCTTCTTTTTATCTCATCCACTGCTGTAATTCTAATGAACATGTCTTTGGGCTAAATACCTTGCTGCTACAAATTGCTGTCTTCCAAACAATTTTCAAACTCCTTACTTTCCCATTCTGAGCACTAGGCAATCTCACAGCACTTACCCCTCTGCTGCTTTATTTTCCTTCCACCTCCCACTCCTTATTTCACTACCTTTGACAGTCTTTGACTGTCAGCTTTGACCTGAAAGCTTTGGATGTCAGAACAGAGAAATTAAAATACATTCTCTTGCATAGGGAGGTAGAGCAGAAAGAGGAGCACAAGGCTGTTTTTCCTCTGAGAGCAGTATTCCCAGCCAAGCAGGTTATTAAGTTTTGTATTTAATTGCTTCTTTTATTTTTCATATGACACATTTTCAGATTCTCCTTTACCTCTCTTTTTTCGTCTTTGACCTTTCTCAAGCATGGGATAAGAGGTTAGGAGTTTTCACTGTGTGTTTTATTGGGATCCAATTAAAAAGTTAATATAATCAATTTTGGAATTTTTAAAGCAGTCCTACCACTGAACTCTGGTTTCATTCACAGACTGATAGTCTTGTAAATTGGGTTTCAATACTTTCTTTTTTTTCTGTAAAATAAATAGCTCATCTTCAAATCAAGCCTGGAACAACTTCATTTTCTTGTTCTTTCAACTCTCTAGGGTACAGAGCAAAGCTGGCAGCTTCCCAGTGAGTGTAGCTGCTACGGAATCCTCTTTGCAATTTGCAACAGAGAAAACATGCCACTTTTAAAGGAAAGTTTTAATTTGTTACTTCTTATAAAGTGATGTGTAAGTAGTGGGCAACAGTTTGACTCTCCAAACAAAGCAGATCCTACCTCCTTTTAAATTCAGATCATAGCATTTTTCCTGTGTTCTGGAATATTAGTGTTTATTTCTGTGTTGATTTTTCTCTAGTGGAAGACATATATTATTGCTATGTTGTTAATATGGAAGAAAAATAAAGAAAAGACACCAAAGAAACACGATACAGTGGGTGAGGTAAAGATAAAGAGGTTATAGTTTTATTTTTCATTTTACAGAAAAGGCTTTGAGTCATTGCAAGATGGACATATATAGACAGCGTGTGAATACACTGTACAGACTGTTATAGACAACCTAGCTGCAAAACATGATGGTCAAGATCAGCCACAATTGTGACCTCAGAGTCATAAGGGGAATTGTTTTGTAGATGCACTTAAGTAGCTAGTCACAAGAAAAATGTGCTATGGAGCTAGGGACTGATCTTCATAGTCTTACAGGAGTACTCTAAGGACTCACTATTCTTCCTCTGAAAATTAACCTTTCACATGCGTGTTCTAGGAAATGCCAAAGCCAACAGAACCTCACAACAAAGTAAGAAAAAACAGATCACTTAGAAATAAATACACTTGTATGAAGGCAAACTCTGCCATAATTTTGAAAAGTCTGACTATTACTGTATAGTGAAATATCTAGTTCAACATATTTCTGTCTTCATAACCAGTTAGCTCCTCTGAGTGCTACTAAGAATATAAATGTGGACCAAAAATCGAAATAATTACTGTGTATTATTTTAACATTTAAACAACAGGATATCACTACAGCAAAAGATGAATTTGCATGCATGTCTACTGTACGAATTTTTTTTTTTTAAGAACAGGCACACAGACCTTGCTAAATTATTTCTCAATAATCTTAGATTTTCTGAAGGGAAACTAATGAAATGTTCTACAATTTTCTTTCCATTTTAAGCTTCATAACTTTGTCCTGCAATACTTTTATTCAGATCACCAGTACTTTTTTTTTTTTTAATGACATCATATTTTTGGAAAAAGCAAGCCCATCTATGTCCATTCAAATTGATTTGTCTTTGCCCTTCTTTCTAATTTGGAAGTACATCCTAATTTATTTGCTGGTAACATTAATTTTAAAGAAGATACTAACTCTCTCGATTTTGGTGAATTTTTTTTATTTTTTTTTTTTTAATCCAAAGCGGCTGGCCCAAAATTTGACATGAACTCCTTACAAGCTGCTAGATTCCACTTTACAAAGTGCACATTTCTTTTATGGTGCTTAACAGTTAGTCTTAGATGGATTTCCCTGTAGTGGTCGAGAGATTAAAGGGCAAAACACTTTCTACTGTAGTGGTTAATTTATCTTAGCTTTACCATTTGTATCCTGTTATATATAACTTCATTTCTACTCCCTTTTAATTTTTTTTTTTTTTGGTAGAATTTCCTTCAAAGAACAGACATAGTTAGAGTTTGGTCTTCTCCCCCCACCCCTCACCCCCACCAGTGCTATCTACTTTATTCATCTGTACTTGCCTTAAATAGATTCCAAATGGAACTGAACTAGAATAACTGCACTCAGAACAATTTGGAATTCTTTTAGTATGAACATTAACCATTTTTGCCCATTTAATATGCTGCATATGTAACAAGAAAAATGCAGACAACTCTCACCTCTTACTCATATTTACACATGCCCTTTATTAGTATTTATATTGCAAGATGGCTTTAACAGCTCATGTTACCAGACAATTCAAACATTAAATTTGATGGATAAGTTCTTATTTGTAAATAATTCCTACAATATTCAGAAGAAAAAAATATGGATAAGGTTTTCAACAATTTGTTTGTTTATATAATGGATTTGCATATACATTATGAGTAATTTAGTAGTGAAAAATGAATGGGCAATCACTGTTTCATGCTGAGGAAATGACCACCACTGGAGCTCATGCCAAGATATTCCTGGCAGCCCTTAATGTTAAAGCTGTAATAAAGAATGAGAAATTTAGTTCTAAGCACTTCGACCAATACAGTGTAGAAATATGCATATACATATATTTACTATAGGTAGAATTATTTAGTGTGCATTTCATTGTAATTAATCACTCACATCTAGAAATAGATAACTTTATGTGCCCTTGCATCTCACTATGAAGTTATATTAAAAAAGCCTCCATGTATATTTATTTTTAGAGATAAAGCTAAGCCATCAGTTTTCCCCAAATGTGACTATGTTCAGACATCATGTCTTATTTTATATTCACCATTAAATACGTATATGAATTTGAAAGGTAAAATAGAGTGTATATTACAGGTTACATGGAGACCTTAAATACAACAACTTATCTTTACACACATGTAAGTCTATATCTCAGCAATTTGACTCTGTGAGCCTGTTTTGGTGATTTTATTTTGGGAGAGATTTGACTTTGAGCACTAGATTTAGCTGCACCAACAGGGCTACTTGTTAGAAAACTAACATATGCGTACATTCCCCACTCCCAAAAGGCAGCCCCAGGGAGCGCGAGTGACCCGGAGCACTGCGGACAGGACAGGCAAACATGGCGCTGCGCGGCAGTTCGCGTAAGAAGGCACCTCTTCGAAGGAGGGGCGTTCCACTGGCCAAACGGGAGACTTGAAGTACACATAACCCAACAACTGGACACCGTTCTGTGACCATCTGCACAGGTCAAGAGCACTCATCCTACCTGGCAGGAAGGTGGGCGCTTGTCTGAGAGCCAGGCTGCCCTCACCCAGCCAGAGCTGCAGCCTCAGGCTGCGGGAAGCCCCCAGACCTTCCTCCCGGTGCAGGGATCGTGGCAGACCTGCCTGCAAACCGTGCGCTGAGGTGGAGGAGACTATGTAACATCAGGGAGGCTGAGAAGGAGTTAGACAGCTGGTTCCAAGTGTGGTCCGCAGTGGACCCAAACAGCCAAAAATTCCCCCACCAGCACACACCAAAGGTAGGGGGGTCAATAATGTAGAAGAATGGAAGCTTGAGATGGCAAGGACCAGCAGGAGGAAGAGACTCCCCCGCCAAAGCCTGAGGGGAATCACTCTTCATATTGAAGAGGAAAGACCCACCACATCAGGAGAGACGCTGGCGCTGAGTAAGGCAGCCCCATCTGCTCCTCGTATAACAACCAGCACAATTAAGAAAAGGCGACACATGATGGTAGTAGGCGGCTACCTTCTGAGGGGTACAGAGGCACCATGTGCTGACTCTCTAGAGATCTGGGCTGCTTCGTGGGGGCTCGGATCAGGGATGTCACTGAGAGACTACCGAGCCTTGTACAGTCCACTGACTATTACCTGCTGCTGTTGTTTCACATGGGCACCAGTGATAGAGCCAGGAGCAGTCTGAGGGGTATCAAGAGGGATTACAGAGCCCTGGGAGCAGTGGTAAGGGACTCTGGAGTGGAGGTAGTTTTTTCGTCAATCCTCCCAGTCAAAGTGAAGAGGTTTGAAAAGTCTAGTCAAATCTGACAAGTCAACAAACGTTTACAGGATTGGTACCACAGTCAGAGGTTCAGCTACTTAGACCATGAGAATTGCTTTGAGAAATCTGGTCTACTGGGGGCTATGTGAGGTTCATGTGTCAGAGAAGAAGAGCATCTTCATTCATAGGCTTGCCAAGCTGCTGAAGAGGGCTTTAAAATAAAGTTACCAGGGAAGGGGAATGTCAATCCATCCCACTCCTACCAGTTTGATGCCAGGGCCAGCAATAGATGCCCAGAGCTGGGAGAAGGATCACAGGTCAGCAGGAGAGCACCTGAAGTGCAGCACAAAGGAATTCCAGACCATGTCAGTTCATCAGGGTCTCCATTTAAATGCCTCTATGCAAACGCACGTAGCACAGGGAATAAACAAGAGAAGTTGGAGACCTGTGCATGCCTGCAGGCCTGTGATCTTATTGACATCACGGAGACATGATAGGATGGCTCCTACAACTGGAGTGTTGGAATGGAAGGAAAAAGGCTCTTTAGGAAGGACAGGCAGGGGAGAAGAGGAGGCGATGTCGCCCTCTATGTCAATGACTGGCTGGAGTGCATGGAGCTCTGCCTGGGGATGGGTGAGGAGCTGACTGAGAGCTTATGGGTCAGGAGTAAAGAAAGGGCAGGGACAGGCGACATTATAGTGGGGGTCCGCTACAGGCCACCTCACCAGGAAGACCGAGTGGATGAGGCTCTCTATTGACAGATAGGAGCAGCCTCACATTCATAAGCCTCATGGGGGACGCCAACTGCCCTGATATCTGTTGGAGGGACAAGACAGCAGGGCATAAGCAATCCAGGAAGTTCTTGGAATGTATTGATGATAACTTCCTTCTCCAAGTGATAGAGGAGCCCATGAGGAAAAGTGCTATGTTGGACCTTAAGCATAGATTCTCACCAAAAGGAGAGGCTGGTGGGGAACTTGAAGCTCAAGGGAAGTCTTGGCTGCAGTGGCCATGAAATGGTGGAGTTCAAGATCCTCAGGGCAGCGAGGAGGGTGCACAGCAAGCTCACTACCCTGGACTCCAGGAGAGCAGTCTCACCTCTATGCTCAGCAGGATCATGGAGCAGACCCTCCTGGAGACTATGCTCAGGCACACGGAAAATAAGGAGGTGATTGGTGACAGCCAACATGGCTTCACTAAGGACAAATCGTGCCTGACAAATTTGGTGGCCTTCTATGACAGGGTTACAGCATTGATGGATAAGGGAAGAGCAACTGACATTATCTACCTGGACTTGTGCAAAGCATTTGACACTGTCCTGCACAACATCCTTGTCTCTAAATTGAAGAGACATGGATTTGATGGATGAACCACTTGGTGAATAAGGAATTGGCTGGATGGTCACACTCAAAGAGTTGTGGTCAACTGCTTCATATCAAAGTGGAGATCAGTGATGAGTGGTGTTCCTCAGGGATCGGTATTGGGACCAGCACTGTTTAACGTCTTTGGCGGCAACATGGACAGTGGGATCAAGCGCACCCTCAGCAAGCTTGCTGATGACACCAAAGCTGTTTGGTGCAGTCAACATGCTGGAGGGAAGGGATGCCATCCAGAGGGATCTTGACAGGTTTGAGACGTGGGCCCATGTGAACCGCATGAAGTTCAAAAAGGCCAAGTGCAAGGTCCTGCATGTAGGTTGGCACAATCCCAAGCATGACTACAGGCTGAGCAGAGAATTGATTGAAAGCAGCCCCGAGGAGAAGGACTTGGGGGTGTTGGTCGACAAAAAACTCAACATGAGCCGGCAGTGTGCACTTGCAGCCCAGAAAGCCAACTGTGTCCTGGGCTGCATCAAAAGAGGTGTGACCAGCAGGTCGAGGGAGGTGATCCTGCCCCTCTACTCTGCTCTCGTGAGACCCCACCTGGAGTCCAGCTCTGGGGCCCCAACATAAGAAGGACATGGAGCTATTGGAGGAGGTATAAGGACTCACATAGAAAGCAATTTATTGTTCATTAACAGTTGGTCCTTTCTTCTATGATTTTATCCGTAATACTTTTGACTGCTTTAAAACTTTAGGGAGTATAAGAAGCTTCACAACTCTTTTCATGAATTTAAAGTATACCTTACCCACCATCTGTAGTACACTGCACAAAGCTGAATTCAGTCATTTGAGCTTTCTTAGAGGTCCAGAGCCATTGCACAGATACCTTTTACAAAACTCTGGATTTCTTCAACCATGACAAAATTCTTTAACCACTAAAGTGAGAGTGGAGAACATAGTGTGGCCTCCATCTCATTGTCCTGAGCATCCTGCATTCTCCCTACAGGTACCACTTTTAAATACAGAATCATGCCTTTTTGTAAAAAATATTAGCCTGTCGCTTTTCACTGTGTTTTACCTGTCATTTAATTGAAATTACTTAATAATTGTGTTCCTTATACAGGATTTATATTCCATAAGACAAAATATATTGGTGCATCCCATTCTAAATTTCTTGATTGTTGTTGCAGCTTCATTCAGTGTCTCAATAGTGCAACAAATTTAAAGATTGTTACTACATTTTTCTGTTTCAAATTTGGAAAAAGGCTGGTTTGAAGTTTGCATTTTAGGACTGATGGACCCGACAGATCTATCAGCCTTCTACATGGATATTTCCCATTACAAGGAACACCTACCCTAGTTAAGTCGTGAGAGTTTTGCTATTCAATCTAAAGTTGGAAGGATTCAACAGTGAAAGCTGTTTACATGAAAGACTTGAAAGATTAGTCTGAAGTTCTTTCTACTCGATCATTAATATCTTCTTGATTTTTTATTGCAAGTCATTCTGAATAGCATGGGAGCTACATCTGTGAATTATAAAATCTAGCTATTATGAAGTCATTAATTTTAATCCCCCCTAGAAAGGAGTGATTACTCTAAAGTTAAATCACTGATCCAAGCTTTTGGTTTGTTAAAATTAAATCTCCAATAAATATCTCCCTTGTGGTTTAACCTTACTTTAAATAAATTTAATTCAGATTCAGACTGATTATATTCTGAAAATAAGTGATACACATGAACTGGGGCAGGACATGAAGTACAAAACAAAACCACTGGCATGAAGATGGAATACCTAGCTCTGTATCCCCGTATCTCTGGCTTTCTATTATCCACAAGCACTAGAACATGTATATTTAAGAAAAAAAAAAAAATAAAAAAGAGCAAGGGGAGCAGCAAGGACTTATGTCATTCGTGTATAGATGAGAGATACATTTTCTCTCATGAAATCTAAACATCTGTTTTTTCTGGCTGAAGAAGATGCAACTTGGCAAAGGCTAAATTCAGTGGGGAGGTCTGTGGAGCAGTTAAGCCAGCGCCTCTTTGTGCTGCCCAAAACACAGTGAACGTGGATAAAGGCTCCTATTCCTATGATTGCAGTGAGGTAAGGCAGCCAGACCTTCTGTTTCTAAATAGGTTTTAATACAGAATCCACTTAATAACTTGGGCAGGATTATACATACTTAAAGGAAAGGCTGCAGAGGTGGAGGATGTGCAGGGGAATTTGTGGGCAGTACTGTTTACCTCTGCAAGCCAGGTCTTCTGCTCTGCAGCTGCAGCTGCAGGATGTAGTGCATCACCTGCTGTCCCCGCAGTGCCAGACCCTCACCCAGATCCTAGACTTAGTCCAGCAGCTTCATAGCCCTATCCCATGCCAAAAGGTTGAGACAACAGGAGAACAAGTCTAGGCCTCTCTGTCTTGAATTCAAATTCCTCTGCAGTACTCATCAAAGCTTTTGATCATTGCTCCAGAACATCTACTCCTTGTCTTATATTCTCATCTTCAGCACCTTGGTTCCGCACCCACGGCTTAGCCCATTGCCCTGCAGTCAGGAATCACCACTCATTAATGCCATATTTATTCCTTAACTCTGGGAAAGACGGCAACTGTTTCTATCTTCTTCCATTGCAAAAATTCAGGCAAGCAGTTTATCTGCCTTGTTACTAATGCTTTGGGAAACTGTGAGAGACTGGAAAGTCTTTTTGGGTTTGAGAAAGGAAGGGTAAAGGGAGAAGAAAGAGTCCTCCTGTTTCTTCTAATATCAAAATATGATATTACATTTGGGCTGTTTTTACATATTTTTCTTCTCAACTGTGCTCCAGCCAATTGACTTGTTTCCCCCTCAGCAGCACTGCCCTGCCCCCTGCCCTATATTTTCTTATTCTTTCAGAATGATCCTATAAAAATAAATTAAACAAAAACATTATTAATGAAGGTATTGTTTCTTGTTAGTTTCCCAAGTCATAAAATCACAGAATCATAGAATAGCCCAGGTTGGAATAGATCTTGAAAGATTATATGTTCCAACATTTTGTGGGAGAGGGAGCATAGATGAGATTACCTAGCACCCTGTCCAGTCACATCTTGGAAACCTCCAGTGATGGGGACTCTATCACATCCCTGGGGAGATCGTTCTAGTGAATGATTGTTCTCACTGTAAAAACTGTATTTCTTATATCAAGATGAAACCTCTCCAGGTGCAACTTGTACCCATTGCCCCTTGTCCTCTCCATGTGGCTCCTTGTGAAAAGAGACCCTCCGTCCTCTGTGTAGCCTCTCTTTAAGTACTGTAAAACTGTGATGAAGTTCCTCCAAGCCTTCTCTTCTCCAGGTTGAGAAGACCTAACACCTTCAGTTTTTCCTCACGGGGCAGGTTCTCCATCCCTTTGATTATCTTCATAGTTCTTCTTTGGACCCTCTCTAGTCTGTTCATGTCTTTTTTTTTGAATTGTAGGAGCTAGAACGGGACACAGTACTCCAGGTGTGGCCTGACAAGTGCTGAGTAGAGTGGGATGATCACATCTCTATCTCTGCTAGTAGCAGCCCTACAGATGCAGCCCAGTATCTGGTTTGCCTTCATCACTACAGCAATGTATTTCTGACTTATGTTCAACTTGTTGTCCATCAGGACCCCCAGGTCACTTTCAGCAAGGTTATATGGTAGCAGGTCACAAAAAGCTACCATGGTACTTCAAAAAGATAAAATAAAGTTAGCTCAAATTAAGTAATTTTCATTGATAAACTAGCAAGAAACTCCTAAAACTATCTGGTAAGGTCCAAAGGAATGTTACTTCACTGGTGTTCTTAAACAGTATAACCTTTCTAATTCAAAATTATGACCTGAAGTTTAATTGCAGATTAAGGAACATTGATAATTTTTCTACATATAAACAAGACTTCAGTTTTTATAGATTAACACGATAGAAAGCACTTTATTCATTCAGAACATTTATTCAAAGATTAGTGTTAATTTTCTAAATTATCTGTATATATATTGATATTCCTTGAAGTCTTACTAGAAGAAAACTTATAAAATTACTCTGCTACTAAGTCTTTGTCAAGAATTGAACATCTGTGTTGCCAGTGTGAGAAACTGTGAAAACTATAGTTTAGAATTTTCAAAGCTAATAGAAAAACAATTTCACAGAAGCCTGAATTTCAGCAGTGAGCTGAGTGGCTGTCTATTCTAACTGGCTTTATAAACACCAGCCATAATGCATAACATTTATATTTATCTCTATTTTGGAATTGAATGCTATTCTAACACTATTTCTGAAATATTGCTATATTTCAGTTTCCACACAGAATTAAAACTATTATTTCAGGCAATAAAGACAAATGCAAATTTTACCACTCAAACAACTACAAGTTATTTGCTTCCCAACATATTTACAGCCATGTGTCCAGAAAACCTACACTGAAAAATGGTATCAGAGATCCACACAAAATACCCTCCAGCCATGTCACACATAAGTAGAATTCCTGCACACTTGATGGAGCTTACTGTGTTCCAGAATCCACATTTGCATATTTTGATTTCAATATAAAGCATTTAATGTTCCTAGGAGGTAAAAAAACCCAATAAAATAAATCCAAAATTGCTATACTCTCTCTTTAATTTTTTTCTTCCTTGATACATTTGCACAGTTTTAACTCAGACTGGAACAACTGATTGGTGATTAGATGGCAGTGACCCAAGACAGCACTTACCTTGGCAACATTAGCAGTAATAAACGAAAATTATTTTCACAGGGATGAAGTGTTCTTAACCAATTTTGACAATGCATTAGGCTCAGACAGGTTTTTCTTCAATATCAGGCATGTCTTTGCCCCTATTTCTCTGCAGAAGCGAGAAATATTCTGATTTCGGTTAGAGAACTCAAGTATTGCTTCATTGAAAGAGGAAAAGCTAAAATAGCTTAGTGGAAAGATGAATTATAGCTAGCGTTCAAAGCCAGAAACACAATCTGAAATGAAAGAATAGTAATTGCCCAACTGAGTTGCTTCAGGCACACGTTTGTGGGGTTTTATACCTTATGCAACTTCTTCATTAAATACATTCATAACATTGCACTGACCAAAATAGAAAGTCTAGGATTTGAAACATGTTGTTTATTTTAGTGCAATTGCCTATAAAAAGCTCTTTAGTAGCAGCTTCTTTTTTCAGACATTTGAACTACAATCTGTACAAATCCATGCTGTCCCATTGACACCATCACTAGGGAAAATGTTCTGGTAGTACCCGAAGACAATTCAGAAGTATTTTTCCTAAATTGTGTGCGGCAGTATTATCATCAAATTATTGTCAGTGAACCCAAAATGTGCCAGTATAAAGAGAACATCTCATATTAACTGCAGTAATTGTAATTTGCATGAAACATTTTACTTTCGTATATTACACAGAATTCACTGTGGTTCGCTGAGGTTATCAGACAATTGTGTTTCAATTATCATGTTACAAGTGCATTTAGAGGTCCAGACAAAGATCTGAGTATAGGTACTGAACACAGACAAAGAAATACAGAGTTTCTGTATTTATGACAGAACTTAAAGACTGTAAAGGAGAGAGAGAAAAAGGGAACAGAGAGACAATAATGGAACAAAAAGTGAGCAAATGCTCATAGCGGGGCAGATCCAAGAATAATACCAGGTCCCCAATATCAGATTCTGCTAATTTTGCTCCTGTCAAAAAATTAACTGTGAACTGCAACCTGTAAAACCATATCCATCCTGCTAATACATGGAAGCATATGCAGTTAAGAAACAGAATATTATTTACACACATATTTATATTTTTGGTAGTGATGGGTTTTTATTACCCATCTTTATACATAACATAGCTTGCTGCTTTTTATCACACCCAATCCTTGACTTTTTGAAAGACAGATTTGGTGATATAAACATGACATCTCTTTGCCTTGTAATGATCTGTTCTCTGTACCTTCAAAAAAACCCACTTACATCAGAAACACCAAGGTTCCTCAAAAGATTGGTTAATGATAATATGGCATACAATAATCTATATAACTGCACTCCAATCAAGCTCCTCTCTGAAAGACCCCTGCAGCAAATAATCCTTTCAGTTATCATAAAAATAAAAATCTGACACTCTTTCTCACCTAACATTCTGTTGCAAGCAGAGATAATGAAAATAAGACTTTCCATCTTTAGAAAATGCTGACATTTTGAATAATGTTTCATAGAAGAAAAAAATCTAGACAATATTTCAAGCTTTCATATTGTATAAAACACTTCAGCAAAAGAACATATTTCAAAGGTAAACAGTGTAAAATTGCTTGCAGGGACCTAAGCTATGGGTTATTTTTTTCTAGAAAATAAACATCTAGAACAAATTGTCCATTGTTTTGGATCTTTAAAGACATACACATTGTATACATGTTTATGTCGAGCACTAAGACTTTATTCCTTTTCTCCTGGTGTAACTATGTCATATACGTAACAATGATTTATTATGTTGTATTTTAGAACACTTAGAATATTTTTTTAGCTTTGAAAAAATCCTCATGGATTTATAGGCACTAACTGTGACAGCACAGGTCAGGTTTATCTTCATGAGTTTCATAAACTGATAGGTTTATTTTACTTATAAAATGAGTTTCCACACTGGCACAGAGAAGACAGCAAATTCAATATTCCTGAAAACATTTTCTCATTTCCAGATGATGCTTGCAATCTTTCCATTACATTTCCAGACATAACTCTCAGTAATGTTGTTGTTAAGTCTCCCCTGTTATACAACCTTCCCAAGTACAATAGATCTGAAATAAGTTGTTGGAAAATAAGTTCGTTCCACTTTGTGATAGCTAACCCAGCCCAGGGATCTGTTAATTCCTTTCTTCTTCCTTCATGGAGACTCTTATTCACATTGTCTACATCTACTGCGTAATTCAGGAGTGTCCTGGAGGCAGGGTTTGAAACTAAAATTACTGTATCACCTCCTTTCCAGAGATTTCAAGGACAGATGAGCAGGTCTCTTCTGGAGCGGAAAGCTTCACCTGGCATGCGGGAGCCCACCTCAGGCTGCAGGAACCTCCTGCATCCATGGGACTTGATGGCCACCTTCATGCAGTACAAGTACCATTATGCTAGTAAGACATACTGGAGAGACAAGTGTCCATCCCAGTGTCTAGTAAAAGGGTAGGTGAGATCTGTGGGGCAAACTTATGAGAGCTGTGTGGACCTCATAATCCTGGGCACTGGTCTTGGGAGTGCTCCCTAGAAAACCATTTCAGTGAGCAACAACACAGTCAGTGATATTAATAAAATTATTTCTTCATAAACCACATTGAAATAATGCTCAGTTCTCAAGCAAAATGTTCAGAAAATCAAATAATTTTTAGGAATGCATATCTTTTCAGTGAGTGACAGTTTTAAATTTCTTATATTGTGTCCTGATTTTGGCTGGGATAAAGTTAATTTTCTAATAACTGGTATAGTGCTGTATATTGGATTTAGGATGAAAGTAATGTTGATAACACACTGATGTTTTGGTTGTTGCTAAGCAATATTTACACCAAGTCAAGGACTTTTCAGCTTCTCACACTGCCCTGCCAGTGAGGAGGCTGGGGGTGCACAAGAAGCTGGGAGGGGACATGGCCAGGACAGCTGACCCAAACTGGCCAAAGGGATATTCCATACCATATGACATCATGCTCAGTATATAACTTGGAGGAAGCTGGCTGAGGGCACGACAATGGCTCAGTAACTATCAGGGCATCAGTTAGCGTTTGGTGAGCAATTGTGCTGTGCACCACTTATTTTGTATATTATTATTATTATTATTGTTAATCTTTTTCTGTCCTATTCAACTGTCTTTATCTCAACCCAAGAGTTTTACTTTTTTTTTTTTTTTTTTTGCAAATTCTCTCCCCCATCCCACTTTGGGGTGGGGGGGGGGTCGGGGCACAGTGAGCCAATGGCTGTGGGGTTGTTTCAACTGCTTGCCAGGTTAAACCACAGCATATTGTTACATATGACCATTATCTTCTCATTGCTCAAACCCTAACTTTGAAACAGATATAACTGTAGAAAGACAACATATTAAACAAATTTCTGTACAACAGCTGTTGTAATATGTTGCTTAAAAACCCAATGTAAGAACACTTGTTTTCATTTAATATATAATATTCTCTCAGAAAATTGAAATTTCTTGATCTTTCTGGTTACAGAAGCAAAATTTTATGGGTTTGAGGTTTTCATTTCTGTTTTTTATGTATTGCTTTTCGTATATTTTAACCTAATCAAGAGAGAAACAGGAATTTTTAGGCCTAATAATATTACAAATATTCCCAATGGCTTTATGCTATGTTATTTAGCACAGATGTTTCTATAATTGTGATATATCAAGAGAATTTTGTGTTAAATTGGCCTCAAAATTTCTCATGTTTTACGTATGGAGAGGTAGATACAAACTGGCCCAAGAGGCGAGGCATTTGGGAAACTGCTCAATCTGTCTTAAACACTGACTTTTCCCAGCACAGTTATCTAGCTCCTCAGCTACCTTAAACTATTAAGACAGGGATTTGTATATTGGAAATTATATATATGAATCTCATATACATACTTAAATAGATACACACACAGAAACACAGATGATTTCCAGAGCGGAAGCAATCAACCAAAATTTCCTTGATTTTAATGACTCTGCCACTTCAGATGAGAAGTATTCATCGTCAGTCTGCTTGGGGCTTTGGATGAGGCTACATTAACAGCACACAGAACTCTGGTTGTAGCTCTGTTTTGGAAAAACAAATAGCTCTTGTACCTTGTGCGATAAATAGTGTAACAATATAAGCACAGTTGGGACCTTCCCAAAATGCAAGGAATATATGACAAGTCACCTACTTTTACGCTTAATTTGTAGAGACAATAGGAAGTGGTTTAGTCATGCTAAATCACACACTTTTGGACAAAATTGCAAACTTTATCATACTTGAACCCTTCGTTTCTTTTTACTCATGATCCTCCCTCTCCTCATTGCCTGTCACATCGGTGACGCTTGTCCCTGTCATTTAGGAGCTCAGGACCTTTTTCTTCCTGATCTCTCAGTTCCAGTTCTCTAACTGTAGTCCGGGAAAGAGTCCAAGCCAATTTCCCAAAAAGAGACAATAAGCATGTCTTCTTCAGTAGCCCCTCACCTTAAACTGTGAAAATCATAACTCTAAGCCTATTACTGACTTCACACATATTTCCTTGAGAAGTTCATAAGGAAACCTACAATATTACACTTTCCTCTGTGAGCCAAAAGCCTGTATATGTAGAGCACTAATTAAGCAAGAGTCAGATTCTGAAACACTTAAAATAACAAGATGTTCTCAGATCTTACTGGGTTATCACATCAAAAATCAGAATTTGGATTTGTAGCAACTAATAGCATTTAATTATTACTAGTCCAATTATTTGTACTTGTGAAGCTATCAATTCTTTGCTGTGGTAACTAATCCTGTTTAAGACCAGTGCCAACAAATAAATGTTTCTGAAATACTGCTGAGCAATTTCTTCAGGGGGGGGAAAAAAAAAAAAGTAATAGGGCAATAATTGCATGTCAATGGGATTAATTAATATTTGCCGTGTAGTACTTAAATATTGTGTTATTATTCCATTTCTATCTACCAAAATAATTATTCTGTGCAGCCATTCCAATAACTAAGTAGGATTATTTTACACTTTATAGACTGAATTGTAGAGAGTTTTATTTGTTAGAACCTGCAAAGCTTCATTTTGAAAAATAATTATTATTAACTGCTATTGCAGTAAAATAACAATCATTACCTTTATCTGTTCAACCACCAATGGAAATATTATCAGCACACTAGTTCAAATTATGCTTCATTGTCTTAAAGTGTTTAAGAAAACAAACCACAAAATATTTTTATTGGTCTTCAGAAAAATAGGCAAACCATGGTTAAAAAAAAAAAAAAGAGTGACTGTGGGTCTGCAGATACTAATTTTATTACAGACTGCTTCTCCTGAAGTTAGTTTATATTTAAAATTTCTCAATTAAATGGGATCAATTTTATAAATTATTTGTAGTTTAAAAAGTCTGAATCATGGTAGCAACTCAATAGAAGTTAAAATATTGCTGTCACTCTACTTACTGGACTGATATACACAGATAACTGCAGTATGAACACTGAGGCACTACTGTATGCTTATAGTACTGAATAACTATATTCCTTTCAGGTTTAATACAGACCCTGTTTGTAAAGAAGATTATATTGAAAGCATAGGAAAGAATCTTCATCTTAAATTCTGGCCATGTTTACAATGTGGTAGGCACAGAACAATAAGAACAGTATACTCCAGTGTTTTATTGTCTAAACAAGAGAAACAAAGCATAAATGAAAAAAATAGGCACGGATCGAATGGATTAGGCAACGAATGTGCTTGTAATAAAGCTTTTCCAGCTCTTGGCACCTTTGTGACAGCGCTGGGCAGGTGACGGTGTATCCCGCTGGTGGGGTGGGACCTCTCCATGGCAGGATCTCTGTTCCTGCCGCGCTGGTGTGGGACTGCAGTGCTGTGAAACAGACGATTCTGAATGGTGACGAGGGGGTGTGGGCAGTGAGGTGTCCAGCACCGCGGGATGCTCACTCCTCCTGCACCTGCCTTAGCTGTGACTCCACATCTTGGAGCTGCTGCTCCATGTCGGCTCCTGCCCAAGCCTTGTGCCCATGCCGCAGCAGAGCAGCCAGAGCTGCGCTGCGCGGAGGGAGCCCTGCTTGCAGAGCCTGATATCCACCTCCCCGGGACTGCCCCAGGGCAACGTGGCCAGGCTCCCAGGGCTTGGTTTGCCTTGAGCTCCCCAGGCACCTGCTTCAGGCACAAGAGGCTGTGGGCAGCCACATACAGCACCGGGCACTGGATGTGATGGGGTAAGGCTCTGATAACAAGTGAATGTCGCAAACACCCGTCTTGACATGGACAGGGATGGGCTGATGATGACCAGGGAGTGTTGAACAAGGACAGAGCCTGCGGAGGCAGGATAACGTCTTGGGAGAACACGTAAACAATGACCATCTGTGCCCTGTGCACCATGTGCCTGTGACAGATCACCACTCACATGGGCAGTCCTAAAGGGGGGGGGGGGCAGTGAGACCCCCCAGGATCCTCCCAACCCACTGACTCCTTTCTAGAACGTTTCTGAACATTCTTGAGCACATACTGTGCCTGCTCAGTGATGACAGACCCCTGCCTATGGGGCGGGCACATCGGGTTATAAAAAGTGGAAACACAAGTTTTTGGTGTGCACCCACCACCTGAAGACTACAACTGCGAGCAGAGAACATCGCTGGATCCAAGGGTGGTGATATCTAGTTTTCTCTCTCTTCTTTCTCTCTTTCTTTTCCTCTCTATCACTCTCTTTGTAACTTAATTTTTGGCACGTTAGGGTAATATCGTCACATGTTTTGCTAAACGCTTACCTTTCATAGTTCTGCTAAGTTTTGAGCATTGTTATGACTTTTACCAAGCCTCTATCTTTTGTAGTTCCACTGAGTTTTAAGTAAATTTATGATTGGTTTGAACCTCTGAAGTAATTGTCATTACTTCTGATTACTGCGCAGAGAATTAAAAAGTTAACCTCACCCCCTGAGTGGGACGGGACAGATGGGCCAAAAATCTGCCCAGATTCCATGTGTCATCATTCTTCTTCTATCTCCTCCTCCTTTTGTTGTGCATCATATACCCCCTCCATGGGTCCTACACTTAATTCTGTTATCTAGCAGATGAAGATGACTGCAATTAAACTATTTATTGCTTCTTCCAATAATAGTCTATAAACTAACAGGAAAAAATATGTATAGCTAAAAGCAAATCCTTCCCTTCCTTTTCCTTCCTGAAACACTAAGGAAGTGCAATGAGGCAGGAAACAACTTCCACATCTAAGTCAGTGTCATCGGCCCTGTGCAACTTCAAAGACAGACAATTTTTGGGTCATAGCTAGTATGCTGTAGCTATGCCAAAGACTCCTGAGGACCCACCACCTTTTGATTACCTGGCCTCTCTTCTGAATTTAGTAAATGTTAGGCACTGGAAAATATCTGATCCATGCTCATTAAAAGCATCACCCAAAATTTGTGTGAATTAACAGGAATTTTGCAGTAACCTTTAACAGAAACAGGACTTAATAAACATCTGTGCTCAGCAGTAATGCAAAAGTTAAGAAAAATGTCACACAAATACAGCTACAGGACCAAAGAGAACTTTGATTACAGCTAATTTGACAAAGGAGTTGTGACAGAATATGGATTGCTTGAGAAGCAGTCTGGTTTTTTGCTTCTTGTGAAATTGGTACGTTATAAATTGCCTTGCCTGGCTATTATCAAATTTTTCTTTCAGTTTATTAACTTGGCAGAAGTTTTCAGAAACTAATGGACCTGCCTAAGACAAACAAATAACACAGGCAGGACTCCAGCCTCTAATCTGCCACAGGTCAGGGGGACCAAATTGCAGCATCTCCCTGCCAGATGCCATTGAGGATTCACAGTTCTGAGAAACTCAGCTCCTCACTGGGGTTTTGGGAAAGACCTTCTGTACATTCTTCTCAGAGACATGCTACTGACAACAGAATAAACAGTGGAGAGGATTATTACAGAGAAGATTCTTACAGGAAATTCAAGTCAGTTAAAGCACTTGCCACAAAATATTGGGCATTGCTGCAAGGTAACTAACAAGTAGACCTTAAAAGAAAGCAAGCAGTAGAGAGAAAAAGAGTTTTAAAAGAAAAAACAGATAGGAGCTCAGTTTTTTCTTTCCAGTATGATTTATTCATCTTTCTGCCACTTGCTTCTTAGGAAATTTTCACCATAATCTGCATAACCTACAGTAGTTAGGAAATAAGATAGGTTGGTTGTGAAATTCTTTAGAAAGTCTGTGCCAAGTAATCCAGATCAGCAAGTTTCTTCTTTCCCACGCTCTCACTGCCCTCTCTCCCCCACTGGAGAGAATAGGGTTCATATATCTTCTCTGGTTCTATCCTACAGAACCCACCAAAAATCATCTATAGCACTATTTGCCATTTATCCTGACCAAGTGACCAAACAGACTGTAATGAATGGAAATTGCCAACCAGACATGGACGCTCCTGTCACACCTGTGGCTGTTCATACAGTTTCCTACAGCAGCAGTGGTACTCTGCCCCTTGTCCCTGCCACAGCATGAGGTTCCCTGGCTTGTCTTTGCTGCATGTATTTTGGATCAGACGTCAAATCTTAACAGCTCTTTGCTCTTCCATTACCTGGCTATACTTTCATGGGTTTTTTCCCTTCTTTTTCTGTGTTTGCAGAAAT
The DNA here is from genome assembly GCF_028858705.1 of Grus americana. Taxonomy (NCBI): domain Eukaryota; kingdom Metazoa; phylum Chordata; class Aves; order Gruiformes; family Gruidae; genus Grus; species Grus americana. The sequence goes on from NC_072852.1 coordinate 113,056,351, forward strand.
TGCTGGAGGATGCAACAGTCAGAAATACACATCTACACAAAGAGAAAGAGAGTAAGTAAAACTTCCCAGTTGGGTAATCGAAATTGTAAAAAAAAAAAAAAAAACCACCAAAACACCCCCACCAAAACCCAAACACAAAGAGGAGAAGATAAAATGCTACTAAGATTCTTTCTTCTAGTTTTCTGTACAATTTCCAAGTTGATATGCAATTCAACCCTCAAATAAAGATTCTGTCTCTTGCTGATTGCCCAGGGAAAACAATTACATTCTGAGTACAAAAAATCTGAGTATCAGGACTTTGGAGATGTTTTGATTTGAATCTGTAGCATCGCTAAAAGAGGACAAAAAAATGTACCCAGAGAGATAATAGTATGCCAGATATATTCAGATGTATTTGCAAGGTAAGAAACAATGCAACAAACCTGATGTTCAGCTTTGTGCTGTCTGGAAAATCAGAACTGATTATCTTTCCAGCTGGTGTTTAAACTCCAGAAAATATTTTCCAGTAAAAAAGTAGTCAGAATAAATATATACGTATTTTAAAAAATCCTCAAAGGAACAGAATATGGGTGAATTTATTACAGACTTTTGGAGACAAAATAACTTCAAACCCAAACCCCAAAAACCCTCCAAGGAACACATTCCTTTTCAATGAACAAATTCACTCTCTTAATATGAACTTCAAACATCATGAAGGTAGGAAAAGTTTAACTAAAATTAAGGAATATTCCCCGTATATTAAATAAAACAAAGTACTAGAATGCATGCTTTCCCCCCCCCCTAAACCTTTCTGTATGTATGCAACTTGGACCAAGACCAAGAAACCTCTGTAGACAGTAGGCAAAAAATACACATCTAAGCATTCTCCCAGTTTTGGTCTAACACCACTTACTTATTTTGGAAAGAAGCCCAAAAGAGGACAGAATTTCCTTGTAATGAAGTGCCGGATTGAGTTTAAAGTCTGGAAAAGTAAAAAAACATTCAGGGAAATGGAAGATTGTGACAGAGTGCTGCTTGCTGCACATGACACAGTTTTGGCCCAGAGAGAACATCCAACGTTAAGAAGTCAACTTTAATATTCATATCAATCCACTGATATCCATTTAGACACTGGCAGGAAAAATGCAAGTTAGGGTAGATGTTACCAACAGTTGTTTTTAAGAAGTGGGATGAAAACACTTAACTCACATGTTCCCTATTCAGGGACAGATTCAGGTCCCAATCCTGCATAAAACAGGTATTCCTAGGTCATTTGTATGAGGATCTTATGTACCTAATGAGACTGAACCCTTTGTAACTTTTTAAAAATAAATTAATATTAATATTAATAAAATGTTTTTCCACTGTATGTTATTAATAATGTTAAAATGTAAAAAGCTACATAAATATGAATGCATAAAGCATAAAATATTTTGGAAGATACAAAAATAATGCTAAATTTTTTAACTATCATTGATGCTTAGAAGCACCCCAAATGGCCCAGTATATGAGTTTCATATATTAACAGGGCATATGTGTAAAACTAGACAGTCCATATCTCAAAGATTCTGCAGTATTAATTCTGTGGGATATATCTGTTCAAGATAGGGAAATTTTATATTAATGTGTCTGCCCATGTGACTGACATGCTAATGTGTGGAATCTGTCAAATTATTTTAAAATACTTTGGAAAATTTTTTTTTCCTTTTTTCCCCACAACGGAATCATGAAATCACTCTGCACCCAGAATCATGAAAAAACTTCAGCCACATCAGTCAAGTGCATAGTTTCGGAAAGGTCGTATTTTCATGGACTTTGGTCTTTCAAAATGGATTGGACCAATACCAATGGAATGGGTGACAGCACTTATTAAATCCACTGTCTTGGGTGAAATCCAGCCTGTTCTGCCAGCTTGTTTCATAATGGCTTCCTTGCTTTCAGGGTACTGATAAAAAGTCTTACCTATTGAGTGTGATATCAAGTGGTTTTTATATTAGAATGTATTTTCTTTTTATCTTACAACAAAAGTTAATTAGAGCATTTCAGTTTCCTTATATTTTAGATATAATTGTATATATAAATTGGTTTTCTATTTAGCTGACAGATATTGTTATAGAGATTATATAGGTTACTAGCATTTCAGTCAAAATTTGAACAAATTTAAACAGAGTTCATATTCTTAAACGGTATTTTATTGGTTTATTTATTTAGAAAGGAAAGAAGATTGGTTATTTAGAGGAACCAGAACTGAAAGTTCACAAAATTAGCAAAAATTAAGAATAATTAGCACAAGTTATTCAATATAGAGATCAGTTTCAATTTGCTAGTTCAGGTATTTCACTTAACTACTGTTTTGTTTCTGAGAAAACAGGGAAAATCTGATAGTACACAAACACTTTTATTAAAAAATTTAAAGTAGCTGTGGCTTAGACCAGATGCGGTATTTACTCCTGAACTTCCATGGGAAGATCCCATAAGAAGGACCCAAATGATTACAGCACTCGCACAGAACTGTGTAAATGAAGCATCACTCCTCAGATGCCCCCCTCTGAACAATCAGAGTATCGGAGGCATAAAAAACCTGAGCACCTCAACACATGTCTGTTGCGATCCCTGATGGGGATCCAGAAGGCAGGCCTCCAAAGGGCTCAATCTTGTTGGTATTCCAGCCCACAGAAACAAAATCAAGGCTAATTCTCCTGCTGAGGGGGAGAATGGTAATTATCTTATTGAGACAGAAATGTTTTATTCAGATATCTCTGGTTTAATGAAACATTGCCAAACACAATGCACTTTTCTGATAGATTAAGACTGTGAGACAAATCTCTCTCCCAGGTGACGAAACCATCAGGATTCAAAAATCATACTGAATCTAGATGACTCCTTCTGGCTCAGTGAAAGCTGTATTCTTTGTGTCTCAGTTATGTTGTTTTGAGAGGGGAATATAGAATAATGTCTTCAGCCTATTACTTCAGTATTGCCTTGGGAAGTCTCAATGTGAAGCAACTAAAAAAGTGTCTCTTTCTTCCTTACTACTGTATAAAAGGCCAGACAATTACACCTTCTCCATGACATACATAAGGGATATCGGTTCCTCCCTCTCTTCCCCGATGAAATTACTCACGTGTCTTCTTCAGAAGCATGCTCGTAGATATTTATTACTAGGAGAGACCCCTGCCATCCTCACCTTGTAAATCCGATAGACAGAATGGCCACCCCAAGCCCTGAGCACCCAGTGTGTCAAATTTATCAAAATCACGTCTCACCTATGGAAACTGGAAAATTGCAACGAACCACAATTTTCCTTAATAATAAGCTTTCAAAACCTGCTGCCTGTCCAAGTTTTTCAGTGCCCCCAAGAAGTTTCTCTCTACCAAAAATGTGCATGATCAGAATTTGGTGAATATGCTCTGATTATTAATGCAGATGTATTGAAGACAATAAACTTTTTAAAAATTAATGCTTCAAAAAGGCAAATTTAAATGAGGAATTCAGTGAACCAGTTTGGCAAAGAAAATTGGCCAAGTAAAAATTTCTTCTTTCACCCTGAAGAGCTACAGCTACAACTGAAGCACATCAAGCAACAAAGATGTCTTCATAGGTAAGCATGAATAGACATGGTTTTTCCTATAGCTATAAGTTAAGTTTGCCAAATGCAAGTTCTTTCTGATCTGGAAACTACACAGGTCAGTTCTGCATCCCAGCAAATAAATGGCACTGAGGAAACAGATACTTAAACATTATTCAACACTGGCAGTGCTACTTATGGTCAAGTCAGGACACCAGCAGGGTGAATGGACACCTGCAGGCATCTGTTTGTACAGGCAGACAAGGGTGGTGAAATGGAGCAAAAAGAGCAGCTGTGGTGGAAAGAGTAAAGGAACAATGACTGGAAAACATTTTTGAAAAAGAATTTGAAGAAATGAAAAGAGGGAATCTGGTGTGTATGTCACTGACATGGCCATGCGATATTACTGACATGGTCTGTAACCTCAGGTGTTCAAAGCAAGTACTTGACAAAGAGATAGGAATATGGCTGTTGCTAACAGGCAGCTGCAAAAAGCAGAGTGTTTTTAATTTTAGCTAAGTTAACCACACTTTCAGTCAAAAAGACAAATCTCCACATCTCATCTGAAAGTATTTAGCAATGTCAGTGCTTCTAACACACCCTGATTTATAATAGAGAATCAAAATATTTTATCAATGCATTATGGAAGGAAGAAATGTAAGTTATGAAAACACCTTTGAATATACTAGGAGCATGCAAGTATCACATACAGTCACAGCACATATAATCTAGCATGCCAAGCAGACTAAAAATTGCTTATTAAATACTTACTACTCCAGAGGAAAAATAAATAATAATAAAGGAAATAAATAAGTAAAAGTGTGCATCTCTGTTATACAATTTCCCTTTAACTCTTGTTCTTAGATGTCATTTAGAGAAGTGCTTAAGTCTTCAGAGTAACAGGCTGGCCTGAGATTCAAAATGTAGCATTAAACTACACAGGACTTCTACAGCCTTGTTCAGATCGCTTTGTCACTTGTGTATCTCTCTATCTTTTTACTCTTCTTCCACATTAGGCCTGTCTTTTCTGCTTATGTTATAATCTCTTCATGACAGATGACATGTTTGTTCACGTTCGGGATCTGACACAATGGGGCTGTAATCTCTACTGCATTACACATAATACAAATAATAATTTCAACCCTATCTTTTCTATTTACTTTTTCCTGTATAATCACACTTGATTGAAATCCTGCTAGCAAAAATATTGACTCAGACAAATAATGTCTTCATTTTGCCACTCGCTCTTCTTCTCTCACTGTCTGAGGCCATCTGAGTGACATTTAAACAAAAACCACAACCACCCCATACACGCAACTATAAGCAGATGCCTTTTGACTTCAATGTCTCTTGTCTTCTTTTCCTTTCTTTCCTTCTCAACAGTAGTCACTCCTTTGATATATGATAATGTGAGGTAATTCATGCCCTCATCTCATTGTGAAGATATAACTCCACTAATTTTGGATTTCTTACTATTCCTTCCCTGAAACCAGTCAGTGCCGTCTGTCATCATCCTGTCCACTTGCTCACAGGCTCCCCTGTAGCTTTCCAGGCTGCAGTCAATGTTACCCTCTAAAGGGTCTGTTCAGGGATGCTGGCCCTCCACTTGTCCAGCTATTTCCCCTTCTAAACTTTCCTGTGATGAAATGCATCATATGTACTTGTTCCTGTCCTTTTTTCCTTCTGGAATCATGTTATTGGTGGTGGTTCGGGATTTTTTTGTTTGTTTGTGTTTGTTTTTCTATTTAACTCATTTGTGCCTCCATTTTATAATAAATTTGTTTTGACAGAGACACAGATTAAGCAAACGATGTTATCCTTCTACTCTGAAGTGGAATATACAGCCTAGTGCAGTTCACAAATTAACAATCAGAAAATAAGGTAAAATAAACTCAAGAAATGCACTTGTAGCCATAATAAAACCTCATTCAGATTTCAGTTTTTCCTGTCCTCTTTTCTTGTCTCTGCTGATGTTCATCTCAGGTTACTTGTTTTCCAATGGTCTTGGTGCTATGAAAAATCTTTCACAACAGTTCAGTACAGGAGAGACATGGAGCTGTTGGAGCGAGTCCAGAGGAGGGCCACGAAGCTGATCAGAGGGCTGGAGCACCTCTCCTGTGAGGACAGGCTGAGAGAGTTGGGGTTGTTCAGCCTGGAGAAGAGAAGGCTCCGGGGACACCTTATTGTGGCCTTCCAGTACCTGAAGGGGACTTACAAGAAAGATGGGGACAACATTTTTAGCAGGGCCTGTTGTGATAGGACAAGGGGTAATGGTTTTACACTAAACAAGGGTAGATTTAGACTGGATATAAGAAAGAAATTTTTTATGATGAGGGTGGTGAAACACTGGAGCAGGTTGCCTAGAGACATGGTAGATGCCCCCTCCCTGGAAACTTTCAAGGCCAGGCTGGATGGGGCTCTGAGCAACCTGATCTAGTTGCAGATGTCCCTGCTCACTGCAGGGGGGTTGGACTAGATGACCTTTAAAGGTCCCTTCCAACAAAGAAGCACTCGGTAATTCCACATTGATTATGGTAAGCAGAGCAGGTTGTCCAGCAATTTTGGGAACTGGGTATTCCAAGAAGTATAAAATGTGTTCAGCAACCATATATGGTTAATTAAATGGAGAAATAATAATAATAAAAAAAAGCCTTTTTTCTCATGCTGATAATTTAGTCAAAAACAACAGAATGGTCTCGTCTAACTTAAGGCAATATTTTCTCTCAAATTTTTCACAGTCATCTTCTTCTATCCCGATACTTAGTCCTTTTGGGGAGGTCGGGTGAGTTAAGTAACATTTTTATTTCAAAAAGGGATGAAATTATAAAGTTCTCTGAAGAAAAATCTTACCTGTGGATGTAGTCTTTTTTCCTTCATCATCCAAATACTTGCCATGCTTTGAAGACTGTATTACTATGTGCAAACACAAGCAGGTTGACACTGAACATGCTATCTTAAATCAGGCATTTCCTAAGCTTGAAAAAGCTCTTTCTTCCCTAACATACTTTTAATATTTTTGCATTAAACTCAAAGCAAACCATATCAAAAATTAAAATTTGCAAGTCTAGAAATATTCCTGACACCCTGGAAAATAAACACTTTTTTATTTGGAAAATAAACACATACACGTAGCATCTTAAAAATATAGAAAGAAATGACCTTATAAAAAATCACATTTGTTCCAATATTGAATCATCTTAAGAAATTACAACTAGTATTAAGTTTGCATAAAGTTTCAGCAGAGGGAAATTATCTCATGTAAAATAAATAAAGAAATGTATTTTTAAATTTTAATATTAGAGGGGAAAATGTGTGACATTGAAAGGGTGACTTTGCTTTAGACTGATTCTGAGAGTGCAATATTATTTGGTGAGGAACTGTCATACTATATTTAGTTCTTGAAAAATTAGAGAGAAGAAATATATGATAGAAAAGGTTGTAAACCTGACCTTTTTACTTTAGAAGTTTGAAACATACAATGATGTTATGTGAAAGAAATGTATCATTGGCATGATCGTGAGACTATAATTCTTTTTAACAGGTATGCATTGACAATTGCTATGAAAAGTACTTTTAAAAATATGCTTTCCTTCACGTTGGATTTGAGAGACTGAACTTACAATTTAACCTTCCGTGAACTCTTGTGCTTGATAAACTCAGATATATAAATGCTTCTAAAAAGCAGTTAAATAGAAACAAAAGCATGTCTCAAGCAAGTTAATTGAAGAATTGATGTGAAAATTAATTGAATAATCTCTACTGGTGAAAAATGGTCAAAGTCAAGGTCAGCATGTGCTTCAAATTCCCAGACTTTTACATTCATTCTCATTGCACCGTTTTAATGCTTTCCATAACATGTACAATCCAGTCATGTCACGAAAAAAAGGTAACTGGAAAAATTGCTGAGCTGTACAATGTTGCTATATAATTGATAGCTACTTTTCAAATTGTTATGATAAACTCTTTTGTCTGAATTAATTTTTTCATCCCCACAGTCTATTGACACAAAGCAAAACGTGAGGGAGAGTAAACTTCAAGTTTTTGAAGCCTGCTCACCCCTCCACCCAGCTCCACAAAGCAAACCAGAGCACGGTAAGTGGGGAGAAAGGGAGATTTGCTTCAGAAATGCAATGCTGATCTAAACACTGCCACTAAGGACAAGACATCTAAATAGGGAGGAAAAACCCCAAAGACAAAATAAATATTTTTTCATAGCTGTGGTTTCTTTAGGAGCCTTAGGTGAGGAAGCACGGTCACAGCTGATGTCACTACTTTTTGATTTGAATGCACTCATCTCCACAGGCATTTCAGCCACGGGTTGGAAATTTATACTTTTAGTCCTTCTTGGGATATCATGGTATTTGCTGTTTATTTGTCCAAACTCATTTTATGTAGCTTTGTCCATTTTTCTCAAAAACAATGATGTCATAATTCATATTCCAAAAACCTGATGAGGATGTTTTACCATTTTATATACAAATAAATGGAAAAAATGCATGATTATCTGCAGCAAGGCTTTACTTTTCCTCATCTCCATATGTAAGGGAACCCAGAAAGGAGAAGAAAGCATACACATGTTTGATCTTTGGTTTGAAATTGTTAAGCAATAATTAACTTCTGTGATAAGAAGATAATTATTCATTTTCAAAGCATATACTGGAAGATATCAAAAGCAAATGCAGAAAAAAAAAATTGGTTCCTATAGACACACACCCCAAAAGTCACTATGAAAAAAAAAAGCTATCTTGGGGTTGGAAGGAAAAAATCTGATCTATCAGAATTATAGCTGTGCAAAACCAGAACATGCAGTGGTAAAACATTTATAAACAAATAAAATCAGTGACAGCCACTTTTAAATATATATTAAAAAAAATTCTCCTTTAAATGAACTATTTGTCACCTTGAAATGAACTAAAGGAGCAATAAAATACATCATCAATAGAGCTAAACAAAATTTAGCAAACTTCAGTTTATTCAGGTGAAGAAAATAATAATACATAGTTACATTAAAAATGAATAAGAATAGAAATACGGAGAAAAAATTATTTCATCAAAAAATGAGCAAATGTATTTTATAGTAACAAAAATGTTTCTTATAGCAGTGAAAAATACCATAGCTGTTATTATAGCACAAATATATGAAAGTTTAAAAACAGACAGAAATAGAAACTCTAGAAACAAAAATCATTCAAGCTAATATCTCAGACTACAGTATCATTGAAAAGAGAAGCTGTATTTGATACTCTCTTCAAATATAAATTCCTCAGGCTGAAACTTCCCACTCCATTGTTCAACAGTTTTCTCAACAATTTTGTATACTCTTGACTTCTCCATGAAATAGCAAACTAGTTACGTATATGCTAATCTTTAACCACATGGCATTAGTCCAAGATTCAGTTCTTATTGTTCTCCCTCTATTCCTATTATTCAGATTTTTTGAAATATTTTGCTGACTAGAGACTTCCTCCTCTCTTTATAATCTCTGAACTGCAAATAATAGAATATGCATGTGTTGCAAAATAGGTCAAAACATCTCTGCTCCTTCTCGTTCCAATGTCTCACACTAAAGTTTTGCACAGCCTATAAGACTGTGTTCCTATGAAAAAAGTGTCTGTTTATTAAGTGCTGCCTCCACAGTCAGAGACTATAAATGTGAAAAGCTTGTAATGTTATGTCTCATTCATTTCTATCTCATCAGGATTATCTCTTTTTCCAGATGTTTGGAAACCGAATTTCAAGTACTGGAAAAAGCCTAGGATGTCTCTTCAACCAGTTTACAACTATGAGATCTCTTTTCAAAATTTTTTTGGATAACACTAATATGTTGTTAGTGTATGGCCTGCCAACAGTCTTTGAACGGTTATCCGAACCTAGAAAAGCTATCCCTTTTACATGATGGAAAAAAAATGTAAGCAATTCTGAGTTCAGATTTTTTTTTTTACTTATCTGATGATGTTTCTTCAACCCTCCTCCCCCCCCTCCCCTTTTCCTAGAAATGGAAAACATGACTTAATATTTCATTGTGATTTGTTCTTCTAGAAGATTCTAACATAATTACAAATGGAAATTGAGCATTATTATTATTGCATTGTGTACTGAATGCTCTGCTCTTTGCCTCTTTCTCTTCGATATGTAATGTGGTTTTGATGCTCCTTACTGAATACTGCTACCATAACGCTCCAGTCAGCACTGTAAACTGTTGTACCCCCATAATCACTCTCCTCTCCTTTAAACACTTCATAACAGTTTTTCCCTTTGACTAAACAGTGCATTAACTACTTTATCTAAAGAACACTTTTAATGTGAATAAAATGTAATTAGAAAATGTAAACCACTGACCTTTCCTTTTATACATATTTTCTTTTATTCTGGACATATATTTAAATGATTATGCTCAACAGTTACTTAGACACTATCATGCAGCTGTGAGTTTACTACTTAATGGCACATTAAAAATTTTCTCTGGCTGTTGCTCCTAGACTCACTATAATATTTCCCAGTGCTGTATGATTACTTCATTTTATTCCTGAACCTCATTAAAAACTTTCATGATAAGACATATAAATAAAATATTTTGGCAGAAATTCATACATTTATCTTAAGAGAAAGAGGCTAATATGTACATGTTCCTAGAAATAAATGAAAAATATTTTCCAGAAGACTAGCAGTTATTTGTAACTGTAAAGAATAGATTAAAGACTTTATGAGGGAACTGCAGAGGGGAAAAAAAATACATGAATTGCTTTTAATAATTAATTAAAAGTCATATACTTTTCTGAATGCAAAAATAACATATAGTCCAATAATATCTTCCAAAATGTAGTTATATTAACTTCTCATTCTGGTCAATAACATTTAATTTCGCCACTTACCAGCAGATCTCAAGGTTTTTCCAGTTACTAAGGTCAGACAAGTAAATACCACAAGGAGATTGACAAAGTCATTACCCTCTACCAGTCCTTCCTTCCTCTCAGAGGAACCTGAGAATTTACTGGTATGAACCTCAGGGACTGCACCTTTAATTTTCCTGTCAGGGGAACTATGATCACGGGAACAATGAAAACTGATGGGTCCAACAGCCCTGAATGTCATGCAGCAGCCCTGCACCTAAAGGTCTCTCATAATAGGTGAAATCAAACACCGCTGCAAACCACAAATGACTCTTTCAATTAATGTAGGACATGCAGTCCTGGCTGGAGAATTAATTTGCACAAATTATTTTTCTATCCCTGTTATCTGCATCCTGATCTACAAGGGAAACCTACAACATACCTTCAAAAGACAGGTTCAGAAACCAGAAGTAATTCATGCTCTAGATACAAAAATCAAGGATTAAGAAAGAATATGATTCTATAGCACGTGAAAATTCTTCAGAATTCACCACCAGCCAACCCTTCACTTTGAGGGTGGAAAATGGGATATTTATCTATATCTCTTATTTACTAGAGACAGTAACTTTTCTACTTCACCTTTTGTTAACACCTCACTGAAAGTATTTATTAGCATAAATAAGAAAACTCAGAGAAATTCTTTCAAGCATGAATTGAAGATATCAGTACTTGTACTTTGGTCTGAATAAACCAATGTAGTGCTTTGGTTGCACCACTGCAAATGGAGCAAAAAGGCAAACTTCCTGCTTTTTATACATTCTCTGAGACAGCTACAGAGGCTGTTGAAAGTCTCAGATTTACAAAGCAATCTGTAAATTTTACAGTACGGTTCCATTTTTCTAGTTGCTCCATCCTGTTTTATGTAACAAAGATTCTTTGGTCATCCATTCAAAGCATTGGGTGTAGGGAGGAAATTCAGCATGCTAAGAACATCTAGGCAAGGATGTGCAAATTTTATTCTCCAACTTCTGAATAAGGGTTCATGCCAGTTTCACTATTCATTTAAAGTGACTCTAGAAATATGATACCGGGGGGTTTTGTCTGTCTTCACTTTTGCAAACAGATATGCATTAAGACACTGTTTTCTCGCTGTTATGCAATGATCCTATAGCTTGCAATGATATGTTTTATCTACCTAATTTCTCTCAGTAGCCAGCTTCCAGGTAGTACTATAAACCCTGATGAACTATAACCTGCCCTCTAGTTATCATTTAAAGAGATTTTCTACCTCATAAACTGATTTCTGATTGTATTGCAGGTTTGAGTGCTATTTATATTGAAATGAAAGGTCAATGGTACAGATCATGTAAATAGCAAATAGTACGAGGTCACAGTTTTGTTAGAGAAATCTGCCTTGTTTGAAATAAAACAGTTAACCCATCCAAGATTTCCAAATTTCAGTCTTATAAATGCAATTTTCACTCACTGATATTGCAGTTAATCTTTGGCTCTCAAAGGAGGTTTTGCCCAGGCAGCTGTTTTAATTCCTGTTTTGCAACACAGGTCAAATAGCCATGGGGTAGATGGTCCCCAAGACAGAAAGGCTGAATAACTGTGCTTATTTCTGAGCTGAGGAGCCTTCAGGTAGGCCACATACCTAATGTATCACTACTCTCTTCTGTGATTTCATTTGAGATTCAAAATATTTCTGTGCACATTATTTAATGGCAGAAACTGAAGTGCCCAGTGCCAGAATCATCCTGTGCAATGTAAAAAATAGACCTATAATACCTGTCACTCATTCATCAATGTTGGAGTAAAAATGAACAACTACTGTACAAGGGAAAGTCTGCTTGTTTTGACTAAAGAAAGTCTTTGCAGCTCAGGTTCAGCTGGGGTAACTTGTTCATCAGTAATTTTGAAATAATAAAAAAAGAAATTGAAGACCAAATTATCAGCCCTTCATGCTGCACGGAGTACATCCTGTGGCAAACATGAAAACAGCTGATTTCTTCTCAACTTTTCGCTTACGGAAGCCAGTGTGTGGCAGTGTCCCTGGAGAGACACTTTGTGCAATGTGGAAGCTGCTGTGACCAGAATGGATCACCAATATAGCAGCAGAATGCTGTCTTCAGTGAAATTCTGCACATTCACGGTCTGGGGAAGCCCATTTGGCCAATGTTGACCTGCCAAGAGCCTTATTCAGCTTTTAAGGCAAATAGACTACATGAACACAAGCCACTAGTCGCTACAAACACATGCAACGCTATTCCTTAAAAAAATGCTAGAGGGTTTGTGTGCATCCTCCTCTTCACGTAGAAACTATCACAGGCCGACAATGTTATATTCACTCTACGATCTTTGAAAGACCAAGTCTGAATTAATTATGAGAGGCTGAAGGACCAGGTCATATTTTGTACTGAGTCCCTACGAACTTTAAGGAGTCTATTTGAAACTTCTTTGTTGCAGTATGGCATACTGGTAAAGTATTCAACAAGTAGCAGGAAAACCCAATTCTAGTCTCATCCATTACTTCATTTCATATTTAATTAGTTAATTGTTGTATGAAATTTATTTTATACAAGGTTCAAATGGTCCACTGTGCACATGTGCATGTTGAGAGAATATTATAATTAGAAATTAAACTCAATTGGTCTAACTTCAGGTACATTTTTGCTTGCATCTTTCTGAGAGTCTTAGGACGAAGGATAGTAAATTAGAAACTATTCAAATCAGTACTAGCTTGTGAACATTCAACTCTTTTTATCCCTTATGAAATGTCAATCCCCTGTGCTGCTTCTGTCAGGGAAGCTGAAGTAAGAATACATGATGGCAGCAGGGAGTCAATGTTTTGTCAGTTAGATTCATGCCATTATTGCAGTGAGAACTAAATATTAAAAACTGGCTACAGCTTATTTATAAAACAGTTGCCCCCTGCTGAAATTTTAAGATGTAAGCTTAATTTTGCAGAAAAAGTAATTTTCTAGTCATATTTCATACTGCAATAGCACAATATTTTGCAATGGATAACACAGCATTCACTGTAGGAAAAATCTATAATTACTCTATTAGTTGCATGACAATGTACCAGGGGAAATTTTAAGAAACTAACAACAAACTCATTGCAAAATTTATACTTAGAAGTCCAACTGCTTAATTTAAATGTGTTTAAAATGAAAACTATTATTACTTTACTATTACTATGAAAACAAATTCACCAAGGTCTTCAGATTCAAGTGATTCTTCTACTTCTTTCCGTATTTTATGTCACCAGAAAACTTGGCAATATTCTGATGGGTCTGAAAATAACACTTTTTCCTCCATTCCATCCTTCACCTCTGAGAAGCACATATTTAAGTATTATCATTAAAATACATATTCACCACAAAATCTACAATCTTCACAAACTTCACTTACATCAACAAAAAGAATTCCCCACACCGAAATCAAAATAATATCATCACAACACTGACAAAAGTGTACAATTTGCACACAATCCACCTCCCGTCCCTTCATCACAATTACAACAACAAAAATGCCCCCCAATCATTCCACTCTTTGCTCTCTAGCAATGTTCAGTTCATGTTTTGCCCGTTACCTCTCCCAATTACTATCTTTACCTTCAATTCCTCATGCCCCACAGCTGGGAGCTGCCACAAATGAGATTTTGTTACAGGGTTTTCATTCAGCAGCAATTTAGAATTTATTTATATTTGAGATAGATTACAGTATTAAGTTGTATAATTATTAACAGCACTTAGTCATCAATTTAACAGAGCGATTCAATGGAACTTGTTACCGTCAAAGTAGCGACTTAGTTAAAGATTTGAGAAAGGCAAGGATAACCCGAAGCTCACAGCAGGGCTGCACACACAGGTGGGGGTTAAATCAAACCACACGTACAGACAGGCAGACAAACAATCTTGGATCAAATCACACACACACACACACAGGCAAATAGTTCTGAACCAATTGCGTACACACGCAGAGGTTAACCTATGATTAAAACTTCCCTTTCTGTGAGTTTCATGAATTACTCACTTTTATGTGCTGTCATTCATCAACGGGCAGTCAGTGAACCTCGCGACATCAGGCCTTTGAGTCCTCGTGAAATCATTGACAGACAATCTTTCAATCCTGGTAAATCTGCCCCGAGAGGCGTCCCATCTTGGGGGAGATCCTGGGTCACACAGCCCACTGCGTCCCAGAGAGCTCAAAAGCTCTCACTTTTGGATTGGCATTTACAGGATCTAGAGATGACTGGCTTTGGTCACTGCTCTCCATTCTGGCCACAGTTTGCGCTGAGTCACTCTGGTAGACAATTCAGGCAGCAGGCAGCCCAGGTGTGGGCAGGGGGTCCCTGGCCACCCCTGCTACTGTGCCTAGAACCGAGGTAACCGCACAATGGGAGTTTCTCCCAAAGGGTGCATGGCTCATCCTGATGTACCATTCAGGCAGAGAATAGCCCAGCTGCGTCCAGAGTGTCTAGCACCCAAGACACTGCACTTGCATCTAAAACAGCAGCACAATGGGGCTTATCCTGAGATCTCGGAGTGGCCCAGGGTGGGGGGGCTGCACCATCACAGATGCCAGAAAAGTACTGTGATGAGTTGACCTTGGCTGGATCCCCGGTGCCCACTAAGCCGCTCTATCACTATAGATGGGGGCAGGGGTGGAGGGGCGTATAGAGAAAAATATGCCAAAAGGCTCATGGGTTGAGATAAGGACATGGAGATCACTCACCAATTACTGTGACAGGCAAAACAGACTCAACTTGAGGAAATTAATTTCATTTATCAATCAAATGTCAGAGTAGGATAATGAGAAATAAAAGCAAATCTTAAACCACCTTCCCCCCACCCCTCCCTTCTTCGCCGGCTCAACTTCACTCCTGAATTTCTCTACCTACTGCCCCCGAACGGCACAGGGGATGAGGAATGGAGATTGCGGCCAGTTCATCACACATTGTCTTTGCCACTCCTTCCTTGTCACACTTGTCCCCTGCTTCAGCATGAGGTCCCATCCATGGGAGACAGTTCTCCACAAATTTATCCAACATAGGTCCTTCCCACAGGGTGGAGTCCCTCAGGAACAGACTGCTCCAGCGTGGTTCCACCATGGGGTCCTGCCAGCAAACCTGCTCTGGCGTGGGCTCCTCTCTCCACGGGTCCACAGGTCTTGTCAGGAGCCTGCTCCAATATGGGTTCTCCACAGTGTCACAGCCTCCTTTGGGTGCATACATCTGCTCCAGCCTGGGGTCCTTCATGGGCTGCAGGTGGATATCTGCTCCACCATTAATCTCCATGGGCTGCAGGGGGACAGCCGGCCTCACCATGGTCTTCACCACGGGCTGCAGGGGGATCTCTGCTCCGGCGCCTGGAGCACCTCCTCCCCCTCCTTCTGCACTGACCTTGGGGTCTGCAGAGTTGTTCCTCTCACATCTTCTCACTCCTCCCTTCCAGCTGCTGTTGCACATCAGCTTTTTTCCCCTTCTTAACTCTGTTATCCCAGAGGCACTACCATCATCACTGATGAGCTCGGCCTTGGCCAGCAGTGGGTCCATCTTGGAGCCGGCTGGCATTGGCTCTGTCAGACACAGGGGAAGCTTCTAGCAGCTTCTCACAGAAGCCACCCCTGTAGCCCTGCCGCTGCCAAAACCCTGCCATGCAAATGCCATACATCTAAAAATGTGCACCAGTTTCCATGCAATATTTTCTCTTTTCTCCTTCTTTACTCCTCTGTGTTCTGTTCTCCCACTAAATCTACACTTGTTAACCTTGATAATAAATACAGATGTTTCTATTAGAAGCCAATGCACTAAGAAGAAAAATCAAAATAAGAACATTAGAAGAGGCCAGAAAAGGGATTTGAAGCTGAGAAGAAAAACTTTCAATTTGAAAAAATGATATCAGAGAGAGGAATCTGCAAAATATTTAGTGTAGTAGATCTCATTACATTTTTTTTTTTCTTCTCTCTGTAAAGATGTCATTCTGGTGGGACCACATCTCTGCAATCCAGGCTTCTATGGGCACCTTTAAAGTGCACTGTTAAAGTTCCTTTGAGGATGTTAGGAACATGAAGTACGTGCAGTATAGTTTCACATGGCACCCAGTCACAATTCGCGTGTCCAAATTCAAACTGCTAAAAAGCTAGTGTTGCTAGGATTCATCTTTCCAGCTGAAATAAAAATTTAAAGCTTTACAATTTCAAAACTATATAAGATTAATATTAAAACTAAGAAGAAACGTTCTATGTTTTTCTTACCATGATTTCACCAGGATAAAGTTTATATTTGTTTCAAGTCTCTTGTGATCATTTTTTGTTCTTATATTAACAGTCGTGTAGCCCACTTGCTTTTGAGTCATTCCCTTCTCACCCCACCCCCAAACATGCCTTTCAAATACACCTGAAAACAAACCATTTGTTCCATCTAGGATGAGAATCCAGAAAAATATTATAGCTTCATTATACTACTCCTAGTATGACGTTGAGTTTCACTAGGCAACAGTAGTCGTCAACCTGAATAATCTAAATTTATCATTTTATTTTACAAAATGCAGATTTATAATATTGTATATATAAGTGTGCATATACATGGAAAGATAGTTTCCATCAGTATGAGATTCAATAAATCATAAGCTACTTTAGACAATTACAGAAATTCAGGGACCAGCATATGACAAGTTGAAATCTGTTTAAAATGCAGTTTTCTTTAAAATATACACAACATTTTAGCAACTCAACTCTAAAAGCTTCAATATCTTGATTTTACTTTCCATTGCCCCTAGCAACACAGGGTTTTAGAGACACAGAAAAGACTATTTGAGAGATAGAAATGTATAAAGGGGGGAAACTGCAGGGATTTTGCCTTTTAAATCTCTATTAGACTTCTATTTCACAGTTCAATTTTACAGACTCTGTACTGAGGAAGATCGCAATAGCTGATATATTCAAACCTCTTGACCTCATAGAAAATCCCACTGGTGCTACAAATGTAGTGCATAGGTATTCCTCAGAGGTAAAAGACACAAACAGTAAGGCAGGGAAAACTGAGCTTCATAGAAAGGGGTAGACACTTGGCTCCAAAGAGTTCTAACTCTTTTCCTGTGAGGCAGCTCCTAAATGGATCAAGCAAATCTGTTACCACCTACAGAAGGGGCTACCTGTGTGCGCAGGTATTATGGGTCATGGAAATATACTGAACACATACTATGTCTGATTGTCATCAGGACTGTTTCCTATGCTTACCCAGAAAAAGTTCTGGCCTGCCATTAAAGTCATGCTGTACTCTCTCTGCTCTTTTTGCCCATTTTTACAAACCAATCACTCTTTTTTTTCTGAATAAACATTGTTTGTGTTCAGCATAGCTTCTAAATTTCCCAAGTTCTTTTTGATCCGGAAATTTAATTGCAGAAAAATATCTACTGAACACTAATCAGTTTGGAGGGCAATCTGAAAGAAACCTCAGTGAGATAAATCACTTTCACCCCACAGTGATTATTTGCATGTCTAGTCTCCTTCAAGAACCCATAATGAGACACACAAAATAAACCCATTTAGATATATATGTCATTTATTTTTAATATACAGATTGGCACAGTGAGAGGGCAGCAAAAGGTGCATTCCTCAGAATGCCAGGTAGCCAGTGAAGGAAGGGAGGAGAGTTTTACATTACAAACAGTTAAACGCAAGAGATGGCTTCCAGTATATCAAAGAGAAGTTTGCATATGTACAGAACAACTGTAATGTCAATGAAGAGCCTAACATGACAGTCCCCAGCACAAGGGGAGAACAGAGCGAGTGCTGGGTGTAAGGATATACTGGTGTGTTCTCTCCTCCCCACCCTGCAAGAGGACTTGGCTAATGTAATCCTGAAGAGCACAGAAAGCATGAGAAATGGCTGTATGATCCTCTAAAGGGAAATAACAACATGGCTGTGTGAGGGAAAGAGACTGTCCTGATGTCTTCTTCTAAATGGTGACGTGATTTCTTCCATTTCTTCACCCATAAAACTCAAGTTTGTAACTGTGCCGACTGCTTCGAGTATGATGAATGAATTCACATTTTATTTTATCGTGGCTTCAATGAAATGTGATTTAAGATAACCTTATTCCTAAAGAACTTGCAGCCTTGGTCGATTGCTGTTTTTCACTGTTCCTTTTTTTCTTAATTGATATCATTAATAGTTAACAAGAACAGAAAGTCACTAAAACCAGAATACAATCTGTAATGAACTTGCTCTACAAAATCCGCAAAATTTAATTGGGAGTATTGGAAGACAGTATTGTGTTGCATGAATCAGAAGGGAAAAATAAGGCTCTGAGTAGCATGGAAGGAAGAATATTTTTATCATGCTAATTATTTTTAAATGCTAGGGAAAAAATAAACATATTTAGCAAACTTTTTCCAATGAATTGTATATTTTCTCTTGCTTATTATAAATAGGAAAGCAAATATTTGCCTTTTGGATGGTCCAACATTTTCCCACTGTGGTGGAACATAGTTTTCTGAAGCAGTTTCTGCTGCATGTGCTCTTTTGTGATTACGGTTTTACACTTTTCAGAATTTTGCTTTTCTGCTCATAAGAATCTTACGCACTTTCATCAGAAATGGAAGTTGGCAATCAGCTTGCTATAAATTTTTTGGTGCTAAAAAAGAGAAAATTAAAAGTTCACATGAGCATCTTTTTTGCTACAGAATGTTTGTCCTAGAGTTTAAAGAGTTGATGAGAGCATGATTTTTAATATCAGAATAGGGCAAATGCTTGTGAGCTTTCCGAAATCAATTTGTAATCAATTGCTCTTAAAAACAATCCTTGAAATTTGAAAACAAACTAAGAAAGAGGCATTGATGAAAACCATATAATGCCATAAAATTATGTCTTATGTACAACATTTGACTGACTTAAACTAGTAAATTTCTGGACCTCTTTTTTCTTTTTTCTCTTTTCTTTTCTTTCTTTTCTTTTCTTTTCTTTTCTTTTCTTTTCTTTTCTTTTCTTTTCTTTTCTTTTCTTTTCTTTTCTTTTCTTTTCTTTTCTTTTCTTTTCTTTTCTTTTCTTTTCTTTTCTTTTCTTTTCTCTTTCTTTTCTTTTCTTTTCTTTTCTTTTCTTTTCTTTTCTTTTCTTTTCTTTTCTTTTCTTTTCTTTTCTTTTCTTTTCTTTTCTTTTCTTTTCTTTTCCTCTCTTCTCTTCTCTTCTCTTCTCTTCTCTTCTCTTCTCTTCTCTTCTCTTCTCTGCTCTTTTTTCTTTTTTCTTTTGTTTTATTCTTTTCTTATTTTATTCTTTTCCACATCTGTTATGTGGCTTTACCAATCAATCCTTAAAGTTCTTGTCATAATCTTAAGAAGTTCCTAAGTATAATTACAGAAGACATTACTTGGTGTTGTTTACTTCACTTGTTTTATGAGTATTCCTGTGATATTTGTGAATTATTCAACATAAGATAGTTATGGCTTTATCAAAGTGTGATTTTATGGTTTTCTTTCAAATATATAGATATGCAATTTGTCAATAAACACCTGGAGTGAGAGCCCAGCTCCAAGACAAAACTGTAAAGACCAAACTAGGGCTAAAATTTCTGCTCTAAGGAAAGAGTATCTTTCACCTCATAGAATTTATTATTAATTTATTTGTGGTGAGAAATTTAATGGAGTCAAAACCATTAGACTGGTATTTGGCATACGTGGAAGCAGATTTCATTTTTCTCTTGAACATAAAGTACAGAGAAGCACAGAAATGCAGGTTGATAAGTAAAGAAGCTTAGTTATACAGCAAAGTCCATTTATTTCTTTCTTTGTTCAGAATTAATTTTGTCCTCTCTCTTAAACACTCAAAAGCTTTCAAGGAGAGATACAGAACACGTTTTATTTCACTGAAATTATTTTTAAACAGAAATATCTCTGTAACTGTGCAACTAGAAACTTTAATTCCTCACAGGAAACAGGCCCATGAATTTAGTTTCAATTTAGCTTCCAAACATGCAGGGTCTTAGTCCTGTCACACACAGAGTTGAGTTTCTGAGGCACTGAGAAGCCAGTGCAGAAAGGCACAAATGTAACTGCAGAAGATTAGTAACAACTAATTAACTTATATAGTGTGATTTCCATTCACTAGTTATGGCACATCCTGTCAGCTTGGAGGCTAATCATGCACATTTTAATCCTATATTACAGTTGTGAATCACTGCTTTTTTGCATGAGCCTGTGAAAGAATAGTTTTAACAACTAATTCTGGGGAGTACTGTGCTGGGAGGAGGAGAAGAGGAAATTCATTTCAGTGGAGCACTGTGACTTTATCCCTCAGCTTACTTTTTCTGACTTTAAGCAGAGGTTCTACTTGTAGAAGCAGAACCTTTTTCCTAGTACCCCTATGCCTCAAGCCAACACCACTGCCATTTGGACTCCCTTTGGACTCATGCACTGCAGGGTTTTTCTACTGATAAGTTCACTTGGATGGAATAAGGGCCATCTTGGACTGTCCAAGCAGTCAAAACCTGAAGAACTGGCTCTCAAAACTTATACCAGATTGTGTTTTCCTCATATGAAATTCCTGCTATTGCTGCAGCAGTCTCAAAAGACATGTAGCAGGAAAAACATTTCCTATTCCAGTTCTTACAAGTATATTAGATACATTCATGAGAGGCTGCAGGAGTGCTGACTAACAGCAAAATTCAGCATTTTGTCAGGCTATTCTTATTTTCTTATAGACTTGTGCTTTAAGTCAATTAGAATCTTGTTAGCATTTAATGAGAGTTAAATTAAAAGATCCATTATTTTTAATCATTGCTGTATTTTACAAGCTAAGAGAAATACTCCCAAGTGGCTTTCATTCCACTCAGCAAACACTGGTCTGGGAGAGGGAAAGAAGTTGGGTTATGGATTATTCTTCACCATGGTGGGTTTCCATGGTAGGAGCATACATATTTGCAATATGTTTATTCTGGGCTAAATTCATGGAGGTCCGTTTCAAAACTTTTCCTAATGGCTTTGTTTTGGGGTAGCAAGTTCAGTTAAGTAAATTTGCCCATGCCCATATATTTTGCTGGTTTTAGTTTTGTTTGTTTCCTTATGAAATGTTCTGAGTTGCTATCCCAATGTGTAAATTAGAAAACTTTTAACTTCCAACTCCTCAGGTTTCTATTAGTCCTGGAAGGCTTTCCAAGTCTTATTAAAACAAATTCCATTTCAGTCTAGCAGTGCAATATATTTGTTATTCATTCTTGTGCTTTTCTTCCTCTTTGTCATCCTTCTAATAAGCAATCTAAAAACATCCTTTATGCAATTTTCTAGATCTAATAGTTTTTACAGAAATATGTCCTTATGTAAAATAGGGATAATGTTATTCATCTCCTTTGTAAACCACTTGAGATCTTCAGATGGAAAGTACCAGATAAGTAAGTATTATTATAATAAGCACATCTTTCATACAAACCAACAATCATAACGCAAATCAGATTCATTGTCAAGAGAAGTAAACAATGATAGCCTCACAAATACATTATGTCATTGAACAACACTCAAAGATACAGATGGCAATTATTTGAAAAGTAGTAAGGAGATGTTCTTAAAGAAAAATATGCTCAAAGTTTATCTAAAAAAACAAAACATATTCTTGGTGGATTGCCTTCAAAATATCAACTTTTTTTCTTATAAAAGGAAGAAAGAATTCTAATAAGCACTACAATTATTTGTTCACTACTGTGTCTAAATGGGCAATAAGGAAAACAATCAATCAATTGAATTCTCAATGTTTATTTTTCAGTTAGTCATTACTCTACTGTGGGGCTGAAATATATGTATGTGTAAAGAAATATTTGTAATGATTGCATCAAAATTATTGTTTAAAAAGTTATCCATTTTAAGTCATTCTAATGTGTGCAATATATTTTGGAGTCCTTTGGAGAAGGTCATAATGCAATGAGTCTTCTTTTTTGATACTATTCAGCTCATTACTGGTCTTTAAAACAGAAATAATAAGGAACTTACATTGACCTTGAAATACCTTCTCAGTGAATAGAGATCCATCAAGATTTTTAGTCAATAATACTCTGTTACTTAAATATTCTCCCATAAATTTTACTCTCTGGTATTCAATAATTACTCTGAAAGATTTTCCACCATGTTTTCCCAGCTGTTTTCTATTATTACAATAAAATAAAATTGCCTAAAATACATTGAGCAAAGAGTCAATCAGAAAAATCACTGAGAATACTTGTTTTGGAAAGATACCTCTTCATGAAAGGTAATATTCATCTGAGTATCTATAATGTGCTACCGAATACACCTAATACACTAGCTGTAGGTTAATGTAAATCAGCACAGGTTTGAGTCAAGTTAGTTGAATTACACTATTTTTAACATGAAAGCAGGAAAAAAATAAATTCTTTAAAAAAAAATAATGAATGCATTTCAGTTTTTCCATTGGCAAAACAACTATGAGTCACAAAGACAAACATATGATTGGTCAATTAGAATTTGTATTTTGGCAACAACTCTGAAACAACCTTGCCAAACAAGTGAGTGGATGAGTGAATCCAGGTCTCTCTGTAGGACTTGAGATCCTTCATGCACCAATCCTCTGTCATCAATGCTCGGGACTAACTCATTTATAAAGAAATGGGAGACATTTTTGGAGTTTGGAGGACAAGCAGCTCTTACAGAAAGTGCTCCTTCTGATGTCTACAGTGCAGAAAAAAGTATTAAGACAATTACGTAATAACAATTATAGAATATCTGTAGTTGTTTAATATCAAACTTTTAAAATATTTTGACAGGTTATGTATCTGATATAGTGCAACATTAATCTAATTGCTTTCCCCAAAATTTACTTGTGCATATAATGTGATACTGTTCACCCAAACAATTATTTTGTAGTTTTAAATGGAATATAGAAAAAATATATCAGATAAACCAACAGTTAATTATGTCTTCTCTGATCTACTTAAGAGACAGCTAAGTTGTGGGGGGTTTTTTTGTAATCAGAGTGACATATGCCTGGAAAGGTTTGACCTCAGAATTCCAAGTCTTGAACCTACAGGCAAAGTCACGTAAGTGAAGCATTACCTACTGCAAAAGAAGATAGAGGTAGGGAGTACTGAAGCAAATTGGATATACACAAGCCTGGGAACAGACGGGATGCATCTGAGAGGGGTAGGGGAGCTGAACAATGTTATTGCAAGGCAGTTCTCTTTATCTTTGAAAAATCATGGAAATTTGGGGAGTTCCCTGATGTCTGGAAAAAGGCAAAAATGAGCTGGAGACCAACTCAATATAAACTATCTGTGCAAAAAATAGACCTTGTCTTGGTGGACAAGAAGCTGAACACGAGTCAGTGGTGTGCTTTGATAAGAAAGAAGACTAGCTGCATATTGGCATGTATTGGCAAGATTATAGCCAGCAGGTTGAGAAATGTGATTTATTTTTTTCTGTGTCTGTATTCAGCAGCTGTGAGACTGCATCCAGACTACTGTCTCCATCTTTGGGCTCCCCAGTACAGACAGACTGCAGCAAGTCCGGGGGAGCACATGGCATTTGAGGAAAGGCTGAGAGAACAGTATCAATTTCTTTATGTTCTGCCTTCTTTCATTCTCCTTTGCATTCTCTTTCCATCTCTCCAAATCCTCAAATAATTGGGGGGAGGCAGGTGGAGGATGATTATAAATTTTAAACCATACTTTTTTCAGTAAAAATGATTGCTCTTGATTAAACATTGCACTTTTTTTTTTTTCACTCTGAAGAGGAGTCAGACAGTAGCACAGGTTGTCCAGAGAGGCTGTGAAATCTCCATCCTTGGAGATATTCAGAATGACTGGATAAGGACCTGAGCAACCTGCTTCAAGGACAGCTGGAGTAGATTGGAGTTGACCTGCCACAGCCTGCCAAGAGCAATGGCAAAAACATATTTACTGGTCTACAGGAGCTTGAAATATTTTGCCGCATGGAGGAGATCAAGCAGGAGTCTAGTGAGTTATGTTTTCAAAAACTGGCTTAGAAAAGTTCTCCATAGGCACCTGAAGATACAGATTTGTCTCCTGAAGCTGAACACTCCAGGTTTCTTTACTGGTTCCAGACATATGAATTCATATGTAGCTTTTATACTGGAGATGCTACTTGAAGTATCTCTCAACTACATCTCAGTATCCATTTTCACCACATCTGAAGAAATTTGACATATTTCAGAACTATGGTCTTCTTGGCAGAAAGTGGCCGAGAAGGTTAAAACACTTTTAGGGAGACAACCATGCACGGAATGCTCACAAAATGTTCTATCATAAACCATACTGAAGATCTGAAATTGATTTCATTCTTAAATCCATGTTTTACATATTATTTTGGGAAAAGTGCAGGACAATCTCATTCAAAATCAAGCTTGCCATTGTAAAAGAAATACCTTTTATCGATATGTGTTTAATCAAACAATACAACCATAATTGTTGAGGTTTTTTGACTTTTAATAACTGACATTTGATCTTTGTCCTATATCATTTAAAAATTACTTTAGGAAAACAAGATCATATCAAAAGACTTAGAAGCAGTTGTAGCATCTCTCAATCTTTATGCTACATTTTCTGCTTCCTTGGTGTTTGTACATCTATCACACTTTTTAAACACTTACAAACTTTATTGAACACATCAGAGATGGCTGATAACCACTATGAAAAAGTATCAAATGTGAAATAAGTTCATCATAGTAACTACAGATAAGCAGAGAAATAGACTTTAAAAATGTAAAGTCCCAAAACAGATCTGATGGGCTAAGTGAAAACCCTTCTGAAACACAAGTTCTTCAAATAGTCAAAATCTGAACTTCCAGTTCAGAACAGTCTTGACATAAGTCAAAAAGACTTATTTTCTCTTAAGGGTCATTTTATTATTATGCCTTTTCATTTTCTTTATCCAGAAATTCAATTCAAAATCTTATGTGAGATAGAATAATAGCAAATCCAATGATCGACATTGGAAAAAAAACCAACATGAAACCAGAGACATTAAAATTCTCACCTAAATCTTGCTCAGCATTGGTCAGAATATACCCAGCTATATCCCATGCATTCAAATACTGTGCAGGACAAATGTCACTATATACCAAATGCAATAAGATAACTGCATCAATTGAAGAACTATGGCAAGAGTGGACTGCAGCAAGCCAGGAGATGAAGGTGATTGCAGTACTAGGGCCATGGGCCATACCAGCACCCAAGCAAGGGTTAGTGCCAGAAAGCAGGGTGTGTGTCCCTGTGTGCATGCGTGTATAAGTAGTTGTTAATTATTCTTACATATAATTCTTGTATGTTCTGTATCATATTCTATATATATTATACCTTTATGTCCCCTTATAAGATTTGAAGAAAGTTTGGATTTTTCTGCCTATACTTTATGATAGAGATATCGGTTTAGAAAAATATTATATACAGCAAAGAAACAGTCACTGAGGAAGAAAAAGATATAATTTTGGAAAATACATCAAATTACAGGTACAGTCAAGGTATTTTATTTCTTCTGAATTTTATAAATACACAATTTATATTAAGTGGCAGCTTTCTTACTCTAAATGGTGGAAAAATTTTTGGTGTTACATATATTGTACAGGTAATATACCTACTGTATTAAGTTTTACAAGTTATTTTCTGTAGTTCAAAGGTTCCTTCACATGACAATCACTCTTCATTAAAAATCCCCTTGGAGACATCTCTATTGTCTTTCAAGGATTACTTACCCAGGGTTACAATTTTACATTTTAACTATTGCAGATCATTTGTAAAACACATGGGGAGCAGCTTTGACATGCATTAGATGAATGTATGGTTAATGGGAGAAAATATAGGCCAAATTTTTTCAGGCAAAAATACTGCTTTCAGTGGAGCTGATTTATGAAGTACACCATGACGAAATTTAGAAAGAACAATTGCAATACAGACTAACAATGTTAAGATGCATTAGTATCATATATCAAGTTAGTGTTTCTCAAACCATGTCACAATCTAAGAAAAAATATTTCAGATTTTCACAAATGATAGAAAAAATTCAAAAGAAGAAAAAAATTTATAGGTGAGTGAAAGGTAGAGAAATATACTTTAGCATTTGAAAAAGAAATGTATTGCATACAAGAAAACGATAAGAGTTTAAAGCAGGAATAGAAATATTTTCAAATGCATTTATTTCAGATGGAATATGTTTTATTTAACAAATGCAGAATAATAAATTTAACGCTGGAAAATGTTGATTCAGTGGTAAAATTTTAAGTGCAAATCTTCCTTCATTAGACTTTAAGAAGAACTTGCCACATGTTGTGAACCACCTGGAGCTATTAGGGCAGTTTGAATAACTTCCTTGTTATCCTCCCTTCCTCAGAATGCTAAATCCTTCTAATGTGATTTATGAACAATAAATTATTTTTTTACCTTAGGACTTTAGTATTATTACATTTATCAAAAATATTTTACCACTTTTTTTTTTTTTTCATACAGATACACCCTCTTAGAAAGTTGATTAATGTGAAACCCTGAGGCCTTACAGTAACAGTGCTCGGTTCCACATCTCTTACTTGCAAGGAATCTATTTTCACGTGAATGTATTTAAGCCTATTGATATGAATTTTGCTTAAGCCTGAAATTTAATTAATGCCCTTAATTAACTTACAGGAACTCAAATTAAACTCTATGAAATATCTTCCTTCCTACCATTTTTCAATGAATTCATTTCAATTAAGTTTTTACAGTCAAAAAAGAATTCAGTTGAAAAGTGGTGATAAACATTAAAATGGGAGAATTTTAAGGTTTTGGGGTTTGTAAGGCTAATATTTGAACGATATGTAAAAGTACTGCTAAGAGTTATTTCTTGTCATGGTTTAACCCCAGCCAGCAACTAAGCACCACATAGCCACTCACTCACTATCCCCCGGTGGAGTCAGAAGTGTAAAAGTGAGAAACTCAAGAGTTGACATAAAGGCAGTTTAATAGGTAAAGCAAAAGCTGCACACACAACCAAAGCAGAACAAGGAATTCATTCCCCACTTCCCATGGGCAGGCAGGGGTTCAGCCATCCCCAGGAAAGCAGGGCTCCATCATGCGTGTAATGGTGACTTGGGAAGACAAACACCAACACTCTATACCTCTCTCTTCCTTCTTGTTCCCCCAGCGCCTTATATGCTGAGCATGACGTCATATGGTATGGGATATCCCTTTGGTCAGTTGGGGTCAGCTGTCCCGGCTGTGTCCCTTCCCAACTCCTTGTGCACCCCCAGCCTACTCGCTGGTGGGGTGGTGTGAGGAGCAGCAAAGGCCTTGGCTCTGTGTAAGCACTGCTCAGCAGGAACGAAAACATCCCTGTGTTATCAACTCTGTTTTCAGCACAAATCCAAAACACAGCCCCATACCAGCTACTGTGAAGAAAATTAACTCTATCCCAGCCAAAACCAGCACAATTTTTAATATCTTTTTGCTGAAGATAAATCTGGGGCTTTATCAGCTGCATCGAAATAATATATCAAGGGACAAACTGGAAGAAGGTGGAAAATATCTGGTAAAATAATTCAAAACCAAGGTACCCTTTTTCTAGGTGAAATGAGAGTAATAAAGAAACAAAGAAAGCTTCCAGCTTTGGCTGATTGAATTAATTTAAGAGCAAGTTTCAAAAATACATTAAAAATGTGTGTAGTGAGAGAACTCAACACTAGAAGCTGTCTTCAGATCAGTTTGCTGCAACTAAATCACACGCTTGGTTGCCTCAAAAAAAATTGTGTCCAGACTGCTGTACATAAACACATACGCTAGATGTTATCTCAACAATTGATGTCTCACATAGGTGTTTCACATTTTTAATTCTAAAAGATTGTAAATGCAGCTTTATCAAATCTTTCTAAAACATATCTTTAAATGCTGAGGTCTTTTTTCCCTGACCCAACAAACTGAAGTGTTATTTTTTCATGGTTGTCATATAGGAAAGATAAATTTTAAGAAGATGTCCTGTTGAACAGAGAGGCTTGCACGTAGCTACCAAACTGAAGCTGGATATTTTGAATAGTTTCTTCTTTTTATTTTTAACTTTATATCAAAGACACCTAGATTGTAAATCTTTTTGTTTTCCCCTCCAGAATCTACTTTCAATAAAGTAGCTACATTTTTTGCATTTTTTACTCAAGGGTGTCTCAAGGTAGGAAATCTGTAATAGCAGAAATGCAATTAGTTTTTTTTTGTGTTATCAATATTGATTATCATTGACTCTGTATTTCTAGGGCTTTACATAACTGTTTGGTTAGCATTAACATTAATAAAACATCTTTTAACAAACAATCGATGCTTGGATCACCACAATACCCTTCAACTGCCTATCATTTATTTTATTAGAAATTTCATTTTCATTCTAGACTATACTGGACTATTCAATAATTAATGGTGATTATCAGTTATTTGTCTGTACAATTTCTTAATGGCATAAAAAAATCCTATTTTGAAAATATAAAGCATTATTATTATTTCACAAAATCATTAAAATTTCTTGTTAGATATTTCTAATGTCTTCACCTTCAAGAAAGAGAACAAAATTGAAATTGCTTTCTGTTCTTTGGCTCATTCCTTCATATCCATTGTAAACTTTTGCCTTTGGAACTGCACTTGACCTCCTAAACGAGTGTGTTCAGTTACTGGTAGTAACAAGAGTATTAGCCTGACCACCGTCCCAGCTGTGTGTCAGGGAACAGACATGTTCGGGAAGAGGCATGCTTCCCACCTCAGCTCCTCCACCTCCAGCTACCTGGTCATATCCTGCAGATGAAGGTCCTCATCATCGCTGTCCATTTGCCGCAGTTGCATTGATTTCCTGCAAGGATCTCCAACCCTAGGTCCTGATGTCCCATCTTCAGAAACTGTGACTCCACCTGTACCCATCTGAGGAACTGCTCTCCTCTTCATCACCCTTTTGAGAGTAACAGAGCACTGGAACAGGCTGCCCAGAGAGGTTGTGGAGTCTCCTTCTCTGGAGATATTCAAAACCCGCTTGGACGTGATCCTGTGCAACCTGCTCTGGGTGATCTTGCTTTAGCAGGGGGGTTGGACTAGATGATTTCCAGAGGTCCCTTCCAACCCCTACCATTCTGTGGTTCTGTGATCATACTCATTACTGTACCCTGACCTGGCGTTTTTCTTATGGCTAGAACCCGAGGGCCAGTCCAACCTCTGGATGGATTTCTGCTGGTGCTGTGAAGTGTAGTTGACAGGCTGAAAAGCAAGGAGCCAATGTTTTATGCTGCAGCAAGTCATGTTCAATTAGCTGCTTGGCATTATTTCTCATGACCTGTCTACTCATCACTTCTTGAATGAAGGTACTTACCAGTGGTAGAAACAGTTATATCGGCCAAGTCAGAGGAAACTGTTGCTGCACACTGTGATGGAGTTGAGAACTTAAATGTAGGTCAATATTTATCCATAATGAATTGAGTAGTATTGAAAAAGCAGAATTCATTGATCTGTTTTTCCTGAGTTTTTCTTCCACTGTCTTGGCTACAAACCTATTTGGGAAAGCAAAAATTGTGTGTCCTGTACTTTTTTTCACTGTAGCAGTGGGTAGTAACAGAAGCTCTTTAATTATCCTTAGGGTACCAGTTGAAGCCAATTTGGGATACGCAGTAGTAATATGGAGTTTTTCCAGTCATTATAGAATCAGTTTTGATCTATAATCTTTTTGTTTGAAAGCAGCCCTGAAATTTGTGATGGTTACGTTTCAGGATAGCACTAAAATTACAGTATTGGTCTCTATGTAATATTTGCTCTTCATGATTAGTATTTAATTTTTACCTCTGAAATCCTATGCAATATATAATGTCATGACTCAGTAGAAATAGATACCTGTACTGTAAAAATTAATAGAATTTTAATTTATAAGGAAACATTTTTATCATCTAATTTGCATATCAAGAACACATATCTGGAGGCGCTGGAATTTCTTCTTTAGAAAGACACAGTTGATTTAAAGACATCTTCTGTCAGAGACTGCATCTCTAGATATTTTTACCCAAGTGACTCATCGTCTTCTTTCTTCATGAAAGAAAGAGCAGCATTCAAGTAAATAGCACATTTTGCTATTTTGGTTTTAACAGAAAAACCATATTCGTATACTTCATTATGCAGGGGATGAGAAAATAAAATATTTTTTTTATATTTCAAAATCAGTAGTAAATAATGATGTCTATGCCATGCTTTTTAACTGTATGAATACACATAGTACTGAAAGAATCCAGATCCCAAATATAAAGAATGACTGACAATAGGGATTCTTCAGAGAATCTAAGGGAACAGATAAGAGATCTTGCACAAGAGTAAAGCAGAACAAAGACATCTTACTAGATAGATCCATTAATACCTTGCAGCATAGTTTAAGATACATGTAAATATATAAGTATACTCTTAGACTTAATCAAATATGCACACATGTCCATTCTACCCATGGTTGCCTTTAATGGCACAGGAGTGTCGCTTCTGTTCTAGAAACAACGCTTGTGTGACTGGTACATGCTGAAACCTCATGCTGCTCTTCTCTTATTCTTCCAGAATCTACATATGTGGAATAAGAATTCTTTCACGCACAAGTAAGAATAGTTTCCCCACCCCCCCCCACTTTTCCTTTTTTTTACCTCCATAAATCTCCACAAAGGAAATCTGGATCTCTAGTACAGTAAACACAAACATTAGAGAAGGCCATGTTAGTAAAGATCTAAGAACTAGTATTTTCTAACCATATCCAGCAAAATTAGATGAGACCGTGTGATTTCCTTTAATTGCTATTCTTTTCTTGGCCTTGTAAATAGTTACAGAGTGCTAAGGGTCAAGACAAAGTCAAAACTACCATCTGAGTAGCAGATAAGTCTTTCTGTGCATGATACCAGATATCTTTTTAAGGATCATCAATAAAAAATACTTCAGAAGTGAAACCCTAGATACATTTTAATGTGTTTTCCTACTTAAGCTGTTCAATATTTTTGTACCATTATTACACAAGACTGTTGATCCCTGATTACTTAAATACTAGAAAGGGAGTTTAAACAATATATTCCCTACTTCTGATGCTTGCAAAGATCTTTGGACTTAAGAAAGAAATATTTTTATTTTAGGTTAATAAATTTTCAGTATAGCAAAGTAATTACTCTTATTGGTACTTAGCTAGATGAATCAAATGGTACAAAGGGTACCATAAGACTCTATATTTAGAGTATAATGTATTTGGGTATCTGTCCACAGTGGTCTGCCTATTCACCATTGTTGATATATTTAGCAAAAATAAAATGCAATCAGATTCAGACATTTCTCATATTTTAAAAAGGAAAGGGATCTTTGGAATGTTTTCTTGTCAAGTTTCATAGATTTTTCTCTCTATCCCCGATTCTTGTATTCTTCACTTAAGTGTAAAGGTATCACATGTTTGTCTTTTTCCAACCATTAGAAAAAATGTTAAGACAAGAAAGACCTGGGTGATGGTACACCCACCAAAGGAACAATTTTCTGCTGAGTTGCAATTCTCTATGAACTTCAAGACACACTAAAAATTCCACTGAAAAAAACCAATTTTCTATGAAAACTATCACCTTAGATTTCCCCATTTTTCTTTTATGCTAATTTATTCTTGAACACTCCTAGTCATATCTTTTCTTTTCTTCACCTCACATCTTAGCTTTGTGTTATTACTATATAATTTTGCCCAGATTAGAGGATTTCCTTGTAAAATGATTCATCAATCTTTTAAGATGGATCAGGGTTGACACACTTTGGAAACTTGCAAATATTTCTATGAATTCACTTTCCAAGGCAATTTCCTTTTCTTCTAATAATTAGTAATCTTGGTATTTTGATAAATAATCAATACACAAACAATCAAATAAAAAAAATACTTACAATCTTCAGTATATGCTAGGTTTTTTACTGATTTTTTTTTTTTTTTTTAATATTTGGGCAGAATTTTGCATCAGCCTTCTTTGAGACAGAAGAAAGAATATTCTGGGCACTAAGGAAGCTCCCTCCTTGACACCAGCTGTGCAGCTGTTGAGAGCTCATGCAAATACAAAAACAAACAAACAAAAACCAAACAAATAAACACATAGATGTGTGTGTGTGTCTGTATGTGTTTATATAAATTTTGGCATTTTTTTAAGTGCATCTTGAACTCCAGAAGCAGACAAAAACCCATTTAATACAAGTACAGTTATAATACTGCATACAAAATATTGAATCTAGATGATGCTGAGAGATTACACATCTGCTTTATAGAGTACAACTTGGGAAGCACTAATTATGATTCAGTGTTCTTGCAGTGGGTTGACCCCTCTCTCTAAGGCTTTAATGGATAATCCTGGGTTTTTTAAATTGACTAGATTAAAATTATTAAACAAAACATTTGTATGCAGTTATGTATCTGTTTCAAAGAGAACAAATGATCCCATGCAAAACATGTTTTGAATGGAATAATTTGAAAGAAAGAATAAAACCAGAATCACTCTTCAAACTAACTGGATCTAAATTAGATGCAAGTAGATCAAAATTGCTGTGTCCAGGGGTAATTTAAATGTTTATGAATGCCTGAATAAATATTCAGATATTGCTTTACTCAAATGACTAATTAGCCAGACGTGTTGTAAAACTGAAATTCTACCTAAATTTTATAGAGCAAAGGTTGAAGAAAAGGTTAATTTCAAAG
Organism: Grus americana; assembly: GCF_028858705.1. Lineage (NCBI taxonomy): Eukaryota > Metazoa > Chordata > Aves > Gruiformes > Gruidae > Grus > Grus americana. The sequence goes on from NC_072852.1 coordinate 113,089,408, forward strand.
TTTGCTAGACCTCATTTGTGATGGAAATACAAAGTTGGATAGTGAACATCTGCAGAAAGATGCTTCTGAAATGTGAAGTACTCTATAATATAAACTAACCCTTTGTCAGTTGCTTGGCATTGCCCATCACAAATTCCCATCCTTTTATGCTTTACATCCATTCTCACAAAAAGCTGCTACTCTGCTTTTTTTTGCTGAAAGAAATACTGACTATTCCCAAGAAGAGTGCTGACATTTGAAAGGGATTTGAAACACAGCATATTCCTTGACAAACTGAGACATGTAGACTGTGACTACGGTGACGATTCTGTTAATTTCTATTTTGTAGAAACAACATGTTAGCAAAGGAGCACATACAGGTAAATAAAGCATTTCTAAAACTGCCACTGCCTATTAACTTGCAGATCTATCTCTGAAATTCAAGCTGAAGAAGCTCATTTTCATCTAGAGATTCTGGATTCAGTCTCCATGAGAGAGTATCACAGCCGAATGTTTCATTCAGAGTTAAATACTCCTGTATTTGAAATGCAGTCTTTAAATATGCAACATTTTGTGGGAAAAGGTGTTTTTGATGGTTTTTTTTCCTCCAGAATTTTAGGATGTGATCTTTTGCCACTGAAAGACATAAGATTTGCTGCAGTAAACACATATTGCAATGAAGAATCCCTTCATTTGGCAAACTTAATGCCATAGATTAAGTAACACTTCCTTGTTCTTCTAGTATTTCTAAATATCTAGTGTAAGTTATTGGAAGTCAGAAAATAAAATCCTGAAACCTGTACCATTATTAAAGAGTAGGTATAGACTTTGATTCTCATTTTAAAACATTAGAGTTAGGCGTACACAATTATCTGAACTTTAGTGGCAGGTGTTTAATATAACATAAAAGAAATCATCAAGTTAACTTCAGAAAGACTAGTAATAGGTTCACAGATCACTTCTCAGTGAAGACAAATAATTATAAATTTTAAGAAACATACTGTTGAATTGACACCATTGTAATGACATCTCTGTAGGTGGCTTATATCATGCACTGTTTTATATGCTACTAGGAGCATAATGACAGCATTTGCACAATAGTCCTACGCAAGGATGAGGTAGCATAATTGCAGCGTCACTGAAGCATGAATACAGACTAATTAACAAAATTGGAACTGCTACACTCATGTTCACATTTCATCTATATTATTTCATTTACTTTTACATGCTGTTGTGGTCACAGAATTGCTGTGTTTGTTGTCTGAATATTGCAGATAACATTGTCCATTTTGCTGCCTCCATCTTCCTGTTCACCTTGAATCTATCAGTAGTACAAGCAGGACTCCATTTTATGGAGTGCTCTCCTCTAATATTTTACTTCTGGTCGATTTTCCCTTGCATATGCAGAATATTGTATGTATGCATAAATATGTATACACACACATATTTATACGCACACGTATCTAAATATGCACATACCTCTATATCTCCCTTTTCCATGTTTTGCCATTGGCCTGGTGACACTATACAGCCTATGTTTGTTTGTGTATGTACATATGCATGTATATCCATATATACAAAACCTCACATGAATCACAAACTGTTTTCTGTATGCTTATACATGCACACAGTTAAGCCAATAAGGCAATATGCAAGGATAAGTAAAAAAAAAAAAACCAAACACCCAAACAAAAAAACACCAAAAACCAAAAAACAACCCTCTAGGAAATGTAATCAACTAGTTAAAACTCATGAGAGTCATTTGAAAAAAACAAAAACAAAACAAAACAAAAAAATCCCCCAAATATTCTGTGTTAAGAAGAAATGGTGATGCACATGATAGGTAGCACACAATTTCTGCTCATGCTGTGGTAGAAGAAAAATGTTTGCTGCTGATACTACTGCAGATGAAAATTCTGGGAAAAAAATACACGAGGCAATGACATTGCTGTTCTGCGGTAGGTGTAGTGCCACATCAATCTCTAGTTGTGTCATTTATTGCCAATCTGGGGAAAAAGATCAAACAGGGATCTAAACATTCAAAAGTACATTCCCAGAGCTCTTTTCTTCTTTAACATACAGATTGTAAGGGGTGCTAAGCAGCATGTGTAAGGGCTAAGGAATACACATTCGACCAAACAACAACTACTTGATATTTTTTTTTTTTTTAACAAACAGTAAGTTGGCACCAAAATCATTACCAGATTTCTCATCTGCCTTGGGGAACATGAATCTGCATCAGCAGCAGTTAGTAAACCTGCCGTAATTTCTTGTATGCATTTCAGGTTTCAGCAGAGACGTCAGCGCTCGTTGTTCTGAAGGAATTCATCAGCTCTAGGCATCAGCGTAGACCTCAGCTATCTCAGTCTGTTGCAGTTTTCTGTCTGAAACCTTCCTGAGTGAAAGAAACCACCCGCTAATCTCTGCCACATTTTGGCAACAAATTGGGTCAACAGAAAGTTGATTCTTAGGGTGTAAATATTAAAAAGATAAAGAAGATAAAGAATTTGGGATAAAACAAAGAAAAAACAAACACAGCAGAAGAACTGGAAATATTTTAAAAGCATTAGATTAATGGCAACAGTAAGGAAAACATTACAGCTTGTTGGATATCTCAGAAAGAAATACTGATCTGGGGAAGGAAAAATGCTTCCCAAAGGTGGGAAGCAGGTGATATTTCCATGGAAGATACAGGACAAAAGAATTCTCTTTAAATTAGGGTTTTTTTTAAAACTGCTGAATTTACACAGCCTAATTTACACAGACTGAAGAAAAATAAAATTAAAGAATCATAGCTGAAAAAAAAATCTTATATGGAAGATCTGCCTCATAAATCTATATAATTTCTATTGTATCGTCTCAAACAGTCGGAAAAAAACAGGCAGAACTTTGCATTAGTGATGCTAATGAATCCAACCAGAGCAACACTGTATGCAACTACAAAAGGCACTTCTGAACATCACTGAATATTCAATTCAATTAATAAGATCATTACATGTGCTTTAACTCTGCTAATATTAATTGTCTGGGAAAGAAGGCTGGTTCCACCACATGAAATGCTTCTGGCACTGCACAGCCTGGGTAGTCACGCAAAGACTTATCTCCGGTAACAGCACTGGGTTAGGACTCCGGCGTTGCACAGTGCGCCTTGGTTGGATCTTCTGCCTTAGTGTTTGCCACAGGTTACCTATTGCTACACATTAATTTTTGCACTCTTGACTTGCAGCATCTATGCTTTCGTGCTGTATATCCCTGCTGCTGCATTCTTCCTCCTGTCCCTAGAACCAGAGCACATTGCAAGTTGCTGAAAAAGGGGAGAGCTAGACTGAATTACTCTGCCTGACTAATTTCAGTTGCTTTGCATGGGGTTAATTCTGGGTTTTCTAGAAGACATCCTGTAAATTCTCTCATTCTAGATTTCAATCACAATCTGGTCTGAGAACCTTATATTATGCAAATTTTACTGGTTTCACTTTTTTTGAGTTTTATATTTTGAAATCTATTTTTTCACATCTCATTTTATGTGGAATCTATTTTCTCTAATAAAAATGCATACATTAAACACTATATTCTGTATTATCCTCTTACTGTAAATATGAAAAATATCTGCTTTAGAACCAGTTGTTGCTGGAAATAAACTCTCTTCCTTTCTGCATTTGTCATCACTTGGTTGCACACATAGTATAAGGCTTCCTTTAACCTTTTCTGATAACATACATATTTAGAAATTGTTTGGGCTATGATGAACCTTTTGCATCTCTATTATTCCATTCTAGCAATGTTTCAGTGGGTGTTTTTCCCATGATAATCTATGTTCAGAAATCACTCAGAGCCAAGCATGATTAAGGTCCATCTGAATTAGCGATAAGTAGTGTCTGATCGGCAGCATAATGAAACTTTTGTAGATAATCAAACACTCTCTAGAAAGGAACTGAAAGTCTTTTTTTCCTCAGTATTACATAAACTACAGAATTAATTTCCAGCCAAAAGGTGAATTTTATACTTGTAGCTAGGAAAGTCCATGCCAATACTTTTGAAAAGGTTAGGTATAAGTGCTTGAACATAGGCTTAGGAGGGAAATATTTTCTATTTTATTAATTATTGCATATGCATGACTTAATGGAATTAAAATTATTTTATTTAATTTCTTGTACCTCTATCATGTTACTACTATGCATTAAAAATACGTTAGAATTGTAACATAAATGTTATTATCCTGGACATATAAGGAAAAATAATTAATGATTAATAATATATGGTTATTGGTCAGCAAAATGTGAATCAGATTTTTAAAAATCACTAGTTCCACAATTCTTACTTTCATTGTTTTGTTTTAGGACACTAAAATGTTGCTTCATCTATCAATGTCACTTCTGAAGCAAGAGGTACCAGTAAAACAATATTTTCTTAACAGTAAAGGCCAGCTGATCCTGGACCATTTTGATCTTTAAAAAGAAGGGAGAAAAAGTGAGCGATACGAAGGCAATGTCTCTCACCATCTCCCACAAGCAGACCGATGCCTCGCCAGTCCCTGAGCAATGGCTACCTCCCAGACCAACCTCTTCCCTCCCATTCTTTATTGCTGACTGTGATGCTGTATGGCATGGAATGTCTCTTTGGTCACTTCGGGTCAGCTGTCCAGGTTATGCTCCCTCCCAATCTCTTGCCCATCCCCCGTCTACTCCCTGGGAGGGGGGCGGAGTGAGTAACGGAGGAGGCTTTGATGTGCGCAAGCACCGTTCAGCAACAGAACCTCCGTGTCTAATCAACACTGGTTCTGTCACAAGTACAAAACACAGCACCATAGGGGATGCTATGAAGAAAATTAACTGCATCGCAGCCATACTTATATGTACTAGCACTGCAGAGAAAACAGGTTTCAATTAGAGCCCTTTTAATGAGAATAACTGCTGTAAAAATACAGGATGACTTTTTTAATCATGGCTGGCTTTTTAAAAACTAAAAAAAAAGCACAAAAATGAGAACACAGCATATGTTTCTAGATAAACTAGGGAATACATTTTGAATTTCTGAAACTGTCACAAACACATTTTTCAACACTTTTTCTAAGACTTTTTTCCCTACGTCACTATTACATTCTTGATTCTCCATTCGTATAGGTGAGAAAGCCTGAGTCAGAAACCTTCAGTGGTTTGTTCTTCCAAGTACAGCAGCAGTGAAAGAAAAAGAGCGAAGCAGAAAGTACAAAGTCCTATTGAACACTGAGAATTGTGGTGCATAGGTAAGACTGGCAAACAACATCATAATTCTGTGTTAAAAACCATTATCAGTGCAAAAAAAAGACCAGCCAAATTTCCTCAGTATTGTATATACGGAAAAAAACATTCAGCTTTTGCTGTCATCTTGCTTAAAACCACAAGTACTCCCTCCAAAGCAATGAAGCAGAAAATCCAAATTACCCATAATCGATACCTACGTAGTATCATTCCTTCACCTAATGATAAGTCATTTTTTGATCAGTAGAACAAACAATCAAAATAAAAATGCAGACCAGCAACGCTACAAGTCACAATAGTGCAACTATAATACTCTCTCTGTGACAGAACTATCACAGCACAGAGAAATGCAGAAAGACTGTGGCAGACTTACAAACTATGGGTGAAAAACTCCAAGGAAAAGATAAAGTTTTAACTCAGAGGAACACCTGGACAGTCAAGAAGATAGAAGAATTACTGAGACAAGCAGTTTGCCATATAGCTAACTGTCAATAAATAAATAAAAAAATGATGAAACGTTTATGTTTATGAATAAAATTCACTGTGATATTGAAGACACGCACCATTGCCAACTCACTTCATTTGCATAGTAAAGGTTTATACTAGATTACAGTCATCACCCAAAACCTGAACGAGGACATACATGTAAATACTAATGCAAGGGGTCATTTGAATCTGACATGTCGCTAAAATAGCCTGAAAGGTGAATGGGATCTTACTATCTAGAACAGGAAGTTAACTGAGATAGAAATCAGTGGTAAGGGATTTAATCTCCCCAACAAAAAAGAGTTCTTTTATAAAGGAAACTGAGTAATAGCAAAATAAAGTCCCCAGGCAAATTCTAATCTCTATTGAACTACATTATGTGAAGGTCAATCAGTAGGGAAGGGAGGAAATAGAACTGTGGTCTATAGGGGCACAGAGATACCACTACGATAGCCTTGAAAAAAGCAATCTGAAACTGCAGCAAGTCATTTAGGTCACAGCAGTAGAACAGAAAAGCTTGACTTGAAGTATCAGCTATAACTCACGGTAAGAACCATAATGGATGAGGTCCAGTAATTTCGTGAAAGTATTGTTTGAATGAGCACTTTAATGTCTATTTTTTCAAAGGAATTAATTAATGAAAGTCAAATGATGCATCCCAGAAAATAAACCACACAGCTCCTAGTTTATAATCTGGTAGTATCAGAAATATGAAATGTAAGTGTAGCATGTGAATAAAACACCATTGTTATCTTTCCAGTGTTATCTTTGTGAATTATCTCCATCTCTCACATAACCTCTTCCAAAGCTTCTCTCCTAAGAGATTCTCATGACCCACTACCAGTCTAGTCTGATTCTCTTGGTTACTGTATATGACCACTATCATTCTACAGCAAATCCCAATCAATTTGACACCTACTTATGAATACCACAATCAGAAACGAATCAGTTAACACTTAGTGTTGACTTTGCTACTGTTTTTGTATGGCAAGAGTTAACTTCTTCAGGAGACCATTAGAAGACAGTAGGTTCTTAAATTATTAATCTGTGAAGTTACCAGGACAACTATTTTTTTTTACTCCTGCATTGCTTTTTCATTGAAATAATCACTAACATGTTGTAGTACTCAAAATAAGTTTATGGCATTCACAGGAAATAATAAAATCAAAACTGTATGATTTAGTGCCAAAACACCAGTATTTAACCCAACACCATGCAGAAAATCAATACTCCATGTTGATCTCAAAGAAGCAATTTAGCCTAGTGTTGGACTTGACAAATTCAGCCCTGAACAAGCATTCAGTTCATTGCAGTTCAATATAGATATTTTAAAATATTATTTTAAAAAAAAAAAATTTAAAATATTATTTTAAAGTATTGTTCATACTGCTTTGCAAACCAATCAGCTTGGAAAGTACCAATACGCAGCACGTCACCTTACAGTCAGTTCTCAGTCTACTGCTCAGTCCAGCTCCACCTAATAAAACATATATGCACATTTGATCCACCAGTATACCATCCTCTGTCCATCTCACAGGCATCTTAGCTAACAAGAGTACAGAACAACTAGGTCATTTGATGTAATACAAATATAGGTAACAAAAAGACAATTAACCTTTCAGCTGCTGGGCAAAAGTCTCAAGCAAGCAATAGCAGTATTCAAATTGCTAAAAAGTTACAGAAATTTTGTATGTATTAGGCTTGCTCAGTAAGTCTCTTACTGTTCTCTGCTACTCAGAACTACATACATAATATATTGATTCTTCTATCTGGAGCATATTTCTCTTAAACAAACACCAAATATTTAATGTTAATGTTCCATATGACAAGACAATAGTTCCAAAATATACTTTTAGTTTCTACTAGTCATTTTCCATAGTGGTATTGTTCTTCTCAACATGAGAACTTTTTCCTTGTTTATAAATGATGAACATCAAGATGGGTGATTTTAGAGAATATGCATGTTTTTAAGGTACTGAACAGACATAAGTAAGGTTATTGTGGTGGTTTAAAACCAATAAATTAAATAATAAAATAAATAAATAAATAAAATAAAATAAATAAATTATTATATAATCTGTTTAGGTACCACTAAACACCACAAACATTATTGTCCTAAATAAAGGTAACATTTCCAAATGAAATCCCAACTCACAAACAATTGCACATCTTTTTTTTTTTTAATAATTACTATTTTCAGTCTTTTTTTAACATAATTTTCACATTGCTTTCATGTAGTAAAACCTCTTTTTATTGTGAAAGGGAGACAAAAAGACCTCACCCACCATGAAAAAGGTTACATCTTGCAGTGAAATGTGGTCAGATGTTTTGCAGTGTACTACAGTTTCTGCCTTCAGTGTATAGAAGTTGCTGTTCCATGCAATGTAACGATAAAAACTCAGAATAAGTAAATAAGCTAGAGAATACAAAGTTTTCTCTGCCCCCTCTTTTTTTTTTTTCTTCTGTTAAATTATGTCTTTTGCTAGCAAGAACAGCGTAATTTTGAAATTATTTATTAGTGCCATTATATAAGGCAGTTTGGGATCTTAAACTAGGTTTCTACCTCAATCTCTATTTTCAAGCATGAATTATTAGTAGGTCCTCAATACAGAATTTTAAAATCTGTTCTGGTTTTACACAGACAGTCCTGTGTCAACTCAGGGATATAAAAGCACAAACTAGGTCACCAAAAAAAAAAAAAAAAAAAAAAATCTTTGCAAAGAAGTCCTGGACAAAACCCCTTGAATTGCAGGCACTGATCTCCAAAGTGCCTTACACTGAAACATCATCACAAGGTTATATTCTCTCACTGCATACCAGAGTATCAAACCTATAGGATAATCAATTACCTTTACTGCTCAGATATTACATAAGAAAACGAATAGAATAAGGAGAGTAAAAAAACATGGGAAGATATATACAAAGACATTAATAATGGAAATGGTGCCATCTCCACATTTTCCAATGATGTCATGAATTTATAATCCTGGTCATAAGAGAATAAATCTCAGCAAGGCAGAATTAGTCACACATTTAGTTAATTCAACCTCTGTATTTTCAAAGAACAGAAGTCACTTTGTGACCTAACAGAAAGGTGCAGTGGTGACCTACAAGTAAGAACGGTAAAGGCAGCAGAAATGGGCTGTGAATGGGTAGCCCATGTGAGGAACAGCACATTTCCAGAGCAGGAAAGCGGAGGGAAGAGAAACACCATGTGGTGGGTTGGTCCCACTTGGCAGCTGAGCCCCACGCAGCTGCTCTGTCACTCCTCCACCAACGAGGTGGGGGGGACAATCACAAGGGCAGAAGCGAGAAAACTCATGGGTCGAGATGAAGGCAGGTAAGACAAACATAACGGCTTAAATATGATTCAGTAATGATTTAGTAGAAGATACTAAAGGTTTCCATGCTACTACCTTTGCATTTGAAAAAGTTTCTATATTACTGAATTATCATGGTATTTCATTATCTCAAACCTGGATGCCATGTTTAGAAAAATCACAAACAAACCATTTAAAGCGTGTGACTTGCAGCAATACAAATTCTAAATATGAATTCTCTTTACTTTTATATTCTACAAGAGCTAGAGCAAAGGAAAAAACTGTTAAAAAACTAGATGATGCTAGGTGGTAGGAAAACCTGTAGTCGGGTGTTTCGGACATTAAAGTTACTTATTACTATTTCTGACACATTGTAGAGACATCAGTCTATGTTCTGCATCAGTGATGCATTACATCACCAAAACCATTACAATGCAACACGCCAAAATTTATTTTAATATTTTTTTGTCTCATGTAAGTTATAATTTCTTTAAATACATGCAAAAAGGGAAAATATATAAGATCACAGCTTTAAAATTAAAGGACTTTAGGAAAAGAAAAAATCAGGCACAGAAAACCAAATCAGGTGGGCATGCTTTCATATGTATAAATGCTTTTTCTTCTTTGGGAATGTGATTGGACACAATATTTTGTAAGTGACCAGAGAACATAAAGCTGAGCAATTGCTCAGAAGCATTATAACAGCTATCATTTTTCCACTAGTTGTAGTTTAATGTACTGTATTGCTAAAGGCAAGACTCTAAATGGCATAAGAAAAACTCTTAGCACATTCAAGTTCAACAGTCCTATGCAAATATGCATGATATAAAATATCAGTTTGCTGTACTCTGACGATGCATGAAATACGAAGTCCTACATTCCTGTCTCACTGACCATATTTCACATTTTCAGTTGCATTCAATTTTTGAATGTTCTTTTTGTTAAACTGGATTTTTTAAACCAAAATATAATCCTGACATATTGTGGTTAACAATAACAGTAAACATATTTTTCTTATTTTGCTGCTTTTTACGTTTCCTGGGTTTTAAAAAATATTGTGACAAATCGTATTAAAATAAGATGGAATATTTTTCTTTTTATTTCTAGCCACTGTAGGAAAACTGATGAATTATGTCCTTTGCTGTTGTAAATCAATATCACTCCTCGGACTTCTCATGGAGTTATGCAGGGTAAACACTGGAAGAGCTGTCACCATAAACTTGCAGACACATACTTAATTAACTAGGACAGCTGAAAAAAGTTACATTATTCTAAGCCCTCTCTCTACTCAAATTTGCACTGGTTTCAGCTAAACAGTATATTTGGAACCACAGTAAAAAATTACGTAAGCAAGCTAATGTAAACCAAGGCGCGCGCACACACACACACACGTTTCATCATGCATTGGTTTTGCATTGGTTTAACTAAGTTAAACTTAGTTTTTTGTCCTTTTTTTCAACCCTGCTTTTACATTTTTTTCATTGACTGCCTGATGCAAAATAGAGTCTCCTATGTATCACTTATCCAGTTAGGCATCCTGATCCTTTAAATACATTTATCTTCCTTGTAGGCGTCTCTTCCCTTTACAACATCACCTTTTCCTTCTATTTTACCTGTGAAAGTTGAATTTCTTTCTGCCAGGTAACAAAACCTACCATGTGGAAGAGAATCTCCTCAAACCACACTACCTCACATCTCACACAGCAATGTGTTTTTCCTAGCCATATCACCTGCAATATTTGTCTGGAAGGAAGGAATCAGACCTCAGCAGTAGTTCATTTAAGGCATAATAAGACACAAAAGTTAAGCAGGCAATAGAGCTTTGCAGGAGAACAACTCTAACTGCAATTTTTCCCCCATTACTCTGACAGAAAATATAAAATTGACAAGCCCAGTCCCAAGTCTCTGTATAAAAAAACACCCAGCTGAAGGACTTCTTCAAGCAAACCCCCCAACAACTGCTTGAGAGCTTAACCCTCCCCTTCCCTCCCATCTACTGATTTGAGCATTTCTCTAATAGATGGTACATGAGACAGGAAGAGTCAGGCAAAGCAGAGAGTAGAGCATAAGGGTTTTTTTCTTGGAGTGAGGACTTAATCTCTTGGATTTTTCTCTAAGAAGATAGACCTTAGTAACTCGTCCTCTCGTGTTTTAAAAGAAATAATTGAAGTGTGGATCTGTGAAGCAATTATTTGCACCTGCAGTCCAGAAGATCACTTGGGTGTCAGACCCTAACCTGTAATTTCCATTCCACTATCCAGGCATGGACAAAGCTACAAGCTGAAACATCTAGGCTGGCCTATGGTCCTTTGTTGAGTTAGCCCAAATTAGTCTGTAAAAAACTTTTTGTTTTGTATAACTGTCAGGTCAGAGGCAGAATCAGAAAGAAACCATATTCTTTTCTATAATCTGGACAATTGCTATTAATCGGTTTGTCTGTCTTCCACGACTCTCTATTGCTAGAGTAAGATACTGAAAGGGACCTACAAATGAGGGATAAACAACACTATCCAAGGTAGTAACCTATACTCCCATTTAAAATGAATAAAATACTTAAAAAGCAGGGAAAGAAGATTTGTCTTTCTGTTAGAGTGATGTCTAAGTTTATGAAAATAAATGGAAGAAAGACTGTCCAGGATGGAAGCAAGACATAAGAACATTTTTTTTTTTTTTTGCCATCTTTCAGAGTTTTATTATGGTTTGAGCACTGAGCCGGCAAATTTTAAAACATATTCTCTTTTTCTTTTCTTAATATTTAGTTTCTATTTTAGTTCACTGAAGAATTACATGAGTTTAAGCTTTTAGCCAGTAGCATTGCTTAGTGGTCATAAAAAAGGAAACTTTTACCCCCCAAGTCCAAGGAAAAAATGTTATCAAGTCTGGAAGTTATGAAAAGATGGAAGGCTAAACTACTCCCTTTCAGTCCACAGAAGGACTAGTAAGTATTTATGCAGACAAAAGTGGACTAAATGCTTGCTTGTCCATGAAATAGCTTCTATATGTTATATGATATCACTTCACCCATCACTAATGTGCAGTCTAGTAAAGCAACGTGGAATCTAATAGCCCTGAAGCACTATAAACCAGCAAGTTATAATAGTAAAGGAGAATCTTCCATTGCAAATACAGATTATGTGGTGCTGAGTTAACCTTGGCAAACAGTCACATGCCCATCCAGCTGCTCACTCCCCCTCTTAAGCAGGACAGGGCAGAGAATAGGGTAAAAAGCTCATGGGATGAGATAAAGATAGGGAGGTTGCTTACCAGCTACCATTGTGGGTCTTAGACACTCGACTTGGGGAAAATTAATTTAGTTTACTGACAGTTAAAATAGATTTGGGTAGTGAGAAATAAGAATATAAATTTTAAAACAATATCTTTCCTCCCCTCTTTCCCACCGTCAACTACACTCCTTCACTCCTGACTCCTCTGCCCCAGGCTGAGCAGCGCAGGGAGAATGTGAGGAGTTATAGTCACTACATAATGGTTTCTCTCTGACGCTCCTTCCTCCTCACACTTTTCATCTGCTCAGTATGGTCCTCTCCGTGCGCTGCAGTCCTTCGGGGAAAAAAAAATATGCCCCACTGTGGGGTCCTCCCATGGCTGCAGGAATATCTGCTCCAGTGCTATGGAGCATCTCTTCTTCTGCCTCCTCCTTCTTCTCTTGCCTTGGTGTTCTCTCTGCTGTTTGTCACTCTTTTTTTGTGTTCCCCCCTCCCTTCTCTGTCTGGTGTTTTTTTGGACCTTTCTGACATGCATTTTCCCAGAGGCATCCCACCCATGGTCGACAGACAGAGCACTTTCATGAGCCTCATCGATCATTACAGCAAATACACACTTTCAGTCATATAAAATCACTACAAAAAATATTTGACTGCTGGATCACATTACAATCTTGCCAAGAGGCAATGCTATCCTTATGATTTTCAGTGACGCAGTGGAGAGTTCAGTCCCCCAATCCTGCTGAGCTTTAGTCTATAGTGGGACTCCTAAATCCATTGCAGCCCTTTTGTAAATTTAGGCCTGAAACTTCTCAGCCAGATTTCAGATTTCATTGGGGTTTTTTATTATTTCAGTCTGGAAAGTTCTGTCAGCTGGAAACAGGCAGACCAAGGGTTTTTTGGGGAGGTAGAAGACCTTCCTCAGATATAAGTTTGGTGTAATCATGAGCAGGACAGCTGAGAAACACAAATAAAACTAATCAAGGATTTAAAAAGAAGGACAAAGGATTATTTGAAATAAAATGTGAAGCAGCATGATGAACTAATTTGCTTGAATTTTATATATCTGTATACTAATAGAAAACAAATTGGGACCATATACTTACCTAAAATAAAACTGGGAAATAAACAGAAGGAGATGTAAGAGTAAATATGTCATCAAAACTGCTACTTAATGTGCCCAACAGATTTATTTAGATAAAGACATGACTAGATTATTAATTTTAAAGGGGAGAATTTTTTCATTAAGGACAGAAAGGGGAGAAAAGACTTTCATTAAAAATCAAAGATGCATATTTACTTTGTGGTTCAAAATACTTAGGGAGAATGACTGCAGACTCTCTGGTTGCTTCAGTGCTGTAATCTGTGACAGAAAACAAATGAAGAAGATTTGGTCATTGTGAGAAATTGCCAGAATCATTTAAAGCACTGAATCTGGGGGATAAGGAAGATTTTAACTGCCCAGAAATCAACAAGAAAGGGAATACAGGACATCCTAGACATTCCTTATATTTTATTGATACCAATTGCGATGTAAAATTGAAGAAAGAAACTCTAAGACAAGTGCCTCAAGACTGAAGTCTATCTAATAAGACAGAGAATGTAGAATGCGATCTGAGTGAGAATGAATACAAAGTAACACAAAACACAACTTTTAGGAAGAGCAGAAGCACAAAAAGGTAAAAAAACAACAATGGACTTCAAGGAAAGACAGTTCAATAAATCGGAAAATTGGTAGAAAACGACCTGTGGGAAATAAATGTAACTTCTACAGTTCTTCATTGCAGCACACAAGGACAAGCTCATTTCCCCTAGATTCCGCATGACTACTTCAATTTGAGCCCCAATCCACTTGCACAAGAAAAGTCAGTCAGTCAGTCTGAGCGCTCCACGGTTTATGTCTCACAGAATCACGGAATGGTAGGGGTTGGAAGGGACCTCTGGAGATCATCTAGTCCAGCCCCCCTGCTAAAGCAGGATCACCTAGAGTAGGATGCACAGGATCGTGTCCAGGCAGGTTTTGAATATCTCCAGAGAAGGAGACTCCACAACCTCTCTAGGCAGCCTGTGCCAGTGCTCGGTCACCCTCACAGTGAAGAAGTTTTCCCTCATGTTCAGATGGAACTTCCTGTGTTCCAGTTTGTGCCCGTTGCCCCTTGTCCTGTCACTGGGCACCACTGAAAAGAGTCTGCCCCCATCCTCTTGACATCCACCCTTCAGATATTTGTAAGCATTGATGAGATCCCCTCTCAGTCTTCTCTTCTCCAGGCTAAACAGACCCAGCTCTCTCAGCCTTTCCTCATAAGAGAGATGCTCCAGTGCCCTCATCATCCTCATAGCCCTCTGCTGGACGGTCTCCAGTGGTTCCCTGTGTTTCTTGAACTGGGGAGCCCAGAACTGGACACAGAACTCCAGGTGTGGCTTCACCAGGGCAGAGTAGAGGAGGAGAATAACCTCCATTGACCTGCTGGCCACACTCTTCTGAATGCACCCCAGGATGCCATTGGCCTTCTTGGTCACAAGTGCACACGCTGGCTCATGGAGACCTTGTTGTTGACCAGGACTCCCAGGTCCTTCTCTGCAGAGCTGCTTTCCAGCAGGTCAACCCCTAACCTGTACTGCTGCTTGGGGTTGTTCCTCCCTAGGTGCAGGACCCTACACTTGCCCTTATTGAATTTCATTTGGTTCCTCTCCAAAAACAGCTAATCAAGCCATATAATGTATTAGATAAAATATTAATGAGAAGTATTAAAAGAAATGCATGAACATGGAAAGTCTGAGGACAGCTGGTCCTGCTTTGGAGTTGGAGAAGGATGATATTATTTACTGTGATGCCTTCAAGCTGTACTTGACACATTTAAATATTAGATTCTTAAAGAGAAAGAAAAATATAGAAGCTCTCCTGAAGTAAATGTTCTGCATTTAAACAAACAAACAAAAAAACCAAACCCAAACAAACCCAAACCAAACCCAAACAACAAAAAACTAACACACACAAAAACAGTCTTCATAACATCCTCCTCAAGTTAAGAATATTGTGGTAGATATCTGACTTCTTATACATAAAGATTCTAAGCTAACATTTTATAAACATACACAATATCCATTTATTACAGTTCTTTTACATTAACTGAACAGAACCATGTTCAGTTCCTTAGTGATCATGTATTTGCATTTATCCTTTAATGCTTTATCATCTATAGAGCTTTGCTGAGAATTTGTTTTATCTAAATCCTCTGGAGGCAAAACCTCAGCTATCCCTAATGCTTAGAGGCAATTACGCATGGGGCCCCATGGCTGCTAAGGAGATGACACATGAGAACTACTTAAAATGCATGATAAAGTAATCTGTCACTACTCAATAATCCATACTTTGTTGCGTAGACATTCAACAGTGAGAGGATCTAACCACTCTTAAAATTATTCAAATGGCAGAAATCATGACTGAAGATGTATACAAAAATGAGTCTTTCCAATTTTAGAATTAGTCTCCCAAGCTAATTCACATTGTTTTTGGAACTGGACTTCTCTGGAGATCGTTTACTGGTAAGCATTGATAAGTTGCTGTCACCATTTTCAGATAAGAAATTATGTTAATGTGTACATTTTCTTAGGCTCCCTTCTATAACCCACTTAAAGTAACACATACACAGTGAGGCAATTAATTCTTTAAGAACTTTCTGAGGGTTTTTTTAGCTCTTCATTAGGTCTGCTTATTAAGGAGCAGTCAGCAAGTGAGCCTGCAGATGTTTAGTTAGTCAAATGAAACCACTGAGAAAAAGAAGTATGGACGATAGTTGGACAAAGCTCAAGAGCTTTGAGATAAGCAGACCCAACTGAGGAAAAAAAAGGAGACAATGAGCTCTATGGAATATATAAGGTGAAGTTTTATGGTTCAATACTGAAAGCTACATCAGTAAAACCTACATTCCAATTCCATGACTTGTTTTCATGACAAAGCTTATAATGAGAACAGCAAGTGGTAAACATGAATCAATTTTCATGGTTAGGAAGAAACAAACTTTATTTATTCCCCTAGCTTTCATGCTGGTTTCTTGGATGGCATACAGTCACTCAGGAATTTTAACTTAACTCCATGACCAAGCTTGTGTGAAGCTAAGCACATGCATTTGCAGGATCCAGGGACAAAATCATATGCAAAATTGGGGGGGGGGGGAGCGGAAGCAAGTATACATGTGGGAATTAGTTTCGTAAGTGAGGAGTACATATGGGGTTTTTGCAGAGGGATTTTTTTTTTTTTTTTTTTGAGGAGGTTCTTTCTTTCCAGATTGTGGTTTCCTAATTCTAATAAGATTTTAAAAACTGACACTGGAATGTGAATACTATGCATCTTGTTCATTATTTCAAAATCATGTGATTATTTTAAAATATGCTTCATATTAATGAATTTGCAAACCAAAGCAGTAATGAAGTACAAGATACAGAATTCTTTTTTTTTTTTTCTTTGCCTATGTGGGGATGATGGATAACCTTATTTCTTTTGACTTTGTTGTTCACTGTGTCTCTTTGAATAAATGCTGAAGACCATAATAAATTCACATCATATTTGCAGAACCTGTGTCTGAGACTGAAGGTCATTTGGGTATGAGACTACCAACAATTTCCAGAAAGGCACTCTCTATCTCTGTTGTCTGGATGCCAATTAAACTGAAATATATCAATTAGTTTATGTAGAATATGGATCCATGCTAATCTGGTACAGAAACAAACATCAACTTTCTGATGTATGGCTCTATGAAAGGAGTCAGTTCATATTGCAGAAATATTTTTCATACTCAGTTTACACTGTGCTTTTCTTTGGCATGCCACTACATTAACCTTTTAGTCTTATCAGTGAACATTAAAAGTGTTGCATCCATTAATAACAAATAAAACCATTTGTCCTTCACTGTCAAGGAAATAATGTAGGATCACCTTGAATTCATGAAATTACTACCTTCTTACAACTCAGCCATAACTCTGGATTATTCATTATACATACAGAAATGTACTTGTTTATGAAATCCTAACATGATATCTGACACTTTACTATGGAAGCCCTTACTTTGCCCTAATTTTAAGAAATAATCCTTTAGGTTGAAATGCCATGGAAATACAACTCAGATCTAAGAAGAAAAGTGTTATAAAAGAATAAGTAATTACAAAATAAAAGTTTATTGCAATATACAAAAGCCCTTTAAAAACAAAATCAAGAAAAGACTTTAAGAGTCAAAACATCTCCAGTGCTCACACACTCATCATTCTCAACACAAGAACTTTGAAACTAGACATGCATTAACTCTTTTTTACTGAACTTTCCTAATTACATGGCATGCCAGAGGTGAAATGAAGTAGATTTTCTAATTTTAGATGTTGTATAGACCTATAGCAAGACATGCATGCGTGGTGTGATGCGAGATATGAGAGGGGATTTTGATTGCTTTAGACAAAAGAGCTGCAATCGTGATCTTGGCTCATATACACAGTCATGGCATGAGGTTTGGGGAGGTGAGGGATACAACTTGGAAAGATCTATGCATTATGAGTCTTTCTGTGCTTATATTAAAAAGTCAGATAGGCATCTGTACCTGATTTACAATGCTGTTGAAAGTCAACTTTTTACATATTTCTTGGCTTGGTTCCCTTTATAATGAAACATCATCTGTATATCTGGAGGATACACTAAAATTAAAGTCCTAAAAACAAAGCACATTGGAAGAGGTTTCAACTCATCTCAATTCAGTGTCAAAGAGCTGGAATCTAAAACAAACAAACAAACAAACAAACAAGAAATCAGTCATCTCTTAGCAATTTACGTACATACATGGTTTTAAGCACCTATCCTGAACCTTTCTGTGACTGAATAGGCTTGTCATAGACAAGCCTCAAAACAACAGAGCAATAAGCAGATGTATCATTTTTACAAACAAGCAGAAGAAAATAATTCATAATATGGGAAATATCTAAACACAATAACAAAAAATAAATTCTACTTATTAAACTGACCCATGACTTTCCAGTTACTTTAACTTTTCATTCAGCTATTGCAAGGTCCAGAAAGGGAGTTTGAAAGACTTGGTTATGTATGACTCAGAATAAGCAGCCACAGGTGCTACACCAGAATCTTTATTTTAAAAATATAGTGAAGAACTCTATAAATCTCTATTATTTTCTGTATTTCCTCTCATTCTGATATAACCATTTTCTAATATATTTTAGAGTTTATTTCTCATAAAACCAAATAAAATATATATATACATGTACATAAAATCACAAAATTAATATTTTCTATGGGGAGTCAAAAATATGTATGAGACCTTCCAGCACATTCTTCTCTACCAGATCACTCTTGAAGCATACTGCTTTAATGTTTCACATTACGGGCAACTCCAAAGACCAGCTAACCTTGCCATAGGGAGTATTTTCTCTTGGGTTTCGACTTCAAATTATTCTGGATTTTTTTTTTTTTTTTCCCTCTTTATATTCACTTTGCTCAAAGGGATTTTTGTTTCTGCTGAACATATTTCCTATAGAAGTATCTTTCTTCCGGGAAAAAAGAGGCATAAGGGGAACTTAGGTTTTGGCTGTGTTGGTTTTTTTTTTTTTTCTTTTCAATTTCCTCATATTTGGAAAATGAAAACATTGAAAAAAGAAAAGAAAAAGGAAAAAAAAAAGGAAAAAAGGGGGGGTTTGTTGTATTCCTCTAACAATAACAGCTTGTCCTCTTCACTGTAGCTCTAGTAAGTAAATAAAGCTACAAACAAAATTAATAAACTCAAACAGCTTCAGTCAAGACTGTCTCTAATTGAATTTTTGGCTCAATTGTTCCAGCTGCTGCAGCCTTCCTGAGTGGCTCAATGAGTGAAAAGAGACTATAAAAATTAGGAAAATTGATCACTTAGATGAGTGGTTCTGCCCATGCCCAACTGTAGTTCTCTGTGGGAACAATCACTGTACCAAGGAGGAACAGTAACACAGAATAATTTGGCAATTATTATATTTAACACATATATTTTGTTATCACACTGAAAGAAGTATTCTAAATCACGTAAAAAAACCTGATGACTATCCAAACGATTGATTCTACAATGGCAACCTGAAATGCATGTTTCCAGTAAATGCACGGATGCTTATTTCAAGACTGTACCAGTCTCCATGCTGGCAAAGGAAATCCAAGCAAGGAGCTGTTACTGAACATAGGACTGTGTCCTGTGAAGTCACTTGCCGAATACGTTTAACTGAAGTCTGAGCAGTAGACTGAAGTTTGCAATTTATTCCTGAGGTCAGGAAAGAGTTTTATTTTTTTAAAAAAAGACATTTATCCCTTTTTTTAAGGAAGGAAAATATGTTGCATAGAATAGTTGGGGTTGGTAGGGACCTTTAAAGGTCATATGGTCCAACCTCCCTGTAACGAGCAGGGACATCTTCAACTAGATCAGGTTGCTCAGAGCCCTGTCCAACCTGACCTTGAATGTTTCCAGGGTTGGGACATCTACCACCAAGCTGGGCAACCTGCTCCAATGTTTCACCACCCTCATCGTATAAAATTTCTTCCTTATTGCTAGTCTAAATCTAACCTCTTTTAGTTTAAAACCATTACCACTGTCCTATTGCAACAGGCCCTGCTAAAAAGTTTGACCCCCATCTTTCTTGTAGGCCCCATTTAGGTACTGGAAGGCTGCTATAAGGCTGCTATAAGGTCTCCCTGAAGGCTTCTTCTCCAGGCTGAACCACCCCCAACTCTCTCAGTTTGTCTTCATAGGAGACCTGCTCCAGTCCTCTAATCAGTTTTGTGGCCCTCCTCTGGATATGCTCCAACAAGTCCATGTCTTTCTTGGATGCAGTACTTCAGGTGGGGTGGCAGAATCCCCTCCCTCGACCTGCTGGTCACACTTTTTTTGACGCAGCCCAGGATACAGTTGGCTTTCTGGGCTGCAAGCACACATTGCCAATTCATGTCCAGCTTTTCATCCACCAGTACTCCCAAGTCCTTCTCTGCAGGGCTGCTCCCAAACCCTTCATATCCCAGCCTATATTGATACCAGGGATTGCCCTGACTCAAGTGCAGGACCTTGAATTTGGCCTTGTTGAACCTCATGAGGTTCACATGGATCCACTTCTTGAGCTTGTATTCTAGGGTTCTCTGAAAAAAATTAAAAAGTCATGCATTTAACTAAATCTCTTTTAGTAGAGACATTCATGGCAGGAATAAGTAAAAGGTATATGGAGATGTCTTTGCATAGAGGTTAATTTTATTAGTTACTCAAACTCAAGGAGACCTCTATAGTGAAACGGTTCCCACACAAATATTTAATTCACACCTATAGTATTTATGAAGGATATCTAAGAGTTATCAGGAATGGCTGGCTACAAAAGAGCTTAAATGCATCACAAAAGGGCACTGAAGGAGCAGGATCAGCCCGAATACCTTGTATGAATTGCCATCACTATCCTAACACACCAAATCTCCTAGTCAGTTGCCAACTTTACCTTGACTCAAGGGTTTCTATACAGTCATCCATTATATGACAATTTTCCAACTCTCACTTTAGCAGAGGACTGGAGTTTCAGCTTCTTTAGTACCTTTCATCACTCCACTATAATATCATACATTGCCACTATTTCTAGAAATTATCGTAAAGGTTATAAAGAATGGGTTCTTTCCTTCTCTATGATTTTCTTTTACTGAGATTTTTTCACTTGTCAACAAAAAAAGATTCAATCATAATTCAGTTAGGGGAAAAATTAACTAAGTGTATAATAAATGGCCTGATAAATAAGCAACAGAAAAATAATTCCATTACTTAAACATATGTACAATAGTAACTACTTATTAACTTGCACTCTTTTGAAGATATAAAGAGAAATATACAATTTTGGAAAAAAAAAATATTTGTTTTTTTTTTAAAGATTATTGCTTTCATCCACATAACATTTTTTGTTTCATTTATAGTTCAGTGGAAAAGGATATGTACCTACTCTCCTTATGAGCAAATTTATATAAAATATTAGAGTAATAGGTCTGGATGTTTAGAAATACTGGACACTATTTCAGTACCACACAATAGGCACTTCATAGCTAATTTTCATAGAGAATTTTGCTTGATGGCAATCACAAATTGACAATTGAGTCACTGCATGGCTTTATCTTCCAAAGTCAACTTGCTTCAGTTGCAATTGTGAATAGTGCATATCTTGAAGATGGGTCTCATGAAGGTTCTCAGCTTAATTTATGCAAAACGGCTGTTTCCTAGCATCATGGTGAGGTCACCAATGAATACATGCATAGATTCCTGAAATGCATTTTAAAGGTATTGTATGAGCAGGAAGCCTCTGTTACATCAATCTTTTTATTGCAGCTCGAATCAAGCAAAAACCACTAAAAAGTTTCTGCAGCACCCTCACAAAGGAGAATATTTCAGCATATATTTATAGAACTCAGCAATAGATATTTTATTTAGGATTTTAACAGAGCATAACTAAGTCCCACTTTTGGACACTGACTAATGATTCTGAATTTTTTAAAATATATTATGTCCTATATAATGCTTCAGTTTGCTTTGACCTCAACTGTCTTGCCACATGGGGCAGTTTATAAATATTCTATTGCAGTCTGTAACAAAATAGATGTGAAAGCATCTGCATAATTTCTGACACACTGGGCTACCTAGGATAATTTAGGACATTTATTAAAGAAAGCTACTGCATTTATAGGTGGTTTATAATTCATTTTTCTTCTTATGACAGAGGATTTCTTTTCTTTATTGAAAACCCAATACGTTCTATAATAAAGGTTCTGTTCAACACTGAAAAATAACACTATGGCAGTGATAGTCCCTAAGGTCAGGTCTTTTGGATAGATGTAGGTCATTGTTTCTCATGAAAGAAAATAATTGCTAGAATTCTATTTGGTTTTATTAGTTAAACAAATTCTACGAGTGTCTCAGTTTGCCATCTTCTTCACATGAACCAATGTTTTAAATAGATAAAAGATGCAAATATTTTTAAGAAAAAAACCCCAACTCTCCAATCCCACAGAAATTGTATGATCTGCTAAAACTCCAGGCGAAACTTTTGGCTGCATTTCCAAAGGACACTGAATCGCTTTCATTGCTTCGGAGTATAATTGAGCCCCTTCCTCCATTCAGGTACCAGTGAACACAGTTTTACAGCATAACTTTAAGGCACCTTTAGACAATGTATTTGCAGCTACCAGAATCAAGAGCACAATTTGTTTGCTTCTGCTTACCTGTGACACCAATAGTTTTAATTTCTGCTTTGCAGTCCTCAGAGATAACGGGGCAGGGAGGAGGGAAGGAAGAGCACGAAAGGGCATTCATACAGACTTCTGATAATTGCTGTTGGAGCTATTCAAAGTGTTAGTAAAACCTAATGAACACCTTCATCTCCTACAACTTGCTTCCACTCTGTTCTGTGAAACCCTCAAATCTTTTACAAGAGTGAGAGGTTTTTCCTTCTTACACAGATTTCTCATAAGGATATTCTTATAGTTTAAAAGTGATTAAAAAAAAAAAAACAACAAAAAGAAGTGGTTGAACACAACAAAAGAACAGTGGTTCTGGCTCAAAGGGACGATGTATGTTGAGATCCAATAAGCCTGATGCAGGGTCTTTGCATTTAATTTTCTGTGCATTTCCTTTTCTCATAATAAACTCAGTGAAAAGTATATTAGTCATGCTTAATAGTTTTTTGTTTCCAAGATAAAGACTATAACAGGCATTGTAATTAGATACCAGGCTTATTTTTTAAAATCAGGAAGAAGCTACATAGCAATTATTAAACATTAGAAAGTGAACTGTTGGTCTGCAACAGCATAGCACATTCTGGCAACAAACTACATCAGCAAATATTTTCACTTTCTCATACACACAAAAGCAAAGTCGTTAACTTAAAGTTAATGTTGCTTGAATTCAATTCCTATCAATGGCCTTGGCAAAAAGCAAGGAAAATCAAAGTGTTAAGCTAGTCTAACTCCAAGCTTTCTACTATTCTGGGCAACTGAACACTGCAAACAGCAATAAAAAGGGAAATATTCACTTGTTTTTCCCCTTCCCTGTATCTGCTTACTTTTGCCAGGTAGAGCTTGGTAATACCTGAAGGTCTAGGCTAATATACTATTGCTTTACTAAGCAAAGTACAGATAGCTTTCACAGACACGTAAGCATCAACACTTTACTTCTAACTCAGTAAGCCAGAGACTAAGTTAGAACAGGGTGAGAAATTTAAAGTTTAGCTTACTATGTAATAAGAAAGAATGTTGAGACTTAAGTGCTTAAAGCAATTACATGCAACATTGAAATGCACAGTATAAAAATGAAGTCTTTTTTTAGCTGCCAATTTTCATTGATTGTTTCTGACCTCTTCTAAGATTAAAGTTTCCTTTAGAGGAACATCCTTTTAAAGGGAAAATATGGATAACTACTCCCTGAGTATATGCACCAACATCACCAATGCATATGCATCAATTTAGTTTTTTACACTTTCCGTTGTGACAAACAGATTCTATTTCCACAGACAACCTTTTGATTTGCATAGACCTCATGTTAAAAATACTGCTTAGACTTCCAACCTAACGTCATATCTTAGGACTTCAATATATATAGAAAGATATCTAATTGCTGAAATACTCAGTTCAGGGGTCATTTCTTCAGACGATCTGGCATCTCTAAATCAGAAGGTAAGCTCTTTCAAAAATTTTGGATGCTTAACTGCTGAAGCAAGAATGTTGATCTAGGTAGTACTTTCTACTCTACATAGATTTTTAAGACCTTCAGAGGGGCTTTCCTTATTATAGTTAAAATAATCTAAAAGTTTTCTGAGAGAATATTAGTATAATGTCAGAAAAGAATAAAGACATGGCCTCAGAATGAAATTTGTTCAGCATAAATGTGTTTTTAACACCATGATTTTTAATTCTGTGAAGACAAGCATAAACAGTCAGGATTCCTCATTTTCTGCTCTTGCTCCTATGTGACAAGGTAAGCATAAATCAGATCCCATTTTATAGTTTATGAGCCTGTCTCCATTTTGTTTAATGTGATCTTCTGGTATGCTTTTTGCCAAGAATATTTTTTTTTAAAGGTACTGTAAGTATTTATTTAATGTAACTTGTTACATATTTTGACATCCTGCACATTTTGACATCCTTTTGGTTACCAAAGTGTTTACTAGTAGTTCTTTCATGTTAAATTTTTGGCATACTAGTACGAACAGATGTGACTGATGTGATCAAGTTTGGAGGTTAAAATGATACTCCTTCCAACAGAAAAAAAAAGGCTCTTGTGGAGTTGAAGGCTGCCAAGTAACTGAACTGGCATTTGTAGCCCAGTTAACTGGCGTATCATCTTGTGAGCAGGAATAATGCCATCTAAGCAGATGGTTATAATGCATATTGATGGTCAATGATTATGTACATACAACAATTGGGGATGTTGAAGATTTCACTCTCTTCAGCCAGGAGGATCAATCCATCCAGTGCTTTCATGCATAAGATTAAGACGAAAAGGTTTCCCTTATGCTTCATCTCACAGCTACTCTGGATTAATCTCTTCACCACTGTGTCCTTTGCCAAGGCAGACTGGCAAGCCAGTGTTATCCACTGACATTCCAGTTAAGCACACCAGGTAGTAATAAAGCATGTCTACTATATTCATGAAAAAATATTGGCCTTCCCAGGAGCACTAATTTGAATTACAGAAGTAAGAATGATTCTAAAAGGCAAACAAAATACTGGTTTATTTTAGATTTCCACAAGATGCTCATAAATTTGGAAAAACACAACCCATTCACAGAGAACATTCTAATTAAATTTAATTTCAATACAGTAGAATGTCACAAGTGACAACTACAGAAGAAATTGGCAATAATATAATCAATCATACATTAAAAAAAGACCACATTGTAAAGATCTGCTCATCTGATTTTGCTGACTAATCTTGGTGATACACATGTATATGTCCTTGTACTATTATTAATTTTTGTCTTCTAAATGAAACCCAAGATATGTTATTCAGAAAGATCTGAAAACTAAAGGAAAGCTGCTGAAAACAGGGACATCTGAAAGGCAAGTAAAAGAAGGGGTCCAGGAACATGTGGAACAACTTTTGAGCTTCATAGACCAATATAATTTTTTTGTAATACACAGGAAATTAGTTCCTTTGTCAGCTCTTTACAGATGCAAGTATGATTGATGTTATCAATATGTGAAGAGAAGGGAAGAAATATAAAAGTAAAACAGAATGTGACCAAGAAAGCTATCATAATCTATATTATGTTTTCATTCAAGAACTTGCAAGAATATTAAAGGTGAGCAATAAAGACTGAGGAGAAACAGTGCTATGACTTCAGAAAGAAACCCAATCAAAATGGTAGGCAAAAAAAGAGTGCCATTAACATCATTGCCCGTAGACTTCATGATAATACCATTAATTTTACTGAGATAAGCATCTAAAGGATCAAACCTAAAGTGCGTAGTTCTACAGTTTGTTAGCAGGGAAAAACAAGAAGCAAATTTTAGAAGGATGCCACAGGCTTTACTTTCTGTCTCTCTGTCTGCAGTGAGGAAAGGAAAAGACAAAAAAATATCCTGAGTGTTTTGTGTTTTAAAAACAAGAATCACAGAATCACAGAATCACAGAATGGTAGGGTTTGGAAGGGACCTCTGGAGATCATCTAGTCCAACCCCCCTGCTAAAGTAGGATCACCTAGAGCAGGTTGCACACAATTGCATCCAGACAGGCTTTGAATCTCTGCAGAGAAGGAGACTCCACAGCCTCTCTGGGCAGCCTGTTCCATGCTCGGTCACCCTCACAGTGAAGAAGTTTTTCCTCATGTTCAGATGGAACTTCCTGTGTTCTAGAAGTAGAACAATTAAACATCACAGCAAAGACCAAAGGTAGTCAATAAGGTTTCTGGAAGGGAAGGAGATCTGTTTTCACCATGTCAGCTTTCTGGGACTGTGAGAGAGATACTGAAGACCAATAAAATATGAGATTGTACATGAGGATTATGAAAAATTGGTAAGTTTAAGATTAATTTGGTTAGAAGTGGAATTTAAGCAGGTAGGTTCATTCAGAGAGGTCTTGTAGAATGAAAGGAGACAGTAAATAATTGATATAAAGATAAAAAAGAGAACCAGAGAAAGACAGAATAATAAAATTCCAGAGAGTACAGGATATGCGTGTGAAAAAAGCAGTGATTTTATCAAAAATAGAGAAAATTAGAATTGATTATTGTCTTAGAAGTCTGCATGGAAAGAAGCCATTTGAGACACTGACAAGATAAGTTTTGATGCCATAAACAAAGAGATAAGTTTGTCTTGATCATTACATAGTGAACTACTTCATAATTAGCCAGTAATATCAATAATCTCAGAAGATATTTTTACTCAACATTTTTGGCTGAATGAATAGTAGCTGTAAAAATGTAACGTTATATATATATATGAATTATATATCATGTGGCTAATTGATGTTTTAATTGCTCTGAAAAACAGGAAATAATGTTACCCAAAAGTAATTGAAAACATATCAATGAACTAAGAAAAAGAAAGGAAGAAAGGAAGAAAGGAAGAAAGGAAGAAAAAGAATTTAAGCAATTGAAATAAGAGGGACATTTGTATTAAGTAAGGAACTGTGTTGGGTTTGCGTGGCAAGGTTTTGGTAGCGGGGGGGCTACAGGGGTGGCTTGTGTGAGAAGCTGCTAGAAGCTTCCCCTGTGTCTGACAGAGCCAATGCCAGCCGGCTCCAAGACGGACCCGCCGCTGGCCAAGGCCGAGCCAATCAGCACCTCTGTGATAACATATTTAAGAAGGAAAAAAACCACTTAGAGAGAGAGAGCTTTTGCAGCCGGAGAGAGGAGTGAGAAGGAACAGACTAGAGAATTGGGTGGAGAGGAACCAAATGAAATTCACCAAGGGCAAGTGTAGAGTCCTGCATCTAGGGAGGAATAACCCCAAGCAGCAGTACAGGTTAGGGGTTGACCTGCTGGAAAGCAGCTCTGCAGAGAAGGACCTGGGAGTCCTGGTCAACAACAAGGTCTCCATGAGCCAGCGTGTGCACTTGTGACCAAGAAGGCCAATGGCATCCTGGGGTGCATTCAGAAGAGTGTGGCCAGCAGGTCGATGGAGGTTATTCTCCTCCTCTACTCTGCCCTGGTGAAGCCACACCTGGAGTTCTGTGTCCAGTTCTGGGCTCCCCAGTTCAAGAAACACAGGGAACCACTGGAGAGAGTCCAGCAGAGGGCTATGGGGATCATGAGGGCACTGGAGCATCTCTCTTATGAGGAAAGGCTGAGAGAGCTGGGTCTGTTTAGCCTGGAGAAGAGAAGACTGAGAGGGGATCTCATCAATGCTTACAAATATCTGAAGGGTGGATGTCAAGAGGATGGGGGCAGACTCTTTTCAGTGGTGCCCAGTGACAGGACAAGAGGCAACGGGCACAAACTGGAACACAGGAAGTTCCATCTGAACATGAGGGAAAACTTCTTCACTGTGAGGGTGACCGAGCACTGGCACAGGCTGCCCAGAGAGGTTGTGGAGTCTCCTTCTCTGGAGATATTCAAAACCTGCCTGGACACGATCCTGTGCAACCTGCTCTGGGTGATCCTGCTTTAGCAGGAGGATTGAACTTGATGATCTCCAGAGGTCCCTTCCAACCCCTACCATTCTGTGATTCTGTGATGGGACAAGTGGACTTCCCTCAACCTGCCTGTGGTGCAGTGTGGTGGGTTGACCCTGGCTGGAGGCCGGGTGCCCACCAGAGCCGCTCTATCACTCCCCTCCTTCACTAGACAGGGGAGAAAAGGTATAACGAAAACCTTGTGGGTCGAGATAAGGACAGGGAGAGATCACTCACCAATTATCATGACCAGCAAAACAGACTGAACTTAGAGAGGGAATTCATCTCATTTATTACTAGGCAAAACAGAGTAGAGGAATGAGAAATAAAATCAAATCTTAAAACACCTCCCACCACCCCTCCCATCTTCCCGGGTTCAACTTCACTCCCGGCTTCAACCTCCTCCCCCCACAGCAGCACAGGGGGACGGGGAATGGGGGTTACGGTCAGTTCATCACACGTTGTCTCTGCCGCTTCTTCATCCTCAGGGGGAGGGCTCCTCTCATCTTTCCCCTGCTCCAGCATGGAGTCCCTCTCACGGGGTGCAGACCTTCAGGAGCAAACTGTTCCAGCATGGGGTCCCCCACGGGGTCACAAGTCCTGCCAGCAAACCTGCTCTGGCGTGGGCTCCTCTCTCCATGGGGCCACAGGTCCTGCCAGGAGCTTGCTCCAGTGCGGGCTTCCCATGGGGTCACAGCCTCCTTCAGGTGCCTCCACCTGCTCTGGTGTGGGGTCCTCCACGGGCTGCAGGTGGAATCTCTACACCCCCTCATCCTTCCTCCATGGGCTGCAGGGGGACAGCCTGCTTCACCGTGGTCTTCACCATGGGCTGCAGGGGGATCTCTGCTCCGGTGCCTGGAGCACCTCCTCCCCCTCCATCTGCGCTGACCTTGGTGTCTGCAGAGTTTCTTACATCTTCTCACTCCTCTCTCCGGCTGCAAAAGCTCTCCCTCTGTTTTTTTCCCTTCTTAAATATGTTATCACAGAGGCGCTGATTGGCTTGGCCTTGGCCAGCGGCGGGTCCGTCTTGGAGCCGGCTGGCATTGGCTCTGTCAGACACAGGGGAAGCTTCTAGCAGCTTCTCACACAAGCCACCCCTGTAGCCCCCCCGCTACCAAAACCTTGCCACGCAAACCCAACACACTTATCCTGATGTAGAGGTCTAAAATACATCTGATGGAGCAAAGCAAAAAGTGTCAACTTTTCTGTGTTAACTAGACAAGATGGCCAAAATCTATCCTAGGTCTAGGAGTTTATGTAGACTTGTAAAACTAAATGAGAAGAATTTCCCTATACCTATTTACAGATATTTTATTCTTCTCCAAAAAGCAAATAAACAAAAAATGTGTTCAAAAACTTAAGGAATTAAAATTTCAAACCCACCTAAGATATAAGTAACCTATTCTACATTGTTGATCTAGATTTCTCACGAAGACATCAGAACAAACCAGCTTTTGTTTTCCTTCCCCCCTCCCCCAATCAATTTAAATAACCCATTTTATGCACCCCAATGAGAAAAATCCCTTGAGTTCAATTTGCTTAATTTACAAACATAGCTATATTTAAGCAAAATGGATTTCTTTGACAATTTAGGTGAGGAACTTAAATATGAACTTTCAGTAGAATATTTGGAGGGTAAAATACCATTACAGTGTAGAGTACTAATGTTCAGCACAAGTTACATACAGATCAACACAGATGACTTCAACAGGTAGTCACACTGAGAAGACAGAGATCTGTTCTCATTTTGTAGCAAGAAGTTGGAACACTCAGACTTGAAAGGCAAGAGTGTGTAGCTTTTCTTTACATCCTTATTTCCTGTTTTTAAAAACTTGCTTGATACTGGCTCTGGTACTGGACAATAATTTTATTCAATTGCAGTATAATGGGTCAGTCAGTCAAACAATGGAAGTACATAGTTCAGAAGATATAAAATGACAATTGAAAGAAAAATAGTAATGGATGATTGAACTAAGAATAATATAGATATGATAAAGAAACAGAAGAAAAAGGTATTAAACATCCAGGGCACATACTGAGTTATCAAAGAGGGCTGAAAAGCCCTAGAACAATAAAGAGAATATTAGAATACCAAATATATAGATGTTGGGTTTTTGTTGTTTCTTTGTTTGTTTGTGGGTTTTGTTTTGTTTTTTTTTAAATAAAGCAAATCTAGAAGAGATTTAATTTAGTTCATATTCAACATTCCAGAAAATTTCCTATCATTACAATGATAATGGTATGTCCATAGATGACTTTCATTATTGTCATCGCTAGTATTCTTACTTTTGTACAGGCTAGTTTGCTAGTTTTGAATTGATGATCACAGGACATCACAGAAAAAAAATGAAAATGGAAGTCATGTTATGAAGAGATTTCCCAAGAAATATTAAGGGAAACATATAGCAAAGCCTCATTTACACGTGAACCTTTTACCAAAAGCATGGACAACTCAGCTGGTCTTACAAGAATATAATTCCTGCTAGCATTTCCCCCTTACTCAAACTAACAAACAAATAGTCTTTTTGGTTTGTTTGTTGTATTTTTTTCTTTAGAATGCAAACCTATAGTTTTTCTACTACTGTGTAATCAAGCATGAAAGGAACCAACGGATTGAAATTTCCATATCTTTTTACATAATTCCTTCTGTAATACCAGTGTTGAATCAATCATTTCTTCAACAATCTAGTAAAATCAACAATGGTAAGATTTAGCCTTTGAAATTTAAACACTGAATTTATTAAAGTGTTCAGAATGGAGAACTTTTAAAATAAGGGAACAAATCCTAAGCAATTCTGAAAAATGACGCAGTTCACATTTTATATATGGAAAAAAAGTTCCCTCTTTCACGTCCATCTCTGCCTTACATAAGTAGGTTGCTCTGAGACACCAGTTCCATTAAAGCACTCTTCCAAGGCCATAGTCATAAAACTATGACAGTGAATATATGCCTTCTTTCATATTCATGCTAGATTACTTTCCTTTCACATCCTCATTCCACTTCCAGAATTGATAGTCTCATTTCCTTGACATGGTATGGTATTACCAGTGGTATAGAGATGTGGGATATAGAATACAGAGAAGAACTTTTCTTTTATTTTTGCTTCTAGACTATGCCTTGTTCAAATTTATTTTTAAACTGTACAGAATAGGTATACATAAAAAGACATAGTAGATATCAGTCCTACGTAGACTCAAAATAATATGAAGAGGAGTAATGGCTTGTAAATTTACAAGTAACAACAAAAAAAAGTTAAGAACACCTTGGCTTTCTCACATTCATGTCATATTTTAAGAAGACTGACACTTTAGATTATTCTGAGAAAGTGAAGTCCCACAGAACACAGTCTGATCAGAGTTCTCTGTTTAAAACCCAAATAAAACTCCCAAATAATATTCTTAAATCCTTACCTCAGAGCATCAATTTCTTTACTTGTGGGAAAAGAGAGTTTAAGGGTGCTTTCTTTAAGTCTATGTTTGTAGTCACTTTGAGGTCACTATCAGGTCTGAAACGACTCATGATCAGGATATTTTTATTCTCCTTTAGACATAACACAATCATATTTTCCTGACCATATCTGCTGTACTGAGGGGTGGGTGGGGAGTAAGGTGAGAGATAGAGATGGTGCAGGGTTCTTTCTTGATCTCGATGAGAAAGGCCTGAAAACAAATGGCTTAATCAAATATCATTTTTAATAAGACAGACTAAGAGGAATACAGATAGTATTGCTCACATGAGAAATTTTGGGTGCAACTCCATGCACAAGTGGAAGCTGCCTGCAGGGTCCTCTGGTACGGTGAGCTGGCTGAGTTTATCCTGCGGCCAAGGAGCGTGTGCAAATAACCACGCTGGACATGCAGCATGGCACGGCACACCACACGCCTGTGCACACTCAGGTTAACTGTTGTGTGGGTCACCGACTCCTTGACATACAGTGGTGTCCTGCTGAGGATCACTACGTTCCACCCCCCCCCATCCATATACAGTTTAGCTTTCCTTAAGATATGATAAGCTACAGATTAGAGTAGGCATGGCCTTTTCAAGATCACTAACTCCACGAATACATGTTCTGCAAGGCTCCCAATGCACCATAGTACTACACTTTACAATTAATGTAGATAGATAGAAATAATTATTTTTCTAAGATACATACGTAATACACACAGAGACAGAAATTCTCCTAATATACAATAGAAAATATAGCAAAGAAAAAGGTCCAATCATTTAAAAAACTGTACATCTGTTAGGATCTATTCTTTTTTCCCAAGTTTCTGATCATACCCTCCCAACTTCAGCAGGAGACACATTTATTTTTAACTGTCTGTGAGTTATGAGCATATTGTGAAGGATCTCTAGTAAGATAACTTTCTATGCATTCCTCTATTTCTCACTAGCATGGCTTGAGAGTGTTTTTAATTGAAAATGTTATACTCCCATAGATTTCTGATATGGATACTAGAGAATAACTCAGTAATAACAAAAATGATACAAGCATCTCAAAATCAGATCATGCAGAAGACAGGGCGTGAAAAGGTGATGTTCAATCTGTTCTTAGCAGTTGTTTATCCACCAATATCTGAGAGGCATAAGGACAGTTTTATACTAGCAGCTAAAACAAAACCTATAGGTCAAAACTTTCCTGGTAGAAGGAGAAGTCTTGTGAATCATTTACACAGGGTCTCCTGAGTATAAGGTACATAACAAAAGCAAGCTGTTTGTGTCTCTGTATAGAGGTCCATGTGAGAGCTGCTCTGTAACTAAACACAGAAGCTTGGATATACTCATGTTCAAATAAATGTCTGAGGCAAAGAGAAACTGTACTATTTGAACTGATTTTCCTTATTTATAAGACCTGTAAGAACTGTTGCTTTTTTCTTTTTTTTTTTTCCCTCCGTAGATGCAGTCAGTGTGTATGCTGAATTTTTTGATGATGCAAACAGCTAAGGTGAAACTGACACGACAAAAATCCTTGAAAGTGGGAAGAAAAAAAAAGAAAATAATAGAAGATGACAATATGCTCTGATAAAAATGCAGGGGGAAGTAAAAATTTTATCAGTAAAGTCATTAAAGGGTGACAGTCATTGACAGTTAACAAGGCTCACATGCAGAGCGATTTGTCTAACAATGGAGTTGTTTTGAAACTTTTTCTTGCAGAAAATATATTTGTTCATATTCAATATAGGAAATATCTGAATATAAGAAATATTTTAGAAAGAAATGTTTGCTTCAGAAAAGTCTTCTATAGTGTCTCATTGAAGTTACAGTCCACCTTTCTCATTCTCTTGTTCTCTTGTGTTATGGTATAGCAATGCACTAATAACTTCGCATAGTCTGAATGGTTTTGTCAAGAAATAAGATGAGCTGTGTCGTGTGATCCTGAATGACAGGAAGGTGAGGTTTTGAGTAGTGCAATGAGGGAGGATGAGAGTTGGCTATATAGGGTGGGGCTTTTTTGTTTGCTTGCTTGCTTTGAGGAAACATTAGAATTTTAATTTCATTAAGGCTAAACTGAAGTCAGGAACATCTAAAAGGCAATATCAGAGAGAGGATAAGATACAAGAAGGACTGGAAGAAGAGAAGACAGTACTAGAACCCTTAACTCTTAAGAAGAAAAATGTCTTTCCTCAGAGGAAACAAGAACAGTGAAGCTTTTCCTCATTTCAGATATTAGTTATTAAAATTAAGCAGAATTCTTGCTTATGAAGGTGCTAAATTTTTGAACTTATATTTATCTGCTTGCAATCTGGGACATTTTTTCTTTTTACATATTTATGCATTTTTCATGACAAGTAAATAATATTTATATTTACTTAGTACTGAAGCAATTATGTGATATGGGCTGACAAATACTAAAAGAATATTTATCAAAACAGAAATGAAAGTTAGTAGGTTTGTTTCTGTGTCAGCACAAATTATTTATTCTGTTTACAATAACTATTTTTGTCCCAGTCACCTGGGAAATCAGGCCCGGCCACACATCAATAGTCTGAATAGCAGTTCTAAGGAGGAAAAACTCTTTCTCTCTCTCTCTCTGATTAATATTCTCCAAACGGAAAAAGACCATTTTGGATAATATTAAAATCTTTCTTTGGAAAATCTAAATATGTGTAGATACTACTTTGTCATTTAGAAAAATTGTTTATAGTGCTAGTTTACATTTTAAGGAAGGTAGGTGTTGCTTCTCTTACAAATCGGACTAAACATCATTCCTGACATAGACATGACAGAAGATCAGACACAGAAGTGGATTTAACACTTGATTATTTTTCTTAAAGTGTGAATTGGCAGATATCAGTTGTAATTTCTGACTGGCTTTGGCAAAATGCTGTGGATTTCTGTAGTAACTTTTCTTTAATTAGGTTTTGAAGTTTTCATATCAACTGATGTGAAGATGTAGCCGATTTTTACCAGACTAACTAACTCTGATTTAGGTATGTTAGGAGTAGTGACAAAGTACATGATGCAGGCAAATCAGTCATGAATCCTTAATACACAAAGACACCCTGACATTCCATTAAGACATAAGGAACTGTTAGAAGACTTGCTATAAAGACTTGATTAGCCAAATAACTGCAATAACTGCTATTTAGTAAGCAGATAACATTACAATATTTTTCTAAACTTTCTTTTAGGGGAAAAAACCTACCAAACAAAACAACTCTTTCTTTGTTTTTCACCAGTCCAAGAGGAAAGACTTAAACTTTGCTGTGTGGGAGGACAAAAGAAACCGATCTCTACTGTGCTTTCAGGTTTTCACTCCATTAATTTGCTGTTTCAGGAGTGTGGTAGCATTTAGAAATCTTTTTCTTTCCTTTTTAATTGAAATGCAAAGTACTGTCTTATGTACTCTTAATAGGATTAAAGGGTTCATCATTCCCTCCTGCCTAGCTGGGTAATTGTACAGATGTATGTTAATTAGCTGCGTGTCAGTGTTTGTGTCTTCCACAGGTTCTGCTTTGTTTACTTGGCTGAGTAGTCTGTGTTTTGAGGCTTGAGGGGGGGAACTGGTTCACATGAAGTATTCAGTTTTTACTGTAAGTCTTAGAAGTAACAAAAATGTTTATGTTACTTCAACTTCCAATCATTTTCCTCAAATCAATAATTCCATGCAAGTAAACAAGGCCTTATGCAATGTAAAGGTATATTTTTATACATGTAAATAGAGAGATACTTGACTATATATAATTTGCAGTTTCATTGTTGTAGCTGTGATGGTTTAAGAGGTATCAGTTACTGTGTTAAAGCAGATCACTTTCCCATTTTTTAGGGCTTTCTTTTTATATATACAGACCTTAATGACTTAAATTTGATCAAAAGCAATTAATGAGATGAATATAAGAACAGCCATAATCTCACAATACATCCTTTCTTTAAAAGTAGCCATAAACAGGTATAAAGGGAAGACTAAGAAGAGACTGAGCATATGCCATATTTTCCCTTAGTATCCCCATATTCCATATAGTTTCAGCTTAAAGGAGGTCCTGAGCTAGGCTTGTTTCAGTTGACATTGAAATTTAAATTTCAGTGGCAACTCAGGATCAGGTTTCAGAATCAAACCAAAACCAAATACCTATTTATACACATTTCTCATTTTTTTCTAAAGTTGTTGGTCTGGATGCCTTATTTTATATGTACTTAATATATGACCATTTAAAATGGGACTCGATGACAGAAAGTGCTAAGCAACATGGTCACATTTCTGAAAACAATCTGGTAACTTTCTATAAATAAAAATAAGCCTATTCTTACTTATCTTTATATTTGGGCATAGTTCACAGATGGAGTGCTTAGAGTTCATCTCTTGCAGAAGTTAATTATTTACCCACGAAAACAACACAGTTTGTACCTAGAATTTTAAGGCGAATTTCTGCTAATTTATGTATTTGTTGTGTTTGATAATACTGGAGGATTCGGTGAGAAAGAAAGAAATTAAGCACTGGAAGTTATTCTGTGTCAGCTTTAGAAATCTACTTCAGAAATCACCCCTCAAAAGACTGGAATCAGTGGGGATCAAATACTCCTTGACAACTACTCACATACCTCCCATTTGTATTTTTTTTTCTGTTTGTTTTCACCACTTTCATTACCTGCTTTCTGCTTCTATTTTCTCCCAAGTTTTTTATTATTTTATTTCTACTCCATTCAGCTCCCTCCCATCCATAATCAGCACTCCACATTTCTGTTCACTTTCCTGCTCCTGAATGGGCTGAGTTACGCGTTTCACTTTAGCCATGGTAAGCAATCCCCTTTGAAGATAATGCTCATAAAATTAAGCATAAGTTCAGATCTCTGCAAGCCTTGCGGTATTACAAAAAAATTGCAGAAGATCTAGCCTTTCCTTGGCAGGAGATTAATACCTGTTCAGCCTAATCCTGGACATTCAGGAAGGTATCTTTCATGAATGGTAGTTCTACAATTGGGAATATTTTTATCGTTATGAGCAATTATTTTTGTAAGGACTTATCCTTACTAAAGGGAATACAAAGCAACATCTAAAAGAAGATGATTTAAACAACATTAATTCACATATGCATG
The DNA here is from genome assembly GCF_028858705.1 of Grus americana. Lineage (NCBI taxonomy): Eukaryota > Metazoa > Chordata > Aves > Gruiformes > Gruidae > Grus > Grus americana. Next base: position 113,125,825 of record NC_072852.1, read on the forward strand.
ACGTGAATTCAGAATGAGAGAGTTCTTTACCTAGTATAGGTTAGTTAATTCAGGAATGTCCAATGATACTATTACTAAAGCATGTCTCCAGGAAGAGGCATAAAGAAGTCTGAGTTATTCCAACCCTACTCCAAATTCACATGAGTCACTACTGTTAGAAATAGTCATTACTGGTCAGGCAGTTGCACTACATTATCATTGTAGGTCCCTTCCAACTGAAATAGTCTATTCTAAACCGCATAGTGACATTAGAGTGATATTATGTCTGAGTCTTCTGTATCTGTCCCATTTCTGAGCAATTCAACATGTAGAGAAAATAAATATTCTAAAAAGTTAAGGATAGTGGTGAGTATATATGGAATTCATATTCATGGTGTCAAAAAAGAAAGAGAATTGTAAATAAAGTGCAGGAAAAACACAAAACATCATTAAGGTGGTGTAATCTAATGGTAATACTCACTCAAATGCTATCTATAGCTTTGCTTACTTGACAAGAATAACAGTTTGTAGAAACAGGCCAATTTCAGTATGTAGTATTGAAATGCTATACAGCTGAAAAAAAAAAATTCATAAGCAGAGGGACTTCTATTTGCCCAAACTCTAAAATATTTCTTAAAAAGCATAATAAGTTGGACCACTAAGGACACAGCTATAAACTATTTATAACAGCATGATCAGAATTTCTCACTGAAAATTAAAAAAAAAGCCTTATTTTTTATTAGTATATATAAAAAAAGCAACAAAAATACAGGGAGAAGAGCAGCTGAAAAGTGCTGATTTGTTTCATTACAAGTGCTAACCTCATCAAAATGGTTTTCTGAGCAGGGGAAAGCAGTTGCTTTCAGTTATTCTGTCTCACAGCTGTACTGAGGAGAGGGAAATTTCATCAAAACCCTTTTCTTTGGCAGAAGAATTCTGTGGTACAGAAACACATAAGGCATGCAGTGTAGCTTCAGTATCACCACTGTGAATCAGGATGTAAATGAGAAGACTGAAGAGCTGATGATGACAGAACAGCGACAGCGCAGAGCTCAGTCCAGGAAGCCATTTTGCCCTGGTTGTTTTTGCAGCCTGCAACAAACCTGTGCTGTATGACTACACAGTTACCTCTACACAAGCGAGTTTAAGGTTAAACACATGTATGTACTGCAGCCACAGGGCATGGAAAGCAGTCTTTACACTTAAGTTAGATAATTATTAGGGAAGGATCAGTTTGCTGTGATCTCTTTATCTCCATATACTGCCTGGAGTGTAAAATCACACACATATATATATATATTCATATAGCTTAGTATATTCAGTAATGCTTTACTTAGAAAGACATGAATAGCAAAGTAAATGTATTCAAATAGTTAAAGAATGAATTTATTTGAGTCAGGATTGACGGAATTTCCCTTTCATTCTCTGTGTTAACGTCTGAATTGACTTTTGAAGAAATGGATCTTACTCCATGTCCTGAACAAGGAAAGATGACCTTTGGAAAAGACAGTCAAGGTATACTGCAGCATTACATGATAAATGGTATGATGTATGGGCCAGGGCCATTAAGGCCTGCTAGTGCCCTCAGGGCCCTGACAGCATGATGTATCAGTGAATTTCCCACGCGCTTACTTCTTACTTTACTGTGCTTAGTACTAAAAGAAAGTTGGATGGTTTAAAAATAGTATTTTCAATTACTTACCTGTTCCTTACAGATATGGTCCTAATCTTGTTTAATTTGTGTAGTTTACTAACTATATCTCTGAACTGTTTTTCTAGCCTGAACATTAAATTTCTCGTGTACAGTTACAGACATGCAGGTCTCAACGGGATCAAAGCCCATGGCTAATTCATTAAATAGAGATATATTTCAAGGAGATTTCTTATTTTGGTTTATTCTCTGAATCTTCTTTGACAAAAATGCTTTTACCTTGAATTCTACGGACAAATGTGCTTAATGAGTGCATACAAATATGTCTATTATTCGTATTAATTTGTTATATTAAAAGTTCATATTGGATTACTATCTCTCTCTAAGATTCTAGTTTTCTGAATTACTGGTCTCCTGTCAGTGTTACCCTCTCTTCTCTGTCTGTGGTGTTTCTAGCTAGACTGACATCAGTTTTATTTAAGATAAATGGAGTTTAACCCTCCTTTCTAGAGGGAACTCTTGATATCTATTTTAAAAATTAGACAGTGGATAAAGAAAGTAAAATTGGAAAAGCACAACATTTCATTTAGCTTAATATTATCTCTTCATCAAATTCAACTTTTTCTGTCAAAATAAGATACCATAGAGGGTGAATGTGACAGAGAAAGGATTTAAAAAAAAACAAAACTAAAACTAGCAACAAAGCAAAAATGTTGTAATTGAAACAGTAATGCCTGAATTTGCAAGTGACCGCTTTTGAGTATATTGTCATGCATATTCTGATTCTATGTACGTAATAACATAGTTTAATTCACACATATATTCTTCTGCAAATATGTTTCCATTCATACCAGAAATGATATGAATCAATGCCAGAGTTCAGTACTTGCATCTTTAGTGTTGTGATTCACATGAAGGATCACTTTATTTTCCTCTATTCCCTCAAATTGTCAATCACATCTAAGTTAAACTTCTACATGTATAAATTAGATTATGCTCCAACTTTTTCAATTCTTTTACTCATGCTTTATATCAAAATAAAATCTGACAACAGAGTTCATGGTGATAAATGGTAAAGGAAATTCTTCTAATTCTATTTGACAGAAAAAATCATGAAATAAGAGAGGAACAGAGGTAGCCACAAGAACCGTGTTGCCACCTCACAGAAAAACAGTAGAGCAAAGTTTGAAATGCACTTTTGCTTTTTACACTAGTAGAATTATTTGCAACATTTTCTAAAGTTCCCAGTGTTAAAGCATTCACACTTTTCTTGGAGACTGCAATAAAAACATATAACCTTGCAACATACAGACTTGTAATAAATAGAAAATAAGAAAGAAAAATGGAATAAGTCTAAAACCATAAGATCCTGATCAGAGGAAAAGGAGACAGAGAGAAGAAGGAAGGAAAGGTTTATCTAATGGAAAGGTGCTTTTTTTTTTTTTTTTAAGGCAAGGAGCACAGTATGAATATATTATGCCCCAAAAAGAAAGAAAGAAGATAGACAAATAAAAAATAAACCTATGCAAGTGATTTAACTTGAATGATTTGTCAGTCAAAGTAGTAAGAAAAGGACAGAAACAATATATTAAACAGGCAAGCTAGACCCAAAAGCTGGAACCAATGAAATAGGCTTCTATTTTGCTAACACGGTCAGTTTATTTTCCATTTTTCCCCCAGTGTTAAATGCCTGCATTAGCTCCAATTCTATTTGTTTTGAAAGAGGTCATTGACAATTCAGTTAACATTATGTAATAAAAGATTTTCTGTTTTGTTTAGTGTAACAGTATAAAAATATTTCCTCCTTCTTCTTCTCTGAAGAGAAACTAGCAACTTCAGTCTTTGATCATGAACAGCTTACTGAATTAAGAACGATTCTGTTTTTATTGAACATCCTATTATGTCACTAAGTGTTTTTTCCTGAGCAGTTACTGGTAATTTACAATCTAATATGTTGTATGAATTGTTGAAATTGTCTTGCAGTGAGGACTACCTTGTACTTGACTAGTACTGAATTTCATCTGCCTTCATGTTGACAAGTAATAAGTAATGCAAGTAAATATGACTCAGAGTACACAAAGAAAAGATTTACAGTGTAAGACTATGCTATGAATACAGACACTTTTCTGGTAATAACCATACTCTAAAGACTGCTTTACAAGTGTTTGCATCTACTGAGCTATAAATGCATTGTAGCAAAACTGTAAACCTTTAAAATTATTATTGGCCACATAAGTGAAAATTCATTGGAACTGAAAGACAAGCAAAGTAAACAACTCTCTGTAAAAATAAACTCTCTGACTAAAACCAGAAAACTCTTCTGTTTTCCTAGAATCAATAGTATTTTCTTATTCAGAAAGTTTAGCTTACCTAAGTGATAGCAATACACGCACGTGCCTAAACACCTATAGGTATAAAATGCATGAGCTTCATACATACTCCTAGAGATGTATCTAGATATATGTTGTTGGGAAAGGCAGAATTAGGATGAATAACACCTGAGACATCAGGCCAGAACCTCTTTATCCATTTGTAGAGAAGTGTAATTATTTTAGACAAAATTGCATATGATCTGAATTCCTAACCTGAAAGATCATACTAGTAGAGTTAAGTACTATCTATTTGCTGCACTGTTTTAGAAGTTTATAAAACTGATGTACTTTTTTTTGGTGAAGTAAAAAAGCAATTTTTGCCTTTACAGTTAAAAAGACAAATATTCTTAATAGGTGGAGAATACTTTAATAGCAATTTCTTTTGAGCATCTGAGGTTCCATGGAAATACAGTTAATAGACTTAAAACATGCAATTTTAATGATAAGGTTCTAAAAGTCAAGGATTGCTTTCATATTTATGTCTGTGTTGCAGACAGATGTTAAACAGCTCCCAAATGGAAATAACTATTAATCATCAATAAAATTTTACAGAAAGTGTATTTTCTAGTCCAAAAGTAATAGTACAGTGTCATGTAATTTAAGCCAATACTCAATAACATAACATACTGGTGACAGGTGTTCTCTCTCTTTGCTTTTCTCATTAACTTGACATATTTATGAATTGGTATCTTAGTCATCTATGCAACTTGGAAAGAAATTAAATACATCTTTTTCTATTAGGAAGACTAACCCACTGAAAACTATTTAGAAATAAAATTATACTTACTTGATACAGACTCAGTCATAACAAGTAGGAAAATTGGCCACAAACACCAACTATGTTTCATCTAGACTAGACTAAAATAGTCCAGTTGAAAGGGACCTACAATGACCATCTAGTCCAACTGTTTGACCCCTTACAGGGATGACCAGAAGTTAAAGCATCATATTAAGGGCATTGTCCAAATGCCTCTTAAATACTAGCAGGCACACCAGGGCAATTGAAATCCCCCATGAGGACCAGGGCCTGTGAATGTGAGGGTCCTCCTACCTGTCTATAGAGAGCTTCATCCACTCAGTCCTCCTGGTCAGTTGGCCTGTAGCAGGCCCCCACTATAACATCCCCTGCCCCTGTGCTCCTTTTACTCCTGACCCATAAGCTTTCAGTGGGCTCCTCACCCATCCCCAGGCAGAGCTCCATGCACTCCAGTTGGTCATTGACATAGAGGGCAACACCCCTTCCTCATCTCCCCTGCCTGTCCTTCCTAAAGAGCCTATATCCTTGCATTCCAACACTCCAGTCATAGGAGCCATCCCACCACATCTTCATGATGCCAACAAGGTCACAGCCTTGCAGATGTACACACATCTCCAACTCCTCTTGTTTATCCCCCACACTACATGCATTTGCATAGAGGCATTTAAGTTGCGCACCCAATTAAGCTGACTGGCTGAAGTGGCTGGAATTCCTCTGAGGTATTTCACCTGTGTTTCCCTGCTGGTTCCTATTACCTGAGGAGCCCCTGGCTCATCTCTATAAAACTTCAAGTGTGCTGCAGTATATCCAGCATGTCTCCAAGCAACAGGCTGAGCATCCTCACTAGCACCACATTCCTCTGGCCTTGGTGTGTCATCCCACAGCTTGTTATAGATAAGCCTGATATTATCTCACTCCCCCTTCAAGCCTCATTTAAAGCTCTGTCAATGAATCTCACAAGCTCCTGCATGAAGACCCCCTTTCCCTTTTGAGAAAGGTGAATCCCATCTGACTCCAGCAAGCCTGTTGCTGAGTAGGCCATCCCGTTGTTGAAAAATCCAAAATTGTGGCGGTGACACGAGCCACAGAGCCATGTATTAATGAACTGAGTCTGTGTGTTCCTCCCGATGTAACTGCCCGCAACTAGAAGGAGAGAGGAAAAAATAACCTGTGCACTAGAATGTCTAAGCTATTTTATAGTGTTATGACAGACACATTATTGAAGATGTTGAACATGAATGTGTAAGGTTCTGATAACAAGTGAATGTTGCAAACACCCGTCTTGACATGGGCAGGGATGGGCCGATGATGAGGGAGTGTCGAGCAAGAATGAAACCTGTGGAGGCAGGATACTGCCTTTTGAGCCAGCTCCCCTATTCCTGAAACATGCAGACAAAGACCATTTGCCTTCTGCGTGTGCATGCCTGTGAAAGGTCATCATTCGGTCAGCCCCGAAGAGAGGGGACAGTGAGGCCCCCGAGACCCCCACAACCCACCAACTCATTTGTAGAACATTTCTGAACGTTCCTGAGAACATACTGTGCCTGCTCAGTGGTGACGAACCCCTGCCTATGGGGCAGGCACATTGGGTTATAAAAAGGGGAAACATAAATTTTTGGTGCACGCCCACCACCTGAGGACTGCAACTACGAGCAGAGAACATCGCTGGATCCAAGGGTGGTGATATCTCTTTTCTTTTCTTTTTTCTTCTCTTCTCTTTTCTTTTCTTTTCTTTTCTTTTTTCTTTTCTTTTCTCTCTCTTTTTTTCCTCTCCTTCACTCTCTTCATCTCTAACTTCATTTTCAGCACATTAGGATAATATCGTTACAAGTTTTGCTAAGCCATTATCTTTCGTAGTTCCGCTAAGTTTTAAGTATTGTTATAAGTTTTGACAAATCGCTATCTTTTGTAGTTCTGCTGAGTTTTAAGTAAATTTGTGATTTGTTTGAACCTCTCGAGTAATTGTTGTTACTCCTGATTACTGCACAGAGAATTAAAAAGTTAACCTCACCCTCACCCACCGAGTGGGACGAGACAGAATGTCCATTATGTGTCATCTCTGTTCACTCACAGGGTCATACTAGAGTGTCTTAAGAAACATTCTATTCAAAGAGATACTTGTCTATGAGCAATAATCATGACACATATAAACTATTATTTACTACATAACTATGAGGGCATCACGATGACTCCTGAATCAAAGATGTGTGTTTTCAAATTATACAGGTTTGGCTTCTCATGTGTGTTTACTTGTTTTCTTCAGGTCTGCTATGGAAGCTCCAGCCCATTAATTCTGATCAGCCAGAGCTAGATCTAAAGACCAGATCCTCAAATGCTAATAATGAATGTACCTCAAGGAATGTAAATCATTAATTATTGGGGTTTTTTCCCTACCAAAACATCTCTGAGAATGATCTCCTAATTATTTCTCAAACCTTATACCATACACTTTCCCCTTAAGCTCTATTTACAGTATAGATACAACCTTTGAAGCTTCAGTTAGAGCTAAAGCATGTAAAATAATGAATCCCAGAGTTAATTCTTTAGTTAAACAAGCAACTCAGAGGTGAAAATTATAGAAGTTTAGTCCTACTGCACCTCAGGCATTATTTGGCTTCATAACTTACTGAAGCTTTCTGGTTAAAAAAGTCAAGCTGCCACTGAAGGAATCTGTCATCAAATACAACTACATGTAGAAACAATGATGAATACAGATATCCCTACATGATTAACATATTAACATGTTAATCTGAATGTTTTAAGGACTAAAATTATTTTTAAAATATGAACTGTTGTTCCAAGACAAGAAAATAAAAACATTATATATTTCTATACATTTCTAATGTATAGATTTACATTTCCAAGGGAAGTAAGGAGGCTTCAGTGACTCGGGCTGAAAAATTTGGTGTGTAATCTTATGCTACATGGGATAATTTAAGCTTTACAACAAAAGGACATGTGCAGAGATTTTTTTAAAAAAATTAAGCTTCTGGAATGCAAAAGCTGATTGTACGATTTTTGAATCAACATCTCAGTATTTTATTTTTTTTCCCTCAAGTATTTTTAGTGAAGCAATTTGCTTTGATAACAGAGAGTGGATACTGAAGTAACAATTGTCACTAGTTATTAACTCAGTTCTGGGAATTTGTCCTCTATTCTTTGTCTGAATCATACCTGGAACAACTAAAGAAGCCCGTTTAGCACACATTGTAGAATTTTTCTTTAGACTGTATGAATATCCTGCAGACCTAGTGTAAGGGACATAGTGCAACAATTCTGAATGCATCAGAAAGAGACCTGCATTGTTCTCTTAAATTAACAGAGAAGACTAAGAAACTACAGGGAGGTGGTGGGGGTGGTGAAGGTAAGCCAAAAGATGAGACAATGCTGCTAACAGTTTGAATTGAGGGAACATTCCTTCTCCACAGTCTACCTGGTGCTTCTTGTATGTCCCATGAGAATGAACAGGTTCTCACCAGCTGAGCATCTAGGAGAGTTACATCCCATAGCTGTGCCAAATTTTCAGTCCTTCAAAGGATGATTATCACATAAAGGGTAAGAGTCTGATGTGTGGCTGAGGGAGGCCCTCCTGTTGAGTCCCCAGGTTCAGAAAGGACCCCCTTGCTTTCTGAACTCCTTCTCAGAGAGGAGCCTAGGTGCAGCTAGGTCCAGTCTTCATCCCAGACTTGATCAATGGTTTATGTCTAAAGGATTACATACAGCCAGATATCAGAGTCAATGTTTGCCTGTCAGCCCCCTGAACGGCTTTCACTGAGACAGGTTCGCAAAGTTGAAACAGATAGAAAGTTTATTAAAGCGACAGATATAAAGAGTTCAGAATTGCCATTGATAAATGCACTTACTGCGATAACGCTAATATATGACCATGATTATAATTACAGTGCTAGCAAAATGCTATCCCGGGTATTCTCACCAAAAAGGTGAAATCACAACTGCTTGCCAAGGCGGGGTCCCTGTCTTGGGTGGAGGAGAAGGAGCACAGCCCGTCCACTGCCTCTTTGGGGTCTTCAATTTCTTCTCTCCTGCCCTAGAGGTAACTTCTTCAAAATCATTTATACTCCAACCTTAGTTGTTCCCTCCCAGGGGTGATGTTTAACATGATTTGGGTGGACAGTCAAGTACTATAGTCATATATGTTTAGCATGTAGTCTTTTTAGCTCATTATCATGTTTAGGGGTGTCAACTTTAATATTCATTTAGTGGATGATGAAGCAAAAGGTCCCACTTCGGGCACTGTGGCCTTCAAAATTCTGTGTAGAAACCATCTATCTGTTTATTCTGCATTCTCCAGCCAAAACAGGGCTGTCTTGCCACCGTAAGACTCCCTCCTTCGGCTGCTTCTCATACCAACCTTGTGGATCTCCATCCACAATGACTGTATAAGAGATAAGTGGACACTGGTGTTTTTAACCTCTTATGTGCAACTCCCACAATGATAGGTGCTCTCCCATCCTCCTTCGTCTTGAAGTTCCATTATATATCAAGGAGGAAGAAAAAAGTTTACTGAAGCACAGAATTGGTGTAATATAGGTATGGTACAAATAAGCATGATTAACAAACAGATAGGTAAAAGGGTTTTTATTAATTGCAAGATCACAGTCAGCTGGATCATTGTACAAGGAAATTCAGTAAATAACTTCTGTATTAAAATTATCCTCCTTTGTTGTGTTTATATTCAAGTGTATTTTACTGGTGTTGGCGAGAATCTGATTACCACATGGAATGACATTCTCAGTTCTATAGCCTCAAAGAATAACTTAGTGCAATGTTATTCTTTCTCTAATCACCATTAATTCAGAAAATCTTATTAATTTTTCCTGCTTAGAAATAATATCTTATGCAAAAAATTAAAAAAAAAAAAAAAGAAAGCAAGAGTCTAAGGAATTCTTGAAGGAATATACATTTTTGATCATTCACATTTTTACAATGCATATGCTTTGCAAAATAAGAGTGTGTAGCAAATTATATACTCAATAATAACTGTCAAATGGCCCTAGTTCTTATTTTAAGACTAAGGGGATGTACTAATGTTAAATATGTTTTTGGTACTGAGCAAATCATTCTTCTCTTCTGACAGAGTAATACTATTAGAGTAATATGCCCCTGATGCCTAAGCTGCATCTAACTGAACAGTGCTTATTACTGTCAAGCAAAGCAGAAGTCAAATATATATAATTTGTCTCAGCTCTGTCATCTAACACAGTATGGAATACAAAGTTAGTGTCTAATGTGGAAAATGTAAATCAGACTATAAATAAATTTTAAAAAAGCAAGCATAATAAAAGTAATTTATGTATTGAACAAGTACCGAACTTGCATTAATATCATAGTGCTGTTAAGCAAATAAAAGAGAATCTAATTACACGGAAATATGCCATTTGCAGATAACTTTCTTCAGCTTTTTATGTGAAGTTTGTAAAGGGGCATACAAAGCTGGAATAGCCACTTCATATGTCAAAACCTTGCCACAATCTGTTTATATATTGGTACAGTCATCAAAGTCTTAGCATTGATAAAATACAAATCACATTGTCATTGATTTTCTTTGAGGTAAGATTTCACCTGTGAAAATTCATTTTATCTGAACACAGTTATATAAACTGTTTAAGAGGAAACCTGGCTTACATAGTTACTGGTTTATCACCTGTGGTTATGGTTTTTTTCATAGAATCACAGGATGGCTGAGGTTGGAAGGGACTTCTGGAGGTCTTCTGGTTCAAAATCCCTGCTGAAGCAGGACCACCTACAGCCATTTGCCCAGATGTCTAGACGGTTTCTGAATACCTCTAAGAAGGGAGACTCTGTGACCTCCCTGGCCAATCTGTGCCAGTGCTCGCTCAGTCGCCCTCACAGTGAAAAACTGTTTCCTGATGATCAGATGGAAACTCCCATGCTTCAGTTTGTGCCCGTTGCCTCTTGTCAGTGAGCACCACTGAAAAGAACCTGGCTGCGTCCTCTTTGCACCTTCCCTTCAGATGTTTATATACATTGATAGGATCCCCCCTGAGCCTTTTCTTCTCCAGGCTGAACAGTCACAGCTCTCTCAGCCTTTCCTCACAGGAGATGTGGTCCAGTCCCTTAATCATCTCAGTGGTCCTTGGTTGGACTGTTGCCAGTATGTCTGTGTCTCTCTTGCACTGAGGAGCCCAGAACTGGACACAGCACACCAGGCGTGGTCTCACCAGTGTTAAGTAGAGGAGAAGGATCACCTCTCTCCACCTGCTGGCAACACTTTGCCTAATGCAGCCCAGGATGCCATTAACCACCTTTGTCGCAAGGGCACATTGTTGGCTCATGCTCAAACTGTTGAACACCAGGACCCCCAGGTCCTATTCTGCCAAGCTGCTTTCTAGATGGGTGACCCCCAGCATATATTGGTGTGTGAACCTCTTCAGTTCTAGTAGTGGAAGTATTAGCTAACCTGGCCATAGCCTGCAGATGTGAAACTATCAAGATCAAAAAAGACAAGGAAGTCAATGCCTTCTTCCAACTCCTGAGGACTGAAGAACAAAACTGGGAATCCCCAGAGCTGGAGGAGACCTCTAGGGGAAGAGAAGCCCCATCTGCAACACAGGGACATGAGCTCCTCAATGCTTACTCTGAGATAAAAGTGCCTACCAGGGCTTTAGGTAATCTGTCATCTCTGCTTTAGAAACCTGGAGAGTATGGGGCTGCCATACAGGTTCTCAGATGTCCAGGTGGGATGCCAGACTTCAGTCACAAGATACCCAGATTGCAAGCTAGCCTTGGTAATAAGGTCCCAATGCCCACCCAGTTTGAGATTGCAGATGCTGTGAAGTCCCTGCCAAGCAATGAAAACTCACCTGTGCTTTGGAAAACTGATGTGTTTCTATGAATGATTTCCATTTTTAATTGTTTTGTCACAGTATTCTTGACCAGTGCCAGTTATTCTTGAAAAATTTGCTCATCTGCTGTTGACATTTAAACAAGTTTGATATTCAGCTTTAAATACTAGCTTCTGAATATTCACAGAATATACATTTAAGAAGTTTAATAGATATTCCTTTATGACATTACCCATCACAATTATTGCATTGCACTTTGTAATTATATCATATAAATGTGATTGCATGTATTTACACTAATTACACAATTACAGATAATTTCATGAATTATGGAAACACAAAGAGTGACTAAGCTTTACTGAAAGAAAAGAAATAAGTAAATCTGCAAAATACAAATGGCCTTAAGAAAGCATTGAGAAAGTCAAAGAATTCTACCCAAAGTTTCTCAAATTAAGCATTTCCTTCCAAAATACCTTAGTATAAGCCACAAATTATATTAGCTGAATTCATGGTTAATTTGGTAAACATTAATTTACTGCACATACTAAATGTACTGCAAGTTCTTCTAGACAATTCTTCTTGTAGTCATAAGCTCTGTTATGAAGATATATAAATATATGGTCAGGCACACTTTAATTCTGTGAAAATTTCATTGAAACTAGTTATATACCTATGTTCTAAGCACATATACAGTGATACCAAGTATGAAAATCCGCTTCAAATCTTTAAAAGAAACTGAATATATAGTTGGAAAACATAGAGTTTATTATCAAATGATGCAAATTCTTTATCCACTTGCATCTTCTGTAGTCAATTGAATCTTTTCATAACAAACCAGAAGAGGGTGAAAAATATGACCAAAAGAATCATGGTAATATACCCTATACAGTGAAAATGCCAGCAGCGTCTACAGGGACAAATACTGTCATGAAAGTTTTTAAATTGAAAAACAATGTGTTTGCTGCAATAACAAAAAACCCACCAAATAATAAAGTTGTTGATCTCCTTTCTGAACTGATTAAGAAAATAGCATGATGAAAATCAGAGAAGACTCTTCTCTGAATATCCAGTATTTCTTTTCATGCATTTACCTTATACCAAGAAATGAGTTGATTAAAGGTAAAAGACAACATAATGGCAAAAGGACAGCATATACACCTACTGTCTTCCAACTGGACTTAAGGATATAAGTAAATTGAGGCCGAATTTTTCAAATATTTATGCATATGCCTAATGTTTGTATATTTATATTTATATTATTGTATTTATGCTGCAAGATGTCCAACAGAAATGGTTAAATCTGCTCCTGAAAATACAGTCTTCTTTTTATGAAATTATAATGTTCATTTATATAAGTTTATATAATAATACAAATATCTCACATAAGCATAACACAAATCATTACAATTTCCACATTTTACAAATGGGTAAAGTAAGCATGAACATAGACATTATAGAAGTTAGCAGATCAATAATAATTAATGAAGCTATTACAGATAGTTCATATTTGATAATCTGCTCAGCCTATAACTGCATGAAAAGAAGGTGGTTTCATTTTATATTTAAATTTATGTGCCACAGCTGCAATGATTTTGACAGGGAGCAAATGTAGAGTAACACACTACTGGGCCAGATCCTATATGTATAACTTTTTTTTTTATATGACTACTGGATTTTTATAGTTGTGCAAAGCCAAAAAGATAACAACAACATCCTTCATATGCTACACAGAGTGCAGAAAACAAAATTTTGAATCCTTTTAAAGATATTAGAGCACTGGGTGATTGCTAACAGTATGCTAACAGAAAAACAAACAATTGAAAACTTCTCTTTTAGTATTTTAACAATTTATCACCACACTTCACAGCTTTCTGCATTGAAGAATCAAAAACAAGTCAGGAAAAGTATTACAGATGTATTGAAAAGCATGTAAATAACACCTGTAGGGAGTAGTAAAAATGGTGCCATGAAAGGTTTAAAACTGGAAGAAGGAAAAAAGTTACCACTGAAGCAACAAGGAAGCTTACAAGTGATGCACTATACTATATATATATACTATATATATAGTATATATATATACTATATATAAAGAAAAAACCCGATTTGCAACAGGAGCAAATGGAAATTCAGTGAAAGACATTGTCCAGAGACACTAATTCAGGAACAGAAAAGTTTTTTGGTGCTGCCCGTTCACCTACTAATGCATGTCAATTCTACTAATACACAGTCTTGAAGGACTCAAGTAATTAGTTGTACCAAATACTCATCAAGCCTGACCAGGTACCTCCACTTCTGTTCCTTTACTCTTTACAATATTTCAGTTCTTTAAGATCACAACTTTGCAGCTCAACTTAAATTGCCACTGCAGTCACCCCACACTGATTTATCATTTGAAGAACCCTTGATTCTATGTGATTCATTAACAACTTCAGTCAATTTAGTAGTAAGACATAAGCAACAAACACATATGGCCTACTTGATATGTCAACTTAATGAATTATATCAAATGCATTTCCTAACATAGTTTGAAAATGAAATTAGCAGTTGGGAATAATTGCCTTCTAAAGAAATGTTTATTTAATTGTTAGAGATTAATATTAAATATTTAATTCATATGTCATCTTTGATTCATATCTTCCATGTATTGGCTTCAGTCTGAGGACTATAAACTGTGACCTTGCAATAGGACTTCAAGAAGGGATGGCGTAAGATCACTCTGTAAGGCCTTAGCCAGCTCACAGTCAGTGGAAAGCATATTTTCCTTATCTCATACTGAAATAAAGAGGGATCTTGCTATCAACACCTATGTGAGGTTAATTAGATTTATAATTTCTGTGACCAAAAGAGTTTAGCTGTGAAGAGTCCAAGTCATCCAGTATTGAAAAATAACGGGTATAAATTTCCAAATGTGCTGAGACAGTAGAAATTTACAAATAGAGGCTAAGGAGATGGAGAACAACAGGATGGTGGTGAACAAACAGAAAAGCATTACAAAAGGGTTTAAGATCATCACAACCAACAGGCTTTTGCTGGCTCTCAGAAGAGGTTGTGCAGAAGCAAAATAATGGTGTTCACCAGAGTATAATAGCATTCTCCTCAAATGGGAATGTCTTACTGCAGAAAACAGAAAAATAAAATATTGTTCGGTTGAAATTTAGCCTGACTTTAATAAATCATCAGCACTGTTGGCTGGGAATTCTCTAATGAAACATTTTTTCTCTCTGTAAAGTGTCTCTATTCTCTAAATAAGTCTTTCACCATAATGTATCAGCTTAAATTATATTCTGACAGAACAAACAAGGTTTTGAGACAACACTGCCTATTACATTTCTGCGCAAAACTCTCTTGCTTACCTCCCAGATCCCATCCCTGACTCTTCTGCCTGCACGGTTTCTGCTGAATTAGGAGCCCTGGGGCTTCACAAGTACCTTGACTTGAGCCAATCACATACTGAAGTCAGCTCTAGGCCAACCATCATATGCAGGCTCTTGACTGATATGCAGATAAACGAGGTCCAGTTCAACAGTCGCCCCGGGTTTATGGTTGGACTGTCTCAGGTTTGCCTTTGTTTCACTTCAGCTAATGAGCTAACTGTGACTGTTCACAAGTCTTTTTAGTGCCAGGCAGCAATGGGAGGCCAGAAGCAAAGAGTCTCAGTAGAAGCCATTAAGTAATCCTAGAGAGAATATTTTATTTGACAAGTGTGCAAAATACTGTATAGGTTCAGCTGTCAAAGATTTAAGATTTTTACCCTTCCTTCCCAAATTCAGTAAAAAGAAAGTTTGAAAACACTAAAAATACTATGCAACACACTCTCAATTTCCTGGAAATATCTAAGTGTTATTCCAGTGTGACAATGAAACATACACACACAAACAAACAACAACAAAAAAAAAAAAAGCAGAAAAGCAAAGAAAATCCAACCCTCCACCCCAAATACATAAACAGGATTCCAAGCCTGAAATACAAAGAGAAAATGTAATCAAGTCTTAATATCACACTGAAACACAAACACTGGGGCAAGGAACTAGAAAAAACACTGCCAGACTCCTGAAACAGCAAAAATACATGTTTAAGACTAGTAATTCAGTAGTTACCAGGGCACTGATAGCTAAAATGTCCAGACTACTCCTGCTACAGAATAGAGATCCTCACTGAATTGGGGATTTGGTTACCTACTGCCACAAGCATTAAAATACTACTACCTGAATCAAGAAGCCCAACACAAAGAATGAATGTCTTTGCTCCTAGTGATGCTCTTACCAGAAATGTTAACTGTCTAATGGTGCCTTCATGTTATGTTTGCAGTCAGCTGACTACTGTTACAACTCACAGTCTTTTAAGATAATGCCTTTTGAAAGAGTTCATTCATGTATATAGGAAGGCAGAACTGACAAAATGCCTTCACTTCCCTAGTATAAATGGGAAAGAGATAGCATTTAGCATTACTGCTTTGGAAGGACAAAGACAAATGAAGCATAATGTTTTAGTAAAGTGAATACCATGACAGGGCTGGAGGATTGACTAATGCTGTGACATAATGCTTGCTGGGTGAAGAACTGGCTGAAGGGCAGAGCTCAAAGGGTTGTAGTGAATGGGGCCACATCTGGCTGGCGACCGGTGACCAGCGATTGCTCCTCAGGGTTCAATTCTAGGGCCAGTCCTATTCAAAGTATTTATCAACAATCCGGATGCAGGAGTCAAATGCACCATTAGCAAGTTTGCTGATGATGCCAAACTGGGAAGTGCTGCTGACTCTCTTGAGGGACAAGAGGCCTCGCAGAGGGATCTAGACAGATTGGAGCATTGGGCTGTGATCAATGGGATGACATTTAACACGTCCATTTGCCGGATTCTGCACCTAGGACAGAGTAACGCCAGACCCAGGTATAAATTGGGAGAGGAGTGGCTGGAGAGCAGCCCTGCAGAAAGGGGTCTGGGGGTGCTGGTCGACAGCAGCTCAATATGAGCCAGCAGCGTGCCCTGGCAGCCAAGAGGCAAACCACATCCTGGGGGGCATCAAACACAGCATAACCAGCCGGTCCAAAAAGGTGATTATCCCGCTGTGTTCAGCGTTGGCACGGCCTCACCTGGAGTACTGTGTGCTGGGCCCCACCATTTCAGAAGGATGTGAAGGTCCCTGAATGAGACCTCATTGGTCTCTGCAGTTTCCTGAGGAGGGGAAGTGGAGAGGGATGTGCTGAGCTCTTCTCCCTGGGATCCAGTGATAGGATGCGTGGGAATGGTTCAAAGCTGCACCAGGGGATGTTCAGACTGGACATGAGGAAGCATTTCTTCACTGAGAGGATGGTCAGACACTGAAACAGGCTTCCAAGAGAGGCAGTTGATGCCCCAAGCCTGTCAGTGTCTAAGAGGAAGTGATCGTCCCCCTGTACTCATCTGGTGAGCCCACACCTTGAGTACTGTGTTCAGTTTTGGGCCCCTCACTACAAGAAAGACATTGAGGTGCTGGAGTGTGTCCAAAGAAGAGCAATGAAGCTGGTGAAGGATCTAGAGAACAGGTCATATGAGGAGCGGCTGAGGAAACTAGGGTTCTTTAGTGTGGAGAAGAGGAGGCTGAGGGGAGACATTATCACTCTCTACAGCTACCTGAAAGGAGGTTTTAGCCAGGTGGGTGTTGGTCTCTTCTCCCAAGTAACAAGTGACAGGGCAAGAGGAAATGACCTCAAGTTGTGCCAGGGCAGTTTTCGATTGGATCTTAGGATCTTAGGAAAAATTTCTTCACCGAAAGGGTTATTAAGCACTGGAACAGGCTGCCCAGGGAAGCGGTTGAATCACCATCCCTGGAGGTATTTGAAAGACACATAGATGTGATGCTTAGGGACATGGTTTAGTGGTGGACTTGGCAGTGCTAGGTTAACGGTTGGACTCAATGATCTTAAATTCTTTTCAAGTTGAAACAATTCTATGATTCTATGAATAAGAAATTGAATGAAAGTTCACATACAAAATTTTAATCAGGAAGGAGATTAGCATTAAATGGCTATTTTTCCCTTTTAATTAAAAGCATTACTTCTCAGTGTTTTTGTTCCAGCTGAATGAAAGATTGGTAATTCTGAAAATGCTCTGACTTCATTTTTTAATTCTTTCTAGTGCTAAAAGAATGAAGGATTAATAACCAGATTACTCTTTAATCCCCAGTATCTCTGTCAAGAAAGTTACTTGATGCTGCTAAATGTAGCATTTATACACTAACACACCAAGGATTTAGCATGAGTTAAAAACCAGAAGATAAGAAGAGTATTTCTTAATAATGCCATATTTTCAGATGGTGAATTGCTGAATTATGGGGCATGTTGGTATCATACAGTGCACATTATAGAATCCTGACACAAAAGGCACAAGTCAGGAAAATAATCTGACTAAAGCATAGGTGTGGGATCACTGGTAGCTAATGGAAAGTCAATCCTTTTGTCCTTTCTATTACAACAAGGACAACAATGTATAAAATGAAACTGAGTACACCTGAAGCAGTACATCCTAAATATAAAAGCCAGGTCACAACATACACCAGAGAATTGAAAATATAATCCTCACCATTTTAGCCTTTTCCTACTAACAGTAAAAGATTAGAGGAGTGAATGAAAGAGATTCCTCCATCTAATATCCACTGACAGAAACAAGAACAAAACACTGCTCAGCTGTGAAGTATGATTTGTAGCAAACACAAAAAGAAGTGAAAAAAGACATGTGAAAGGTGCAGGTACAGATATTACCAGTGTTACAGATTATATTGCAGTAAACTAGGGTAGCATTGCTTTGGTCATGACGGTCTAGCACCACAGGCAAGACAAGGTTTATCGGGAGACATAATAGCTTTTGTTAGACCAGCTGGTATAATTGAGAAAAGAAGCAGACAGGCTTAAGAAGTTCTGCTGTGCTGTTTCTAATCATAC
Organism: Grus americana; assembly: GCF_028858705.1. Taxonomy (NCBI): domain Eukaryota; kingdom Metazoa; phylum Chordata; class Aves; order Gruiformes; family Gruidae; genus Grus; species Grus americana. Next base: position 113,144,328 of record NC_072852.1, read on the forward strand.
CAGTTGGAGTCTGATGAAAGACCCTACGTCTCTCTACGGTCTTGTCTTGGGAAACTATTAGTCCACCAACTACTGACACATTGAGAACTGTTTCTGAAATTTATCTCCTCCCATATGATCTCAGAGCTTTATCTTATTTAAAAAATATTCCTGGTGTTTATTGAATTACCATGTCCCTGTGTAGATCTGAAACATGAGAACTAGCTTTTTAGAAATGGAATTCTAGTATCTTTTGACACAGGTTCTAGAAGTACAAAGAAAGGTGTACAAACAATGCATCTTTAATGAAAGCATACATAGGGCAGGATTTATCTGAATGTACAAGTTGAAGTTCTCTCTGCTCTTTGCAAAGGTTTTTAAACTCAAATGGAGAACAAATTTTTTCTACTGACCTGCTTTAACTGTTTTAGCACACTTACTTTCAGAAGCAGGCATATTTAATACCAGAGGTATTTGCTGTCACAGAAGCATAAGAGATTCTTGAAGCTGCTCTAAAGCAGAAGCTGTAGAAAATATTAGTAGATAAAGCAGATAAATGAAGCCTCAAGAAAGAATCTCAAGTTATGCAAATCAGTAGTAAAATTACTTTTTAAAAATAAATGCATGCTCTGGAACCAATGCAAAAGTGATGATACACTATTTTACAAGTTGAATTTTTTTTTTAAATGCATATATAATCATAATAATAGTCAACTATGGGCCATAAATAGTATTTCTGTAATATTAACTGAAGGAGAACTAGGTCACTAAATTAAAAATTATCAAGCAACCACAGAAATGGCTGCCTTGAAACAGACATCATGAAAAATAGCAGGCTGTCAGGAAACAAATCTATGATAGCATTTAGGGACATGGCAATAAAATGATAGTATAGCCAAAGCTCACTTATAATTGCCAAATTGAGTTATTCAATTATTGATGCAACAACGGTCACTGACAGTTTATTTTTCCCTCAGCTGTCACACTCTTAACAGAAGTAAGGATGAGGGAGATTGACCTCTGCCATCTCTCTTTGACTCTTCATGTGGTAGGAAGACACTAGCAAAGAATAATTGCAATGTTTTGCACAAGTCATTCAATTAAGGTATCATATGTTTCTGTTTGTTATCCATAGAAAAACATATGTACAGAAGAAGAAGATTGCTGAGGAATTACTTACAGCACCTTTCCTTACTAAGACAGAAAATAATGCTATAACTGCAAATGTTTTTACTATATTCTTCTTTTTTCTGAGATCAAATCATTAGTTAAGTATTTCCAGTTTATATATTGTTTATGGTATCAGTGCCATAAAATATATATTTAACATCAATCACATATATACTTTTTAAAATTTCAACCTGAACTACCAACTTCATGTTAAGTGTGCATAAAAAAAAATTACTTGATCAGAAATCTAGTGTTGATCGCCTTCCTCATTTTTAGCACTGTGGTATCTGTATTTCAGATATTCAATGGAAATAAGGGGTGGGGGGGGAGGATGTTGCTGTCTTTTTAGAATAGCTATGTACCTCATTCTCTATAGCTTCTCATATTAATCAATATTTAAAACTTATAATCTTCACATGCTGTTTGAGTAATGTTAATTACCTAATTCTGTCCTCTTCAGGCGAACTTATCTTTGCATGATTAATACATGGAAGTCAGGCCCATTGTACCCAGAGACTACATACACTCATTATTTGGACATTGTCTCATAAAGCTTTGGAAATGAATTGAAGATTTAAAAAATGAAACATTGATTCCAATGACCTATGTTCAGAATAGTACTGATCAATGACCCAATCAAAGTAGAAAGGATTCAGCAGAAGGAACCCAGTGCCTACAGTATTCATTGCCTTGCTGGATCAATATCTGAACCATCCGTTAAAGTCCAGTACTGGTAGGTAGAAATTGCAAGTCATTATAATCTGAAGGCTATTTGATGAGTGATATGGAGCCGATAGAAAATCTCAGTGCCCAGTAGCTGTGTTACAAGTATCTATATAACAAAAGTCATCATCACAATTGGCATTTCCACAGCTATTCCAAGACAGATATTAGCTAAGAATGAAATATACTGATGCTGGAGGCTTTTAGCTGCAGCAGATAGTTTTTCCTTTAAAATTCCCATGTCACTGTGATTAACATGGTTTCATCCCTGATCAATCTAGTATAAAATGATTGATGTTACATTAGCTACTAGAATGTCTAAATCTACTTGTTCTTAATGCTTTACTCTCACAAGGTGATCCTTATGTGAACAAAAAGAAAAATCAATCAGATAGCATGGAAAATCACTAGTCATTTCTATCCGTGATGAAACTTCCTTGGGAGACACAAAAACGATAATTTTCAGTCATTTCTGAATACGAAATTTGCTCACAAAAGCTATATAATGTTCTGTCCTCATGAAGGATCTTCAAAAGCACGTATGGAACTGACACTAACACCAACTATTGATTATTAGATTATAGAATGTGCATCTGTTTTGTCACTTCAAATATTTATGCTATGTGATTTTACTGCAGAGTGAATCATTGCCTGATTTCCACAAAGTTTAAATATTGCAGCACAAAAGTATTCACACTTTTCCTTACAAATCAAGAGAAAGGATAACAGTAATGACAACCAACATGGCCAACACCATATGAATATTTACCCAGATTGAAGACTGTATGAATTTCAGCCATTTGATGTTTAGTGCCTTAAAAAATTATGAAAAAAACCCAACTGGCTGGGCCCAAAGAGTTGTGGTAAATGGAATTAAATCCAGTTGGTGGCTGGTCACAAGTGGTGTTCCCCAGGTCTCAGTATTGGGGCCAGTTTTCTTCAATATCTTTATCAGTGATCTGGACAAGGGGATTGAGTGCACTTTCATTAAGTTTGCAGATGACACCAAGTTGTGCGGGACTGTTGACCTGCTTGAGGGTAGGAAGGCTCTACAGAGGGATCTGAACAGACTGGATCGATGGGCTGAGGCCAACTGTATGAGGTTCAGCAAGGCCAAGTGCTGGGTCCTGCACTCAGGTCACAACAACCCCATGCAACACTACAGGCTTGGGGAAGAGTGGCTGGAAAGCTGCCTGGTGGAAAAAGACCTGGGGGTGTTGGTCAACAGCAGACTGAATATGAGCCAGAAATGTGCCCAGGTGGCCAAGAAGGCCAACAGCATCCTGGCTTCTATCAGAAACAGTGTGGCCACCAGGACTAGGGAAGTGATCGTCCCTTTGGCAATTGGCCGTGGTGAGGCCACACCTTGAGTACTGTGTTCAGTTTTGGGCCCCTCACTACAAGAAAAACATTGAAGTGCTGGAGTGTGTCCAAAGAAGAGCAATGAAGCTGGTGAAGGATCTAGAGAACAGGTCATATGAGGAGCGGCTGAGGAAACTAGGGTTCTTTAGTGTGGAGAAGAGGAGGCTGAGGGGAGACATTATCACTCTCTACAGCTACCTGAAAGGAGGTTTTAGCCAGGTGGGTGTTGGTCTCTTCTCCCAAGTAACAAGTGACAGGGCAAGAGGAAATGACCTCAAGTTGTGCCAGGGCAGTTTTCGATTGGATCTTAGGAAAAATTTCTTCACCGAAAGGGTTATTAAGCACTGGAACAGGCTGCCCAGGGAAGTGGTTGAGTCACCATCCCTGGATGTATTTAAAGGACACATAGATGTGATGCTTAGGGACATGGTTTAGTGGTGGACTTGGCAGTGTTAGGTTAACGGTTGGACTCGATGATCTTAAAGGTCTTTTCCAACCACAACCACTCTATAATTCTACGATTCTATGATTATTTTTTAATAGTTCATATCCCAGTTCATTAGAAACTATTTTATCCATGACCTGTAGTAATTTATCCTGTCTTCTGATGCTCAGGTTTTCTGAAAACTGCAAATACCAACAGCAGTTGCAGAAAGATTGGCTGTTCATTAGCTGGTGGAATAGGTTTCAAGTCTTCATAGGAAACCATGATGCTTTTAGAGTGGGGTACAAAGATTATAGCTGCATACAGTTAAAAAAAAAAAAAAAAAAGAAAATTAAGTGGTAAGAACATTTCAACCACTGTATACATTGTGCATTTCATACAAACTTGACAAATCCCATTAGATGATAGATATATAGTCAGTTGAAATATGGTTATCAAATACCAAACAAAATAAAACCGTTGCATCTGTCAAATCTCCAAGACTTCCTCAGACAGTGGATTTTCAAATTCAGAATCCTTGTGGAACAATGTTCACATTACTGAGGTTTTGTATGGAGAACAGCTTTGTATTAGTTTTTCTGTTCAGAGTTTCAAACCAGTTCAGATATTTAAAAAGAACTAAAACAGACTTGGGAAAAAATACAATTAAAGCATGAGCACATAAGACCTACAAGAATAGAGCAGTATTCTCTTTTTTTTTTAGTAGTTAAGAAAGGAGGGGAAATAAAAGTGTACTAGAGCAACTTGCATTCAGAAAAAAAACCCCTCCTTCACCAAAATTTGGATAACAACAAGATACTTGTAGGTGTTAACAGTTAAATAGCTAATAGTTTGCCATGCAATACAGTTTGGATGAGGGATTTTGCTAAAAAAATGTACAGATGCCTGGAACATACATTCATCTTTTGTTTTTATGGGATTAGGTAGATGGGAGGGTGCAACACAGCCCAGGTAATACCAAAATATACAACTAAGTTGAGAACATAAAATGAGGTAACACAGAAGAAAAGATTCTGAATTCTAGAAGACTGAAGATATATGTACATCTAATATGTTGCCAGGCACTAGAAGTGTCAGATGTAGTGATTCAACAGCCTATATGGCTAATGCACACTTTTGGAGAGGTGTTCCTTAATATTTTATATTTCAAAAGCTAACAAGATTCACATATGATCTTATTAAACCACATAGTTCCAGTATAACTTCTACCCCTAAAAAGGAAATCACACAGGAAAGCTTCTCTTTTGTCATTGTAAATCTCAGCCATCATGAGCATCTCAGTCTAGAATTACCCAACCAGAGGCTCTGCTGAGAGCTTAAAAAATTACAAGTTTTCAGATGTCTTTCATTATTCTAAGCACCTTCTCTTCTGCTTTGGAATTTTTGGGGTACCCCACATTGGTTATCTAAGTCTTGGCTAATTTTCCAGTTCAAATTTTTCTTTGATAAAGTTATGCATAGGAATTGAATTGAACACTTTCACATTAAGGCTCTAAACTGAAAATACTGGAAAGTAGTATTCTAAATGTCAGCTTAGTAAATTTTGCAACATTCATTTCTATTTTAGCCATGAGCTGTGTTTTCTGATTATAGTGGTAAGCCTGTCTCCATACTTTGCCAAAGTATTTTCAAACTTGCTATGGCAAATGTTGTTTCATAAAAACAAAACAAAACAAAACAAAACAAAAAACAAAACAATCATGATGCATGTAGTTCTGAAGAATCAGTCTTAGCAGAGATTATAGATTCCATAAACCATCTTGGCACAAAAGATGATTACCAAGCAACTACTAAAGATTTTGTTATTTCTAGAAAATGTCAAGCATCATTTTTTCCTGAAGGGACAGAACGTTCTTGGTTATTTTCTCCCTTTTTCTCTTCCATCTAAAGTTGCCTCTTGATCGCAAGGAAGCAAAAGGATCACAAGGAATAGCAAAAATCCTGACTACAAACTGTTTACTCCTACTGCTTAAACTGGTCATAAGCAGAAAAAATATTTACGAATCAAGAATAAAAAATTCTGAACATGCAAGGTAACTTTTAATCTAAATGGTAGAACAGTAATAAGCATAAGTGTCTAATCTGCATACCACTTAAAACTGTAAGTTGATTGAGAGAGAATTAAAGATGTACAAAAATCTTAAACAGCACAGTTTAAAATCAGTAATAAATCTGATAGGGAACAGATGATAGAAATATGAAACATAAAAAGAACAAATACAGAGTAAACATCAAGAAGGACTTCTAATGCAGTTGGCTAACATTCTTTTGGATGGCCTAAAGGCTAAGTTTTGTGAGAGAAATGTAGCAATGCAATCAAGTAGGAATTAGAAGGAAATGATGTATCAAAATGGATAAACCTCAGTAGACTAAATAGCACTCATACCTAATCATTTTTCCACCATTATGAATTGGAAATTCAATATATAAAAAGGCAAACTCACCTTCACAAAATTCCAGAATTCTGGATTTCTTTTGCCTATTATCTCACTACACGAAATAGATTCTGTTGATTAGCTTTCAAATGTCTTTAAAAGATGCAAATACTGAGTTTGAAAGCAAAACTGTGTGCTGCAACAACAAATACAGTTACACTATATATAAATAGGAGTGCAAGAAAAGGGAGAACGCTCATGAAGTTCCAGGTAGTGCAACATATAAAGGACGATGTGTGCTAGCATGCATACATATACATACACCAAATTTTTAGACAGTGAGCTTACTTAAAATTCCTTTTTCTTTAAAACTGAGGCTGTCAGGGAGAATAAATTATGAAATTCCCTCCAGAGCATATGGTGTCTTCGTGTTGTTGCTATCAGTCACTGAAGGGGACCACTGAGATAAACTAGCTTTTGAAATTACTCTATTCAGTGAAACCAAATCAAAGTTCCATTTCCAACTATCGTTGACAAATTTGTATATATGCTATAATAATCTCAGATTTCATTGTGTAATGATTGTAGAAAAATGCTAGCTTTATCCCCACTTCAAGACTATGTGCTTTAAAGTATGAATTTTGAATAGAATGGTACTTCTTTCCTAATTTTAGCTGCCAAGAATTATTGCTGGTGTATTAGTTCCTGCTATAGAACTCACATTAAATTTTAAACAAAGTCTAAGTTTGAATGACAAGGATATTTAAATTTGCATTGGCTTTAATGTTACAATTACATGTGGCCAGCAATTTTCACTGGAAAAAAATAAAATAATAAGTAGAAAAATTATTTCTAACAAAATTATCCCTAACAAATTAATTAAAAAGTTTCCATTACCAACAGGTAATGGTAGCAATTCATAATTAGGCAGTTTGACCTTATTTAGATATCATCTTATGATGCATATAACATAGTTTCTTCCAATTCAATAAACAGATCATTATTATATCATTATAGTTATCAAATGGAGGATTTTTAATGAAAATCTTGTAAAAACTCTCAGTATAAGTATCTTTTATTTATCAGTAAAATATAGAACTTTCCACTTTTTATACCTGAGGACCTTTTGTTGAAGGCTGTAATGGTCTGAAAACTGAAATGACTATTACAGTTCAGAAATGAAAGATCCACTATTCCAGTACGGAAAGGAGATTATAGATGAAGAAAAATTAAGGCCTTGTTCCAGAGGAACTCTACTTAAAGAAAAAGGGGCATGACTTCCAGCTAGCTTGCAAATATGTACACAGTCCCATAAGAATTGCTTTGACAAAAAAAAAAAAAACCCAAAAAAACAATCTGTAGAATTTTCTTGAAAAATCTAACACAGTAACATTAAATCCAGACAAATTAGTAAATAAACATGACATTTTCATTTGAAGATAAACTAATGACATACTTTGGACCTCACTATTTCTAATTGTGAGCAAGAATTTCACTGACTACCAATTTTTATTTTTTTTAGGGTGGTCGATACTGTATGTTCCTTTATAATTTCATTTTAAATATATGCTTCTTGAATAAAGAACAGACTTTTATAAAGTATTTTGTCTACTTACTGTTTAACATTAATTCCACTATTTTTCTTCTATTTCCTTTCTTCCAACTAATTTTGTAAAGAAATATGCCAAACACTGTTATCTTGCTCCTAGAAAATGTACAAAATTAAAGTTTAACTGATAGCACTTTTTGGATATACTCAATGCCTAAGTACTTGCAAAATTAATCTGAATTAATCATTACCTAAAGACATTAATCTACAGGCTCAGTACATAAAAATACCTTTAATCTGTAAAGCCATGCATGAGAAAATTCGGAAATGTTCATTAACAGCTTTCATCTAATTTGGTTCCTTCCTATACAATGAGGAATCAAACACTATATTCACTAAGTTTTCCTGTCATGGTTTAACCCCAGCTGGTAACTAAGCACCACACAGCTGGTTGGTAACCCCTGCCTTCCCAAAGAGGATGGGGAGGAGAATGGAAAAAAAAAATCTCATGGGTTGAGATAAAGACAGTTTAATCAGACAACAACAGAAAAGAATAATAATAACAACAGTAATAACAGTAATAGCAGTAATAGAAATTATACAAGTGATGCACAAATGCAATTGCTCACCACATGCAAAAGGAAAAAACCCAAACCCAATGCCTAGTCTGTTTCTGAGCAGTGATCCCGCCTCCCAGCTCGCTTCCCCAGTTCTGTCGGGATCATGACGTTCCGTGGCAGGGAACATCCCTCTGGCCAGCCTGGGCCAGCTGTCCTGGCTGTGCTCTCCCAGCTCCTTGTGCACCTGGCAGGGCACGGTGAGAAGCTGAAAAGTCCTTGACTTAGTGTAGGCACTGCAACTACCCAGCAACGACCGTGTGCTATCAACATTATTCTCATACTAAATCCAAAACACAGCACTATACTGGCTACTAGAAATAAAATTAACTTTATCTCAGCCAAAACCAGGACACAAGCAGCTGCTCGCTTACCCCTCCTCCCCCCACAGTGGGATGTGGAGAAGAATCAGAAGAAAAAGGTAAAACTCATGGGCTGGGGACAAGGACAGTTTAATAGGACAGCAAAGGAAGAGGAAAATAACAACACTACTAATAAAAGAATACACAAAGCAAGTGATACACAACGCAATTTGATCACTGCCTGGAACCCGATGCCCAGCCCATCCCTGAGCAGTGATTCCTCCTCCCTGCCCCCTTATATACTGAGTATGACATCATATGGTGTGGAATATCCCTTTGGCTACTTTGGGTCAGCTGTCCTGGCTGTGTCCCCTCCCAGTTTCTTGTGAAAATTAACTCTATCCCAGCCAAAACCAAGAAAATTTCCACATAATTCACCATTATGATGTAAGGGTAATCACTCACATACACAAGGACAGAGTCTTTCAGTCAATGCAAACCCTGCCATTTTCTAAATTTCAAGTGCTTCAGTTTGCAAGTCTCATTATAAACACAGAATGAAGGCTTCCTTCATTCTGTTCCATTGTTTCATTAAGGAAAATGTAACTTATATTCAGCATAACACTTTTCACAACAACAAGATGACTCGACCCATTTCACCACTGGATCGCAAAAGTCTATTCTTTACAAGAATGGCTGTCAGAGGCAGTGAAAGATTTTGCCACAGCAAGTAATGAGTTAGATCACGAGATGCTACATTTTAAGATATATGGGATGATCATTAGGATGTGGTCCTGTTTGGTCAATGAAGTAGAGGAAAAGGGGATTTTCTTGTCCCAGCGCATTAAAAAAAAGAGTTACAGAAGGAAATCATGGCTAAAGTGGAAGTTGTGAAGAGAATCCAAGCTGTCTCCCTCAGTTCTCCTATCGCAAATGGTGCAGCTTTCTCAAGGCAGCACTTCCTTCCACTGCTGCACAACATATACTGAAATGCAAAACTGCTCAAGCAATTTATTTCATTTTTCAGCAAAATCCCACTGAGTCTAAGAGTGAACAAATTATTTTGGCAACTTCTGTGTCTTTTTACCTGGAGAGAAAGAAGAGAGCATTTTCGAATGTACTGAACTCAGGTTAGCTGATTTTTAATTTCATGGAACACAGAAGAAGTAATTTTATGTCAGAGATGTGCTTCTGATAAATGTCAGACACTAATACAAAGAAGGTGATTATATTCTTTAACAACACAGTTCAAATAATTATAAATAAGATGAAGTCGTTATAAAACTACATATTACAAGTAAATACTAGCTCTTTCTACATTACTTTGCCACCAAGATTGATTAAGCATAGAATTATTTTAGAGATGAAATACTAATTTGTATTAATAAGTCAGGCAAACTTATATTATATTGCTTTGAAATTTCTTTGCAAATTATTTACAAATGTCTAACAACTACAAGTTGAAGTTATGCTAGTGTAATAATTTGCTATCTTATTCATGCAGAAGACAATTATTAATGACTTCCATTACTGCAGATAAAATGCATAAAGTCAATCTTATTGATGAATTTGAATGTACTCATTTTCCAAGTTTAAGTTATCACATATAAAAGTGAGGGATAATTTAAAATTTGTTAACAGAAATATGCTTCAGAGTATGAATATTTAAAATTACAAGAGGATTATAACATTGCAGAGACAATAGATGCTTTCTAAACACCTGGTTATTATATTTTTTCACTGTCTCATTAATCCAAATGTGGGAGCAGTGTTGGGGTTTTTTTTATTATAAATGTTTGCTTACTGTATGAGACCTTTCCTAGTTCTTCATCTTGAATATCATGTCTATTACCTGAAGCATGTGTTTCTGTACTTCATCAGAAACCTCAACGTTACATAGTCAACCACCACTCTAACAACACCCAAATAGAGGGGTATTTTTTTTCCAAAATAGGGGAAAACCATGTATAGCTTTCTCAATTCAACTCCATCCAGTTTAAGTGAAGCTGTTCTTTTTCAAATCTGAAAGAAGACATTTCTGACTGAGTTTCTGAGGTCAAACAGACTTTTTGTTTTCCCAACGTGTCACAAAGAGAATTGATTTTGCTCTGTATTTGTCTGTAACTGATTTTAACATTGACTTTAGAGGGCCAATACTTTCTCTGAACAACTTTCAGATTCTTGGATCATTGAACTTTGAATCATTGACCTTTGGGCCCCATGTCTACCTCACGCTAGATTAGATATATCTACAACTGGTACAAAATGAACACGAATAATCTGGGGTGTTTTCTTTAATTGCTCTATAATTTAGGTACTTAAATAAATTTTGCAGGAAGATGAATTGACATATTTCTACACAACTGTGAAAACTGAAATCAAAATGCATATTGAGAAAGGCCTTTTTCTCATTAAAGAGAATACTTTTTTAAAAAAACATGTATGCAAATAGGGACTTTTTAAAGTTTGATTTGATGGCTATTGTTTTGGGTAGTAATTACAATCATACATAATTCATATTCATGGCTCTTAAGAAAACTGAAGAAAAATGAAAGGAAGATTTTTTTTTTCAACTGAAATTACTTTCAGGAATAAATATAATATTGCTAAGTTTAGCTTTGATTGTCCCAGGGTGCCTAAGAATTCATTGCAATCAAATAGACAACCTTTAATCCCAGTGCTTAAAGTAAATTCAGTCCTCTGTGTGGAACATGCCAAATACATAACAGGTCTTTTTATGTACCTGTTCTTCCTTCTAAGTATGACTTTTCAGTATTAAGCACATATGACTATTTTTTAAGTTTAGTTTCAGAAAATATTATTTTCAAGAATTACCTATGTGAGCCTTATTCATATACTTAAAATTGGCGCTTAAGCCTATTTAGTGTTGAACATCAAATAACCTCAAACATAACTGACTTGGGAGCTCAGTTCTCCATTTATTCCATGTTGGAAATTGTTTTCCTTACTCTGTCAAAAATCAGAACATGCATAGTGGCAAATATTACACATAACATTTGTCTTTCTACATTGTTATTTAACAGCCTGCCACATGTTTTGAAAATTGAAAGAACTGGTTTTGCAGAGATCCTGGAGTAAAGGTTCAGATCTTTCAAAAATTTGTGTGGCTCCTTTAGCATCTTTTCCTCATTTGCAAATAATCATGCCTGGTTCCATGCTTAAGGGGGAAAATAAAAATTAAGTTAAGTTGGTGACTTGAAAGAGCACCCTAAATATTATATAACTACTTACTAATAAATAAAAGAATGGTAGAGTCAAATGTGTCGCATAAATTATGATTTTGAGGGATGTTTTTAATTTGGAACTATATTACATGCATTTTACTGCTCTTCATGTTCTTCAAGGTTATTTGAAAATGACTAGTTGTCATAGCAACTCAACTTTCACAAACTCTGGCCTAATTTTCCATTAGCAGTATTAGGAGTCTAGCATGGAATCTGTATCAAGGAATGACTCAGGTACAAAATTTCCAAACACAAAGGTCTGAATTCTAAGCAAACCTTTGACTTCTATAAAATTCAAAATGTGAGGCAAAAATAGTATTGCATTGCCTTGTCATTTGATTTTAGTATTATCACAGGCTGTTCTGAGTCTTATTTCAAGTCTGTTTTTTCTGCAACTAAAAGCTCTGAATCAAGAACCCAAACCTTAAAAGGAAAGAAAGAACATTCACAAATCAAAGAAGGCTCTATCAAAGCAAAACATGCATGTGTTTAACATGTAAAGTGATTAAAACAAACACCACAGCATTTAAAACTTACAGAGGAAACCACAGATGGTTATTACATCAAGTGTTGTGATAACCCTCCTTAGAGAGTTCTCTTTGGAGAAAATAAAAATTAGAAAACTTAGAAAATGCCTCTCCTACTCCCCACATCTTCTCCCACTGTTTTAACGCCAGAAGGACACTTTTTAAGAAAATACGTTATTTAGTTATGTAATTATCTGGACTTTATAAAGAGGCACCTTTTCAACATAGGAACAAGCAGTTGCTTATGATAAATGATGACATTTTGCTTTTCCATAATACAATGTTTTTTCTCTAAAAATCTAACATGGTCTCCATTTTCTTCATCTATATACTTTTTATCAACAGTACACTTCTTTCCCTCGTTTACATTCACTCCTTTGTGCTAGTCAGCAAGATTGTTGGGTGAATTCTTCTTAAATGAGCAGTCGTTTGATTTTACATTTGAGCATTTTGCTGCAATTTTCCTGCCCAAAAGAAGATTCAAGTGAGCTAGCTACCCTGTAAGTTCAACTCAGAACAACAGAGAAATAAATTAATTAGATCACTATTGTCACAGGTAATATAATGCTATGTTAAACTAAAAGAACTCTTAAAAAAAATCAACAAAGGTCACAACAAGATTAAGTCACAAGAAGATTAAGAACCATAAATTTGTTTACATGTTGCCTATTTTTATGAGAAGCACTGAATAAGTAGTTGCATTGTACAACTGATATCATAACTGGGAAAAAAAAAAATATCCTGAAGTTACTGACTGCTGAGGCAAAATTTTAGCGATGAAATAAGTCCTCCTCAGCTATACTCAAGTGAATTTTGGGTATACCCAAAATAGTTTTTTGGGTAAACCCAACTAGTTTAAAATGGATATATAACTCATTGCAGGAGTTAGAAATTTCTGCAGACAGCCAATTAATCAAATAGAAGACCGATTTACATTTCTCAAAACATTCTCCCAAGAGAATAGAATGCATCTTATTGAAAAACAAAGGTTTACTTTTTTCATAAGTGCTTATGTATTTTGTAAGAAAGAAACTCTTTACTGTTTAGTATTTCCACTCCAGATCTGCGTTGTCAAATTAAGAGATGTATAAATGTTAGCCTAGTCTCTATACACTGACTACCTCAATCCTGTATGAACAAAAGGATCACCACCATTCCCAAGAAATAAAATCTCACAAATACATGAAATGTCGTACTCAAAAGAGCAGTCTTGTCTTCTCCCATAACATATAGAGCATTTCTAGTTATTTTTGTTGTTGTTTCTAGGGAAGCAGCACCAGGGATCCTAGGAAAGAGTGGCTGTCACTGTGGTCACCAGCCCACCCATCCAGACAACTTCTTCTGTAGATGGACAGCTGAGAGAGCCAAAGGGGAAAGGGCAGTCTTTGTCTCTGACCGCTTCTATCACATTCATGTGAAACGCTGAGAGGCTCCAACGAGAAGCTGATTCAGAAGTAGTAAGAAGATGTTAACTTTCTCTTGATGATATATGATGAAACACTGACATCTTTCCTATCTGAACAAAAGCACTGAATTGTTGTTTATTTTTTTTGAAATAAGCATTTTATATAATCCTTTCTGAGGAAAAAATTGGCTCCAAATCAGTGGAGGAACTGAAATGATGGTACTACTTCAGTTAACTTATGTTGCTGTTTCTTTGGATTAGCCCAAGAAAAGAGGGCTTTGACAAGAACTAAGTAAGCATTGCAGTTAATTTCATATTACTAAAAAAAATATTGCTGTATTGTAGGTGCCTGGTAAATTAGTAGAGACAAACCAAAACCACAGGTAAGTGTTACGCATGCTGAGGTAAGTGCACTGGTTTTGATGAACTGTTAAATTTAGAAAACCATGCAACCTGGTGCACAGAATTGAAGTCCACCAGTTTTTAAATTTAACTCAAACACTTAAATAAACACTGTATTGCATGTGATTCAGAATCTACAGGAATATAATCTAGGTAGGACTCTTCTGCTAAGTTTAAGCAAATCTGTAACATTCCTGTGGTTGACAAACGAGTAGCACACATTCCCTGAGACTATAATATGTGTGGTTTTCCTTCTGAGTGTGTAATGGCCATCCATTAAATGACAAAGCAACAATAAACGTGGAAATAGCTAATAACTCTTAGTGACCTCAGAAGCAAGGCACTCAGATGAGTATATACTTTGTCCTTAACTAGATGTATTCCTGGTGTAATATAGCTACACGGAAACTTTACTTATTTATAGCAGAAAGTAACTACAAGGCAATAAGGTGATATAGAGAAGCAAGACAAAATACGGGAAAGAGACAAAGAAACTTTTAAGGTAAGCTTTGAAGACAGCACATCAGGAGGGAATTTTTGATAAATTAGGGACATTAGATGAAAGGAACAAAACACATTAAAAATATAAAGACAGCAAAAAATTATATTTCCAAACTTTTTTCTAGTCAGGTGTTTTCAGAAACAGAGTTCTTTCAAAACAATACATGATAAATACCTGAATTAAACAAACGCATAACATACATAGTAAATTAGAAATAAAAATTTTTAAAACACTTGTGATAGACCACAATTCTCAAGTCAGAATGTCAAATGTATACCTTTAATTATGTATTCAGAAACATCAATGAGAAGCTTGAATGTCAGGACAGCTGAAATATGGACATAGCTGAAATATGAACATAGCAGTAGAATTCAGCAAATGCATTTTAAAATACAGACCCAACAAATACTATGCCAAACACTCGCCAGTACAAAACACTTTCATAAACTATTGAACAAACTTGTATCACAAACATTTCATTAAAAATAACAGATTTATCTGCAACTACAGTGTTGAATGTATAAAGTTTAAATATCTCTTTTTAAAAAAATTACTGTGAGTCATTAACTTTCCTAAGCAACATCTGCTGATTGAATGATAACATACAGAACAGTTAATATGATAAATATGTGTATTGGGTTTGCATAGCAAGGTTTTGGTAATGGGGGGGCTACAGGGGTGGCTTCTGTGAGAAGCTGCTAGAAGCTTCCCCCATGTCTGACAGAGCCAATGCCAGCTGGCTCCAAGACGGACCCGCCACTGGCCAAGGCCAAACCCATCAGTGATGGTGGTAGCGCCTCTGGGGTAACATAGTTAAGGGAAAAAAACCCTGCTATACAACAGCAACTGCAGCGGGAGAGAGGACTGAGAAGATGTGAGAGGAACAACTCTGCAGACACCAAGGTCAGTGCAGAAGGAGGGGGAGGAGGTGCTCCAGGCACCGGAGCAGAGATTCTCCTGCAGCCCCTGGAGAAGACCATGGTGAAGCAGGCTGTCCCCCTGCAGCCCATGGAGGAGGATGGTGGAGCAGATATCCACCTGCAGCCTGTGGAAGACCCCACGCTGGAGCAGGTGGATGCACCCAAAGGAGGCTGTGACCCTGTGGGAAGGCCACACTGGAGCAGGCTCCTGGCAGGACCTGTGGCCCTGTGGAGAGAGAAAGGAGCCCAGGCTGGAGCAGGTTTGCTGGCAGGACTTGTGACCCCGTGGGAGGGACCCACGCTGGAGCAGTTCATGAAAAAAATGCAGCCCATGGGAAGGACTCACGTTGGAGAAGCTGGTGGAGAACTGTCTCCCGTGGGAGTGGCCCCATGCTGGAGCAGGGGCAGAGTGTGAGGAGTCCTCCCCCTGAGGAGGAAGGAGCGGCAGAGACAACATGTGATGAACCAACCACAAACCCTATTCCCCGTCCCCCTGTGCTGCTGAGGGGAGGAGGTAGAGAAATCGGGAGTGAAGTTGAGCCCGGGAAGAAAGGAGGGGTGGAGGAAAGTGTTTTAAGATTTGGTTTTATTTCTCATTACTCAACTCTGATTTGATTGGTAATAAATTAAATTAATTTTCCCTGAATTGAGTATGTTTTGCCTGTGACAGTAATTGGTGAATGATCTCCCTGTCCTTATTTCGACGGATGAGTCTTTTGTTATATTTTTCTCCCTCCTGTCCAGCTGTTGTGGTTTAACTCAGCAGGCAGCTAAAACAACCACACAGCCATTCACTCACTCCCTCCCCCCTCAGTGGGATGGGGGAGAGAATCGAGGAAAAAAAGGTAAAAGTTGTGGGTTGAGATAAAGAACGTTTAATAGGACAGAAGAGCAAGATAAGAATAAGAATATACAAAACAAGTGATGCACAGCACAATTGCTCACCACCTGCAGACCACCAATGCCCAGCTAGTTTCTGAGCTGCAGTCTAAACCCCTGGCCAGCATCCTCCAATTTATATACTGAGCATGACATCATATGTCATGCAATATCCCTTTGGCCAGTTTGGGTCAGCTGGTCCTGGCTGTGTCCTCTCCCAGCTGCTTGTGCATCCCCACTAGCAGGGCTGTATGAGAAGCCAAAAAGTCCTTGACTTGGTATAAACATTGCCTAGCAACAAAACATCAGTGTGTTATCAACAGTATTGTCATCCTAAATCCAAAACACAGCATCATACCAGCTTCTAGGAAGAAAATTCACTTTATCCTACCCGAAACCAGGACATTAGCTGAGGTGGAGGAGTAATAAAGAGGCTTTGGTGGGCACTTGGCGACCAGACAGGGTTAACCCACCACAATATGTAACAAAGTAAACATAAAAGCTATTCATAGATAGAAAATCAAACAAAATTTCCCAGATTATATTAAAAAAAATAAAAATATCAGTTGACTAGGTACTTTCTGGGAATATTTCACATGGATTTCCTTGGACTAACAATTCAATATTCTCCAACACTGTGGTTTATTTTTATTCCATTTAGGAACAGATAATTTTTGGCATTGAACAAATATATGATCTTATTATATAATACATATAACATAGGAATAATGTAAAATCAGGAGTGGATTAATGTAAAATTAATGGTTTTCCCTCAGTTTTTTTCTCTAAGTCTTGTTGACAAGAAGTTGGATGGTTCAGATTGCTGTGTATCTGAACACTTATTTAGATGATCTTTCATCACCGATGATATTTCCACCCAACTTTCTCCTAGTGACAATTGGATCAAAAAATGTTTATGAGTATCTTTATGTTCAATCAACTAAGCATAAGGAGTGTAATCTTATTCCCAAGAACTTCATTGACTCCAGCATTGACAATTCACAATGCAAGTATTGTACTCATGAATTCAGCATGCTCATGCATTTAACTATTTAATCCTGAAGTTACTTAGGCAGAATGGGCAGAATGTACTTGTGCAGCTTTATATTCTTGTATGTTGCACTAGGATAGCATTTATACTCACTTTTCTCAGTTATCCTAACATTTTCTCATAATTTCTTAAAAAGGCTCCCACTCCACCCTAATATTTTATGGAGTTTATTTAATAATGCATCAATGTACCCTAATGTATTTTTCATTTACTGGAATGGCTATATGGAAACATTGGGAAGCAAAAAAGAAGGGGTTTAAATAGGCACAAGCAAAGCAAAGAACAAGCTATTACATATTCCCTCATATTTGTGGAAGAAAAAGACAGATCCCTTGGTAATTCCAGTCTAAACGTGAGAACTCATTAAATCTTCAATGAGCAATTGTTATGGTAAGAACTTTGCATCAATAATTAAATCAATTTGTGATTTAAGAGAAAAAATAAACTGAATTTTAATGTATTGTGTATATATTTAACAATGGCTAACGGAGACAGATGTTAGTAGATAACATAACAGATGCTAAATGATTCTGGTTTTTTACAAGACATTTATAAAAGACAAACAAAATTAAATGTCAGAATGATAGAGCTACTCTCAGTTCAGAGATACAAGCCTCCCTAAACTCATTAAACTGGAAACAACAGCCAGAACAGGTGTTCATATAAGTGGGATTTAAGTTTACATTATTGAAAAAAATAGTACTTTTTCACATACACAGATGTTCCAATATGTCTGCTGTTTTCATCTTAAAACTCATATATGTATTACATTCTGTGGGATATTTTATACTAGACCATTTACCTCAATCTGTAAGTAGTTAATGTTCCAGCTTCTTTATTTTAGGCATTTATTTAGATATTAAGTTCGAAACTATAAATGTGCCATAAGTAATAACACCTCCCTCACCCCAATGGTGGATAAGAAAATTATAAATAATATTGAGGAGAAAAAATGCATCTACAGTTACTCCTGATCTATACAACAGTACTGTAATCATGCTGATTGCGCAGACTGAACACAAATATATCAAGGGTAGAAAAATTAGAAACTAAGTGATTGGGGGAAGGGGGAGAGACCAAATAATTAATGGTAGGACTAACATGTTTTATAATGTTAATTTTTTTCCACTACAAGAGAGCTAAAAGTATGGTCTCATCATAGATTCAAACAGGTCTTCAGTTTCTGCTCTGTTCCGTAGATCTCATTCTGTAATTTTAGGCCCAAATATCCCATAAAATAAAAAAACCTCTAGGTTAGAGAGTACATCAAGTGATCATCTGCCCCTACACTGAGACATAGACACATGTATCTTGGTAATTGATTAAGTTTTTTTTATAGCAAAGGAAATTTTTCTTAACAATATGTGGGTTATATATGTCAGCAGCTCAGCTGGATCTAACACCCAAAGATTTTTTTTTTTAATTAAATAAACCATTTTTATTTTAATTACTCATGCCAGGTTAATATTAGAACACAAAAGAGGTTTGTTAGTGCCTGAGAACTAAAAAAGAATGGTGCAAAAAGCAAAAGATGAACTGAAAAAAATTATTACACAAAATAGTTTATATTTACTATAGCTAATGAATCTACATTGGCAATTCAATTTTTAGTTGACTAATAGTATCTAGTTTAAATTTACCTTACAGTTTAAAAGATTTTTTTGTAGTTAAAAATAAATAAAATATGGAAAAAACTTTAAAACATATATTGGCTGCTTGAAACCAGGAAATTTTGCTTAGATGCTACAGTAAAACCCCTGCAATTTCTAGTTCCCAAAATTTAACATTTTTCCTGACCAAAAGGGTAGTTTGGATCAGAAACATTTTTCAGGTGCGAAACAAAATTTCAAAAGAGAAAAAATATTTCTGTTATCTAGGCAGTTATGACACTCACCTATACTTACAGAAAGAATTTTTAAAATTATATTTTGAAAATATTTTTTAAAAAATTAACTCATGTTTCCCATATCCCAGTAAACCATCAGAAGAACACTTGGGAGTAAGCTTCTCTTTTATTCTTGACCTGTTCTATCTTGTTTAAATAATGTAATATTAACTGCTCCTCAGATTGGGTAGCTGTATCACGTAATGATTTAAAGTTCATCTGTAATAGAGGAAACTTGATCTCAAGATTTGATAAGTCTCTCACATGAGCATACACAGCATATACTCACTCACTGAACAGTCTTATGCTCTTCCTTGTACAAAACAGGATTTCCTCAACCTATTTAGATGAAAAAACTCCTCTACAGCTTATTTACTATAAAGTCTAAGCATTCATTTGAACAATGATGGATCCATTTATAACACTTACCTTTCAGGTGAAAGTTGTAAGTTAAAGTACAGAAATCTGTAAATCTGATATTAATGCTTGTGTGGTATGCGGATAAAATGGAGGACCTTAAGTTCAAATTTTTAAAAGCTCTCAACGTACTTAGATGTCTGAGCCTGGTTTAAGGTTCACAGGACTTGGAAGTTTTTGAAAAATGGGAGAGCACTTATGTCTTTGAAAAATGTATGGTCAATAAAGAGAGCTGTCATTTGAATACAGGCCAAAGACAATAGATTTTCAGCAGTCCTTTTCCCACTCACAAATCATTGCTCACTCAGCATCTAGAAGAATTTATCTCTGTTTTGAAGACCAATTCATGCTGTAAGGATTTTGAGCAGAGCTACAGGGACCTTACCTGATACAACGTCAGACAAACAAAGCTATTAAACAATTAACAAACATTTATGTACATATCATAAAGCCACCGACTATATTAGCTAAAACAGATCTCAAAAAAATCAATAATTTATTTAAAACCAGTTGAAGATATATTGTAAAATGCATGTGAAATGTGTCAAGCTGACTGCCTGACCACTTAATTAAAAATCTCTAGAAAGGAAGAGGTGTATATGGAGAAGGTAGTGAAAGACTGTTTCCTTTAAAATTTTGTTTTTGCATACAAGGCATACAAGTATTTTGATTCCCTTGGGTTTTCATTCCCTTCATTTTCATTGTAATTGGTTTTAATGATCAACACTCCAAACCAATACAAATTATACATTAGACTGAGAAAATTTGTAAATAAGAAAAAAAAATATTTACAAGTATGCTGCTTTAAAATGCTGCTTCTTGTGATTTTGAGGTGGGGTTTTTTTGTCATAGCTCTTTTTTAAAAAATAAAAATTGCTAACAAAATAGGAACAAGCAAGGTCAGGCATTTAATACCTCATTTTTTTATGGACAGAAAGAAAATATCACAACCTTCTTTTACAGGCTTGGCAGGGAGCCACAATACTCAGAAGTACACTTAACTATTTTAAAGCTTTTCAGTTAAACCTACTCGAGTGAATTAAACTCTTCCCCCTACACACCATTTTTTTCTTTGTGCATGTGTATGTGTGTGTCAACAGAAGCCAAAATGTCATCTGTGAAGCTATATATATTTCAAGACAAAGGATATGCCATTTCTCTCAGACATAAGATTGTGGCATAAGACTTTTTCCTATTACCTTCCAAATAATACACTTCTATTTTTGTGGCTTCTCTTTCTTTGATCTTTCCTTTTAATAATAAGCTCCTTTAGGAAAGAGAATGTGACTCCTGATGCAGTTTAGACAGGGATCCCAGCTCACTGAGATCTGGCTAATAGTCAGGCATTTTTATGATGATTAATTACAATTATAAAACTCTGATATTCCAAAATAATTTATAGTGTAATCAGTAATTTTAATGACTTTTACTCAGGAGACAGTCTGTGTTCTGGCATGAGTGCAAAGGATATATGAAGCTCATTCACATCCATCTGCAGTGTGCAAGGAAGCCACATGAAAAGAAAGGTCAAATAATAACCAACTGCGCAAGTGGATCATTCCATCTATGATTCTTCTGAGAAACCAGGAATTTGTGGTATGGTTTTATTTTTCATTCTTCTAGTCATGAAATACTGGGCCACAGCCTTGACCTTCCACCAGTCTTTCAGTTTTGGTAACACAGCTGAAGTACTGTATGGATAAGAGAATACTGAACTGATCTAGCCTAAAAGACACCTACTTTTCTGCAGAGTTTTACCCTGGATTAGTTCAGTGATACAGTTACCACATGACCTTGCAAACAGGAGTGGCCAGAAATACTTGTGTCTGCCTTTGTGGACATGGGGAGAGTAGTGGTTGCTGACTCGCTGTGCATGAGGAACATACAGTGCATACGACATACCTTGAATTTAGTAAGGCTTCGTGTCCGGTAGCTTTCTGCTTTGGAAGATGAAGAAGTACAGACTACCAGTTGCACTGGAATCTGGCTGGATCCCTGGGCTCAGTGGTGATAACCAAAACCTTAATTGTCAGCTGGCAGATGGCAATAAGCAGAGTACCCCAGAAGATGGTCCTGAGGCCCACCTTGTTCAATATCTTCATCAATGACCTGGATGATGGTAATGCACCCCCAGACAACACTAAATTATAGGGAATGACTGAGAATAAACAGCAAAGCTTCAGCTCACAGGGACCGTGGTAAATTTGGGGACTGAACTAATGTTATGAAGCTCAGCAGTGAGAAGTACAAAAGGCTACACAGGGGACAGAATAATCCAGTGCCCTGGAACTGACTGGCTGAGTAGCAGTTCTCATAAAAGGGGCCTGGAAGTTACAGTGAATGCCTGGCTGAATATGGGCCAGCTGTGTGCTCCTGTCCTAAGTAGAGCACGCTGAATCCTGGCCTTCATTACACCACTAGTGGATCTGGGGAGAATATTATCACCTTCTACTAGATACTGGTGAACCTGCATCTGGAATACCACTTTAGGTCAGTGCCATTTCAAAACGAATGTTGAGAAACTAGCAGAGGTCCTTCAGAGGACTATTGGTATTGCCAGAGGGATTCAGCACATGCCCTACTGAGAAAGCTGGGCTTGGGCTAAGGGACAATTTATTAGCAGCCTACTGATACTGGTATTACAAAGAAGATGGAGACAAACTCTTCTTAGGAGGGACAAATAATACAACAAGGGGAAATGGCCACAAGTTCTGGTTAGAGAGGTTGAGACTGGAAATTAGGAAAAGCATGTTTAATGGAGGAGATATAGTGCAAGCCTGGAAAAGGGCACCATGTTGTAGTATTGATGATAGTCAAGGGAAAGTCTGTGGATGTTGTATACCTAGACTTTAGTAAAGCCTTTGACACCATTTCCCACAGAATTCTGCTGGAGAAACTGGCTGCTCATGGCTTGGACGGGCATATGCTTTGCTGTGTAAAAAACTGGATGGCTGGGCCCAAAGAGTTGTGGTCAATGGAGTTAAATCCAGTTGGTGGCCAGCCACAAATGGTGTTCCCCAGGGCTCAGTATTGGGGCCAGTTCTCTTTAATAATTTTATCAATGATCTGGATGAGAGGATCAAGTGCACAGATCTGCACAGGCTGGACTGATGGGCTGAGGCCAACTGTATGAGGTTCAACAAGGTTCAGTGCCTGGTCCTGCACTCGGGTCACAACAACCCCATGCAACACTACAGGCTTGGGGAAGAGTGGCTGGAAAGCTGCCTGGAGGAAAAGGACCTCAGGGTATTGGTCGACCACTGACTGAATATGAGCCAGCAGCGTGCCCAGGTGGCCAAGAAGGCCAACAGCATCCTGGCTTCTATCAGAAATAGTGTGGCCACCAGGTCTAGGGAAGTGATCATCCCCCTGTACTCGGCACTGGTGAGGCCTCACTTTGAGTACTGTGTCCAGTTTTGGGCCTCTCACTACAAGAAAGACACTGAGGTGCTGGAGCGTGTCCAAAGAGGAGAAACTAAGCCAGTGAAGGGTCTAGAGCACAGGTCTTATAAGGAGCGACTGAGGAAACTAGGGTTCTTTAGTCTGGAGAAAAGGAGGCTGAGGGAAGACCTTAGTCGCTCTCTATAACTGCCTGAAAGGAGGTTGTAACTACGTGGGTGTTGGTCTCTTCTCCCTAATAACAAGTGATAGGGCAAGAGGAAACAGTCTCAAGTTGTGCCATGGGAGTTTTAGATTGGGCTGTCAATCACTGGAACAGGCTGCCCAGGGAAGTGGTTGAGTCACCATCCCTGGAGGCATTTAAAACACTGGCACTTAGGGACATGGTTTAGTGGTTGGACTTGGCGGTGCTAGGTTAATAATTAGACTTGATGATCTTAAAAGTATTTTCCAACCAAAATGATTCTATGATTCTATGATGGTCCAGAGACTGGGCTAGATCGTCTCCAGAAATTCCTTCCAACCAACATTTCTATGATTCAACATGTCTATTGCCTTGCACTTTTGTTCATTTTTACAGCTTCAAACTTTAATGACTCATAATTTGTTCGTTATGTGAATGTACCCCTTCTCTCAAGGAAACTTACAGAAAACAGCCAATACTGAAGTTAATGCTCAACATTCACATGGGAACAAAAGCAAATCTAAAATATCTGCATTGTAAATGTAGTTCCTTGAATGATTAAAACACAAAACCTTATAAAGCAAAAAAGTAATTAAGGAAAATAAGAAAGGAAAAGCATTGCCCACAAAATGACTATCATTATTTGGATATATGCTTTGACAAAAATTTTCACTTATATAGCTAACCTAAGATACTGTAAATATGGAATAGAATTCTTATTAATGCACCACTTTTTTATTTTCCTGAATGTATTTGAGAAGATTATAATTTTAGTAACACAATTATTATAAAGAAAAGGAAAGTATACTACATATTAGTAAGGTTTCAAGATAAACAACTGCACTCTTTCGGAGTGTGTACTGACAATTACTTAATAATTGCTGTTGCTTGCTTAATATATTCTAATTAAGTGCCTGAATCATTTGTTAAAAACATTAATGTACTAATAGGAATGAAATCTGAATTTATTACTTATTTAAAGTTGAGCTAAGGGTTGAGCAATTATATCAATCAGTCACTTACCTCAGCAAGTGCACACTAGTACCTACACAGAGTGTGATATTAAACAAAAATAATTGCTTTCTTATATAGTTTAACATTTACCAGATTTATATAGATGTATATGTACTGGAAATTTGAAAACTTAGTCACAGGCTATCATTTCCTCATTCATTCTTAGTTTAAGAGTGCCCTCAAAGAGCTAAAGTGAGGCAACATTAAAAATGGCTGCCAAGCTCAAGTTTCCCTGTAAGTTCTATACATATTTTCTGAGATCTTAAAACATTCCTTTTAACTAATGAATCTAGCTAAGGATGAGTTACCAACATTATATAGAGTGGACAATATTTCAGCAAAATTCAGGCAAATCTCTTATAAAACTTTATAGATACACATCTTGATTAATACCTAAAAAAATAATCTAAAATGGAAATAAACACTCTGCAGAAACCAAATGTGTTTTATTTGTGTGACCAGAGATCAAAGGCGTAGGGATTTGTCCTCCTATACCCACAGAAAGCCCTGGATATAATAGTTGCATGCATGGTATAACTAACACACACTGACAGGCTCACTTTCTACTAGGCTGTTCCTTTTTTGAAGTACCAGCAAAGAGGAGAGTGTGTGCATTTAGCGAAGAAGGGTGTTCATGATATCTCTGCTAAATGCAGTTTACACAGTTTCCATCCTGCTTAGGGTTTTCAAGTTAAATGTACAAATTTTCCTGCACACAGGGATGGGAAGCAGAGCTGCTTTGAAGAAAGAGCAGATCCCCTGAGGACACTGCTGCCCTCCTGTCCTCTCTGAGCACAGGACTGCAGACGAAGAACCCAGCACCCTTCCTCACCACTTCCCCCTCTCCATGGGAGCTGGGGTCAACAGTGAGGTTTGGGGGGTCACAAGCTAAGCAGTACTGTTACAGCTTCTTTAACAACTTCTTGGCTATCTGGGACCAATGAAACTCCTGTGCTTTTCCCTGGTATAGCTTTAACAAATCACACTGGGATTTTGTCTTACAGCTATCGAGCTACCAACAGAGAAATCTAGTCACTCTCTTTTGCATTTCTACCAACATGAGATTGGTACAAACAGAAACTGTTACTTTTTTTCTTAATATAGCGCAGTACACCTACTTGTGAGAAACTGTTGGTGTGCACATTACTCAGAAGTATTTTAGATACACTAAGGGGCTCTGTCCCTTGAAAAAATACATGCAACTTCAAGTGGAAGATTGCAGGTGCGAGGCCCCCAGAGCATCTTTCTTACAAGCACTTCAACTCTAAAAAGAAGGTAACATTTCCAGCTCACTTTTAGAACTGCTTTAGGCCTCTCATCGTGAAAGATGTTACAACTCCCACCTTAAGGCACCCAGCAGTCCCCATGATTTAAGGACACCACAGAGAAAGTAATGCCTTGGCCCAAGGCCCCGTTATTGGCCCTAAATCTTTGCCCAGGTTAGATCAATGAACACTTAAGGAAAAGCAGGACAGCTCTTTCTGGAACCATGAGGTATGTACACATAATCAAAGGCATCTAAATCACCATGTTTTGTAAATTACTGCCATTGAGCCTAAGTTGCAAGACTTGGCTACACACTTCTTTCTTTCAAAAGTATCATGAAAACACATAGGGGAAGTTACAACTGAAAGCAAATTGTTGAACTGGAATGAGAGAATTGTAGATGGTTTAAAACACCTTTTCATTCTTTATTATGCCACATTGAGACTTAAGGTATTTCTTCATGATTTAAAACTGAAAACTGAGATTTGACATTCAAACAGTCCACAGTGATAGACACTTTCATATAATCTTTAAGACAGAAATCCTGCCAGTCAAAAACCCAAGTAAATGATCGTGTTATCAAATCCTTATGAGCAATGGAACTATAGGAACACCTAATTTTGCATTCAGTGACTGATTCAGAAAAGAGATATAAAAGCTTCATTTGGCAAAAATGGAATATTTTGACATGAAAAGCAATATTTTTCTAGGTCTTGTTTCTAATAGATTTAATTTTAATTTTTTAATTTGAATTTCAAAGGCGAAATGTTATTCTGAAATTAAAAGCCTAAGTATTCATTTAAATAGTGAAACTCAAAAAGAAATCTTTTCCTGTGATTGGGTTTTTTTTTTTTTTTTGGTCAGACAATACCAGCTGGATTTAACTGAATTCATATGTTTTGATTAATTCAAAATAAAGTTTAGCACATAAAATATTGAATACTAATTTATATTTGTCTAATATTATATAAATGTCATTTAAAACACAAAAGTCTTAATCCTTTTCTGTAAATTCAGTACTCTTAAAAGTTACTTCTTCAAAGTGACAGAAACAAGTATTTATCTGGAGGAACTCTGAAAATATTTACATGAATATTTTAAAGAATTTTTATATATCCATTTTTTTATAATTTCTTTGAGTTTTAGTTTGGGTGGAAGACCAAGGCAGGGGGGTTGTTGAGGGGGAAAAAAAAAAAGCATCCTAAGAATGTAATACCCTTAATCTCTCAGTCAGGCAAACTCTTTGTAGAAATACTCAGATGTGTTCAATTGCTATGCCCTCAAATCACGCTATTTTTGTAAAGAAGTCTTCTCAAAATATAAGCAAAGCTTCTATATTATTTTAGCACTTAAAATAGATTCAGAGATAAAAAGCCCTGCAGTATCAAGGCAATAAAAAGCAACAGAAGAACGATCAATTCTTGAAGCCTGGCATTTACAACAAAACACAGACAATGCTTTATTCAAAACCAGAGAGATAACAGTGATGGATAAAAAGCTGGTTTAGCATACGGAAAATTCAGGCTGATTTTCTCTGTGATCCTACTTAGAAAGAAAGTTGGAACTCCAGCAGGATGCAAATCATGTTAGACTATAGACACATTTCTTAGAATTGCATAACAGATGATTTTTTTTTTCTAGTTATTTTATCAGGCTTACGCTGGGTTAATTATACAGTTTACAGTGTCCCTGAAGTCATGCATTTTTGAAATATTGTAGAAAGCGTAACAGTTGGTCTGTACTGGTTATTTAAAATATCTCACCATCAACAAAACTTTGTGCTTTTATGGGGATCATATTTTGGAATATTTTATTTTTTCTTATTAGTTTTGCTCTACTCTTATCTATTATTTACATAAATTTTTCATTTTCTGTGTGAATTAAATGGCTATCTTATCAGAAACAAAGCACAGGAAAGAAAGCTGTACTGTTTATTTTTTCTCCTAAATACTCAGAATTTGGAAGTATCACTCATCATATTAATATTTTTCTGTCTTTTATAAGATCTTCAATTCTCTTAAGGTAAAACACAAACAACAAATGAGAATATGAGAAAGATACTTTATTCCTGTAATTGTTACAGAAAATTACTTACATTTCTCTTTACACCACACTTTACACCCAATTTCACTTGATGGGAGCCTCACTTAGAACTTGTCATATTTTTAATTGTCAACAACTGCATGCTTAGATACTGAAAGGATTTTAAAATAGATATTTTTAGATATTCAACTGAATACCCAGACATACTAGAAAATATAATGAAATCAACTAATGAAAGCTTTTGTGTAAAATTAATTTAAATAAGCATTTGAAAATAAAAATTATTTATTTAAATTATTAGTATATTGATAATATTCAGGAATATTATAAAAAATAAACAAGTACTTACATGCTAATGGTTAATTTAATGTTCAAAGCATCTATTAGTTTATTTGAAAATATCATCTAGTATGTTTGGATACAGAGTTAAAGATGTAGAAAGGTTCATTTTTAACATTGCTGCAGTACATTTAAGATTACTGCTGTCTTTGTTCTCTCAGCAGCTAAAAATGCTCTATAAGACAGGTAAAAATGCTCTATGGAGGTACAACATTAAAACCACTATAACATTTTTATCTGCAAAATTTATAAGAATGGCTTTTTATTCCAGCTCAAGGACAAAGATTGTCTTGCTTTATATTAAAAAAAAAAATTCAAAGAGGAAAATAAATCACTTTGTTCTAGCTACTAATTACCTCAAACTTGCAGGAAGTTTGTAAACCTCTTTATTTTAAAGAAATACTTATCCCACTGAAGGAATCTCAAATGCTAATGGAACCATAAGAACAAATTAAAGACAAATTTTCAAGAATTTGATTTTCATTCTCCACAGCTTGATCAACTCTTTTAGATTACATCAAAGATTGTTCATATTAGCTAGCAATCACAATGCAGAGTTACTTCTTTGTGAAGATATTGAGATAAATCATTCCTTTAAATACCTGGGTTGTGGCATATTTGTAGAAAGAAGCCTAGTCAGTTGTCATTAAAAAACACTCTCCAGTAAGAGATCAATGTATTTTTGCTATATATCCTGAATACGGTATAATAGTTGTCTAGAAGGACACTTTTATGCGGAATCTGACTGAAATCAGTTACCCTGGTCAGATGGAATAAGAAGATGCATTTCACAGGTGTGGCGGAACCCATGCAAAGGAAGATGGCATGCTCATCACAAAGCATCTGCTAAAGCAGAAGGGACACCAGAGCCCCACCAGCATGAGAGAAGGTTGGTGCTGAGGAGGATAGGGATCTGTGGACCCACAAGCTTGCAGGTTGGCTGCTGCCAAGGAGAACCCATGACTGTGTTTCGTCTGTCCTCAGTTTCCACTGTTCACATAAGCCTTGTTCCCTTAGGAAGAAAATGGATATTGCTTTTGGTTGGTGTCTCATCATGCCACTTAATGATTTTTCCATGAATCCTAGGAGACAGATTCCCTCTGCTTCTGCAATTAGCAAGTGAGGCAGGGGGTCGCAGTAAGACAACGTGACAAGTAAGACAATTTCTCCCCAGGATGCTATCAAAATTAATTTACTGAAGCTTAGAAGGCAGATGGTTACAGACTTTGGTATGGAGGAGAAAAATAACTCCATTTCAGTGGTGATGCTCCTGTTACCCTTCCTGTGTGTGAGGAGCAACATATGCTGCTTTAAACCCTGCTGTCTTTGGATCCATACTGTGGCTGTCTCCAAGCAGAAGAGGTCAGGAGGAAGTAGAAAGTTTCAATCAATGGCAGCATTTTGGCATCTTCTCTCTCACTGAGGAGGCATAGGAGACTGAATACTGAGCTTTAATGCAGATTAGTTCAAGGGGAAGGTCAAAGTGGGTGCAAACAGGATGCAACCAGGCTATGTTCAGTGGTGCCCAGTGACAAGAGACAATGAGCACAAACTGAAGCATAGGAGTTTCCATCTGAACATAGGGAAACACTTTTTTACTGTGTGTGACTGACCACTATAACAGTGGAGAGGCCGTGGAGCCCCCATCCCTGGATATATTGAAAAGCCATCTGGACATGGTTCTCGGGAAATGGCTCTAGGTGGCCCTGCTTGAGCAAGGGGCTTGAACCAGGAGACCTCCAGAGGTGCCTTCCAACCTCAACCATGCCGTGACTCCTCACTGCTAGGCAGCGCTTTGCCCTTTCTTACCCAGGCTTTCCCCGAGGCGCCGCCATGGTGGCTGCGGGGCCCAGCCATGCCCTGCGGTGGGTGGGTTGGAGCCGGCTGGAACCGGCTGTGTCCGGCACCCGGCAGCCCCGGCCCCTCCTCACAGAGGCCCCTGCAGCCCCCCTGCAGCAGCTGGGCAAGGACACCCAATCTACCACAAAATTTTTTTTCCAGTTATGGATTTTTCTTCTACTGTTTAAAATTTTAAAGTGTGTGCTTATTACCACTTTTTCCTCATCTATTTTCATTAGTGAAAAGATGCAGAGTAAGTTTTTCTAGATGAAAAGTACAGTACAAAGTATTTCTGGATGTTCTCTGTATTATAAATAGTGCTAACGGAGGAGCTGCTGCTCAAGCTAGCAATCACATCGTAGGCTGCCTTTCTTACACCTTCTCCACGTTACCCTCCTCGTAACCCCTGCTGAGCTTCCTGCAGGATGCTCAGCCCTCAGATTTGTGAAACTATAGTAAATCCACTACTTCCAAGGGTCTCAAGCTCAGCTCTGTATCTATATTCTTAGCAGCCAAATGCAAATTACAAGATATTTAGCAGTCAATGAATTCTGCTTTTAGACAAGTAAAATCAGATAATCTGCCTAGCAACCAAAGCAGCAGGATCTCATAGAGCTGGCTGAAAATTCCATGTTCCCTAATCTTTCAGTCTGTGCTTTCTGGGAAAAGTTAAACTCCAGTTATTTGTGCTCTTTAGCTTATTTAGGCTCAAGCTTCAAGCAGACAAGTGACTGGAAATGTTTGGGGTTTTTTTCTCTCTCTAAAGCTCCTCTACAAGCATAGAATAGCAAAAGATCATAAAATTTTCATTTTCACAACATCTGTAAGAATATTGACACCTCATTCAGAGATAGAAAACTCAAAGACTCTTTTCATAGGATTTTTTTTCAATATTCTGTGTATGAAATGCTGCTGAAAGAAGACGTTTTTGTTACGTATCAAAGCATGCTTTTAACTTCCAAACGTGTGGAAGTGTGTTTACCAAAAAATCTCAGTCTCTGAAAAGTTCAGGTATAAATTTAAATGTGTATCTGTGTATAAAAATCTGTTCACTCTTTCTGCGCAAACAACTTCACATTGAGGCACAAACTGTAACAGTGATCAAGTTACTGAGGATTTTTTGCAGAGTTGCACACGTAATGGCAAGAACATGATTTAAGCTACAGAGATTTCTATCTAGAGACACCTAAGCTTCTCTTTTCTTTGAACTTAAGGGAATGCAAATCTTTCCCTCTCTCAGGAGACGCAAGACAAATGCTAAGTCCCTTCGCTATTACAGGGATTAATAGCAAAGTCACTAGCAGGGAAGAAATAGAGGCCACATGCTCAGGCAGTCCTGAATTGGCTCAGTAGCCTACCTGATGGAGTGGGTGCCAGGCCTACTGCACTGTCGATGCAGGCTGAACGACCTCTGTGGCACCACCTGAAAATAGAGTACGGTTCACCCATTCTGCTGTTCACCCATTGATGCCTTTCCATAAGGTAATTATTTCAGAGTTAAGATGGTGAAACTCACTAGCCTCTCATACAATGGCAGTAAGCTTTGGGGGAAATGACAACATCCACGGAGAAAGGAGGAGAGCTAGCAATTGAGAAGAGCTAGCTTATTGGCCAATTAAGGTTTCCATTTTGTTAGGATACCTGGCTCAGTCGCGGTGACTAGTCAGTACAGAATTATGTTCAGCAGCTTTGTGT
This sequence comes from Grus americana, assembly GCF_028858705.1. Classification (NCBI taxonomy): domain Eukaryota; kingdom Metazoa; phylum Chordata; class Aves; order Gruiformes; family Gruidae; genus Grus; species Grus americana. Next base: position 113,175,862 of record NC_072852.1, read on the forward strand.
ACCAGTAGTATATTTCAGCTGTATATCCACTACATAAAGATTAAGATCTGTAATTAATGTAAATCAGCACTGATATTAAAGGAACAAAAGTTATGTATGCAGTCAGAGAGAGGCAATAATAAAAACAAACAAAATCCCACGAAACTTTCTTGAATATTATTCAGTCCTCTGAAAGAATACATAAGAAAAAATGGAGCCTCATTTCACATTCCGAGAACTATGGAAAAAATGATGAATATTTTTATAATTTCATGTACTGTATGGATTTGAATCTGAAATGTAATTGTGATTATGGATGTATTTTGCTTTCAGTGCACACCAATATTAATACCCTAGATATACAGAGCACACACTGAGAGGATAATTTGCCCCTTAAATGTGCAAATCCTATTACAATATTTGTCTAAAGGCTGGATTAATATTGAGTTGGTGCTTTTGCTAGCTCATCATAATTTTACCAGTGCATATACTTGAACTTTGAGAATGCCAATGGCTCACACAGCAGGCACAACATGTTATAATGGAGTCCAATTACTTTTGACTATTTAAATATGTTGCAAGTTGCAAAGACAGTTCCCATCTGACTACTTTTTCAAGAGATACTAAGTCTTCATCTACTTAAAAAGGAAGGGTTTTCAAATGTTAAGTAGTAAACCACATTAGCTCATTTAATTTGTACCTAATTGGACCATAATAATTTTTCTTCCATTTTTCACATCATCTATTCTTTCTATATAAATTTCTTATGGAAAATTATCCAGAACACCTGTTGTTTATTTTGATAGTGAATTCCACATTTTCACCCTTGCTCCATAGTCAATCTCATACAGGATAAAGAGAGATATTTCTCTATCAAGATACTTTTCCAAAAAGATTTGGGATATTTTTTAGCACTGACCTACATGTGGTTCTTCCTTAAATGAAGATATCAAAAGTTGACCGTCATTTATTGACATGTTTCAAAAAATTATCTGTCTATCATGTTTACTAGAGCAGGTAACAACTCTGATACCTGTTTTGTGACAGTATCATGTGGCACGAGAGCAGGCAGAGACTTTTGAAGACTCATCCAATCTGTGGATTTAAATTAGCAAATGTAATCCAAGCCTGCAGCAAGCAAACTAATGATCAGCTATGTCTAGGAGTAAAAAATGATAAGGGCTTTTGTGACAAAGGTGAGGATAGAGAGGATAAGAAAAAATTAATTCTAGTAACATTCATGCCATCTTGACGAGATTTGTGCTTTATTTGAAATATCAAGGGCAAGACTAGCCCAGCATACTTAGACTTTCAAAACACTCCTTTTAGTAAAAAATTCCATAATCAATATGTGGAGTTAAGTTATGCTTCTGAAATTCCTACTTACTGTAAACAGATTTATTAATGAAAAATAGACCTTATCTACATACACTACCTGAGAGCAGCTAAGCATGTAGCCCTTTATTTTCTTACTCATACTAGTAAAAAAGTTCTAGAATCAGTTTCTAAACCAAAAGCTTTTCAATATAGCAGAGCTATCTTTTTGAAGATTAGATCTAGCATGGTGCTGAGTGCTTCTGCACTCTCATTTCTAATGAGCTCGACTTCCTTTGGGAGTCGTTGACTTTATTTACTATCTTCCACATATCAGTCAGTGATGCTTAGTTCCTTAATAGTTCTGATACTCTATTCACCTGAGAAAGGATTATTAATATAGCTCATTTTCTTGACTCTATAAGCCTCCTATAGCTTTGGCTAGTGATTTAGGGCTATACTAATCACAACATCTTAGATGAATCTGAAGCAAGTTTTTGTAACCCAGTATTTAAAAGTTCAGCATCCCTTTGTAATAGCTCCACTCCTCTCATGCAGGCTGTTCAAAGAGCTTTGCTTTTTCACCTCCTCACACTAAAATGGTCATTAACTGACCAGTCTTCCAATATAATTATGGTGGCACCAATCCAAGTGTAAAATATTGCTCACTGAACAAAATACTAAAGATATTATTTTGTACAAGATACATTCAATATCCCTGTAATTAATTGGGGGGGAGAAAAAAAGAGATATCATCTGGCACTGTCAATAATGCAAAAATCTTGGAATGCAGGGCAGAGGTAGTCCTGGTGCTGGGCAAACACAGCCATGACAATACGGTACTGCGTATGAGCAACTGATCACAGTCCTTGGACTGAAATTTATACTGGGTCTGGTAGCGGTATCTTCACTATGTTACACTGTACCTCACGATACATCTTGAGCTAATGTTAGTTTAGCTGTATTTGCAAAAAGCTCAGTGGTGTAGCACCAAGACACCCTTAGATACTATATGCCATTTTGATAAACTCAGATGTTTCTAAGCCCCTTTAACCGTCAAGGTTATACAAGCATCTAGGTGTGTGTACATAGGACACAACCACCTGATTCACTTAAATAAGTCTGACATGGTTACTCAAGCTTTTGTGGTGCTATTTGCACTACTTGATGACTAAGCCAAAAAGGCTCAGATCTCTTGTCCTAATTCAGTCTGGATGTGCAGATAGCCTTATCTCTCCTTTAAGTATTCACCAATTAACAACTCATTACTAAGTCAGATGAATCTGTATTGGCTGTTAACTCCCAGGCTCTTTCGTATCAAATATGCTACAGTAATACATCTATGAGTTTCATATCTTTGTCAGAGTGTGATTGGCATGTAGAGAAATTATTCTGAAATATAGTCTGAGGGAATATATTTCTTCCCTCACTTTTTATCTTGTGATGCTCAAGATAAGAAATTCTGAATGTTATCCTGGAGTATTTTGGACTTGTATATAAAAAAGTTACACAAAAATAACATCTAGATTGTGAAGTCAAGCATTTCAGAATTACAAACCATCAAGCTTAGGATCAGTTTTGCAATTTGATTTCAGTGTCCAGGTGTTGACATTTTGATGTCATCTTTGACTACCAGTATACTACTTTTTTTTTTTCCCCTCTAAGTGCAATGCGTTCTCAACTCAGTGAAGGCAGAGGGCCACCCTGTGCTCTGACAGAGCTGAAACCCTCCTCAGCCTCATCCGTGCTACCTTTCTTTCCACCCCAGCCTCCTCTGTGTCCTCATCTTCTTTGTACAATCCTCTCAGCCTCATAAGTACCATTTCTTCTCCTGTCAGGATTGCTCTGCTTCTTCCTTTTCAGAGAAGAAATTAGAAACCAGGAAATAAAGAAAAAAATTCTGCATCTATCATCACATGATGTACACACAATATACTTTGAACCTGAACACAGACCTATGCTTAACCCCAAATTTGCTCTAAATTGAACAGCAACAAGAGGTATATTTGTGCTTAGGTGACTTTGCAAGTGCTCAGCTATTGCAGAGGAGAAGGTTTGGGTGAGTGTGGCTGAGCACAGTGACAGTGATATCTTGCATCAAATTTAAAAGTTAATCATGATTCTGTAGCTAAGAAGTTACAGATAGTTTTTCATAGTTAAGGAAGTTACAGATAGCTTCATAGTTCATTGCTAGGTACTATTAAGGATGGCTATTGTACAGTCCTACCCCTATGTTAGTTAATATTTATCCAAACAATGTATCAATTAAGACATGATTTTCAAGAGGTAGAAGCATAACTGATAAATCATTAGTTTGATCAACAGACCCTGAAGAACTATTTGGAAGTGCCAGAAGTATTGAGAAACTAGGGGAAAGGTAATTTGGGCCAGGGTCTCCACGACCACTGACCCATGAGCCTCCTACCCAAATCATACCACCTACTCAAAAGATAAAGGCGGAGAAAGGAACTGAGCATGCGCTCTAGCTCATATACTAAGTGAAGAAATAGGAACCAATCATTGTAACTGAGAGCGTACTAATTTGTAACATTTGTGTATAAATATGACAAGATAACCGGCATTAGGGGGCTTGATTTGTGGAAATCCACCAAGCACCCAGGCCTGAATAAAAAGCAGTATCTCTCCCATGTGTGTGAGAATTGACTTATTGCACACCAGGCAACAAATCCGCTTTTCGGACAACAGCAGCACTGGCTGCACGTGGCATGCCCGGTCAGGCCCTCCAAACTTTCTCCTGCCAGCCATTCGCAGGGCAGCAGTGTGAATGAATTTAAGCCACCACACTGGATGGAAGATGTTATGCTCTAAATCTTGTGTCTGCTTCCTCCTCCTTGGTACTGACAGGGAGCACAGTGGGATGGAGGTCCCAAGGGGGGAGCCAGGGTGACCCTGAGCCATACAGGGTCCTGCCCTCACCCTCCCACCCCTGTGCACAGTGGGCACATCTGGGCACATCTGGGGACTCCCACCAGGAGCCAGGGATAGAGGTGAGGTGCTGGCATGGGCCCGTGTCCCACCGGGGCCAGGGCTGGGCACAGGCTACTGATAAGGCTGTGGCTCCTGGGCCCTGGGTAGGGGAGCCACGAGGGCAGGGCAGGGTTACCTGTGTCCCCTGGGCCCTACCTGCCCCCAGGGAAGGGGTGCAAGCTGCCCCGCATCCCCCCAGTAGCGGCCAGGGGCCGTTTGTCCGTCAGGGACTGGCTGGGGCTGTCAGCCCCCTCCCCGGCGGCACTGGCAGAGCTGGAGCTCAGACAGGCTGGGCAATGGGCACTTGGCCACGGGGCGCCTGGTCAACCCAGCTCAGCCCCGCTCAGGGCACGGGCAGCCCGGACACCCCCTGAGACCCGACACTGATGCCTGCCCCCAGTAATGACAAATATAACCATGCTTACAGTACCATCTACATGTGTTTTAACTTTGAGCCATTACTCTAAGGGACCAAGTAGACATTTCTCTGTACCCATGTTTTGTGGAAATGTTGCAAGCATGCATCCTTTGGGGACAGTACATATGCATACTACGTCAAACGTGGATGGACCTGCAGACCCCACTATTCATGCTTTATTTGCTCATTATATATGGCTGAAGCAAAGATAAATATTTTTTTGGTAATTATGACTTAGATTATTTGAGGTTTTTTATGGTTTGAGGAGTAGAGCCAAGACAGTTAAATATTTATTAACAGGGTATTAAATTAAACCAGCCATATTTCACTTAAAGCACAGAGGTTGACCAATGATTTTGGCAATGAGCAAACCACAGCTAGTTCCTTTGCTAAACCATATACAGTAAAAGCACAGCAAAAGGGATAATGACTTCTGAAACCTAAAAGTGAAGGGTACATGAATTTGGTACATTCAATGAAAAGTTTCAGGTAATACCCACATGCTTTCTTTAATAATAAGAGTATCAGGTCTCTATAGGCATATAAGGAAAGGTAGGGAGGTTTTTTGTTTGGTAGTAGTGTTTTATTAGAGGACAGCTAGTTTGGTTAGATACACATTGCTGTGTAGGAATGCAAAGAAGCTGTTCAATGGGAGGCATCAGAGTAGACGTATCGCAGAGTGGAGCGTATGTCCTCTCTCCGTACTTCTGGTGTTCCCATTAGCATGCTGTGTTCAATGTCTCAGGAAAGAGCCATTAAAACTGCTAGGGAAGTGGAATGATCACTACTTGTAAGGGAAGTTCTGAATAAATATTTTAGCTGAGAGGTAGAAGAAATTATAGTATCTGCAAATGTTAAAAGGACTTTAATACTGATATGTAAATCAATAAAAAAATTCTTAATAAAAAGGGAATATCTTTATATAATAAGCAATCAAAGAGTGGAAAGAATGGAAAGAAAAACTGAAACAAAAAGCAAAACCCCTCAACAAACAAAAAATTACTGCCCACTATCAAAACTGGAAAATGTCCTATGGAATGCACCTTCTTCCCTCTTTCAGTGAGCCTGGCACTATCACTAAAGGCTGTGTACCTCCGTGCAAAGGTTGATCTTGTTGCTGACCTTGAATCTCTAGCTCCCTATGGCAAACAGCGTGGGAGTGCTGCTGAAGCGTCAGGTTGGCAAGGTCGAGGTCTGCTGGAGCAGAAGGAGAACTGAATTGCACATTGGAGTCTACACACAGCTATCCAGGATAAAGACGACCACTCCAAGAGCAAAGAGAGACCATGGTAGCAAGCACAGGGTTGAAGCCCCACCTGCATTTACTTGCAAGGGATCAGATCCTTTCAGGTCCCACACTGTATTGCCAGACCTGAGAATTAGGTTCTTTTCATTCCATGTTTAGTTTGAAAGGTTAATTATAATTTGATTGGACTGTTTAAGGACTAAATGGTTGATCTAACTGATGAATGAGGATATATTTCTAAAATTAGCTAAGAAAAAATACCCAAAGAAATAGTTCCTTAGTTACACATATATCAGACTGATTAAAATTCTAGCCTGTGAAAGATGAAATTCTAGCATACTTAGATCTGCTTTGTTATTTCTGACAGTATAGAAGGATTGTATCTGCCCTTCCCATTGTCCATGTAGAATACAAGCAATGAAATCTTTACAGGAGGCATGAAATGGGATCATTGCCATATTAGATGTGAGTATTAATTCTCTGAAATGTGATTTCAATAACTATTTCCCATCTAAGTGACTGACTGTATAATTAAAGTATTCCAAATAATCTTCATATTTTTAAATATCAACTTAGTATACACTTCATTTAGTGACTTTCTGCTAAGAAGATTTTTTTTTTTTTAAAGCCATTTCAGTTATTTCAATTACTTTTTCTGGCTTACATTTTCCGTACTCCTGTCAAAGGCAGCTGAAACCAGTGGAGAGTCTACTCTCTGACTTCAGCATTTTTATATATAGAGAAAATAATTTGTTTGTTTACACTATATAAAAAAATAAATGAGAGCAAGGAAATATCTGTCACTGCAATCCTCTGTATCTACTTTCCTTTATAGTCTGCTGAAGTTAACAGCAGCACTGATGTTTACAATATTTTCTGTAGGGATGTCAAAGAACTATGTGCATTAAACAGACATGATACAAATTTAATAAGCATTGCAGTGGTAGAAAGGGCCTATCTCCATTCTGTGCTTCTGAAGTTTAAAAAATAATTAACAAGATTGAAATCTAACTTACTTACAAAGCTAACTATACTGAGATGGGAAGAGAAAACAAGCCTAACTGTACATGCACAGAATTAAGTATGAAGCTATTGCCAGCTATTGATCCATTAGTGTTAGCCTTCGTAACTATATTAAGCAAGTATTAATTTAATACTTCAATAATTTCACCATCCTCTGCCATCCTGTCTCCCATCTAATCCTCCAGAGTGATAATCTCCTCCCTGATTAATTCTTTGGTTTGATAAGAATGAAAAATCTTTTGAGTTACAGTTTCCATTTCTATCTAAAATAATTCAAATTCTTCCTTCTACTTATTTCATATACCCTTTGATTATGTTCTTAGGCAACTTCTAATTCTTAATCATGTTTACTTTCTGTTTTGAAGTTGACATTATTTGCTTTTTCAGATCTATTCCTTGTTTTCATAAATCAGAAATGTAAGTAAGTTCTCAGCTAGGCTTTCTACTTTTACTCCCCAAACATTTTAATTTAGAAAGAAAATGTATATATGAATTATTGGCATAAAAATATAAATAGATGCACATTTGTATCTCATTTATATTAAGGGGATAACATGTTACCATATAGTACAGTAAAAATATCCACAGGTCTTCTTTCACTTTCTAAAGACATTTTAAAATTCAGTTCTTAGTTTTTAACTTGGCTACTAAAAACTTCAGGCTAAAGGCTATTCAATTATAAATTTATATTTTGAGGTATCCATCTGAACAAACATGTCAAGCTTTGATTCTTTTATTAATTTTATATAGTAAGGCTTATATTGCATCAGAGCACTAAACAGTTGGTTTTTTTCTTGTTTTGGTCCCTGTCCCCGTGTGTTGTCCCTGTCCCCCCTCACCCCCCACATCCTGAAAGGTTATTTTTAATAAAAATTAGATTCATGAACCTATGACTGCAGTGTAAAAGCAGTGGCTGGCACATTTTTGGTCATTAAAAGCATGATATCACTACAGTTCTTCTGGGCAATTGTGAGAGATGCTTGGAAGAAAAGGAATACAAGATCAGTATTTCATCTCTCCGGGCTTGGACACTATTTACAACTACTTACACGGCAAGCCCACCTCACATCCACATGTGATGGAAACCAGCTCTGTATATATTTGTGATTCTTGATTCTAGCTCAAGCTCAGATGGAAACTTTTCTCATTGGCGCATTTATAAGTGCACTTATCTATCTGTGTTCTCTGACTCTCATAAGAGACTTTCCACTTGCCAGAGCTTTCAGAGGGAATGCCTAAAGGGTTTTGTTCCTCTGCTTGGCTACCTATTCTCATAAGACATAGAGGAAATAAGTTATCTCCAAAATTCCTAGCTCTCAGACGTGTCTGAAAGAAACCGATCAAAAAGCTACTAGAGGGAGAAGCAGGAAAATGGGGGAGACACAGTGTGACTGCAAGCACTTCATTCCCTAAAAATAAACAAAGGAACAGTAGTGAGAGAAGAAAAAGCCTACATATCTGACGCCTCAATTAGGTGTTTTGATTATAGTATGTTGAACTTAAGTTCAATATAATTGAAGTAAAATCTTATGTATAGACTGTGTATCAGATATTTTCAGCTTTGCATTTTTTAAAGTAACTACTGCAAGACTGACAAAAATTGCATCTTTTTGTAATTTTATTTTCCAGAAGTCCAGACAAAGAATGCATTTTGAACACCTTTTGTCCATCTGTAAATGCAGAATTGTATCCAAAATGTTCTGTTCCATTTGCAAAGATAAGAAACTTATTCTGACACCAGAAACAGAGAATAAGCTAGATGATTATAAGCAAGCAATCATTATGACATACGTTTTAGCTTTTGAAATATCATCTGAGTAGCATTCTTCATAAACATGTCTGAAAAATAATTCATTATATTGTGACAAATTAAATGATCATTGCTTTTCTCAGAAAGACTGATTACTTACAGAGCAGTCACAAGTCCTGGCATATGAAAATACTATAAATTGTAGGGTCTGTTATAGTGGTCAGTAGCCTACAGAACTATTAATAGCTATAAATCATGCAACACAGCTACCGATATCTACTAATTGGAACAGTCATTTTTTCTTAGAGCTCCTGTTTTTGAAACCACATTATACTGCTCAAAGTTCAAAGAAGTATTTTACATAAAATGGTTCAGAAAGATGAGTACAGCCATATTAATGAACTGACCTCTCTGTTTTTACTCTTCATCATGGCTGCAGGACTGATTATACTTTTGTCTTCTTTTTTACCTCCCTGAATGCAGAACAACAGGTGGTGGAAATATTCATCCAACTTATACAAGGATTCTCCAGGCCACTGCCATACAGAAAATTCTTTATGTGATTAAGCTTTAGCTACATTGTTCCTCCTTTCGGGAAAAAGTCTCTAATGGCAACATACAATCAACATAGCATGCAGCTAATTTTCATTTTACAACCGGGAAATACTATTTTCAGTTAAAAAAAGTTCAAAATAATTTATAAGCATGCTAGGTATCTTCATGTAATTTTCTCACACCTTGGCAGAGAAAAGTTATGGGTTTAGGATCTAAGGAGCTTAAAATCTAGTTTAGACTATTTTGGCTAGAGATTATTTATCTTTACAGAAGTCCTATTGCTCAATGGTTTTACCAAGCTTAACCAAGTAGAAATTTGGAAATTTGTCTTCTGTCTCAGACTGCCTTGTCCAATTCTTCAAATGAGAACCCTTGAGAAAATGCTTTGGTGACAAACTCGTTCAATCTTAGTTACCAGTCTGAGACCGAGCATGCCAGCTGGGACAGCCTGCTGGAGTTCGCATCCCTCCCGTCGATCATCTTAAGCTGCAGCAGAATAACCCTTAAACTGAGCTTCTGCAGTCTCTCTCTCTCTCTCTGACTTTGGCATGTGTTCTTGTCCCTCTTACTTCCTGCTGTGTGATTATCTTGCCGTCATCTACAATGCAACTACAACATTCTTTCCACTAAAGCTCTTTTATACAAACTGGTAAGATTTGAAGTGAGGTTTTACATTTCTAGAACGAACAATCTTTACGTATGAAGGAGGAATTTCTAGGAAGAATTGTTTACTTCTGTTTCAGACATGTCAGGAATGCCTCTGCAGTACCTAAATACCACTAAGGCAAGCAGTTTTCATTCCTGTATCTTTGCCCCCTTCTCCACTAAGAAAAGGAAGAATTAAGATCACTGATAGTTACTATCTTGTTTAGGAGGACAGTATGCTAGCCTTCCTGTTTTACTCCTATCCATTCTTGCTTTACCTCGACTTTGTCTAAGCTCCACTGATATGTTTTAATGTGAAAATAACTTCCATAATAATCAATAGCATAGTATGCTTCTATGAATAGAATAATTATAATGTTATTCTTGTGTTATATCTGCAAGGGCAAATATGTGACATGTATAAAACTGAAGAATTACCTTTTCAACATCAACTTGCCAGGATATGTACTCTGGAATAGTTGTTCCCTTTGTGCTTTAAAGCATGAGTGCTGGATGCCCTTTCCCCACCACTTTAAAAGGTATGTTTGGACTGCCAGTAAGGTAAGAAACACCAAATCCATTTCATGGCCATTTCATATCAAAACATCTGCTAGTTCCTGAGTTAGCTTATTTATCATTGGCTTGGGGTTCTTCACCTTATTACAAAGACAGCACTACAGGCAAATTCCTAGTCTCAACTTCTGGAAAGCATATCATCATCTTGGAAAATATTTTTATAATAGCCTTCTTTTTTTCTTTTTGTTAAGAACATTAACAAATATATCTTTCTATATATAATCCACTATTATATCCCATTGACTGCTTTCTGGGAACCTCAAATGCATCACTGTATATGTACAGTATAATTTGGTAATTTACTTCAATTAGAACATTCAATAAAATATTCATGAAAGTGGTCTCTCTTTAAGATAGACCATCCGTTTACTTAAAGATAGGGCTGCAGCACTCACAGGTATAATCCATTAGGCAAGCTAATTGACATTTTGACCAATAGATTTTTCACGACCTCTCCCCATGAATCTTGACAAAGGCTACTGGTCCAAGTATCAATTCTCACATCTACTGGGTGACAAATACAAGTAAATTAAATGTATTTTTAATAGAATACTCTGTCTAAGTGACCCTATCGCAATGAGTAGACACTGCCATGAATATTTATTTAGTACTGCCTTTAATGGAACCTAGTACTGAGGGACACTTACATTACAAAGAAGTCAAGCCCTATCAATTATCCAAAACCACCACTTATAACACATTACTGGGAAAAATATTTTTTCCTACGATTTACCAGTTTTTTTATCTATCACTTGATGATTTATTGCTCTTAATAAAATGAACTACATGTTAATTTTTGTGGTCTAAATGTAAATTACAGGTATGGCAAATTTCTCATCTGATATTAGGTCTTGATTCAGCAAACTTTTCCTCCTGTATTTATCTTTACGAATATGTAGCCTCTGAAATGTGTTCTGTTTTTGGCTAGGACAGAGTTAATTTTCACAAGCAGCAGGACAGGTTACCCATACAGCCAGGACAGGTGACCCAAACTAGTCAAAGGGGTATTCCATACCATATGATGTCATGCTGAGCAGAAGAAGGGGCTAGTTGGGGAGGGGCGGCATGGCTCCAGCTCCAAGATGGTCTGAGTGTGCAGTCGTGCACGGTTTGTCGGTTAAGAAATTGCATTTTGTATTACCTGCTTTGTGTATTCTGTTATCAGTACTGTTGTTGTTATTTCCCTCTCCCTTTGCTGTCCCAGTAAACTGCCCTTATCCCAACCCACCAGTTTTACATTTGTCTTCTGATTCTCCTTCCCTTCCCATGGAGGGCAGGGAGTGAGCGATTTGCCATATGGTGCTCAGCTGCCGGCTGGGGCTGAACCATGACAAATGTCATATATGAAAATAGGATAATGTCTGTACAGGATCGGGGACTTGAATTGGAAAGTACAAAATCTTATTGGTATACTTTGGCTGCACTTTCCTAGGTACTACAAAACAATCCATATATTTAATTAGAGGGACAGTCACCAACATCCAATAGGATGGATAATCTTAAAAAAATAATTCTGTTACTCTGAACTGGTTATATTACCTGGCTTTCTTTGCCAAGAATAGGAAGATATTATTTCTGCACATATCTAGGAAGGAGATTGCTGAAATTGTAATGGCGTCTTTTCCTTATTGCTACATATGCCTTCTGTGACCAATCAGTCCCTTCATCAAATGCTTGTAGGGAATCTGGGTATTTCTCCAGGCAGTATTGTACAGGAAACTCTCGAGTTAAATAGAAAACTAAAGATTAACTAAAGATTTCTTCCCATAAAGCTTTTTTTAAAATGTGGCTAGAAGTGAGAGCAAGTATAAAAGAACAAGCTTTCTTAATCCTAAAATATAGGGGGTTGTGCAGTTCTTCAACACTCAGAATCATTGTTCATTTGAAATTATGCTGAAAATATACACTTCCTTGAATTTATACTGCCTACTAAAACATTACTACTGCTAGTACATGCTTTATCAAGACTATCAGAATATGTGTTTCTATATAGTGTTTCATTTCCCAATTAGAGTATCTTGATGGCATTTCCACTGGAGATTTATTTCTTGTCTATTTAGATGAGATAATGGGGGTGTGTGTGGGATCATTCAAGAAGTGTTTACTTTCCAGAGACAGAAAGAATAAATATGTATGTTATACATGGAACAAAACCTTTTCCTATGTTCAATTATATGAACCATCAACTATTGAACTATTACTACTACTACTACTATTACTACTCCATATTAAGAATACAAATTTTTTCATTTTTATCGCATTTTATTAAGGAACGCTTAAAAATAAACATGAAGAGATCAGCAACTTGAATTTCACTTACATAATTAGATTCTCAAGTATGTGGTAGAAGGACGTGTTGGAAACATTACAGCTCCCTTTCCCGTGTTACTAAGTGGGAAGGGAAAAAGGGGATGCAGCTCTGAAGGAAAAAGACTCAGAAATTAGAAAAGGGGTTCACAGTTGGGAAAGGAACAAAAATCCTGAACTGCAGAAAAGAATAGAGAAGAAAGAGGATGCTGGAATGAAGCCAAAAGGGTTTGAGGGCTCTAGAGAGAAGAGATAAGAGAAAAGTAGACATATCTGAAGGAAAAAAAAAAAAAAAAAGAACTCCAGCTGATACTAAAAGTAATGGAATGATCTAACGGGATCTGTCTAAAAAGCAACATTTCAGGAAGACAGGAACAAAAATGATAATAATAATGACCCAGTTATTTCTGTTTTCCAAAGTTTATAAAGATTTTAGATGTCTATCAAAAGTTTGGGGGTTGGGAGGGAAGGGAGTTGCACTATTTTCCAGTATCCTGGGGTTTTGAAAAGAAACAATAGTTGAGTCCTGAGAAAAAAACTCTTAAACCTTTACAAAATAATAATAAAAAAAAGTTAATAATTTGTATGGAGAAATGCAGTCCTAGAATCCTTGATAGCGTCTTCTCCAAAGAGAATGCCAAGATGATGGTGCTCCAACAGTCTTTTTGAAAGCAAGGTGGGTGCTAATTTACTCACACACACCAGGTGTGAAACGCAGCTGTCAGATGTCAGTGATGAAAGAATAATTTTTGCCTGGCTGCTCTGTGGCTTTCAAAACTACCCACTCAATAGAAAATATTGATTATAAAGCATGTCTTTGGGTCAGACACTGAAATTTAAAGGATATTTCACTCTTTGTATTGCATTACACTGAAGAGCCACAGACAGATTTTTATGTGTTTGAAGCTATCTATGGATCCTTCTATCCTGATCACATTAGCAAATTATTTTGGCAATGAAACATATTCAATATTTCAGAACTACACTTGACAGGAAAAAAAAAAACAATAACTTTTCTGATCATACGCTGCAAAAATCCTTAGATGTGCAAGTCACTGCTCACTGTTAAATTCAGCTATAATACTTTTGAAGACACAATGAATATTTGCAAAGATGTCTTGATTTAAAAAAAGCAGAGATTAAGGCATACATGCCTCCCTTTTATAGACAGCAGCAGTAAATTTTAACTAATTTAAAATTAAGAAGGTGTGTAACCTAAACTTTGTTGTCGAAAGGGTGTTAGGCCTAATACTGTAGAGGAAAGGAAAACCAGAATTTTGACATTTCAGAAAATGTCAACATCAACTGTTTCCTATTCTCATGTTAATGCTAAAATACATAAATGGCTGGATCCAAGAAGAGACCACAATAGAGAAGGCAATCTAGTCAAAGACTGAATTTGATTTGAGACATGAGACATAACACAGAAAAGAATCTTCAGAACTATCTTCAGAATCAGTCTTGTTGAACTGGTTCAGATCAGAGCAGTTTTGTTCAGTCCACAAACAGTATGTAGAACTCAACCCAGATCAAACACTTAGGTTTGTTTTTGGTAGTGGAAAATCAAGAAGCCATAAAGTCTTATCTTGTCCTATAAAATTCCCATTTTCTATGATCCTTGCTGAACTAAAAAAATAATTTTGATGGAAAATGTCTATTAAGAAGTTCAATTTGGGGTGTTTTATATTTCAAAGAAAAATGCTGCTTGTGACAGGAAAAAAAAAGGGTTTGGTCTTTTTATAAAGTGAAAATTGATTAATTTCAGCTGAAGTGCAGCTGTTTCCAAAGTTTTCATAGTTTTTCAGGTAATTTTTAAAAAATTGAAAATTATTTAAAAGCAAAAATTTTTTAGGAGAAATATTTGTCAATATACCTGTATTCCAATGACATTTTGGCTAAAGTAGTTAGTCCTTTCCAAGTTTAATGAAATATAACGTACACTTTCTCAGTTTGTGAGGCATTTAACTGTTACATTTTCCCATTTAATGTGTTCCTCACCTCTTACTGCTGAGACTCTGACACCATTATGTTTCAAATGGTGTCTAAGTTCTCCTTGAACAGTATTACCGATACAATTCTCTACCCAGCACTGCTATTGCGAGCTGGCTCAAATGGAGGTCTCTTTAAAGTATCCCAAAGAAAGAAGTATCAACAAAAGACAGTCCAAAGTGCTTTTTGCTTATCTTCTGTCTTTTGTGTGAAGAAAGATCTGCCACTTATTAAATGGGTATATAAGTGAAATTATTAGAACTAGATTATGAGGCAAATAGGGTTCTAGGAGTAAAAGTATTAAAGAAAAAGTGTATGTGAAACTATATAATTAAGATAAAAGGCACCACTCCAATTATTACCTGTCTTGTTTATCTACTTACACACCTTTCATGGCATCTGACTTTGTACTTACGTAGGACTTTGTTGTTGTTGTTGTTGTTGTTGTTAGGTATCAGCTTATCCTAGCTTAAACAGTATGCACTACAGCTCCCAAATAATGGGATCCTAAAATGCAGATTGTTTTGCTATCTTTTACAACAGTTAAAAACACAAATCATCAGTGACAGTTCAAATGGTGAAACCTTTTATGTTGGGTTTTTCACAAGCTGTACCTATCTATCCACTTTTAAAAGAAATTTACATGTCAAAAGAATGAAGTTGATAAACCATATGACTCATTAAGATAGGACCAGAATAGAGAATTAATTAATAGAATAGCATAATCTCTGCAGAAGCACATATGAAGTCCAACATTAATTTTACATTAGTTCATCATGAATAACTTTGTTCCACTAGACTCAAGGCAGTAATCATCCTCCAAGAGTGAAACATCGTTTTTAACATTCATAAGATTTTAAAATACACACTGAGTTTCCGATTACTGTTTTTCCACTCTGACTCTGTAAGTGCTGTAGAACAAGCACATGTTCTCATAGGTTCAGAGTGTAGATGGGTGCCTACTTTTGCTGGATCAAGTGGGGATCATGTGTTTCAAGCTGAAAGAACAACTCCTGCCACTTAATTGCCTAATCCTCAATTTCTGACTGTGTCCGGTAGCAGGATTAGCCTTAGGAGGGTCATAATCACTGCTGTGGTCAACAGTGTGTCCAAGCAGCACTTGCCTAAGCAATGTCAGAAGAGTTGTGTGATCCAAAGACTGTGTCACATTTTTTAGAGGACTTTGTTTCCCTGCTCAAAATTTCAAACAAGAGGCAGCATCATTAAGGCATAGAAATATATTTTTATGGCTTTATTTGGAACTAGCTATTGATTAAATCGGTGATTTCTAACACTCATTGAAGTCACAATTGTAATGCTTTGGATATGAGATGAAAATGTTAGTTAATAGATGTGCTAGCCAGTGGAGTAGCTAGGCATACTTGTCTATGACTGGAAAGCAAGACATATAATGTTTCTATCATTCACATTAAAATGTATATAGATTAAAATCTGTCAAGAGACAAGGACTATAGACTTCGATTAGCTCTGCAGATGTGTCAAGTCAGTTGTATATTAAAGAATCTAAATTAGACATAAGATCATGTCTTCCCCTTTTCTTTTTTCATTTTAATTTTATGAGAATGTTGTTTCATAGTTACACATAAGATATCTTAGCTGCTGTTCTTTCATTGTCCAATGCAATGAAGCCACAATTCATAATGGGATCTTCCATACAGTGCTATACTAGAATGGCTGGAATTTATAATCTCAACACATAGATGTTACAGTAAAAGGAATATTTCATTCGAACTATACATGTCTGGTTAGGAAAGCAAGATTAAATTATTCAACTGACACTGATTTCCTTTAAAATAAACAGAGCATCTTTTCTCAATTGAACTGAAAGGGAGGTTTTTACAAATATGTCACTTCAGAAGAATGTCTTTTCCCAATCTTTTCATATAGTTGACATTATTTTAGGGCTTTGAAAATGTTAGGATGTTTAGAGACAAGTTTACCATCATAAGTATAGTTTTTAAAATTAGGTTAGGTTAGGTTTAATTTAGGCTTAAAATTCAAAATTTAGGCCAATTTTCAGATTTGAATACAATATTTCCAAAATATTAAAAAAATATTTTTCAGATTAACAACAAACAGGAGGTTTTAAGGTGGTGGAGAGTGAAACTTTTCAGAAAAATTCCTGGGATAGAAAAACTTTTGCTTTCTTTTCTAAATATATAATATTCTCATTTATTTCTATTAAAAAAAAAAGATAATCTGAAAACATTTTGTAAGAATCAAATATTTTCCTTTTTAGTACTCACAAAGCATATGGATAGTAGTCCCTTTTGGTATTTGTGTAAATCAATCAAATGTAATGATTTTAAAGTTTCCCTTTCATTAGATTTAATGATCTCTTGCTTTACTAGCATTTTCCATGAAAGCACAGTGAAGGCTGTCAAAAATGTATTTTCTGAGACATCCTAAATTATTTTGATGACATTTTCATCATAAGATATGATGCTTAAGATATATTCCAAATAGACTTATACCACATACCACTTTTATTCTAGAAGCCCAGTATAGCTCAGTAAAAAAAAATACATTTAAATGACAAAATTAGTGATTATGTCTGAAAGTTTAAAGAGACTTTCAGAAAAATTTGCTTTAAAAAAAAAAAAACAAACACATTGCTTTAATAAGAACAAAAATTTTAAATATGGTATAGCAACTTTTAGAAAGTATACTTGTCATTTCTTTGAAGATGTGTGTGCTCTAAATACTGTAGATAAAAGTCCATTTTGTTTTTGCTCAAGCATTCTTTTGAAATATGGGGGGGGGTTAGTGTTCTAATTTTTTCATATTATATTCTGAGATTCCATTGTTCTTGAACTCTTCTATATTAAACTTTCCTTCTTTTAATGTGTGTTCTCTTCCTATTGAGTGACAGCTATGGAAACAGAGTGTATATAGAAACACCCATATTGAGGCATAGTGAAAAAAGTTCTGAAATAAGACTTTACCATATAATTGGAAGAGCTTATAAAGAGCAATAGTGGGAAATTATCATCATTACTGTAAATCTGGAACAAGTCATCTGGCCAAGATCACATGCAAGGTTTGTCTAGAGCCAGAAGTCTTAAAAGCCTGATCTTCTGGAGCCTGACTTCCAGAATTAATCACCATTGTCCCTGCAGGGAAAAGCAAAGTACAAGAGGATTACATGACTTGCCCTGAGCCTGTGAGGGTGGTGAGGCACTGGAACAGGTTGCCCAGAGAAGCTGTGGATGCCCCATCCCTGGCAGTGTTCAAGGCCAGGTTGGATGGGGCTTTGGGCAGCCTGGTCTAGTGGAGGGTGTCCCTGCCCATGGCAGGGGGGTTGGAACTAGATGGTCTTTGAGGTCCCTTCCAACCCAAACCATTCTATGATTCTATGATTCTATGAAGGCAGAGAAGCAAAAAGCTTGAGACAGCTCAAGTTTTCTCTAAGCCCTGACATGACTCCACCTGTCTTGCAGTACTTTTAGAGGAAGCACAGCTCTTGGATGAAGGAGAACAATGCAGTAGTCCTGCACAGCACATGCTGCAGCATCTAAACCTCTAAACTGATTGGAACATCAGTTCCTATTTCCTGAAAAGATGATCTTCAAGGACTGATTTTTTTTGTGTTTAGAACCCAGTAAAGCTTTTTGTTCATTCCCAAAGTTGCAGTGGTGTTCCAGTCAAGCCTTGAGTCATTCTTTCTTGTTGGGAGCATTATTCTAGTCCTTCTCCACCCGCCTTTCATCTTGCTCTTTCTGACCTTTCACAGCACATTATACAAGTCACACAGCCTTCATAGATCTAACATTAAATACTCCTGGCAATACAGACTAGTACTTACATTTCAAAAGACACTATGGCATAAAGTAGCATATGCATTTTTTTTGAGGTGACACAGGACACCTAAAGGCCAAGACATGGACTGATATTTTCTGAGTACCCAAACAGAAGTTTATGTGGAAGATGGTTGAAAAAACTGCTCAAACTCCAGCAAGCCTCGGAAAAGCCTATATATATTTTTAAAAATAAATAAATAAATAAAAATAAATCTAAAGAATCTAAGAGAAGATAAGAACCCAATTACTATTTTTTAGGAGTGAGTTAAATATTTGGAGACAAATTCAGGGAGACTTAAGTCTACCGGAATCTACATAGACTTCTGGCATCCAATTCATCATAGTATTTTCGCATCTAATTCATAAAAGCATTATTTTTTTTTTAGTTTCTGTATTAAATTTCATTCAAAAAACATTCTTCTCTCATCTTGCAGACAATGGAAACCATACAGAACTGCAATTCCTCACGAGATATAACTGCTTAGTCCAAAGGAACATGTTCCCTTCATTTCAGGTTTTCCCTACGCTTTTCCCTCTTTGCCATGCTCTTTACCATTTCCATTTTTTCTAGCAAGTTTAAAGACAAAAATAAAACAAAACAGAACTTATATCTACCAAGTATTTAAAATACTCATTAAAATAAAGAAATTACAATATTCTTAAAAGAAATCTTTGATTGTTTGTTTTTTATATGCACGGAAGTAAATTAATGTTAGGCATTGAAATTCTCTTGTGGTACATTAGTCTTATCTAAACACGTAGGTGCTTAAAAGCTGTTGCCAGGCCTTCATTGTAGTAGGTGTTAAAAAAGTCGAGAGTAAGATAAACTCCGCCTCCAGATATTTAGAGTTTAATTCTCTCTGGAATCTGTATTAGTCTCGAGGCAATCACAGATTTACTGGGGGACACAGTGAGCCTCTCTCTGTTCTTTCCCTGCACTGCCCAATGCAGTATGTTAGAGATCACATAACAGCTTTGTCGCTGTTCTGTCTTTTTTTCCATATGTTTTGGGTCCAACCCTTCCAGTCCAGACAGTTGCAAAATCTACAGAAAATAGCTTAAATTTCTGTGGAACTGAATAGAGATTTATTGCTGAAGAGCATTTTTGGTTGGGTTTTTTTGGTGTGTTTGGGTTGGTTTGGGGTTTTTTTTGTTTGTTTTTCATACAAACAATACAAAGACCAGGAGGAAATAGCCTGACTGCTCTTTTCTGGGCATGTTATCCACTTCCACTAGTTTCAGGGAGCTGTGCGATCGCTAAGAGGATAACTGCCTGAGGTAGGACTGTAGGAGCACTTTCCACATCAATTGTGTTTTACAGCCTGCTTTTATTCGAGGAAGCAATAGATGTGAAGGAATAAACTCTGCACAGAGAGAACATTGCCAGAATTACTTACTTTGTCATCTCTGAAATTATGGTATTTATACACTCAGGCGCAGCTCTAGATAACACACATACATTCTACTGGAAAACCTCCATGCTTCTTGGAAGCAAAAAGAAACAGCAAAGATGGACTGAAACACAAAGCGATCTCCTTTTGCCTGTGGAGACAGACTCCACATCTTTTCCAAGGAGAGTAAAAACCAATTGCAGTCAGACTGCAATAGAAAGGTGCCTTAAAGCATATGTAAACACAAACCAAATGGTCTATAGATCACATCCTAAGCTGCTTTTGTAAAAGGTAATAGAGCAGAAAGATTCCTGCTTCATGTTAAAAGATACTTAGCCACAGCAATTTTGTTATATGTGAAAAGGACCACCAACAGAAGGAAAAACAGAGATGAAGAGCAAAAGCAATTTGATTAAGAAAATATTTAAGCTATTTGACAAATGTAGATTACCTTTCTCTTAAAAGCAGGTCATTTCTGGACAATATGCCTTCAACTGAAATTCAGCTTGCTGTTGGAATAAACCTTTCTATTAAACAAACAAACAAACCCCAATAACAATAAAAATCCCAAATACAAAATTACCTAAATAATCAAAAACTGTGTTTGCATGAGGGGAAGACATTAAAAACTGAACAATAATGGAGCTATTTAAAAACTTTTCTATAAGTGGAACTACTTAGATGTATTCTTTAAAATTTCAGAAAGCTGGGAAGAGATCAAGTCAAACTACTTGGAAAACCTGTACAGAAGCAGCTGCATATACACAGCAGGTACTGGTAATACAAAGCTTAATTACAGCATTGAATATGATGCAAATACATGTTCCTCCCTCAAGACTCTCCCACTTCCCCAATATCAACAGAAAGAATGGGGACTTCTGGTCTCTGGTTGAGAGATACCCGTGTGCCAGCAAAGTGGAGTGCTGAACTGCATGCACCTCAAGAACAGAACTGGAAAGGAGTTAAAGTGCTCTGCCTTTCACAGGAATTTTATAGTCTAATAGTCTCTAGTTTGGATGAATGCTATATCTCTGGGACAAACTTTTTGACAAAGGAGATACAGCTAGCCGGCAAGATCAACTATACTGCTTTCTTGTAGGTGACGTTCTTGTCATAAACAAACCATAATATAATAAACAATTTTACTCAGTAACTACTGAGCTACCTCTGATTATTTTTTTATTATTATTTCAGGTCCAAAAAGCTTTGAAAAATTAAGATGCAGACTGATAAAATGGTTGTTATTCTAAGTTTTGAATTTAGCTACATTTAATGATGTCGAAACTTTAGTTCTCCTGGTAAGTCCAAAAAAATACCCGACCCCCCCAAAAATAACCAGCAAACCAGGAAGAGGCTGTAGAATTCTGAAGTTTAGAAGAGCACAAAAATACTATCTTTTTCTCACATACTATGTGATTTGGGATTGTTAGGAGAAATACTTTAATACTTAGTTCTAGTTTCTTGCCTACTCCCAATGAAAAGTAGATTGCTGACATTGCCTATGATGTCAGTTTCGAGAACATAACCATTCTTTAAACTAGATGATTCTTTCAAGCTCGATCATACTGGACATTATCATCAATAATGTTATTGCTGCCCAGTTAAAAAACAATGCTTTCAAAAAAAATGGGGTTTTTTTGTATCCTAACAAATTTCATTTTTTTTTCTTGAATAGTGGAATTAATGTTCTAGATTTTGATGCACAGACATACCCATGTTTCTTTACAAATTAATGTTTTTCAAGTAGGTGGGTAACTTCTCATCTCACAAGTTACCCTTTGAGGCTACCCTGAAGTGCACCCTGTATGTTGAGATGCTCTGTTTCTTGAATTATCTGCATTTAATGAGACAGCAAGGCTGAGTGGGAGTGCTAACTTCCAAGGAAGTGTCTGAAAAATAACCAAGGAAAACTTTTTTCATGGTTTTGAGTCCTGGAAGTGGTGCACTGAGAACTGCTACTGCTACAGTTGGCAGGTTCCTAACATGATTTTGCCATAAATAGGATTCAGATAAATTTAAATGCTTCATCTGGGCTAACTCAGGGCTTTTCAGAACACCACTCCTTACCCCCGAAGTACCAAAACACTTAAAGGTTTTACCCAGGACCCTTTGGAGTTGATGGAAACATCCAAAGCAGTGTCAACTAGGGGAAGACTAGGACTATTGATTCACTGTAAAACATTTCAAAGTGTTCTAGAGACATTCAACAGAGAAGAGCTTTAAAAGCATATTTCTGTTAATTCATGTTTCCAACTAATCTTGAAAAATCCCACTATTTAAGGGGAAAAAAAAGTCCCAACAAGAACTAAATGAAAAAAGTAAGAGTGTTCTTAGGAGATTTCTTATCATTTCATGAAAATGAAGTACTTGACTGAATTCTTTATATGATGGATATGAATTGTTGAACAGAAGATTGCAACATAAACATTTCACATTTAAATTGAATGGGAAATAAACTGGATACAACCACATCACAGTTGGCTCAGACCACAACAGGTTCAACAAAATTAATATTACTAGACTTTCCAAATGTAGAGTTTGCCATGTATATCTTGATTGATGGGTGTGAACTCATTCCAAGCTCAGAGGCTAAAAGAAAAAAAAAAAAAAAGAAAAAAAAGGGAAAAAAAACCCTGCATAGCATCATGCAGTTGGCAACTATGCAGATCAATCAAAGCAATACCTCATTGCTCATGAGACAATGATAGGAACTGATGTTGTATTTGACAGGTTCACAGACATCAGCTCTAATATGAGCTCAGTTCAGTGTAAGAGCATTAGCCAGCAAACTACACTGCTGCCTGTTTGTAGTTCCCGGAGACATAAAATGTGATATGTGCCACAGGGCATAGGGCAAATGGCCTCTGGGATGTTGCAGACTATACATAGTGGAACTGACATGCTTCAGCTCTTGAGTAATTTCCCCTTTGGCAATTGTGTTTGGACAAAACCAAAAATCTAATGAAAAATATTGGACCACCAGAAAACAATAAAAATAAAATTAAAAAAAGGCAAGTATGTATCTGAAGAATTGTTCCAAATAGAGTAAAAATTACTTGGTCAAGAATTCCAGCTGGTGAAAAATATTCAAATACAGGGTAATATATGACCTGAATAATTGTTGTAATTTCAAGGCCAATATTTCAGCATTGGAATTGGTTTTGATATTGTCAAGATTTATAGGTTGCATGAAGAAAAAGTTTCTAATTTACAAGGTGAATATGCTTAGAGAGGCTTAAATAGCTTTCAAAGTGTGTCATTATTTTTCTGTATCATTATTTGTTATATAGCATCTCACCATCTGCCAGAGGGATCATAGGCATAAAAAAACCAAAAGAAGTGAGGCTAACTAGTACCCTTTTTGACAGGTTCTGCAATAACACAATAGGATAAAAGAATGAAGATATTCAACTATAATTCTATTCTTTTAATTAGTGCAATACCAAATGCACACCTTTATCAGTAATGATAGCATTTTTAAGAAATTAATCCCATAGAAGAGTTTTCCTCTTACAAAGCAAAAGAAATCAAAAAAGGAGTATCATTCCATCATGTATATGTAACAGTGCAGTAAGAAAGATTCTCTATTATACAGGTGTTACTTAATCCGAAGTAACATTATTCTTATCACCAATCCTGCATTTTTAAGATTTTTTAAAGCATTATACATTATATAGGCTGTGTTAAAAGCTGAACTGGCAAATACTCTTGGCTTGCAAAGACGAGAGGTGCAGATGAAAACTGAAGTTGAAGTAGCAGAGCAGAGAAAGAGAGAGGCTTTTAACAATGCCAAAATTTTCTTAAAATTTTTGGTGAAACATGCAACCTCTTGAAGACTGTTTTTTGCAATCAGAAGTCTTATTTTCCCTCCAAGGAAGCTTGCTTTTCATAAAGAAAAATGTAGTAAGTTATTTCAAATTAGTTTCATGGATTGCTAAGCTGTCTTTTCCCACTTGTACATTGCAAACCCGCACACCCTATACCCATTCCTAAATGTCAATAAATGTTTGTTAAGGAAGGGGACATAGGTTTGGTTTTGTGTTTGTAATAACTAGAATTTCAAAAATTCTCATTAAAACATCACCCTCTGAAGCTTCCCTGAAATGTAGTTTATATTTTGAGTTCAGTTTTTGAATTTGTTCATGTACCAGATCTATCCTTAGCTATATCCTTCGATAGTTGGAGAAAAAAGACACACACACACACACATCCATCCCCCATCTTTCACCTGTTTGTTTGTTTGGGTTGGTTGGTTTGTTTGGGTTTTGAGCTCTTAAGGAAGACATTAACTAATTTTCTTGCCAAAACTACTTATTGTTGGTATTATATTTTTTTTTTTTTATTACACTACTGACTTAGCTTGATATAAACTCAGAATTATGCTCTATTGAACACTATTTGGTACACAATTGAAGGATAATTTTCAAAGTGACACTGAAATTCATTATATTTGATCTTAGCGCTACAAACATGGACATGAGTTGTTCCACTAAATTCATTGATCCATTTATTAAATAGTTAAAACATGTAAAATACTTTCCAATAAAAAATAATTTTGTTAAATCTTACCTTCAAATTTTCTTACAAACCGCTTGCCTGTAATGTACATTTGCTAGAACACAGGCATTGCTTTCATAGACTGCCTTGCCAAGAAGGCTCCATCACAGGATTTTGAGCATAGAGCTACCAGTATCATTAGTTTTGGGAGACCCCTGAGTTTACAGTCTGTCTAGGATTTTGAAGAGTTTAGCAGCTGATCTAGAAAACTGGAAGTCCTGGCCAGATAGCTGCATGATGTTGCTCCTGAAAATTAGAACTGATCACATGAGAAATATCAGATAATTTGTAGATTTCAAAAGCGTGAAAATATACTTTGTGACACTATCAAAAGTACATGTACAAAGAAATGTACATGTTTTGAACTAGCACATAAGTTAAAATCAAAGTTAAAAAAAAGCCATTGTACATACTGAAAATGAGTTGTTTTATTTCCATAGTTATTACTTAGTTGTAACTGTTTAAGACTTTTTTAATCTTTCTACTCCAGTAAGTGTACTTTGCTTTGCTTCATAAAAAGTAATGAAGCCTAGAAATATAAAACCTCATTATAGACCTTTTCCATTAAAAGTTTGCTCAAATGCTAGAAGAAAACAGCCATTACTGTGTGCAGATTATGATGTCAATGGATCAGAGAAGTTTCATTGGATACACCTAAAAACCACTACTGTTGCATCATTTACGCTGAGGAAAAAGATTAAGCTGAAACACTTTAAGAGAAAAAAAGTTAATACCAGCAAGGGAATATTTCGGTTTTACACTTTCCTCTTGAAGTTCCCCATTATCTTTTGTTTCTGTGGAGTTGTTTTCCGTCCTCCTCCTTTTTTCTTTGATATTCAGGATACTTATCCAGAAGCTTTTCATCTTAATGAATATTTTAAGTACATGCTTTGCTTTTACAAACATATTTATTCATTAGGCAACTTCTCCTATGTGCAGGCAGTCTTAATTCTCACTTTTTTTTCCTACAAACTTTGTTTGGCTTCTTGAAATAAAAATCCTTCAATAAATTGCTATATTTGCCTATATCAAAGGCTTACAGATACAGGCACTTTGCATTTTTTAATCTTAAATAATCTTTTAGCTCTAACATCTCTTATGCCCTTTTATCACCCAACATCTCTATTATGGAAATTTAGTTTTTAATATAAGACTATGCAATATTAAAAAGCATCACACTTTTCTGCTAGTCATTATTACTCAGGATATACAGACGCAGTTTGAACAAACATCAATTTGAATGGAACCATACCTAATTAAACTAGAGATGAAGAAGATAATACAGTCATGTTTCTAAGAAACAAGGAAAAAATCAGAAGTAATTCTAACTGAAGCTCAGTTTACTTCCCCATGATTACAATAATCTTTAAATACTTAATTTTAATCGTTCACATTTATAGTGGAATATAAGTTTTTTTTTTTTTCTACAAAAGAGGGTGCATTATAAATGCAACTTTTACTTCATTATAGGATGACATTTTGGCATTAGCAATACCTTCATACTTCACTATGCCTGAAGAGTTTAATTTCTAACAGTTAACTCACAAAGGTTGAACTTCTTATTTTAAAATGGGGCAATGAAAATGCTCTACTGATCCTGCAGCACTATTTCCAAATCCTTCACATGGTAGTGAATAATTTTCACACAAGTTAATCTAGCACAGTGTCTTCAAATGACTGCCAATCAGGTGTCTGGGTTTTGGGGTTTTTTGTTTCATTAAAGGGCATTTTCTGCTAAGAAACTCGAGAAACATCCTTTCAACACATAACTGTAAAAATTTTTTAGTGTTTGTTTTCCTGATCTTTCTCTCTTTCTTTCAGATTTATCAAAAGAACTTATTTTTTTAAATTTTGCATTTGGTTGATATAATGCATCTGAATAAGTCAGATCACTTCATAAGAGCTATGAAATAAGTAATCCTTTGCCTTACTTGTGCTTCTGAATAGAATTACAATTTTCACTTAGCCTTTTGGTTGCTCTTCTGCTGTAGACCAGGATAACTAAAGCAGAAGTAAAAAGTATTGCATATCATAAGGAAATGAGTCTGAATGGAAAACCTCATCTACAGATGTGAGTTGTGGAACATTTGATATTGAGAATGATACTTACGAACTATGATTACATTTTAAAATTACATTATTTCATTGAAACATGGGAAAGTTCTATTTTTTGTGTTCTTATGCTCTTTCCAGTTCGGTTTAAGTGATAATTATTAGTCTGAAGCTCTGGAGAGTTAAGGCTCTCCTTATCTACAAAAATGGCTTAACAGATGTCGCATAAATAATGGCAATATCACTTTTTCTTTCTGGGTCCTTGAATGGTCTTCTGACTATTTTTCAGAAAATTCTAATTAAGGGACCATCCATAGTCTAGTATCCATTTTCTGGTGTGGACAACGAACCACATTATAAGATGTGATGCTGATCCTGGACTGAAATCCAGTCAAATAAGCAACAGCCATTAAGAAATATGCCAACCAAGCCTATTTCAAATGGTAATTAATAAGTAAGATGCTAACTTTTGACTGCTGAACTCAGATACCTCCAAAAAACATAACTGATGTACTAGCTGGCAGATACTGTTCATGATCCTGAAATGGCTTTTTGGCTATTGGCAATTTTTCTCCAGCATTTCCTCATTTTCCTGCTCCAGCTGCTATATAGGTTGCCTACTGCTTAAAGTCAGTCAGTCAACTACTTTTAGAACTGAAAAAATAGTTCTATTTTCTCCTCTCTTATAAAATAGCTCTCTGGGACATCCAAGTAGAAACAATTGAAATGGAAATACTAAGAGCCTAATATTAAAAAAAAAAAAAAATCAAAAGTCATAATTTTTCAAGAGATACACACATTTTATGGGCACAAAACTAAAACATTGTGCTTGAACACAAATCATCAGCCCATGACTTTGCTTTGTCATCATCTTTTCTTTTGGTTTTCTTTATAATTAATCTGATTTAACACATAACAAACCATAAAATGCACTGAATTACTATTTAATCCTTTTTTTGTATCATCATATCAGAGAACTGTTGCTGAATCATCTTACCACCATCTAAATCAGACATGTATAATTGACAATTTTGTCATTAACAAACCTTTGAATTTAAGTTACATTTCTGTACTCAACTTTAACTTTCTTCCCTTAGTAATGCAGTTTAAAATATACACTCCTAGGAGTGTAGACCACTATGGGAAACAAGGCTGCTTACAACCATACAGGACTCTGTTTTTCCTGACCATAGGTGTACATAATTTCATTTTTCTGATCTATTTCTAAGAATTTGTGGTTTTGTGCAAAGGGAGGAAGAAAAAAAGAAATAAACCTACTACATGTAGTGATAACAAAATTGTAAAGGGCTAGGTTATCAAAGCAAGAGTATCTAATGTGTGAGAAACTAGATGGATGTGACTTGATTTTACTTTGTAAGCTTCTGCAAAAGTGGTTCTGAATGACAGATCAGTCTATATCTCTCGTACTTAATACTTCAAATGTATGTACTAGACACAAGATTTCCAAAAGGATACAAAACATGAAGGCATATGAGAACAAAGCAAAGGAAATGTTTGACATTTCTGCTGATAGTTAACTGAATTTTAAAAGCAGCTGCAAGCATGAAAACGTCTGTCTGCTTTCCATAAGAAATTTAGATTCAGACATTGTAGGAATCACTTAAAATTTGAAATTTAAAGAAGTAATGAAATTAGAGCTTTTTATTGAAAAGATTGTTTCAAAACTGTCACTTAGGATGTAATCATCATGATATTAAATCCAACAAGTATTTATCACTATCTACTTGGAAAAAAACTTCATTCGTATTAACCATGATAATAGAAGATGTCGTATGCTTAGCAAATCAAATCAGAGAGCAGTAAATATGACTGGAATGAGAAAGTATTTAACCTCCTGATACATTCTGAAGGTGCTATCTGCAAGTCCTGTTTTGAATAAGCCACAATTGATTAGCCTTTGCCTAAAAACCAAACTGTTATGGTTTAAACCCAGCCAGCAACCAAGCCCCACGCAGCTGCTCGCTCACACCCCCCCGCGGCAGGATTGGGGGGAGAATCAGGATAAAAGCGAGAAAACTCCTGGGTTGAGATAAAGACAGTTTAACAGGTAAAGAAAAAGCCGTGCACACAAGCAAAGCAAGACAAGGAATTCATTCACCACTTCCCATGGGCAGGCAGGGGTTCAGCCATCTCCAGGAAAGCAGGGTGTCTTTTGTTTGCGTGGCAAGGTTTTGGTAGCGGGAGGGGTACAGGGGTGGCTTCTGTGAGAAGTTGCTAGAAGCTTCCCGTGTCTGACAGAGCCAATGCCAGCCGGCTCCAAGACGGACCCGCCGCTGGCCGAGGCCAAGCCAATCAACGCCTCTGTGATAACATATTTAAGAAGAAGAAAAACAGTTAGAGCTTTTGCAGCCGGAGAGAGGAGTGAGAAGATG
The DNA here is from genome assembly GCF_028858705.1 of Grus americana. Taxonomy (NCBI): domain Eukaryota; kingdom Metazoa; phylum Chordata; class Aves; order Gruiformes; family Gruidae; genus Grus; species Grus americana. The sequence continues at coordinate 113,204,866 of NC_072852.1, forward strand.
TAAGAAACTCTGCAGACACCAAGGTCAGTGCAGAAGGAGGGGCAGGAGGTGCTCCAGGCACCGGAGCAGAGATCCACCTGCAGCCCGTGGTGAAGGCCATGGTGAAGCAGGCTGTCCCCCTGCAGCCCATGGAGGAAGGATGAGGGGGTGTAGAGATTCCACCTGCAGCCCATGGAGGACCCCACGCCGGAGCAGGTGGAGGCACCTGAAGGAGGCTGTGATCCTGTGGGAAGCCCACACTGGAGCAAGTTTCTGGCCGGACCGGTGGACCCGTGAAGAGGGGAGCCCACGCCAGGGCAGGTTTGCTGGCAGGACTTGTGACCCTGTGGGGGACCCATGCTGGAGCAATTTGCTCCTGAAGGTCTGCACCCCGTGGGAGAGACCACGCTGGAGCAGTTCGTGAAGGACTGTAGCCCGTGGGAGAGACTCCATGTTGGAGCAGGGGAATGATGAGTCCTCCCCCTGAGGATGAAGAAGTGGCAGAAAACACCGTGTGATGAACTGACCGTAACTCCCATTCCCCATCCCCCTGTGCCGCTGAGGGGGGAGGAGGTTGAAGCCGGGAGTGAAGTTGAACCCGGGAAGATGGGAGGGGTGGGGGAAGGTGTTTTAAGACTTGATTTTATTTCTCATTCCTCTACTCTGTTTTGCCTAGTAATAAATTAGATGAATTCCCTCTCTAAGTTCAGTCTGTTTTGCTCGTGACGATAATTAGTGAGTGATCTCTCCCTGTCCTTATCTCGACCCACAAGCGTTTCGTTATACTTCTCCTCCCCATCCCACTGGGGGAGGGGTGAGTGAGCAGCCGCGTGGCGCTCAGCTGCCGGCTGGACCTAAACCACGACACAGTGCTCCATCACGCATGTAACGGTTACTGGGGAAGACAAACACCATCACTCTAAACCTCTCTCTCTTCCTTCTTCTTCTCCCAGATTTTATTGCTGAGCATGACGTCAAATGGTATGCAATATGGTCAGTTTGGGTCCGGCTGTGTCCCCTCCCAGCTCCTTGTGCACCCCCAGCCTACTGGCTGGTGGGGTGGTGTGAGGAGCAGCAAAGGCCTTGGCTCTGTGTAAGCGCTGCTCAGCAGGAACGAAAACATCCCTGTGTTATCAACTCTGTTTTCAGCACAAATCCAAAACACAGCCCCGTACCAGCTACTGTGATGAAAATTAACTCTATCCCAGACAAAATCAGTACACAAACATACTATATGACTCTAAATATTGCCCCCCCCCTTTTTTTTTTTACTGTACTTGCTTGCCATGACCAGCACTTACTCAATTGTATCTGGACTTTTCAAACATTTAAAAAATTAAAAAAAAAAAAAAAATCAAATTTTTGGCAAGGGTTCATAGTAGGAAACTTAGAAATATTGAATTATTTTATTTTTTTTTCCAAAATATAACTTCTTTCTAATCCTTTTCCTGTTTCTGTTTGTGTCACACTGTCTTCTCCCATCTGCTCTCTTGTTTTTTGGCGTTCCAGGAAAATTTACCCTCAAAGGCTGCTATCTAACAGAAGACTTCCCAATTATCAGTGTAGTTACAAATATAGCACAAAAATAGGGTGTGCTGCCAGGAAAAGTATTTGGGTTCCTTTTCTTTTCCCTGAAGAAATCAGTGTGATTTCTACTCTGGCAGAAGCAGCTGAGAATCAACAACTAGATTATTTTTTCCTTGTGATCTGTTTTTGCCAAGACTATGACAAATAGCAAAGGCTAGATTTACATGTTGTTTGGGAAACACATGGGTAGAACAAACAAAAGCAAGTGAGCAAGCAAAAGCCCTAAAAACACAGAAAAGAATACAAACTACCAGCAGTAGAGTGACAAGATACACCATGTCTCTGGTGGTTACAAACCTTATTTATCAGTTCACATCGCTATAGTCTAGTAGTTCTCATCTATGACAGTTTTAACCATATTCTGCAGCATGTTCTCTCCAACACTTTTCTCAAAACAACACAGTAACCCTCAGTCCGAATCCTCACACTGTCTTTTTGTAATCTAGTTCTAACTGACTGTTTGAAATAGGATTTATGATTTTCAATTCTGTCTGTACATATGGAAACATACATTAAAATGTAAAAACATATACATGTATTGAAAGTGCAGCTCAAGACTGAAAAGTTTCATGATCTACAATAAAAAGGCATTCACATTCTAGGCCAGCACGAATTTTTTTTTATTACATACAAAGAAATACAGTCATGCCCACATTGTTTAGTGTTTCCTGAAATATGTGTTGGGTTTGCGTGGCAAGGTTTTGGTAGCGGGGGGGGCTACAGGGGTGGCTTCTGTGAGAAGCTACTAGAAGCTCCCCCTGTGTCTGACAGAGCCAATGCCAGCCGGCTCCAGGACAGACCCGCCTCTGGCCAAGGCCGAGCCCATCAGCGCCTCTGTGATAACATATTTAAGAAGAAGAAAAACACTTAGAGAGAGAGCTTTTGCAGCCGGAGAGAGGAGTGAGAAGATGTAAGAAACTCTGCAGACACCAAGGTCAGTGCAGATGGAGGGGGAGGAGGAGCTCCAGGCACCGGAGCAGAGATCCCCATGCAGCCCGTGGTGAAGGCCATGGTGAAGCAGGCTGTCCCCCTGCAGCCCATGGAGGAAGGATGAGGGGGTGTAGCGATTCCACCTGCAGCCCATGGAGGACCCCACGCCGGAGCAGGTGGAGGCACCTGAAGGAGGCTGCGGCCTGTGGGAAGCCCACGCTGGAGCAAGTTCCTGGCCGGACCGGTGGACCCGTGAAGAGGGGAGCCCACGCCAGAGCAGGTTTGCTGGCAGGACTTGTGACCCCGTGGGGGACCCCATGCTGGAGCAGTCTGCTCCTGAAGGTCTGCACCCCGTGAGAGGGACTCCATGCTGGAGCAGGGGAAACGATGAGAGGAGTCCTCCCCCTGAGGATGAACAAGCGGCAGAAACACCGTGAGATGAACTGACCGTAACCCCCATTCCCCGTCCCCCTGTGCTGCTGAGGGGGGAGGAGGTTGAAGCCGGGAGTGAAGTTGAGCCCGGGAAGATGGGAGGGGTGGGGGGAAGTGTTTTAGGAGTTGATTTTATTTTCTCATTCCTCTACTCTGTTTTGCTTAGTAATAAATCAGATGAATTCCCTCTCTAAGTTCGGTCTGTTTTGCTCGTGACGATAATTAGTGAGTGATCTCTCCCTGTCCTTATCTCGACCTACAAGCATTTTGTTGTGCCTTTTCTCCCGTTTAGTGAATGAGGGGAGTGAGAGAGCGGCTCTGGTGGGCACCTGGCCCCCAGCCAGGCTCAACCCACCACAAATATCATTAATTTCTCTGAATTTATTTTCCATGAATGATAATTCTTGAAGAAGGATCTTTAAAAGACAGAGACAGTTGCAAAATGCTGAATATCCTGTAGTTATCGGTCTTTGAATAGCTCACTCTCAGAGTAGAAAATCAGTTCATCCAAATGTCAAGGAGAAGTAACTTGGGATGAATTTTCCCATACAAGCCATTGAGCTTCATGTCCTAAGCCACCAATGGACAGTGTTCTGCTATTGTAGAAATACAGAAAAAACATTAATTTAGACTGACAGGAAGCCTGTCATCATATTTATAAATGATCCTGTTACATTTGTAGTGCTCATAGGATAAAGTTAAATCACTATGTAGCAAATAACAAACTAAACTACATAAATGAAGACATCTGCTCTCTAATAGGTTCTATTACATAGCACTCATAACTCTGCCACCTCTTCCCCATGAGCAGCACAGGGGGACGGGGAATGGGGGTTGCGGTCAGTTCATCACATGTTGTTTCTGCTGCTCCTTCCTCCCTGTGCTCTTCCCCTGCTCCAGTGTGGGTTCCTTCACCAACTGTTCCAGCATGTGTCCTTTCCATGGGGTAAGTCCTTCAGGAATGGATTGCTCCTGCATGGGTCCCCCATAGGCCACAGTTTCTGGCAGAAAACCTGCTCCTGTGTGGGCTCCTCTTCGTGGGCCACAGCTCCTGCCAGGAGTCTGCTCAAACACAGGCTCTCCACAGGCTGTAGCTTCCTTCACGGCATGTCCACCTGTTCCAGAGTGGAGTTCTCCATGGGCTGCAGGGTGGAAATCTCCGCTGTGGTCCTCCATGGGCTGCAGGGGAACAACCTACATCACCATGGTCTTCTCCAGGGGCTGCAGGGGAATCTCTGCTCCGGCACCTGGAGCACCTCCTCCTCTCCTTTTTCACTGACCTTAGTGAATGCGGAGTTGTTTCTCTCACGTCTTCTCACTCTTCTCTCACAGCTGCTGCACAGCATTTTTTACCCTTTCTTAAATATGTCATCGCAGAGGTGCCATCAGTGTCGCTGACTACTTCCGTTTTGGCCAGTGGTGGGTCTGCCCCTATTGTGACTAGCTTTAGGAGTTTAATAGATACCTCTTCAAAGCAAATAAAATCTCCTCTTCCTCCTACTCATAAATTATTGTTATCTAACTGTGTGTAACCCTACTGTTTTCATGTGTATATATTTATATATATATGCACATATATGAGCATGTAAATCCCATTTGTATGTGAGCTGCACTAATATAACCAGAAAATAGTTTCTATCTTAAAACATAAAAGGGCTCTACTTCAGTAACCCCCATAAAATCAAAGCCTGCACCTTTGACTTTGTCCCATTAGACTTCTAATCCAAGTGAAGTCATGCATCATGTTTCAGTGATTGAAATGGAAATAAGTCTAATATGGGAACTCTTGGTCCTATAGCCATTAGCTGAAAATGCTTATATACAAATTTTATGGTCTTTTAAGTGAGAGACAACACTCTATTTTATCTCCTAAACTATAGACTTTTGACAGATAATGATTGCTCTTAATCATTAAGCTATTCGTTTCTGAATTTGATTCTTTCTAGTATGGTGTATTACTTGTCCATCGGCCTCACACAAAAGTTACCTAGTTCTCTCTCAAAATGAAAAGTCACAATGTCGAAGGAAGTGGAAAATAAATGTCACTTTCTTGAGAACCTTTAGTTAAGCCATTTAACTAAATGACATTTTCCTCAAATGTTTGTTGTTTGTTTTTTTTTCCCGCTTAAATTAATCTAACATTTAATTCCTAGGAGTTCATGCAGCTATTCATGTGATGATCTATTAGTAATGTAAAAAGTCTTCAAAAAATTAGACTCTCTTATTCTATTTACTGGTAAGGGCAAAACAGCAGGCAAGAAGACATGAAGTTTCACACAGAAATAGCTTCAGACAGATAAACAACCAATGCACTGGAATATTTAATACTTTTACAAAAATCCAACACATTTCTCTATTCTTTTAGAACCTCAATGGATAACTCCGAGTCCTATTCATTACTCATCATGGCTGTTGAGGATGGGTAAATTCATTAACAGCCAAAATAAATTTCAAGTATTTTGTATCAAGTTAAGCAAGGGAAAAAAGTAAACATTTCCTCATGTATATCCTGACATTCAATATTTTTCCAAAATTAGTAAAATTGTTTGATGTGTACATATTCCATCATATTTGATCAACACTTTCAGTTCATTCAAAGGAAAGCTTTAGTGGAAATTGGTTATTTTTTACATATTGTTTAACAAGATTTGATAAGAATTTAATATGTAAGGAAGACAGACAGCTATAACAGCACTACTCAGTAATACCAGAAAAGTGAGAGGTGCATATTCATATACAGGTTTGTCAGAGTTTTCCCTATCTCATTTGAGTGTTTTGATAAGTCAGGGTTTTGACTACTTGGGGATGACTTTTTCATTCTTCAATATGTTTAGAATTTTTCAAGCCCTTCAAATATTTTATGTTCTATTTTTAGAATGAAATGAAGTAAAATTAAATTATTTTATATTTAATTAGTAGCAATTTATAATGTAAAATAATACAACTGTTTGCATTAGTAAAAAATATTGTTACAAATTCTGAATAAAAAAGATAAATTAGTGTACTAGGGAATCAGAGCTACTAAAGCACTTCAGACTTGTTACATCCAGACAACTAATCAACTCAAAGTAGAAGATAATAGTTATTTTTCCATTTCAGTTTTGTCTTGCAAGGAACATGACTCTTATTTGGTTTTCTTACAGTCCATTTCTTTGGTTTTACAAATATCATGATCATGATTACTTAATACTATGTCTATACAACAGTAGGGGGTATATATTGATATATTTACTACAGGGACATTGGCAGGATATATAATGACTTTCTAAAGATCAATAGCACTTTGTCTAGTCATTCAGTTATTTACTTTGCATATTTCTTTCATAATTTATCACTACCACAATATCATCTAGGTTTGTAGCATGAAACCTTACCAAAAAATTCTGTTGCCATGTACAGGCAGATGGTACATGCATAGCAGATAAATTATTGAACTGATATTCCTAATGTGGTTGGAAATGATCATAATTAGTTTTCATTAGTCTAATCGAAATTGCTTTAGGTTGGAATTTAATCAAATATATCATAATTTTAAACAAATAATAAATTACTGACAGAACAATTGAATTTTATTTTTTAAGATCCTGTACTCCAAAATGATTAAGAATAAAATAATTTATTTTGTACACATACACTATTTTCCTATAATTTTAAAAATAGAATACTTACAAGATATCAGAGAGGCACACTCCATTAATCTGTACCATATATGTTGATGCAGATGCTAGCAGGGATCATATGTGAATTACAATCAAAGTAAGAAAGCCTTGGTATCCATTAGAATACGTGTTAGTTGATATTGGCTAAAGAATGATTGTACAATATATTTCTGAAGCAAATGTGCTCAGAAACCATTACACTGTTGGATAAAAGCTTGATAAAACAATTGTCCTTTCCAGAGTTTACTTCAACCTGGCATGACAAATTAAACTTGAAAAAAATTATCTTTTAGTTTTTTTCCTCCCATCTTCAAATGTGATTTCTCACTGGAATTTAAGTATACAGAAGTATGAAGGAGGGTGAAAATATAAGAAAATAAACTCATAAAACAACCATTTTATCTAGATTGCTATTCTATTTTCCATATAATTTTTTGAACAATCATCTTGGTTACCATAGGCTATGCTTTCCAAAGCCTTTTTTATAATGAAAAGTGACAAGTTTTTATGTTCTTGCTTTTAGTATTTCTTGGAAGTACTCTGGGAAGATCATTGCAACTGTATTCATTCAGGAACTGAAGTGGGTTCCATATTACATGACCACTAAACCTGAATTACAAACTTCCTTATTTTTCTGACTTTGGGAGCACTTCATATCTTATAGGATTCACTGAAAGTTAGTAAATGAATAGCCAGAAAAACATTGGAATGATTGTGTTATACAAGGCAGTCTGGAGAACATTAAAATAATTCCCACTGATGCAGTTTCTTAATTCTCTCAGAATTCACAAAGTAGTTAGTAAGAGGGAAAATAAATGCCCCTTCGGGGTAAGAAAATGTCCAAATCAATGACAGCAGATTTTTTTTTTAAAAATAGGTAATAGAAGAAAATAAAAAATTAAAGAATAAACAGTGTCATTGTTCAATGCCCAAGTCAAAGTGATTTTGAACAGCAGGTTGCAACATGATGGTTGGGTGAAACCACTACTGTCTGGTCTATGTCTGCCTGAAAATGTCTGCGCGTCAAGAAAAGTCAGGTATATAATTCCTCCTCCTGACCTCTCTACTTATCAAATCCTTACTGGGATAGTGTCACTCTCCAATCCCTCCATGGGCCTAACAGCCTCCCACAGCTATGTCTCAGGTGCACATCTTTACACGTTTAAGCCACAATGAGAACAGAGGACTTTCTGTTCAGTGGCAGCATTCCTGTGCAACAAAATCCATCTCCGTGAAGCTTGATAAATTCAAAGGCTCTGTTTCACTGCATTCGAAACTTCCTTAAGGCATATTAAACATTCATTAAGAGAGCTGTACACTGTACAAGAATACTGCAGTGAAACAAGTTCTCCTCTGTTTATATTGAGACATGTAAAAGGGATGACTAAATAACAACTGCTGTAGACCCTGAAGAAAAATGGAACGTCAGCAACATCCCAGTATTGCATTTCAGGTATACAAAAATATTTACAAATATTGGAATGACAGTATATTAACTCTTAAGGTATCAAGGTATTTTTAAGGTATTGAAGTATTTTTCCTTGCAGAAAACAGATAACTATCTCAAATGGTGTAGAAGATTGTAAATGAAAAGGGACAAATTCTGAAATCTTCAAATCTGCACTTCATTCACCAGGCCCATCAGCTAATCCAATATGTTTGGAAACATAGGATTTTTGTACAAGTGAAATAAAATAGACATATGAAGCTGAACTTCAAAAAGGAGCAGTAACACCAGATGAACACAAGTAAAAAAGAAAAAAAAAATCTTCTGTTCTATACTATGTACAGAAAACTTAAATTAGCTATTCATGCTATTTTGGTTTTCAATCCACACGTTATTCCCACCTTCAATTCTTGTATAATAAGTTTCACTTCAGCAAAGTTCCTTACAAGCAGGATCAGTTGTACTTGCACTGAGTCTTAATTCTGACAGAAGCTAATCTTCAATAACAGGATTTGCACTCAGTCAAAATATATTAGTAGGAATGCTGGCTGTAGGCCAAGTGTACTATTTTTAGATAGTCATATTTTTTAAATTCTTCCATATTATAAATTAATTTTGTGCAGTCTACAAGAAAATGCATTATTCTTCATTATATGGGTATAGAATTGTCTCAGCCAATAAGCCAATTTCTCTGTAACTATTCAGAATGCAAATCCATGTACTCTAGCTGAAGGCTATTATCAGCCAGAATGCATGAATTTATATAAGCATTATGTGATTGTTGTAAACACTGATTATGTCATTTGTTATGTTGTGATTGGCCATTGCTCTCAGAACTCCCCACCCATAAGCCGCAAAGTTGTCTCTGTTTTAGTCTCTGTTACTGTCCTGTCATAACACTAAAGCCAAGAGGGTAAACAGAACATAGTGTAAATAGGCAAGTATCCATGCATCTTAGTAAGATTTCCAACCAATGCTTATTGGAATATCCTGTTTTCAATTGCTAATAACAATGTAAAACATAAAATATTAACAGTTTTATATGATAAACATTCAACTGTGGTTAAATTTCTTTTACTGTAAATATTTATATTTATGAGAGAAATAATAATAAAAAAATCTATTTCACATTTGTAGAGGTAGGCAGTGCAAAACTTCACCTTTAATGTTTCAAACAAGGTGCTACACTGAATATACACTGGCTGAAATTAAGAAGAACAACACTTCACGGTCAGTTGTTGTATTGGGTTTGTGTGGCGAGGTTTTGGTAACGGGGGGGGCTACAGGGGTGGCTTCTGTGAGAAGCTGCTAGAAGCTTCCCCTGTGTCTGACAGAGCCAATGCCAGCCGGCTCCAAGACAGAAAAAACCCCAAACAAAAAACAGGAGCAATTGGAGCTGGAGAGAGGAGAGAGAAGATGCGAGAGGAACAACTCTGCAGACACCAAGGTCAGTGCAGATGGAGGGGGAGGAGGTGCTCCAGGCGCCGGAGCAGAGATCCCCCTGCAGCCCCTGGAGAAGACCATGGTGAAGCAGGCTGTCCCCCTGCAGCCCATGGAGGAAGGATGAGGGGGTGTAGAGATTCCACCTGCAGCCCATGGAGGACCCCATGCCGGAGCAGGTAGAGGCACCTGAAGGAGGCTGTGACCCCGTGGGAAGCCCACGCTGGAGCAAGCTCCTGGCAGGACCTGTGGACCCGTGGAGAGAGGAGCCCACGCCAGAGCAGGTTTGCTGGCAGGCCTTGTGACCCCGTGGGGGACCCACGCTGGAGCAGTTCATGAAGAACTGCAGCCCATGGGAAGGACTGACATTGGACAAGTTTATGGAGGACTGTCTCCCATGGGAGGGACCCCACGGTGGAGCAGGGGAAGAGTGTGAGGAGTCCTCCCCCTGAGGAGGAAGGAGTGGCAGAGACAACGTGTGATGAACTGACCACAACCCCCATTCCCTGTCCCCCTGTGCTGCTGGGGGGAGGAGGTAGAGAAATCAGTAGTGAAGTTGAGCCTGGGAAGAAGGGAGGGGTAGGGGAAAGATGTTTTAAGATTTGGTTTTATTTCTCATTATCCTACTCTGATTTGAGTCTATTTTGCCCATGACGGTAACTGGTGAATGATCTCTCCCTGTCCTTATCTGAACCCACGAGCTTTTCGTTATATTTTCTCTCCCCTGCCCAGCTGAGGAGGGCAGTGATAGAGCGGCTTTGGTGGGTGCTTGGCGTCCAGCCAGGGTCAACCTGCAACAGCTGTTTTAAGTCAAGCACTAGAAATGAACCAACAGGTATGTCTCAGACATGCACAGAAGCAGCAACTCAAATATAGAGACAAAAAAATATCACCGCAGACATCTGTGAGGGATGAGAAAGATGCCTATCGCAGAGAGTAGCCTGAGATGAAGAATCTGTATGAGAGTACCAAAACTTAACGAGAAATAAAGGCTAAGACCAAGAACCGGAAAGCAGGAAAGAATAAGATAGCATAAGGAGCCACAGATGGATGAAGTGAATGGTAGCGGTATCAGCCATGAAAATAAAAGATTGTCCTACGTGGAGTGGACTACAAATGGCTTGGGCCTAGTCAAATGGGAATGGCAAAAAGAGCATAAAGATGAGGAGAAACAGGCAGACTCTGCATTTGCTGGAGCGCACACCCTCAGGAGCCAAGCCTGGGGCCAGATTCTGTGCCCTCAGCAAACCACATCCAGCCAGTGGGGCAGAGCTGCACAGAAGCATCCTACAGCCACTGGGTGATGACCCACTATGGAGTTAACTTACTGAATCATACCCCTTCTGGGAATCATTAAAAAACTAAGATGAATTTTCAGTTTTTCAATATGACTTTTAATTTACACGCTATTACCTAGAAGGGAACTGCATACATAGCCTAATTAATGATTTTATTAGGACTTCCCAGTTCTACTCTTAGCTTTCAGCTATGAATGCAATGTGTTCTCTGGATCAGTCACCTGCTTGTTGCTCCTCCAAGAAGCCTCCTCCTACAAAGAGTTACAGAAGAAGAGTGGAAAATAACAGCTTGTGACAGTGTCATTATTGGCAGAAGACAGTGTCATGGTTATAGACACATTCCAGATAGAGATCAATGGATAACGAAAAAGCTGGATTTTATAGAAGCTATGAGAATATAGAAAATGCATATTGGAACAGAATAAAAATAATGGGTTCTTCTAAAAATTTTGAAACAAATTTATTCATTTGTATAATTTGAATTAAAAAAAAAAAGTATGCAATTTATTTGTCATGGTTTAACCACAGCCAGCAACCAAGCACCACCCAGCTGCTCACCCACTCCCCTCCACTGCAGTGGGATGGGGGAGAGCATCAGAAGAGTAAAAGCGAGAAAACTTGTGGGTTGGGATAAAGACGGCTTAATAAGTAAAGTAAAAGCTGCACATGCAAGCAAACCAAAACAAGGAATTCATTCACCACTTCCCATGGGCAGGCAGGGGTTCAGCCATCCCCAGGAAAGCAGGGCTCCATCATGCGTGTAACGGTGACTTGGGAAGACAAACACCATCACTCTATACCTCTCACTCTTCCTTCTTCTACCCCCAGATTTTTATTGCTGAACATGACGTCATATGGTATGGTATATTCCTTTGGCCAGTTGGGGTCAGCTGTGCTGGCTGTGTCCCCTCCCAACTCCTTGTGCACCCCCGGCCTACTCGCTGGTGGGGAGGTGTGAGGAGCAGCAAAGGCCTTGGCTCTGTGTAAGCACTGCTCAGCAGTAACAAAAACATCCTTGTGTTATCATCTCTGTTTTCAGCACAAATCCAAAACATAACCCCATACTAGCTACCACGAAAAAAATTAACCCTATCCCAGCCAAAACCAGGATATTCTTCCATCTTTTCCACAATAACAATTTAAAAAAAAAAAAAATTCTAAGTTATACCACTGCCCTTAACAGGGTTAGAAGAGGAATAAGGGGAAAAAAAAAATTGTCAAATGTTTTGATGATAGAACTGAAATTAAAACATGCAGAGTAAGTATTAATTACTCAAAAGGATTCACAGGTTTCACTTAGGTTCATTTTGGTAACTATTGGGAGGTGAAATAGGAAAATTTATGGAGTATGGAACTGATGTAATTAAAGACAATATAAAGTCTGGTAGGCATGCTTAACCATGATTTCTTGCTTCTATTCTTTTAATAACTTGAGTGGCCAGAGCATGTCTTGTAACTCATTTAAATATTCAAAATTAACAGTGACCCCTGTATTTAAATGATTGCTCATTATAGAAAGTATCAAAATGATAGCTCACTTTATAATCAAATATCAGAGAGCAGCAAGTTTTTTTCTCTTGTTGACATTTGTTTAAATAAAACACTTGGGAAATTTGCTGTTAAAATTCTACTGTTACCTTCCTTCCCAGTGAAAAAAGATTTCACACAATTTCTCAATTTTTACAAGTTCTCAACTAAAAAAGTGTCTCTTTATACACAGGATGATATATTCAAAAAACCTCATCAGTTGTGCCTTTAAATTTTTCAAAGCAACTACTTAACAACCTTTCTCATCTGGTTCTTTATTTCCTCCGTTGTGTGTCCTTTTCTCAAGACTCTGATGTAGATTTTATGACTGAGCAGTTTTACCCACAGCACTATTTTGTCACTTGTATGTGGCAGAAAATGTTCTTTTTTTTTTGCCACAGCATTGTCTGTTGTTGCATGGCACATATGAGGGTAGAGGAGAGAGGGAGAAAGTGGGGTCCAGAGGCCTCCGTCTAACTCGTGGGCTTCTGAATCCCAGAGGCCAACGCCACAGGAGCCTTCTGTGTCGCTTGTAAGAAGCTGATGATCAAGTGGCTTCAAGTAAAGCAAATGTCCAGCATGGGATGACTGTATTGCTTATCAAAGAGGCTTCAATACTAGCATAAAACCAAACTGATTCTGGCTTTTTCCAGAACCATGGTATCTTCCCTTGAAACCAATACAATTACAGATGTTTTTGGCCAATATTTGAAAAACAACATTTTTTCAGATGCACTTTTGAAACCTAAATGATCCCGATACCCTCATGATTTAAGATGGCATGATGTCATTGCAGTCAATACGGCTGTTTGAATTACATCAGTAGGTCATTTATCTTCTTTCTCAGTTTAAGAGCAATTTGCATATACTTGGAAGAAAAATATCAATCACTGTTCACGCGTCAACAAGCCTGGCTGAAAGTTTATAAAACATAAATGTATGTGAGTTTATACATATACGTACACACATAAATACATGCAGTTACAATTACTACTGTCTTATCTGGGGGGGGGAAACCCCAACAATTACAGATTCAAGTTTCAGGAACAGAAGCAGTAAATCCAGGAATTTACCAATTTTTTATTTTTATTTTCTTTGCTCTATGCCATATGTCTTTTTTCTCCATTTCTTTCTGTGTTGACTACACCTACACTCAGCATGCAGTACGTTGAGCCAGTCCTGCAAATATGCAGCTATCAAACAAGAAATTGTATATCTGTGTCAGGAAAGAAATGGAAATAATTAAAATGATGCTAACAGAACATGGTAATGTAATGTTCAAAATGTCAGCATGATTTCTCTGTGCAGTGCTATCACAGCATTCTGCAGCCATAGCAGCTCTCTCAAGGCTAGCTCTCGTGTTTCTACATTGGCCAGAGCAGACAGGACGTTGTCCTCTCAGCTTTAATTTATGGCTCATCTTCTTATGTACCCACACTGCTTTCCCCAGAAGCACTTTCTTTGCTTTCAATTTGGTTAAATCCTCAGATAAGCTTCCTATCACAGACAGTAGCTCATTGAACAAGAAAAGTTGCTGCCAGTGCATTGCTCACAGTATGCCCGTTTCTTCATGGTGTAGCTGGTTTGTGTTTGTTTTTTTCTCGTGTTGCAATGATATTGGGCAGATGCTGTTCACTATTGTGTTTGCCAGCTCCTAACACAGTGCTGCACATTGGTCCTTATGCACATGGGTAATAAATGTGATTTATAATCATGTTTAGCATTGGAAAGAAAGCTCTGCATCTTACTGTTGTTTAGGCTTCTGAGTCTCCATATATATATACACCACAGTTCTTGATATATTTTGTAACTTAAACAGTTACTCATAACAAAAAACACATGGGAAAAAATAAAACATTGATGTTCCCAATAGCACAGTTACAATATTTCAGACTTTCACCAAATGAGCAATGTTCTAAGTTGCCTGTATATTCATTGCTGAAGAAAAGTTATTTTTCTTTTAACTCTAGAAGAAATCAGAGAGGTTTGTTTAACCAATACTCAACCATTTTGCTTTTCGAAAGTAAATAATCAGAAAATTAAGTATAAGAGTTAATAAGCTGGATTTTTTCTCACAAAGCCACTGTCGTCTTCATGACTGACCTGTATTACATGATTTGCTTTTTAAAAGGAATAATTTTCACAAAGAATTTCTATAGGAATAGGAAACATCTTTCTGTATCTCATAGCGGTTTCCACAAGATTCCTCTTTCCATGGTACAACAAAAAACTTTTGTATGTTAGTATTGTGTTACAGCACTTGGAAGGTTCTTACAGGATCCTTATTACATTAAGTGTTGCATAAACATAAAATGGTATTTTGACTTATATCTCCATCTGATAGACGCTTTCCAGACATAGAAGGCTGCTGTCTCTGGTGCAAGGACCACATTCAGTAAGCATAGACAACTAGTGAAGAAGCAGCAAAAACCCCCCAAGCAGTAGCAGATGATAAATCTCCTGTGAGTAGAGCCAGTGATCTGGGAACTTGAAAGGCTTTTTAAAAGGACAGTGTGGAGTCTGTACATACAGGTCAAAAAGATCACTTGATATATAGTATGCTGCTGCAGAAAATAAACTCAAATACTAAAGAAAAATGGATCTTTGACATTACTTTTACAGAAGTAAGTAGGTTGAGGGTGGGGAGTTTTGTGGGTTTTGTTTGTTTGGGTTGGGTTGGTTTTTGGTTTTGGTTTTTTCCCTTTTGTACCTATTTTTTCAAAGAAACAAATATGGAGAGATCCTTAGGTAGTAAAAAATTTCTGTGAAAACAGGCAGGCAAGATTCAGTAGATTAACATACAGAAGAAGAGAGAAGAAGAAATAAAACTGAGAAGCATGGGAGCTAAGCAAATATTGGTGATGGAAGTGCAAAATAGCACTAAATTCAAGAAAAAAAAAAACCAGTAGTAAACAACAGTAAAATCTGAAGATGGATTCAAAGGGTGAGAACAACAGTACTTGCAAGAAAGACATACTTGTATTTGGAAGGCTAAGAAAATCAGCATTTGTTAGAAATCAAAGTGGAATAAAGGCAAACATCCAAAATCCTTTTTGCTGTGGTTAAGAAAGAAAAAAATGAAATCATGAATTTTGGAGAGGTACTGAATCTTGAAGATGCTGTGAAAAGTACAAATAACATTCAGTTCAGCAAAATTTGAACTTTATTCACTATACTTAGCTAGATTGCTAGGTTGGAGAAATGGTAACAATAAGTAAAGTAAGCTAGCAGAAATCAACAGAGGGATAGGGGAATAGATAACCAAAACAACAAAAAAAATCAAAATCAAATCAACCAGAAAACATTAACTATTTTCATTTTCATAAATCACATATTATTTTCCTGTAAATATCCATCTGCTTGGAAAGGCTTATATTTCTAGCACTATTGGACACAGTATGCAAACAAAACACCCCAAACAAAAGTGGATCTGAACTACCACTACAGTTAGAATGAATCGCTTCAGAATAAATAGGCTTAGAATTAAACTTAAGAGGGACAGAGCTTTTCCTGATTCCAGATGGGACATGTGGAGGGATGGGAGGCAGATGGGACAGAACTTGATCATCTGACTGCTAAATAGTTGCAGGTTTAGACAAGGTGATTTACAGATTCATCTTCTGAAAATACAGACCCTAAGTACAGAATGCCAATAAAACTTACTATGAGTTATTTCTTGGATATGCTATTTCTACACCATCATGTAAACAAAGTTATAAAAAAATGTAAGAAAGAGTGTCTCATTTCCCTTTCTGTAGAATTCAGGAATTTTGCAAGATATTAATACTAATCTAAATTTTTGAGTGAATTCATGCTTAAAGGCATTTCTCATCTTTTCAAATGCCAGTATTCTAGTCTGAAGTACAGCACTAAGCTTCCACTTAAGCAGTACAAAATGTATTGAAGGATAATAATATCCATAGGCAGCAAGTGTGTGCCTGTGCAGAAACACACTAAAGATTATGCCTAATCATTACAGTACTAGTAAGCACAAACACTGCATATATTGAGAAATGTATTTGTCAAATAAGTCTGAAAACCACATTTCATGGTTTTCCTGCAGTCTACATGTATATATAATTATTTAATATACATTACTCTTTCAGTAAAACTAAACAAATAAACAAACCCTCAGAAGCAGTCATGAAAAAAATCAAATCACAAAAGATATTGATATTTTCAGGTAGAGCACTTCAGGGTGGGGATTTTTTTCCCCAATTCAGTCTTATAAATAATTACTTTTTAAATTATTTTTTTAAAAAAAGAGCTTTTTCATTTAGTTACTGATAATTTAGAAACTTCTAAATAATTATAATTTAGAAATGTCTTTCACCATTTTTGAGATAGGTAATCAGCTGAAATCGATTCTTCCCCATGAAGAGTTTCAATGAATCAGAAAAGTCCACTAAGAACTATTAATTCCTTATCAGGTCTCCTGCAAAACATTAACAGTAATCTTCGCTCTTCATATTCAACTATTGATTCCCTTGCATTGAAAGGTTGGTAATGACCACTGTAATTATGAAGAAAGAATATCCTATTTTTTTGCCAGAACGAAACATGAGAATGGACTTTCAGATAATAAACTGGCTTCTGTACAAATAATAATTATATTTGTATGTATTCAGAATAATAAATATCTGAAAGTATAACCAATGACACCTAGATTGCAAGACTAGGCCAACTTTGAATTAAACTTTACAAACTGCATGTATAATTTTTATTATCTTTCTCGTTTGAAGATAATTGTGCATTCATATGCCACAGTCAGGAACTGGAAGGAAGTATCTTAAATTTTTTCAGTTTGTATGACTGAAGGATACTTCCTGGGAATTTTAAATTTTTATTGGATAACAGGATATAAAAAGCCAATTGCTTGGTTTGTGGGGTTTGGTTTTTTTTTTTTCTTTTGTATCTGTTTTTTTCAAAGAACAACATATAGACAGATCCTTAGGTGGTAAAACCCTCAACAGCTCTGTTAGATGACCCTCCTGCTCTCAATTAGTAACACAGACACTGATGCCATTAACAGTTATGGCCAAGACCCACTTCTGAGTGGTAATCAGTGGAAAACTGATGGGCATTGATTTTGGCCAAGAACCAGCCAGGGTAGATATATTTCTGGAATATGAAGCTTTAAGACTTAAAAAAAGGTAAAAAAAAAAAAAAACAAAAAAACGCCCAAAAACCAAAAAACCTCCAATTAATCCAATAGGATTCCTACCTATAGAAAAGGGAATTAGGTGATGCAAGCTCTAAATTCCAGCACAGGATACAGGTCATTCCTGGGGAAAAAAAACCAAACTAAAACGCAACTTCACCAAAAGCATAACTTGCCACTCAAATTCAGTTCTTTACTGATTGCCAAAGTCAAATCTTCTTTATGCATTTTCCCCTGTGTCGGGTTTGCGTGGCAAGGTTTTGGTAGCAGGGGGGGGGGCTACAGGGGTGGCTTCTGTGAGAAGCTGCTAGAAGCTCCCCGTGTGTCTGATAGAGCCAATGCCAGCCGGCTCCAAGATGGACCCGCCCCTGGCCAAGGCTGAGCCCATCAGTGACAGTGGTAGCACCTCTGGGATAACAGAGTTAAGAAGCAGGGGGGAAACCCACCAAAAACAAAAACCCAAAAAAAACCCACCAGGAGGAATTGCAGCCAGAGAGAGGAGTGAGAAGATGTGAGAGGAACAACTCTGCAGACACCAAGGTCAGTGAAGAAGGAGGGGCAGGAGGTGCTCCAGGCACCGGAGCAGAGATCCCCCTGCAGCCCGTGGTGAAGACCATGGTGAAGCAGGCTGTCCCCCTGCAGCCCATGGAGGAAGGATGAGGGGGTGTAGAGATTCCACCTGCAGCCCATGGAGGACCCCACGCCGGAGCAGGTGGAGGCACCTGAAGGAGGCTGTGATCCTGTGGGAAGCCCACACTGGAGCAAGTTTCTGGCAGGACCTGTGGACCCATGCAGAGAGGAGCCCACGCCAGGGCAGGTTTGCTGGCAGGACTTGTGACCTCATGGGAAACCCACACTGGAGCAGTTTGCTCCTGAAGGTCTGCACCCCATGGGAGAGACTCATGTTGGAGAAGTTCATGAAGGACTGTCTCCTGTGAGAGGGACTCCATGTTGGAGCAGGGGAACAATGAGAGGAGTCCTCCCCCTGAGGATGAAGAAGCAGCAGAGACAACGTGTGATGAACTGACCACAACCCCCATTCCCCGTCCCCTTGTGCCACTGAGGGGGGGAGGAGGTTGAAGCCGGGAGTGAAGTTGAGCCCGGGAAGATGGGGGGGTGGGGGGAGGTGTTTTAAGATTTGATTTTATTTCTCATTCCTCTACTCTGTTTTGCTTAGTAATAAATTAGATTAATTCGCTAAGTTCAGTCTGTTTTGCTCGTGACGATAATTAGTGAGTGATCTCTCCCTGTCCTTATCTCAACCCACAAGCGTTTTGTTGTACTTTTTCTCCCCTGTCTAGTGAATGAGGGGAGTGAGAGAGCGGCTCTGGTGGGCACCCAGCCAGGGTCAACCCACCACATCCCCTTAATAAAATATATACTTAAATCAGAAGATATTAAAATCAAAAGAATGGTATATCCATCAGGTTCAATACCTTTGAGTAAGACCTATAAACAATGCATTCTCCTTTTGTTAGTTCACAACATTTGCAATGGAATACAGGGAGGGGGAGTTCTTTTTCAGAAAAAGAAGATACATGAGAGAGAAAGACAATCACTACAATATACCGTCAAAGGTATTTTTTACTGTTGCTGAACAAAAAGGTTAAAATTGTGGGACTTAGTAAACAGAATATCAGGTACTAAGAGGCAGTAAATATTATTTTTGATGGAGATATTTTACACATTTTGATACTCTGTGGATAATTTTGTGCATTTTTTTCTCTCTGATAATGTGTTTTATAAGCTTATGTTCATAAATATTGTTTCAATAGCATTTGGCTTCATGGAAATCGTGAGAGATGAAAACATTTACAAAACATTAACTTGTTTTATGCTTAAAAATGGGAAGACTAGAAGGCCCTTTGCAAACCCCACTAAGATTCTTCAGATTTGAGAAAGCTTATACAGGTTGTTCAGTACAAATCGCCAGCATTAAAATGTAGCAAAATATTTATTCAGTATTTTAACAAACAAAAATCATTATGCAAACTTTCTGTCAATACCAAGTCAGAATCCTATAATTATTTGAAAATCACTATTACTCTTACAAGAAAAATAGCAATCAGCATTCAACAGACTGCCAAAGAAGGAAAAGTACATAAAGACATACTGAGTTTATGTCAAAGAGATCAGAAGGGTGCTAATTAGAATTAGGAATACTTACAAACCAGTTTTATTTTATTTTGGTTTGGGTTTTTTTGTTTTATTTTATTTTATTGAAAAAAGTGAAATGATTAATCAGAATTTCTGGTGGGGAACAGAGAAGGACCGAAAAATCACCATGAAAAAGTGAAAAAACAGTTTGAGTGAAGGACTTAAAACACTGACATTTCACTTAGAATAGTTTTGTCAAGCTGATATTTCCCTTCTTTCATAGCAAAACTCTCAGCATGTGAAATAAAAAAGGATATTCAAACATCAGTAAGATGTCAGAAATGCCTATTGTGATTTAGAGAGTACTATGGATTTCATTACTAGTCATTCAACAATGGCTCTTGAGGAGACTGAGCTGTTCTGTGACTTTGTTATAAACACAATTTGCAAAATGGAAGACCTTAGCAATTGCAACAATGAAATATAAAATAATTTTTAAAAGAATACAAAATTTGACCAAATAAGGATCAACTTTAAATGTCTAAGTTGCTTAGGACATTATTCTACTTATTTCGCAAAAAATATTTCAGTGAATAATTTCTCTAAAGTGTCTTGGGGTATAATTTGATCCTTTGTCCTTGAAATGTAAAAACTCCTTTACTCACAGTCACCAAATGAAAGCCTATGGAAAAATGTACTAAATGTAAAAAAAAAAATAATGCCTTGTACAAGAAGAGAGAAGCATTTTAAGCCTATTTGACAAATTAGAATGTTGTTTGGATACCAATGGGCAGCAAAGACATAAGTGTTGTTGATGCGTTAGAAACCATGGAAGCACCGGAGAACAGTTACGTAGGAATTAGGGTTTCTCTGCCCAAAAATGTGATGGGATCAGTAGCCCAACTGAAGTGCATGCAGCATGGGCAACAAACAGGAGGAGTTGGAAGCCATTGTCCACCTGGAAAACTATGATATACTTGCCATCATGGAAACATGGTGGTATGACTCACACAACTGGAGTGCTGCAATGGGTGGATATAAAATCTTCAGAAGGGATAAGCAAGGAAGGAGAGGTGGTGAGGTAGCCCTGTGTGTTAGGGAGTGTTTTGACTGTCTAGAGCTTGGTGATGGTGATGAAAGTGTCAAGTGTTTATGGGTAAGAATCAGGAGGAAGGCCAATATGGCAGATATCATGGTCTGTTATAGACCACCCAAACAGGATGAAGAGGCAGATGAAATATTCTATGAGCAACTGGGAGAAGTCTCACGATTCCTAGCCCTTGTTCTCATGGGAGACTTCAACTTACCAGATGTCTGCTGGAAATAAAATACAGTGGAGGGGAAACAGTCCAGGAAGTTCCTGGAGTGCATGGAGAATAACTTCCTGACACAGTTGGTGAATGAGCCAACTAGGGAAGGCACCCTGCTGGACCTGCTGTTCGCAAACAGTGAAGGACTTGTGGGTGATGTGATGGTTGGAGGCTGTCTTGGGGAAAGCAGTCATGAAATGATAGTTTTCAATTCTCTGAGAATTAAGGAGGGGGGTTAGGAGAACTGCTGCCTTGGACTTCTGGAGGGCAGACTTTGGCCTGTTTAGAGGTCTGGTTGTCAGAGTCCCTTGGGAGGCAGTCCTGAAGGGCAAAGGAGTCCAGGAAGGCTGGACATTCTTCAAGCGGGAAATCTTAAAGGTACAGGAGCATGGCTGCTCATGGCTTAGATGGGCATACTCTTCCCTGGTTAAAAAGCTTGCTGGATAGCTGGGTCCAAAGAGTTGTGGGGAATGGAATCAAATCCAGTTGGCAGCTGGTCACAAGTGGCATTCCCAAGGGCTCAGTCTTGGGGCCAGTTCTCTTTAATATCTTTATCAATGATCTGGATGAGGGAATCAAGTGCACCCTCAGTAAGTTTGCAGATGACACCAAGTTAGGTGGGAGTGTTGATCTGCTTGAGGGTAGGAAGGCTGTGCAGAGGGATCTGGACAGACTGGACTGATGGGCTGAGGCCAACTGTATGAGGTTCAACAAGGCCAAGCAGTGGGTTCTGCGCTTGGGTCACAACAACTCCATGCAGTGCTACAGGCTTGGGGAAGAGTGGCTGGAAAGCTGCCTGGTGGAAAAGGACCTGGGGTGTTGGTCGACAGCTGGCTGAACATGAGCCAGCAGTGTGCCCAGGTGGCCAAGGCGGCCAACAGCATCCTGGCTTCTACTAGAAATAGTGTGGCTACCAGGACTAGGGAAGTGACCGTCCCCTTGCAATTGGCACTGGTGAGGCCGCACCTCGAGTACCGTGTCCAGTTTTGGGCCCCTCACTACAAGAAAGACACTGAGGTGCTGGAGTGTGTCCAGAGAAGGGCAATGAAGCTGGTGAAGGGTCTAGAGCACAGGTCTTAAGAGGGGCGGGTGAGGATACTGGGGTTGTTTAGCCTGGAGAAAAGGAGGCTGAGGAGAGACCATATCGCTCTCTACAACTACCTGAAAGGAGGTTGTAACTAGGTGGGTGTCAATCTCTTCTATCAAATAACAAGTGACAGGATGAGAGGAAACAGCCTCAAGTTGGACCGTGGGAGGTTTAGATTGGATATTAGGAAAAAATTTTCACTGAGAGAGTTGTCAATCATTGGAACAGGCTGCCCAGGGAAGTGGTTGAGTCACCATCCCTGGAGGTATTTAAAAGACACGTGAATGTGGTGCTTAGGGACATGGTTTAGTGGTGGACTTGGCAGTGCTAGGTTAACAGTTGGACTCAGTGATCTTAAATGTCTTTTCCAATATGAATAATTTGATAGTAAGAAACAAGACTAGATCTTCCTCTTTACATCTATAAATATGTTTCCAATATACCAAAGAAAGTTAGAGAGAGATTTATATGGAACCAATGCTCAACAAATCAGAAATCCAAGGAAAAAATATTTTTTTCCACAGCACAGAAATTCCTGGTGTAGGAGTTTGCAATTGGTACAGCAAAATAAACCCAAACCCACCACAGCATAAGACGTTGCAGATAATGACAGCATGAACAGAAACAAAACAATGTAAGTAAAAGATGGCCACAGTTTGCTTTAGCAATGTCCCAGTGGAGGTTTTACTTCAAGCAACAGGTTCATGGCAGCAGGCTTCAGGGTATACGCCAGAGTCAAAAGGAGAAGGAAGGATGTTAACCTTTCCTCAACAATAAAATCTGGACTAAAATAATGTGCAGGTTAAACCTACTTGTAGTTTTAAGATTTTTTTTTTTCCTGATAGAAAATATCCCTAGAATCTCATTCTTGTGCCCAAAGCAAAAGGAGGCAAGTACTACTAGTGTATTTCAGATTTCAGCATGGATGCTGTAATATTTTTATAATATTTTATGTCTAAAAATGTTATTTCTTTCCTATCCCCAAAACAGTGCAACAAACCCTTATAGATGGTCATTACACCCTATTCCACAAACCTCCAAAAGGTGTTTTACAGTCTCTTTACAGGACAGCCTCAAACCATAATTGACAACAACAAAACATAAATGCAGAACTCCTTCAGATATGACTTGTTAGTGTTAAAAAATCAAGATTATCTTGAACAAAAATGCACAATGTATTATATACTTTTCATTTTAATTGTCAACTACCCTGAAATACTTGTAATAAATAAATCCAGACATAAACAGCTGCAATTAAAATATGGATGTTTCACATTGTTCACAGTTTGACATGCAATATTGATAGCATCAAAGATATTTTTATTTTATTTGTCATCAAGCAAAGGATAATAGAATCTACAGCTATCGAAACTGGTCATAAATTCCAGTTCTTTACATTCCAGTTTGTTCACCCGCATACTATTCAACACAGTGTGTATAAAAGTTGACTAGTTGAAGTCTGTTTGAAAGTTTTTAACTAATAAATCCTCCATAACTTATGCACATTTTTTAGAAGTGGAAGAAAAGTAGTACTGCAGTAATTTTTATGAGGCACAGACTCAGTTTGTGACAGACCAGAACTGACTTACACGGATCCAGATTTCATTTTGGAACTCACAGCAGGTCACCCCAACACTGAAGTGATACAGTTAAATGGATGCATGTGCTAAAGTCATTATGATTGTATCCATGCTTTTCAAATTAGTTTTGAGTATCTAGATTGGGGATTACCACTTCCTGCAGACCTCCTTATTGTTTGCAATGAACTTACAATAACAATGACAATCCTTAGTTTTGAAAATAATTATAAGAACAAAAAAATGCTAATATGAAGGAGTAAAAGACACCATCTTTTAGGGCTTTTTTCCCCTATCATTATCATTCTGTATCTGTCAGATATTGTGTCCCAGACCTAGCCTTTGGTAGGTTGAGAGGAATCCCTAATATTCTTGGACAAAGGTCAAGGAGGAAAGAAATGTTTTACAAATGGCACATTCACACGGATCTCTGTCAGCCAACTTTCTATAAATTGTTTTCTGTCTACTACAACTGAAATTGCACATATCTGCTTCATATTTAGTATCTGGATGAGGCTATCACCAGAAAATGTAGAGAGGGAAAAAAACCCTATATAAGTCTTGACAAGAGAATGAAAAATTTGTTTAAAATATCCCCCACATTAAAATCAACTCCATAATTCTAAGAACATTAGGAAATCTTTAGTCGTTCAAGGAGCTATTGTATTAACATTTCAAAAATTAATATCCTGGCCAGATTAAATAATTTATTTCAAATTCTACTTGTCACTGTACTAATTATTTCCTTTAAATCATGGAGAGCAATAAGAATACAGCTATAAACGCATCTGCATTAAAAAATACAATTAATTTAATTGAAATTGCATAAACATTAAAAGAAAGAAGAAAATGTCTGATGTCCCATCTTATATTTTTCGATAACATAATTCAATTTATTATCATTACAGCACTTTCTGGGTTCAGTTACAGCATGGAGTTGAAGACCATGTAACATCTTCGACTTAAGTATAGGACAGGGAAGAAACACATACTTTCTTTTTGAGCAAGTTCCTTAAAAATGGTGAAATTAGAAGACAGATAAAAAAAGATGCTAAAGTAGTTGAAAGCACATGGCATCTTAGTTTTCACCCTTGTTTAAAAATCTTCACAAAATGTTGTAGTCAAAGGAAAAAGCATTACTGTGTAATGAATTTAATTAATTTTGAATTTCTTAATTAGCAAGAAATCAAACATTTGAAAATAAAAATATGGTATTTCAAAAATGTTTGAAGAAAAACAGACTAATGTATTAATCCATAACAGATTTGTCTTCTCTGTTAAAAAATAAACAAACAATCACCCCCCAACCCATCCCTGGAAAGCTATGACCTCTTTTTCTCTTGAAATCATGACACACAAATCATCCTGAAATTGTATTCTAAATCAGGCTAATTATGTTTTCAATGATATAACATCCTGGCAGAGATTGCCTTCAAAAAGGTGTGTGAGGAGGACAGTAAAAAATGGCAGACTGAAGGGAACCTATGGCACATTAAAATAGCCATCTTTAGCATCTGATAGGATTGAGGTGATGTACTTTTAATTTGCTATTAAAACTACAGCTAGTTTGAGACCTTTTTCATGTACTTAGGAAAAGCATAAGTCAGTATTGTGATATATATGCATACCTTATGTCATAGGCAACAAAATATGAAAATTAAAACATGTATCTGACTACTAGGAAGATTTTTAATATTTCGCCCACAGCAAAGAAGTATTAACAATTCTGTGGTGTTTTGGTTAACAATTTAGCTTTATTGTCTGTGATTATACTGCATTTTCCGCTTTACAAGAGGTGTCTGCTGGTTACTTCATTAAATATTTTTAAATTGCTTTGTGATTTTTACATGAGAAGTGTGATTTTTGAGTAACGTAATCAAGTGAATAACATTAGATTTACCTCTGTTCTCACCTCCAGCAGAGATATTTGAAAATGCATTTTCGTTTGCCTTTCATCATGGTTTTCAGAAGTAAAGTTTTTCAGGATTGTGAGTATTAGGTGGGCCTATAGCACCTGTACGACGCCTCAACAGAATACAAAAGCAATGTATTTTTCCACTTGCTGTGTATTAACAACAAGGTTTATCTAGTTCCATATACATATCTGTAGAAATAATGTATTTTTGCCTCAGTCTTGACTTCAAGTCTCTACATAGCAGTTTCTTCCACGCTCAGTTAATGATCATTTTGTGTCTAACAAATGAATGGAAAAGGTAGAATTCTGAACTTTCTTCATCCTATTGTGAACAAACTCAATAGACATATCCTTAATACTCTGGCATTCAAACAGTGTTTAAATTCTGCATTTATCTTAGGCAAGGAAAAATGTGGAATGTGTTAGAAAGTTAATAACATGTTTTTAATTCCTCAATATGCAGCCTTCTTCAAAGTTTCAGGCTCATTTCACTCTTTTTGCCACTGTGGACAGATAAATTTCCAGTTTTATTTGCAAACATAAAAATTCTAAAGTTCTTCAAGTTAGGCTCATATACAGAAGCAAAGTTAAGATCAGCTTACATATGAGTCCTAAAAAACCAAGAATTTTTCTTAAGGAATTTATAGAGGAAAAAAATAAAAGTAATAATTTTGTAGCTTCATTTCAAAATAACAAACGCAGAAGATTGCTAAAATGGTACTTTCCCATTTTAGTAGTACTGTGTATGAATGCAAAGAAAGCAAGTAATATGAACAGAAACTACAAAACACCAACAAGCATAAAGTAAGTAAAATCAACAAAGTAAATTACTAGAACCAAAGGCCTTATGACTAAGAAGAACAACACTTTTATTTCCCAAAGTATTCAGAACTGATCACCTGCAGGAAAAGAGTATCTCATCTTGTACTTTATCTTGCGTATCCTTAGCATAGAGGCATATCAAATGCCACTGCTTTAGAATTTTATTCCAAAGATGATTAATTATATTTTAAAATAATGTTTCCCTTTATCAGAGCACATTATCTCCTGTCCTGACTTCTTTAATGAGCACTACAGTAACTAATAAGAATGTTGACATTTGCAGGATAGGTATCAATCAAGAAAACTTGGGGCAATCTATATCTCTCAGAAATTTTGTTTTAGGATACATAGGCTTAAGGGAAAAGGTTTTTTGCTGTGCAGTTTTACTACGAAGAGTCATTTCACACCTACGAACGTCTAAAATGTAGCAGCAGTTGCAACAGAAGATATTGGCCCATTTAAAGAACACGGAGTCCAGTCTCCCTCCCCACTGCTTTTGGCAGGCTGCTGCCGCAGCCCCGACAACCACGCCAGGCTTTATAAAAGGCTTGTTCAGGCAATTGTCAGTAAGACGCGGAGTTTCTCACTTCAGCTCATTGCTTCCCAATGCATTCACATTATTGCTACATAAAATTCATGTCCTACTAAACGTGAGGACTTTTCTGGTAGCTGACATGAACAGGCTTGATAGACTGTCTCCTGCTTCAAGTAAGCCACGGCTTACAAGTGGTATTTCCGTGAGCAGCGGAGGAAGGGAAAGCTGAAGACTATGGCAGGTTTTTTTCCCGCAGTTGGAGCAGACTGACAGACTCCTGTGCCACCACTTTCTGTGCTACTGCTTTTCCATGAAAATGTGTCTGGATTGAGAAGCCATTTTCCCCAAGTACCGAATTTAATCAAAATTGTTTGGATAAATAGGCAGAGCAGGAAAGGAACCAGACTTATAAAATGAAAGTAAGAAAAAAGAAATAACTTGTAAATACCTTTTTCCCTTCCTCAATTCATTTCATTTGTTGTTCATTAAGAAGTTATTGAATTAAACTTGCTCTTTGTTCTCTGCACAGCCATTTTCTTCCTAGGACGCTTCTATGATTAAGATTTACTTTGGACAAGAGACTAATGAGGCTGGCAGTAATATTGTGAGTCTGTGTGGGAATAAGAGAACACATCGCTTCCACCATTGGCCCTGAGTAGACCAAATTTCAATACTTGTTTACACAATCACTTGCACTAAGCACTGGAGAAACTCGGTTCCCTGTGTTCATACAAACAAACCTTGTCTTCTTGGATATGGAGTAACTCCGTACACCCCAAAGAAGAGCTGTCAGGTTCATCCATCCCCTGCTGAATTAAAATGCTCAGAGAACAGGGACAAAGAATTAATACAGAGAACGAAGAACTTCAGGACAACGTTTTGGTAGGAAGGAGGAGGAAAGGGAGAAGCCTGTCCCTGTCTTAGATTATTGCAGGCAGAAATACAGAAAACCACTCAGGATATAGAAATATGTCAATCATATAGGCCCAGACTTAGCAAACATCCCTATCTTAAAAGGCCAATAAAACAAGTACTTAGCTGGAAGTCAGCTGGGACTTAGTCAGAGCCTTTAAAGTAAAAGATGTGCTTAACTCCCTTATTCCCTTCATAAATTGTGATTGTATTTTTTTTTAGTTTGCCTGCTCTATAAAGGGTGACACTACAGCAGCATGGACAACTCCTGAAGTGTGAGACTGTCAGTGCTGATTCATCTATTGAATTCCTGCAAAGCTATTTTATTGATATTAATATGCTTAATACATTCCACAAAGCAGTAGTATTAGGCTGAATTTTTACCATTTTACCATTTTCAGCCTAAGATGCTGTTTCATAGATTTAATCTTTGAACATTACACAAAAATCAATCATCTATGTAGTATGTTAAAGGTTACATGTTGTTCCTTGGGTCAGTACAATTCAATGCTCATAACAATTAAGAAACCATAATGTCTACTTTTTCATTGCCTGTTATTTTTACTAAGCAGCGTATTCTGAGGGCATTTATTACATTTAAATTCATTGGCTCAAAATACTCTCTAGAGACTGATCTTTAAAATAATAAGCATATTTTCCATGCACAACTGTAAAGAAACACTGCCCTCTTCTGTCAAAACAGGATGACTCTCCGTACAGGCAGGGTTTATTTTGGAAAAACAGAGTGGATTAGAACAGATTAAATAATATTATTTTATATAGAAATAAAATACTATGTGCTATGTTCAAACAGTATATTTGAAAATGTCAATTTTCTTTTTTTTTCCTTTCTACTCAATCAGTAAAATTTCTCTTTTCCCCAGATAAAGAGTCATTTCAGAGCACTTGCAAACATGGAGACATATTGCAACAGTTTTGTTCAAAAAATAAGCACTTGTTTCAGTCACTTTCTTCTCTGAGTAGCTTTACATATGGCAGCAATTTCACAAATCCAACTTCTAATTTCTTCTTTAGAGATTTATGTATTGCAATCTCTGATTAATATAGGCATGGGGGGTTTGGCAGCTTTATCCATTTCCCTACATTTTGTAATATTTTGCTTTCTCAGGGCAGAGGAAGAGGAATACTTAAAATCTTGTGAAAACAAGATAGCTTCACCAACATTCAAAAATGGACTAATAGAAATTTTTCAATAAAAAGCAATATTTCATTTTCAAAACTTGCATCATTATCTTTCATCCATCCTGCCTTGATGGATCCACTGCCAATTCATCCACTGTCTAAACTGTGCCACTAATATGATTAGGTGCCTATATTTAAGACTCAATGATCTGTTCAGACAGTGATAATATCCTTTTTTGGAAAAAAAAAAAAACAAAAAAAAACAACAAAACGGAGACCCAATTCCATAGAAACACATGCAGCGCCACGTGCCATGGAAAAGGTGTACACAGCTAATATAATTGGACAGCCTTACTCTTTAAAGCCCACCATTCTAGGCTTTCCTTACTGGTGGAATTGCCATGTGCTCATATAAAAGCCAGCAGCTCTTCACTCCTCTGCTCTGCTCTCTGAAAGAAGAAACCAAAAACACTGCCGATATAAACTTTCTGAGTTTTCAGGGTATTTTTGGTCTATTGTTTTCTGCACCTGTTAAGAAAATTATCTCTGTAAGAGTAAGAATTGCTTTGCTATTAGGACACCATTGAGAAGAATTACCCAGTTACAATTTTGTCTTTATTTAGAAAGACAAAGCAATACCTCTACCCGCAAAACAAAAAAAAAAACAAAAAAACAAACAAACAATCAAACAAAAAGCTTACAATGGGGGCCTATTAGTGCATTTCGGTGACAAGAGTTATCATCACAGTGGTCAACACAAGTACAAAAAACATCCTCACTGTTTTACTGAGGAAAATAAATCACAAAATTAGCTTTACACATAAAAAATCTGTACCTAAGATGCCTCTTAAAAAGTGTGAGAAAACCAAGACAATAAGGAAAAATCTAATGAGGTTTCACAAGCATTTATAAACTAAAAGCTAAATTAATTCCAGGGCATTTTGACATATAACTTCATAATTTTCCATAAGGAAATTTCCCCACATTATTTCATTAAGGTATTTTTTGATGCAGTTTGTATCCCATTCTTTCAAAGACTTCATGTAGTAAAATCTTTGAGACATATGACTTTGGTTCAAGAGATTCTAACAAAACACCTCGCTTTCCCCAAAAGAGTTGTTTTTCATAACCTGTACCTTTCTGCAGATGTGCACAAATTTTACTTGCCAACTTAAGGATCAAATTTGGGAAATTTAAAGAGAAGATTGTCACAAACACCAAGTTCTGTACTAAAACACATTTTAAAATTATATAAAGGCATCACAATTAAAATTTCACAATACAAATAAACATGTTAGATCAAATTTTCAGTTAGGGTAAATATTCATGATGCAATCGTGAATTTGAACACTTTTTCAAACAAAGGTAAGCAAATGAGATTAACTGAGTATCCATTTAAATGGGTTATTTCAGGCTGGTCTAACATCAGCCTGGGGAGAAGCCATTTCAAATGTGTTTGGCTTTTAGTATGGGGTTTATTTCCAGAAGTTTTCAACCTACCTAAAGTGTATGAATAAAGCGACAGAATTTTCCTCCTACATTTTTTTCCCTACATAATTGTACAAAGCTCTATCTTTTGGTTGCTCACAAGCCCCCTGTGAATCGCAGATTACAGAGTTTCAGAGAACTCTACAGAGAATAAATATAGGACAAAGGATGCCTTATTTTTCTGGTCTTTCTCTGGCTGTTCTCAGCAGGTGGTGGGACTGTACTTTACCTCTTATAGTTTCATACCAGCATTCATTGCTGGAACTAAATACCCCTTCCCTCCCACTGCATCATAGGACTATAATGTTACAAGGCTATATGAGGCCATGGAAACTAATTCTGGGCAGGATATCATATTAGGTCTTCTAAAATTTTTTTCCCATTAATCATGTCCATTAACATAAAAGCTTCATTAACCTGACACTCTAGCAGGACATGTCCTGTTAGCGGCCAGTGAACAAACTACGACTGACACCCAAATAAGGATAAAAGCAACACGGTTATTATCCATAACTATACCTTCCACACTGGGAAGAATAGCAGCCGCTTGTTGAAAGTTATGTCTGAAAGGTGCAAGTAAAACAAAAGCAGAACCACAGCCTTGTTTCGCCTTAAACACACTGATGCACCACCCACGCAGGGTAAGAGACGGGCCACCGTTTCCAAGTCACCGGCTTTCACAGTTTTACCCCAGTGCTCCTCCCTCCGTTATGCCTCACCAGAGGTACAGCTCAAAGCAAACCAGCAAGGTCCTACTGTAACCTCGGCAAGAGACCATCAACTCTTCTACAAAATAGTCTAATGCTTTTAAAGAGAAGAGGCTAGTGTGAAGCTGATTTTAATGCTGAAAATAATTGCACGTGATGTTTCAAGGTTTCTGAAGTGGAAAACTACCAGTATTCCAATCAAAATTCCTGGGGAATAAGTGCCATCTTTCACACAGTGCACTTCAGCATTTATAAGTTGTAGAACAATCCAGAATGTTAATTTTACAAAAAGCTATTATTTACAACATATTCCTTGAAGAATATATTTGGACCCAGAAGAACCAAAGGAGAAAACTAAAAAATAAAGACTGGGAAAGCATATCAGGGAAAGGAAAAATATACGTATTTTGTAATGGAAATTTTTTTAGACAAACTTTTGTGAATAAGGATCGTAGAACTGTAATACTTGCTAATACTAAGTAATAACAGAAATTGATTTGAAACAGCCAGAAAAAATATGTATATGGTCAGAGAAATAGGGAAAACTAATACTGAAATGTGAGAGAGAAGAGACAGCTGCATTTAAATTCAGAAAAATCTCAGACTCCAAGCTGAGAAATTATTTAGATATTTGAGGAGACAGAGAGTATAATTATAGACTGTCTACAGATATATTTTTTTAAAAAACTGTGTAATGCTTGCAGGTTAGGAAAGTAAGCAAACCAAGATGTGTCCAACTCTGATCATTTAACCAAATCCTATCCATTGTAGGAAAGGCCAACAGGAAAAAAGTGCATGAAAGGTAGGTAACAATAAAAACAACAGTACAAGAGATCATGCCCTTGTCAGATTTAATATAATGCCTGCTACAACCTTTAGTAAGGTCGCTCTCCAGTGTGGTAAGGTTTAAGACATGATTGAAGTTTTTGTTTCCCTACTCTTAAATGTCAGACAAAGGCAACAGAGAGACCCATTTCTAGCAAACAGTTAGGGGGACTCTAAGGTAGATGATCAACCAGCCAATGTAACAAGGAAGACTCTGCAATTGCAGCCCTTTCTTCTAAGTAGCATACCTTTACCTAGCATGCCATACAGCACAATGGCAGCACACAAATGTAAAGTCGCTATTTTTTATATATATATATAAAAAGGTCTCATAAAATTACTGCATCACAAAGATCAGCCTTTTGGTGCCTACTAAATATTAACTTACAAAGTTAACTGAACTATTCATGTAAGTTTTCTTCCCAACTTGATTGAAGATATTGATACTGATCATCTTTTATAATTACGGATGTTATTCAATTACACCACATTTTCTTGATTGCCATAGGACTGCATATTTTTTTCTGCCATTTGAATTTCTAATCCAGAACTACATTTTGGCAAATGTGTGCAGCATTTTACTCAGAAAGGCTCCTAACCATTAAAAGTAAATATAATACAAACAGTGAGGCATTTCTTATTCAAAAATGTGTTGAATAATTTATGAAAATAGTTCTCAATCTAAAGGTTGTACAAAGTATTTAATGATTTTCAAACGTCCATTTGTCTTGATTTGATCAATGACTATTTCTGTTGCTCAAATGGTTAAAGATGTTTCTTCTATTTAATTTTCCAGTTATAGCTCTTCAAAGTGCAAATTATCAATATTTTCTCAGAAAAAAATCAGGTAATGGAAAGCCTCAAATATGTTCAAAATATTCATCATTAAATAGCTTGCATATCCCATTCAAACTAGTTATACAGTACTGGACATATAATACTGAATCTTTTGAAAGAACATGGTTTTATTTTAGAGAATTTCCTTTGGTTTTGCTATCTTACTTCACTACTCTCTCTTCCCATCACTGTATCTTTCAAAATCAATTTTGTAGTAATAGCATAGCTAAAGAGAATGCAACATGTGTCTTGTTTGATACTGTGCTTAGACAAAATAAAAGTAATTCTTGCTTTCTTCACAGTTTGCTGAGAGGCTGTGGTATACAGTCCTCATGCTCAGGGAAAGGTGATGAAACAGTTAACTAGAATAATTGCAAAAAATAAGCAGTGCATGGACTGAAAATACATATGCAAAATAGTTGAGTTTTTCCCACAAGAAAAAACCAATATCACTCATAGACAATGTCTAAAATTTTAAAATTCCAAATCTAACCTTCGAGCCCCCATTGAGATAGAAAAGTAGGTAGAACGCATGTTCCTGATAAGAATGCTTTAAAGAAGTTGTTGCAATTTTCTTCATCTGTTCTTCATAGATTGAAATTATTTTTACGGCTTATAGAAGCAGAGAAAATCTGAATATGATGTCTGACAATCCAAACCACAGTCTGAACGATTCATGCTATGTTTGCTTGCTTACAATATGTTCTTTTAATAGTTCCACAGAGAGAAACAAAAACAGAGACAAAATGCATTCTGGGATCTGCTTTGCTTATTACTCAAGTATCTTAGAAAATCATATGTCCACTGCTGTATGAGATTAGAATATTGCCTATGTCTTACTTGAGTTAGGCCTAAATTTTAATTTGAAATGTTCCTGACCAAGAGCTTAGCTGTACAATCATGGCCCATCAGACTCAACATTTATGAAGTACTTTCTGCTGGATAGCTTCTTCGTACGACTGCCCCTGTCTTTGGTGATTAGGTCTTTCCTCCTCAGAAAACTTGCACAGCTCCCCACGGGGCACAGGATCACAGCAGCAGGGCACGATGTCTTTGATGCTCCCATCTGGAAGTGGGCTTTTCCTGGTGACCCGGTGAAACTGTGTTACTTAAGCAACAAGAAAACTTCCTGGACTACAGTTTCATAACTAAACAGGCAGCTTGGGAACAGGAAGAGCATCTTTCCTCCTCTTGTGCAGTGAAGGGTGGCTGTAAAGGCTGTCCACTGTATTCAAAGGATCCTCTTGTCAAAGGATGAAGAATGATGATAAGAAGGAAAAAAGTAAGCCTTGCCTTAGGTACGACTATGTGCCCTCCATTTCCCTTGTCAAGAGGGTTTTATTCTCACCAAGCTGCCTTTTAGACTATCACAATTAGGTTTTAAAGCAATTTGTATGCATAAGTTGAAAACATTACTTTAAATTAACTTCCAGAGGCACTGTGGTGCAATCAACAGGGTGCTGGAGTGGGACACAGGGACCAGTTTAATTCTGGTTTTGCTGTTGGCCTGATGGGTAACCTTGAGCAAGACACTTCACATCTGTGTGCTCCTATTAATCTTTTAATCTATTTAAACTGTAAGGTCTTGGGGAGGGCATTGTCCCTTGCTTTATGTTTGTACGGTATTTAGCACAGTAGGACCTGCTGTAATATGCTGCTGCTGTAATTTGTAAAACTAAACAGCTAATACAAAAAAGCAAATAGGTCTAAGAGACCATACAGAGTTTCACAATTACTAAGGACAGAACCAGACCCAAAGGATTATTAGGTTTTATTATGCAATGAGATTCAGACCAGACATTTTACAGGAAAAGTCTATTTTCAAATTAATTTCCAAACATGCAGTTGTCTCATTACCACATTACTGGTGGGAAAAAAAAAAAAAAAAAAAATCCTAGAAAGCAGTGTGATGTCTGTCCCCTCCCTTTTTAAGTTTATTTTCTAAGCCAACAAACCAAAAGATTCTCTCTTCTTCCTGGCTCAGCCATCACCCTTGAAAAGTCAAACTGGGATCTGAAAATCAAATTAGATTCTTTCTGTCTAAAACATGATCAATACAATTAATGACTGCACTTTCAGCACACTTGACATGCAGTCTACCACTGCTAATCATGCATGAGCTAGAAAATAAATGTGAGATCCTACCATAACCACCCTGTACCGCTCATAGCAAAATACCAGAACTGATAGAGAGGACCCAATTATTCCTTTGCATGCATGCACACACTGCTGTCTCTGCAAGGGTATCCAAGGAGAGCCGTTGGCCCATATGACAGAAATATATTGACAGTGAAAGGCTGCCAATTTTCACATATAGGCGAGTCACTTTTCTCACATATCCACAGTTAAAATTAGCATGCACAACACCATATAACATAGGTTGAATGTAAATGATTGCAGAGAAGTCCCTCAGGTTAGGCTAGCTGTAAGCAGAAAGCATGCAAATCATTCTCAACATACTTTCAAGTCTGACTGCCTAATAGCAAGTATGAAGACACACTATGAAATAGAGTAGCCAAGAGAATCTGTGGAACTGTATAAATGCATTTATTAACAAGAGATTTTCTATTTTGATATTATTTCATCAGTGTACTGAAATGTTGCCAATTCATTCAATGCTGCAGTCTTATCTAGAATATATGTTCTTACCAAAGACAATGGGTACTTCTGCTCAATTTGTAATAAAACCAAAGATGAGCTTATCTGAATAAATTGAATGGCAGTGCTAAATGAAAAAGTACTTACTGAAAATAAAGCACAGTAAGGATAAAAATTAACACATTCCAGGAATACAAAATCCATTTCTGGAAATCTGTTTTAAATTGCTAACAAAAGAAATTTTACATATATATTCTTTCGGAATGATGACATAAATCATTAACTGCCAGTCAACCAGGTTGGTCCCTGACACTGTTTATTAAATATGGAAATTTTTTAAAATGCAGAATAAGTTGGAGGCCTATTTAACTGACTCTCTTTTAAAATGCTAAAGAAAATGTTTCTCATACTCTTCTGAATCTTTTCTTAGGAAAAGGGTTTTTTTAAACTTTCTAGGGAGGGTCATATGGAAATAGCACTCAAACAAGCAGTTTCTAGATACTACAGCAACATCTGCCAGCTCAGTTTTGCTCTGTGCTAGTCTGATGTCCTCACTCCTTACCTGGGTGAATAAAGCTCTGTGAAGAGGGGAGAGGCAGGGAACTAAAAGTGACCAACAAAATAACATAGAGAAACACTTTGGCATACAAACACTGAGGATGGAAGTGAGCTGCTATTCCTCTGAGAATCTGTAGGATGATCCTATTGTCCTCAATTCTTAGACAGACACAGAATTTGAATATAGCTCTCCTAAGGTTTAAATATTTCATTTTCTCTTCAGGGGTCAGTTTGATTTCCATGAAGGATGAGTAAAACTCAGTAGATGGCTACCTTATCTCATATGATGTCATCAAAAATTCTTTTTCCATATTTGAGTACTTAGATGCAATTTTTTGCTAAATTTCTTTGCTTTTCCTATTCTCTTTTCCAAATGCTACCATGCTACTAACCCCAAAGCTACAGCAGAAATATATAAACTTTAATAAAGCTCCATGTTCACTATTACACACCACTCTATTACCCACCTTTTAAAAGTTGTTAGCTCAGCATAAAAGCTACAGCTATGTCACATTTTCTTTCTAGTTAGACATAGAATAGACATCAAATGATTGAGGTTGGAAGGGACCTCTGGAGGTCCTCTGGTCCAAGCACTTTGCCCCAGCAGGGCCACCTAGTGTCTAGAGTTGCTCAAGACAACATCCAGACAGCTTTTGAGTATCTCCAAGGATGGAGACTCCACAGCCTCTATGGGCAACTTGTGCCAGTGTTCAGTCACCCTCACAGTAAAAGAGTGTTTCCTGATGTTCAGAGAGAACATCCTGTGCTTCTGTTTGTGCCCACTGCCTCTTGTCCTGTCACTGGGCACCACTGAGAAGAGCCTGGCTCCGTCCTCTTTGCACCTTCCCTTCAGGTATTTATACACATTGATGAGATCCCCCTGAGCCTCCTCTGGGCTGAACAGTCCCAGCTCTCTCAGTCTTTCCTCACAGGAGAGACGCTCCTGTCCCTTTATCACCTTTGTGGCCCATCACTGGACTCTTTCTAGTATGTCCATGTCTACCTTTTACGGGGGAACCCAGAACTGGACACAACATTCCAGGTGTGGCCTCACTAATACTGAGTAGAGGCAAAGAATCGCCTCCCTCCACCTGCTGGCAACACTCCTCCTAATGCAGCCCAGGATGCCATTAGCCTTCTTTGTCGCAAGGGCACATTTCTGGCTCATTTTCAACCTGGTGCCCACCAAGAATTCCAACCCCCTTTCTGCAAAGGTACTTTTCAGCCATTAGGCCCCCAGAATTTACTGGTGCATGGGGCAGTTCTTCGTTGTAAACTAAGCATTTTAAGACTTTTGTCACACATGGAACTAGTACTCTGAATTTCTTAAAGACCTGACCATACACCAGGTAAGTTCTCTGTTTTAAATGTAGCAGAATTTTCCTGAATAGCATCAAAATTGTTATTGGTATCCACCTGATGACAAAGATGAGCAAGCTTTCACAGTTAGAAGTAAAAACCCACATATTAATCACATCTCTATGAGATCTGAAGTGCAATTTTCTCTGGGAAAGATAATTTGCTAGCTTCAGTGTGTTGGACATTTGGGGGGTTGACATGTATTAGAGTCTTAAAATGCTTTTAGAGTTTCTAAAACTAATACCTACTATTCCATTATTGCCACTAGACAACAGATTTTAGGTGTTGTTTTTACATAGCTTTGAAACCGTAAGTTTCTTTTTTTCTTTCCTCTGGAGTTTCACATTTATCCACATTCAGCTTCCTTCAGCTTCCCCATTGCCATGACCTTCTGGAACATATACAGGCTGTTCCCCAAAGGCACAAAAAAGAATTATAGTTTTAATTTGCTTACATGACTACTTTTGTGATTCTATCCACTCTTGAACAGTAACTGTTCCAAGGTATTAATGACAGACTGCTAAACTGTTCTCAAGTAATCCTACTTTCTCACTGTAGGTATCTCTCTAGTTAAAATAAGGGTATTTTTTACAAATATTATTTGTAATAGTTTTGGCCCCAAATATTCCACTTTCTATAAGTTAAGTATAAATAATTTATATTCGCAAAAACCCACCACCTTATAGGAAGAGTTTTAAAATACATTTTTCAGCAAGGAAACAATAATACCACCTCCGTGTAGAAGCACTACAACAAATCCTATATTTCTATACTGTAAGTTCATTAAGTACACTATGGTCTTGCAAATAATCCTTTCGGATGAAATTCTGATCTTATTAAAGTTAACCAATTTTTTCCTCATTGAAAGTCAGATTTCACACATTGACTGCATGGGCTATATTTATTACAGTGGATTTATGCATGTACAAAATAGTTCTGAAGATCAGGCCATTAAGCAAGGATATACTATGACCTATTCAATTATTCAAGCTAGAAATTGATTCTGGTGCAATACTGTCAGCTTGTCTCTATTTTACATCAGGTAATTCAACTCGTGCAGGATAAGTATGAAATTCAAAGGAAACAAACTCTCTGTTTAAACTTCAGTGATTTCAGATGTTCTAAGAACAGTGAGCAAAGTTTGCAGATCTTAGAAGTGTTATTATCCTGCAGCGTATGAGCAGAATCCTAAGAAAAATCCCACAAAAATATATTCATGGTAAAAAAAGAATTTATTATTTCTACTAAATTTTACATTTCTGAACTCAGTCTGGAATTTGAATTAAAAATATTACAATAGCATTAAATACTATACTTTCAATAGGCAAATAATAACATAAAAAAGC
Organism: Grus americana; assembly: GCF_028858705.1. Lineage (NCBI taxonomy): Eukaryota > Metazoa > Chordata > Aves > Gruiformes > Gruidae > Grus > Grus americana. The sequence continues at coordinate 113,243,442 of NC_072852.1, forward strand.
TTCAAATAAAAAGCTCCCCCCCCCAAAAAAAAAGCAAAAAAAAGAAATATAGTGTTTATGATATTAAAACAATTTTGCAAACCGAAAAAGATTCCAAAAAAACTTGGGTAAACTTCAGACCAACATCTGATCAGTTGGGTGCCTATGCACTCTGAAGCATTTGACCTTTTGCCTGTCATTAGTTTATACCATCTTCCCCCACTATGGGAAACAGCAAGGTGCCTATAAAAATTTCCATCAGCAGCACTGAAGTCATTCCCTCCCCATGTGATTTCTCTGATTTAATGGCCATGGAAAGTTCCATAAGGTCATTAAACCCCTGTAGTTTCTAGCATCCTTCAAATGCCACAGAAACCAAGATTCTATGGACCAGTAAAATAGTTACCCATTATCCTCAACTTCTCTGCTACTCATGTCTTATTTTTGACATTGCTAGGATGTCAAAAAATATTTTTCCTGCCCCAAATCACCTTTTTGCACCTGTCCCTGAAAGTTTTATGAAGCCATCCGTTACCATCAGCTCATACTAGGGAAAAAAGAACTGACTCAGTTAATGTGATTAGGGTCATGAAACATCTGCAAAATGGTCACATTATTCCCACTTCATGTTCAGAATTACAGCTGCTTAATTTTCTAACAAGAAATGTCAGGGAGTGTTATTTTGTTGTTTTTACTACTATTTCCTATTCTGTGGAGACTATATAAACTTCAAAATTAACAACTATGCAATAAAATAGCAAGTCCAGTTCTTTTTATAAGATTGATATAGGAGAACTTTGTTCAGGCTAAAAACACTTAAAAAATCTTCTAGATGGAGCATAATTGCACTTGTTATATAGGAACAACATGTAACAGGTAAAACTGTACAACTTCTTCCCCTCACTCCTGTATGATCACTTCCCATCATTCCTTCCATAAGGAGAATCTCATGCAGCTGATATGAAATATTTTACAAGGCATTTATAACTAGAAATTCTCTAGTACTTATAGAATCATTTCCCTTAGGTACATCGTATTTATTTTCTTTTAGGTGAGACTGCAGAAATCTAGAAATCATAAAATGGAGCTCTATATGAACTTTCAGGAATATATATTCACATAAATGAAAAATATGTAAATGATATATATATATGCACACACATAAATTTTCCTTTTCATAGGCATTGCAAATGCATATGTGTTGTGTGCAGTTGCTTGTAAAAGTGTTATTGACATAAGAGTACTGGACAACTATTCTTAAATATTTCTAGACAATATTCTTAGGGGACCTTGCAGCAACAGAAAGCTCCAAAAGCATTTTGCTCAGCATTGTAGTACATGCAGCAAAACCACCTCAACTTTCAAATATAGACTATAATCCTTCCTTTCTAAAGTGAACTTGAGCTGCAAAACTTGAATGTAAATCATCTAATAAATTTCAAAATGTTAGACACATTAATAACTGAAAAGGCAAAGATGTAACTTAATTCATATAAACCATATTGCAGGTGGAAAGTTGAGATAGGCCTTGTAAAAAAGTACTTTCTTAGTTACCCCTCTGATAACATTAATACAGGTAGCACGTAGGTTTGCTTTAATAAAATCCAACAGCCATAAATTATCATTCTTTTATTACTAAAAAATCAAGCAGTTGTCTTACTTCAAGAAAGAACAAAAATATAAGATAAGCCAAAGATATATTAAAAGATAATCTTTAAAAATGAGTAAAAAAAATGTGTTAATGTTGCTGCCTTGTGCTGGGCACTTTTTTCCTCTCTGTCACAGGACCCTCGCCTTTGCATCATCTTTCAGAAAATCAAAGAGGCAACATGCATACACACGTCTGAAAATGGTTATGCAAACTAGATAAGCCAACTGCTTGGCAACATGGTTATTCCAGAGGTATTTCCATCAGGAAGGGGGCCAAGGCTGAACAGCACTATGGTCTCACATTGTGTGCTTGGATGAAGAGCTCCTTGGGGAGCCTCTCTAGCATGTGTAGTCAAAAGTGGGGTTAGAGGCAGAGCAGAACTTCTGATGCTTCTCCCATCTCTCACAGCCTCCTCCACTGCCTCAAGCAAAAGCAAGTGAAGACTAACGTCATTGTTTGAAAATCTTTCTTACAGTACAGATTTGAAAAATTGTGTTCATAGCCGAAGTTCCCCTACCTAGGAGGAAAAGCCCTAGAATAACTATTGGAGAAAGATAAATGAAACAGAACACAGGTCTATAAGCTCTACAAATAGTCTAACAAACCAATCACTTGGTATTTCCATGCCAAAATAAGAAGTGGAAATCTGTATGTTTTGGGGGTGTGTTTTTAATAGGCCCCAAGATGTATTCAAATATTGGATTACACTTAATGCAAATGTCTTTAGAAAAAGCGAGATAAAACATTGTCTTTTCATTCCTTCATTACAATATGCCAAAGTCCAATTCTCTCTGATCATGTTCTTTGAGATATTCCATGCACGTATAGTGTAACATTTAATACAAAACTTAATTATTTGAAGATATTTGATGTTACATGGGATTTCTGATTGAGCAGACAGATACAAAAAACACAATACAAATGTAAGTTACATATAGCAAAATACAGCAATTCCAGCACATCATTCAATCACAATGTGATTCCCAATAATATGCTTACTGTCACAGCACTGGGTGTCTCCAATCTCCAGGAAGGAATACGGGGGTTGAAGACAGCTCAAGCCCGTTGCACTCTTCAAAATTATTTTGCTAGTTGTCTAGTTGTCTATAAAAATACTCTGTGTTGGGCTGAGCCATGTATTCGCTCTCATGCCATGCTGGTCTGGCTAACTCAAGGAGACATTCACACTCTTTTAATGAACTACTTCTTTCTCTGAGGGAGAAACAGGTACATCACCAGCTGATCAACTCCATTGTTGATAATCATTTGTCTTAAACAAAGGCCACCCTCTAGTCTCCTTTGTGATAAGATAAAGTCAGCTTCTTTGCAACAGCTGTGGTCAGTCACACCCCGCGTTATCCGCTGACCTTTGTGGTCCCAACACCCTTGCCCATCTCTGAGCCTTCTTCCATCCCAGGGGTTTATTCAGTCACATTCCACCCCTCTGGCGTTAGTCAGTCACACACTGCTGTTTTCACAAGCTCAGAATGTACCTGCTTTGCAAAGAAATACTGTTTATTAGGATACACTTCAGGATTTTCTTTGTTTTATCATCAGCTACAGTTACTATTTGTCTTGTTTTACATTGGCAGGCTTTCACAACATATCAATATAGTTTCATGACCTTCACAGTGAAAACGTGCTTAAGCTGTTCTGGAGCAGAAAAGTACTCCTATCTCATTTCAGCATAGTTTCCACTCACCCCATTAGAAACTGAATGTATTTTCCATATTGCACATATTTTTCCATATCTATGAAGAAGGTATGTTATTCTAATCCTATTTTTCCTTACCAAAGAAAAATATCCTGATAGTGGTCAGGAGATTGACTTAAAACAAAAAAAAAAGATAATTATTATAATATATTGAGACTTTCAGTTATAGAATAGAATCATAGAATCATAGAATGGTTTGGGTTGGAAGGGACCTTAAAGATCATCTAGTTCCAACCCCCCTGCTGCGGGCAGGGACACCCTCCACTAGACCATGTTGTCCAAATGTGGGTACTAATGCTTTTAAAAACTACATATTCTCTCTCTCTTTCCCTATTCTTGCTACGTTTCAAGTCTTGATTACTGGCAGAATCCCATAAAGGACATTGACAGCCTCATAATATCAATCACATTAGTAACATTCCAATTATTAGTAACATTTTAATTTAAGCCTGTGGAGACAACCCCCAAAACCTCATTTTAAGCATGGAGATTCCTCGTAATAGCACATGTACAAGATTAGTTGCTTCATAATATAATCCAAAAAAACCCTCACAAGCTGCATGAGGCTGTTCAGGCTCCTAATGGAAATGTTCATCACAAGTTGTCAGGGTTTAACCCCAGCCAGTAACTCAGCACCACGCAGCTGTTCCCTCACCCCTCCCCCCCAAAGAGGATGAGGAGAAGAATGGAAAAAAAACTCATGGGTGGTGGTAACCCGATGCCCAGTTTGTTTCCAAGCAGCGAACCCACCTCCCGGCTCACTTCCCCAGTTATGTACGGATCATGATGTTGTGTGGTAGGGAACATCCCTTTGGCCAGTCTGGGTCAGCTGTCTTCACTGTGCATTCCCAGCTTCTCATGCACCTGGCAGGGCACAAGAAGCTAAAAAGTCCTTGACGTAGTGTAGGCACTGCAACTGCCCAGCAACAACTAAAACCATCAACATTATTCTCATATTAAATCAAAAACACAGCACTATACAGGCTACTAGAAATTATCTCAGCTGAAACCAGGACACAAGTCCACATCTGAAAACTTGTGTTCCTTACAGAGTTTATAAAGGATGGTAGGAGTGTAATTCTATGTATTAAGAGAAGGAATAGCTGCACAGAGGAAAAATAGACTCCCATCAATAATAACATCTTAAAAGAAAATAAGTTGGGTTTTGATATGAATACATGTCTGTTGGGTTTGTGTGGCAAGGTTTTGGTAGCAGGGGGCGTACAGGGGTGGCTTCTGTGAGAAGCTGCCAGAAGCTTCCCCTGTGTCTGACAGAGCCAATGCCAGCCAGCTCCAAGACGGACCCACCACTGGCCAAGGCCAAGCCCATCAGCACCTCTGTGATAACATATTTAAGAAGGGAAAAAAAACAGTTAGAGCTTTTGCAGCGGGAGAGAGGAGTGGGAAGCTGTAAGAAACTCTGCAGACACCAAGGTCAGTGCAGAAGGAGGGGCAGGAGGTGCTCCAGGCGCCGGAGCAGAGATCCCCCTGCAGCCTGTGGTGAAGGCCATGGTGAAGCAGGCTGTCCCCCTGCAGCCCATGGAGGAAGGATGAGGGGGTGTAGAGATTCCACCTGCAGCCCGTGGAGGACCCCACGCCAGAGCAGGTGGAGGCACCTGAAGGAGGCTGTGGCCCATGGGAAGCCTGCGCTGGAGCAAGCTCCTGGCAGGACCTGTGGACCCGTGGAGAGAGGAGCCCACGCCAGAGCAGGTTTGCTGGCAGGACTTGTGACCCTGTGGGGGACCCCACGCTGGAGCACTTTGCTCCTGAAGGTCTGCACCCCATGGGAGAGACCCACGCTGGAGCAGTTCGTGAAGGACTGTAGCCCGTGGGAAGGACTCACGTTGGAGAAGTTCATGAAGGACTGTCTCCTGTGAGAGGAACTCCATGCTGGAGCAGGGGAATGATGAGAGGATTCCTCCCCCTGAGGATGAAGAAGCGGCAGAGACAACATGTGATGAACTGACCACAACCCCCATTCCCCGTCCCCTTGTGCCACTGAGGGGGGAGGAGGTTGAAGCCGGGAGTGAAGTTGAGCCCGGGAAGATGGGAGGGGTGGGGGGAGGTGTTTTAAGAGTTGGTTTTATTTCTCATTCCTCTACTCTATTTTGAATAGTAATAAATTAGATGAATTTCCTCTCTAAGTTCGGTCTGTTTTGCTCGTGATGATAATTAGTGAGTGATCTCTCCCTGTCCTTATCTCAACCCATAAGCTTTTCGTTGTACTTTTTCTCCCCTGTCTGGTGACCGAGGGGAGTGAGAGAGCGGCTCTGGTGGGCACCTGGCCCCCAGCCAGGGTCAACCCACCACAACATGTTAAGAATACATCCTCTTCGACAGGGTACTAAGAGTTTTTTCCTATGATTTCACTTCTCATAGACTAGCTTCGCCTCCCTTTATTTTTCCAGCATTTAATTTCTGTCAGTAAAGACATGTTCTGACAAAAGTAAGTTAAAACATAATATTAAAGTTTCCCCTTAGTACCTATTTGACCTTATCCGATGGTCAATACATTGCCAGAGGGTTTGGTAGGTTTTTTTTCATCTATGAAACCATCAAAATTTTTCTGGTAATAGATTACAAACACTTTGTTAAACAAAAGAAAGAAGTGTAGGGCTGGCTAGCTGTTAATAGCACCTGAGATACTGACAAGTCTTCAGAAGACAAAGTGCAGAGCTAAGCATTAACATCACTACAAAAACGCCACAAGGCATTAACAATCTTAGTATAAAAGTTGCTTATAAAAATAGGTAATCCTAGGAAACTAGCTCCCAAATTGGAAATGGTAATTTATTCCAAAAAATGTGAATTTACCTATGAATTCCTAGCAGCAAGAATATTTAAGACCCTCAGAAGTAACATGTTGACAGAAAATTTTCATGTTATCATAGAATCATAGAATTATTTTGGTTGGAAAAGAACTTTAAGATCATTAAGTCCAACTGATAACCTGGCACTGCCAAGTTCACCATTAAACCATATCCCTAAGCGTCACATCTACATGTCTTTTAAATACCTCCAGGCATGGTGACTCAACTACTTCCCTGGGCAGCCTGTTCCAGTGCCTGACAACCCAAGAGAAGTATCTTTGTGCAAATGACATGGTGAAAGGCAAGCGACTATCCTGAGTGGTCTCCATTCATTTCCATACAGGTCTTGACATGCAGACAAACAGATTTGCAAGACTGGTATTGTGACACAACAATAGATTTCTCATTAGAGCACTTGTTCACCACTTGGCTTTCTTAAGTCTCCCAAGATGTTTTGCACAGTACACATAATGAGCTTTAAAGTGCTCATAATATCCTATCATCTGTGTTTTGCATGATACAACGATGGTGGTAGAATATTATTGTTATGCATATTAGAGATTCAATACCATACTCAATGTCTTTAATGTTAAAAGAAATGGACGCAAACGCTACCTTATCACACCTTGGATAACAACTTTTTATTTCAAGTACTTAAAATTGTCATACTTGTTCAAATACACACACATCCCAGTCTTTCTCCCAGTGATGTAAATCTTAGAGTAGACCTGACCTACAAGCCAGATTATTTTTTACATTTGAGAAGCAAAAACTCTGGCAGAGTTAAACTGAAATACCACCTCAGCCCCTTTTTTCCTATGCAAAATCTAGCACCATGATACTATTACAAAGCTATACATTTCTGTGGTAAAACCAAATTCAGAAGTAAATCTTGTCTTGACAGTCAAATCTTGGTCCTAATCCTCAAGAATCTAAACCTACTGCAGCAGGCAAACCCACTAAGTATCTGTAGCACACAAACAAGTGGTGAATGCATGTATCAATGGATAAATCGTTAGCTACACTCTTCGGTATGTTACTTCTTGGGGCACCAAATATACATTGCCTTTTTACAAAGGAAGAAAATATACTTTTAATCATACAAAATAAAATTAAAAAAAAACCCAAAAAACAAACAAACAATAAAAAAACCAAAAAACCAAACCAAAACCAAAAAAACCCCAACCAAAACCAAAACCTGTTACATTTCAGTGTCTGGACATATCAAAATACTGTGCATATTGGAGGGCATTTCTGACTTACTCTTTTGCTGTTCTGCAGTCTTTGTAATTGTGATCTTTTTTTCATGTTCTTTACCTCTTCTCACATCCCCACCTACTTTTTATTTCCAAGGAACATGGAAGTATTCCTCTTTCGTTTTCTTTATGGTAAACAAGGTAAGAGCCAAGGCATTCTTACTGAAGGAAGTGCCTAAGTTCCTCTTGTTCTCTTTCTCACATTGTTCCTGCTTTAGGGCAGCAGCCACTGAAACCCCTAAGCAACACTAGCCTGCATGGTTAAAATAAAAGTTCAAGGTGGTAACGATCCTTGTACTGATCACTAGAGGTGACTTCTCTTCATCTCCATAATGGCATCCATCTCAGTTCCTTTCCCCAGTAACATTTAGCTGTAGCAGCTCTTCCAGGTAGATTGCCATCTCTTTTACACCCTTAACCAGGAAGTGCTAGTTGTATAGGTATCACTGATATACCAGATAAGAAGTGACAGGTGCCCCATACCTCAGCTTCTGGCAAAAATCCCATCCCCTCCCAGCAGCTTCAAGGGCCATTTGCCCTGGAATTCGCTCCCTGTCTTCCAGTCATGTGATCTGATGTGATCTGACAGGGACCTCTTCCCCCGTCCCCGCTAGTTTATCAAGAAGTACATCAGACCAAGATGACTCTTCCCCTACATACACAGGGGCCACCATTTTGTTTTAGCTGCCATTTTTATGAAAGGGCTCCACCATTTTATGGCAGGGAGCTGCCATACTGCTCTGTGCTCCTTTGGCTGACAGCCATTTCTTGACACCGTCACACTCCTATGTTCTCAGGCAGCCCAGTGACTGGCCAGCAGGACATACTGCCCCTCCCAGTGTACCCAGAAGCACATCAGAAAAGGAAGCCCCTGGTCATTACATACACAGAGGATACCACTTTTGAAAGTGTCATTCCCCGTGTGTTTTCATACTGTGTTGTGATTAGCTGATGGACATTCCTTGACACTGTCATACCCTCATGTTGTCAGGCGGCCCTGTAATTGGCTGCCCATTCCTTTGGACCAGGAGGTACTCAGATATAAAAATATATACATTTATATACTATACACATAAACTCACAAATATGTATAAAGGAGTATACAAATATCTAAAACTACATATTTTATTCATTTTTACATAGATACATCCTTTTATATATTAATATACAATTTATATAACATACAGTTTATATGATACATAATGTATATAATTTATATAATATATAAGCCCTTTTATCACCACCATCCTGCCTCCTACACCTCAAAACCAGTCATGGTCTTTGAATGCTAAAACTATTTGCTTACTGTTTCACCCCCCAAAAAAACTTTCTTAGCTGTACTAATTAATGTTTTTTTGGTAGGTGTGTGTTTTGCTTCATATCCTATGAACAACAGCCAGTATCCTATCAGCACAGCTAGCACTTGTATGACCACCCCCCACGACATCCACAAGTCTTTGTCATAACACTACTGCCAGCCCTTTTATCACTGGCATCCTGCTGACTACTCCCCTGCACCAGATAATAATCACCGTCTTTCAAGAGCAATACCCCATTGCTCTTACTGATGTTCTTGCTCTTTCGGCAGTAGCTGTGATCTCTAAGAGCATGGGGCTCCACAGCCTGGGTCTTGTTGCTTTTGTTGTAATCAGGACAGTCTAACAGGACAGTCTTGATTGCATGCTCTGCTGCTTATTTTCAGCATCCACCTAAGAACAAGGAAACATATATAGAACCAAGTAGCTGTAAGATCCACCACAAACATAGGGAAAGGAAGCTCCCTACCCTGAGCTCCCATTTAGAAAAAGAACATTAATTCTGATGAGAACCTATTAGGGGCTCTGGACAGAGCTCTCTACAGGGCAATTCACATCACCTACTGAAGACATATCTTTCATCAGATACTTCTACCATTGGTTTTCATGAGAGTGCAGATATATAATCAAATTCCAAACCTGAGCAGTGCTCAGCTGCTATAGAGGACTACATTAGTCTTTCTGAATATTTACCACAAGCAGTAAGAAAATCTTGAAATCTGCAAACAAACAAAAACGTCCAAATATTCAAATGTTCTATGTATTTTTAACTTTCCTGATGCTTTAATGTCACATTTCAAAGCCTTTGCCTGCTATATAAAAGACCTAAGTACATATGTAAAGTAGGCCTGAAGACATAAAAGGTAAAACTGAAGTTCTTGTGCAGCTAGAAAAGCAGGGATAACCTTCTCCTATGAATAATGACAAAACTACAGGGCCTTGGAGCAGTTTCTTGCTACAGATGCTTGAACAGACAAACTGAGTCATTCAAGGGTTCTCTCTTTTTGGGACGGGGACAGAGACCAACAGCAGGTGCCTCAAGGGTATAAGGAGAACTGGGCAAGCTTAGAGAAACACCAGACATGTTTCTGGAGTCCTGTTTAGTAGACCTGTTTGACTTTGCCTCTATGAATTTGACCACAAGCTTTTTTCAGTCCACACCCACTATACTGTGGCTCCAAGTTGCTCATCTTTGCTACACAGACAGCAAAGTAGCTCAACATCTGCTTGGGTCTGTCAGTTGCTAGTTTCTTTTTTCTCATTTCTTGTATGGGAAGAAACAGTGAGTGTTTGTTCCTCATTCATCCTATCAGTTCATGATTTTTAAGACCCCACCCTCTCAGGCATCATTTTGCCAGCCTAGGAAGTCCTAATCTAGTTAGATTTTTTTCCCACAGATAATTAATACAGCAACACAGTAAGTTTTTTGTTTACTATGTTTGTCTCATAAGTCTAAATATTGTAACTTTTTTATTGTGACTTGGTGCTGAAGTGGATTTTTCATGGAACTGTTAAATCCTAAGATGACTTTCCTGATTAGCAGTAACCAGTTCAGAACTGACTACCAAGTATGGAAAGTTTGAATTGTGTGAAACACACTCATATGTGAAACAGCTGCTGATTAAATCAGTAGTTTTGTGAGAAGGGGAATAAATTAATTTTCTTTTTTTCCTATCTGTGTTTATTTGTATATCTAGATATTAGAGGGAATAATTAAATGCAATGTAATGCAAGGTTTTAGAGGCAAAGTCTAGAAAATTAAAGTTTTCTGTGTTCTTGTTTGCAGTTCTTTGGGCATACTTTAATACTCTTTTTCCTCTCTCTGCTTCCCCTGCCAGAAAAAAACACAGAAAAACCCTTCATGATTTTATGTATCACTTCTACTCTGAAAAAAATGAGAGGAAAAAATACACTGAGGGCCCATAAGACTGTAGAAATAGAGAATGTAATCAGCTTGTCAGTTCCTTCCTCAAAAAACTTCCACAGCTCCAAAGTAGCTGCAATCAGATGTAAGCTCTGGCATGTAGCAAAAACTCCTTCAAAGCCAGCAGACTTGGATGATCCTTGTGAACCTAGCAAGAAGTCCCTCCTCCCACAAACACCCCTCATATTTTGTAGAAAGAAAAACATAATATAAGAAAAGAGACAAGATTTAAAAAAAAAAACTGATGTAGTAAACTGTGGTCTCAAAAAGCAACTGACAAGTATTTCCTGTCTCCTTGTTCACGACATGATAGGAGCAAAGGCATTTAAGACTTTTATTTCAGTGGGTTTCTTTCAATACTTTTAGAGTCTCACAAGAAATGTGAGAATTTTCCCACTGTTTTTTGATTTTTTTTTAACAAATAAAAACATAGCATCCTATTTTCAAAAAGCTACTTATTTCTAGGCCAATACTGCCATGACCTTTTTTTCAGAATTTTTCAAAGCTTCTCATGCAAACAGAGGTAGTAATATCTAAGTCCTCAGAGATACTATGTTCATGTTCCAGGTCAAAGTGGCAATCAAATGAAGTCAGTATGAAATTGTTTAACTTAACCTTTTGACTTCTTTGCATAGTATTTTTTAAACTCTGCAATTTTTGGGTGACTTTGGGTTTTTTGAGTTTTCTTCCTCCCCAGTCACTAACATTAAGAACTCAAGAGTATTCTGTATGATTGAAGCAATTTTAGAGTGACATTCATGATGAAAGCAGTAGCATCGAGTCAATTTCTAATCACTCAGCTAACTCCATGTATTCTATTTGGTTTATCATAATACTTCTAAAGAGCAGTAGGACAGAAGTAGCATCTCTTTAATTAATTATTTATTAAAAAACAGAAAAGAAACTTTGGTCCAGACTCTGTGAGTGAGAAGGGGAGCAGAGGAAGGAGGAAAGAAAAGCTGGATTCTTATAAGAAGTTTTGAAACATAACTTCCCTGCAGAATTCATCAGAACAAAGCAGATTTCTTGTAACTAAACGTAATAAAATTGTTTTCCAATGAGTTATTTCAATTCCTTTTTTGGGTGAGAATTTAAATACAAGTAGGTTACCATTTGAAAACATAAAGGTATTTTTCACTATGTACCTTCAAATTTTACATGGGGATTTTTTGGAAATGGCTTTTATTGGCAATAAAACAGTGACATGTTTCAAATGAAGACCCGTCTTCCAGTCTCCAGTTAATCAGAAAGATTACAGAGGGCACTTCAAATGTTACAGTGCTACCATCCTTGCTTATGTTGATTTCTTCCTAACAGGGTCCTAGATCGACAGCATTTCTCTACTCTTTCATTGCAACCATTATTGGGCAGCAAAGGTTACACCACTTGGCCAAAAGCCTCTATACTTTATGAGGCCAAAAATGTACTCAAAATGTCATACTGTTACATAATCTATTCAAAAATGTACTTGGTTCTTTTCTCTGATAGGAAACCTCAGAGAAACCACCACCCAAACTGAGAGAACAGCCAGCCTCTGTGGTGCGCTGATGTTGACTGACTGGCTCCCACCCTGCTACTCTTTCGCTCCCCCTCCTCAAACAGGACAGAGGGAGAAAATAAGATGCAAAAGCTTGTGGGCTGAGATAAAGACAGGGAGATCACTTCACAATTACCGTTCCACGCAAAACAGGCTTGACCTAAGGAAATTTATTCCCAATTAAAAATAGAGTTGGCTGGTGAGAAACAAAGGCCTGCACCCTTCCTCTTCCTAGGCTTAACTTCATTCATTCATTTCTGAGATCTCTACCTCCTCCCCTCTAAACCCTGCAGGAGGATGGGAAATGTGGTCAGTCCATGACAGTTCCTCTCTGCCACTTTTCCCCTGCTCCAGCATGGGTCCTTCCCATGAGCTGCAGTCCTTCAGGATAAACCTGGTCCAGCATGGGCTCTCCATGGGCCGCAAGGGTTCCCTGCTGGACACCTGGAGCACCTCTTCCCGCTCTCCCCTCGGGGCTTGCAGGGCTGTTTCTCACATTTTTGCCGTCAGCCCTGGCTGCCAGGCAGCGCTTTGCCCTTTCTTACCCAGGCTTTCCCCGAGGTGCCGCCATGGTGGCTGCGGGGCCCAGCCGTGCCCTGCAGTGGGTGGGTTGGGGCCGACTGGAACCGGCTGTGTCTGGCACCCGGCAGCCCCAGCCCCTCCTCACAGAGGCCCCTGCAGCCCCCCTGCAGCAGCTGGGCATGCGCCCCGGTACAAAAATGCACACTTCTGGTTTGTGAAAGTTAAGACTGTTCTGTCATTTGACTTGCTCCACTTCCCTCTGGAAAAAAAAAAAAAAACAAACCTTGGCATGGTTGGTATGTAAAGGAGTCCTACAGAAATTTTACACTGAGAAGCAGAAGCTGCAATAACATTAGACTATATGCTGATTGCATTGCTGAAGAAAATAGAGTGTTCCTGTGCACAGATATTATCTATTTTTTTTTAATTAAAATCTGAATGTAGTTGGACATCATTTTCCTTGAAGTAGCTTATTTTTCATAAAAGTTGTAGCTGTGGTTGGACCAGATTATCAAATGAATTGTGTCAAAATGGTGAATTATGACTAAACTGAAAGAAAGGAAAACATTTAAAATGTACACCATCCCCTCACCTCAATTTCCACATTTCTCTAAAAGAAACAATTATGTTAATATTGGTTTGCTTTGAAGAAGTTTGATACGTTCTGTGTAACTTATAAAAAGGATGGCAGACCAAATAGCATGGTGCCCTCCCACCCCCAGTCCCCTACAAGTTTCTGTGACCTTGAGAAGTTACCCTAGATACACATCAGGATCCATTCCTGTCTTTTCTCAGTTCATAGCAATTCATTTGAATCTGTATCTTTCATGCATAAAGACTATATAGCTCAAGATCCCTTACTAATCTTTACTAATTTCACAACTACTTTTGTCTGATCCTGATGAAACACCTTTTTAATCAGGAAGTCTAGGAAAAAAAAGTATTTAGCTCCCACTTCCTTCCCCCTAACCCCAAGATTCTAGTTTTTGGCAAACTCAGAATGAATCCTTATTCTCACATGACTCCACATTGTTGCTTCTGTTAGGTTTTTCTGGTTCAGAGGCCAAAACACTTGCATGTCTGATCCTCACAACAATTTGTGGCTTTATATTACATTATGAGGATACATCAAAAAAATAAAAACTTCAGGTTTCTTTCAGGAAACGTGTGCACCTTACCACAATTAAATATCAATTCAAATCCACAAACACCTCCTCCACAAAATACAGTTCAAATCCTTGTGAACATGATCTCTTTGCATTCAAATTTATATTGAAATTGACTTTGTTCGAATAGTTGAAAATCATACTTACTGTTAAAATGGACATAGATTAAGACCTCTAATCTGTTTTTTGTTTCTGACACATAGCACAACAGTTTACTTCTCATACACTTCTTGCGGCACATTGGAGTCACTTCACTGTAACGCCATATTCTAGCAAGTTTCCACCATCAGCAAGAGATTTTTTAAAACACATTTTAGTCATTGTTATTGTTGGTTTCTTGTGGGTGGGTTTGAATGAGTCTTCTTCAGAAACTCTGAAAACTTTGTTACTATGGAGATGTCAATGACTAGGTCAGTTTCTTACCCAGTACCTGTTTTCCTCATCATTCACTATTTTCACATCAGCTTCAGTGGTGAGTTATAGACCTGGTTGCAGGCAGTTTATTATTTGCATATGATCCCCTGAAGGATAGCAACAACAAACACAAGACAGTTTTCACCTTGTCTCAACCTGTCAGCCTCAAAAATACTGGAGCTAGCATATACAAAGGATAAAAACATTGCAATAATTGCTATCAACTCAAGTTTGCAATCTCAAATCCAGAATACAATGCAAAAATATTTATATACAAAAATATGAAGTCTGTACCAGCCAGAGTGGTTGACATTGGAAGCTTCTTTATTTAGCATGAATAAGAGGAGCTTTAAAGAACTGCATTAAAAATCAGCATGGGTCTACTAGACTGCCACACTTCGTTTTAATCATGGACCTCTTCTGCTTGCATATTCAGGACAGCCTTCAAGGTCGTAAGTATATTCTCTGTATAAAAATTTTGTTTAACACTACTTCTGGAGATGTTAGACTCTTCTGGTGTTCCTGTGCAGGAACAAATGTCCAGAAACTGAAATTAATGTTAACACTTAGCGGTTTCTGCCACAATAGCATAAGACAGTCTCAAGGTTTGAGGCTGTGAACTCCCATGTTACCATTTTCTCACCCAGGGCTGAAATTTCTTCAGTGTTCAATGGCCATTAAAACAATCAAGACATTTCAATTTTGTTCTACAAAACCAATGTAATTGCACTATAATGTGAACAATATGAGATCTATACAAAAGTAACACGCTCATGCAAATTCCTCTTTAGGTTTCTATATTCTCCTAAGCATTAACTCTGCCTTAGTGCTCTCCCACATGAAGTGGAATTCCTCTTTGTATTGGCTATGGCTGAGATGGAGTTATTTTTCCCCACAGCAGCCCTCACAGTGCTGTGCTGTGTATTGGCAGCCAGCAAGGTGTTGATAACACACCAGGGTTTCGGCCACTACTGAGCAGTGCTGGCACAGCACCAAAGCTGTCTCTCTCCAACATTTCTCCCCTCCTCCCCTGGAGGTGGGCAAGATCTTGGGAGGGGACACAGCCAGGACAGCTGACCCAAACTGCCTGAAGGGATATTCCATACCACATGACATCTGCTCAGCAATAAAGGCTAAGAGAAAGGGGGGCAAGGAGGACATTCGTTATTATGACAATTGTCTTTCAGAGCAATCGTTATGTGTATTGAAGCCCTGCTTCCTGGGAAGTGGCCAAACATTGCCTGCTGATGGACAGTAGAGAATAAATCTTTTGTTTTCCCTTGCTTCCTTGTGCAGCTTTTGCTTTATGAAACTGCCTTTATCTTGACCCATGAGGGGTTTTTTCCATCTTATTTTCTCCTCTCCCTGTCTCGTTGAGGAAGGGAGTGATAGAGCAGCTTGGTAGGCACCTGGCATCCAGCTAAGGTCAACCCACCACACTCTTCCTAACATCCTTCCCTTTCCTTCTTTACCTCTCTTTTCTTACTGCCTGGGTTTGATTAAAAAAACAAAGTTGGAAAGGACTATTTTGTCAGAGGAAAGCTAGTTCATTAACTTGGGGATTACGTTTTGAATGGAAGATCAAGTGGATTAGTAAACATTTGAATACATGGTTCAATATGGAGAACAAAACACAGAATACACAAATAATCTATACTTTAGCATATCTATGCTAAGATATGACTGATAGGTAAAAATATATACTAAAGTTTGTTATTCATCCAACAGTCACTACTTATTGATTATGCCATAATACAAAGTTCATCTGTAAGAAGTAATGAGTCAGTCTGAGAAATTTGCTTAAGGCAGTGTAGAAGTATCTCTGTACAACTCTATTGACGTACACAGCCCAAATAAAAACCATACTCAAAAAGTCTCAACCCCCAAAGCCACACAAATCAAACCACCACAAAAATATTCCTCCCCTCACCCTGCTCTCCCCTCATTCCCACCCCCAAATACACAAATCCTAAAACTAACCACCAGACATGAACATACTGGTAACTATTTCCTGAATTTGTCTTGACAACTGTGCAAACTAAACAAATTTCTGCTGATACTTTGTCGTCATCAAATAAGGCTTGATTTTAGACCCAGAGGCTGGGATTTATTTTCTAAACAGAAAGTTTGACACTAAAATCTTTCACAGAGAAGCCTCAAAAGACATTTAATTAATGATTCTGATAACTGATGAGGCAACTGATGAGCTCTGAAGTTAACTATCTTCTTCAGAATTTATATAAGTGATTAGAAAAAACCCTATGGGCAGAGGTGTTGCCAGTCTAACTAGTGATAAGCTATTTATCACAAGCCTGAACACATGCAGACTGTAACAAGTGAGCTTTCAAAAAAATGTATTGTGCAGAGATACTACTACAGTTTAAGCTTGAATTCAAGGAATGAAAAATTTCCAAAATGGAAAGAAACAATTAGATATTCGGTAGCTCTCATCTAGGAAAAAATATGAGAAAGAAGTTAATGCATTAAAAATGAGATCTTTGATAAGAATTTGCTATAGAACTGAGTATATTACTGAATTGCTATGATGCAAAAGAGAATATAAAGTATAACAAAACAGAAAGAAAAAGGGAAAAAATTGTTAGAAAGGAAGGTTGTTCAGACTATGGGAACTCATCTTTCAGATGTATGGCCAGAATTTCTGGTACAGATCAGTTGATTTTTTTGAGCAATAAAAGCAGTAGGTTCTTGAGAGTACTTAAAATGAGGTAGTCATAAATTAATTGCTTTTTAGGTACAACTAATTCAAATCTGTAACCATACACTGAAATTGCAGAGAATCATCCTATAAAAAACACCATGTACAAGCTTCTTGATGCTGTAAAAGATTGGAATTTTTTACAAAGAACGTCAGATCAAATGGCTAGATGTATTTACTAAATATACTTTTATATATTTCTTTGAAGAAGAAATTCTCTCCCCATCTCAAAATTATAATCATTGACACACACAAGTGAACATGCATATATAAAAAGAAATCAGCCTTAACTCATCACACTCTTTGCTTACCACATACTCTCTGTGGTAAATGTAGAAGGGTTCCCTGAAGGCATACAAGACACATGATTACTGTCAGTACTGCCAAGAAGCATTCAAAGGAAAAAGAAAATCTTCGTTTTAACTTACTTATTATTCAGTACAAAATCTTAGCAAACACATGTTTTTTTTCATAGTACATCAACTTTAGCTTGCATACCATACCTGACAAAGCTGTGAGAATGAATATGGAAGAGCAAAAGTAAATATTTTCTTTCATCCAGATTCACATCATCATATGATACAAGATCCATCTATCCTCCTTTTCACAGTTACATACTGCTGGTGCTGGGTTTTCTTAAAATTTGTTACTGTTTTCTCATTCTCTCTATGCTTTCTGAAGACCTTATAAAAAAAAAAAAATCAGAAAGTACTACTTTTTCTTCAGAAACAATAAGCAAGTTTATCACTGAGCAGTTTCTAGATTAAAACTACTAAATGTGTTGATGTGTCCTGTTTGGGGAAGAAGTCTTTCATTCTTCCAGAAAAGAGTGTCCTCCACTCTTGCTCCACAGATGAACCTTTGGATGTTTGGACTTTTTTTTCTGGGAAGGGATGGAGCTTGAAAACATTACTGAATTTTTTAAAAATGGAGATTTAAAAAACCAACATACTAAGAAATGAACAGAAATTGTTAATTAAAAAAGAGACAGAAGTTGTATTACAATTTATGTGATGCTTTTATTAAATGAGTGAATAAATGTCTAGGAAGTTAACTGTTCCAAAATTCTTAAAATACCCTTCCCTTAAACAAATGTATACTGCCTGAAGTACAGTAATTGTGAAATAAGTGAATTTGAGCTCTTTAATGATAATGATAATCAGACAAATTGCATCAGTTTTTAACACTAAGCAAAAGAAGCAGAAACCTAATCACAGTGAATATATTCAGAGCCAGTGAATATATTCAGAGTGTACAGTGAAGAAAAAGTCATGTGTTCAAAGATGTCTGAAAGAGTCAAATTATTAAAGAACTTAAAAATACTTACATTGTAACAAGCTTCCTTAGAGAACTGAACCTGGTATGGAGGTGGGGTGTGATTTCATGTGCAATTTTGCTACTAAGTGTAAGTTTTAAAGATTCAGATGGCTTGAATAAAATGGGAAAAATTCTGATTTTGGAGACAGAGAAGAAAATATTTCTAGTAAGACTTGTGAAATAAGTTTTATGTCTGGTAATAGAAAAAAAAGATGGTGTTTTGTGTAGTTGTCTGAGCAATAAATGTCTAACAATAAAAGAGTTGAAAAAGAGACATAGAACCCTATAAATGCAATTTTATTTCCCATTATCTCCTTTGTATTTTCTTTGCATTCCTTGGGAAATCTAGAAAAAGTTGGGGGAAGGGAGCATTTGTATTTCTAAAGAAGAAAAAGATAAGTATTAAATTAATGCAACTTAAAGTTGGTAACATATTTAAGGTACCAGTTTGTAAAGCACCTTATGACATAGCACGTTGTGAACAAAAAAAATTTAGAAAGAAAAGGCAGGGCAGAAAAATCTTAGTACTTTCTCAGTAGAAAGATACAAGTAATAAGTTTTGTCCTGACAAAAAAACCTACTTAACCCACAAATGGAAAGATTATATCTTTTTATATGTTTGTGCCCAGGCAGAAAGAATTGTGATGAATGGACTTAATGCCAGTTGGTGGACAGTCACAAGTGGTGTTTCCAGGGCTCAGTACTGAGGCCAGTTTTCTTTAATATCTTTATCAGTGATCTGGATGAGGGAATCAAGTGCACCCTCAGTAAGTTTGCAGATGACACCAACTTGGGAGGGAGTGTTGACCTGCTTGAGGGTAGGAAGATCCCTAGAGACGGATCTGGACAGGCTGGACTGATGGGCTGAGGCCAACTGTATGAGGTTCAACAAGGCCAAGCAGTGGGTTCTGCGCTTGGGTCACAACAACTCCATGCAGTGCTACAGGCTTGGGGAAGAGTGGTTGGAAAGCTGCCTGGTGGAAAAGGACCTGGGGTGTTGGTCGACAGCTGGCTGAACATGAGCCAGCAGTGTGCCCAGGTGGCCAAGGCAGCCAACAGCATCCTGGCTTCTACTAGAAATAGTGTGGCTACCAGGACTAGGGAAGTGATCGTCCCCTTGCAATTGGCATTGGTGAGGCCACACCTCAAATACTGTGTCCAGTTTTGGGCCCCTCACTACAAGAAAGACACTGAGGTGCGGGAGTGTGTCCAAAGAAGGGCAACAAAGCTGGTGAAGGGTCTAGAGCACAGGTCTTAAGAGGGGCGGGTGAGGATACTGGGGTTGTTTAGCCTGGAGAAAAGGAGGCTGAGGAGAGACCATATCGCTCTCTACAACCACCTGAAATGTTTCTTTTCCCAAGTAACAAGTGATAGGATGAGAGGAAACGGCCTCAATTTGCACCATGGGAGGTTTAGATTGGATCTTAGGAGAAATTTCTTCACTGAAAGGGTTGTCAAGTGCTGGAACAGGCTGCCCAGGGAAGTGGTTGATTCACCATCCCTGGAGATATTTAAAAGACCCATAGATGTGCTTAGGGCCATGGTTTAATGGTGGACTTGGCAGTGTTAGGTTAATGGTTGGACTTGGTGATCTTAAGGGTCTTTTCCAACCTAAATGATTCTATGATTCTAAAAAGAAAAGAATAACAATTCTGTGAAGCACCACTGTCCTTAAGCTATAAGAGTTAATTCATCATTAAATACCCAGTAGTTTATTACTGTATTGCTGTACAAAAGTGACACCAAAAGCACTGATGAAAAGTTTGCAGATGTCATTTATTCTACAGCTAACAGCAATGATTCCTTCCACGCATACCTTCAGCTGTTACTAAAGAACTAGATTTCAAGTTAAAGTTAAGGAATGCTCTTATAGTTTTATAGGAATTAGGCATTTATAATGAAAAACCATAGATTTACAGCTTATTAGGACTGCAAGAACATTAAAGTGTTCCATGATTTCATATGTGTGTGTTGAAAAATGTGTTGCAAAATAGCCTTCCATACTCTCTATTTAAATACAAAAGTTTTAGCTAGAGAATACTTTAGAAAGGATTATTTATGAGCATATTTCTTAAGAGGTAAGATATATTACAAGCAGTACATGTGGAAACCAAGGGAATGTGAAAGAGGTAGATTTGTAATCATTGACTTACAAAGATAGATCTTAATAGCTCATGTAGGATTTTCTTTAGCCTTTGCATTTTCTGGTGTTCATAATTTTTAACTGTGGTATTACTATAACAGGTAGTGATGATTCAGTGTTCAAAAAGCAGTTTGAGAATTAGTTACATTGTTTTGATTTCCATGTATAGCTTTCTAAAATGTAAAGGTACCTAGCTAAATCAACTGCTGATTCCTCAATGCTAGACTGAGAGAATATTCATGCACCAATACTGGCATGAGTACAACCATATTACTTAATTCTGGAGATACTTTTCTACATTATAGATCAATTATACTGATATTTATACCCATAAGTTTCCTTCTCCAAAATCAATTGACATTTCACAAGCACGCTGGAGAGTGGATTTATATTCACAAATCGAAACGCATTTCCACACACAAAACCCACATGAATAAAGATATTGATCACACTTACACTGATAAACACACACACAGTGCATTCATTTTTCCCAGCTGAAAAAGAGTTATTGATTCACTGTAAATATGGTTGGCTTAGAATTGTTGAAAGATAATGGAGGTTTCAAAGAATTAAAAAATATTTAATGTGCATATTTATTTACAACTACACTAAACTATTAAATACAATTTTTACTGTGACTGAATGCTTCATATAAAGCAAATAAAGTGTCAGTTCTGGCTTCTGATATCAAGAAATAGGAAAATGATCATAGTGTAAAGTAAAATAATAATTTAACCCTTAGTTAAGGTTACACATCTTCTCCCTGACTCCTACTCACAGTCATTGTACAGTTATTTTGACACAAACACGGAATCTAATCTAAATTCAGACTGAAAGAACCATGCTGTGTGCAGATTTACCTAATTAAAATTTTAAACATAGCTACCCTATGATCTGTAAAGCAATTCCCAATCAATGAAGTGTTCTAATTATATCAAATGCTTTTATAAAGGGGGACTTAATTTCAATGTACTTTAGCTCGCCATTGGTTAATACATTCCCGTGAAAACAGAACAAAACTCATGATTAGGATATTTGGATTATACGGCAAACAAAGATGAGGTCTGAAGCACAGCGATGTATGCAAAAATTACACGTATTGCTAGTTGAGAACATTGGAAATTATATTTGAATTTGGTGAAACTTTATTTTTGTACTGTTTATTCAAGGGTATTGTTCTAGGATTTCAAAGGTAAGTCATATTTAATAAAAAGCCTGAAAAAATCCAGTTAGGCTTAAATATTCGTTACAATGTCTTTTTAATGAATGATTAAAAAAAATAAATCTGTTATTAAACATGTCATAAAAGTCTTCACAAATCTTTTCCCAGACAAATACTTTTTCAATCTGTGTTGATCTACAAATAAGTTCCTCTCACTACGAAACTTCATTTTTGTTACTTATAATCACAGAATTGTTCATTTGTAAGGAACAGATAGAGTAATATCACAAATAGAGTACATTCTCCAGAGGTACCTGGTATCGTGACACTGCTGTCAACCTAAGGAACCGAGCGACAAATCCTGTCTTGTCTACTTTGTTTCTGCACTCTACTGCTTAGTATCACCAGCTTTCTAGCAGGCTTCTCACAACATGGCAATTGGCTGAGAAATACAGATTTTGGTTTATCACCACTGCTGAAAAATGTATATTTCAAGACCGAGTTTACCCTAGATCGTTAAATTGCAATATTTAGAGCCTTAGCAGTCATTTGGAGCCTCAGCTGTTTTGCTCAGCAGCTACCAAAAGCAAAATGGTGTCCCTTTGCCTTTCTGTCACCAAGCAGCAAATTAGGGAAACATCAGCTGATGAAGTCCTCACAGTGATGAAACAGAAATGCTAACAGATGAACAGAAAAAACAATTTATGATGATGATAGTTGCTCAGAAGAATGCTACTATGAAGAGATATGCACTGTGTAAAAGGCCTAGTAAACTTTTTCTTCTCCAGTTAGGGTCCATTTGCTAAATATATACACCAATGATGGAAGAGTTTTCAGAGTCTGCAAGAGAAGTGAGATATTTGCTGGAACGACAGTAATTTAAATTGAAAGGAACTCTTCTGTTTTGTTTAGACAACTGCAGTAATTTAGCTTCACACATAATCAGTTGCATTTAAATTGAAATAGAAAAGTTAGTGTACACTAAGTATTGCACAGATAATCCTAAACTGTGGAAATTCACAATGTTTATTACTATTATTTTCAAAAGTTTGGTTTTAAAAATTCACATGCTTTCAGCTTTTAAAGTATGACAACAGAAAATTCTATTCTGAATTTATTATATTTATCTTTTAGTCTTTCATTCTAGTAGACCTACTCAAATATTACTAATTCTCTTCTCAGCAGTGTACGTAAAATTAGATTATATATGTAATGTTTTGAGCCTTTCTAACTTTATGAACCAATGTTTGTTGATTTTAATCTGTTGTTCACATCTCCATGAAAATGGCAAAATATGGAAACAGAATCCTTCAACAACCTTAAAGTGACTGACAACAAAATGCTTTGGGTAGAGGTGTACCATATTTAAGGGTAGAATATATTAAAACAGACTCTATCACCAATCAATCATTATG
Organism: Grus americana; assembly: GCF_028858705.1. Taxonomy (NCBI): domain Eukaryota; kingdom Metazoa; phylum Chordata; class Aves; order Gruiformes; family Gruidae; genus Grus; species Grus americana. Next base: position 113,266,484 of record NC_072852.1, read on the forward strand.
CATCACTTAGAGCAATATTAATTCCATATGTCTTACAATTTTTAAACACAGAATAAAAATGATAGACCCTTTAATCTTTTAAGAAACAGTATGCTTGTCTCTAACTTAAGGACAACTATATTTGTTTGCTTGTAGAGGGAGGATTTGCAGAGTTCCTCTGCACCCCACTATTATTTTGGCTTAACAGTTTAATCAGTCACTGAGAACGAACCCATGCAGACCCAAATAAGCTTAAAACCCATTTCCAGGTGTTCTGCCAGCAGGTAGAATAGACTCAAAAGTTTAATCTGACAGATCTCTGCAGGATTTTCAAGAATAAACAAGGAACAAGAGGATTATCCAATGAGGTGCTCATGAAGCATACTCGAAAGCCAGTTTTAACTTCCAAATATGGTTTCAGCTACACAAAGAAAAGCAGACACTGCATATTTCTGACTTGGCAAAAAGCTTTGAGACCGGTTTACACTTTTCTCAGCCCCAGGCAGAAATATAATTTCTAAAAGTTGCAGCTCATACAATTTTTGCTTCCCTTGTTTATACCCTTTTTCTGTTTGGACAGCCACTCAGAATGCTTCTGAGATAGTGAACTGTAGGTTTAGCCAAACATAGTATTTACTTGCTGAATTGATATTTCAACCTCTACTGATACAGAAAGCAGAGAGTTTGAATTTTTAATCTGTGAAAAAGGGCTCTATACCAAAGATAGTTTTAACAGTTTGCCTTACAATGAGTGAAGTTCCTTTTTTTTTTTTTCTCCTGCAGAGAAGGAAGAAATTTCCAAATCAATGCTTTTAGACTACCTATTCTCACATATAAAGACTAACATTTTTTCTTCATAAAACAATAATGAAGTCTAAATATCTAATGTGTTTTCATTTTTATAAGACTAGAGCAACCTCATACAGCCTTAAGTGAAGCAGCTGAATATTTTCATTACCCTGGATGAGATAGTTCTGCTTTACCGGAAATAACATTAAAACATGCAAGACTTGAGAACAGTTAGTCCTCTGTATCTCTTGCCCATATGAAGAACTATCTAATATGTAATTTTCCCTGACAATCTCATAGAAGAAAGTCAAGTTGGAGTTTCAGTAATTTTGAATCTTTGTTCAATTCATTGGCTGGAAGACTATCTTTCAAGAGTTTGTTTTTATTGTATATTTACATAATTTGATGTCACCCCAAGATTTTTGTGCTTAGATGTTATCAAAAAAAGAGTCCGTCCCCGCTCTGTCATTATTCTTTTATTGGAAAGTGAGATGATGTTGTGAAAGAGAGTCTACAATGTGAAGGCCCTGAATAGTACCATGGTTTCACTAATGCATTAAACATGATGTAATTCAAGACTGATTGATCTTGAGTGCTTGGATTTTAAGAAAGAGTTAGTTTTGACTGACTAAACTGTCTCAAAGATAAAAAGGTTCACTCTTGTTTAGTCATAATTCAGAGGAAATTTCTATTCCAGGTTTCCAGAAGTTAGTATATCAGGCATGACTGAAAAGGAATGACAAAAATTCTGATTAAAGATTAATTTTTATCTAAAGTAGACTCACAAGCACAAAATGCTTTGATAATCTTACCACTACCTAATTCCATGTCTAGGCTTCGCGGTCCTATTTCAAAGGTTCAAAGAACAATGTGAAATAGATGATTCATGTATCTCTTGTCAGTGTATCTTTTCACCCTCATTTTAACATAAGAGATTATACATTGCTTAATATTGTGTATCATACTTATATTATGCTTTTATTATTTTATTATCTCTCAAATTACAGAATAAAGAGTAGATAGACGCATTGCTTGACCCTTTCATCAACTACTGTATTTTCTCCTGGTACACAATTACTCCTCCAAAGTTTCCAGAATTTTTTTCGTATTCCAAAATACAAAAAATACATAAAGGGACTTACAGTACTTCACTGATATTTACAGTATAATGTACAATTATGGTTTTCAAGCATCATTTACCTTAAAATTCTATAAATACAGAAGTTTCAGCTTCACTGTGATAAAATAGAAAGGTACTTAGGGAAAAATGTTTGGGTTTTTTTGTTGGGGTTTTTTTTTTTTTTCCTTCAGACTTCTTCTACGTCATTTCGATATCAGTTCATGGTCTACATAAGAATCCCCAAAATTAGAATTACACTGGAAAAAGCCGTAAAGGAAGCAATTTACTAAAATGACTTGTGAAGAATGCCAAGGTGAGCTATGGAAAAAATGAGTTATGTAGAAATAACAGGCTTTACGTACAAGCTAAGAAGAGATTAACTCAATGGATTTACCCTCTCAGATACCTATACTCATATCATTGAATTAATCTTTCCCACAGGGACCACACCTGGATTTGTAGAGATAGTTATACATAATAAGAACCAGACTAAAACTGTCAATATACCATTTGATACCTTTATTAGCTTCCCAAAGCCTAAAACTGACAAGTGAGGAGAATGAACTGTCACTGCCCTGTATGTACTCCCAACAACACTGACAATATTTTCAGAGAACGTGACTCCATACCAAAAGAAAAAAACACCTTTAGAAGACTTGCTTTCCCAATAACCTCTGTGGTTGAAGGTGTGGTGCAAGATCAGGTCTTCATATTAGGCATTTAAAAAACCCAAAACATCCTTTTTAAGACAGGAAGAAGATGATGTCTCAGACAGCTAGTCTTTTATTACATAATTTATTCCACATCATTGAAAAGTTCTACTCAGTTGCTGTAGAATCTTATTGACTTCGGTTGAAGATAAAAGCATGTACTCATCTGAAAAACATACAGTGACAACTGTCTGAATATAAATGGAAAGTGATGAAAAAGTAATCTATAGAAGTTATTTGAACTACAGTTTGAACACTAAAGAGAAAAATGATTGTGTTTGAGAAGCCATGTTCATTTATCTCTACAATTACAGAAACCGCATATAGAAAGTGAGGTAAATTGGTTATGGTTTATAATGCACAAAACCATACAGTGCTTTGGTGAGAAGTTACATCCTAAAGCTGAGGCAAAAGCACAAGAAGAGTTTTTTGCAGAAGTGCACTTGTCTGATGTGGAATAAGAACTAGACCAATCTCCTCACCCAAAGCAAGTGCGCAAAGGACACCACCAGCACTCACAGGAAGTAATCCTCATATTGTGGGCTACTTTGTCCACTGCAAGAACCAAATATTAATTTCTAACATAAAGCAAAACCTGAAGGTTTGACATATTTTTTGCTGAAGTTATTTACATGTTTAGATCTTTGTTGTGTAATCAAAATTTTAAAAGGCCTAGAGATTTTTGTTTTAAATATACTCAGGTGTTTAAAATCTATATTTCCAATTTGTTTTGAAAGGAAGTAAAGGCAGCGGCACTGAAGATATCAAGGAAGAAACCAACATGTTTTCAGATATTCAGTAAGACCAAAAGGTGATTATCTGAAGTATTCACCACACAACTCTCCTTACTCAGCTGATTACAATACCAGCCTTAAACTTTTACTTCTCTATTTACAGTAAACACATATGAATTGTAGTTTTCAAGCTGAATGTACATCTGAAATGCAATAAACTGATTTTGACAGGACATGCAAGAACTTGTATGGATCAGAACCTCAGGAGAAACAGACAATGTGAGAAAGGAATACAGAGCAAAAAAAAAAAAGTTAGCAGATTTAATCCTTTGCAGAAACTTTAGCCTCCTTCTATGAGCATACTGAAATCAGTGTCCTTAAAGCTGCAGTACATAAAAGTGCTCAGTGCTGAATGCTGTAGAAGAACCACATTCTGTTCCCACTGCTCAGGTGAACACTTCCAGGTTGGAGGGAGACAGGAAGAGGATGAAGACAAGGCTTTCAAAGTATGAACAACACAATTGGATGACACAGTTGATGACGCAAGGCTGTAGAGGACAAAACCCCAAAAACTTTCCATAGCTGCTTAAACATGTGCTAACAGACAAAACCACAAGAGACTCCAATAAGTTTTCATTCCACCTAGAGACACTTTCCCAGGATCATGTCCAGACAGCTTTTGGATGTGTCCAAGGTAGGAGATTATTGCCTTGGAATATGACTCTATCTTCAAGTGCCTGTTATCATTTTTTCAGTGGGCGTAACCCAATACTTTCCAAAATCCATAGGTGCTTGTGATTTTGGTGGTGTAGATTATTCTGCTCATGAAATTAATTCCTATATAAGGTACATTATGTATTGAAGAATCCTGATGACTTCATCCAGAAGATTCTATTTCACATTTTACAGGACTAGAACCATTTTTATACCAATTTATCATGTATCTTACTGTATATGAAAGAAGTGTGTGAAAAAGTTTCATGCTGTAATTCTATATAAATCACAAACAATGCAGAGTGCACTTCACAAAAACAACTTGTGGGAAACCTATAACAAAGGAGACAAAGATGTTTTTCTCATTCTATAGCTGTCAAAAGCAATGTCAAGGTTTTCAATATTTTCAGCTCATTAACTAATATGATTATGATCTCAACACATTTCTTTGAATCCCCTTTGACAATGGAAAAAAAAAAAAGACTATGGTAGAACATCAAAACAATGACATACACATACAGAAGAAACAGTAAAAGCTAAATGCATCAGACGGTGTATCAATCTGACTAGTTCAATAAACAGACATTAAATTTGCAGCTGGCTATATTGTGCTTTGAGAGGATTCAGTGTAGGCAGGCTGCATTACTTAACATTTGCTTCTCTTACAATTGTCATGCTCTTTTTGCTCAAGTCCTCCAACACAAGAGATAAAAGTCTATTTCTAATCATTATACATAACTTACACCAAGAATAAGAATTACTGTGCTGTATTTCTGAAACAAGAGGACGGAAGACACACTGAATAATAAAAACCTGAAAGCAGTATTATAAGTAACTTCCCTTAATGATTATTGCTGAAAGTCAAAGGTCAGAATTAAATTGGCTTGCCTATCCCAAAGTTGTTCAACATGAATGCCTAGACAAGCTGTTTACACATGAGCAGTTCTTGTTAGTTTTGCTCCTTTGTCATTTGTATGATAATGATTTTTTTATGTAAATGCAGGTATTAATTTCATAAAATAGAAAATGCAAGAATTACCACATTAATTGTCTACACACTCTCATTTTTCTGCATCTTATTAATTTTTTTTCTGATCTTCTCTTGAAATAATTTTTCATGACATTTCTGTCTTTGCATTATAAATAATTTTGGATTATTCTGCTCTGTTCCTGAAAAATAAATCTCACATGGTTATTAAAAGATTTAACATAAACACATCACACAAAGAAGGTACTCGGAAAAGACAGATCGGTATTACTTTCTTGTCTATGACAAATTGCCTGGAAACAAACCCTTGACTTTTATGCCTGAATCAGTGTCAATCCTAGTAGGAAAGAAAATCCAGTGTCCTACATGTATCTGTAGGCATAATACTTACATATCACTCCCACAACTTATGTAATTATTAATGTTGTACGAACATCCTCATAAAGTAGTTGAATTTTGTTTTGATACATTCTTTTTCTTCCTTTTTTTTTTAGCTGCATAACAAAACATGCACCTCATTTTTTCCTCCCTCAAAAAGGAATGTTTTACTGTGACAGTATATCAGTTTGACGTGTAAAGGATCAGCAGAGTTGATAAGAAACAGTGAATGGTTTTGGATTTTGTTATGAAACATTTTGAATAGATGTTTAAAATTAAGTTACTAAGCAGAAACATGATTTAAAGAGGCCTTCTGAACAGCCCTGCACTGGGCAATATTAATCCCAGTTTTGCTATCAGCTTGCTTTGTGGCCTCAGAAAAACAGAACTAGGACATTTCTTTCTTTCTTCCTATCACTCCTCCCAGACAGCAAACATGGGCTTAATTTGTAGACATGCATCTCCTAAAGCTCATCAGACTATGTGTCAACTAGTCAATATGAAATACTATGAAAAATATTAAAAATAGTATGCTTATGCTAATGAGAAGGAAATACAGAAGACAATGTACTAGTATGCAAGTAAATGAAGCCTTTGTGCATCAAAAACCCCACAAATAGTACCAGAGATCTGGCCTCAAAAAATTTCAGCTTTAGTGAAATTTAAAAAAAAAAAAAAATAGAAACACTGTATCAGTTATATTACAATAGAAGCAACAGTGTAAAAATTAGAGCTAATTAATTTTTAGTAATAAAGGGAAAGTTCTTTTGTCATCCATATAATGATTTTTAGATGTTTTTATTAACATTCAGCAAAAATATAGACCACAAGAGAGGTCAGCTTAGCTTGTTTGTCAATTTTTTTGAAGGGCAGAAATTTCAGGTTATAAAAGTGCTGGTTTTTCCTCCTCATATATCACATTTAGTTTCAAATAAAACAAATCCTTAGTAAATTATACACACAAGAACTACTGCCTCCATTTCTCCCCTCCATCCATCCATCCCAAAGTTGGGTACATCTCTATTCTATAATTTCAGCTTTTTCAGAATAGTTTTACATGTTTTGCAAAAATGTGAAATGAAACTATTTCTAAATGTCAGTTTCATTTAAAAAGCATTAAAGAAAATATTCAAAGTTGTTAGAAAATTTTTTCTTCCCTCAAAGTTATATTCTGATGAAATTACCCAAAATTTGTAAAGCATTTTTATTACTCTTGAAGAATGGAGAAGGTTTATTGTTTATGTCTACTTCCATTGAAAAATCTAGTCTAATGTTCCCTTTCTTCAGTCAGGTCCTATGAACAGAATAAGAACTAAGACTATTAGTAGCAGACCATTAATTCAGTCATGTTCAATGACAAAACTGACATAATCACTTCCCCATTCGACAGTTTCTACTCCTGTTTTGGTGTCATCAGGATGTAAAGATTTAGAGACTCCAGGTATGCAAAATTCAGCCTGTGCCTAAGCCTTTAGGAAAAAAAAATGATATGGTCTTGCCTCACCCAATTGCAGGTATTGGGGAGCTCAGCAGAACGCACCCCCAGGACACTGCTCTCCATGGTGGCTCAGAGGGATCTTTGCAGTCATCAAGGGCGATTGCTGACAAGACCACTATCTAAGTCATCAGACCAACAGAACAACCATAAGGCGGGATGCCAGCCAGAGCAGTGCAAAGCAGGGCGCTCACTGTCACACCAGTGCTCCAACTAGTTATCCAGAGGGAGAGGAAAGTCCCTATCCTGTTTATGCCTACTACCAACTAATTTAAATTTGCATTGACTTTTGACATTTATCAATGGTCAATGAGATATTGTCTCTGAACACATATGCTTATGCATGATTTTGCGTTTCTTACAGAAGAATACCTCACTAGAGAGGAAAAGAGATCTTTCTAGAGCTTCTTTCTATCCTGACCCACTGGCTACATTCAGACTCATAAATGAAGAAGCTTTACTAGCGTTCTTCATCTGGTTTGCAAACTAGCCAGAGTTCCTTATTCTGTTAGTTACACATTCATACCACATACATACCACATATAGAGATAGGTAGATAGATAGATTTGCTATCTGAAATTTGATAATACTCACAAGAGCCATAAGTTCCAGTGGTGTACAAGCTGCATACCACAATATATACTTGTTTTAACGATATTTAACAGATATTTTAAAGTTACCTCAAAACCACAGAAATCACAAGGCATATTTATGAATTAGATGAGGTATCATTCAATCAAGTGCTGCCATTTCACATACTAATGTAAAACTGCTTGCTAAAGCAAATAGTCTAGCAGCAGTCTAATTGTAAGACTCAGACATAAGAGTGCCACTACCTCCCACTGGGAGCTTGTTCCCAAGTCTACCTTTTTTTTTTTTTTTTTAAGTAGTTCTCCAAAATTATTTTCATCTCCCCTTAATTTTCTTTCCTATACTAAACACCTCTCCCCCTCTGCCATATGGAAATCAGAATTCTTCCTAAAGTTCAGTTTCCAGTTTAGGGCATCAACAACACTTCAGCTGGGTAGAATCTGGTTTAGTTTGTTTTGGGACAAATTTTCGCTCTGATTTATATTTGAGATCATGACAGTTTTGCTTATCCCCCTTCCTCTTTAGCTGCCCAACAGCCCAAGTCATTCTATCCTCCAGCATCTTGCTGAAGTTATGCATTCCAGAGACTTGCACCTTATTGCCAAGTCAAACAACATTTCAGTTAATACAAAGAGATATCAAATATTTTATTCCTTGTCCTCTAGCCATTAGATATCCTTTTACAAATCTCAATATTCAGAAATGAAATTTTAAAATTTTTATTTCAAATGGCAAATTTCAAATCTACAGATTTCAAATTGTATTTAAGCAAAGAGTTTCAGTTTGACCCGTAACATATACTTGGGTTCCACATTTCTATTAAATTATTCTCTTAAGGCTGCAGTTATTTTAACTGTGTCAGCTCTGGTTTTCTTTTAGTTTGTTCTGAATGAATTCTGTTGCTGACACATACCAGTGAACTATCATGTAATTAAAGGCTGTCTAGGAGCATCTTATACTCATGCTATCACACACTAAAGTGCATTCCTTTCCAAAATTACATGGGGGTTTTTTCCACCCTCATTGATCTGAATTTCTTCTTTAAGCACAGTTTACTGCTGGCTTAACTCTCCTTAGTGTGTTCTTTAATTTCCCTGAAAGTAGTCATTCCAAAATGTTCAGAGTTTTGCAGGCAGGTGCCAACCTGATGTGCTGAAGCCTTCATCTCTTAGGAACAAACTAGCTCCGGCCTTCAACCTTATAGATACATTAATGCATCATGTTAATCTAACACGACCTGCTTTTCAGGAAGCTACATTGGCTCAGTATTATACTCTGCGTTATACAACACCTAAGCAGCTGAAAGAGTGGGCGTTGATCTTCTCATGAGAGGACTATGCATTAATTTTCTTTGCCTGTCTTTGAAGGGATCATATAATACTACCTATAACCTCCTTTGATTAGCCATCTTTCTTGGAAGAATGTCCAAAGTATTTGCCTTTCAAATTATGAAGATTTTCCTGATTTTCTTTCCTGAAGATTTTGCTTTGCTATATTGGTGACTTAGCTATAAAGGTGACTTTAGTTACTGAGTGATTCAGCATTAATAGCTTTCAATATTTAATTATATTTAATCTTTTACTCTGAAGAAGTTAAATGCTTGTCAAAGTAAACTTACTGTATCAGTGGACTGCTTAGTGTCTTCTAAAATTTTTCAAACTTCTGTTATTTTGTGTTTGGATGTTTAATACATAACTTCTGTCACCTTTTGGAACTTTCAAAGACCTGCAAGAAACAAGTGCAAGAATGAATCTCAACTTCTATCCGGAACTTCTTCATATAAGCTTTTAAAGCACTTTACACACATATTGATCCAAATTGTATATCCACAGCATTCAGAAATAAATGCCAGGAAAAACCAACAATGTTCAGCAGGCTATAACCAGTGTAAAACTTCAAGCAGTAAACTGATAAAGTTTGGTATAAAGCACTCTTTGGAATTTATAAGTAAAAGGGGGAAAAAAGCCCAAAGAAAATACCACTATAGAAAAGGACATCAATCATTCCATGTAAAGAAACACATGTTCAAAAACATTTTTTTACTCATACATTCATGCTAAGTATCAAGCATGAAATTTATACATGCTGGATACAAGGTCAACATAACTCTCTTAGCAAGGTAGAGAAATTGCTGTATGTCACCAACAGCTAGAAGAGTATGATCAAAACACACACACTACTTTTGAAAAATAGTTCTGAACCTTTTTCAGCCCAAACTAGAAAGTACAATATTTTGCATATTCATAGCCCTCAGTAAGTACTGCAGCCCTTGATAAGGTTTGAAAACAAATGGCATTGTAACATAAGAGTTTATTTTATGCTTATATGAATGCAGATTAATTTCTACATTTCACAGGAAGTATTTAGTAGGAACAACAGGAAAGGATCAGGGAAAGCCAGTTTATCAGGACTTTAGCTAATGTAATGGACAATTCCTAAAAGGTCAGAAAGGTGGTGGGTCTTTGCCTTCTGAATAAATTCATTATTAAATGTAGTGATCGTTAACAGCTTAACTGCTCAGACAGTGCTTGTATACAACTTTAATAAACAGAAGTTTGCAGAAATAATGGTAGTTTAATTTACAGTGAAGAAACTGATGAAAAAATAGCTTAGTTTATCAGTGTCACAACTACAGAGCTCTGATTTTATTTATTTTAGATAGCAAAGTGTTCTGGTTCCATTAAAAACAGAAAGGCAGGTCATTTAGTTACTCCATGGAATTCAAAGCAAGAAAGGAGTTATGGGAATGTAATTTATCTTCCGGCAGTAAATCTTGTAGAGCAAGTGATGGCTGAGCAAACAGTATTTGCAGAAGGCAGCATCAAAATAAGGTGCAATAACCAAAAGTGTAGCACTAATTGTAAACAGAGCCTGTAAACGTTTTGCCTGAACACACATCCTCTAAGTAGCCGTCAACAGCTTTGGTCAGTCATGCTTGGAGAGAGCTTTTTTCTTCCTTTAGACCAAAGAGACAGACACCAAATATGCAGAGGTATAGGAAAGAGTTCCATACCAGAAACATATTTCTTTGATTTTTACTTTATCTAATTTATAATTTCATTCATTGTTATTAACACCATACTGGGAATTTAATGTTATTAAATGTATAACATGAGGAAAACAAAGTTCTAGTATGGTTTTTAAGTATAAGAGAAAAAAAAAACAAAACAAACAACCAAAATCCAAAAAACCCCCATGAACCCTGCCCTGACTGATGGCTAATATGTTTACATCATAATGCCTAACCATGAGCTCCCTTGATCTTTAAAAGCTGCTTTAAATTTTCAGATTAAGTTCTAGATTATTTTGACCCAAAGTTAGCTCACTCATTGTTGTGTAAACAAATGACAGTTTTCACTGACATAGTAGTTTCCTAAGAGATACCATGTCTCCACATGGAAGAAAACAAAATCTTTAGGAGTAAGTTCCTCAGTAAATAAATGAGACTAAGATCCACCTGAACTACACAATACTGTACTTGAGAGCAGGAAGATTCATTGGTCAGAGAGTACATAGATCCAGATGGGGCTTAACAGCAAGCCTATACAAGCTCTGCTTACGATATAAAGGAGAATGGAACTGGGATGGTGAAGAATATTACGTTCACGACCACATACAACCTTTTAACCATTTGTCATTCATTAGTCAGTTTTGAAATAGATACTTTGAATACTCAGTTGCTCAAATAATGAAATTATTGTTTGTAGCAAATAGTTCCATTCTGTGTATTTGTGGTTTGTGTATATATAAAAATATGCTTGTGTATAAACGTGTGTGTATATATATACATGCAGAGAGAAGGAAAATATGTTTACAGTTCAAGAATTACTTATGCATCTTAAAGTAAGCATAAGCATCAGATTCACATAGTCAGGTGCTGTCAAAACTAGATAAAATAAGTAGCTTTGGCTATTCGAAAATCTTAAACAAGCATAACTTCAGAAAGCATATGGTAAAAAAACATAAGGCTAAATTTTGAACTGGTTTACACAATGGAGAGCCACTTCAACTATTGAAGTTGCAGAGAGGTGTGTAAATTAGCCTGTTTGGTGTCTAATTTTAGGATAGGAATATAGAATGGGGGCAGGTGCATTTCTGAGCTAATGTACAAGTACAGCTTTTTAGTGCATGCTCATGACAATTCCAACTACTTTTAAAATATTTCTTGTGGATTTTAAGCTGAGTGTCATATTCCACCCTGCCATTCATTTTCTCCCCTCACACTCTCCAAGTCTCTTTCTGTTATCCATGCCCTAATTAGAGGCAGAACCCACTGGAGTGTGAAGAAGTACAGATGGCAAATCAAGCACCACAGAAACTTGAAAAACTGCCCAAAAAACTCCAACCAAACAAAAAAAACCTTGCCCAAAGCAAGCCATATTAGCTCATGCTTACAAATCGTACAGAACTGAACCATATAAATAGTACTTTTTTCCCCTTCTTATATCTGCATAACTAATCCATTAAAATGAAGTTTTATAAAAATTTTAGGTTATAAGTGAAAACAAGTTGAAACTTGTAAAAGAGGATGGCTACAAAACTTAAGGCAAGTTTCTTTCTGCAAGACAATTCTTGAAAGAGTCCTGAAGAATACTGAGAAGTAATAGGGCCCAAAAATATTTAATGTTTGCTTTAGGAAATTTATGGTTCAGTTCAGGTACAGACTAATGTAATGAGATGCAGGTGGTTTTCACTGGAATTAGAGGAAAAGAGAAAAACTTTCACTAGAATATTATTTGCCAAAGAGGAATATTATTTAAGAAGAGAGGGTATGACGAAGCACTGACAACACTACTTTTGGCTAAAAGGCCAGCCTTCAACTCTCAAAAATTCTCCCTCCCCTCCAAAAATCTAGAGATAAGCAGATATGTATTTTTCAGTTTCATCTAACTTTAGTTTCAAGGTCAGGGATGCTGCAAGTAGAGGACAGGTGTTTTTTACAACAACCACACTGGATTCCATGAGTGACCTTTCTACTAGATAATGTATTAGTGTGAACATCAGGAATGATCCCTAGACCTGAAACATTTGAGATTGCTCTCATGGTTATTAAAAAAAATCCCTTTGATAAAATAGAAAGATAAATAAGTGTAGGCAAGTCTGAGATGGTGAAGAAGCAGAAGTTTTAATTAAACATCCTTTTATGACCTCGTGCAAACTCAGTTTTTAATTCAGACTGCTATAGCTGAACTGAGTTTGCAAAGGTAATAATTGGCAAAACTATACAGGCACAAAAATAGGTTTAGGAAAACCTGGTTTCTTGTAAACCCTTCAACAATAGTCTTTACATACTGTAGACTACAGCTTGTCACATAGGCTTCAGCAGTCCGTGAAAAGTAAGACTAGAAAGAAGTCTTGGTAAAGGTGGACAGGGAGCACATATTTTGTTTTCTGTTCCTGCCTTTAATCCATTTGTCTATTCAGGATTAATGCTCTGTGGAAGCAAGGCTAAACTGATCATTACACAGCCACATGATGCAGAGCATGTAAAAAACTAACAAAGCTATGACTTAGGAAAAAACCCCCCAAAAATAAGACATCGCACACAATGTTAATATGGCTTGTTTCCCCTTAGAAATACCCTCTAGTATTTGGTGAGATGGACTAGGAATACATATTAACAAAATGACAACTGCCTGTATAATTAATGGGTTTTATTTTTAATGATTAAAAGATAAAGATGCCTTTTAGGGAAGTTCTTGCATAACCAATTCCCAGGGCAGAGGGTGAGTTCAATAGCCTCTCCAGGTTTTTTTAAGGATGACAAATGATGAACTTAGCGAGTGAAGTAATAGACACTTCTGTAATGATATATTTTATGTTTACTATGCCCCTGAAATATCGCATTCTTTCCTTGTTTAATGCATAGATTAGCTACTGATATTCATGTTTTTTCTATATATCACCATCAAACATATTACAAACTTTCATGGCCTAAATGTCAGTGATTGTAATTAATAATTTCAGCATCAGGCTCCTTGCTTAGACAGGTTTCAATAAATAATGAATATTACCTGTTTCTCAGGAAATCACGTTCATATTGTCAACACCTCTGCCTATCTGAAAGCCAGCTATTGACATCAGCATCCCCTTATCAGGCCCTCAGTACATTAACACAGAATGCTGAAACAAAACCCGTTCAGGAGTCAGTTTCATGATGTAATCTTTTTTCATCCATTTTATTTAATATAGTTTTTTAATGGTTAGCTGACCTTCACGATAATAATGTGTTTTAGAATAATTCCATGAAATTTATAAAAAAAGAAAAAGTAAATAAAAAATCAGACCCTATTAATGAGATCATGTATTTCTCAGTATAATTTTATGTCTAATAGAAAACAATTTGTACAATCATACAGTACATACAAAATGCCAAGAAAGTTTAGAAAATCTTATCCAATTTAAATCATTTCATTTATGACTATGAAGTCAAAAGGATTGATAGCATATACTTTTTAGATACCATAAGCTAGGCTGCAGAACCCCACAATTCTGTGGCCATAGAAGTCATAACAACACAGAAGATGGTAAATTTTATTTAATCAAAGATGTATCATTTAAGCTTAAGTTCATCTAAATAATTGAAAAAAACATGAGTTTGCACTTCTATCATTCTTTCTCTTTCATTCTATTTACATTGATTGAACTTCATCACCTTGAATAGCTTTTCAAGTAAACACAGATTTTGATAAATTCATATATGGTACAGGGGAGCATTGCATTTATTTCTAATGAAGAAACAAAGCCTTATTGTTTGTAAACAATTAGTATTATTGTATTTTTCCCCACATTAATTTGCACAGTTCTTAGTGTACTTTGCTTTAACAACCAAATATGAAAAATTTCCACTTATCTGAAAACTGGATTATCTACATGCATTAAGGTATATATGCATAAATTTTTTGTATTGATATTAAAAGCAATCTGAATTCTTCTGAAAAACACTGTGTGCTACTGTAACAACAGCAATTTTAAAGCCAAATACTTTTATATTAGTATATATAGGTGTTTTCATATATTGTTTAAAACAAGGTGTAGTAAAAAAGAGTTAAAAAAAGAGAAAAGCCCATAAGATACCAAGCTGTGTGTTAAACCTGTAGAAAGGGAATATAAATGTAGTTCTTCCTTTCTACTAATCTAATTTTTCTCTCCAGAACATAACAATCAGATTTTTTGTTTAAAATTTTCACAATTACAACAGTAACTAGTTTCATGGTTACACAGAAATCCAGTTCTGCACCATTTCACATTTTCAGTGTTTTTCATAATTTTTATTTTCTTACCTACCATCTGCAAAAAGAATGCTAAAGATAAATGGAGTACACGCAATCTGACAATTTCATCCTTTTTAAATTTTTCTCCTAGTATTGATCATTACCCAAAGATCTGTGACTAGTTCCTGAAACTAGGAAATAACAAAACCAGAAGAAATATATGAGGTAACACTATCATAAGCAACCCTGAAGGTCTAGACAGAAAGAGAGAAACTATTCCCTTCTGTTAAGAACAGGCAACAGATGAGGTAACTACTAAGATTTCAATGGAGCGAAAACAGAAGCCACGTTTAATTTGCTATGAAATTTTGTTAAAGTTTTATTACCATGAAAGTAAGGGCATGCAATAGTTATAAAACATATACATATTTTATAAAGTCTTTTGGCAAACAAGCTTGACAATACGAGAGGTCATAATGAGGTTGTGTGCTGGCTGCCGCACCAGTGTAAAGGGTGATTTGGTGTCTCAGGCACCCTGGTGGGGGGAACCATTGGGCAACCACTCACAGCAGATCGTCAAGCCCCAACAGCAATGACACACGTGGCAGCCTTGCAGAACCATGCAGTCATTCCAGGACCTATCAAATATCTGTTAATATCCAGTGTCTTTGATCTCACTTCATTCTATGGTACTAGGTATCACCAGGACATACTGCTGTAACAAGTTTGAGCAGACTTTCTTTTTTTCCTTCAAGATCTTACTCAGAATATCACTCAACTCAGAAAAATAATGAAATATTGCAACCAAATTCGTACAAGAATGAACATGTTAATATTAGAGTGTTTGTGAATACTTAAGTACTTAAAGTTCATCTGTATGAAAATTAACTGAATCATAGAATGGTTTGGGTTGGAAGGTACCTTAAAGACCATCTAGTTCCAACTCCCCTGCCATGGGCGGGCACACCCTCCACTAGACCACGTTGCCCAAAGCCCCATCCAACCTGGTCTTGAACACTGCCAGGGAGGGGGCATCCACAGCCTCTCTGGGCAACCTGTTCCAGTGCCTCACCACCCTCACAGAAAAGAATTTCTTTCTAACATCTAATCTCTATCAACCCTCCTTCAGCTTAAACCCATTACCCCTTGTCCTGTCGCTACACTCCCTGATAAACAGTCCCTCTCCAGCTTTCCTGTAGGCCCCTTTCAGATACTGGAAGGCCGCAATTAGATCTCCCCAGAGCCTTCTCTTCTCCAGGCTGAACAGCCCCTACTCTCTCAGCCTGTCCTCATAGGAGAGGTGCTCCAGCCCTCTGATCAGCTTCGTGGCCCTCCTCTGGACTCGCTCCAACAGCTCCATGTCTCTCCTCTACTGGGACCCCCAGAGCTGGACGCAGTACTCCAGGTGGGGTCTCACAAGAGCGGAGTAGAGGGGCAGGATCACCTCCCTCGACCTGCTGGTCACGCCTCTTTTGATGCAGCCCAGGACACGGTTGGCTTTCTGGGCTGCAAGCGCACACCGCCGGCTCATGTTGAGCTTCTCATCAACCAACACCCCCAAGTCCTTCTCCTCAGGGCTGCTTTCAATCCATTCCTCGCCCAGCCTATAGCTGTGCTTGGGATTGCGCTGACCCAGGTGCAGGACCTTGCACTTGGCCTTGTTGAACTTCATGCGGTTCGCACAGGCCCACCTCTCCAGCCTGTCAAGGTCCCTCTGGATGGCATCCCTTCCCTCCAGCGTGTCGACCACACCACACAGCTTGGTGTCATCAGCAAACTTGCTGAGGGTGCGCTTGATCCCACTGTCCATGTCACCGACAAAGATGTTGAACAGTGCCGGTCCCAGTACCGACCCCTGAGGAACACCACTCATCACCGTTCTCCACTTGGATGTTGAGCCATTGACCACAACACTTTGAGTGTGACCATCCAGCCAATTCCATATCCACTGAGGGGTCCATCCATCGAATCCATGTCTCTCCAATTTAGAGACAAGGATGTCCTGCAGGACAGTGTCAAATGCCTTGCACAAGTCCAGGTAGATGATGTCAACTGCCCTGCCCTTATCCACCGATGCTGTAACCCCATCATAGAAGGCCACCAAGTTTGTCAGGCACGATTTGCCCCTAGTGAAGCCGTGTTGGCTGTCATCAGTCACCTCCTTGTTTTCTGTGTGCCTGAGCATAGTCTCCAGGAGGGTCTGCTCCATAATCTTGCCAGGCACGGAGGTGAGACTGACCGGCCTGTCGTTCCCTGGGTCTTCCTTTTTTCCCTTCTTAAAAATGGGGGTTATGTTCCCCCTCTTCCAGTCGGTGGGAACTTCACCAGACTGCCAGGACTTCTCAAATATGATAGCGAGTGGCCTGGCCACTTTAACCGCCAGTTCCCTCAAGACCCGCGGATGCAACTCATCAGGTCCCATGGACTTGTGCACCTTCAGGTTCCTTAGATATTCTCGAACCTGATCTTCTCCTACAGTGGGCAGTTCTGCATTCTCCCAGTCCCTGCCTTCTGCGACCTGGGCAGTGTGGCTCAAGCATTTGCCAGTGAAGACTGAGGCAAAGAAGTCATTGAGTACCTCAGCCTTCTCCATATCCTGGGTAACCAGGTCACCTGTTTCATTCTGGAGGCGACCCACATTTTCCCTCGTCCTCCTTTTCTCACTGACATACCTACAGAAGCCTTTCTTATTGTCCTTGACATCCCTGGCCAGACTAATTTCTATCAGGGCTTTGGCTTTCCTAACCTGCTCCCCGGCTGCTCAGACAGTTTCTCTGTATTCTTCCCAGGCTACCTGCCCTTGCTTCCACCCTCTGTAGGCTTCCCTTTTTTGTTTGTCTTTGCCCAGGAGCTCCTTGTTCATCCACGGGGGCCTCTTGGTGTTTTTGCTTGACTTCCTCTTTGTTGGGATGCATCCCTTCTGAGCTTGGAGGAGGTGACCCTTGAATATTAGCCAGCTGTCTTGGGCCCCTCTTCCCTCCAGGGCTTTGTCCCATGGTATTCTACCAAGCAGATCCCTGAAGAGGCCAAAGTCTGCTCTCCTGAAGTCCAGGGCAGTGAGCTTGCTGCATGCGTTCCTCACTGCCCTGAGGATCCTGAATTCCACCATTTCGTGGTCACTGCAGCCAAGGCTGCCCCTTGAGCTTGACATCCCCTACCAGGCCCTCCTTTTGGTGAGAATAAGGTCCAGCATGGCACCTCTCCTCATGCCATGAATGAAACTGAAATATTTGATTTGAAATGAAGACTGAAAACTAAAAGGAAAATATCCATTTTTAAGACCAGAAAGGAGCCTCAGGGATCATCTAGAGTAGATGGAAAGCATAATTTGGAATATATGGAAGAAAGTAGACTTAAAGTGCTCTGTATTTGTGATACTAAGTTTTATCCAAATATATTTCTAGAATAAAAGAGTTTGAACAGAATAAAAGCTATTTAATATTACCTTTATGTGTGGACATAGCCACCAATAGTTTTTGAATAAAAAAGAACTTCAGAAATTATCAAAATCAACTTAGCAGCAGCAAAAAAATCAGTTGTTGTCAACACTGATTTATTCACGAATGCTGAACACAGCACAATATAGTCTGCTATGAAGAAAATTAACTCCATCCCAGCCAGTCCCAGTACAACTGCATAAAGTTTTGATGATCCTAGAAATCTTCAGAACAACTTGTAATAACTACAAGATCTCAATTATCAATGAATTCTGATATTCATAATACCTTCTAAGAGAGGGGAAAAAATTAAGAAGTATTCTTTATTTAAAACCTACTGCCTAGAAAAGGAGGGGGAGGAAAATGAGACCAGAGGATTCAACAGTATTTAAATACACAAAAAGTTATTTAAAAAATTGAAAGGAATCACCTCCATTTCTTCAGTGGACAGATATAACAGCAGCCAAGGTTGTTTAAACTTTAGGAAAAACTCCCAAACTAGACAGACAGTGAAGACTGCATGAGAAGAGATTGCACGCAAGAAGGCTTAAATAGGCATTGGAAAGGTGGGTCTGGTTCTTTTACAAGTGTTACAATACAAGAAATTTTCAAGAGATTATATAAGGGAATATCGAGTTATGCGCCCACAAAATAATCTGACCAAACTATGCCTCTCTTCCATCAGTGTTTAATAGTACACTGTGCCAAACCAATAGAACTTTCCTAGTTCAGGGGTGGGATATATCTAGACACCTTTTTGTCAAGCTCACCTTCCATAAAAGAGCATTGACAAAAATTCTATCAGGAAGGCATGAGTCCAATGCCAAAGCTTAGAACAGCATTTCAGCACTTGCTTCTGGTTTGAGAGAAACTTCCTTGACAGCTCCTTTGCTCATGCTATTGAGGACATTTCAAGTTTTTCTTTTTCTTTAAACCTTCCAGCTTTGGAAGGGAAACTGTAAAGTGAAGCCAAAAGAGCTGTTCCAGCAATAACAAAAGGAGGGACTGGCAGATAACAGTAGGATTTTCTTGTGTATCTGATATCTTTCTGTCCCCTTGTTTGCTCCCATCTTGCATTTTGTGTTTTCTCCTACTCCTGGCACTTTTCAGCTTTGCTATGACTTTTTAAACACACTATCTTCCCTTCACAATAGTAAAAATAAGAAAAACTCTGCATGTATTTCATCCAAGTTGTTTGACAGAACTTACATTCTTCTGATGTAAGTTGATAAAAAAACAGATATTTTGCTATTTTACTCACAGAGAACTTGGATTCAAAGGGCTGTTGGGTTGCTCTGCAGATTACTTCCAGCACTATTGCTCTTCTGTTTTTTTCCAGCAGTTTTCAACCCAGCAGAGTTAATCAGGCTCTGTTTTCATTGTAGATTCTAAAGTTGTCTTCAAACTCTGAATATCAATCAATCAAAACAGTATTTTGAAGACTGGACTCCATATAGAACTTAATTATACCAAGTTTTTCAAAGAATTATGTTTTACAGATTTTTATCTTCAGTTACTGCTACAAGCACTAATGCTATGAAGTTTGAAGTGCTATAAGTGTTTTAAGTCAGTTTTTAGGAAATCAAATGGAAGTTCAGCACCTCATGAAGTCTACATATTCATAAATACTAATATCAACCTTTTTAAAACTAGATGATTTTTTAAGTAATCCAAGGAAAGCCACTTAAAGAACTGAAGCCTCTGAGCTGCTAATTCTTTCCATCATGTCATACTCCATTCAAAGAGTTTTCATCAGACTTTTGGAAAATATTTCTTTGTGACAAACATTTCCAATCTCATAAGCAGTTAGCATTGACTGATAATAACCTTAACTGATTGAAGACTGTTTAGTGACTAAATTATATTTCAGTACCAGCAGAACTTTTCTGGACAAAAAGTACCTGAGGTATGATAGAAGAAGTCATTATAACTGCTTAACACAGAACTCAAAAAATTAATACTTCCCTGCTTATC
Source organism: Grus americana (assembly GCF_028858705.1). NCBI lineage: Eukaryota > Metazoa > Chordata > Aves > Gruiformes > Gruidae > Grus > Grus americana. Next base: position 113,286,607 of record NC_072852.1, read on the forward strand.
AAAACTTTTAGTACTTATATTCAAAGACCACAGTTGATCTTGCAGGAAAGACATTTCAGAGTAGCAGTTACTTTTTTTTGTGAACATGGGAATTAAGGATGTTCGCTACTTCTCTGTAGCTAGTAAAATAGAAATAATAAATTGAGGCATAAGATAGGAGACCATTTTGGATTATTGTTTTGGTGGGAACACTAAATCTGTTGACTATGTCACCTTACATCAAGATTATTCCATTTCCTTACAAATGGCATATTTAAATAAATAAATAAATCCCAAACCAAACAGCCAGACGCTCCTTACTTCTACAGTACTTGCTATTTGCCTGAATTCTCATGAATAACTAAATCTGTTACACTTGTACAATATTTTAAGGGAAATGCATAAAAAAAAGCTTGATTATCTCTTAAAAAACACTGAAGAAAAGACTTGACTGCTTTTTTGTATCTGTAAAGAAGGTAAAAAAATCATATTAAATCATAATTAAAATTTATTTTGTTAGGGAATATAACAGTTCACATAATTGTTTTAGATATTTTAGTGTTCAGACAATTGTGGAAGTACTGAAATGGATATTACTTGAATACAGAGCAACAAATATGACCCTCTGCCTTAAAAGTAAATTATATAAAAGAATTCTTACCCCTTTTCATCATGTGTGCACAAAACAAACATGATGAAATGGGGATTATAATGTGAATAAAACAGTATTACGACTGTGACTGTTGCAGTGAAGAGGTACCATGAACTGTTTTGATTTGCAGAGACTGATGTATCTTGACTTCTCTTTCCAGAAAGCTTTTTCTTTCACTAACTTAGAATGACCAAATTTAAACCAATTCCTATAGTTCCATAGGAAAGTAGTCAGCAGTTTGTCTTCTCACTGTTTAGCTTTGTATTTTGAACAGCATAGGTTTATGTTATTTGTAGCAGAAGCCACTGTTTCCTTATTTATGCTTTGCATGCAAACAATAATTTGCATCAGCTATAAAAGCTGATCAGATTTTTTAATTTTTATTCCCTGCCCCCAGCTCCATGTCTGGAAAATGGTTCTTAAGCCAGGTCCACCAGAGAGTATTTAACTATATAGAGAAATGTGTTCTGTACTGTGGAGCTGTACTTCCAGTTTCTATAGCCATAAGCACAAGGGCAAAATTGTGAGTGAAGGGGCAGTTTCTCTACTTAACTATTCCAGCAGTTCTTCTGAGGCCCGTGAGAGACAGTATTAGAGCAGTTTGGAAGCTTATTGGAGATCTAGAATAGGAGTGTTGGAGCTCTAGGAAATAAGAATTTAATCACTGCTGATTGCATATTGAATAATGTCAGTCCCCACAGTCAACACTTTTGCATGCTCTTTGTTGTTGAGTTGGGATTTTTCCCCTTTGCCTATACTTACAGACATTCAAGCTCTTGTCTCAACTACAGTTACTGCATGTAAGCCTCTACTGAACGGATAAAGCAGTTGACAGCTACTGGAGTTAATGGAATTGTGTTTTACTGGGAGAAGTAAATATGCAGAATCTTCACTGCCATGCAAAAGGAAAACACACCTGGATCAGACTGATTAGTCTTTCCATAAACACAGCTGCAAGTGCCTTTAGATTTCATACTGCAATTGCATGCTTCATGAGAGCAGAGGAAGCAAAAATATTGTAGTTTACACTCATGTCTATTTAGATTCATCAGCAACACGCTCAGTCTCTGGGAGTGTTAAAAAAACCACACACCTCTTTTTTCCCCTTGAAAAATCTGTTAATATTTCAGTGAGAGGTTGGTCTTAGATTGCTAATGCTGATGTTAACCTTATGAAAGCTCATGCCTTTTGTATATTGAGAATAGCCATTGCTAATGACTAAGGTTGCATGCATTTTTTTCTTGCTGGTATTTTATCACAACATTAAAATAAATGTGTATATGTATTCTCAGTGGACTACTAAAAGCCAGCCAAAGGTTTTATTACTGGAAACAACTGCTTACCAAACTCATCAGAAGGATTTTGATATTTATGAGCAACTGTAATTTTTCCCAAACCAAAAACCTCCTTCTGTTGTTTTCCATTACATTACATGTTACATTGAGAATTTTTTGTTTTCTCAGTCAACATTTCTGTGATTGTAGAAAGCTTATTAGACCATTTTCAAGATGAACTCTGCTTACTCTGCACTCATTTTATTGAGCTTGTAATTTCATCTAAGTTTGTTATCAAAGTATATGAAAGAATTGCAGTTGCATATCCTTGTTATCCATACGCTATTTAGCGTATGAGTGCTCTAACAGATGGAATAATCCTTTGGGAGTTCTGGGAAAAAATGCTGATTTAAAATATTTATGCACAGACAGAGCACACATTCAAGAACAACTAAGATTCTCTGCCACAATAGTCAGGTTGAACATAAGAGACATAAGAACATAAGAAAGACATCACAAACATAACATTAGAACGCAATCCACAATCTCAAATGCTAGTGAGATGCAGTCTGTAGAGAAGGGAAGAAGAGTTCTGATTGGTTCTGTGACAGTTCGGCAAGTGAGACAAGAAAGCTGGAATCAGCTGTGTTGCACAGAAGAACAAGCCAAACAATATTGATATATCAAAACAGAAACTCTGATTCAGTCGCACCCCCTCTACTCCTGAGGGTAAACTGACTGTCATGTTAAACAAACCACCAAGAGAAAGTCAAAGTTAACACAACAGAGTTAGGCGCTCCACTGCTAGCTTAAACTACACTCTCTGCACGTACAAGCAATTATTCGTGCCACATGAAAACAAGTTCACTATTCTTCCTTTCACCAACTGCTGCTTTCCATGCATTTGAGGTCAGTTGGTTGTCATTTAATTAAAAAAAAAATCTGTGCTTGTAACACGTGAAACTAAACAGATGCATTCTTATGTATTTCAGCTTTATGTGGAACATAACTGATAGGTTTTTAAACAAGAATAGGTAGAAAGAAACACTCAAAGTTTAGAAACATGAACTTAACTATGTGGTTTGCCAGGCTAAGAATCTGATATTAGATTACAATTAGGTGCTAGAACAAAATTAGGGCTGGGCAGGTGGTGGTAGAAAATTCTTCCCAAAACAATAGAATTCAATGAACCCACAGATGTAGTATGCAAAAGGGGACCAGTTCTAATTTGAATTGTTTCATGTCCATATTACTCAAGTGTTGAACTTCAAGGGAAATGTGGACAGCAGGGGCAATACAGCATTTATCACAGCATGGGATCATCATGTAAGTGCAGCACTGCATATGGAAGGAGACAGAGCGGGGAGAAGAGAGAAAACACAATTCTCTACACAATTTGCATCATTTTGCAAAGAAGACTCCAGCTGCACAAATACTATTTTAGAGGAAGTCTTCACCTTTTCTTAAAGTTGTTTTTTTTTGTTTGTTCATACAACCTACAAAAGTAACTATCAACTTGAAAGCAAGTGGAACATTTCTGAATGCACGTCTATCCAGCTGACAATTTTGCGCCAACCACAGTGCCAGAAGATAAAAGGAACTAGAAAGAGAGAAGTAAACAACTCCTTTCCCATTGAGTGAATACTTGAATTAAACAAGTAAATAATTGGGAAACATATTTTCACCTCAGAAGTCCCCTTTGACACCAGTGAAAGAGGTACCAGAGTGACATGCTGCTTTCAGAATGAGTTAGTGTCCTGGTTTCAGCTGAGATAGAGTTAATTTTCTTTCTAGTAGCCAGTACAGTGCTGTGTTTTGGATTTAGGATGAGAATAACGTTGATAACACACTGATGTTTTTAGTTGTTTCCAAGCAGTCAGGGACTTTACAGCTTTTCATACTGCCCTGCCAATGAAAAGGCAGGGGGTGCACAAGAAGCTGGGAAGGAATATAGCCAGGACAGCTGACCCAAACAGGCCAAAGGGATATTCCATACCATACGATGTCATGCTCCATTTATAACTGGGAGGTGGTCCAGGAGAGAGTTTGGCCTGAGAACTAGCTGAGTATTGGCTTTGGTTTGTGAGCAGTTGTGCTATGCATCACTCGTTTTAGATATTCTTTTATCATTATTATTATTATCTTCCTTTTCTGTCTATTAAACTGTTTCTATCTCAACCCACAAGTTTCACTTTTTTTTTTTTTCCTTCCTTTGATTCTCTTCCCCATCCCACTGGGGGAGAGAGTGGGTGAACAGCCATGTGATTGTTTTAGCTGCCTGCCAAGTTAAACCACTACACCTAGAAACAAAACTAGAACCTCAGACTTGTAAAGTGTCACAGTCAACCTACACAGCACTTTCACCAAAACCAATAAAACTTGCAACAATCTGAGACAATACACACATGTTAAAGAGGCTCACATTGTACAATGCTACTAAATTAGATTTCATACTACAGTTGAAATTACTTTGTTCAGAAAAATCTGGGTTTTCATATTTAAAAAAAAAAAAACACAAACCACAAAACTTCCATTGTGCTGTAAAATATAAGTGTGCCAGGGTAGCACAAAAACCAAGCTACAGAACTATACAAATAGTATCATTTTTTAAAAAGGTTTAAAGCATAAAATAAACTTACAACGGCTTTTACCAATTTCATACTGTAAATAACTAGTTTTTCATTTTACCAATGCTACTTATACCAGTACTGGAAGAAAACCGAGTCAGGGATTTCTTGACAAATCTCAGCCCATTCAAGTCCAAGACAGCCTGGGATGTTTCTGAGAGTGCTGAAAAAGCTGGTTGATGGTAATCATCTCTGAAAAGAGAGACCAGGAAAGGTGTCAATGACTGGGAAAAGGCATAGTTTTCTCCTGTCTTCAAAAAGGACAAAACGACTAATGCAAGGAAATATGGTCTGGTCAGGCTTGCCAGGTCAGCCTGAAAAAAATGACAGAACACATCCTCATGGAAAACATTTCTGGTTTCCTAGAGGCAAAGGTAATTTTGGATAGCCATCATGGGCTTGTCAAAAGTAAATTGTGGCTGGCCAACTTTATTACCCTCTGTTGTGAAATGGCTGAATTTTTGGATTAGGGAGGAGTAGTGGTCATTACCTACCTTAATTTTCAACATGGATACAAGGATTCTGTGGGAGAAACACTGATGTTACTGTCTGGGTGGGTGAAAGGACTGACTGAATCGTGGGCTTTAACAGGTAGGAGTAAATGGGCCATACTCTATAAGGCCAATTATAAGTGTTGTTCCTCAGGAGTCTCTGTGACCTACCAGGTGTAATATCTTTATGAGTGACCTGACCAGAACTGAATGCTCCTCATCCGGCTTTGTGTTACAAAATAGTCAGTGTGCTCAAGGGCAGAGCTATCCTTCAAAAGGACCCAGACAGGCTGGACAAAATAGGCCATGAAATTCAACAAGGACAAATGCAAAGTCCTGCACCTGGAATGGGTTAACCTTCAGCAATGGTACACAGCTGGGGCACACTGGCTAGAGAAAAACCTGTGAAAAATAGGTAGGGGCCCTGATGGACAGGAGGCTAAATAGGAACCAACAGTGCATGCCAGCAGATGGAAAGACTAGGTCTTAAATTTGACTGTGTGAACAGAGGAGTAGCCAGCAGATTAACAGAAGTGATTATTTCCCCTTATGCAACACGCTTTTGATCTCATCTAGAATACTGTAGAACACTGTCCAATTTTTGGCCCCCAGTACTTGAAAAAAATATTTATTAATTGGAATAAGTTGGAGGACGACTTCTGTAAGGAAAGGCTGAGGAGGCTGGGCTTGTACAGCCTAGAGAATAGATGGTTTTCAGCCATCTGTTTGTGCCTGTGGGGATATCATCAAGACGACAGAAACAGGCTCTTCACAATTGTGCATGGCAGGAGGATGAGAGACAATGGGCATAAATTGTTACAAGAGAGGTTCAGGCTGGATATAAGGAAAAAGTCCCACAAGGACAGGCAAGCAGTGCAACAAGTTGCCCAGAGAGGTCCTGCAGGCCTCTGCAGGTTTTCCAAGATGTCACTGGACAGTGGTCTGAACAGCCTGGTCTAATCCCAGGGCCAACCCTATTTGACCAGAGACCTCCCTAGGTCCCTTCCAGCATGATTCTATGTTTGAAGTCATCAGTTAGAAAAGTTACTCCTTTAGCCAAGGAAAAATTAAAAGGTACCTTTTTCTTGCATTCCTTAAAAAATGCATTCAAAGCTTTGCCAGAGATGAAGGACTCAAGGGAAGAGCAAGAAAAATCACATGGTGCATACAGAGAACTTTGAAATGAGGAAGAAATAATTACATTTTATTATAGGGGAATGGCCAAATTGCTTTTACCCAACACTAAAACCATTGATCAATACCTCTATTCCACTAGATGAATGTTGTTGCTAACTTACTTTTCACAGTCGTCTTACATGTGGAATTTTTCAGAGTCACAGCCATAAAATTATGTCCTTAAGCATAGGTGCTATTTTCCACAGTTGTCTTAAGCATCATCCCTAGTAATTGATTTTCCTTTTTCATCAGCTTTTGAATAGATATTTTCTAAACTGACTGATATAATTAGCATTTTCACCAGTATAGAAATGATTTATTATTGTGCTATTCATAAGAATTGAAATAATCAGCTCCTCCTGCCATACCAGAACATAATCTCTTAGTGATCAGAGTCTATCCACGTGACTAAGACTTTTTGCTCATCAACCCAACATACAAGAGATTATTATTTTTCTGTAATACCTAAAACCAAAGTTCAATAAGCTGTTACTCATCCACAGAAAATAGTGTGCATAGTGAAACCATTATGATTGTACAAGAAATAATGGAAGCCATTTTCTTCTGATTTATGTGTATCTTTTTTACTATACTTATGTGTTTTAAACATTTTAAAAATAAACTGAACTCTTACAGAGACTTTAAAATTTAGAAACAACAAACAGCTATATTACAAGTTCAAAGACAGCATAGAACTATCCATACATACATGCGCACAAAATCGACCTATGTCCTCCAGCATCTCCTCTCTAGAAAGCTATACCTTTTTTGAATTGTCACGCAGAACAAGAAAAATGTCTAAAAAGTATACCAGGCCATCACATTAGAAAATAAACAATTATACAAGTCCCTTTCAAGTATACCTTCAATTTTCACCATGTTATTCCAAAATTCAGAATATATAGGAAGGTTGGATTTGGTTGTGGGTTCCTCCCCCCCTTTTATAGTACAGTAAGAAAAACCTGCAGTTCAACTTCATCAAGAACTTACAATTTCACCGTAAGTCCTTTGAGCCCCAAAAGCGTTCAACAGAAATTTCATTTCAGCTTACTTCTAATTGCTTCACACTGCTATGATCTCTCTGGTCCTACTCCCAGAGACTGACTTTGGATCATCCTTCTTACATCTTTCATCAAAGAAATTTTAAGTAGCTTCAAAAATTCTACATATAAGTACAATCATTATAAATCACACCCAATAATCTGGGTAACTATTTTCATTATACAGAATCATCTCACGTACCTCTGGTGAACTTGTAAGACCATACTGTCCTTCAACTACTTTTTGCCTTATTAACACAATCAATTGCTGATTTGCAAACATATGATTTAGACCTGCACAGCTGCTCCCCAGTCCACATAATCCATTCTTGCATTCTCAAGAGAATAAACAGCAAAAGCTTCTCCTGCAGAAACTGCTGAATTAATTCCCTGCTTTTGTTTGCAAGCAGGTGGCACCGCTCACAGGCCTAATCAATTCAGCCCCATTTATGAAAAAACTGTAGATGTAAATAATTCTGCTTTGGGGAAAAAAGGGCTCAAGTTTTACCACAGGGTCCTCACTGTCAGGGACTTCTTGATATTCACAAAATTTGAATTATTATTTTTAGAACAAGCAGCTTAGTACTGCTGAAGTTTTACCTTTATTAGGCAAATTTTATTCTTGTCACACTCACCTCATTTTAAAGTTGCCTTCTCAACCCTTAATTGCATAGGGACACAGCAGAACAGGTGTTCATAGGTGTTTTCTATTAAAAATCAGGGCCTCTGATCTTCACCTCACTCAAATCCTCAAACTGTAGTTTCTATAGAATACTCCTTTGATGAAGAATGACAGTTCATTAACCTACTTAAAATCTTCTAACAGAATGTGATTAACCCAGTTTTGCCATGCAGATTGCATTGCTCCACACCTGCCACTTTTTAGCCTGTGATTCCAGGATGCATAGAACTCGTCGCTCCCTCCCTCCCTCCCTCCCTCCCTGTTTTTCTCTTCTCAGGAGCACTGACTGTTACCTGCCCCTGTGGAAATCCAGCCCCTCATTGGTATGAGCTTGCAGGTATAGCTGTGAAAACATCTGCCCCTAGAACACCAGTCCTAAGAAGCCCCAGTATTCCTAGGCAAGGAGTTTGTTTTGTTAATTTTTTAGGCAATGCTCTTCGCACGTCATGAAATTAAATACTAGTTATTCCAGACTGCCTGTGCCTACCAAACGCACGTGACACCATCTGTCTTGATATTTCTGGAACCTGAAGAAGCTGAGCACACCTATGAATTGCATCACTTTTAACAAACACATTTATCTGGAACGGTTCTTTGAATCAGTCTTTTATCTAATATGTTAGCCATCTCTTGACATTTCTACCAAGCTTGTCTTTCTCAATGAAGAATGGCATTGACAAATTAAATTAGAATCATGGAATTAATTTTTTGCTACAATTGTTTGAATTAAATTGATTCCTTTGCTATGAACCAGCTGCAGCCATTAGCCCTATGCTTTACAATTATTTCTACTCTTAAACTGGCTTAATAAACTGTCAGTTGAGCATATTTTACCTGTCACATTTGTTTTCATTGTTTAAAGTGATCAGACTTTGTGCAGATCCCACACTCTAATATAACGAAGTGAAGGATTTGAAAGAGAACATTTTTATTAGATGCCAAATATTACTTATTTCTTTGCAACTAAGCTTTTCCTATCTGATTTATAAAATAACCATATAATTAACAATTCTGCTTCATATTTTCACCCTTTTCTTCACTCCCACAAAATGACTAAAATCATTAAGATGATAACTTTTAAAAAGCTCTTCCCACTGATAAAATCTCACTGGGCACTTACAGCTCTGAGTTTGTTGTAATTGTGGTACTACTCCAAAATGTTAAAGGCACTTAAGCTAATAAACTCATTAACATGGAACAACTACCAAGAGACAAGATTCATAAAGGCACGTTTTATTTAATTCTTCTTTTTATTATGATAATATGAAGTTGAATTGATTCCCTGTACTATTGATAGCAACTGATAACAGCTTTGCAATCTATCCACCTGAAAAATACATAATTATTAATTTTTCTTGCAATAGTTCTTGCTATTTCTTACCTACAGTATGAGCAATAACAGTCAGTGATATAATTAGGCAATAAAGACATTTTTATTCTTAATCCAATTTTACTGACACTGGATCTGTTGTTGATGAATGAACTGGAAAACTCCTATATGTAAACCAATTTTTTAGATACAGTAAATAGTGGTTTCAGTGTTTTCCTAAAGAATTCTTGGTGAATTTGTTCAGATTAGTTGCATGTTTCATATCACATGCTCCATGATCTGTTCCTAATATATTTTTCTTACACCCCATTTGAATCTTAGGACTGTGCTTGGGAATCTCTGTTTTCACATCAAGAAGGCAGGGAAGAAGGACATATACCCAAATCAAACATACAATCATACAAATAGCCTAAGGCTACACATAGCTTGCAAAAAATTTAAAAATCTCGAGGCAGTGTGGACTGCCATATTACATACCGTGTATTCATTTGTGGTGGGTTGACCCTGGCTGGGGTCCAGGTGCTCACCAAAGCCGCTCTCTCACTCCCCTCATTCACTAGACAGGGGAGAAAAAGTACAACGAAAAGCTTGTGGGTCGAGATAAGGACAGGGAGAGATCACTCACCAATTATCATCACCAGCAAAACAGACCAAACTTAGAGAGGGAATTCATCTAATTTATTACTAAGCAAAACAGAGTAGAGGAATGAGAAATAAAATCAAATCTTAAAACACCTCCCCCCACCCCTCCCATCTTCCCGGGCTAAACTTCACTCCCGGCTTCAACCTTCCCCTCCTCAGCGGCACAGGGGGACAGGGAATGGGGGTTACGGTCAGTTCATCTCACGGTGTTTCTGCCGCTTCTTCATCCTCAGGGGGAGGACTCCTCTCAACGTTCCCCTGCTCCAGCATGGAGTCCCTCTCACGGGGGAGACAGTCCTTCACGAACTGCTCCAGCATGGGTCTCTCCCATGGGGTGCAGACCTTCAGGAGCAAACTGCTCCAGCGCGGGGTCCCCCACAGGGTCACAAGTCCTGCCAGCAAACCTGCCCTGGCGTGGGCTCCCCTCTTCACGGGTCCACCGGTCCGGCCAGGAACTTGCTCCAGCGTGGGCTTCCCACGGGCCACAGCCTCCTTCAGGTGCCTCCACCTGCTCCAGCGTGGGGTCCTCCACGGGCTGCAGGTGGAATCTCTACACCCCCTCATCCTTCCTCCATGGGCTGCAGGGGGACAGCCTGCTTCACCATGGTCTTCACCACGGGCTGCAGGGGGATCTCTGCTCCGGTGCCTGGAGCACCTCCTCCCCCTCCTTCTGCACTGACCTTGGTGTCTGCAGAGTTTCTTACATCTTCTCACTCCTCTCTCCGGCTGCAAAAGCTCTTCCAACTGTTTTTTTTCCTTTCTTAAATATGTTATCACAGAGGCGTTGACTGGCTTGGCCTTGGCCAGCATCAGGTCCGTCTTGGATCTGGCTGGCATTGGCTCTGTCGGACATGAGGGAAGCTTCTAGCAGCTTCTCACAGAAGGCACCCCTGTAGCCCCCCCGCCCCCCCAAAACCTTGCCATGCAAACCCAACACATTATTACATTTCATTTATATTTGATCAGCCTCACTCAGTCAGCCTTACCTCTGTGCCCAGTAAGATCACGGAGTAGCTCCTCCTGGAAGCTATGTCCAAACGTATGGAAGACAGGGAGGTGATTAGAAACAGCCAGCATGGCTTCACAAGCAGGAAATGTGCCTGACTAATCCAGTGGCTTTCTACAGTGGAGAAAATGCATCAGTGGACAAGGGAAGAGCTGCAGATTTCATCTACACTGACTTCTGTAAGGCCTCTAACACGGTCCCACACTGTGGGAGGATAGACTATTCGATAGATAGACTGTGGAAGGATAGACTATTCGATAATAAGGAATTGTCTGGATAGCTGCATCCAAAGAGTGATAGTCAATGGCTTATTGTCTAAGTGGAAACCAGTAAAGAGTGGTGTCCTTGAAGAGTCTGTACTGGGACCAATACTATTTAATGTCTTCATCAATGACATAGACAGTGGGATTGAGTACATCCTCAGCAAGTCTGCAGATAATACCAAGCTGACTGGTCCAGTTGATTTACTAGAGGGACAGGATGCCATTCAGAGGGACCTTGACAGCCTTGATGAGTGGGCCTGTGCGAACCTCATGAAGTTCAACAGGGCCAAGTGCAAGGTCCTGCACCTGGAGGGCTGGAGCACCTCTCCTATGAAGAGAGGCTGAGAGAGTTGGGATTGTTCAGCCTGGAGAAGAGAAGGCTCCGGGGAGACCTTATAGTGGCCTTTCAATAGTTAAAGGAGGCTTATAAGAAAGATGGAGAGAGACTATTTACGAGGGCCTGTAGTGACAAGACAAGGGGTAACGGTTTTAATCTGAAAGAGGTTAGATTTAGATTAGGGAGAAGTTCTTCACTATGAGGGTGGTAAGACACTGGAACAGGTTGCCCTGAAAAGTTATAGGTACCTCCTTCCTGGAAGTGTTGGCAGGAGCTTTGAGCAACCTGATCTAGTGAAAGATGTCCCTGCCCACGGCAGGGGGGTTGGAACTAGATGATCTTTAATCCTTTAATAAGACATGATTACAAAGTAAAACGCTGGTATTTGGATGTTCCCTAATGTAAATGCATGACTCTTCATTCTATGTAAATGTCTAGTACTTCAATAATATTAACAAAGAGAGCAGAAAAATACATCTGAATTAATGATTTCCAAATAAATGTCTCATTCTGATGGAAATTTTATTAACTTGTGGAAGGACATAATACATGGCAAACAGCAGTGTGATGTGAGTTACCAAGTTACCAAGAGACCAAGTTAAGTGGGAGTTTACAGCATATCAACTTGTTCATGTACTTGTGTGTACATATTCTTATATTCTAATCCTGACGTAAGTGGAAGAGAGCTCACTCCAGAGGCTACCTCAATTTTGATAAGTCATGATTTGTAAAGAGTATCATTAGAACTGCTATTACATGCTGCCTTTCAAGTCTGTGTTAAAGGACAAGGCACCTTAGCTAACACATTATCAACTACTTATTTAACAATAAAAGGCAATATTGATGACAGACTTAGTTAACTGTACCTTTTAAGAACAGCTTGCAGAAATTTGTATGCCAGAGGCTCTCGAACTGCTCTTGCTCTACCAGGACCAAAGTGAAAACTTAGTTTACAGTAATGTGCAACTTCTTGGTTACAGCAGATGCATAAAAGTAGAGAAAGTGACTTTGTCCTGAAAAAACTGTATCAGGCTTCTGCAGACATTTGTAGATATTTGAGTACACAGGTAATATGCATGCATACATGGACAGATACACATAGGCAAATTTATTTGGGGGCACTAAAATTTACCAGCTAAAGTGGTGGTCAAGTTAATTTTAAGCAAAATCTCAGTCATTCTTAAAATTCCTGCCTCCTATAAATGCAGACGTATTAAAAAGTTAACCAATTGCTCCAAGGACCCAAAATTCTGCTTCTGCAAATGACCAAAATTGCTATCACTTTGTCAGAGTTTAGCAGCTTGATGTACACTCAAGAAGAGCTAGGATCTTAATATTAAATATTCCACTGACTACTATAGCCATGTAACCCAGTAAATACAGTAATAACAATCCTGGTAGCAGGCCACAGGTCTGTATTGATTTTACAAATACTCAGGGCTGAGTTCAGTGAGTAGTGAATTCATCCACAACATGAGGAACCTGTTTTTTGTGTCCTCCTTCATCTACTGGTGATGACATTTGTCTGTCTCTCAGTTTTGGACTGAAGGACCAAAACTGAAGATTCATTGGTCTAGAAATAAAGGACTAGAAGAGAAACAATATTATACACAACTAAAAATAAGGAGCTTATGGATTCTAATCTCTACTTCAGGAACTACTTACCTGTTTCACACAAAACATTATTTGAATAAAAATATGCAAATACTAAAAGGCTGGAAATCCTGCCATAGCTTTAGCTAATAAATGAAAAGACCATTCAGTGTGGCAAGCATTCTCACATGTAAGATGTCATGCAAGCCCATGGTATGTGATACAATGGCTATTTCGGAACATGCATTTGATTATTTTTAGGTAGGAAGGAACATAAAACCTATACTGCCATGATCTGTGACTGCAACTGAAGACAGACAGTAAGAGATAATGTGGTGGGTTAAACTTGGTCAGCAGCCATATGACCATGCAGCCACTCACTCCTTCCCCCTCCTCAACAGGAAAGGAGGAGAACATAAGATGAAAAACCTTGTGGGTTGAAACAAAGACAGGAAGATTATTTGCCAATTACTACCATGGGAAAAACAGACTCAACTTTGGAAAAATTAATGTAATTTATTGTCAATTAAAATATATTTGGATAGTGAGGGAAAAAAAAATTAAAACACTACCTTCCCCTATTCGCCCTCTTCCCAGGCTCAACTTCACTCCTTCATTCCTCCCTCCTCTGCCTCCTCCTGAGTGGTGCAGAGGGGATGAGGAATGGGCAGATGCGGTCAGTCCATAACAGCTCTTCTCTGCCGCTCCTTCTTCCGCATGCCTTTCCCCTGATCCAGTGTAGGTTCTTACCATGGGCTCCAGCATGGACTCTGTATGGGACGCAGTTTCTTCAGGGGCATATCCTGCTCTTGCTGTAGCATGGGGTCCTCCATGGTCTGCAGTGTGGACATCTGCTCTGCTGTGGTCTCTCCATGGGCTGCAGGGGAATCTCTGCTCCGGCACGTGGAGAACCTCCTCCCCTTCCTCTCATCTTGCTGCTCACAGGGCTGTTTCTCACACTTTTCCCCTCAGCCCTGGCTGCCAGGCAGCGCTTTGCCCTTTCTTACCCAGGCTTTCCCCGAGGCGCCGCCATGGTGGCTGCAGGGCCCAGCCGTGCCCTGCGGTGGGTGGGTTGGAGCCGGCTGGAACCGGCTGTGTCCGGCACCGGGCAGCCCTGGCCCCTCCTCACAGAGGCCACCCTGCAGCCCCCACACTATCAAAATCTTAACACCTATACCCAATACAGATAACCATCACCTTCATTGTCTGGAAAATTGGAAATTAGATTTTCTGTACCTTCACCGAATTGAAGAATTGTAACAATGAATTGGTTTTGAATTCAGATTGGAAAAGTACCTTGATCAGAGAATTTTTTTTTTCCTACATATCCGTATCCTCCATATTAAAAGAAAGTCAGAGAAAAGTATTGGTTCTTACTATGAATAGTTTCAGTAAGTGATTGGAGAATCATTTTCTTCCCCGTTTTTTATCTTGCTTCCTTTTAAAGGAGACATTGTATCTTATGTTTATTACTACAGTCACCAGCTCACATTGGTTCCTAAATTAATCGTGTGCTGCTTCCATTTTCATAGAATCGTAGAATGGTTTGGGTTGGAAAGGACCTTAAAGACAATCTAGTTCCAACCCACCTGCCATGGGCAGGGACAGCCTCCACTAGACCAGGCTGACCAAAGCCCCATCCAACCTGGCCTTGAACACTGCCAGGGATGGGGCATCCACAGCTTCTCTGGGCAACCTGTTCCAGTGCCTCACCACCCTGACAGTGAAGAATTTTTTCCTTATATGTAATCTAAATATACTCTCCTTCAGCTCGAGGCCATTACCCCTTGTCCTATCACTACATGCCCTTGTAACCAATCCCTCTCCAGCTTTCCTGTAGGCCTCTTCAGGTACTGGAAGGCTGCTGTAAGCTCCCCCCTAGAGCCTTCTCTTCTCCAGGCTGAATAACCCCAACTCTCTCAGCTTGTCTTCTTCAGAGAGGTGTTCCAGCCCTCTCATCATCTTCATGGCCCTCCTCTGGACTTGCTCCAGCAGTTCCATGTCTTTCTTTTGCTGGGGACCCCAGAGCTGGACACAGTACTCCAGGTGATGTCTCACGAGAGCTGAGTAGAGGGGCAGAATCACCTCCCTTGATTTTCTGGTCACACTGCTTTTGATGCAGCCCAGGATATGGTTGGCTGTCTGGGTTGCAAGCGTACTGCCAGCTCACGTTCAGCTTTTCATCAACCAACACTACCAAGTCCTTCTCCTCAGGGCTGCTTTCAATCCATTCCTTGCCCAGCCTATAGTCGTGCTTGGGATTGCCCTGACCTACGTGCAGGACCTTGCACTTGGCCTTGTTGAACTTCATGCGGTTCGCACGGGCCCACCTCTCCAGCCTGACAATTGTAATAGCCTTGGAAAGACGCTTCTTTGGTACCAGCTGAGAAAGACCTGAGTGCCAGCATGTCCTTATAAATTAAATGAAAGCTCCTGTGTTCAGCAGGGGCAAAAGAAGAAAAAAGACTGCTGTAATTAAAACAGAACCCAACAACATAAATGGATGCAGATGGACCTGATTGTAACAACTGTACTCTGAAGAGCCTGCAGAAGAACCAAGGTTGTACAACAGTATCTGTTTCAATCTTGTTTCTTTTATTGGTTTCCATTGCTGTTATCTATGCTAGCTTGTTTTGGGGAAGATTTCTTTAAATTTTGTCTTTTACCTATGGCTGTAGAAGTTACTCAGACTACTAGTACATATACAGATTTCCTGTTTGAAGGTGCAATGGAATTTCCAGGCATATACTTTTAATTTATTTATTTATTTACATTAAGTCAATGCATTTTTTTATTTAAATGGATTAAAAATGAGGAGCCATTAATTATTTTATAGTGAGCTTTATGGCATTGAAACTGAATTGTTTCCTTAGTGTGGTGAATTTTTATGGTCTCTCTGTAATAATTTTTTCTAGATGGCTATAACTGACATTTATTTTTCAGGATAATAAATAAAAAGATAACATGATGTTTGCTTTTTCTGCCTTCCACAAACCAAAGAAATTCTAATTTAGTTTACAATTTACACATCTAAGAAAACACAAACCTTCTTAAACAGACTCAGTCTGTTTAAAGTGTATTTATTTTGTGTGACTTCTTGTCATTTCTAGTCTTATACTTCCAAAAAGTCCTTTTCATTTCAGATGATTTTGGGCATTTATCTGAGGAATTGAATAGACTGAGGTCTTTAATTTCTAAATTCATGCTGTTTTGTGAACAAACTTATATTAGCGAAGACAGCTAAAAGCTATATGAAAGTCCATTCTACCTCAAAGTACAGCACAGACCCAGAACAATGTCTTAAAGGCCTAATACATGGAGAAAGGAAGGAAGAGTGTGACTCTTCTATCATTTAGATAATGAAGGTATTGACACTGATTTGTTCATCAAAGTGGTTTTGAGACTACTGTGTTACTTCACCCTGTAATGTCATAATGAAGGATTTAATCCGTCTTCTTAATTTACTCATATTCTGTGATACCCCACAAAAGATTAATTTGCTCAGTATTTTCAAAAGATGGTTATTATCAGAGATAAGCCTGACCTGGATTCAAGGATTACAGTTTCTTGCGTTCTTCTGTCCAGATTCATAACTCTATATCCAAGTTTCCTTACCTATGAAAATTCAAATTCAGGTCCAGTCCTTGATTTGTACAGTCACTAATGATTGTTTTATTTTGCTGAGACAGTTCTGCTCTCTTTGTATCAGGGAATAATTAAATAGTGGAGAGATGAGATGTCTGTGAATCCTGCAAATAAAATTATTTAAATTGTAAATGAAATTGAACTAGCACATTTCTTTCAATTTTAATACAAAATATTATTAGCCTTTGTTCTCAAATTGATTGCTAATGTTTTATAGATAAGATAATGAATCATAATGGGTATTTCTAATCTATTTCAGCCCATGCAGTCATTATAGTGACTGTTAAAATCTTTACACCTAACTTATTACAAAATATGCACAGTTAGGTAAAAGGCAGTAGAGAAGACTGATAAAACTGGTGACATTAAAATAGTTCTATCACATAAGCGACATTTTCCCAGAGCGATTGTGATGAACTACTGATACCATGTTCAGACTGAAATGTTGATTTACCTTAAGCAGCTGTAATAAACCCACAAATGGTAATTTCTTAGATGTGTTTGGCATTGTCTGCTGAATATTTCCCTCTCTGTTGTGCATTGACCTTGGCTGGATGCCAGGTGTCCACCAAGCCGCTCTATCACTGCCCTCTTCAGCAGGACAGGCAGGGGAGAAAAATAAAATGAAAAAAACCTCATGGGTCAAGATAAAGGCAGTTTAATGAAGCAAAAGCAAAAGCAAGAGGAAAAGGCCATGCATGGAAGCAAAGGAGAAAAAACCGAAAGATTTATTCTCTACTTCCCATCAGCAGGCAATGTCTGGCCACTTCCCAGGAAGCAGGGCTTCATCACACGTAACGATTACTCCAGAAGACAAGCATCGTAAATAACAAATGCCCCCACTTCCTCCTTCTTTCACTCAGCTTCTTATTGCTGAGCAGATGTCATGTGGTATGGGATATCCCTTTGGTCAGTTTGGGCCAGCTGTCCTGGCTGTGTCCCCTCCCAAGATCTTGCCCACCCCCAGCCTGCTGGTGAGAGGGGTAGAAATGTTGGAGAGAGACAGCCTTGGTGTGTGCCAGCGCTGCCCAGCAGTGGCCAAAACCCTGGTGTGTTACCAACACCTTGCTGGCTGCCAATGCACAGCACAGCACTGTGAGGGCTGCTGTGGGGAAAAATAACTCCATCTCAGCCAGACCCAATACACCTTCTTAGTGTTCAAACTTTCAGATCCACATATGCATTCTCAGGCCATCATCTTGTCTGCACATCACTACAGTGACTCTTGCCATTATATAGCATTAACCACATTTACAAGTACATGGCAGGAACAGAGCTATTAAAATAAGATGTTGTTATTACACTAAGCTGAAAAATAAGCGGGGGTTTTTTTTTTAATTAAACAAAGCAGAACACAAAACTCCTGCAAATGTCATCAAAATAATTGTCACTGTATTCATCATGTCTCTTAGCACACATTCTTCTTCTGATCCATTACATCTTTAAATATTGCCCATTATGATTATTCCTGCCTAGATGCAATATCTTGCACTTGAGAGTATCTTATTTTCTCTGGTTATACATCAGATATATTTTGCAGCTATTTGCAATTATGATACTTTTTTCTCTTGTATTACAGTCTCTCTTTGGTTGCTGGTGTCACCAGTAATTCCTCAAACCAAATATGTGATTTTTTTTTTCTCTCTCTCTGAGTAATTAGTTTTCCAAAGAAATAAGTGTGAATTTTCTTTTTAGAATCCACCCATTGCTGGATTTCTTTCTCCTAAATTTTTTAAAGTTTAATGGAATATTTCTACAACATTATATTACTTTGTTAGAGTATTCATTTGTTATCATATAATATTTTTATTTATGATTATAAAAATATTTCACTTAAAAGTAACTGAAAAAGAAACCTTTCCCTAAAGTTAAAAGCTCAAAAATTATGACAAAACTAAAATTCAGTCAATAGTTTAAAAATAACATTTTTGTAGGGGGTTTTGTTTTGGTTTTTTTTTTTTGGGGGGGGGAGGGAGGAGACAGCTAGCACATCATAGAAGTTATTCTTCACATTCTGTTTGTACTCAGAATGATACACCTGTAAAACCATCCAATTCTCAGTCCATCAGTAAAGCAAAGACATTAACAAACTGGAATGAGTCCAGTGGGAGATCACCAAGATGACTAGGGTGGCAGGAACACATGGTATGAGTGTAAAAAGATCGAAACAGTTGGCTTGTTTATCTTTGAGAAAAGAATTTTAAGGGCAGAAATCTAATTGCTATCTTCTGCTATGTTAAGGGAAGTTATGTAGAAGGTGAAGACATACCTCTCCCAGTGGCATGCACCAAAAGTGCAAGAAGTGCTCTCTCAAATTGCAGCAAGAAAAATATCTTGGACATTAAAAATAAAACAAATTTTAAAAAAATCACATTGAGAGAGGTTAAGCATGGATGCAAGTTGCCAAAAAAGGTCATAGGATCTCCGTCTTTGGCAATTTTCAGAAACAGATTAGGCAAGACCCTGAGTAACCCAGTCTGACTTTGAAATTAGCCCTGCTTTGAGTCCAGGCTGGACTAGATGATTCCTGAGGTCCCTTCCAACCTCAGTTATTTTATGTTTCTACAGTACTCAGTGTACTCTGATTCAAATATCATATTGTGTCATGGAAATTCCAGATCCAATGTAACAGAAAAATAGAGGACTAGTAGTTTTCTTTTATTTCACTGAGCTCAGCATCTGCTTATAAATGTCAGGATCCGTCTTCAAACTATTCAATTTCTTGTCCTTGATATACTTATTAAAAAATTCTTGTTTGCCTCCAATTTCGAGTCTAATTTTTTTTAGCAGTAAAATTGATCCATTTCCTCTTATGCCAATAATGTAACTTCATTCTTATCTGCTAGATGAACTGCAATCCTATATGTAAGCTGCAATCACTTCCTTCCTCAGCTGAAGTTATTTTCTGTGAGAGAATGACATAAAGATGCCCAAACTGGCTCTGAGTGATCTGGAACATTTATAAAACATTATATGGGAAGATAGACCCAATACGTCTGCACTGGCACCATTTAACAATCAGTATAATCAGTCTTGTTTGTCATCAATTAATTAGAAAAGGTGCAGATGAATCCCATACTCTGTGACTTATGTAACCACATCTCTTTCTTCCTGTCACTCCCAGCTAAAGCGCATACCGCTCTACAAGAAAAATTGTCATTATTGGTCTCTATGACTTCTACTTGATTAATTTTATTCTCTTCTTCCTGAATTACTTTAATAATTTTTTGTCATTTGCTAAGTTCTCCTTTCAGCTTGTGTGCCAAATTTGTTAATGAAAATATTAAATACAGTTGAAGAGCAGTCTGTGGTACTCCACTTACAAAACTCTTCATCTTTGTTCATCTTTCAGTACAACTAATGTCCCCTGTCTTGCGGTGAAACCACTTTAGTCAGCTTATAAATCTGCCTTATCCATCTTGCCCTTCTTAAATGATATCGTATTCTCCTCCATTTTGATTTAATAATTTCATCTGAAGCCTCATGTGAAATTAAGATTGGATAAATTGGAGCTACTCTATGTCGTTTTCTTCTGAAAAATAGTCATATTTTTTAGGCAGCAAGTTTCTTTGGTATGATCTACCTTTTTAAAATCAAGTTGTATTTTTTCCCCCAACTTTCAGGTATATAAATTGAAAGATCGGTGTAAGACACTGTTAAAACAGTTGTTGTACTCTTTTAAGGATGTATGTAGAAACGTTGTTTTAAACGTTTAGCACTGCTGTGCCAAACCAACAGTATTTTGGGAAAAATGATCTAAAATATGAAGATTAATGGAAATACGAATGTTAATCCATTATCTCAAATGTTTCACAGCATTGTTCCAACCAGCCATCATGCAAGGATGCAGGATAAAAAACATTTCTATAAACTATATATTGAGTTTTCCTGTTCGGGTTTTCTAAGATGTTTTGGTTTCTGGTTCAAGAATTTGGATTAGAACATTTCTACCAATTTACAAAATAGTATATGCTCTTTCTGTTTCTAAGAAACTAGAATGGATTTTGTCTTCAAGATTAATCTAAATTAATTAAAAGCATTAAATTAGATGATGCATTTAAAACTCTCTAAAATTTACTTCATGAAGAGAAAAACCTACTGGAAATGTAGTTTAGAACTCTAAAAGCCACTTTTTCAAGTTGTTTTGTTTTGCATTAACTCAAATGGGTGTGGCCTAATAAGTGTTAGGAGTACAAGAAGATTCGTTTTTGGAATCAACCATTTTGTACCAGAGGACCAAAAATAGTAATGGATAGCCAATCTCTCAAGTATTTCTTTTTTTTTTTTTTCATTTTAATGTATTCTGTCCATAATTATTTTTATTGGTTCTTAAATGTTGACATATAATCAAATTCTACAAAGTGAAAAGATCAATAAAATCCAGCAATTTTTTGTAGGTCTAGAAAATGGACAACACATACACTGCAAGTAGTATCTTCCTGATCTTCATAAGCTTCATGTGTAACCTCTGTTCTGACGTCTTCTGGGATCTGGTTATACTGTTCCAGAGCTTAAATTCCCTGGAGAGTTAAATAAGTCAGCCACTGTCTTATTGTCAGACCTTAGTGGTATCAAAGGCTACTCTGCCTTGGAGTATTACAGCCATAATTGAAAGACAGACGATTAAGTTTTTAGAACATCTCAGCTACTGTTCTTGGTACATACCGGAAACCAAGGTTCATAAATCAAATGGACCTGAAAAGGCACTTTTTAAAAGTTTCTTTACCATCCATGCATTTCATAACTTATTCACACTGTTTTGCTATTGTTCTACATGTATAGCACACATTTCAAAATAAAAATTCAACAAGATGTTGCTTTTATGCCCTTTGTGCTCCTACCAAATTTTTTTTTAAATAGTTCAGCATATTTTGAACAAACACATAATAAAGAAAAGCAGCTGGGCACACATACTGAAAGGTCTTGAAAAGATGCAAGGAAAAGTAATTTCTTTTTCAAATGATTGACAGTGAAATGTATTGCTTGCTTGTTTTGCTAGCAATCCAAAGAACTCAGAAGGGAAAAAGAATGAGAAAAATGTCTTACCCTTGTCCTACTTGGTTTTTGCTGCTTGATCAGAATATTATTTCCATTTTGAAAGCTTGTAAAAAATGTATCCAAGAAATCAGTACCTTGCATTTTAGGGGTAGAGCAATAGTTTCAATACCAAGGAAAAGTCCAAGACTCCTGGTTTGCAGAACTGAATTCTACTTAGTTCACTGCTGAAACTTTATGCACAAATACTGAATTTTAACTGGGTCTTTAACTGGCTACAGGAGTCCATCTAAGGCTTAAGTATCTTAATTCTAGATTTATCTATTAAATAAGCACCAAAGATAAGAATTTAATCATATAGACTGATCTGATACCTCAAATGGTATCAAAGGTTCCATTAAATAGAAGAAAAGAATAGGGCATCTAGGTCCTAATTTATGTGTCATGTAATTACAGTTAAGGCAGATTTCTCAATACATAACTTATAGCATCCAGAAATGCATTTCCACAATTTTCAGCACGGTTATTGCTAGTATATTGCAACATTATACTCTGCTGTAAACAAATAAGAGATGAAGGGCCAAAGAAGAACCTATCGCTTCCAGTACCTCATAAGGTACTGGAAAAACAACCTTGAAGAGCAGTCATTAAAAAACATATTGAGAAAATGATCAAAATTAAGATATCAGTAAGTGTTGGCTCTCACTGTTGAAAATCTACTTTGAGAAGGACACTGATATATTCAGCTTTCTGGCACTAGGCGTACTATTGTGCAAATAACACATTTTTCCCTTTATCTGAACAATGGCAAAACTTCATCTCAGATCAAGCCAACAAAATTGTACATACTTTCAGACAAAATGGAAAGATAAAATCACTAGTTTCAAGTCAATCAGAATGTGTTTTAGGGTTGGTACATGTATTTGTGCAAAAGTAACAGGAAATGAAAAATTAGCTCAATAGAAAAAGACAGTGCTGCTGTTTCATTTTATCCAAAAGATTTGAAGTGAATACTTCTATCCTGGGAGCTATTTCATTTCCTGGGAGATGTGAATTCACATTCTGCACTGCAAAGAATAGTGGCCTAAAGGCAATGATTAAGGGTACGCTTAAGTGCAACACTACCTATCAATCCTTTTGATGCTGTAGTAACTTATATAAATTATTAATCAAACCCTGAAGTAGTGGATGGAATTTGGCATCTCACATCACTATCAGAGAGAGAGGTTTTCTCATTTTTGTTTCTGCAGGAGGGAATGCATGCAGAATAAAATAGAAAAAAAAAAAAACAACTGAGGAAGATAGACCACCAGTTCATGTGTGTTTTGATATTATCCTAGGTGGAAAAAAAAAAAAAGTAAGTAGATTCATATGACTTCAAAAGGAAAGAGGTTTGAATTAGGACTTCTAAACTTCGAGTGTGAGTGCCATAAACAGAGACAATGGGTTAAAAATAAAGAATCTCAATGTGACTTCAGAAAAAGTTAGGTCCTAAAGAATTTATTTTCAGATGAAATTATTTGACTAATTTGGTTTGCATTGACAAGCAACCTCAGAGCAACTGCCATCACATTTTTAAGTAGTATCTGTCTCACCCAAGAAGATTCTAATAATAAAAGTAGAAGTTCTTACTGTAATTATACTGCTATGTTTTGAGTTTCTTTTAATATAATGCTTGTTGGTTTCAACATGCAGAGTAAAATGAGACTCCTTTTTTTTTTTTTTTTTTTTTGATCTGTTGTCCTGGTTTCAGCTGAGATAGAGTTAATTTTCTTCATAGTAGCTTGTATGGAGCTATGTTTTGGATTTTTGCTGAAAACAGTGTTGATAACATAGAGATGTTTTGTTATATAGAGATGTTCTTGTTGTTGCTGAGCAGTGCTTACATAGAGCCAAGGCCTTTGCTGCTTCTCACACCTCCCCGCCAGTGGGATGGCTGGGGGTGCACAAGGAGCTGGGAGGGGACACAGACAGGACAGATGACCCCAGCTGACCAAAGGGATATTCCACACCATATGACATCATGCTCAGCTTATAAGAGGCTTGGGGAATAAGAAGTACGAGGGGCGCAGTGGTGTTCACAGTGATGGTGTTTGTCTTCCCAAGTCACCGTTACACGCGTGATGGAGCCCTGCTTTCCTGGGGATGGCTGAACCCCTGCCTGCCCATGGGAAGTGGGGAATGAATTCCTTGTTCTGCTTTGCTTGTGTGCGCAGCTTTTGCTTTACCTGTTAAACTGTCTTTATCTCAACCCATGAGTTTTCTCACTTTCACTCTTCCAATTCTCACCCCATCCCACCATGGGGGAGTGAGTGAGTGGGTCATGGTGCTTAGCTGCCGGCTGGGGTAAAATCATTACATCTGTGTTGGGTGAAAAGTTAGATGGAGTTTCTTGCCCTCTAAATCATTCTTATTACAGTAATCAGTATGCCCACTGACCCTGGATACCACAGTATTCTAGCTACCTCAGTGGTGTTAAAGGTGTAGCTGCTGCCTGAGCATTCACACACCATTCATGGTGTCACATGTGCAAACGTGCACACATGCATACACACACTCTCTTATTCTTGGAAACACTTCCTCCTTCTTCAGGCTCAACCCTAGGTTTCCAGCAGCAGAGTCTTAGGTGTCGGATTTTTATCAAATAATTAATTTAATTGAAAGGTACAGCAGCAAGATCAGCCCGGGCTGGGTGCCTCCAAGGAGAGGGACCCAGAACAAAGAAATACCTGGGCAATTATACCCTCGGACCCATACACCCACCCTTCACACGCCCTTCACACCTTCCAAGAATCCTTTAGTCCAATGGTGATTTTTGTTCTGAGGTCTTCTAACATCTGATTGGATTCTTTTTCTGTGTCTAGGCAAGCAGGCTCTTATCTTGTTGATTTGCAGTTTCTGCAGTTTCCATCAAAGGTTGGAGCCTCCTTATCTTCTGTTTTACACTCCTTGTGCAACTGCCTTTGCTGGTAGAACATGGAGAACTGAAGAGTCCCAGACTTGGGAAAAACATTACTAAAACTTTAGTGTGATATCAAAATACTTTCCTATACTAAAAGACTAAACACAGCACCGTACTAGCTGTTAGGAAAACTACTAGGATCCTAAAGGCTTCAGCAAATCTAGCTACTCATGCTAAGTAAAGCTAAGCAAACAGCACAAATCACACCCTATTATAATCCTAAGTAATTTATTCTAATTAAACCTTACTTATTTACATTAAACAACTAATATCCCTCAACAAGTGGTTTCCAGGTTTTTAGTAGTCACTGACCTATCCTCCCTATTTCATTGTCTATTCCTTCATTCCCTCTCCCACCACTGTCCCATCCTCCCTTTGAGGTTCCCACCGGCTGCTCACTCTTCCCCCACTGAGTGCATCAATGCTGTGCTACGGCCCAAGCTGGCAAGCAAAAGCACAGATCCTCTCTCTGCACTCCATGCGGGAGCTCTAATCTGTCACCAGCTGAGAGCTACTGAGCAAAATCTATCTCAGCAGCAGACATGAACTGTAAGAGTAGAGACTTGCAAATGTGGGATACAGGAACACACTACTGCTGTTTTTTACATAGGTAACAGTAAAGTATGCACTGAGGAGTGCACTTTCTGTTCTTCTATTTGAACTGTGGTGTTCCTGCTGAGAGAATTTCTCAAGAACATATTTCTTAGGAAGCATCACTCAAGCCCTTCCTATCACACAGTCAAGAGCTCA
Source organism: Grus americana (assembly GCF_028858705.1). NCBI lineage: Eukaryota > Metazoa > Chordata > Aves > Gruiformes > Gruidae > Grus > Grus americana. The sequence goes on from NC_072852.1 coordinate 113,312,051, forward strand.
GGTTTAGTGCTAGAGTCTTCAGCCTTGAAAGAATCGTTTTACATCTTCCAGGATAGAAATCCTCATTTCTGTTTAAATTTTAACAGCTTGGGGTTTTTTTCCAGTATGGAAGAAAATAATTCAAACTGCTTACTATCATATTGTATGTTCCTCTAGACTTGGTGGGAGGAGGAGGAGAATATGAAAATGTATCTCAAAGTAGTATATGTTCTGAAGGGTGCAAATCTTGTAAACTGAGATAAAATATATGGCTTTCTTATCTGCTGATACAAAAACATACTCTTGGAGATCAGCAGTCTTTAAACTTTGCATTTGTAACCTTTCATAAACATTCAGAGAAGACTTTAGATGCAAATCAATACTGATTTCAAGCATATCTCACTTTCTGTAGCTAGGCTGCTTTTCCTTTTAAGAATTCTTTGGAGTTTGAAGTATTTTGATGAGAATTATCAAACTGAAAAAACTCCTGTTTTGTTAAAAGTCTTTCCTCCAGTAAAAGAGTACTTATTTGTAAAGGTGACCTTTAAGTGACAACACTTCAAAGTGTTCAACAGTAGTGGAAACTTTTTTCTACAATGAATTATGAAACAAGAATTATGAATTGTGATAAGTTCATGAACTTTATGAGCTAAATAAATCTATCACACATGAAAACTTAAGAGATATAGGAGGCTATCCAGGCATAGGAGAAGGAAGGCACTATGCAATGCAGCTTAGAACTCCATCTACTTACCTAGGGCCCAAGTCTATACCATTGAAACTACAAGGCAAGATCACACCCCAGTGGACATGTACAGAAACTTTATAAAAAACAGTCTCTCCATGACCTCAGTTTGAATCAGAGTGGAGTCCTTCTGCCTATAGAGAAACTCATGGGTAAGTATAGGGGATGTTCTTCTCACGATTAAAAATCTCTACATATTTCTATGTTTTAAAAAAGACAAAACACATCGATATATTCCTACTGTTAACTAATATCCTCTGGTTTATTTTAGACTACTAGATGGGCCAAAAGTGGCTAATCATGATACAAATGGTGCTGTCAGAATTTCCCAAAATACTGTCATTGTGGTGTGTTGACCCTGGCTGGAGGCCAGGTGCCCACCAAAGCCGCTCTATCACTCCCCTCCTCAGCTGGACAGGGGAGAGAAAATATAATGAAAGGCTCCTGGGTTGAGATAAGAACAGGGAGAGATCACTCACCAATTACCATCACAGGCAAAACAGACTCAGCTTGGGAAAATTAATTTAATTTATTACCAAACAAATCAGAGTTGAGTAATGGAAATAAAACTAGATCTCAAAAACACCTTTCTTCACCCCTCCCTTCTTCCTGGGCTCAACTTCACTCCCGATTTTCTCCATCTCTTCCCCCCAGCAGCACAGGGGGACGGGGAATAGGGGTTGTGGTCAGTTCATCACACTGTGTCTCTGCTGCTCCTTCCTCCTCAGGGGGAGGACTCCTCACACTCTTCCCTTGCTCCAGCGTGGGGTCCCTCCCATGGGAGACAGTCCTCCATAAACTTCTCCAACATAAGTCTTTCCCACAAGCTGCAGTTCTTCACGAACTGCTCCAGCATGGGCTCCTCTCTCCACGGGGTTCACAGGTCCTGCCAGAAGCCTGCTCCAGCGCAGGCTTCCCACAGGATCACAGCCTCCTTCAGGTGCCTCCACCTGCTCCAACATGGGGTACTCCATGGACTGCAGGTGGATATCTGCTCCACCATCAACAACCATAGGCTGCAGGGGGACAGCCTGCCTCACCATGGTCTTCACCACGGCCTGCAGGGGAATCTCTGCTCTGGTGCCTGGAGCACCTCCTGCCCCTCCTTCTGCACTGACTTTGGTGTCTGCAGAGTTGTTCCTCTCACATCTTCTCACTCCTCTCTCCCGCTGCAGTTGCTGTTGGTGGGTTTTTTTCCCCTTCTTAAGTATGTTATGCCAGAGGAGTTACCACTGTCACTGATGTTATCACAGAGGCACTGATGGGCTTGGCCTTGGCCAGTGGTGGGTCCGTCTTGGAGCTGGCTGGCATTGGCTCTGTCAGACACAGGGGAAGCTTCTAGCAGCTTCTCACAGAAGCCACCCCTGTAGCCCCCCCCCGCTACCAAAACCTTGCCATGCAAACCCAATACAGTCATAAATTTATCCTTTCCATAGATTCCTTGGAAGTAACTTCTCATTAGCGTTAGGTTGTCATGTCCCTTGTTTCACACGTCAAGCAATGTGGCATCACACTAACAGGAGACTAAGTTTCCTGGTGTATCACTACTGCTCATGAAAATCATTTACAGCAAACCTGCAAAAAACTTGAATTCCTGTGGAAACTTCAATTCTCTAGTGCCTATTGAGCCAGGAGATTTTTGCAGCAACTAGACAACTTTCTGAAACGAGTTAGCATGTATTAGCCAACTAGAACTGCATTTAAGATGCATAGCTAGAGGGCTAAAAAATCCCCTCCTAAAAGTCTATACAGGCAGCCAATTCTTAACAAAGCCTCCAGAAGCCCACAACCTTCCTTTCTAGTTATTGCAATCATTCCATGCTTGCCACCTTCCTAATTACTACGTTTCTGACTGATAATGGATTTCTTCATGTCATGGTGAGACATCTTTACTACTATGCAAATATTCCTTTAAGGCATAAATAAGCAAAGTTACTCCAGTTTGTGGCACCACAGACAAAACAAGTCCTTTCGATCCAGGTAAATAAATAAAGGTGCATTGGTAAACCACATAGAGTATGTTTTAAGTACAGAACTTCCAAAGTCATGTATTCTGTGGTATCTAAAATGAAATATTTTCTCCTTAATGAAATAAAGTGTTTCAAGCTCATTAAAACTAAGAGAAATATTTCAAAAATCCCAAAATACTGCAATGGCTTCTTAATGAACTGCCTCAAAAATTTAATTTTGTTATAACTGAATTATGACTTTTTGCTCTCGATTAAAGCAAAACAAGTTTCAAAATATATGAATTTTTCACTGAATGGATATTCATTTGATCAGCTCAGAATTTTTGTCCTTCCAAATACTATGGCCAGATCAAAAGTAGTTAACATAATATTTTTTATTGCTCCTAGAATATAAAGTCTTATCTTTAATAGAAGCTTTCTAAATAATATATCAGTAATCAGGTTATGTCTGTAATTACTGCCAAGATAATTTACTTTGTTTTATTTAAACAAAAATAGTCACTGTTTCCTTTTGGTGTCTGATACTGTTATATGTTGTATTCCAAATAAAAACAAGTACAGTACTTCCCACCTGTAACTTGCATGGAAGGCTCTGTAAAAGAAATGGTGAAAAGCAAAATCAGAAATTTGTTTCATGTGCAACATAGTATTGATGAGTAGAAATTACTGCAGATGAATAATAATGAAATGGATTTCTGACAACAGTATACACTAATATGATTCTCTGCAGTAATTCCTATGTCTGTAGGGTTCTTCTCAGTATTATGAGCTACTGTTACAAGTTTCTTACAGATAGCTCCACACACTTTAACATTATGAATCATACTTCAAAGTCACACAATGGAACTTTAAAGCAAAAATTTTCCTCAAATAATGGAGATTCATTGTGGCCAAAATATTTCAGAGCAATACACCAGTTTATAGGAAATTGTCATCAATAAAAGTTTCATAGCTTAAGGTCAAAGGTTTCGGTTCAAATCAGAGACATTGTGCTATTGCAGACTAGCTAATGTGAATTAAGGGAATTACAAATATTTTCTGAACTATGTCAAAATTCAGTTTCCTGCTCCAGTGATTATATGATTGTAAAAAATAGAGTGATGTTGTGTGTAACCCTGTAACACAGCAGTACAGAGACCTAGAGACATGGGGACACAGGAAACGTGTAGAAGAGTACAGGCATGGCATCATAAAAGATGAAGCACAGTCTGTACTCCTCCCTCTTCTCCCTACTATAAACAAGTCACCCATGGTCAGTTAAAAAAATGCATACGTGAAGCTAGGAAAACCTGTTTGTAGTAGAAACAAGGAGGACAAAAATGTAGAATCTAAGATGCAAAAATCTGAATATAATATGGAGTTGCAGACCTCTGGAGAAAGAGCAAGGCATAAAAGCGTGTTAGAAAACATACAAAAATTAGCCCAGATGAATCAAAGGTGTGTGAAAGGAAGAAAGAAGGAAGGAAGAAGAAGCAAAGAAGAAGAAACCACCATCATATTCCTCATGGTGAAGGGCTTGAGAGAGGACTCCAGATGCTGACAACTCACTGTAGACCCCACCTGCCACTGTCATCACCAGATTGAAGTTACAGAGATAGGGGCTCAGAGGAGCACTGGAAGGGTGAGAATAACACCAGGAAAAGGTTATTATTATTGAGATTTTTTGAGTATTAATGTATATTTTCTTTCTTCTAATTAAATCTGGATGGCTTGTAATTGCCTGACTAAACTATTAAGATTTCAGCTATACTAACAATAAATGCTTGGCTTTATGCACTGTGTCTCTTTTTCATCCATAACAATATTTTGAGGGTAAAAAGAGAAAGAAGCTGGTGCAGCAGTCACTCAGGATTTTGGAAAAGAGTGAAGAAAAGATTCAAGTAGCATTTTCCTGTATGAGAGAGCTTCAGGTTGTTCAGGGCCCATCAGCTGCTAAAGTTCCATTAATTACACCAGTCAAGTACCTTGTTTCTGGTCTCTCTATTTAATCAAAGAAAGCCCTTCTGAATTCTACTGCTAAATCAGTAAGTGTATTTACACTAATAGAAAACTTCAAGTGGAGAAGAATGAAGAAATGAGATACACTATATTTTTTTCTGCTTACTAGTCAGAATTTGAAAAATGGATTTAATCATTGTTTGAAGCTGGGGGACTGGGCATTCAATCATTTGCTTGATTTTGAAATGCTGAAAGCTACTGTTAATTTCTATAGTTTTGTTGAAATAAAATCCTTCATTATTCCTCTTTTGTGTTTAATATTGGTATATTCAAATATATGGCAATGAAAAGCAAGAAAAACAATTAAAGTTGAAAACAAGCCCAATAAAAACCTATAGATATCTAATTTGGCAACTGAAAAGCTTCCTAACAGCTATTCACTTTTAATCACTCCCAGATAATAGCAAAACATTGCTGTTAGATTTATGTATTATTCGTCCAGAATAATAACCCTCTATGATTATGTACTACTTACACATTAGTACTTTTCACTTATCAGTCATAGCAGAAATCAGGTAGGGAAGTAAGACAGAGCAATACAGAGAAGTGAACTAAGAGAAAATAGTCACTTTTTATTAACTAGATATAATTATTCATCACAGCAAACAAGTGTCGAGGAAATAATTCACACCCTTTGTCAGAGGGAAGAGTGAAACAAAGGTGATTAATATAAAAAGACGATGTCACAAAATGCTTTAGCGTAAGAATCTGTTTAACCAAGAGGAAGCGTGAAATGATGATTGCTGAATATATTGTGCATGTGTTGAATCAGCACTGTAACTTATTGCACAAGCCACTAGATCTGGTTTCAGCTTGTTTCCCAGAAGTTTTTCACAAGTCCTGGGCCTGACTCTACTCTCATTTTTATAAGTATGCTCATTTAGAGTTGTCATGTTGTAAAACACCCCAAAACAAATGCTGCACATACCACACTGAATGTACCCCATTTGTGCATTTGGAAATGCGTGTTTTCCACTGACCTTTAAAGGACATTTGTAGTATTAAAAACATTTAATAACACTCCTAATATTATCATTACTGTAGTCCTTCATGAGAGATTGCATGCTGCTGCCTTATTTTACCCTGTAAAGATAATTCATTGTTAATCAGAAAGTTTGTGTGATTTTTTGTATACTACGTATACCATCTCGTCTGGTACCTGGTACCATATACCAGGTAGCTCCCACAAGTAGAGTGCTGCCAGTGGATGGGTACAGGTGTTTTAGGAATGACGGGAAGTTGTCCTTTATGTGAGAGAGCAGTACAACTGCACCCTGGGGGTGATGAAAGAGCTGAGAGATGATGGGTCAGGGTTAGAGGACAAACCACTGTAAAAAAGACTGGTGGGTGTCTGCTACTGGCTGCTTAATCAGGAAGAAGATGCAGATATGGCCTTCTTCAGATAACTGGAGCAAGTCTTACATTTGCAGGCCCTTGTAATTATGGGGGACTTGAACCACCCTGATATCTGCTGGAGGGCCACACAGCAGGGCACAAGCAAACCAGAAGGTTTCAGGAGTGTATTGGTGACAGCCTCTAGACATGGGTCATTAAGGAGCTCTTTAGAGGAGATGTTCTGCTGGAGCTTATAATTAGAAACCAGAAAGAACTGGCTGGGGATTGAGGGTTAGGCTTGGCAATCTTGACTTCAGTGACCATGGGATTGTAGAGTTCAGGATCCTGAAAGGAGGGAAAAAGCCGAAAAGCATGATTGCAATCCTGGACTTCAGGAGACTAGATTTTGGCTTGTTCGGGGACACATTTGGAAAGATACCATAGAATATGGTCCTGCAGAGAGGAGGGGTCCAGGATCACCTCCTCCAATCCCAACAATGGTCCATCCACATGTAGAGCAAGCCTAAGGTAGTAGGATGCCTGCTTGCATGAACAAGCGCTATCTGAGCACCTGGAGTTGAATCTGGTAAGGGATATTGTAAAAGAAATCTACCAGACATGAGTTACCCTAGGTTTGCTTTATTGCAGCGCTGGATGCACGGGGGAAACAGCTCCACCAAATGTGCATACAGGTGATTACCAACACAGAGGCTATATAGAATCAAAATATACATATTCATTATTTTTCCAAGAAAAGGCAGTCCTATGATAATCATTTCTTAGAATCCATTTCCATATTCTCCTCCCTGTCACACATGCTCAGTGATTTGAGTCGGTGGTCCTCAAGGGGTCTCTGGTGGTCATCAGTGGTCTCGCACCCGTGTCCACTGGATGACCCTCTTCTTCCAGGCATGCGAGTATCCTCGCTGTGGATACACCTGTCCATAATGACTTACTTCATAAGATTAATATTCCCAGGCCTATTGTCCAGTTGGGTAGGGACTGTACATGGAACATAGCAGCATTGTACCTTGCCATAGTCAGTTAGCTTCATTACCTATTACCTTGGTTACAAACTCCTTTCCCATGATTATAGGCTTTAAAACAGTTCTAGGCCTTAAGCAGCTTTCTAGTTAACATAAGTTTTCTTATAACTAAGCTTCTATATTTTCTACAGATATATGCAGGTTAACAAGAAGTGTTTCTACAAGTTTATCAGTAGCAAAACAAAGACTTGGGAAGTGTGGGCCTACTGCTGAATGGTTCAGGGGAACTGGTGGCAAAAGACCCAGAAAGGGTGCTCAGTGCTTTATTTGTCTCAGTCTTTACAAGTAAGATTGGCCTTCAGAAGTCTTAGGCATGTTAGACCCAAGGGAAAGTCTGGAGCAAGGAACACTTACCCTCAGTGGAGGATCTGGTTAAGGAACATTTAAACAATCTGAATGTACATAGTCCCTGGGATCTGACAGGATACTCCCATGAGTGCCGAGGGAGCTGGCAGTTATCAGTGTGAGGCCACTGTCGGTCGTATCTGAAAGCTCTTGGCAATTGGAAGAAAGAAAATGTCATCTCTATCTTCAAAAATGGCAAGAAGGAGGTTCCAGGGGACTACAGACCAGTCAGCCTCACCTTGATCCCTGGAGGAAATAATCCTGGAAACCATCTCCAAACGCAGAAAGGACAAGGTGTAGTCAGTATAGATTTATGAAGAGGAGGTCATGCTAACCAACTTGATAACTTTACAATGAAACAACTAGCTTAGCTAACAAGGAGGTGGATGTTGTTAATCTTGACTTTAATAAGGCTTTTGATATTGTCTCCCATAATATCCTCATAGACAAACTGATTAAGTATGGACTAGATAAATGGACAGTGAGGTGAACTGAAAACTGACTGGTCTTGGGCTTAAAGTGTTGTGACCAGTGGTATGAAGTACAGCTGGAAGCTTATCCACAGTGGTGTATCCCACAGGTCAATACTGGTTCCAATACTGTTCAACGTCTTCACTAATGACCTAGATAATGAAACAGAGTGCCCCTTCAGCAAGCCTGCAGACAACACAGAACTGGGAGGGGTGGTTTACAGGCCATATGGTCGTTCTGCCCCTTAGAGAGACCTTGATAGGCTGGAGAAATGAGCCAACAGAAATCTCATAAAGTTCAACAAAGGGGAAAGCAAAGTCCTGCACCTGGTGGGAAGTAACGCTATGCATCAGTACACGCTAGGAACTGACTGCCTGGAAAGCAGTTTTTCAGAGAAGTATCAGGGGGGTTTTGTCCACCCCAAGTTGCCCAATGTCCAGCAATGCACCCTTGTGGCAACCCTGGACTGCATTAGACAGCATAGCCAGCAGGTCAACAGAGACGATCCTTCCCCTCTGCTCTACACCAGTGAGGCACATTTAGTGTGTGGGGTCAAGTGCTGGGCTCCCAGTACAAGAAAAACAGGGATATATCATAGTGAGTCCAGCGAAGGGCCACAAAGGTGATTAAGCATTTGAAATATTTCATGTGTGAAGAGGCTGAGAGAGCTAGAACTGTTCAGCCTGGAGCAGAGAAGGCTCAGGGGAATCTTACTAGGATGTATAAATATCTGATGTCAGGAAGTAAAAAAGAATGAGCCAGACTCTTCTCAGTGGTATCCAGTGATACAGGAGAAAATGGGCACAAATTGAAATACAGGAGATCCCATTTAAACTTACTCCCTCAAACAGGTTCCTCACAGTTGTGGATTCTCCATCCTTGGAGATATTCAAAACCCAACTGGTCAGAGCCCTAAGCAAGCCATTGTGGCTGATCCTGCTCTGAGCAAGAAGGTTGAATTAGATGATCTCCAGAGGTACCTTCCTAACTAGTGATTTTAAGCTTCTGATCTGTTCCTGCTTGCGAAAGTAACTCGCTTCATTTCATTGAACATTTTACTCCAGCTATGCCCAGCTGGATACTCTGTTCATTTACTGAGGAACAACAGTTCCTCAAACTCCCAACCTCTGTGTTATAAAGAAGAAGACGACATTAGATCTTTTCGTCCTCACTTTATCTTTTTTTCAGTTACTTTCTCTGGACTCTTTCTTTCTGTAACTTGCTCCTTTTTCCAGATGCATTTTTTCTTTCCTTTTTTAATCCTTCCCACGCTTTTTTTTCAGGTTCATACCCCCCCCCCTTTTTTTTTATTGCCTATCTGGCTTAAGTGTTTATATGACTCTGTTAGCCTAAGATCTGAACACTTCTTAATCAGCTCTTGTATTTTAGGGTTTATTAAAGAGGGAAGTGTTGTCAGTGAGCCTGAGACTGTTTTGTTAAAATAGTGGCAAATATTGTTCAACATTTTGTTGTATGTGCTAAAATTGTACAAGGTTTGATGTAATTTATTTTGCAGAGAAAAATGGTTTCAAAACATTAGGTTTTTTATTACTTTTAAGTTTGATGCTTAATGGATCAATGGACTGTTATTAATCCTTTTTATAAAATGATCAAATAAAACCAAAACAGGTAGAATATACTAAAATGCAACATTTCAGTTAGCTCAAATCAGTTTTCATTTGGGAATTTTCTTTTATAAAAAATATTTTATCATTGCAATGAATGATGGAAAAATATCTGTTGAAATCACAAACATGGTAGCACAGAAATACCTTATCTAATGAACTCTGCTATTGTTGCCGTTATATATATGTAAGAAACTAAAACACAGAAAGACTGATTGCAGAGGAGTACAGAGAATGGGTTCCTAATTATCAGACTACAATCCCATAATTTGGATTATGCCTTAATATGAGAGGAAGTTGATGGTTCCTCAATGATAATTTCACCACATTTTCTTATTATATCTCCTTAAAGACCATCTAAAGAGGTCTTTTCTGTAGTACAAAAACAATGAATCTGTCTCTCTGCTTGCCTCCTGAAAAAATTCTCAACAGTACATGCTCTACTGACTGACATTTTGAGACATTTTATTCAATATCTAATTCTCATTAGGTACAAAAAGATGGTATTTAAATCTTTGCACCCACTGAGTATATCAAAGTGCTGTTTCAGTATAATTCCTTCTCAGTACCAGTTGACAACTTAGTTAACAATTCTAGTCCCAACTTAATGAACTAGCAGTGCCATGGTATTTAAGAAGGATCTTTACCTTTTGCTGTCCTTCAGAACTCATCTTAGGCTTGACATTTCTATTTTAATGAGATATTCTACATTTCTGATTCCTGCTTTGAAGATGAAGAGAGGTCTGATAAACAATGGCAGGTTTAATTTATTCTTCCCCCTAATCTAGAAAATCCTCCCAGAAAGAAAAAGACACTTCACCCCCCACCCCCAATCATTGACCATGGAAAACATTTGTTTCTTATTTTTAAAAATAATTAAGATATTGTTATAAGAAAAAGTCTTCATGAGTATCATAGATGCAATGGAAAAACTCCAGGCAGTTAATGTAGTCAATTTCCTGGATCACTCTGCTGCTTCTCATTGTATAGGAATCACTTCTTCCTTCATATGATCACAGTAGGCACCACTTCTTCCTTTCTGTGAAAGTTGAAGTAAATACCAGGGTGTGTGGGAAGAAAAGAGCCTGTTGAAATTTTTTTCTTAAGCTCATGTCTTAGCTGTCCTTCCCATTGAAGGCCACCTCTGGTCTTAACCTCTGCAGCAACACCCATAAATTCTTAAGCCCAAGTTTAAGAAATATTTGAAAACTCTTTATTAACCTATTCTAGAAAAGGGAAATACCCAAAACCTCCCTGTGTTTCCTATGACAACGCAATAACTATTGACCACATGCAATACTGAATATCAGTGCTTTATAAAAGAGCAATGTCCCTTATGTCCTGGAATTTCAAAGCTGCTGAAGCAATCTATGGCCATATATTTCATTGTCATTTGATAAAATATGCTCCCAGCCACAATTCCCAGTTCACTTCAAAGAAAGGTTGGACACATAATTTTATAAAATGCTTGAAAATTGCCAGTTTTGACCTTTAGTGCCATCTTTCAATAATTGAAGGTATATTCAGGCCCAGAGAATTTGGATTCATAAGTTCACCACTGTTTATTAAAAACTATGAGAGAGAAGTGTTGGAAGGCAGAAAGACCTTAATGAGACAGCTTGAAAAAAGAGTATCTCACAAGAAGCTGGCAATTGTTTCTGCCAGCACTGTGTGACCCTTATGAATTGTACTCTCATCTACTTTAATCATTTATAATTACTTACTGCACAACAGTGTATCTTAAATCATCTCCCACATAATGTGCTAATTGAGATACAGACGACCAAAGCAAAGGTATTCAGTGGCAATAAATATTTCATCAGTATAAGATCATTCTTTATTTCCTCCAAATGGTCCTGCAAACCTAGATAGCATCTTATCAAAAATGTACACAATGTAAATATATGAGCAGAAAACATTAGCTGAGAAATGCAGAGCAGATTTTAGTTTTCTAAATAATAATGCTTATGTGGAATTAAGAAATTTATAAAAAAAAAGAAAGAACCCACACACACTTTTCATGGCATAGGACATGAAAACACAGATGCTCAGGAATCACTTATGTCATCATTTTGCATGACATTTCTGGGAGTGTTAAAACATTCATTGCATAATATGGTGGGTTTGCCCCAGCTGGCAGCCACGCATCCACACAGCCCCTGGCTCACACACCCCCCTCCCTGGGATGAGGAGGAACATGAGGAAGAACGAGAGTGAGAAAACTCATGGGTTGAGATAAAGACAAGAAGATTTCTTTATGGCTACTGTCACAGGCAAAACAGACTTGACTTGGGGACATTAATTTCCTGACGTTTAATATAAATATCTAATTACTCTTTTCGGTATTGGGAAACAAAAACAACAGCCAAAAAAAGAAGTTTACACACTCAGGGAAAACACACCCCTCCTCCTTCCGCAGGCTCGATTCCACTCCTTCAATCCAGGCTCCTCTCCCCAGTACACACAAGAATATTGATAATATACTAAATGCTCATTTAACAGACTATTATAGGCCATGAAAGGTTATATTGTGCCTTAGCAACTCCTATGTTTGCCAGTAATGAATTTACACTTTCTTTAGTTACCCTACATATCACAGAGGGGTGAGGGGGTAAATAACATTAAACATAGCATTTCATAGACAATTTAAAAGTAAGGAAAGAAAGGTCTTTATAATCTCATCATGTCAGAGAAAGACGTGTCTGGAAGGTGTTTGATGGCTTCTTCCATTTTATCTTTCTTTGAATAGATTTTTCATATAAATTCAATAAATCACCTTCTCATCACAGTATCATAAAAGAAGATATGGGGGAAACAAAAATGTGTGGATGTACATAAGTAAATCAACATATAAACGAAAGAGACGTTAAATGTCAAGTGAAGGGAAAGAGGAAAGCAGTAAGAGCAAGGAGGAGCAGGAAAATGCATGAAGAAAAAAAAGAATACTAAGAAAAAGATGTTATCTGAGACTCAGTTGAATAAGCATCAAAGAAAGTGTAAATACTACTGCAGGTTAGCTATTGTTTCCCACTAAAGTTTGTGAAAATACATTTAAAACAAACAACTACTTAAATGACTTGCTGAATATGATTTCTCATTTATGGTGTCTTTCAGCATACCAGTTCAGCACTGAAATGGATTAAGTTGAAACATGTGCCTAAAATAAAGAGGCAGTTGCTGGACAAGGCTTAGAATAGGAAAAAATAAAATATATAGTTTAGTGAGGAACATGGAGACAGACATATGGATAGACATACTGTCTGATTTTAAATTGTATGTCATGGGTGCACCTGATTTCACTCTCAGGTTCACTGAACCAAGCAACTTGAACCAGCTACATGTTAGGGCATAGTCTTCTATAATTCAATGAATCCATCCTGCTTTTTTTGTCTCAGGATGCAATTATTCATGTGCTTTGCCCCCAACCATGAAGGCCATCTTAACATTTTTGCCTCAACAATACCATGAAGGCCTTCTTAACATTTTTGCCTCAACAATACCCTGGTACAAATTTTCAGTCTGCCTTCTGCGAGATGGCTAACTGACAGGTTTCACTGAGTCTATACTAAACTGAGCAGCGTGATGGCTACTTATGCTGCCGACAAGTCTTGTCGACTAGTAATAGGGAGCAGAAGTCACCATCTACAAAGTTCGTGCTGATGTTACACATGCTAGAGAGTGGTGGACAGACAATCTCAGTGGCTCCTACCTTGCTCTTAGCACTTGTATGGAGTGTGGGGAGAAAATTTGCAGGTGTTACCCTTACTATGAGGCCACCTTCTCTTTTGCCTAGCTCTTGGTAGTTGGTCTCATGGCTCTAATCCTGCTCTCTCCACCTTCCACAGGGTGATGCTTCATCACACTACCTCTCTCAGAGGTACTGAGGGTGTCTATTTTTCCCCCCTCTCCATGTAGCTTCCTCAACTGCCTGCAAGCAAAAATAGCTTTCATATTCTAAGCCATTGTTTACTCCTAGGGGCTGTTATCCTGTAAAAAGGATCAGATGGTATCAGACCATTTATGATCTAATAGTTAGTTCAAGAGCTAAGTTCGGACCTATCCAACTGTGTAAGTTCTTTCATGGGCACCCACATCTGTTATATCACATGTGAGCCTGGAATATGCTTTTTGAGAAACTGAAACCTCTTTTTGCTGTGTCCAGCACTCTCACCTTCACACTGCACAAAACCACTATTGCCCTTGAGGCTTTGGGTCCTATGTTCCGACTTGGCTAAAAACAGACTCCATATTTTCTTCAACCAGTTTATGAGCTCCTGCGTATTGGTTATGCTTTGTGAATACATACATTAGATATTTCACTGAAAAAATTACAGGCTTTAAAAGATGAATAGAATATCACCACAGTATCACCAATATATAGGGCTAATTCAAGGCTTCTAGCATTCCCAGAGACCCCAGGCAGAGTTGAGGAGGGTTTTCCGCACTCTTTTCCCTGTCAGGAGCTCTGATCACGCCAGTACTCCAAACCTGGCATCTTGTGCTCTGAATACAGCAGGGCCTGTTTAGTGCCACACAGATAAAATGCTGCCTTAGAGGGGTCAGTCTCTTCTTTCTCTACCTTGACAGTGTCCATATGTCCTTTCTTGTCTCCCTCTCAAGGTAATACATACATAAGCATGCTTGCCAGCAGGCAGTCTGTCCAACACAAAGTCTTACCCAAGAAGGCCTGTCAAGGATGCTAGTCAAAGAATCCAGGTTCCGCAGACTGAAGGTTTTCTTATCTTTATTTTTCAGCTTCCTTGGGTTTCAGCCATTAGATCCAAACCTAATATTAAATAGATAATTACTATAATACATTTTCCTCATACTTTAGATACGAGTACTCCTTTAATGACAATACAGGGTATACAGATGTATTTACATATTGATTTTTCAATGGGAAAAATCATATTTTTACTTCAAAATCAACAAAAATGAATTTGGATAGGATTCTATTAAAAAAAACAAACCCCAAAACAGAAACCAGTCAACTTTAAAATTGAAGCACTTTAGAAATGTCAAAGCATACTCTTTCAACATTTTCTATTTGAACTTCTGAATTGTTAATGCTTTAAAAAGCTGTAGTTCACATTTCAACAGCTTTTTCTTTCCTCTTCATTTTGTCACAGGGAGCAGAAAAATTCTGGTATTATCAATTCTCAAACAGCTGAAAATCCTCTTTCTACCAGATTCTAAACCCAGTCATGTTATTTTGCATAGGTAATGGAGTAACATTGTACGTGTTCTTCAAGCATGAATTCTCTCCTTCCTTCTGTAGATTTTATTCTTATTTGTAAATACATGTACAAACATAGCTACTTACCAACTGATTATTCCTACATGTGAGCTCTCTGGCCCTATAGTCACAATGAACTCTTTGGGGAAGCTGGAAGGAGGGTCAGCATCGTTCCTGTCCTCCTACTCAGAGACAGCTCAGAAACATCATAAAGACAAATGTATGGCCATATTGGATGATGTGTTAAAGTTGGCCTTTAAAATAACAGTTGGCCTTTAAAATTGTCCTTTAAAATAACAGAAGTCCTCAGGCAGATTTAAACAACAATATCCTCAACAAAAGTCTGGAAAAAGTGGAAACACAAAGTCAAAATTTAAAGAGATTAAAAGGAAGGAACACCTCAGAATATTTGAAAGGTGATCTACTAATTCTTATTACTGAAAATAGAATGGAGGCCTAGAAGTATTAATAGACCAACCTAGAAGTATTAATAGGAGACCAATACTACAAATTAGCTGTTATAACAAAAAAACTGACTGACCGATTCCAACTAGAATATTTATACAGAAACATAGAATTTATTTTGAAATGATGGTGGGACTCTGTAGGAAAAGTTATCTTTTAGATAATATCTCCCCTTAGCCCAATTATCAACATTGTTTCTGGGTTATGACTGAGAGAAAAAAAAATATACCTGTTATTACTGTGATCTGTGATCTACTTTATACCAAGTTCAGGCAGATGAGGGTGTTCGTAAGTATGTGATATGCGTAGGGAAAAGGACTTGGTGATAATGGAGGATTTAAAATGTTTTAATATCTATGAGAAAAAGCAGACAGCAGAACAGTCTATAGAGCAATTTATCAGAATTAATTATTCACCATTTTTGACTGGATAATCAAAAGCTAAACAAAAACTTACAGCAATATGTGCTTAAAGGCAAAAAAATAAAGTCCGAGGCTCACAATGGTATGCAACAATCAGGGATCGAGAACAACCAAACACTATCAAAGCACTGAAAATACGAGAAAGACCAAGGAAAGGATCCATACATCCATCATTCCAATGGAAAATAACAGATAATCCAAAGAAGCCAAAGTGCTGATGCCTTCTAATTCAGTCTTCACTAAAAAGGTCAGCTGCTCGCGTACAGCTAGCAGAGTTACCATCAGTGACAGCACTGAGTGAGAAAAGGAAAGGTTAGACATCACACAGACAAGTGAGATGTGTCACACGTGGCTGGACCTAGTAGTCACTGAAGTGGCTGATGAAATCTTAGAGCCACTGAGGACAATGCAGAAAGACAGGACAATATAAGGAACACGAGCACATAATGCTAGCTTTTAATTAGATGAAAAGAGGGGAATCATCTTTTGGGAATAATTTAAATTCCCAGAAATATTTTGGTTAAAAAAAGAAAAAAAGATTTTTGTAAGCATACAAGACAATAGTTAGCACAGATTAGTTAGAAATCTATGTTTGACCACTATAAGTGAATTACTACCAAGTAGATGCTAAATTAATTGGTAAAGTATATTTAGTGTAGTTCATGTGTAGTTCACTATAAAAATGGAGGATGCTATCAAATAGGGTTCCGATGTGATTTGTCCTAGATGCATTGCCGCTTCACTTTTCCTCCCCTTAATGATCTGGAAGATGGTATATATTTTCAGAAGATAAAAAACTGGGAAGGATTTTTTTTTTATGTTAGAAGACAGAACTGGAGTTCAAAACAACCTCGGTTAACTGGAAAAAAAAATGGTCTGAATACATGAGGAGAACAACTGCTTAAATAGGATTTATATAGAAAAGGCTTGAAGACTCCTACTCAATTACAAATTGAACAAACACACAAAGTGTTATATGGTTGCAGAACTACATACATACCCTGATATGTAAAATCATAGTGAGTCATAGTCATACCCAAAACTGTTAAGACCTTGCCTGGACTTTCATGCCAAGAAAAACACGTTTGCAGAGAATCTATAGGACAATAATGAGGACCTACAACCATCTATAGATATCTGCATTAGAAAGCACCAGTTTGAATAGCTTCAGTCACATAATATTATATCATATCACTGCACTGTCAAGTATTAATTGCTATGTCTGGCCAAAATCAGTACCTCGTGGTGTAGAAAGAATGGAATATGCTGTAAATTTTTCTTAGTAGGAAATTAGGTCAATAAGAAATAAACTTGCTTTGTATTACTGTTAGTAGCACTGACATTCTCATAGGTCTAATCAATGTTGAAAAGCTGATTATTTCCTCAGAAGTTTTTATGAAAGAATGAAGTCAACATAAAAATGAGATTTTATATACTTAGCCCTGATAGAGATGGTGTGTCTCCAGTTTTGATTTCAATTACTTAGCCTGACTGCCTCTCTCAAATGCAGTTTTGCTAAAACATACTGGAGTTACCCCCTCAATTACTAAATTGTCGTATCCCCCTCTTCATCATGTTGTTGCTAATGGAAAAACAAAAAGGCCCATCAGAGTTAATTATTCTTACATTTTCGTATCTCATGGTTGATTATTTTGATAACTAAGAGGGTCTCAGAGCTTTACAGAGCTTCACTTGTGGCTATTTGGAAGATTTTCTTCCATTTGGATCGTTTCATGTCTAATATGGTGAAAGCTCACATGGGGCCCTTGCTGGGTCCTTTCCCCCTACACGTCCATTTAATTCATCGTACTTCCAAGAATGTAATTATCTTTGAGACTTCTGTGCTTTTATTAAATCCAGTTCAGGTTAGTCTGATTGAGACAGGCTGTTACAATCACAGAAAGCAAGACTATGTAAAGCTTGCTTCCACAGAAAAATACGCTCAGACTGTGTATATTATATATGTGTATATATACGTGTATATATGTGTGTACACATACATATATATATGTACAAAGAAAAAAATGTATAGGGTTTTGCAAAGCTGTTTTATTTAATGCTAATTAATTGCCAGGAATTTGGGTAAGATTTCTATTACCAGAATGAAACAGGAAAGTAAAAATAAAATTAAATGTATTTTAATATTTTTTTAATCATACTTTCAAAGGAGACCAGTGAAGTCCATTTTATGACCTATATAAATTATTTGTTTCTGTAGCATTTTAAAAGATATTTAATATTGAAACACTAATTCCATAAGCATGCAATTCTCTTCCATGTAGACGTACAGCTCAAGATGCTCAAACTTTATGCTAAGTAGTGCATAAGTCTTGTGCTGATGCTCTGCACAGGAATGAATTTCCCTCTAGATGCCCAAAAGGAAATAATTTTAAATTTACTTGCATTTCTAATCACAATTCCTTTAAATAATAATAAAAAAATATCTTCTTGACTTGGAACATGTTGGACATCGGAGATGAAGGGAGATGGGAAATGAAAACTAAAATCATAGAGGAATTAATACAGGCATAAAACATGACTTATTTCTATGGAAGTCAATGAATATTTTGACATTGATTTCAATAACACCAGATGAGACTCCTAAAATCTTGAGAAGATGCTAAAACTATTAAAGATGTAAAGATGCCAGCTAAGATGAAAATACTCTTGTTCAAAGAGAAAGACAAAAAAAAATATTAAAAAATACTTTCACCTCTGTGAACAAAGCACATCTTTCATTGTCTTTTTGGGTGATTGGAAGATGGTATTTGAACACTGTGTCTCTAAATTCTTTAGGTCATTCTTGAATTTTACATTAGACTTCAGTGAATAAATATTTATTATGAAAAATCTACAGGTTTTTATCTGTTCTTAGAAATTCACATTTTTCATGATGAAAAAACACAAAATGTTTCATTCCAAAGCCCAAGTGGACATCAGCATAGACAAGAACTAAAATAGGAACTAAATAATATTTTCTTTTGTCATCAGTAATTTCATTACAAATAAAATGGATATCAGAAAAAAAGTTTAGGGAGCTGTTGAATATAGAAAGTTTTTGAAAAATAATTTTTCAGAAGATAATGATTCCATTTGTAAGAAAGGAACAGCAAAAAATCCAATTGTTTTTCATGGAGTTACAATTTCATCCAAGGTTGTTCAAAGTATTGGTGACACATTAGATCTCATCTAAGTTTTACGATCCAAAATGTAAGAGAGAAGAACATGATTTGCCAATTTGCTAGTGTCTCCTAATATACATAATAAATATTATTTCAAGCAGAGCAATGTGTCGATGTGTCAATGTGATACTGCCTCTGAAACCTGAGTGAACTCTTGTCAGAATTAGCTTATCTGTCTCTGTGCAGCATTGCATTGTACTTTAGAGACATTTGCAGAGGACACTGTATCAAAAGCTCCTTTTAAGAAAATGCTAAATGTTAAGGCTATGCAGACGTCCCTTTACTCTCTACTAAAATATCCTTGTGGAACCAAGATACTTTTTTTATATTAGAGTACAGTTAAACCAGGTTTTGTTCATTGTCAGTGTGCTGCCTCATGACCCAGTGGGATAAGGACACGCATGTGCCCTATGTTGCAGGCAGGTACCCCAACATCATACATTACCCTCTCTGTTCAAGTGCTCCCTGTGAGTCTGAGGTCAGAGATGCAGAAAACATGGATAGGATGAATCCTTAGTGGAAGCCTGGTAAGATGTTCACAAATCCACCTTCTTGCTACATTGAGGTTGTGTGTCACAGGAGTGGTTTACATGGTTTACAAAGCTGTTGTGATCAGGTCAAGGCATCAGAAAAGAATGGAGTACTCATTAGCCGCTCCTGCCTAGTTCAGGGGACCAGAGCACAGAGTCTGGATACTTTTAATCTATGTGTCCCACTTGCCCTCTGCGAAGGAAGAGCCCTTGGTGGACTTACCCACACCATATCAGTAAGCCATTCCTGGTGAGAATCAAGGGGTGTGAAGTTACATTATGCAGTGGTCACCATCTGGAACATGAATTTATGTTTCCAAAGTTTGACATAAACATAACAACATTAGGACACCAGCCAACAACACATGATTTCTATTTTGACATTTCACATCCAAAAAGTTTGGAGCCACTGTTAGTTGTGCAGCATTACAAAGGCAGTGCTGGGCCATCGGTCCACATTTGTTTACCAGACCTAAACCTTCCAGTTGAGCTGGAGCTAAGCAGTTGCAGTGACAAAGACTTCAGAAAAGGTGTGAAAGAAAAAACAGTCTGAGAGGGCTAGAGAAGCCTTTGGGATGTCCTCACACAGTGGGTGCTGCAGCTGCAGGATTAAGCCCACCATTTTCCCTTGTAGTGTTTTTGTTTACACCAATGACCAGTTCAGAGGCAGTTTAGGCATCAGGTATCATGTCATCACTTGGAAATGAGCAGGAGCAGAATAAGGAGGAAAAGAAATGAGGGAGAAGCATGAGCAGGAACTGAAACCAGGCTTGTGAGTCCTCGTGGCAGTGCTAAAGACATTGGCGTTAGGTAGGTGGCAAAAAGGTTGATCTGGCATTTCTGTAGGTGGCCGCCTGTGGTGGGTTGACCCTGGCTGGAGGCCAGGTGCCCACCAGAGCTGCTCTCTCACTCCCCTCAGTCACCAGACAGGGGAGAAAAGGTATAACGAAACGCTTGTAGGTTGAGATAAGGACAGGGAGAGATCACTCACTAATTGTTGTCACGAGCAAAACAGACTGAACTTAGAGAGGGGATTCATCTAATTTATTACTAGGCAAAACAGAGTAGAGCAATGAGAAAATAAAACCAACTCTTAAAACATCTCCCCTCACCCCTCCCTTTTTCCCGGGCTCAACTTCACTCCCGGCTTCAACCTTCCCCCCCATCAGCGGCACAGGGGGACGGGGAATGGGGGTTACGGTCAGTTCATCACATGTTGTTTCTGCCGCTTCTTCATCCTCAGGGGGAGGACTCCTCTCATTGTTCCCCTGCTCCAGCATGGAGTCCCTCTCACGGGGTGCAGACCTTCAGGAGCAGACTGCTCCAGCATGGGGTCCCCCACGGGGTCACAAGTCCTGCCAGCAAACCTGCCCTGGCGTGGGCTCCCCTCTTCACGGGTCCACCGGTCCGGCCTGGAACTTGCTCCTACGTGGGCTTTCCATGGGGTCACAGCCTCCTTCAGGTGCCTCCACCTGCTCCGGCGTGGGGTCCTCCACGGGCTGCAGGTGGAATCGCTACACCCCCTCATCCTTCCTCCATGGGCTGCAGGGGGACAGCCTGCTTCACCGTGGTCTTCACCAGGGGCTGCAGGGGGATCTCTGCTCCGGCGCCTGGAGCACCTCCTCCCCCTCCTTCTGCACTGACCTTGGTGTCTGCAGAGTTTCTTACATCTTCTCACTCCTCTCTCCAGCTGCAAAAGCTCTCCCTTGAACTGTTTTTTCCCTTCTTAAATATGTTATCACAGAGGCGCTGACTGGCTTGGCCTTGGCCAGCGGCGGGCCCGTCTTGGAGCCGGCTGGCATTGGCTCTGTCAGACACAGGGGAAGCTTCTAGCAGCTTCTCACAGAAGCCTCCCCTGTAGCCCCCCCGCTACCAAAACCTTGCCATGCAAACCCAACACATTCCACCCCTCGCCTCTGTGAATCACATATTTAAGAATTATCATTAAAATACACATTCAGCACAAAAGCTTCAGACACACTAATCGCATCAACAAGGAAAAAGAAAAAAGAATTCCCCACACCAAAATCAAAACAACACTATCACAACACCAAACAAGAGTGGACAATACACACAGAATCCACCTCTCGTCCCTTCACCACTATTTCACTCTCAAGCTAAGTTCAGTCAATGTTTTGCCCGTTACCATCCTCATCTCGATTTTCTCATGCGCGCCAGAAAGGACTGACGTGGTTTAGCCCCAGCCGGCAGCTGGGTGCCACGCGCCGCTGGCTCACCCCTCCCCCAGCGGGCTGGGGAGGACAACGGGAAAACAACGGCAAAGCCTCGAGGGCTGGGATAAGGGCAGTTTACTGGGACAGCAAGGGAGAGGGAAACAATCAACAACAGTACTGATAACAGATATTCACAATGGGTGATAACAAAGAACAATTTACCGATCCCACGACCGACCAACCAGACGCTCAGCCTGTCCCAGAGCCACACCAAACCCGCCCCTGCCCGACTGGCCCCCTTTTATGGTGAGCATGACGTCACATGGTATGGAATAGCCCCCGGCCAGCTTGGCTCACCTGTCCTGGCTCTTTGTGAAATTAACTCTGTCCTCGTCAGAACCAGGACACCTTCACAGGACCCACAGTCATGAAAACAGAGGTCTGTGGGAGAACTTTTCTTCAGACACTTTGAACCTCAAGTTGTGAAGAGTATTTCGTACTTGGGAGCAGACTAAATCTAGTCAGACATAAATCCCTGATAGTGCTCACAGCTTACATTTAGGCAACGCAGCATCAGCTGTTTCAGTTTGCTGATCCACTTCTACTGCACCGCATTACCAAATAATGTGGGCATAGCCACAATATCCATTTAGCTCTCCAGCTGTGCTCTCACAGTTGCTACTAGCAGATGTTTAGGAAAGAGCTCAATTATAGAGTAGTCCTTTAGAATACCCATCCAGCTTGTTGTCAGTCACTCATTAAGTACCATTTAGAATATTGCTTTTAACAGCTACCCTTGTGTCTTCCATAATTTTTCCTTTTTGAATTCAATTATGCTTTTGCCGTACACAACGTCCAGTGGCAATATAATCTGACTTTATGAAATGGCCTCTTCTGATAATTTTGAATAAAATAATCATAATTTTCAATAATAATTGAAGAGTTCAGTACAAAAAATAGAACCTAAATTTCGTTTTGAATTATTAATATTACTAGTTATTTATATATTATGTTTACATTTAAATTTTCATGTGTTCTATGTTATGCATAAAATAGCTGGGTTTTAATGAGGGGACTTATTTGGATATTAAACCTGTTACACATCAGAAACCTGTAACAAATTTTGCAGTTACTTTTCTCTGGGCAAACAATAAAATACACTGACCTACATTTAGATTGGGTTTTTGTTTGGGTTTCTTTTTTTTTTTTTTTTGGTAGACTCAAAACTGCTGACTTTTTAAAAAGCTTTGTGCTACCTCAGTGGAACAGTCTTAACTTTCATTGATGTACAGCCAGCAAAGGAAGCAGCAATTACCATCTGTGTATGTTGGTACAGTGACAATCATGGCTTTGTAAAGTAACAAGTAGAGATTTTAATTGACCATTTACCAAAAAAAAAAATATAATAATGACAAAGAAGAGGGAAAAAAGTCTCTCTGTTTTGCAGCAAGCTGTGAAGATTAATTATGTCATTTTCTTTCTTCTCATTTTGGATTGATACTAGAAAAGTATTAGAACTACTAATAAAATGAATGCCTACTATATGTTTACATATTCAAATAGAGAACATAACTTCCAAAAGATTTGTTTATCTTAGTTTTCCACAAACTTTCTCATTAAAGCTTTAATAGTTATCCCTGCTGCCATAAGAAGAAAAAAAAGAGGTGCAATCTGACTTCAGATGAAAGGATTAACAAATATTAAATGAAAATATCTGATGAATTCATTTGAAAACCATCAACATGAAATACTCAACTTTAGTAAATAAATTGTGTTCCATCCTGAGAAAAGTGCATGCTCTAACTAGCCTTATCTCTTTGCTCAGGAAGTGGGGTATTATATCCTGACGAGATCTCCAAAGGTTTTACTTTTAATGGATTCTAATGGATACAAGTTTCTTCTTAAGGAAAATTTCACAGGCTTGATTTATGCCCCAGAGAAGTGCAACGAAGCTGGTGAAGGGTCTAGAGCACAAGTCTTATGAGGAGCGGCTGAGGGAACTGGGGTTGTTTAGCCTGGAGAAAAGGAGGCTGAGGGGAGACCTTATCACTCTCTACAACTACCTGAGAGGAAGTTGTAGCCAGGTGGGCATCGGTCTCTTCTCCCAAGTAACAAGTGACAGCACAAGAGGAAATGGTCTCAAGTTGCATCAGGGGAGGTTTAGATTGGATATTAGGACAAATTTCTTCACCAAAAGGCATTGGAACAGGCTGCCTAGAGAGGTGATGGAGTCACCATCCCTGGAGGTGTTCAAAAAACGTGTAGACGTGGCACTTTGGGACATGGTTCAGTAGACATGGTGGTGTTGGGTTGACAGCTAGACTTGATGATCTTAGAGGTCTTTTCCAACCTTAATGATTCTATTCAAAATTAATTGGAGGGAAGAAAGAAGAGGCAGGGGGCAGAATAGAGAGTGAAGAAGAAGCAGTTGCGAAGTGTTGAAATAATAATTAAAAAAAAATGCTGATAAGAGAAGGGAAAGAAAAAGCAGTTACTGGAGCCCTCAAAGCTAACAAAGTACTCACCCATTCCTGCTGATCATTCTAACTGAAGAAGCTGGGGGAAATTAGCAAAATAAACACCTCAAAACACACACCTGAAGTGATTCTTTCTCCTGTTTATTAATTTTTCAGAGAGAAAATAAATACCCTATACCTCATCGCAAAAGAAAATTATTCTCTTTCCCTTCTGTTTCTGATGAAACCTAGCAGTTGTGCAAGTGGCTTAACCAGAGGTGATTCTTAGCTGGTCTGCCTTTTCATGGATTCATTGCATCCTCCTCTCTCCTTTACACAGGTACAAGCAACAACACAAGTTTTAAATGATTGTGGTAGCGGATGCTGCTAGTTAAAAATGTGTAATCAGTTAAGATTGATGTAATATACAAGTTGCAGGGCTTGGATAATTTCAAGGGCATCTCAGGCAAATCTTATCTACCCGGTTTGCCCTCCCTAGGAATAGGGTTCCTTTCTCTTAAATATGGGCTATAATAACATACTAGGAAATGTTCTTAAATAGGCAATGGTTTAAATAAATCACATGAAATGTCCTTTGTTATGAGCCATATTAGAGCACACACAGGTTGAGTGGTTGGCAGGGTCAAATAAAACTCCATTAGCACCTCACTGTAAGTGCACAGGAAACCTCATAGTTCTATATCTAACTGGTAGCGCCCACTCCATTTTCATTAACACCATGCCCAAATGATCTCTGCTGTAGTGCTAAAGCATCAGAAAGTTCTTCCCAAAATGAATTGATTGCAGTTTCCATCCAAAGGAGCTGCTTCAGGTAGCTCTACGTTAGCTATTGTCCAAACACTATATGAGCTTTTCTACCTTTTTCTTACTTTATCAAAATAATATTGAGGGCAGATGTTTCAGTACTTTGTGCCTGCACAGTTCTGGCAATCCGTATTATGCAGTAAAAGATTTTTCCCAACCCCCAAATCCTGTTCACAGTTATTTAGCTGGTTTTTGACCTAGAATTATCTTGCAGTACGATCACAGAGACTCATTCTCCTTTTCTCTCCTCTTTTATTATTTTCTCAATTGTGCTGCAAGAACAAAAGAGGAAATAGAATGTGACATATTTCTGATGTGATGAAAGTTTATTCCAGCAAAAAACTGTCTTCTAAAATACTGATTTTCACTTAGTGCTGTTTTCTTAGAACACTTTTCAAAGAACTTTGGAAGAGTTATCTGAAAATTGAAAGGACTTCATTGCCCATTTGAGCCAACAGTTTAACAAGCCCTAGAAATAATGCCAGTTTCTGAGATAGGGCTTTTTATCTTAGTGTAAGTACCAAGTGCAATATCTAATGTGCTCATGCTTTCAGTTTGAGCATAGCAGACTCATTCAGTGCCCTGGTTACCACTGGCTATTGTACACTACAGCATGTGTTTATTTTTTATTTATTTACAAGTTTTAAATTCAGAGCTGAAGAGCTTACTAGCACAGTGGCATAGTGCAGCAATACCAGTGCTTCAGTGTTTTAAAGGCTTTCAATATGATTACACAAAGACCTATTCGCAAGGGAGCTTATGACCAGTATTCCATGGAAAATACTAA
Organism: Grus americana; assembly: GCF_028858705.1. Lineage (NCBI taxonomy): Eukaryota > Metazoa > Chordata > Aves > Gruiformes > Gruidae > Grus > Grus americana. Next base: position 113,337,642 of record NC_072852.1, read on the forward strand.
TAGAATTGGACCTTAAAATTCTGGTTTCAATTCACATTGATTAATTCTTGCAAGAACAGGAGGCATGAATCTTTACTAATGCATTCAGAGTGACTTGGTGCTATTATTTGCCAAAATAACTGTCCAGTTCTGAGTTAGGATTATTTAACAACAGGCTTTTTTTCTATGGCATCTTCCATATTTCATATTAGGCTGTGCACCTTTTAATGTGAGTGTGTCTTTTGAATTTTCAGGACTTAACCTGGTGACTGCACACAGCTATTTATTTCTAGTCAAAGTTATATCTGATGAAGATAAGAGAACAGTATGACTCAAAATACTATATTATGATAAAAAATCCTTTATCTACAGGCTGCCTGATCAATTTACACCAACCAAGTACTATTTCCTGCTAGTGGCTAAGCAGAAAGTAGGTGTGAAAGCAATGAGGGAAGTCAGTCAAAAACTCTTGGCACATAATCCATTTAAAAGTACAATACAGACACAATACTGAGGCCAAAGACTGAATTAAATTTGCACTTCATAGGGAAAATTCTTCTGGTTTTAAGTTAAAAATCTGTGATACAACATTTTGAAGATGCCAAATTTATCTCTTCTACATTTATTTAGCTATCCAACTAATAAATCACAAGGGACTAAACTATTGTGTGATGTCTACACTAGAGAATAAGAGGAAAAAAGTGAGAGCCTCATTCATGTTATTATTCAGTTATAAGAGCCCACATCTGGGGATAAAGATGCTGGCAAGCACTGTACAGTTGTCTGCTCTCTACAGCAGTGAGATAAGGAAGGGACGAAAAATGAATTAGGGAGGCTCCTCCAAGCAAGTGACTCCAAGCCAGCTGACATAAAATGTTTCTGGCTAAGATCTTGGGTGAATAATGTTCATAACTATGAACATATGTGAGATTTGAAGATGAACAGCAGACCAGTTGAGGTTATTTTTATATATATATATGTATACACACACACACACATAAAACTACATAAGATATAGTTCTAAATTATGCTATTTAAATAATACATACTATATCATAAACATAAAATTTAATTCTTCACCCAGAAAATTATAGCCAGAGAGACTTGAGGCCTACAAGTCAGAGTTCAGTTTGTAAAATCAGGCTTAAAGTAACGGGGACTTTCCAATTCTGTTCTTTTTTACTTCCTTAGGGAAAACCCTTTCTAATGAAGAGTATCACACCCCACTTTCCAACACCAGCACATTCATCCAATAGTCTAGAAATAACTTTCAGTGTGGACAGACTTTTTCGGCTGTGAAAACCTGATGAAAGCAAGTGCATCAGGGCTTCAGAGTGCAAACATGATACTTCATGTAGTATGACTGGCAGTTTGAAAAAGAAATCTTGTGTTACAAGATACCATTCTGAAATTGAGCGTAACGAATCAAATGTGCATTTCAGTGGAAAGTATAGAGAAATAATAAACAAGTCTCAGTCTGAAAGTAAGTTTTAGATATGGTAACATAGCAATTTTTCCATGCAAATCTGGAAGAAGATAGAGATGGAAAAAATCTGTAGGAAGTGTCACAGTTTTTATATGGCTCAGAATAGAAAAAACCAAAACAAACAAACAAACAAAAAACCAAAAACAAAAACACAAAAAAACCCCAAACAAAAAACCCAACCCCAAAACACCTCCCAAACCTCCCCCCCCCAAACAAATGTCCAAACCTGAAAAACAGCAAATGCAAGGTAACTTCACAGTGTCATTGTGCCCTTTTTATCACTTCTATTCTGTTGTAGCATTAGTGATTTTAACAGAGTTGCTTCTGATTTGCATTACAGTAAGAACATCAGGTCAAACTAATTGCTTGATCTTATTTTCTTTTCCTGGTACACAAATGTTTAACCTACACTGTTCTACACATGAGACTGTGGCTTATGGAAAATACAAATACAACATTTTCGAGGTGAATTAGAACACACAAACAGCTACACTGGGTCAGGTTGAAGGTCTGGCCAGCCCCGTATCCTGCCTCTGGTGGGGTCAGGAACTAGAAGTGTATCAGAGTACAGGTAATATACAACAGTATTCTTCTGCTTATCCTTCTGTTTTTCTAGCAGTTTCAGCGTGGTCACTTCCTGTACAAGGGGTTATATCCACATCTCTGTGTATAACAGTCTTTCATGAACTTTTCTTCTAGAATTTCTCTCACTTCTTCAATGAACAATTTATATTTCCGGCATCTGCAACATGCTGTGTCAGTAAGTCGCACATTTACAATGAAATGATGTGAAAGTACTATGTTAAAAAGTACTGCCTTCTGCTTAACTTAAAACTTCAACTGGATAATTTATTGTAATCATTTTTCACTGTATGTTTTGTATCTAATAGATATCAATATGGTGTAAACTGGACAGCTACATGATTACAAGTATTTTATGACAAATCAGTCCATGATATGTAATCAATGCCAAAATGATGAATTTGTCTCAACCGCTTCCAGGTTGCCCATACTCCATGAACAACAAATCATGTTAGCTGACCACTTTTAGACTGGTATATGGGATTGCTTTACCCAGAATGCTCACATAAATATATTTTTTAATAGTTTGTGTATATTACATACAAATGTACTATATTTGAAAGAATTTGGAAGTTACTGACACAAAAAGAAGACTAATCTATGCTTTAGCATATTTCTGAGTTTATAATAACAAGAAAATGAAACGAGAAAAGTGTGTGCCCACTGCTAATGAATATTAATGGCCTAATAAAATGTAGTTAATACAAGAAGTCCACAAAAAACCCCCATTTGTATAGGTAATTGTCTATGTGAAGATAGGTAATAATGAAAAAAGTGTAGAAAGTGTCACAGAATTTTTGGGGAAATATTATTCAGCTTTAATCCTTTTCTATTTGTATTTTTCTCATGTGACAGTGTTTGTAGTGAATGACTAAAATATGTAATATGAAATATGTAATGTATTATAGCTCAGAAATCAGATATGAGGGAAAATAAAATAGAGAAAGAAAAAAGTATCTTTTGAGTTAATACCTTGTCAAACTTTTATTTTGAGTATGGTTATTACCTAATATTACCAAATATCTTAAGTAGAGTATATATTACCTATGGGTGAACATGTAGAAACAACAACTATATCTAAAGTACAGTATGCACAGTATAACACGTGTACAGTAAACAACAAGACCCCATCAACAGTTTCAAGGTATAAAAATGTTTATAACAAATCAAGCCAAAGGTCCAGGAAACCCAATGTCCTATCTTCACAGTGGCCAGTAAGAGATGACTAAACCCAGTAATGGAACAGGCACATGGTCGTACCACTAAGCTAGTTGGGGGCCTGTAACACCTCCCTTGTGAGGAGAGGCTGGGGGACCAGGGCTTTTTCATCCTGGAGAAGACACTGCTCTGGAGGGAACCTAACAGCTTTGGCTGTACATTCAGGCAGGTCAACAAGACAATGTAGCCAGGATCTTCACAGTGGTGTTATGACAGGAGGACAAGAGGAAATATAGTGAAAGAGGAGACATGCAGACAGGATATAGGAAAAATCTTTTTAATGATGAGAACTGTCAAGCAATGAAGCAGGTTGCCCAGTAAAGCTGCACAGGCTCTGTCCTTGGGGTTTTCAAGAGATGTAAAAGAAGCCTTGAGCAGCCAGGGCTCATCCCAAAGCTGGCCTTGCTTTGGGCAGGAGGCTGGACTTGAGACCTCTTGAGGGCCCCTCCCACCTGCCTGTGCTTCCTTTTCAGTGCTAAGTAAATGTTGGTTGAAGCATCTCCCTCCTAAGCAGGGGAGTCTTTAAGACCCCTTTAGTGGATTTTTTTTCCTTAAAATTTGTTTTAGATCTTCAGCAACAAACTTATCTCCATCGCCTGGTTGAGATTTTCTCATGCTGTTGCCAGCATTCAGTATAAGCAGGATTTAAATTTTAGGGGGGTTTATTTGTTTTTAAAGATTCCTATCAAGGACTCAACACCAAGGCAAATTTGCCATATTAACCTAATCTCCCAAGTAACTCCAAATGAATTCCCATCCCAAGAGGGGACATAGAGATATTTTATTCTTAGTCATTATTCTGGTGACGTGTTCTCAAAATCTATGAATCTTCAAATGTTTTCTTTCTTTTTAATTTTTTTTCCCCCTTTGGAGAGAAGTAACTCCTTGAAGTAGAGCTCAGTTCAAATGAAAGTGGAGTTTTAGATGGGCCTGAGAATCTCTGGAAACTGCCGAGAGGCTTCAAACTGTTAAAATTATCTCGTATTCTATATTCTTCCTCAGCAGTCAAAAGAGGCATCTCTGAATATGCTTACAGAGGAATACACTATTGTTCCAGCTGCATGCAGTACAGCCAATAATGGTCAGAGAAGATGACAGCCCCTTCTAGCAAAACTAGTATATACATATTTGACTGCTTTCTCATTCCTAACCTCAACAGTCCTCTCTCTTGGAAATCAAAGATCAAATCCATGCTTTTCATCCCACAAAGCATTACACATAGACTGAAAAAAAGGGGGGGGGGGGATAACCAAGAATATGCAATGTCTGGAGGACACTTTTCTATTGTTTTACATCAACAATCTATTTGAATGGAAAGACATGCCATCAAAGAAAGTGAGAGTAAGGGGGAGAGAAAAGCACCTCTACTTTTGACCTCCATCCAGCTTCATTAGTCTTGTATGACATCTGCAAGCCATCATGGATTCATTACAATATATTCCTTCAGTGATATCTGATGGACAAACCTACCCTTTAAAGATTTCTGAGACTGGAGGGGACTGAAAACAAGCATATCCGTGCTATAGAGATCTCATTCTGTACAGAGGTTTCTGTGCACAACCTAGCCTGGCTTCCCTGCCTTACACTTGCACTGACCTCCATGACGCCATGAAATCTTACTCCATCATCTGCTCTACATACACGTATATCTCAGCTGCACAACCCCCCTTCTTTCTGTGCGATGCTATCATATAAATATTTCCACACCTTCACCTAGTTCCCTGCACCTAGTATAGAACTCACACATTGCTCCAACTTGCTCTATCAAAACTTTTAAATCTTTCTCTCACTAAAATTTTGGGAGTGAATCTGCTGGAGCTGCCTGGTGTGATGGAGACAGGTTGTTCTCTCCCTATGCCAGACTATGACAAAAGACTTTGACATCTCAGCAAGGAGTTCATCATTGTCTCACAGTGAAAGCCTGATATGAAAGATTCATGCACTCTCGCTCACCAGCAGTAACTGGTGATGGTCTCCTTTTCCATTTTATGATGTCTTACCTTTCATAGACATATTCTGTCAGTTTAACAGTTGTGAAAGATTTATCTAAATTTGTGAGCTAGTGATAGAAATGTGTATTAAATGTGCTAGGATTGTCATGTGCATTTCTTCATTCCTCCCCCTCCTTCTCTTGCTCTCTCTCACAGACACGTTAATCCATCAAATAAATAATAATAGTCTGTTAAACAGATAATAACAATATACATATTTAGGAACCCTTGCTTATTGATCTATCTGAACATGTGCACATAAATAAACTGATATACCTATAGTTTTATCAATTCAATTCTTAAAAATATATATGGGAATGCTGTGGAAAATGCATGAATTGTACACCAAAAGACTGATGAAATTAACACTTAATTACTGCAAATTAAATTGTCATCTTTGTATAAAGACCTTTATCCAGTGCACACTACCAAAACAGAATGCATCAGTGTGTGTGAATGTGCAAATTAAAAAATTTTCAATGTTCTTAAAAATTTGTATTCTGCTTATTATTGTAGAAGATAATTTGAAGGCAATGGAATACAGTGGTGACAGTACTGGGCAGTGATTTTAGGATACTGTGAAAAGAAATGGTGTAAGAAAAGTTTTGTTGGATTCTCTTGTACTAAGCTGTCTTTTGTGTCTGCCAAGAGCAGCACTGCTTTAGAAAAGTGACATGTCTGTGTCTTTGCTGGGCCATGCAGAAATACAAAATGTGAATCGTTAGATTGAATTACAAAACCCCTTTCCATTTCCCCTAGTATTTAGGGAGGTTTTTATGGATTATCTGTTCAGAGCTACACTAGTTACAAAACTAACTTTATAAAAATCTTTCATTTAGGTGACTTTGATGAAGTTTCAATGCTTGGATATAATGGAATGAATGCAAAATGATATTTCATGAGATCATCAATAAAATTCTTCTCTGACTGTCAAATAAAAATATGGCAAGCCTTATGATATGAATGTGGAATGCTTTGTCATTTTACAACAGTATTGTACATGACAGCAGATATAAAAGACAGAAATTCCTTTGTTTCCACAGTATATCTAAAAAAACTGCAGCACAGGAAAAGATTTTTGGCTAGAATGAAAGCAGTTCCAAAGAAGAGCTCTACCTTTGTTGGTGATTTCTGAAGGATGAAGGGTTTCACAGTACCCTAGCCTTTTAAATAACCCAGCATGGGTTGAGTTTGCATATGCAAACTGAAATGTTACACAGTATGATCATTCCTTTCTATCATGTGTCATACTTTGATTTTTCTATAGTGAAACATTTTTAATATTGTTAAATAATTGCAAGATGAGCCTTTACTATTTTATAGTGTTGTGTTTTATCAAAAGATTTTGTCACAAACTTTACACTAAAAGGATATAGATGATTAAAATTCTTGAACACTACCATATCAGCAGAATGATTCTGCTTTAATTTCCCTCATTTACATTTTTAACATGAAGGATTTTAGACACTCGATATATACAAGTTTGTTTATACAGTATTTTAAAATGCTTCTAATTTTAAATAAACCTGTGTATTTTTGCTATAAGGATAATCACTCCTACAAGCTAATCACCAGCAACGCTAATCACAAACGTGCAATTAAACTAGCCAGTCACAATCATAATTTTTAAAAGATTAGTATGAAGAAATTACTCTTGGAAGTATATAAATAGTCTTTTTCTGTGAAAAACACATTTTTGATTGGTGGTGCATTCATTATGCTCATGCTGGCACAGCATAGCAATGCACTTTATGAAGGGATATTTTTGCTGACATGTAATGTAGACAAACTTCAAATGATCTCTGAGAAACTAGTTCTGGTTCTGATATCAGTCTGATCATGGCAATAGGAAATAGGACAAGCTCAGTACCTGACTATTTGCATCTTTTATAGCCCATACTTAACTCCTAATCAACTTACCACTGGTGCATACAAGCAAATCATCAATAAATAAACTATATAGAATAGAATCATAGAATTGTTTTGGTTGGAAAAGACCTTTAAGATCATCAGCTCCAACTGTTAACCTAGCACTGCCAAGTCCAACCACTAAACCATGTCCCTCAGTGCAACATCTACACGTCTTTTAAATACCTCCAGGGATGGTGACTCAACCACTTCCCTGGGCAGCCTGTTCCAGTGCTTTTCACCCTTTCAGTGAAGAAATTTTTCCTAATATCCAGTCTAAATCTCTCCTGGAACAGCTTGAGGACGTTTCCTCTTGCCCTATCGCTTGTCACTTGGGAGAAACCAACACCCACTGCACTACAACGTCCTTTCAGGTAGTTGTAGAGAGTGATAAGGTCTCCCCTCAGCCTCCTTTTCTCCAGGCTAAACAACCCCAGCTCCCTCAGCCGCTCCTCTTAAGACCTGTGCTCTAGACCCTTCACCAGATTTGTTGCTCTTCTTTGGACATGCTCCAGCACCTCAGTGTCTTTCTTGTAGTGAGAGGCCCAAAACTGGACACAGTACTCGAAGTGCGGCCTCACCAGTGCCGACTACAGGGGGACGATCACTTCCCTAGGCCTGGTGGCCACACTATTTCTGATAGAAGCCAGGATGCTGTTGGCCTTCTTGGCCACCTGGGCACACTGCTGGCTCATATTCAGTCAGTGGTCGACCAATACCCTGAGGTCCTTTTCCACCAGGCAGCTTTCCAGCTACTCTTCCTCAAGCCTGTAGTGGAGCATGGGTTGTTGTGACCCCAGTGCAGGACCCAGCACCGAGCCTTGCTGAACTTCATACAGTTGGCCTTGGCCCATTGATACAGATCCCTCCGTAGGGATCTTCCTACCCTCAAGCAGATCCAGATCAACACTCCCGCCCAACTTGGTGTCATCTGCAAACTTAATGAAGGTGCACTCAATCCTCTCATCTAGATCATTGATAAAGATATTAAAGAGAACTGGCCCCAACACTGGGGAACACCATTTGTGACTGGCCACCAATTGGATGTAACTCCATTCATCAGAACCCTTTGGGCCCTGCCAGCCAGCCAGTTTTTTACCCAGTGAACTGTATACCCACCCAAGCCGTGAGCAGCCAGTCTCTTCAGGACAATGCTGTGGGAAACAGTCTCAAAGGCTTTATTAAAGTCTAGATAGACAACATCCACAGCCTTTCCCTCATCCACTAAGCAGGTCACCTTGTAATAGAAGAAAATCACATTAGTCAAGCAGGACCTGCCTTTCATAAACCCATGCTGACAAGGCCTGATCACCTGGTTGTCCTGTGTGTGCCACATGATGGCACTCAAGATGATCTGCTTTCTGCACTCAAGATAACCTTCCCCGCACTGAGGTCAGACTGACAGGCCTGTAGTTCCTTGGATGCTCCTTCCAGCCCTTCTTGTGGATGGGTGTCACATTGGCTAACCTCCAGTCAAATGGGACCTCCTTGGTTAACCAAGACTGCTGATAAATGATGGAAAGTGGCTTGGTGAGCACTTCCACGAGCTCTCTCAGTACTCTTGGGTGGATCCCATCCAGCCCCACAGACTTGTGTGTACCTAAATGGTTGTTATGAGTAGACTGCTTTTCAATAAATTCTGTCTCTCTTGTTTCTCATGTCTTCTCAGCATCAAAGTTGAGGTTGATTAGGTTATCCTAGAACATAACATTGAATTACCTTTACTTGCTGAAACAGTTTATCAAGTATTTTGGCTCAGCCCTTAGCAACTGTGAGTATTAGCACCTTCTGTAATGAGGGGAACATAGAAAAAAAATCTGTCTATACATGAAGTTTCAGTGGCTGGAAGAGGAACAAAGCGAATCTGAGAATAATGCTTTCTTTGAAATGAGGAATATTGATGCAGTGATTGAGGACTAATATGAAATCTAGCACAAGAAGGAGTCAGCTCTGGCTCTGTTTAGCTTATGACAACTTGTTAAAACAAATGGAAAATCTCTATGATTTTCAGATTTTAATATTTACACATTTAAATTAAATGTGTTAATTATAATCAGGTAGTATATTTACATGGTTAAATTTAACCATTTTAATTTAAAAAATTGCTAAAGGATCTTATAAAACACTTCTAAAATAGTATGAATTTCTTGTTTAAACAATAGAAATGAAAATTATTCTGATATTGATAAAAACATACAAAAGAATAAAAGTTGGTACAAATCTTCAGTGCTAATACTTATTTTATATAGTATATGCTATGTAAGAACATTAGAATTTCTTAACTTAATCATGGCTTCTGACCATGTGTTGCTTACTCTATTTCACATCCAATATTTAAAACAGAGGCTATTTTGGTTTATAGAGTGTTTTGCACTTTTAATACACACTTTACTTTTCTTACCTTTCCTGACTTTCTTCAAATCCTTATTTTCCCAAGAAATGGGATGATTCACATTACAGACTGTTTGTGGTTGTAAAATGTAGCATTTAAAACTTGTTTTGAATAGTTTATGACACCAAAAGTGTTCAGAGTGTACCAGGGATTCAATTCTGATACAATATTTGACTTCATAAGGAATAATAACTTCTCTTTGGAGACATAATATTCCTATTAGCTGCAGGTCCACGCAACCAGTCTTAGACACATGATTCTTACTTTTTCCATGAGTATGTCCAGAGCAAACTTGAAAGTTTAATCTAGAAAGAAATGTCATCTCATGATTTTCAGTCTTGACAAATGTCTATGATAAATTTAAAAAGTTGATTGCTAATCATTGCTTCCCTCTTCTCAATCTACATTTTACCATAGAAAATATAATCTTCCTGCTTTCTTTTAGCATAAAACTTCAGTGATACTTCTAAAAAGTATTGGTTTTAAACAAAAATGTATTAAATGAACCTACCTCTTTTGATCAGCCAATCGAAATTTTAAGAATATTATCCCAGCACATTTAAATTTCATAAAAATTGAAATGACTATCAGACTATCTTTATCTTTTTTACCCTGGTTCTCCAATTAAAAATATTTTGAGGCTACTGTATTGGATACTTCAGCTTTGATTTATTCTCCTATTCTTGTTTCTTGTGTGCCAAAAGACTTTGAAAAGGTTTTTTTAAAAAAATCCTGAATTTCACGTTTCTTATTTACCACTTCAAGGATTCTCTGAATGCATGCACTTTCATTTTGTTTCCTTTTGCATAAGTAAACCTTTAAAATGAAATAAAATAAATGCTACTATTGTGTCTATTCAAGATAATGAATTATAAATACTAAGATCAAAACACTTTTAAATGTTGAGGTATGTCTGGCGATATGAATTGTGCATGTTTCATATCACTATGTATTTCAGAACAGAACTATATTTGTCCCTTATTTTCTTCAAACCAAAATACAGGTAGATGTAGAATCTCACCTCTCAAAGGATGTTAAATGAGCACATATGTACAGTTTACTTATATAAAGATGTCTTTACATTTCTGTGTCAGTATCAAGAGGCACTTAAAGTATAATTTTATATGCCAAATTCTACAAAGAGCCTAATGAAAGTCAAAGAAAAGTCTTCTATGGTCTTTTTGAGTATTTATATCCATACATGATAAATTTCATTTTCAGACAATAAGTGCAGAATCAAACAATATATCCCTGTTTCTTCTTTTTAATATATGCTTTTAAATATAACAAGAGAAAAATAAATAAGAGGTCCCAAAATTAAGACTCTCGAGCCCACAAGGTCGAAAAATCTTATACAGGTACAATTGCTGTACATGGGCAGACACTACTTAGAGGTGCATTAAAATGAGAAGACAATTCTGGATAAGAAACACAGGCAGGAAAAAAGTGGACAAAAAAAGCCACAGCAAAAATAAAAAAAATCTTTCATTATAACATAGTCAATATGTTTGCCTTTTAATATCAATCCTAAGCTCAAATTTATTGAGCACAACATAATCAATATGTAAGTGCAGTCTGCAGTTGCTTTGCCTCTGATCCTTACGTCAGTGAGTAGCAAAAGCAAGCCCAGAGACAGGTCTGGGCCCAAGGCTACTGCAGAGGGGTAAAGCCAAAGAAACGTTGGAGACTAGACCAACCGCAGCACAGGTCCAAGGGCCACCCAGGAAGCAAGCAAGGCTGGTGGCAGGGAGGAGGATAGGTATACTCACAAGAAAGCTCTTCGAAGGGCCAGGTGTTGAAGCCTGAGCTGAAACGGAGCCTGGGTGAGGCCACCAGGTAAGGATTGTCAGGACAGTTAAGGTCTGCTTGTGCACTCAAGGGACTGACAGCTGGAGACAGCCATATGTTGTAGTGGGTTGACCCTGGCTGGAGGCCAGGTGCCCACCAGAGCCGCTCTCTCACTCCCCTCATCCACCAAACAGGGGAGAAAAGGCATAACGAAACGCTTGTGGGTCGAGATAAGGACAGGGAGAGATCACTCACTAATTGTTGTCATGAGCAAAACAGACCAAAATTAGAGAGGGAATTCATCTAATTTATTACTAGGCAAAACAGAGTAGAGGAATGAGAAAATAAAATCAACTCTTAAAACACCTCCCCCCACCCCTCCCATCTTCCTGGGCTAAACTTCACTCCCGGCTTCAACCTTCCCCCCCATCAGCGGCACAGGGGGACGGGGAATGGGGGTTGTGGTCAGTTCATCTCACATTGTTTCTGCCGCTTCTTCATCCTCAGGGGGAGGACTCCTCTCATCGTTCCCCTGCTCCAGCATGGAGTCCCTCTCACGGGGTGCAGACCTTCAGGAGCAAACTGCTCCAGCATGGGGTCCCCCACGGGGTCACAAGTCCTGCCAGCAAACCTGCTCTGGCGTGGGCTCCCCTCTTCACAGGTCCACCGGTCCGGCCAGGAACTTGCTCCAGCGTGGGCTTCCCACGGGCCACAGCCTCCTTCGGGTGCCTCCACCTGCTCCGGCGTGGGGTCTTCCACGGGCTGCAGGTGGAATCTCTACACCCCCTCATCCTTCCTCCATGGGCTGCAGGGGGACAGCCTGCTTCACCATGGCCTTCACCACGGGCTGCAGGGGGATCTCTGCTCCGGTGCCTGGAGCACCTCCTGCCCCTCCTTCTGCGCTGACCTTGGTGTCTGCAGAGTTTCTTACATCTTCTCACTCCTCTCTCCGGCTGCAAAAGCTCTCTCTCTCTAAGTGTTTTTCTTCTTCTTAAATATGTTATCACAGAGGCGCTGATTGGCTTGGCCTTGGCCAGCGGCGGGCCCGTCTTGGAGCCGGCTGGCATTGGCTCTGTCAGACACAGGGGGAGCTTCTAGCAGCTTCTCACAGAAGCCACCCCTGTAGCTCCCCCGCTACCAAAACCTTGCCACGCAAACCCAACACAATGTAAAAGACACAGACAAATACTGGGAGTACACCCACACCATGACTTCACTTCAAACCTCTAATTAACATGGTTTAGATATGTCTGTGCACTCAAAAAAAAAAAAAAGTAATAATCACTGACCAAAGGGAGCTTATATGGTCATGGTTGTGTGGAGCTAAATTGAACAATTAATACTTCATGTCATGTTTTACCAAAGACTTTCTTAAAAAAACAATTTTTTTAACCTTTGCATTGTCAATTGCACACTAGAAGAACAGAGATGCTCAGTCAGCAATCTACAGAATGAAATTTGGATGCAATCCAGATGTAAAAAAAGAATCAAATGGTCTGAATGAGTTGATATCCTTATTCCATAAAAGGACTAATTTGTAGACAAAAGGCATGTGAATCAATACTTTTTTCTTTTATAAACTTCAGCTGATGTATTTTAAACTACTGTACTACCTAGACATCAGTGCAGCTGTGTCAACATAGACCATGTGAACACCTGATCCAATATATTAATCGTTTCATAAACATTATCATTTATTTCAGAATATTGAGTTTCTTAAACTAATGTTTAAAAAAGAGAAAATGTGAAGCATCTGAGGTGTGCAATATTTAGTCTTAGCACAAAGAAAAAGTCTTAAAAGATTAACTATCCCACTCTACATATTGCATTTATGAAACACTCACCTTTTTTGCTGAACTCACTGCATGAAAATACTTTAGAAGGTAGTCAAGAAAAGAAACTGTAGAAATGCAGCCTGTACATGAAGTGTATTACTTTTTCAACAATACAAGCTTGTAGAAGTATTTGAATTGTTAAACAGATTTTTCCCAGCCATTAGTATTCATCCATTTTCTGAGAGCAGGTTATTCTCCAGTGGAAGATAATAGGGCTTTTTACTTTCATATATCATTAAATGTTAGAATGCAGTGGAATAATTTTAGCCATTCAGAATACAGTAATGCTATGGAATTGCTGACCTACAACTATGAACTGATTTCCTAGGAATAAGGTTCGCTTCTCATTGTTTGAATAAAGGAATCTGACTTGAAAAACAGCAGCCTGTTCTTCCTGTTCATGTAAAGGAAACATTTGGATTCAACGTCTAGGGGTACAGAGAGGAGTCAGAAGGCCCAAATCACATGTTTGACACTAGCTACTTAGCTTTGGAAGACAGCCTTGTTAACATGTAAATAAGCAGCCACTGTGGCTCAGTGATATTGCTGACCTTAGAGGGGAGCTACTGATATAAGGCAATTCTCAATACTTCTTTATTCTATTGAAAAACTGGTCACATTGTGATCTCATGAAAGTAAAGGTGGCAGGACTGAACCTGAAAGCTACATCACATCTTTAATAGGAACTTCATATTGGCAATGTCCTTTGATCATTACTGTTGTCTGTGTAGTAATGCGGGGTCTACTTCTGCAATAGCTGACAGTATGCCATCAATAAGAAACAAGATAAACACATATGGTTTACAAAGTAAAGATTTCCCCACATTCCTGCCTGCTCAAACTGGAATCCATGAACTTTTAAAAATCAAAACTAATTCATATTGAAATTGTCTCAAATAAAATGTATTTTAATTTGTTTCCATTTCACTTTGTTCAAAACAAATCTTCCTTAGTGATCAGCTTTACTTTTAAAATGAACATTAAATTATTTTCAAATTCACAGACACATTAGCAAATTGTGTTGTCTTATTTGATTATAAACTTTATCCAAAGACAAATTTGCCCAGACAGGTACAAATCATATTCAGTTTGACAGAATTTAGATCTAATTTTGTCTCCAGTTTACATCCCAGGCTTACTTTCTCAGCAAAACTTCTACATTGTACAAATCAAGCTGAGATATTTTCTGATCAGTAGTGGGGACATATATAACAGACACCTTCATCCATGCTTCGAGAGTAGACGCTGCCCCACAGAAGTACTTCAGCTTTATCTATACTATGATATCAATTAATCAGTAAGAAACACATCTTATATTTTAAGAATAAACCTGCAAGATTATTTAGATAAAAGATACTGTTCCTGACAGTAATTGCAGCCCATGGAGATGATCCCATGCAGGAGCATCTTTTCTGGCAGGAACTGTGGCCCATGAAGGACCTACGCTGGAGCAGTCTTTTCCTGAAGGACTGTAGCCCATGAAGAGAGCCCACACTTGGGCTGGGGAAAAGTGCAAGGAGGAAGGAGCAGCGGAAAGCAACTGTTATTGACTGACCACAACACTCATTCTCCACCCCCCTGCTCCGCTTGGTAGGGAGGAGGTAGAGGAGTTGCTGGTAAAGGAGTGAAGTTCAGCTTGAGAAGGCTGGGCAGGGGGAAGGCGTTTTTAGCTTTTGTCTTTGTTTCTCACCATCCAACTCTATGTTTAACTGGCAATAAATTAAACTAATTTTTCCCAAGTTTAGTCTGTTTTGCCTATGATTGTAATTGGTAAGCGATCTTGTCTTTATCTCGACCCAGGAACATATTCATCTTATATTCTCCCCCCCCATCTTGTTGACAAGGGAGAGTGAGAGAGCAGTTGGGTGGGCATCTGGCAGCTGGCCAAGGTCAGTCCACCACAATTCAGTATCACCAGTACTTACAAAAACCTTTTACCTTAAAAACTATTTAGCATCTTGAGTCCAGTTGGGTTCTCGTAAGTGGGCACAAGTTCATGCCAAGCTTATGTGGATCAGAATTTGTCTATGTTTGGATTTCAAAAGTATATTTCAAATGCTGTAAAATGACTAAGACCCTACGTTCTCTTTTTAGAAATTATTTAGGAGCCTCTGCCTCCTTGATCATCATTTAGATTTAGAATCATAGTACTTCGTACCTGTAAGTGCTCAACTTTGCTGTTTTCTTAGGTTATCCTAATTCCTTGTTGATACCAAAATGATATCAGAGTGATGAATTTTTTAATAGAGAAGACATTAAAATCTTTTTACATTAAACATTTGAATCTTCTTGAAGGTTCTTTTCTTACAGTGTCTGAAAATGGGGTCATTTCTCGTCATGAACTCAGCTCATACTGCCAATATTTAGATATAATGATTTGTTGATTCTATAGAGAAAACTGCTTAAAAAGAGAAGCAACAGTTTTCTGTATCAACAAAATTAAAAAGAGATTTAATAAATATTTTTTGGACAAGTGACTCATTCCAACATACTGGACTAATTAAAGCATGCCTGCCTACTCTTCTTTTATTATATACACTCTTATTTCTCTTTGTGATCCTTGAAGCAATTTCTTGTTTCAGTAAGAGTTAATCATTCTTGAAAACAGTTGATCAAAACTCTGCAGTGTTCAAAACTAGGTCAATCAGTGCTTAATACAATAGAATTAACAGTTCCTTATCTCTGCTGAATATACTTCAAATGATACATCGTGTGATCACATCGGCTTTTATCATGGATGTGAATTATTATTTTTCTGCAAGAAAAGAACTTTAGCTTTCATTGCTGTTATTTATAAAGAAACTATACTTTGTAAAATGTCCAGTGCTTTCTAGTTCATTAAGAGAAGAAAACCTGTTCCTTAGGAGGGAATCTTTTATCTAAACTTCAAAGCTCTAACTTTAAAAAACAAGATTTCAGCATCTAATATACTGAGCATCTGAAGAGGCTCTATTGTAAACTATGGGATCTGAACTTGTTTAAATTACATTTCAAATTCCTTTTTTATTCCCAATTTTACTTTCAGTTTATGCCAGTCACTGGGATAGACCTGAGCTTCTGATTAGCTCTGAGTGAGTAGAGATTAAAAAAAAAAAAAGTCTTGGAACTAACTTCTGACATTTGATTCCACCAGTATTTGCTACCTTTCTCCTAAACATGATTGTAAGAATATTCATGATTTTCCTGGAAAGCTAGACTGTCACAACCCTGTGTGAATCCTATAAGCCATATAGTTGCAGATGACAAATAAAATAAGTCTTTCAAAAATATCACAGCCTGTTTTCTCGATATTTCAGCAGGTTAACTGCTGGCAAAACACTATAAATTCATTGCTTGGTGAGTTTTGTACAGCCTATAGGCACACTGTGATGTCAAAGGAGTAGTAACACTTTGTATCTCTGCTCCTTGCTTTCTTCCAGAGAGATTGTCATGGTTTAACCCTGGCAGACAGCTCAGCCCCACACAGCCACTCGCTCACTCCCCCACAGTGGGATGGGGGAGAGAATCAGAAGGGCAAGAGTGCAAAAACTTGTGGGTTGAGATAAAAGACAGTTTAACAGGTAAAGCAAAAGCTGCGTACACAAGCAAAGCAAAGCAAGGAATTCATTCCCCACTTCCCATGGGCAGGCAGGGGTTCAGCCATCCCCAGGAAAGCAGGGCTCCGTCACGCATGTAACGGTGACTTGGGAAGAAGACAGACGCCATCACTCCCCGCATACAACCTCCCTTCCTTCTTTTATTGCTGAGCATGACATCATATGGTGTGGACTATCCCTTTGGTCAGTTGGGGTCAGCTGTCCTGGCTGTGTGCCCTCCCAAATTCTGTGCACCCCCAGCCTACTCACTGGTGGGGTGGTGTGAGAAACAGAAAAGGCATTGGCTCTGTAAGCACTGCTCAGCAATAGCTAAAACATCCCTGTGTTATCAACGCTCTTTTGGTCACAAATCCAAAATATAACACCATATGAGCTACTCTGAAGAAAATTAGCTCTATCGCAGCCAAAACCAGTACAGAGATTTAAGTTGGTATACCGGACACATTTACATCCAGAAATGTCTTCCAAATCATTCAGTCTGACCATGTCCTTTATGATTCTTTCCTTTAATGAAGTAAAAAATTATAGGCAAGAAATTGGTACTTTTTGCCATACAACGGCATCAAGAAAGATTTATTGTGCAAATTTCCTGAGGGAAGTATAATTTTAATTAATTAGCAAATGATATTTTCCAAGTCAGGTTATTTGCAGCCAGAAGGTGAGAGGATTTTACTATAGCATCTCAGTGCATTAAACATTCATTCATTCACCATGACACAAAAGCCTGGTGAGATTGGAAATATTATTACTCTCATTTTAAAGTAGGGAGAAAGCTACAACTGTCCTTGTAAAACCAAATACATAGACACTTCCAAAAGACAACTAAGCTCATTTGGCATTACCCACCTATTAAAAGTTACATACATTAAATAATTTTGCTTGACTGTTGCCTGCATTGAAAGGATTTGCTCACATAAACAAAGTTCATACTGAAACACATTCTGCCTTCCTAGTTCAAGAGGAAAAGATATGGTAAGACTTGCTTAAAAATAGAGTTCTAACTGAATTCTTCTACACAAAAACTATAAGTCTAAGAAATAAACGGGAGGAACAATCCCCCACCAAGGTTTTGCAGTGAATGTGAAACAGAAATAAGAGGGCACGAACTTACTATGAACATTAAAATAGATCATACTATTAGAGAAGAGATGGCACATATTAAAACAATCTTATGTTATATATACTATGTATACTTTATATTGTAATTTTTATCATAATATAACCATTTTATGTTGTAATAACATAGTAATCATGTCGACAAGTAACTTAGATGGCCTCTGGATTGAAATAGCAGGCTTAATGAGGAAAATGCCAGTATTATTTCCCTATAATGACATCATTATTTAAAAAGGGGTTTGAGAAAACATCTAGGGAAGTATGAACAACTCAGATGCCAATACTGGTAAACTAGTTGCAGATGTTGGCTCAGAAATTAGAAATTTTTATTTGGAGGGGCAAATTTGTACAGAATAATCCATTTAGGATTAAAGACAAAGACACTTCTAGGGATGTACTGATATACACTTCTTCTATTCCTATATTTTTCCTTGCTGTCTAACAGATACTGGGTTAGACTACTGTTTTCATGTTAATATTTTCACCATGAGGGAAATGTGTGCAAATTTAGAAATGTAAGAACACTCAATTAAATTTGGAACACCTTTTACTTGTTATGTGATATTTTTCCCTATTTTTCAGTCTCTAATAATATGCAGTAACAACACACACAAGTTCACTGATATTTTATAAACAAACCCACTAATGTTGTACATTTCCATTTTCCATAAACAGCATTTACACAGTATGAGTATATTGTATTAAAATTATGTGCTCTGTTATGGATGTATCAGTAGAGAGGGAGATGCAGTTTAGCAAGGTAATTCCATCTTTAGGTTTGATTTTGGTGTATTTGTTTCTTCCTGTATATAAGATTTAAATCTAGAGCAACATCAATAAGTTATTTTCTGAATTAAAACAAACAAGCAAAACCACTACATTTTACACAAATTCATAAGTTATGACAGAATTGTTTTCCTTTTTAGTTGAACCATTTTATAGAGAGATGATAAGTATAGTAATTCATCATATTGAGGTAAAAACACATTATGTAGCTGCATAGATCATCAGTCTATTTACACAGATGGATATTTTTGCAGGATAGAAGAGTTTTTCTAGAGAAAGTATATTTCCTAGATTGGATGAATGCTTTTGACATACAGTTTCACAAAATCTATGTTTCTTCAAAGAATTTTGTTTCCATATCTGCTTAAAGAATACATAAATTAAAAAATTACCTCGGAAATGGCAATGTAATACTTTTAGTCCTCTCTCAATTGTTTCAACATGACTCAAGAGTATCAAAATTTAACCTCCAGATTCTGTTCAATATACAATGATAACCTATAGAAACTAGTAGAATGGTAAAACCTGTAGTAGGTAAATGCACACTATATGCATAGTAACCACAGAGATCTAACGATAATATCTCACATTAATGTCACATTTGTTTTATTTTTCTCTGTGAAGTCCACTATATCTCCACCTACTTTCTTCTATTTTCTCTTCTGCTTTTAATAATACAGTTTGCTATTGTTTGTCTTGTCTAATAAATTCAGGGTCAAAAAGCTCTTTCAGAAACAGTGTCAATATTCACATATGACACTTGACTTCATTTAAGCTGGAGCTTGTTTATTTCTGCAGCAGCATGTTTTCCATTTCAGTATTCAAATTCATCTGTCTCCTTGTACAGTTCTTATGAAAAGTGATAATTGAATATATTTTCTATCATAACCCTAGGTCACCTGTAAAGAGATCGGAAAATTACTCTCAGCATCAGTTTAACAACTGCAGAGAGTGAGGAAAAAATAATGCTAATTAAAACAATAAGGTTAATGGCATGGAAGAACATTTTCTTTCTGCAGCAGGTAGCACATCTGGAAAAGACTTTATATCTTTAAAGATACAACCCTTCCTCCCCCGCAAAAAGAAAACCCACTTGCTAATACTGCACAGATTTCCTGGTAATAAATACTACACAAAAGTAGCACAGCTTCTAGGTTTATGGTGGAATTACAAAAACAATTCTCTACACTTCAAAGTTGAGTTAACAATGTATATGCAGTGACGTGGTGTGTCAACCCTGGCTAGCAGCTAAACCCCACCCTGTCAATTGCTCACAACCCCCCCTCTCCTGCCCCAGTGGGACAGGAGAGAGAATCAGAAGGGTAAAAGTGAGAAAAACTTGTGGATCAAGATAAAGACAATTTAATAAGTGAAGTGCCACAGCATGTGCATGCAAAGCAAAATGAGGCATTCATTTGCTACTTCCCATCAGCAGGCAGATATTTACTGCTACCTGGCAAGCAGGGCCTCAGCATGCATGATGGTTACTTGGGAAGACAAACACCATAACCCCACATGTCTCTCCTTCCTCCTTATTTCCCTGGACTTTTAATTCTGATCACTAGTTCATAGGCATGGAACATCTCTGTGGTCCGTTTGGGTCAGCTGTCCTGCCTGTGTCCCTTCCCAACATCTTTCACACCATCACCCTACTTGCTGTGTAGGGGCAGTGTGAGAAATGGAAAAAGCCTTGATGCTGTGCAAACACTGTTCAACAATAGCTAAAACATGAGTGTGTTGTCAACCATTGGTATGTTTTAGTCACAAATCCAAAACACAGCCCCATGTGGGCTGCTATGAAGAAAATTAACTCCATTGCAGACAAACTCAGTACAATCTCCACCCCTTATTCCGTACCATTTACATTGTGCTCGCTGGTGGGTCCCACACTATCCAATACACCCTCATTAACCACTTTCTCCCTCTTCATCCTTTCATATATACACAGATATCATTCTCTCAGTCTTACTCCAGCTGGCGGCTAAGTCTATGGACCACCCTTGTAAAATGTCCACAAGATGTCCACCAATGTCCATAAAATGTCCACAACTGTTTTCAGCAAAATCCAAAACATATCCTCATACTAACTCTATGTTAGCTGAAACCAGGATAGTCATCCCTATAAAATGTCCATAAAATTTCCAGAGTCCATTCAGCCCATGATTTGGGTTCCATCTCTTATGGTGTGTTGTGTTGAGTTATTGGGTGCCAAAGTCAGCTCAGGTTGGGTCACTGCTGCACTCACATGGCTTCTTGCAAGGCTCATTCTCCTGCTATAGTATTTCCTATAAGATACAGTTCAGACGATTGCTTACAACAACTTAAACATGTATCCATTGCAAGTGAATACATAGCTGATTTTTAAATGGCTTCTTTTTTTGTTGTTTTTGCCAATGCTTATATATGCTTTATCCCCTTGTCCTCTCTTACTAAAAATTACCATGATTTCCCTCTCAAATGTATCTTGTTTGTTTGTTTGTTTTTTACGTAATTGGGAGAGACAGACTTATTATTACATTCTAACGTACATTTAGCATGATTTTGCCGCAAAATTCATTTCTGACATAGCTTGTGCTTTCTAAAACAATTACACATTGTAAAAATAAGCAAATGTATTCCTTTCTGCAGGAAAAGCTCTCTAGCATGCTTTGAAATCATATGCAAACAATCAATGCAAGCTATTTATTTTTCTGTTGGCCTATTCTGATGTTCATGTTCTTTGTGTTAACCTCCAGCTCTGTTGCTGGTGGTGTCGTTTGATACTTGGCATCAAAACTCCTCAGGTGTACTTCCTTCAACTTCCTTTTCCTTTCTTACCTTGTGATAACAAACGGTATTATTTCACATGATTCTCCCCTTCCTCCAGTAAAGTTGAGTTAGTAGGTGTCAGATACTGGAATAAATTTACATTATATTTATATAGTCTATCATCTTATTCAAGGTCACTGAGGTATGAAACGAATCATATTATACTGTTTCCTTACTTCAGGCAGTTATCACTGAGACTAAGAGTATCTTTCTGTCTGCTTCCAGAGGGCAAGATAAACATAAATGTAGTTCAAAAAAAATTCATTTAGAGTTGACAAGAGTTTAGAGTTAGGTCTTGAGTCTTATTTGCTCCTCTGGTTTCCTCCAGGGAAAAAAAACAGGTTGCCTTTTATTCAGGTTTCCAGCTCTCATTTTCTTTTGAAAAGTAACACATTTTCTTTTTGAAATTTCTCCTTGTCACATTGCTGCTGGTCGCAATAACCCTTTATGAAGAAAAAAGCAGATATGATTAAAATGTCCCTTAGTGGGCTTGATGAAGACATGGTAATGGCAGCAATTTCCATGCAATTTTCGTAAAATACCTCAGCACTTATTGAACATCTAAGTAGCTCTTAACTATTATAACTTTTAATCCACCTTGTCTAATTGTACACATTCCTATTAAGAAATGTTCTTAACAGTTCTTACAAAAAGTAGAATGTTATAGAAATAAATGCTGGAGTCTATGCAATATCCTTATGAAAATTGAGTACATTCTGCTAAACCATATGTGTGTGCATATGTGCACGTGCACATGTAGACATCATTGCTTGCAAAAAGAAACTTTAAAGCTTTCATAGAAAACTAAGAAAAAACTAATTCAGAGCCTGTGCTAAAATAAATTTGATTAATTTTTTTGAACTGGACAGACACCAAATAAAGTTACTTTAAGCTCATCAGAGTAATTTGGTGTAGACATTTTCCATCGGTTATTAGTGTATACCTCTGAAGCAGCCACTTGCTAATTCCTACCCTCCCAAGGGGATGGGGAAGAAAATGGGAAAAAAAAAAACCTCATGGGTTGAAATAGACAGTTTTATAGGATAACAAAGGAAGAGAATAATAATAATAGGAAAAACAATAACAACAACAATAATAACAACAAACAAAACCAACAAGTGATGCACAAATGCAATCGCTCACCACATGCAGAAAAAACCAACCCAATGCCCAGTCTGTTTCCGAGCAGCGATCCCGCCTCCCAGCTCGCTTCCCCAGTTCTGTCGGGATCATGACGTTCCATGGCAGGGAACATCCCTCTGGCCAGCCTGGGCCAGCTGTCCTGGCTGTGCTCTCCCAGCTCCTTGTGCGCCTGGCAGGGCACGGTGAGAAGCTGAAAGGTCCTTGACTTAGTGTAGGCACTGCAACTGCCCAGCAACGACCGAAAGCATCAGTGTGCTATCAACATTATTCTCATCCTAAATCCAAAACACAGCACTACACTGGCTACTAGAAGGAAAATTAGCTCTGTCATCTCAGCCAAAACCAGGACAAACGAGAAGTGATCTGTCATGATATTGAAACAAAAGTCAATGAAGTGTAGGAAGAGCAATAGTTCAGTGGTTTAGCTTTTTTATATTGAATGTGCTTGTTCATACATTGGCTCAAGTTTTCTTCAAATGTATTCAACTGCAGGTTTTCCATTCACTTTTGTAGCAGCTAGATAAGAATTTCCAAGGGCAAAAGCTATTAAGTGTAACATGTATTATTAATGTGTTTATGTCTCCCTTACTATATTTATTATAAGCACATTAATGAAAATGCCATGAATATTAGGGCTGATTTATAAGAATATGGTGCTGTTTACAGCCAGATTACTGCACACTGGAAATATTTTATTTAACTTAACTATATGCATTTGCAATTTATTAAGACACTTGTATCACTCCAAAGAACAGTCTCTATTAAGAAGATCGATGACCTGCAAGTTTACAATGTTTTCTTCTGAACCTCAGTGTTGAGGGGAAAAAATTGTTCAAATTTTTATTTAGAATCAATTTTTTATGCAAGGAATTTACCAAATAATACAAATGCACTCATAAGGTATGTCACAATCCATTTGTAGATAATGAAACAGAATTTAATAACATTAACATATATGCAGATAAAACATGTAGGGCCCAAATCAATCTCGTAGGTACCACCTGTTCTCCTGATTCTATACAGGAAACCACAGCCTTGCATGGTTACAGTGGATGTCTCAGGGCTTCATACATTTCTGAGAGACTGGATATGGGTTTGCTCACTAGCATTTACTCATAAAGTTTATAAGTACTGCTGTCTGGGGTTTTTTGGGGGGAGTTGTTTGGGGTTTGGGGGATTTTTTTTTTTGGTTGGGGGTTTTGGGGGTTTGGGGGTTTTTTGGTTTTGGTTTTGTTTTTTTGTTTTGTTTTTAACAGAATATCCACCACTCCTCCATCCAGAGCTATTGTAGCTTTAATGGTCACATATAGTTCTTTCTTCTATGCATGGAAAATAAGAATTTGGGGGCCTTTTTACGTTTTTATCCCATATTCTTAATGCTAAGTCAACAGAATTTGAGCACAAGCCTAGATGCTTAAATGAACCAGGACAACATTCCACAATGTATACATATATTAAATAATTTCACATATATAAATACACATATATATATATGTATAAAACCCAAACTTTCTATTAAATAGAGGTAAGTATAAGATGAAGTAGAAGCTAAACTGGTAGTTGGCCTAGGTGATCACTGTAGGTTCATTCCAACTAAAAATATTCTATTCTAGTCTAGTCTGTTCTGTTCTGTTCCATTCCATTCCATTCCAAAAGGTACAAGAAAGTGCTACCAATAGACACCCAACTTCCAGGAAACTTTGCTTCAAGGGCTAGCAGCTGCATTATAGAAAATAAAGCCTGAACAGATGTGGCCTCACAAAGGTAGATACAGATATGAGAAAAAGAAATTACATTTCCTAGCAGCCATAACAGCTGAAAATCCATATCCATACTCTGCAGTTTTTAGCAGAACATTTTATTTGAGTGTCTTGTAGAACTAAGTGGGAAATTAGGTTGGGGGAAAAGGGCATCTTACAATCATAGAATCATAGAATGGTTTGAGTTGGAAGAGACCTTCAAGATCATCTAGTTCCAACCCCCCTGCCATGGGCAGGGACACCCTCCACTAGACCACGTTGCCCAAAGCCCCATCCAACCTGGCCTTGAACACTTCCAGGGATGGGGCATCCACAGCTTCTCTGGGCAACCTGTTCCAGTGCCTCACCACCCTCACAGTAAAGAATTTCTTCCTGATATCTAATCTAAATCGACCCTCCTTCAGCTTAAACCCATTACCCCTTGTCCTGTCACTACACTCCCTGATAAACAGTCCCTCACCATCTTTCCTGTAGGCCCCTTCAGGTACTGGAAGGCTGCTATAAGGTCTCCCCAGAGCCTTCTCTTCTCCAGGCTGAACAGCCCCAACTCTCTCAGCCTGTCCTCATAGGAGAGGTGCTCTAGCCCTCTGATCAGCTTCATGGCCCTTCTCTGGACTCTGTGAAAGTTTCCTGAATGTTGCTATAACATCTGGCCAGATAAGTTGGTAGGGAGGAATCAGTGAATAACTGACCTTGTGACCAAGAATGTATTGTTTCTCTTGAACTTATTTTAATAATAACACAAACTAGATTGAAGTAGCTCTGAATGTTACCATAAGACTTATGAAGCAAGGGTCAAATGTCTGTGATGAATGTTATAAAGCCCTGAATTGACAGAAGAAATTAGTTTTGTATATTACTTAGGAGTTTCTAAAAAGTGACTGGTGGTATAGGAAAGTTGAGAGATGAAAACAACAGAAAAGAAGATCCTGACCTAACATTATGAAGGACTAGCGCCAGCACAACAGAAGCAGTAGCAGAACCTAAACTTCCCTTCTGTGATGTATGAAATCTAATGAAATCTCATGCAGCAGTATCTTTCTTTATTTGTAGTAGACATACAGTTAATTTGATGTAACCTCTAGCTTTTGATGAAGTCACAGCAACATAGCATGTCAGTCTGTTTGCGTTTTGATGTAATATGGTGTGCTGGGATAACTGTCTGCACTCTACAGAGATGTCCTTTCCCAACTCCTTTAAGAACCATCTGGAGAATGGACCCAAGTCCAACAGGCAGGCAGCAAATGGAGCCATGCATACCTCATCAGTGTTTCTCTGAACTTGAGGCTCATCCTGTATTTGAAAGCAGACTATGAAACATTCTACAAAAGACACACACATCCCAGGAAACAGTTATAATTCTCAATGGAGGGGTTTGTAGCTAAAGAATTTCAGTTTTCAATTTGTGTCAGAAGTACAACTTTTCTTCAGAGAATTTAAACAAAAATAACTATACTTGTTGCAATTTGTTAAATTCAAAATGACATTAAAAATTGCAGGTATTATTTAACAAGAAAACAAAACCTTTTCAGAGCAAAGTTGCAATAATATCTACATATAGGCAAACTGTTTTCAGGCCATTTCCAACTTGTACTGCACTTCTGCCCAATCTTTTTTGTTATAGGTCTTATATCTTTACAATACTAAATAAAATAGGTAAGCTTCAATCACTAATACTTAAACTAATTTAACTTGATCATTTGTTGTGGTCTGGTCAGAGATCCAATCTAATGTATTCATCATGTCAGGTGGTTATCATGTCATGATTGTCGAAAATGAGCTACTAAATATTGGACTTCTTCATCTGTGTATTAAAAAAGCAAGATAATATTCAAAATACTTAGTATTTTTTAAATGACACTAAGGAAAATCACTGGCATGCAGAATTTTTGGACAACTGTTAAATAAGTAAAACTTATTTAAGTTTTAAAATCAGAAGACTGGGTTTAGATTCCTTTTTTAACAAGGAAGTGGATAGTTATCTATGAAATTTCTACATATAAGCAAAATGCCTACTGACTTTATCAACAATGGTATTTACTTTAAGTGGCAGGAATACTCTAAGGGAATTTGGCTCTTTTCCAGTCATTCTCTGAAACAAAATCAAAAATCCCAAACCAATATTTTCTTTCTTCAGTGAAAAGTAATATCTTTTCTAGTTTATATGATGTTAATGTAGCACGACTGGAAACACATTCAAAGATAAGTGGGCAAAACCTGCTATATTTTTTTGCTTATATTCAAATTATTAAATGGCACAACAGCTAGAAATATGGCACTCTGCAGAATATGTATCATAATACTTTGGGGATACCATCAAAATTATATTTTATAAGATGCAGAATTCTATCAAATATTCCTATATTTTAGCTTCATTAAATTACAGCTTAGTGAAGAATATGTTGCCTTTTCCATAGATGTAATTAAAAGATCTTCAAATGTTTTAAAAGTCCTTCACCCTGCTGCAAGGTGCCTGCAAGTTCTTTGCACCTTCAGTAATAACATTACTGTTCTCAAGAAAACAGTCGCCTGTTGCCTAGGTAAATATTTATTCTAAAAGTAGTTTAATCTGTTAGACCAGCAGCTCTCAGACCATGGTCTGTAAATTAATCAATGTCCAGAAGAGTGTCATAGTGATGCTCAGGTAATTCTGAAATGATATCATCATTTAGTGATCTAAAGACTATTCAAAAGTGCTGGTTTTGGCTGGGATAGAGTTGATTTTCTTCACAGTAGCTGGTATGGGGCTGTGTTTTGGATTTGTGCTGAAAACAGTGTTGATAACACAGGGATGTTTTCGTTACTGCTGAGCAGTGCTTACACAGAGCCAAGGCCTTTGCTGCTCCTCACACCACCCCACCAGCGAGTAGGCCGGGAGTGCACACAAAGTTGGGAGGAGACACAGCCGGGACAGCTGACCCCAACTGACCAAAGGGATATCCCATACCATATGATGTCATGCTCAGCTTATAAGGACCTGGGGGAAGAAGAAGGATGAGGCGAGGATGTTCAGAGTGATGGCGTTTGTCTTCCCCAGTCACCGTTACGCGTGATGGAGCCCTGCTTTCCTGGGGATGGCTGAACCCCTGCCTGCCCATGGGAAGTGGAGAATGAATTCCTTGTTCTGCTTTGCTTGTGTGCGCAGCCTTTGCTTTACCTATTAAACTGTCTTTATCTCAACCCAGGAGTTTTCTCACTTTAACTCTTCTGATTCTCTCCCCAGTCCTGCTGGGGGGGGAGTGAGAGAGCAGCTGCGTGGTGCTTAGCTGCCATCTGGGGCAAAACTACAACAGAAGCTTAGCTACCTTTAGAACTGTTCTCATCATTACTTTCCACCTTTACATAATTTTCTTTTCACATTCAAAAGCTTATTTTACTATCAAATAGTGCATGTGAAATTGATTTGTGATTGATGATTATATTTTAAACAGGCTTCTTAATCATCTTTGACCACTAACGTCTGGTTTGTGATATTCTAGCAGTCAACTGATCTATTTGGTAAATCAGATCACTGCTTTTAGAGAGGAGAACACATAGCTTCAAAAGCATGAACTTGACTGTCATGTACTTTTTAAATAATAACAGGCTTCAGTTAAAATCAATACAATTAGCATTCTTTTTTTTTTCTTCAACACAGGCATAACTTTTTATAGAAACAATCCATGTTATAGGTAAAACTCTTAATTCAGATTTTATAGGAAATATGTTTTATCCTTCTCTCCTGTAGCCTTGATTTCTCCACAAAGTGTAATGCTTAATTGTATTTAATTAAATGGCCACAGCTCCTATCCTCAAAGAATAAATCCTGGTGGGTTATAAATAATTAAATGTATGGAGAATATGACTGAATGATGAACAGTAACTGTGGGAGAGGGAATTTGCTTTACAAATTTCACTAAACTGTGCATAAAGAGCTATATTAATGAAAATGGAGAAGCTTTGTAAGCCTGATGGAGCATGGTCATTCCATGAGTGTACAGAGTAAAGGAGAATGTAATGAGTCCATTCCAGATTGCTTAGTTGTTATAAGAAATGCTCACATAACATTCTTTGCAGATGGAGGATTTCCAGAGATGCTGTTTCTTTGCTAAAGGGGAGTCATGGAGGATCTAGAAGGGTTTGGAAGGAAGCTAATGTTTAATTTTCTTTTCAATAAAGTTTTGTGAGAAAATTATCAAACCCACTCCAGATGACTAGACAGTCCATAGCTTAAAGTGGCTTCAAGACCAAGCCCACAGAGACATCATCTCTTTGGTGGTATTCTTGGGTCACTTTGATTCCTTGGTACTTTTCAAGGAAGCTAGAGACAGAGATATCTTTGCCGTACACTAGTATGATCATTATGCAGTGGTAATATAGGCACTGCCCTAAAGGAACTGTCATGAATACAAAAATTTAGGGACGAGATTTAAACTTTGCCTTGCAATGACACAAATAAAACAAATCTCTGACTCGGAATGAATACACACTTACAAAACACTGTAAACCTAATTATGCAAATTATTGCTTCATGTCAATGTATGGCAAAAGTAGAAAATCTAGCTTGCACTTCCTCACCTCAGTTGTGTACACCAGCCCCTGTAAAAGCACAGTTCCTGCGCCCATGTTTTATGTGTGAAAGGTAGCTCACAAATCCAGTTATAATCCATATTAAACAACCCCCAAAAAAATCTATTTCTAAAACATCTGTTCAAAGGATGTCAGAGTCCTTGAGTTAGGTAACCATTCTCTGGAATATTTACTTCCCTTTGTTCTCAATAGCATAATTTCAGATTAGGTTCAGGGTCTGGAAGACTTCTGCACCCACACATGCCTCATCTCTCTTATGATTCCTTCCAACTTCCCTATGCATCCTGCTTGCATGGAGAGGACACTTGGAGACATGAACCATTAAAGCCAAAACAAGATGCACAGTTTCTTAATTTAAACTCTGGAAGAAGTGGACAAGCAAAGTGTTCATCTACAGGGCAGTTTGTTGCAACCATTAAGAGCAGCAGGAGAGAGCAGCCACACAAAAATGAAGCTGCATCAACCTCCAGCAACAGATGATTAT
Source organism: Grus americana (assembly GCF_028858705.1). Lineage (NCBI taxonomy): Eukaryota > Metazoa > Chordata > Aves > Gruiformes > Gruidae > Grus > Grus americana. The sequence continues at coordinate 113,367,083 of NC_072852.1, forward strand.
GAAAATTAGGAGGAAAAAAAACCCTAGGATACCAAATACTGATTTTCAAAAATAATCTGTTGCACCAATTTACTCGATCTCAGTGTCAAGAATTGAAGTTATCAGGGATTCAAATTTTTAAACATTTTATGTTGTTCTGTAAGTACATATTTTTATTGAAATAACTTTGGTTGTTGCTGTAGCTGCTTCGAGTATCTCAAGAGTAACATAAAGTATTAGGACCATACCAATGAAGATGGCAAAGATTTAGTTTTCAGATACTGATGTAACATTATTTGTGCATTTCAAGCATAAAAATGTGTTATTTTAACATCTACTTTGAGTGAGTCTTTTTAGAACCTGCATTATATCTTTAATAAAGAAAATAAAACAAAATGAAGAACTATTTCCCTAACAGAAACTAACATGAAGTGGAAATGAAGTGGAAAGAGCATGGAAAGAATTCAAGGAAATTACCAGTATGTCAAAGCCTATGGTTATGAACCCTGTATGCCACTTCAGTTTTACCTTCAGAGAAACACCTGTTGATACAACCTTTCAAACAGGTATACCTTGTTTAATTTAGGAATAATGTTTGGGAGGGCAGGGAAAATTCATCTATGAAGAAGTGTTTACCAGAGGCATCTATTGTAGTCAGTACTTATGAGCTGTTACAGCCAACAAAGCAGGTTGGGTCCAGAAGAAATCTTTACCTCTAAGAGCTCTTAAAGAAATAAACCTGTGCTTGGAATCAGACTCCTGGATTATAAATCTTTGATTTATTAAAGTTTTCTTTTAGGAACCTTTCAGCCTTGTATCAATGGTCCTGATTTAGAGGTTTTTTTCTGAAATTCACTTATTTTGATTCCTCTGGAGGAGTACAACTGTGCAATCCATAAAAGAGAAGAGACCAGAAAGTTGATTTTCAAGATCAAAAGCTGCCTATCCTGCCTATTCAGCAGGGTCTCCTTTCAATGTCTAATTTCAACAGATGATCAAACACATGCAAGGGGCCAAAAGACAAACAAGTCTGCACAAACATATCCTACAGTAGCTACAGAATGAATCTATTACTTCAGTGGAACGTGAAAAAAGGTTCATAATTATTCACTTGACTGACAAAGCCTGAACTGTAAAAAGACTGAAGCTAGTAGTAAGTCTGGAGAGAGACACAAATGGGAAAACTTAGGAGTGGAAAGTTTTGCTAGTTTTTGTTTGAGCAGGTTGTGCTACAGCAATAAAAGTCAATTGACCAATTTAGAAAATGGAAACAGAATCACTGCATCATACTGGACACTTATTGAAAATAACAAAAGAGCACAGATGTAAAGCCCTCTAAGCCTGCTGCTTTGCCATTGGATTAACAGGGTGGAATGGTGCTTCCAAGCAAAAGGACAAATTCAGGTTTAGTAGTCTGTAACATTTGTTTCAAATGAATAAAAATGTCGTTTTCTGGAATGCTAAAAAAAAAAAAAAAAAAAAGATCCACACTTGAGTTTTCAATTGAAATCCCAAAGTTCTATGATGCAATAGCACGTCACCGCAAAGCAGCAAAAATACATTGTTCTGTAATACCATACATCCCAATATTTTCTGATGTGTAAAGCCAATTTTACTCAAAATTTTGCCTGAAATGAACATATGATCAAATGAAAATAAGCTGAGTTGCTTCAAGTCCATTTAAAAAGGTTCATGGTGGCTCATACACACTATGAAAATATTAGACATACATAAGAATGTCTGTTATAAAATACACATAAAGAATACCTGCAAGATTTGAACAGAACCCCATCAGAAGCTAAAATCTTTGTTCTTTCTGGAATTCTTATGAAGACTTCAGATCACTGCCATCAGTTTTGAAAGGAGGAAAATAGTATGAATTGAAAAAAAAATTAGTTACCAACTCATATAGAATAAAACAATAATAGCTGAAGTGGCCTATTTCACAAAGACCACAAGTTCATATGATTACTCTAAATGCTTTACGTATTACGTGAAATGGAAAGGATGGATAAAAGGGACTAAAAGCACTACTAAATCTTCACCTAAATTATCTTCAAAAAATCAGCTGGATTTGTGACTGCTGCTGTAAGAGTAATAATGTAGCCTCCAGAAAAAAAGATGGAAGGTGCAAGCTCACGTGTGCTCAGTCAGAAAAGAAGAGAGGCAGGCTAGAAGCATGGGAAAAAAGCATGTTCAAACCAACAGAAGACCTTACCTGGTTATGCTCAAATCAGTAAAAGCATGTATTTGTCTAATGAAAGGTACTATAAAGCTGAAGCTTGGGAACCACAAATTGACTACTGCCTATGAAATTCACCAATTTCATAGATAAAGTGGACTTCAATATTTTGAGGGTCAATACTATCTATAGGACCCAAGTTGTACTGCCAGACCAATGGAAGGAATTAATGCATGCAGGGTATGTAAAAGAAGATCTTCTTTTGGAAAATATAGTGAATATTGTTGGAGATCTTTTTTTAGCCAGAAATGAGCTATCAAACATCATAGTTATATCATAGACACTTATAAATGTGAGGCTTAAATAAGACAAATTTCCCTAAATGATTTTTTTTTTTAAACACATACATTTATATTTAAGATTTCAGAAAGCTTCAAGAAACTGGAAAGCATATACCAACAAATCAAGACATGCTTATAATGATGTGATTACTTAAAAGAAGGTGGTTTTTACTTTTATCTACTTGCAGAACACAGTGCTATCTACATCTTTACTTTTTGGAGTATGTTCAGAAGAAAAAATTAAAGCCTACAGAAAATATACCTGATTTTACAAACACATGTAGGTGTATTGACATAGTACATCTACATCCCTCCCACATGCACAATCACAGACTTGTTGATCTGACATATATACACCTAATCCCTAGTCTGAAGTCAGCAATCACTAGGAAAAAATTTCATGATACAAAAGCATAAAGACCTCAGATGGACCTTGAAGATTACATCCCATCAGCTCTGTTAGATGAGGCAATAGACCAGCTTTTCAAAATTTATTTAATTTGTTTAAAGCTTTGGCTAAAATGTCTTTGACTGACAGGGAGGAGCTTGGAGTGCCCCTCCTTTCATTTTAAACAAGTGGAATCTTTTTCTAGAACAGCCCAACTGCTAAAAATAACTGAAGTGAAAACTGTCCTGGAAATAGATTTTGCAGAACAATCAAATGAAAAGAAGGTGACATATAATAGCATATGAATGGCAGGAATAAAATTAGCTGGACTTGAGTTTTTTAATAAAGAAGAAATAGGTGATACTCAGTAAAATTAAGAGAGAAGTGTTTAAATGTGATTAAAAATAAACATTTTTGCATGACAGAATTAATTTACTGCATCAAGATAATGAAATACAAAAGAAGCATTTAAAAGTGATAAAAATATTTACATTTTTATGCACTGTCCTGTTTTTTGGCTGGGATAGAGTTAATTTTCATGAGAAGCTGGGAGGGGACACAGCCAGGACAGGTGACGTGGTTTAGCCCCAGCCGGTAGCTGGGTGCCAGGCACTACTCACTCACCCCTCCCCCGGCAGGTTGGGAAAAACAACGGCAAAGCCTCGAGGGCTGGGATAAGGGCAGTTTACTGGGACAGCAAGGGAGAGGGAAACAATCAACAACAGTACTGATAACAGATATTCACAATGGGTGATAACAAAGAACAATTTACCGATCCCACGACCGACCAACCAGACGCTCAGCCTGTCCCAGAGCCACACCAAACCCGCCCCTGCCCGACTGGCCCCCTTTTATGGTGAGCATGATGTCACATGGTATGGAATAGCCCCCGGCCAGCTTGGGTCACCTGTCCTGGCTCTTTGTGAAATTAACTCTGTCCTCGTCAGAACCAGGACATTATCCACCCCTTATTCCATACCATCTACGTCATGCCCAGATTATTTCACAGATCTCATTCCCTTAATTCTACGGGCTACCGCTCTAAAATGCCTGTCAAGTTCATTTAGTCCATGGCTTTTGGGTTCCATCTGCCATTACAGTCTCTCAGAGCAGGAGCAATGGTGCGTGCTACTGGATTGTTGCACGCTACATCCGGAGTTTTCACGGCCGGTGTATCTGGTGTGGTCCATGATCACAGTCTGGATGTCAAAGATGTGATTTTTAATGAAGTTCCTGGGCACCAGTTGAAGTCAGTTCTAGTTCCATCATCATGGCACTTTGTTCAGTTTCAAAGTCCATCCTTCATTAGTTTTGGGTGATTCTTATGGTCATACCATTGATACAGTATATAGCTATTAATATCATACAATTTGATTTATTGGCTATTTTCACCTAAAATCAAATCCCCTTGGGGTACACACCGGACTTCCCCATCTTTTCTCATCACCCACCAAGTGCACCCTGGTCCCTGAGCAAACGCAATCCCACAGATGGGCTTGCCTTTGCCTGAAGCGGAGGTAACCCAAACTGTTTTACCCAACATATTTTTCATGCGCACTACAGGAACTTTATCCCCTTCTACTGGGCGTGGAAGTTTTGATTGGGCAGGGCCAGCTCGATTGGCAGATCCCCTAGTGTTAACTAACCGGGTGGCCTTTGCTAAATGGGTGTCCCAGTGTTTGAGGGTCCCACCACCCATTGCTCTCAGGGTAGTTTTTAGCAGTCCATTGTACCTTTCAATTTTCCCAGAGGCTGGTGCATGGTAGGGGATGTGATACACCCACTCAATACCATGCTCTTTGGCCCAGGTGTCTATGAGGTTGTTCCGGAAATGAATCCCATTGTCTGACTCAATTCTCTCTGGGGTGCCATGTCGCCACAGGACTTGCTTTTCAAGACCCAGGATGGTGTTCCGGGCAGTGGCATGGGGCACAGGATATGTTTCCAGCCATCCAGTGGTTGCTTCCACCATTGTAAGAACATAGCGCTTGCCTTGGCGGGTTTGTGGGAGCGTGATGTAGTCAATTTGCCATGCTTCCCCATATTTATATTTCAACCATCGGCCTCCATACCACAGAGGCTTTACCCGCTTGGCTTGCTTGATGGCGGCGCATGTTTCACATTGATGGATGACCTGTGAGATGGCGTCCATGCTCAAGTCCACCCCTCGATCATGGGCCCATCTATATGTCGCATCTCTTCCTTGATGGCCTGAGGTGTCATGGGCCCACCGAGCTATGAACAATTCACCCTTATGCTGCCAGTCCAAATCCACCTGAGCCACTTCAATCTTGGCAGCCTGATCCACCTGCTGGTTGTTCTGATGTTCCTCTGTGGCCCGACTCTTGGGTACGTGGGCATCTACATGACGTACTGTTACAACTAGCTTCTCTAGCCGGGCAGCAATATCTTGCCACAATGGGGCAGCCCAGATGGGTTTGCCTCTGCGTTGCCAGTTGTTTTGCTTCCACTGCTGTAACCACCCCCACAGGGCATTGGCCACCATCCATGAGTCAGTATAGAGGTACAGTGTTGGCCACTTTTCTCTTTCAGCAATATCTAAAGCCAGCTGGATGGCTTTCACCTCTGCAAACTGGCTTGATTCACCTTGTCCTTCAGCAGCTTCTGCAACTCGCCGTGTAGGACTCCATACAGCGGCCTTCCACCTTCGATGCTTTCCCACGATGCGGCAGGACCCATCAGTGAAGAGGGCATATGGTTTCTCATCTTCTGTTAGTTTATTATACGGTGGGGCTTCTTCAGCACGTGTCACCTCCTCCTCTGGCGACATTCCGAAATCTTTCCCTTCTGGCCAGTCTGTGATCACTTCCAGAATTCCTGGACGACTGGGGCTTCCTATTCGAGCCCGCTGTGTAATCAGTGCAACCCACTTACTCCACGTAGCATCGGTTGCATGATGTGTAGAAGGAGCCCTCTCTTTGAACATCCAGCCCAGCACTGGCAGTCGGGGTGCCAAGAGGAGCTGTGCTTCAGTGCCAATCACCTCTGAAGCAGCTCGAACCCCTTCACAGGCTGCCAATATCTCCTTTTCCGTTGGAGTGTAGCGGGCCTCAGATCCTCTGTATCCCCGACTCCAAAACCCCAGGGGTCGACCTCGAGTCTCCCCTGGTGTTTTCTGCCAGAGACTCCAGGTAGGGCCGTTCTCCCCGGCTGCGGTGTACAGCACATTTTTTACATCTGGTCCTGCCCGGACTGGCCCAATAGCTACGGCATGAACTATTTCCTGTTTAATTTGTTCAAAAGCTTGTCGTTGCTCAGGGCCCCATTTAAAATCATTCTTCTTCCGGGTTACGTGGTAGAGAGGGCTTACTATCAGACTGTAATTCGGAATGTGCATTCTCCAGAAACCCACAACGCCTAAGAAGGCCTGTGTCTCCTTTTTGTTGGTTGGTGGAGACATGGCTGCTATTTTGTTGATAATATCCATTGGGATCTGACGCCGCCCATCATGCCACCTTATTCCTAAAAACTGGATTTCCTGCGCAGGCCCCTTCACCTTACTTCGTTTTATGGCAAAGCCAGCCTGCAGCAGGATTTGGATTATTTTCTTCCCTTTCTCAGAAACTTCCTTTGCTGAGTTGCCCCATACAATGATGTCATCAATGTATTGCAGGTGCTCTGGGGCTTCACCCTTTTCCAGTGCAGTCTGGATCAGTCCATGGCAAATGGTGGGGCTGTGTTTCCACCCCTGGGGCAGTCGATTCCAGTTGTACTGGACGCCCCTCCAAGTGAAGGCAAACTGTGGCCTGCACTCTGCTGCCAAAGGGATCGAGAAAAATGCATTAGCTATATCAATTGTGGCATACCATTTGGCTGCCTTTGACTCCAGTTCATATTGAAGCTCCAGCATGTCTGGCACAGCAGCACTCATCGGCGGTGTGACTTCATTCAGGCCACGATAGTCTACCGTCAGCCTCCACTCTCCATTGGACTTCCGCACTGGCCATATGGGACTGTTAAAGGGTGAGCGGGTTCTGCTGATCACTCCCTGACCCTCCAGTTGACGAATTAGCTCGTGGATGGGAACCAGGGAGTCTCTGTTGGTGCGGTATTGCCGCCGGTGCACAGTTGTGGTAGCAATCGGCACCTGTTGCTCTTCAACCCTCAGCAACCCTACAACAGAAGGTTCCTCCGAGAGACCGGGCAAACTAGACAATGGTTCAATTTCCTCCGCTTCCAAGGCGGCTATTCCAAAAGCCCACCGGTAGCCTTTTGGATCTTTGAAATACCCTTTCCGGAGGTAATCTATGCCCAGGATGCACGGAGCCTCTGGCCCAGTCACAATGGGGTGCTTTTGCCACTCATTCCCAGTTAGACTTACTTCAGCCTCCAACAGAGTCAACTGTTGGGATCCCCCCGTCACACCAGAAATAGATATCGGTTCCACCCCTTCATAGTTTGATGGCAGTAAGGTACACTGTGCACCAGTGTCCACTAGGGTTTTGTACTCTTGTGGGTCCGATGTGCCAGGCCATCGGATCCACACAGTCCAATAAACCCTATTGTCCCTTTCCTCCACCTGGCTGGAGGCAGGGCCCCTCTAATCCTGCTCATCATAGTCACTATTCACCTCTTGCAAAAAGGACTTAGAAGTCCCTTCAAGAGGATCATAAGTGCGATCGGGCCTTTCACTTGATCTGGGGGGCTGCCGGGTGGAAACTGGAGCGGCATTCTTTCTGGAAGAGTCCCTTTTTACAGCTGTCTTGCCTTGTAACTCATGTACTCGTGCCCGCAGGGTTGAGGTAGGCTTCCCATCCCATTTCCTCATGTCTTCTCCGTGGTCATGCAGATAAAACCACAGGATATCTCGTGGTGTGTATGCTCTATATCCCCTCTCTGGAGCAGAAAAACGCTTACTCCTAACAGCTGCAATACGGGTCTGTACAGGTGGGGAGTAAGATATATCCTCTTTGAGTTGCCGGATGTCCTGGGACAGTTTCTCCACAGCCGAGACGAGGGAGGAAGAAAGGCTCTCTTCATATTGCCGGAGTCGGCCAGCCACTTCGTCCACTGTGGGTGCCTCTTCACTTTTCCAGTCAATGACTGCCAGTGAGTTGGCGTACGATGATGGTGCACTTCGTACAAATTTTCGCCACATGGGTCGGGTACACTGGACTTCATCGGGGTCTGTGGGCAACTGCGCATTGTCCGGATCATAATAAACCATCTCCCGCACAGCTAATTCCCTCAGATATTGGATACCTCTCTCCATAGTGGTCCACTTGCCTGGCCAACATACAACATCTTCGCTGAAAGGATACCTTTCCCTCACACTTGACAGGAGTCGCCTCCAGAGGCTGAGGGCCTGTGCCTTCTTCCCAATTGCCTTGTCAATTCCCCCTTCCCTAGACAAGGAACCTAGCTGCTTGGCCTCCCTGCCCTCCAGTTCCAGGCTACTGGCCCCATTATCCCAGCAGCGGAGCAGCCAGGTAATAATGTGCTCCCCTGGAAGGCAGCTGAAATCTTTCCGCATATCTCGCAGCTCACTCAGGGACAGGGATCGGGTGATCACTTCTGGTTCTGACTCTTCTTGTTCTCGTGATGGTCCCGATTCATCATCATCTTTCACTAAGCGAACCGATTTCCTTGTGTATTTCTTTTTGTGTATGGGGCGACTGATACTGGTATGGGTTGATCTTTTGGCTCGGCTATAGTGCCTGTTGCGGGGGTTTGGGTAGCTACGGTGCCTGTTGCGGGGGTTTGGGCAGCTGCGGTGCCTGTTGCGGGGGTTTGGGCAGCTACGGGGCCTGCTGCAGGGGTTTGGGCAGCTACGGGGCCTGCTGCAGGGGCCTGGGCAGCTGCGGGGCCTGCTGCGGGGGCCTGGGCAGCTGCGGGGCCTGCTGCGGGGGCCTGGGCAGCTGCGGGGCCTGTGGGTCTGCTCTCTCCCTCTGGGTGGTGCTGTCTACTCTCAAGCAGTGTTTGATAGATTGTGGCCAGGGCCCAGCACAGTGCAGTAAGTTGTGTCTCCTTAGAATCCCCACAGCATTTTCCTTTCAAATATTCTACCATTTTATCAGGGTCTTGCAATTGTTCGGGAGTGAAGCTCCAAACCATTGGGGGTGAGAAGGTCTCTAGATACCCGCCTGTAGTCTCCCACATGCCATGCCAGCCCTGATCATTCAGCCTTGGGGAAAATCCTTGGGTGGTATTCTTGAAACAATTTTTGCTAACCCTGAACAGGAGTTGGAAAGCATGCAGGAGACATAGCAATAGGAATATACTGGCCTGAACATTCCAAGGGTATTCAAAATTCTCAAAAATTGTTGTAACCAACCAAAAGGGAAAAGGGGAGGTGAAAGAGTGAGAGAAGGTATCCCCCCCTGTCTTTCCCATAGATTGGGTGTAATTATTAATCAGTTCTGAAAGATACTGACCGAGGTATGGGCCTGACAGAAATGCTACATACAAGTACCAGCTCAGACTCATGACCGTCGACGATATCTTATCATAAGTCATTATCACACAATACAACAACATGAGAACATACACCTCTCTCCCAGAGATGATAAACAGCGCCGCAGGGATTACATAGAGTAAACACGGGTTTACAAACCAGAGCCATGTGACCAAACAGAACAGCATTATGACCAGCAACTGTTTCAATAACATTATATATGCTTATAACAACTTTGTTTTAACACACTTGGGTCAAACTTGTCGTTATCACAACCCTTCGAGCCCCACATTGGGCGCCAAAAAAGACTGACGTGGTTTAGCCCCAGCCGGTAGCTGGGTGCCAGGCACTACTCACTCACCCCTCCCCCGGCAGGTTGGGGAGGAGAACGGAAAAAACAACGGCAAAGCCTTGAGGGTTGGGATAAGGGCAGTTTACTGGGACAGCAAGGGAGAGGGAAACAATCAACAACAGTACTGATAACAGATATTCACAATGGGTGATAACAAAGAACAATTTACCGATCCCACGACCGACCAACCAGACGCTCAGCCTGTCCCAGAGCCACACCGAACTCACCCCTGCCTGACTGGCCCCCTTTTATGGTGAGCATGATGTCACATGGTATGGAATAGCCCCCGGCCAGCTTGGGTCACCTGTCCTGGCTCTTTGTGAAATTAACTCTATCGTTGCCAGAACCAGGACAACAGGTGACCCAAACTAGCCAAACAGGTATTCCATACCATATGATGTCATGCTTGGCATATAAAGGGGGCTGGCCGGGTAAGAGGGGCTGCTGCTTGGGGATGGGATGGGCATTGGGTTGGATGAGCAGATTGCATTGTTTATCACCCACTTTGTATATTCTGTTATCAGTACTGTTGTTGTGTCCCAGTAACCCGCCCTTACCCCAACCCACGAGGCTTTGCCTTTGTCTTCCCATTCTCCTCCCCATCCCGCCGGGGGAGCGGTGAGCCAGCGGCCACCTGGGGCTCAGCTGCCGCCTGGGGCTGAACCAAAACATACACTATGCAGCATTTTGTGGAACAAATTACCTAATTATACTACAAAATATTAAGGTATGTCTGTCCTTCCCGTTTCCCGACTTTTTCATGACATCGTTGACATTTCTTGTCAATGGGGGGCAATTGTGTTACAGCTTCAGCATGACACCTCTCAGTCTTGAGCTGATTGATTTTAAAATTTGGAGTGAAAATTTAAAATAAACTATTTATTTTTCATTCCAAAAATCTAGATTTTTAAAGAGATACAGATAAACAGAAAATTTAAGTTCTAATATTAAGACATTCCTCATAAATATATTTTGTTTGTGCTCCAGATTATAGGAGAATAAAAAGATGGAAACAAGAGTGCCTCTTAAATACTCACGGCTGTAAATAACTGCTGGGATGCATATTATTGACCATAAACCACTACTCTAAAGCAGTTTCTGCAGTCTTGGCTTATTCACTTACCCTAGTAGACTGAATATTTAAAATGCTTCTTCAGTAATGAAAGTTCTAGTTACAAAGCTCCCTGCTGAGAACACTTAGTTGACACCATTAACATCTTGTCTTTTAATTTAAAGAAAATTATATTTTTAGTTTCTTCATTTCTATCTTTTTTTTTACGGTCAATGAGTCAAAAATAAAACAAGCAAGCTTGAATCAAAGAGGCAATATATAATATTGGTCCTGAAAATTAATGTTAAATTATATGCAATATGCTCATTTTTTATCCTTTTAATGAGTGGAAAGGATTATTATTAATAACTCACTACATTTCAGATCAAAGGTATCTGCAAGTTTCATTGCAATTAGCTTGTCTCTGTGATTCAGATTAACTTTCTTCATGAAAGTAAAAGGTCATTAAGAAATTACATTTTGAAAATTCTGCCTGTACAAAAAATGAGATGAAATTGATCTCAACATTATTACATATCAGGTTATAGAAAATAATTCCAGAATTAAATGCTATTTTTTATTTTAAGGTAATACAGTACCCAGGATTTTTTGACAAACCCTTGAAACTAGAATGTTATACATTGGTAAAAAATGCAGCAGATTTGAAAAGCAAATTAATAAACAATCCTAAACAGATTTTGAAAGTGACCTCTCTGACTGAAAAAATATAGGTTCTGTAAAAGTGGAAAAATGTTCTTCAAAATAAAACATACATTAAAGATGATACCTTGTATAAAAGTCATTTAAATTTCCATCTAATTTCGCTGCTTCATTTCAATTTTACAACATCCTTGCTTACCACTGCAATGTGTGGACTCAGATATTGCATTTGTAGAGGGTCTTTGAAAAAAACAGGTCATCTGTTACATGACTAATAACCTTCATATGAGAAAAAATGTCTTGGGTCACTAAGTTGAGCGCCCTGCTTATTATACATAAATAGCTCATGTAGTGTCCTACAAAATATATGGAGCTTTATCTTAAAATCAGCTAGGTTTCTAGCTCCTGCAGCTCCTTTGAATTTCCCCAGGCTGTTCTAGATCCTCATTCCACTGATTGATAGAAACTTCCTTTAACTTCCAACCTAAATTTATTCACTGAAAAATTATGCTCATTTTTTTTGTGTCTACATATTTTCTTTGTTTCCAACATTTGCCATAATGATATATCCATATAGATCAGTGATATTCCATTCAGCCTTTTTTTTGTTAGACAGAGCAAGTTAGCTTATTTTGTCTCCTCTCCATTCCTGCCAATCATTATAATGACATTTTTGAAACCAAAGTGGCTCTAGTATTTCAGCTTCAATTTATTTTTCTTGTGATAGATAGCAAATCATTTATGATATTTTGAATGAGAATGAATCACTACTTTACAAAATGCTGGTAATACACTCCTACCTGTAACAGAAATATCAGTACTGCAAAGGGTAATAAACATTTGTATTTTCAAAAATCTCCCTCTCGGATTTTATTATCCTTTAAATGGGAATGACAAAACCAGGAGTCTCCTCTTACATTAATAGAGGTTTTCTTTCTATTTCTAAAATATCTTTATTTCCCATGCAAGAAAAAAATAACAAAACTAACCAAAACTACAATGATATAGTAATGCAGTGCTTCAGAACAACTATTGGGTATTTTCTTACAACCTTTCGAAGGTCTCTCTGCACTACATAAGATGACACTAATTTTAGTAACCATTTAGACTATTTCCTATTTTAAGGAGCTTGCTCATATGATGTGGCATGGTGGAAGAAAAGTTTCTTCTTTACTATAATACAGACAGAAAACACATCAAAACCGACTATTTTCACATTAAATGGTGTGACAGATTCCTGAATGGGAATAATTTACATGACATATTTTTATGTAGGTACGTGTTGCTGACTGCATGCAATGAGTATGTGCACGTGAGAGGGGAGGTGTTACATTACACAAGGAAGATGAACTTGCCTTGTACTTGCTGGCTAGAAAATAACCATCAAAACTATCCTCAGAAATGTAAAATGAATGATTGCAGCTGCCTTGCATTTGACCAAAACCAAAAGGGAACAGCATATTCAGACTATGCAATATTCGAAACAAAGCTGCCTGGTAAATATAATTTTTGGAAAACTGTTTTTCCATGGAAAGATTTACATTTTATAGTGACAGTGCATTTATCCCACTTTCCATGAAAAAAATGAAATCAGACTCCCCGCATTCCTCCCTCACTGTTCAAACGTGCAAAGGTTTCTGCAAACTTTCACATGAAACTCCTGCATTGTTTTCATTTGTATTTATAAGGTTTAGAGGAAAACAGTTCTGACAGGAGGAAAAAGAGGATGTGAAATATTTTGAGACTGATCTTTACATTCCCTCAATACCTGACGGAATGGAAGAAACAGGAGATATTGCATCAACAACTATTATATCTTCCAGCAGAATGCTATTAATGAAAAAAAAAAAAACCCAAAAAAACTAATAATATTCCCAAGGGAGCACCCTGCAACACACTCATACATTTTCATAAGCTAGTTTACATACTGTATCTGCCAGGTCTTGTTGACATAAACGAAGGATGACTCCCTTTATGTGGCGGTTTGTGATTCTCAACAGTTTTCAGACTCACAGTTTAAAAAAAAGTCATTCTAGCTTTGAATTCTCTGAAATGTGTCTCATGACATTAATCATCATTCACTGAATGTGGGATTAAAACTAAAGATAAAGAAATAGTTGCATGTGAACGTGTCCATATTTTACAAATAAATAATTAGGTAATAATATTCACAAAGAATCTACATGTACAGGAAGATTTTTAAAACTCTATGGCTAAAACCAATAAAGACAGGTTTCCAGTAAGGTTAGCTAGGTATCGTAGTGCATTTGGGAGCAATGCATAATAGAACGTATTTGTGATTTGGTGCTTTGTTCCAGCATAAAATTATTTCAAGTTTCAGCAATGTATTTCTTTTACTAGTATATTAGAAGAAAAAAAGAAACAAACACCTGCAGAAAAAGGGCTTTTCAAACTGTCTTTGAAAAGTGCCTAGAGATAAAGTGAATTTTATAAAACCAATGGCAAGTTTGGAAACCTCTGGTGAAGACCTACAAACAGTCATAAAAAATAAGATGAACTGAGGTGATAAAGATCACAGACAAGACAAGAAACAAATGTCGCCTTTGGAATAATGCATGATGGTACAAGGACTGAACAAGGTGATTATGTCATGGATCATTTGGAAGAAGTTGTCACTTTCAACATTTCCTTTGGCAGTTCTCAGCAAGATGGCTACAGCTGAAGCAAATTCAAAGACACCATCTATCCCGCCCTGAAAAAGTGATCCCTGATGCCATGCTCTGTCTCCCTCACGTGTCCCCAGCGCATGGGCAGACTGCAAACACTCTGCCTGAGCTGGCCAAGCAACAACTGTCATTTTGAGGAATCCAGAGGCCTCTGGATACACGTGTCCTCTTAGTCCACTCTGGTTCACAGTCTGTGGGCTGAAGAGTGGCCTTTGGCTGGCCTAAACACTGTCCTCTCTCACAGAAGGCACCAAAGAGAAGGAACTGTGAAATCTTTGAGTGCACGAGACCGACTGAATACCATTGCCAACTGCAGCTCCACAGGGAAGAAAAAGCAGTGACGCGCAAGCCAGTGTCAGTTCACCCCCTTCAAAGATGAAAGTTACCTCGACAAAAGCTCCTGGTTAATGAAGTCCAAAAAGCTGTTGACAGATGTAAGAGAATCAGCACGGTTATCTGGCCTCCTACTATAATATGAGAAATCTTCAGTCAGCATGAGCAAACTGATTTTTATTTCATATCCAGATCTAAAGCAGAATGAAATGACTCTACAGCTACTTATCCACAACTTTCTCAGAAGCTTTCCTCCAGAAAGAAAGATCAGAGTGAATGACAGAAGCAGAGATTGTCTCTACAAAGCAATGTTGTTGTTTTGTTTGGGTTTTGGGGGTTTTCTTAAATAAATCCAGTAGCCACCTATTTATGCAGTGCTGGCATCTTCTCTGCCAAAAAATTAGTTAAGAACTTTTTGAGTATAACAGGGAAAATGTTCATTTCTACCACAATTATTCATAACTTCCTTCTGTTCTCTGACACCAAAACAGAGCACAGTTTCACTGACTAGATGTTTAGGTTTTGATATTTCTTTCTTTTAAATGAAATATCTTTTGGACAATCTATACTCTAAAGTGTTTTGTGAAGTGTCACCAGAGTTGTCACCACTTCTTGCCCTTAACAGTATCCCAGCTACCATAGCTAAGTTTATAAGAAGCTATAATGTTAGATAAAATTATTATTGGCTTTACTAATGGTAAAGTGGTAAAGTGGTTTTACTAATTACTGTTCTATTCTGATTACTGGTTTTACTGCTAACTGTGAAACTTCCCAGTTGTAAAACCATATCTTGTACTAGTAAGCTCCGTTTCTCTGAGCAGAGTTAGAAACGTTTTAATCTCATAAATAGCGAAGCGACATTCAGCCTCCCTCTCAAATAAGTATGCAACAGCAAAAAGGAAAAAAAGTGTACTTTTTAGCTCATTTAGAGGAATGCATTATCTTTTATCAGCCAAAAGCAACATGCACAGAAACTGCCAAACATTTAATTTGTTGCATACAAATCAGATGATGGGATTACTCATGGTCATATGGAGTCACAGTAAGTAAATAAGGCATTTATTGCTATGTCTTATACAGCTATGCTTTATTGTACTATAAAGTTGAACTATCTACCTATCTTACAGTCATCTGTCTAGAACACCAAAACATTGTATTTCCTAAGATTGCATTGAATTACTCTTTAATCTTTTTAAGCCATTAAACCAAATAATAGAACTGTCTAGATAATAATAAAAAAAATTTTTACATTTTCATTAAGAATACAGAACAGAGCATCCACTTTATGTGTTACTGTTTCCAAAAAACATTCACCTCCTTCAGATGTTTCATTTCACAAAATGTTTCAGTAAGAGATCTATACAGCCCAGGGGAAAAAAAATATACACAGAAGTTACTCAAATTCCTTTATCTGTGCACAACTAAGAGGGCTCCTTTTTGAGAAGGAACTGAGTAGACAGATGGGGTGTGAGAGGTCCCTTTCCAGAATGGCTCAAAGCTGAGAACCACGGGATTTTGCCATTAACTCGTTAATTCCTGTCATGAACTTTGCCCTTCGGTGTTCTTAAAAGACCTACCAGTACAGTCAAATTTATTATGACGAAATATAAATGTCTTCATGTGAGAAAGTCCTGATTATCTGTTATTGAGGCTTTTCTGAAGAAGGTGTCAGGTTCTTTATTCTTTTAAAGGCACGACTTTCCTTGATGTTAAGAATTTGTTTAATAAACCTGAAAGACACTCAAGAACTATTCTGACTACTTTGTCTTTTAAAACTGTTACTATCCCTACAGAGATTATTGAGCTGCTTACCAGGCTTTTTGTTGTTTAGTACAATTAAAGTACCGTAAAAGCAAATAAATCTGAATTCTGTCTCTCTTCAGAAAAAAATATATTCCAAATATTACAACTTAAACTGGTTAAATTTTAAATCAATCAGCACATGCCTTCAGTGCTTGTTATTGTACCTCCATGTACATTTGAAGAAATTTTATACGCACAATGGAAAAAGCAGTGGTGCATGAAAGTAAAGTATTCGAGAAAGGGCAAGTCTTACCAACTTCTCTTTACTTTATTGGAATACAAAGTAGAATACTGAACTTTTCAGAGATACTAGGGTTGGAAGAAAACTCTGGAAATCTCTTTCACATTTAAAATGTTACAGAACATTCATATCACAGTAGTCAAATCATTGTTCATCAGTCCATGGCAAACTCCCTCTGCTCGTATCATATATTTACTCCTGGCAATACCATGTGCTATTAAACAAACTGCCCCCCAAGTGGTTATTATTCTGAACTAAAAGTTTGGAAATTGCTCTAAGCACCTGCAAATACCCTAGAAATAAGGATGTGTCTTCTTATTTCTAAACACGGCCTGATAATGTCAGTGATCACAGCAGCAGCAGCACCACTCTCCAACAGGAAAGAGCTCACCTGCATGTTTGCTGAAGATGGCATCCTGTCCATATCATCCACCACTGCCATGCATCTTCTATATTGGCCTTCCTTTACTGGATGGTTTTGTCCACTCCTGGCATTTTAACTCACCCTTTAGCCTGCTTCTAACTGTCTGACTCCCTCAGATATTTTTCTTTGAACTCAACATTTTCTGTTTATTTAATTACATGGATCTCTAACTAGCTTATTGCTTAATGAATAGATTAATTTATTGATCATTTGCCTAATGTATCTACTGCCTGCCTAATTAATCAGCTAATATAGTCTGTGATTTATATACTCTGAATTGTCTGTTTACCTTAGTCTTTGATCATTTTTCTATTGATTCTCTCCTTGATCACTGGTTTACAGTTAATTATATTTATTTCCTGCATAAATAATTAACTATTTAAGTATTTATTTCTTCCATTGCTTCTCATTTCTCAACTATTATGCTCGTGATGTATAACCTCTGTCACACCTTCTCTGCAATGCCTTCTGTCCCTTCAAATGCACACATCCATTCTCCTGTGAATTACTTTTTCCTCATACCTTTTGTGGTGGGTTGACCCTGACCGGAGGCCAGGTATCCCCCAAAGCCGCTCTCTCACTCCCCTCCTCAGCTGGGCAGGGGAGAGAAAATATAACGAAAGGCTCCTGGGTCGAGATAAGGACAGGGAGAGATCACTCACCAATTACCATCACAGGCAAAACAGACTCAACTTGGGGAAATATTTATTACCAATCGAATCAGAGTAGGGTAATGAGAACTAAAACCAAATCTTAAAAAATGCCTTCTCCCCACCCCTCCCTTCTTCCTGGGCTCAACTTCGCTCCCAAATTCTCCATCTCCTCCCCCCAGCAGCACAGGGGGACGGGGAATGGGTGTTACAGTCAGTTCATCACACGTTGTCTCTGCCGCTTCTTCCTCCTCAGGGGGAGGACTCCTCATACTCTTCCCCTGCTCCAGCGTGGGATCCCTCCCACGGGAGACAGTCCTCCACCAACTTCTCCAACGTGAGTCCTTCCCACAGGCTGTAGTTCTTCATAATCTGCTCCAGCGTGGGTCCCTTCCATGGAATGCAGTCCTTCAGGAGCAGACTGCTCCGGCGTGGGTCCCTTCCATGGGGTCACAAGTCCTGCCAGCAAACCTGCTCCAGTGTGGGCTTCTCCCTCTCTCCATGGAGCCACAGGTCCTGCCAGCGGCCTGCTCCTGCACGGGCTTCCCACAGGGTCACAGCCTCCTTCAGGTACCTCCACCTGCTCAGCCCCCATGGGCTGCAGGGGGACAGCCTGTCTCACCATGGTCTTCACCATGGGCTGCAGGGGACTCACTGCTCCGGTGCCTGGAGCACCTCCTGCCCCTCCTTCTGCACTGACCTTGGTGTCTGCAGAGTTTCTTACATCTTCTCACTCCTCTCTCCAGCTGCAAAAGCTCCTGCTGTTTTTTCCCCCTTCTTAACTCCGTTATCCAAGAGGCACTACCACCGTCGCTGATGGGCTCAGGCCTTGGCCAGTGGCAGGTCCACCTTGGATCTGGCTGGCATTGGCTCTGTCGGACATGAGGGAAGCTTCTAGCAGCTTCTCGCAGAAGCCACCCTGTAGTCCCGCTGCTACCAAAACCTTGCCATAGAATCCCAATACATCTTTCTACCAGCTTTCCTCAAACATAGCTTGCCTGTATGTTTCAGTTAGGTGCTAATAATCCTGAAATGGCCTTCTAATGGAAAGGGGACTTAAACACTCAAAAAAGGCTGCAACATCTCTCAGCAAATCTGAAGAAAAGATAGTACCGACGTCCAGTGATACTTTTCCATGTGTTTATGGAGAAATGATGTACCTATATATATCCTTATCTGTTTCCTTTTTGCTTCTAATTCTGTATTCTTTAAGTTTATTTCTTTTATTTTATTTGTATCCTCCCCACATCTTTTTCATGTAGCTTTCTGGAATTAAAAACAAAATTAAACAGAATTTTAGGCACCTGCATAGCCTTGATTAGATCCTTGTAACTTGGCAAAGTTCTGACAAAACTTGTAAGTCTTCCACTGAGTTAATAAGAAGTTTAACATGATTTTGTAAGACTTCAAGTCTTCAGGTCCAAAAGGTGTACTCTAGATCTTAATCATCTAAAAAAGCAGCGGACCCTGTCATCTTATCATCTGGTACCATCTGTTGCCAGTTTGCTAGAAATGGAGTTACCAAACCTAGAAGTTTTTAATGTGACTCCCAAATATCTGTGTTTTTCTGCAGGCTGATGGAGAAATGATTTCTAGCTATAGAAATGGAAGTGAGACACATCTCATTATATTTATTCCTTTAAATGCAAATAATAATAACTTCCACCCAAGTCACTGACTAGCCCTCCATATCACTGTGGGAACGCCACCTACTTTCCATCTCCTAGACAACACACCTTTCAAAACATTTCCAGAAGACTGTGAAATTCAAAAGTCTTACAGACAAAAGTGAGAAGTCAAACTGAGACCTCATTTTAAAGGTTGAATATTGATAGCTTTTAGGGAACCAGTTCATGAGCCACAGCTGTACTATTGAATAAACTTTGGGCATACTCAGTCCTAGGCAAAAAAAAAAAAAAAAACCCAAAGCAAAAACCAAACCAAAACAAAAAGAACAGGTCTCTGACAACTCACTGACACTCATCCTTGATTATATGACTACCAGCCACTCACTCCTGAATGTCTTCAGGAAAACACTAAGAAGCATAAAGAAGATGCCATATATCTGTTGTTTATGTAAATAGGGTTTTCTGCTCTACTGGTACTTCCTATAAGCCTTGGATTCCATGGATGCATTCTTTTTAAAAAAATAGTTAAACATAATTTCTTTCTCTGTCTTTCACTGACATACACAAGTACTCCTACCCTTCATGTTTAGTTGCTGACATTATCTCAGTCTGCCAATACCTCAGACTACGCACAGAGTGGTTTAAATGCAGATGCCTTGTCTTTCCATTCGGGGTGTAAATTTTGGAATGAGTTCTTTTCCATTGAAAAGTTTTATGAGTTATAAGGGACAATGAGGAAGAATTTAATCATGCCAGCAGCTAGGAACATGATTAATGCATTAACAAAGTGATATTTAATGTGCCCAATGGGAAATGTTAAATCTTCAGGGTTCTGTTTTAATGGTCTAAATCTTAATTTTTCAATAACTGCACACCATTGAACTTTTGGTTTACCTCAAGCTACAAAACAACTTTAACAGGCTTGTTATAACATGGAACAATGCGATCCAAGGTTTGTTTGATTTTGCACTCATTAGGTCTACAACTTGCAGAAGAAAATTAGGAGAAACAAAGGGCAGAAACAAAGCAAAAAAGTAACCAAAAGCATTCAGCATTGTTACACTTCAATAAAATGCTTCTCTCAGAGTAATTTCCAATGTTTTCTAGTAGAGTGCCATGAAAGCAAACTCTGAATGAAAACAATGTGATCTGGAACTCAGTAATGCAATCTGAGAAGTAACGTGTTCGTTAGCACTGGCAAGGGTATTAGCATTTCTGATCCTATGAGTTTAGACACAAATCCACAGACCTATTACTGTAACTTAATCATACATAGGAATCTAAATATTTTGATGAGTGTAACTCATCCTTTTTACATTATGTTTCATGAGCTAATCCATTAAAAAGTAATGGATCACAAACTGATCCTAATTTTTGCAATTTTTTATGTTATTATCGAGCACTGAGAGATATAATGATTGAAAAATACGATAGCTCAGAATTTTTTTTTTCCTCCAAACAGTTTGGAGACAGAAAATGGTATTTGGTTTTAACTAACAAGACAGATAAATCTCTGATTTAAAGACCTGTACTGATGTTTATCAAATGGACATTTCTAGTAATTTAGTCAGTTTAGATTTCTCTTCATGTGCTTAATTTAAATTGCAGTTTAAGGGAAGGTAGAAAAGCCAAATGAAGATTTTTGTTTGTTTGTTTGATTTTGCTTTTTCTAGTTGTATTCTGTTTGTTTAATAGATTTTCTTTATTAGAAAGGGAATGAGCAGAGCAGGGACATTTATTGCTACTCCTTCTTAGGTAAGACCATTAATTTGGGGTTTTTTTGGATCATTAATTTTTTAATTATTGTTGTCCATTTCTATTTTAACTTAGAGCAGGCAGAAGTCTCTGCTTTTGTCTTTTTGTTTTATTCAATAAACTCTATTAATTATTACTGTCTTTTACCAAAAGAGATATCTATTCAGTAGCAGTTGGAGAGGTTAAAAGTTATTTTAATATGGTAGAAATTCTAACAAATTAAAAGTTAAGTAGCATTAAATGATTAGACATCTCAGTACCCTCCTGGAAGAATCTAAATGCTTGTTTAACATTCATTCCTTGCAAATCAGGTGTATTTATTTCAACAAAACATTTTTTGTCTATGATATGTACTATCTCCAGGCTTGAGAATTTACATGGAAAACACTTGCAGCCTCAAATGATGAGGCAGGATCTTGCATCACCAAATCAGAAGTGTACATTGAAATTATATTTCACCCAGTAACTTAAAAAAAGAAAGTCTGAAATTTTTAAAATAAAAAGTAATAACAAGAGTGCTTTGCATCAAATATCTTTCTTGTTTTCTGTATGAGGAGCTAAGTGTGCTATTTCAGGTTTTATAAAGCCTTATGCAATATAATTAATAGTTAAAATGTAGCGGGAAGCATAACACTCACAATGAAGAGTTTGTTTTATTGTAACTGTCCCTCTCTTTTCCTATATTTGTTTCTGTCACTATATTCTGTCTGCTCCAAACACTTCAACTTTTAGTTGGTTCCCTTTCTTTGAGTGAGAGCATGCAAGAGATTTGCAAATTGAAGGAAGCAGAAGAAAAGTAACAGAAATTCCTGGATGTGAAACTTTGGGGCGGGGCGGGGTGGGGCGGGGAAGCTGTTGGCATTGCAAGTGCCTCCATCACAACCAAAGAAACAGCGTAGTTGTGGTATTGTAATGCCTCTGTTTTTCTCAGATTTCTCAGGTTCTCAGGACTTTGGATTCTGATGACTCTCACCCTAGAGGAAAGCAACCTTAAAGTAGTAAAAGTGATAAAAGTAATAGAAGTGATAAAAGTGATAAAGACTACTCCCATCTGGGCTCCCACTTACTACTCTGTCATTGGAAAGATTTATCAGCTGATGCCTCCAGGTAGATAATAAAGTGTGTTAATGCTAGCTTGGCCAGGGGATTACTCCTCAGGACATCCTAGCTCTATTCATAGCTGTGCTTTCAATTGCATGTGTAATTTAGAGCGAATTGCTGACAATTAATCTCCCTGTTCTTCTCTGCTGTAAAGCTATCAGTGTGAATT
Source organism: Grus americana (assembly GCF_028858705.1). Lineage (NCBI taxonomy): Eukaryota > Metazoa > Chordata > Aves > Gruiformes > Gruidae > Grus > Grus americana. The sequence goes on from NC_072852.1 coordinate 113,389,242, forward strand.
CTTTCACTGTACAGCACTTTAAAGCTTTATGAGTTACAAATGTTATATGATCAATTGTTGTTAGAAAGTTGAAATCAAATGCATATTTTTGCGTTTATTTCCTTCCCTCTTAATTTTATGTATGTATTTAAATTGGAATTCATAAATGTTTGCTTGTTTTCTATACTTTCTATAGCCTACCTCTAAAGTCTGCAACGTATTTCTAAGCAAAGGGTTTAGTACTTTTTTTTATGTACAAAATTCCATTTTGGCAAGCCAAGCTCAAATACTTTCCACCCACAAAACAAAACCCTAAATAAAAGGCTAGCAGTATCCATAGAGGACACCCTCAGTGACTCATACGGAGTATGCTGGCACACACATTAGTGTGTCTGAGCTTCACTTCCACTAAAACTGGTGCAGCTAAATATACAGCGTATTTTGAGGATTGTCCAGATCCTTCTGAGACAATTTGACAAGATTTTGAACTGGTGTTATGCTCATACATATGTCAGATCTTTTACTAAATGGTTGTATATAGAACCTTTTGTTAAAAAGGTTCTATATAGAGATATAATTAATAATCTACAAGCCTGATTGACAAGGCGGCAAATGCTCAGTCCATTACTGTACCACATATGCTTTTCCTTTAACTTCACTGCAACCTGAAAACAACTAAGCACATGAGGGTAAGTTTGTCATTAAATCTGTCCAACAGTTCCTTTTCTCTCTACCTCCTCCAGACAGACTAAATAATTTATCATGGAAATATTCAGAAACGCTTTAAATGCAATGAGAGAAGAAAATTTGGTCTGTAGTCATTTAGAACTCCCCCTCTTCCTGTGATTTCTTTCTTATAAATAGAAAATTTGTTTTTTCTCATTTTACTTTCTTCTCTAAAACAGAAGAACGTCTCAAATTCCAGAACAGATGAACTTTCTTAGCATTCTCTGTGGACTTACAAATCTTATGCCAAAAATTGCATTGTTAAATAGACAGTTTATTAAGACAGTAGAAGCTTTAGGAAAATGATTATTTTTGGTTTGATGTTTTCCCTGAAGTATCAATTTGAAATACATTTCAAATTAAAACTGCATGAATTACACTTTCAACATTAAAAACATTACAAACATGGAGAAATTCCCTTCTAAATGGGAAGGCAATGGCTGAATATTAACTTTCCCAAAATGACCAGTACTTATATAAACCTAACATGACATTATATTTCTTTGTATCTCAGCAGTATATGCAACTTTGTAAATGTAAATCTTAAGCTCCTTCTATGCAAAACTGGAAGTTTCCTTTATGTTCAAATTCTTCCCACATCTGACAGTCGTTAGGACAGGAGTATCTCTGCGTTTTAAACTCAGAATGTCATCTAAAATGTCACTGAAATCAGAGGTAGTAGCTCCATAGGTTTCCATGTGGGTTAGATCAGGTCCAGAAGACAAAAGGTACTGAAAATCTGAATTCCCTACCATCTGATAATGTCATTTTCATGCCAGAGTTTTTAATCCTAAACCTCTTTGTTCTTTATGGACTACATTCTGAATGTAGTCCATGAATAATAAATCTACTAAATAAATGGGTAAATAGGAAACAGAACACACATTTTAAGGAAGCCTAATCATCAGAGAACACAATTTAGGAAAGCATTTCAATGCCTTTCTACTCTTTGTAGTAAATACAATTTTATATTTCCCTTAAAGAGATGTGCTAATGTACTTTTTACCAACAGTTCATCAGTTCTATTTCATGACATTGTAATTTAAATAGTTAGCACTGTGATAGTAAAGCTACTAGAAGCAATTTTTTTTTCAGTTTTTTATTAGCAAGTCTTTCCATGGACTTCATGTCACCTATTACAAACAAGGTATTAATAATTGTGTGGACATCTTTAGTGAATTACTTTGTTTTGCATTTATTAGAAAGGCAAAAATTTCGCTGATCTCACCTGTTCTGGGAAAAAAAAATGTCAACTGGTCATACTTTTCTATGGTCATAGCTCTGAACAGTAAGATTGAACTATTTTCAATTTATGTGAAAGTCTCTAGAATAGCATATAAACATAAGGTTATTTCAGTAGTGTTTAAATGGCACACGGTGATGTGTATGTTTACATTTTGTTATAAAAAGAGGTGTGACATCATACAGTTGAGTTCTAAGAATAACAAAAAAAGAGGACTAAAGTCAATATGAAGCTATTAATCCAAAAATCATTTCAGATGGAGACTAGATCAACTTATAACTCTTTTCCAAATATTTTAATGTTTTATTCTTTCTTTTTTTCCCTCTCTTATCTCTCATTCCAGTAATGGATAGGATGTTAGGTACTGAAAATTTATGTGGGCATTGATACTACTTTACATACCTTGTCAGCGTAAATGACTTTCCTCAGATGTATTCACTTTTGATGCACAATGAATAAATTATTTAAAAGTTACAAAAGAAGGGCTGCCTGTAAATGAATTTAAGTTTGTCCTCTCCATTAAACTGAAGAAGGCTTTTCTACTCCTTAAAGAAAGTTGAGTGCTTCCATTTCATCATAGAATCATAGAATCATAGAATCATAGAATGGTTTGGGTTGGAAGGGACCTCAAAGATCATCTAGTTCCAACCCCCCTGCCATGGGCAGGGACACCCTCCACTAGACCACGTTGCCCAAAGCCCCATCCAACCTGGCCTTCAACACTGCCAGGGACGGGACATCCACAGCTTCTCTGGACAACCTGTTCCAGTGCCTCACCACCCTCACAGAAAAGAATTTATTCCTTACATCCAATCTGAATCTACCCTCTTTTAGTCTAAACCCATTACCCCTTGTCCTGTCACTACACTCCCTGATAAACAGTCCCTCTCCAGCTTTCCTGTAGGCCCCCTTCAGATACCGGAAGGACACAATTAGGTATTCCTGGAGCCTTCTTTTCTCCAGGCTGGACAACCCCAACTCTCTCAGCCTGTCCTCATAGGAGAGGTGCTCCAGCCCTCTGATCAGCTTCGTGGCCCTCCTCTGGATTCACTCCAACAGCTCCGTGTCTCTCCTGTACTGGGGCCCCCAGAGCTGGACGCAGTACTCCAGGTGGGGTCTCACAAGAGCGGAGTAGAGGGGCAGGATCACCTCCCTCGACCTGCTGGTCACACCTCTTTTGATGCAGCCCAGAACACGGTTGGCTTTCTGGGCTGCAAGCGCACACTGCCGGCTCATGTTGAGCTTTTCATCAACCAACACCCCCAAGTCCTTCTCCTCAGGGCTGCTTTCAATCCATTCCTCACCCAGCCTATAGCTGTGCTTGGGATTGCGCTGACCCAGGTGCCAGGACCTTGCACTTGGCCTTGTTGAACTTCATGCGGTTCGCACGGGCCCACCTCTCCAGCCTGTCACGGTCCCTCTGGATGGCATCCCTTCCCTCCAGCGTGTCGACCACACCACACAGCTTGGTGTCATCAGCAAACTTGCTGAGGGTGCGCTTGATCCCACTGTCTGTGTCGCCGACATCTTCTTGCAGAAGCTGCCCCTGTAGTTCCCTCACTACCAAAACCTTGTCACACAAACCCAATATAATTTTTTGGTTTAGTACAGTAGGAATAAAGACTCCACTTAAGAAGTTAAAGAAGAGAAGTTTGCTAGAATTTCTTTTTTTTTTTTTTTGTAAGACATAAATATGAAAAAATGAAAACAGAGTGATTTAGGAGATGTAGAGATAATCTTCACATCAACAAAACTTCAAATTAAATCTGAGAGAGTTTTGCCAGAACAGTCTGTAGGATCACCACAAATTGAAATGTGTTTTCTAAATCATTTAAGGAAAACATAAACATAACTTTCTTTTCTCTCACTCTTCCTTCACATGCACACACACGTATCCATAGAAGATGTAGAAATGGACCATTCTGTTGGTCCAATTCTGCAATTTTTGCTTCTCTAGATTAATAAGGTCTTTGTGCCTTAGAAAGACTTTATATACTAAACTAAACAAGTTTAAGGACATTCTATTATCTGCCATGTAAAATTTAGTGTGTTCTGGTTAAATAAATAAATTTAATTGCTTTATTTAGTATTAGCTATCTGTATTACCAGTTCATAAAAAATATCTAAAGACTGACAGTGTTTGGGAAGAAAGTTTCTAGTCTGTTCATACATGAGCAAGGACAAAAATCAGAACTTGTATTCATAAGCGTAAGACTTGAGACAACCTGTTGGCTCACGAAAGAAACCAACCACTGAATGGATTGTGCATGCCCTTAGCTTACCAGGATGATTCCTGGTTTTGGTATCCTCAGCTGACACTGAGGCGGACCTGGTTCCCAATTCTTTTACAGCTGCCAAAACACCGAGTCTCTCAACATGTTTTCTTCTCTATTACTCTTCTCAATTACTCTCCACTTCTGAGACTTTGCCCAGAATGACTGATCTCATAGTTTACAGTTAAGCTTCTACTGTGATCAGTGCAGCTCGTTAGAGACAATAAAATTTCCTTCAGAGTCTGTAGCAAATATACCGCCAGAGAATTATCATTAATAAACAAGCAAAGCCCCTGGATATAATTCTCATTCTTTCTGTTGAAATGCATGAGGGCCTGTTCAGTTAAGGAAAGTGCGTGCCCCACTAAGCTTCCTTCGATTTTGACTGATGAGCATGGCTGGACTGAAGCAGCGAATCGGCTGGGATTCACTCCCACGTTTCTTCCCGGTGGATCTCAGCAGGGTACCGGCTGCAGCTCAGAGGAAACACTCTCAGAGCGCCAGTCAGTTGTGCCAGCTCAACTGGTTACTGGAGCACATGACAGGCTTGCTTGGGAAATGGGTCCAAATTAAACAAACAAGGAAATACATAAATTGTAAAAGACACGGAGTTATTTTAGCTTGCAGTAGTTCTCCAGCTTCGTTGCCTGCTTGCTTGCTTGCTTGCTAAAATGGTAGCCAGGTGCTGTTCACTTTGGTAATGCAGACCCACACTCTCACAGCTGCTTGCATCTCCCCTGGTGAAACTGCCTGCCCAGGAAACAGGGGGCTATTGCTGGGCTGGGGGGCAGGCGGGGAGGGAGGAGAACCCAATTTTAATGTCAGAATATTTAACAGCTCATTTTCTGGGTTCTGTAATAAAGTGTAACGAGGAGGCAAAATGATGGTACATACCAAAAGCAAATTTATATTTGGGTAGGAGTTGCTAGGCTGTCGGAGGTGCTGAAGTCTAATAGCAGGATACGCTGGCTGTGAACAGAATTTTTGACTTGTCACATAGTCAGTAAGATATCAAGGATGTTTCATTAGAAAGCTTGCATGTAAATGAAAGGATATTTCATACCCAGGAATATTCACATTTCAATATAATTTCCTTTACAAATTAATAGGAATCTCTTACATTCAAAATATATGTTAGTCCTTATTCACACTTATCATAACAGTGACAAGGCTAATTTAATGATGATTTGGGCAAGTGAGAAGAAACCAGCTAATTAGTTCCTTACGTGTCATGTTAGACAAAGCTGAACCAACATACGTATAAAATAACAGCAGGAATTTTTTTAAAAGATCTTCAGTGACCCACTGGACCAGCTGGTGCTCTATTGCTCCGTTCCCCTTCTCTCTCCTGCTGCAGATGACAGAATTATTATTCTAAAAGACAAAACCAGGAGGAGCTTTCAAGTGGAATAAATCTGGGTTGGGGAGCTCTCTTTCTCCAGCTCTCTACTATTTCCGAATGAGATTTCAGAAGTGTACCTGAAGAAAGAGAGTGACCAGAAAGCACCTTGCATCAGCAAACGCTAGTGGGGGACATCGCTACGTGGTAGGGATTGCACCTCCTGCGCTTGGAGGTGTAAGAGTGGGGCTGGCACACCAGGTACACCTAGGTGCTTGTGGCAAACAGTCTCTGATGAGCTGTCTCACTCTCCTTTAGGAAAGGTAGTCATCTATAGCAGAAAATGTAACACTGGATTTCTCTGCAAAAAGACATCCTACAATTTATATAGTAAATTCATTTTTAATGCTGAGATAATCAGGTCTCACAACATTGTTTTGACATGAAACCAGGTCTTAGACAGACCAAAAGCAGCAGGAGGATAGATGTGCATGGAAGAGAAAAAGAACTAGACCAGAGTTAAGTGACTGCTTGGTTCTCAGTCTTGTGCACGAGCAGCTGCCACTGGTGAGCCTCCAATGACAAAGTCTGATTAGCACATGTTACAGTGATTAGGTAAAAGATCCAGAACATACTGAATATAAAAAAACAAGCTGAAAACATTAATTATCTGCTTCTCAATCATTTCTCTGTTGCAGCTGCACCGTAATTTCTAGATGCATAATACAAAGGAAGCTTTGGTTTTTCTTCATCATTCCTTTCTTGGAAAAATGGTGTGTGATTTATAGTAGAAGTACGACAAATGTTACTTCTAATCACTTCAGCCATACATGTTACCCAATCTCTTTTAGAGGAAGAACAGATTTCAACTGTTAAAGGTTTTTTTTTCAAACAAGAATAACATTTTAAGCAAATCGAGAAGACAGGAAAAGCATATTAAACTATAATTAGAGCCCAAAAGACATTCAAAGGCTCCTGTCATCTGCAAAGACGACCCAGGAACTGACAAAAAAGGGGCTAAGTCATTAATGTGACTTCAGTCCGCTTCCCTGAAAAAGTGTTATAGGTCATCTATGTATACGTAATGATGTCCAAAGGAAGCTAAAAAATTGCAGAAAGTACTAGAAAGCTAGCATTAATCTATTCTATTTTTTCATACACAGAGTTATATTGCAAAATAATTATTTTCTATTAAAAGGAACATTGAGCAATCTAATTCCCTTTTTAGAATTTTCATACATGGGGCACAAATTTGTTGGGCACAATTATGTCCCTCTCCTCTCCCTACCCCTAGGTATATTTAATCAGAAATGTGATTCTCCCATACAGAAAGGAAGAAAAAAAAAAAGAGTTTTAAATAAGAAACAAAATACACAATATTTTGCTTTCGGACTTTTGCAATCAGGACTGATCAGGTTTCTTGGAATCTAGAGGATTTGTTCCTTCAAAGAAAAAGTGTTCCTGCTTCACAGAATAGCACAATCCTTCCCTGGACTGGCAAGATAGAGAGGAGAATTTTCTACGGGCAGTGCAGTGGATCCAGCAGTGTTCTTCTCGCCCAGAGTCTTTTTCAAAGGAAGAGAGCACCCTGCTCAAGGATTTTAATCCCACAGCCTTAACATCTCTTCTTGGTAGAGGTAGACTTGCTATACAGTTAGTCCACAACCTATCTGAGTCAAATGACACTCAAGCTCACCAAAGCCCATTTTTCATTTCCTTTGCATGGTAATTTTAAGGTTTTATGTGTATGAAGTGCGTATAAATAAACTTCTCTAATATTAAAGAGAGCATATTGCTGTTTTAATTTTTTGAGGACATATACAATAAACATTTAATAATAACAATTCATGATATAGATCTGGGACCTAATGGTGAAAGGTATATTTACCAATTTTTACATATGCTGTGGAAAGTTAGGCTGACCTTGGCCAGGATTGCCTTTTGGTTTTCATACTTTTATTATAAAATTATTATACTATCAAAGAGTACAATAAATAATTCAACAGTAGAGTATAAACTAAGACAAAATTTTAATCCGAATGGTGTATTTTCTACTGCTGCATCTGTAACTCCTGCAAAAATAAGGGATCAAATATTTGCATTGAAATAACTGAAATCAAGTTCTTTCTATCACAGTCATAATGTAGGTTGGTTAGATATTAAATGTACAAGCAGTGCTGGGAAACACTGAAGTGTGCTGGAAGGTGGTCTATAGAGTAGACTATATAGCCTATTTCATATAGTTTTGGAGTTTGCTGGAAGATGGTCATCTCTACTGGGAAGTGGTTAGATCTGTTCCTAGCAGTTTTGGCCTGGGCTCACTAACACCCTCCCAGCCATGGCCCCAGAGGTCGCGCGGGCTGGGCACAGTAGGCTCTTTCAGTTAAGGAGTTTGGCTATGGTCACACTATTTTGGAGGATTAAAGAATTTAGCAGCACGGCCCCAGACCACGCCATGCCACTCGGCTGTTGTCCCAGAGAGCAGTCCCAAACGCATGTGTTTTACTGGTATAGATACAGCCTAAGAAAGCAGTAATAACCATCTTTCTAAAACTACAGCGTAAGGACAAAGATGTCCATCCAGCAGATCACCGATAATTCATTTGTCTGTAGGTATGCAACATCTGAGCCCTTTGCTAGATTTGCAGTCTTTGCACAAGAAAAAATATTGGGGAGCCCAGAATATTTAAAATGAAATTATTGGGCAAAACCATGTTACAGCTGTCATCATGAATTTGAGACTTTAAATCTCTATAAGCACATAATCCACCTCATCCATAGCATCTTCGGTTTGAACAAAACAGTATAACCTTCAGCTGAGGGTTTCACGTGCTTATGATCTGAGACCTTCGTGACCTGGACATACATAAGTGAAAGCCAGGCAAGCAGAGATGTATAAAAGCCCAGACAATAATACCCTTGTCAAGACAGTGGTGTTTTGCTGCTCAAGGAAAAAATCCCAATATGAACAGGTATAAGCCCTAACTAAAAAAGGGAATTGGAAGATGGCAGCTCAGCAACACGGAGGGTCTGCTTGTGTCCAGGGACACTGGAGGCTAACCCATGCTCACCCAGCTGATGCCTGCGGGGCCAGCAGAGACTCATTAAATGTCTCAGTGGGGATGGTGACCATATTAGTATAATAGTTCATCAGTCACAGCTATCTACTGTGTGTATTACAAAAAAAAATAATTGCTTTGTAGTCTTAAACTGTACATGTCCAGCTTGCAGAGTCACTTTATACATGGTAGAAGTTGCCTAGCATGGTCCAGGGAGGGAGGGTCACAATATGAATGGATTTTCTTAATAAACTGGATTTCTGAAGTGCTCAGCATCTACCAGTCCCTCTGCAAAAAGCCAAAGAATGCATGGCACTGTTAAAGAACGGCTTACAAAAATTAAACAAATTAGGGTCTGTTCTTACGCTTCAAGGCAAGTTACTGGGACAATTGTAAAATTTAATCTACTTTGGTTTATATTTTATAGTCCTTCAAATTCTAGATTTTCATGTCAAATTTATTTATTGGTATTCACATAGAATTTCTGCTATTCAAATAAACAGGCATCTTTCAAGAAATTGATACCCACAAAAACACTGCTTATATTAGTCTTTTAGCACCTTACAAAATTAATTATTTTAATTGAATTGCTTCGAACTAGAAAAATATATACTGGTAAAAAAAGTGTAACTTACATTTTAAACACATTTCTTAGAGTCAGTTTCTGGGAGGAGAGAATTGGAAGGGGACTTTTGACATTGATGGATATTTTTCATACTTCTACAAAGACAGGAGCTGTGATCTGTTCCATATAGTTCTGGAGTTTGCTCTCCTAATATCTGGCTTAGTGCATTTGGGGGGGGGGAGCAACAATGTAGCTAAAAAAGTACAAAGTATACTACTCATAACAAAGGGTGTAATGAAACAGATTACTAGATAAGAATGGAAATTAAACTATATTTTGATGAGAATACTGATGTGTTTAATGACCTTATGCTGTTGCTATTTAACAAGAAAAAATGTGCTAATCAAGCACATAAATTTAATCAAGACTACAGTATGTCAGAGAGCATACTTACATGGGAATAGTCTCTGTTTAGAGAAACTTGGGAAGAAATCGTGAGAACCTGTCCTATTGTTCATGAACCTTCATAGCATTTAGGGAACTACGCGGCAGCAAGATTTAAAAAACTGCAACACAACCAAAACACAGCAGACTTATTGAAAATGTATCAGAAAAACTTTCAGGAAATACAACCATTTTCAGAAATAGTCACAAAAACTGTTACACCATATTTTTTTAAAGATAAAAAGAGAGAAAAATAATTGGGAAATAAATGAAGTGACCCTAACAAATGGAAATAACTAAGCAATTAGTACAAAAATCTCTTGAAATAAGATAAAGATCGTAGGAATTCATATGCTTTAATTGCTAATACAATGATCATAAGTATTTGATTAGTATTAGAAGCAGTCCTGAGCTGACAGTCTCATAACCCAGATCACCAATAGGTGTTATTTTTCTTCCAGATTGATTCAGTCTGTTCACATCCATTATTATGTACTATTCAGAAACACTCTCAGCTCCTCTTTAAGGATGCAACCCATTGTAGGACTTACATACTCCTGATATCCACCTTCTGAGAGGTTCTCGGAGACTAGGAAAGAGGAAAAACTTTCATTTCTCTAAGTGAACACAACTGCTCCAGATTCCATTTTACTTGTCAGCTTGGGAAGATATTTCCAGTTTTTGCAGTTTGCTAACCATTCTCATGATGAAAAACTCCACTGAGGTTTGAACCCTGACTGACTATTCTCTAAGAGGAGAAAATCAAAAGGATTTTTTTTTTTTTTGGTGGTTAATAATGGTATTGGATAATTGACATAAAAATAGACAAAAATAATGAGATTGTATATATGTGCATATTTCTGAGTGGAATATAGCCAGTGGAGAAGGTCACAGTATACTGTGATCTTTCTCCTAAATTTAGTGAGTCACCTTAGCTGCGTGTTATATGAAAATGTACCCTTACTGAAGACAGCCCATCTGTGAAAGCCCATATACTGCGCTGAAAAAGAATTTTATATGAAGTTTTTTTTGGCTGTTATGTATTCATTAATCTGTGACTGAAAATAATCTTATAAGAAAATAGAAAAAAAATCTTAGAACTTCACAGAACTTGCCAGTTTGTTTTGTTACCATAGGTGACTAGTGATAGCCAATGTGCTTTTGATAGATGGAAAAAAAAAAAACCCACAACTGTTGGCAAACCAGCTGAGGTATAGATTCGGACAGGACATTCTTGCAAATGAAAAACAATGCTATTAAAAAGATTAGCTTTCATCGGCAAACAACTTACAAGCAGAAAAAAATATTGGCCACCGTTCATCGAAAGAAATAATTAAATCATCTGTATTCTCTCACAATATTATTTCTGTCAGGAGATTATGGGCTGAGAAGGCAGAATTTCCTTTTTATCATTTAAGGTTGTGTTTAAAAATATCCAGAATGAAATCTTCTAAATGACTACCAAGTTACATGAGAAAATGAGTTGCCTCCGTGAGGTGTGGTGCTTATCACTGAGGCTTGGGCAACTTGTTCATTTGGGTGTCTTGGAAAATCTCCTTAATTTTGTGAGATTTTTCATAGATGCTACTGTGAACCTCATAGTACTGAGGTCCTATGCAACTGTAAGTAGCAGTTGTTTTCAGAAGTGTTAAGTAATGGTATTGCCGTAAACTGCAGATATGTGTTATGATTCCCACTTTCTTTTTAGATGCCCCCAAACTACTTTTAAAGTTTAAGCACAGAAGGGGACTTTGGGATAATGATCCGGGGTTGAAATAACTCAGACTTTGCCAAATGCTCTACAGCCAATTCCAGTGACAAATAGAACAGATCCTGCAAACTACCTCACACATATAATGCTTTTGAATTGCTGGCCGTGCTCACTCGCAGAGGTGAAAGATCCATTTTTCATCTACCCCTTAAGGACATAACTGCATTAGTGTTTCCTGCTCTAATCCAATCAGTGGCACTGTTCCTCTCATGGGTAAATGGCCACGTAGCGCCACTCTCTATCATTATAAACTGGACTTATGAAAGTTTCAGAGTTTCTGTTTTCTTCAGTACTGCTTTACTGAGCCTTAGGAAGCCTGAGAGAGAAATGCACATCAGGGAAAGGAAGCTGTTCAGAATGGAGACACTTTGTCTTAATTTCAATTCCTAAGTGTTTGTCTTAAAGCTTCATGAATGGGATAGAAATAGTCAAGTATGGTTAAAATGCCAAAACACATGTACAAATAACTTCACAACTAGAACTGGCTGATATGTATTTTGGATTGGTGTCTCAAAGGTGACTCTCACTTTCCATCTCAATTTCACACAGGAGTGTCCATTCTTTGTTTACGTTCTGTTCACCACATGGAAGATGAAAACTGTCCAGATCTAGTACTTGATGGATCGAAAACTACACTTATATCTGTACATGTGTATATTTACATAAAAATTATAAACACCCACATGTATGTGGATAATATACCTACATATATGAAAGATAGGTGTATGGAAGATGATAGGCTTTTATTGCCTACAGCAAGCTGTGCAGCTTGAAATATTCCAAGCAATTTTACTTGTCAGATGTTGCTCGCTCTTACCCAAACCTGTCAAAATGTCCTCTGGAAATATTATAGAAGAGAAAAATGACATCAAGGAGCAATCAAGGGGGGAATCTTATACAAGGGTTGAAAAACAAAGTATATTGTTTGAAATAAAATCGTATTTTGATAGGTAACATATCTTGCATAATAGTTACTTAGTAAAAGACAATAATCAAAGTTTGAATCCACACCTACCTATGCAAAACATCCTGGTTTATATAATTGTATTAATAAATGTATTAATTCATTAAATTGTTGAATATGTTATATATAAAATAGGAAAAAAATATTAAATTTATATATGATCTTGTTGTCTTTCACCTGAAAGTATTAAGGCAATAGTTGTGTATTGCATAAAATGTACAGCAACTCTGAACCTATTTCTTATCTTTTCCTTTTTCATAGAATCGTAGAATCATAGAATCATAGAACCATAGAATGGTTTGGGTTGGAAGGGACCTCAAAGACCATCTAGTTCCAACCCCCCTGCCATGGGCAGGGACACCCTCCACTAGACCAGGCTGCCCAAAGCCCCATCCAACCTGGCCTTGAACACTTCCAGGGAGGGGGCATCCACAGCTTCTCTGGGCAACCTGTTCCAGTGCCTCACCACCCTCACAGTAAAGAATTTCTTCCTAATATCTAATCTAAATCGACCCTCCTTCAGCTTAAACCCATTATCCCTTGTCCTGTCACTACATGCCCCTGTAAACAGTCCCTCTCTTTATGCTTTATAGTTTTAGTGTCATATACAAAGTAAAATAATTAGACCTTTAGAATATTTGGTACTGTATTTCACTGATGTCACATATCATAAAAAATATGGAAAAAAATATATTTTAAGGATCTTTATAACACCAGTCACAGAAGATTTGACCACTTTATTCCTGAAACCACTCTTCATAAACTCATGACTGCCACAAATGTGTGAAGGAAGTGAAATTTGAAGAAACATTTGTAAGTAACTATGGTAACCAAACTTTCCTTCATATTGTAGTGTCTCTAATAGAATTTGCAGACTCCACCAGTCAGAGAATAGAAGCAACAATATAGGATGAAATCTACCAGTTCCAGCTTTGACAGAAATTAACTATTAATGAATGGTTACAGAAGATTATTCTGAGGTCACTTCTTTGGAATAAAATAGCATATATTATATAAAATCATATACCTCCATGAATGCTACAATTTAATACCATCTGGTCACAGATGTTCTCCAAGATGGAAAAAAAAGTAATATATTTGTATATTTTGTTCCATTTCTTCTGAATAGCACAGCCTCACAAGGAACAATTTTGTTGTCTAAACAGGAAATTTTATTGCAAAACTTTCTTCATCATTCACTTTCATAAAAACAACAAACTCACCTTCTGCTGCCTTCTGCATTAGAAAGAAATAAAACATAAATAACCTCAAATTATATTTTCAAATGCATAATTTTTTCTTAGAGGCTATTCATGGTTCATAACAAATGTGACCTACAACTGAAGCAAAAAGTATTTTTTTACATGAAATGAAGATATATTTACCTTAATTCTGATTGCTGAGTTCAGTGACAATAATTTTTCCTATATTTATTTGCAATCCTAATATATTATCCAACACACCTATAAAGAAATCATGAGAATAAAACAGAATAGAGAATCCTCACTTTGTCAAGGTCTTTGATTAGCTACACATCCTTAAATTAATTAACCTCTCTATTTTTTTAAAAGAAAATACCTGTCTGTACTATGCCTGCTGTAAGATTTAATTGGTTAAAGCTTATAAAAGTAAAGAACTAAACATTATTTTTACAGTGCTAATGAGCTTATTTGTGCAATTCAAGAGAATAAATACAACATTTTAACGAAAGCTCTTCTGCACCTTTTCTGTCACTGGAAATGTTCAGAAATCCCTGTTCCTCCTTGTGCACAGTGAGGAAACAAAACATGAACAAACCTATAGACCTTTCCAGTTGCTTTTTGTGCAATAGTCACAGTCAAAGCCGGAGTGTTTCTTTATGCAAAGATGGTAACTCTTTAGTGCAAAGTCACAAAGTAGGATAAGGCGGCAGCTGAAAACTCTTTGCACCTTTCTGTTCTACTCTTTGTAGTGCTGTCGTCATTGTCATTGGTAATTCCACACAAGCCATATTCCAGATTTGGCTTTGAGAGGGTTCACATTCTTTTGATTTTCTGCCCAGCATTTTCTACTTAACTAAATAATATATTAAAAGAATAAATATATCCTGAAAACACTAGGTATAATCCAAATCTTTTTTGTTATTTTTTTTCTTCTCAGTTGTAGTGCAATAACTAAAAAAAAAAGTTTGCCTTCAATTTCATTGTACATTTCAGCTGTTTAAATGTGTTTAAGGTAACCTCGCTGTTACGTTACACAGCACTTTTATGCTTCTGAAAGCAAGTGTTCATTACGGGGTATAATAATTCCAGTCAAAGTGTACTGAGAAGAGAATTATAACTGTTTCACATGCATTCTTTACTAAGTCCATATTTCCTTAACTTCTTGGAGGTGTAAAACTGAAAAACTGATTTGACTGGTTTTGTTATCCAAAATGAAAGCATCTGCCTATACATCTATACAAAACAGACGCTATTGATCATCCTATAGTTAATCTAAAAAAAAAAAAAAAAGCTTCTGAAAGATAAGTGATCCTCCCAACTTTGCTTATTTTCCTTCATTAGGTATATGAAATACCACGCAAGTGAAGCACTGTCTTTATAATATGATTTTATTTTTTTAGTATAAAATTTCTGACAAGATCCTTTGAAGAGCTGTGGTAGCTTATTAAGAGTTTACTACAAATTCATTTTATTATTGAATACAGATTTTAATGAAGGTAAGAATTTAGGAATTAAGGAACTATGTTATATCATTACAGACTATACCTGAAATTTTAGATTTAAGGAAATCTTAAAATTTATTATTGTATCCTTGCCAGAATAAGTAAAATACAGAAAGAACAAAACACAGCTAAAGAACTGGTCAGAATGTGACAGTTATTGGGGCTTTTTATTCCAGGCAGAAATTGGATTATGTTCCTTTTTCTTTCTGAGGGTTACATGAACAGTATATTAATATATAGTAGACTAAGATTGATAGGCCAGATGATAGAGTTATAAAGATAATTGATATAACATACAAAAATAAACAGGCTTTCTTTCTGAAGCACTTCCTAGAATCTTGATGAATTCCATTGTTTTCATCATTTATTTTTTTAGTTAATTGTTGTATATTTTTATTTATATGACACATTGTTTTCTGACCTGTGTAATAATATAAAATTCTAGCTTAATAATAAAGACTTTCTAACAAGGGCTTTTTCCAAGATTAGTTTTATTTCTTCATTTTTTCTGGGAAAATTAGCACATGATATGAAATTCTTTTCCAATAGTCTTATTAAGAATTTTCCCATATACTTCAGCTTCTTCAGATAATTTTGGAGAATTTTGTCCTTCGTTTGTGAGTTCTTCAAAATAGCACAGCAAAATGCCAAAGCTTTATCAGAGCAATTAAAAACAGGTAAGGTAGAACTCAGTCAGCATTTGACTACTACTACAAACTTGAGGTTTATTTTTCTTTTAGAAAGAATACTTAAGGACATTTTGGACAGCAAAACCACTACAGAATTTGGACAATCTCATTGCAAAGGACAAGAACACATAAGGCACTTAAAGGACCAATCTCACCTGAGGCATTCAAGACTTTAGTGACAGAACTCCTGGAAACACCAAAGCACAATTCTCAATCCATAATGCACATCCACAATTTACTGAGAAGCTATGAATCCTTTCTACAGTGATTAACTTGTGTTCTTTCAGACTTCCATATCAAGAAGGAAACATCCTAATGCCATTTCCTGTCAATTGATCTTGAAAAGAAAATACAAACCCTTGCTTTCACAAATGTGAAATATGCATAGAAAATGCTAGGAATATATGCATATAGGAAAAAAAAATATTTTATCTTATTTTATAATTTGCAACATAATGTATATTTGAGATTTTTCAGGGGTGTTATTTTTTGCTTCTTTGCCCACTTTCTTCTTTGCTATCAACAAATAGCGGCTCTGGTGAGGCTGCACCTCGAATTCTGTGTTCAGTTTTGGGCCTCTCACTACAAGAAAGACATTGAGATGTTGGAGCGTGTCCAAAAAAGGGCAACGAAGCTGGTGAAGGGACTGGAGCACAAGTCTTATGAGGAGCAGCTGAGGGAGCTGGGGTTGTTTAGCCTGGAGAAAAGGAGGCTGAGGGGAGACCTTATCACTCTCTACAACTACCTCAAAGGACGTTGTAGTGAGGTGGGTGTTGGTCTCTTCTCCCAAGTAACTAGCGAAAGGATGAGAGGAAATGGTCTCAAGTTGCATCAGGGGAGGTCTAGATTGGATCTTAGGAAAAATTTCTTCACTGAAAGAGTGGTCAGGCATTGGAACAGGCTGCCCAGAGAGGTGGTGGGGTCACCATCCCTGGAGGTATTCAAGAATGTGTAGATGTGGCATTTTGTGACATGGTTTAGCAGACATGGAGGTGCTGGGTTGACGGCTGGACTTGATGATCTTAGAGGTCTTTTCCAACCTTAAGATTCTGTGATTCTATGATGCTATGAACAAATGTCCAGAGAGTGAAAAAGACAAGTAGTTTTGTTGGACCACTGTACTATAACAAATTTTGTTTCAGATTCTGCACCCATGTAACACCCCCACCCCCCCGTTCCCCCTCAGTCTTATTTCTTTATATGCCTAAGGACTAACCTGACTTCCTAATCTTAATTCAGGAAGAAATTTCCCTCCTCTAAAGTAGACTAACGGATTTATTTTTTTTTTTTTTTATTTGGAACATTTTAATTTTCTCATGCAGTGCAGGATAGGTGTTCATTACTAATTTTAATCTAGGTCTAGAAGCTCCACTATAGTTCCTGTTACAGTTATGAATATGTATGAAGAATATGAATATATATTTTAAGTTTGGTGTGTGAATTCATAATTCATTGAGTTGATTAGAAATTGAGAGGAGCATCTTTCTAAATCTCACAGTGATAGTCAAAGTTACTTGAGCTTCAGAATAAAATGTAAAGATTGTGAAATATACATATATTCCTCAGCATTCCACACTTAACAGTAATCTTTCATAGCTGCTTTCTGAGGGTGACAAATAATTTCTCTAACCTAAAGAAAAAAAGCAGAATTGTTTGGCAACATGAACAGAAAATCTGTATACCTGTGAATGCGTGATACTTAAATCATTTCATGAAGGTACTTGGAAGCAAAGAAATTTTTTCTCTGATCTTAAACTTCTGTAAGATCTTTAAGATAAAAATACACTGTAAACAACCCACATAGCAATCTCAATTTCGCTTTTACATTTAAGAGCCTCTTTGTTCTGTGTATTATCTCAGTGAGATAGCATAGCTGTAATTTATTTTCAGCCACTTGGTATTTACAGACATCGTGAATAGCTTTTCAAAAGGGGCCAATAGAACTGATTAGAATGTATTGATTTGTGTTTGGTGCCTGAGCTTACCACATGCAAATTTCCTATGATTACATAGCATGAACTCCTATTTTTAAATGAGCCAAAGCAAAATTGCCTCCTGCAATAATACCTTCTTGTATCACTCAATCGCAGCAATCATTTTTCTTGAGGGAAAAAAATTAAGAAACAGAGAAATGTAGAAGGAAAACATAGATGAATAAACACGCTAATAATGAAACAATGTCTGACATTTTATACACAATACCGCCACAAAAAAAAGAAGAGAAAGGTAGGAAGGTAAAGTCCTTCAAAACTGGGAACTGCCAGAACTAAAGTGACTGTCTAACATTATGTTGTACATTGCTTAATTGCATGAACCAAATACTTTTTCAATTTAAACACCAAACAGTGATTTGAGTGAATGAATTCCCTCCCCACTACCAAAACCTTGCCATTTACACCAAATGAAGAATACTCTATTATGTTAATAATGAAGTTGTATACGTTTTAGAAAGGGCTGTGAATGCAAGTACTACAACTAATCAGATTTTCGTTGCAAGCAACAGCAGTCATATGTAACCATTTCAGACTGCGGTAAAACGTGATGGGAATGTAACAGGGTCATCAGGTATCACATGTTAAACACTTTTAGTCATTTGGAAATGGGACTAAAGAATGTATTAATAACAGTTTAGTCAATGACAGTTGAAATGTTGTGATGAAATACAAAAATAACAATGCTGAAGAGGTATGAAACTGATAAGTATGAAAGTGATGATAAAATCTGAGTCCATTTAAATGTGAAGCCTGTGAATAATTAGTCAATGTAAACTTTTTCCTGTCTGTATAAACTTTAAGGAGGGCCCAGCATAATAAGAAAACAAACCACATGTAGCACCAGTGCAGGAACATTTTTGAAAAACAGTAATAGGTATGATGATACAGAGATAACAGACAGGAAATACAACCGAAGTTTTATCGGATAGCACTAGGAAATAAAAATCCATTTTTGAATATACTACATCCCTAGGCTACTAAAAGGAATGAAATTTGCCTTTTTCTTTTCTTGTGGCATTGCCTTCCTATCTTCCAGTAGACACTAAGAGCTCAGAGGAAACCAGCATATTTGCACAACCTGATCACCTCCTCCACCTCCTTATTTGTCTAAAATTGTCATGTTTATTTGAGATAATAAGGCTATCCAGCTGCATAAAGTTTTGCACAACAATTGTTTGAATGTGAACATCAAAAACCTAGGTGCTGCAGTACTCAGTACTGAACTTCTGAATTTCTGTGATATCAATCTCAGGAAAAAAAAAACCACTAGCAAAAACACAGAGAAAATAGTTGAATGTAAATTTGTTTTATAAAAGGACTTTTCCCTGGTTTACAGAGGACTTTTTAGTTAGCTATTTTATTTCATCTTTAGTGATGGCTTTGTCCAAGTATCCTTTGTACTGAAGATTAATTTTTAGTAACTTTGACAGGGAAATATAGCATAGTTACTTGATTAAATGCAGGATATAGATTTTAACAGAAAAAAAATTGTTAAATTTCTTACAAATCTTGCCCTTTGTGGAATTCACTGATATACCTAGCTCTAAGACGTAATCCTCATTTTCAAACTATTTGGTTACTCAGGTAACTGCTATCTTGAGAACAGTGTGGTTTTGGCTTGTGTCAGACTGGCTAGCAATAGTATTTTTCATCAGATTAAGCCAGAACCACTGCACTCCAAAGGAAAAAGATTTATGGCTAACTCTCTCTGGAACACTGAAGACTTAAGGGACTAAGCAAGGTCTTAGTCATCCTGTTAAATCTGAAATCATTATTAATGGAGAGACAAGGTCCTTAATAACCCTCATCGTGCTGCTATATGCTGTTCCTACATATATATTTTCTTGAAAAATATTATCTATATTTGGCACTGAACATGAAGGGGGGGGAAAGATTTTTAACACCATATCTGAGAGTTTTAATAATGAGCTAAAGACTTGTTATTATAAGTTGTAAACCAGGACTTGCAGAATATAGAAAAATTAAAATATAATATAAAATTAGGAAGTTGCATTTGTCTTGAGTGTTATTTCTAAGACTCATTAATAAAGATACCATAAGCCTTGTGTACAGCAGGATGATGCTAAATAAATCCCGAAGTGGGAATGTGAACTGACACACTTAACTGGCACATCTAACAGAATTTGCTCAGAAGGGAATGGCATCTCTTGTACAGAGTATTTCAGAAGTGCATTTATCAATTGATTTATGTTAAATGAGAAGGTGTTTCAATTAAACTAAGTAAAGCCATTTTAATGAATAAACCGGAGTGTTCTCCAAGGAAGCTGTACTTGCAGCACCTCGTAAACGTAACTGGTAAAATTTCTTTATGTAGACAAGTTCAAAGCGAACAGAAGTGCAATTAGCTGCCCCAGGATGAGATCCATAATTCCCAGGATATTCACTTCTCTCCACAGATGCAGCTTTCATTGTACTGCACCATAAAGGCTTAATTTGCAAGAAATGTTGAGACCAAATGATTCCAAGAGATCAGCCCTGCTGCAAAGAAGAGCTGGAGTGTCACCCATGAACCAGAACTAAATACAGACAGAGGGACTCCACGCCCTCTCAAAGACGACCCAAAGTAAAAGATATAACTGTAAGGGTATCCAGCATTGAAATTGCAACCTGCACTCTTCTGGTAACTATGCTGAGCATGTAAGGTTTTTTGGAATACGGAGTGTGGTCCATTAGGAATTAAAAATCAGATCAGCAGGCTTACCAGCGTAGCCCTGTAGGTAACAGATTTAGAGAAAAATAAAGACCAAATAAGAATGGAAAAAATGTTCAGTTTCTCTTTAATCAGACATTAGAATACAGGCAATTGCAATGAAGCTACAGAGAAGTATGGACTTTTACCCTATTTAGATAATCAAGGGACTACTCTTACATAGCTTCCAGGCAACTGTTTTATTGCTTTTTTCTGTTCCACTTTGAGAGTACTCGTTTTTTTCCTGCTCCTTTTGAGCATTGCCAATGCCCATGAGTACCAAAAAACCTGTCATCTCAAACTCTAGCTTCTGTTTGTTTTCACTAATGAAAACTACATTGAATTAATGCAGGCAGTCTGGGGAAAGCTGCTTTTTGTCTGCAACAATCAACTGCCTATATGAACCATTTTCATCCTGTCGGAGAGCATTGAAGCTATAAGTATCTGAAGTATTAGTACTGTTGGCGGATGGAATTAATTTAAAAGCTTGTATCTGAATAACTGTGATTGTCATTAACTTGCATGTACCCAAATGAAGTCAGCTGCAATAAAGTAAATCAGAGAATTCCCCTTATTGAACTTTATCTGTAGATTTTTATATAGCTATTCTTAGGCTTAAAAATCAGCCCCAAAATTTGTATCTCAATAGTTTTCAAAATGTAGCCATGGACACCTGACTTTCTACAAGTATTAAGTTATTGTTCATGCTTAGGAGTGCGCATGTAATATGAAGAAACTGAGACACAGGTTATTCATGACACAGGTATGCATCAGCAAACAATTCCAAAGCACTTTTTAATTTTTATGCAGAAGGATAGCAGAGGCCAAGGGAAGCCATGCACAGAAAGTCAGTTATGAATTAGGAATATAATTCAGCTCTCCTGACTCCAAATCCCGTGTTTAACAACTATGCTCTCCCTAGTCACCCCAATTTGTTTAAATTCTTTGCACCAAACAACATGAAAGAAATCCTATCTGCAGCGAAACACAGCTGAACTCAGAATAAGAAAAACATCCACTATGATCTGTTTCAGAGATTCAGCCCTCTGCCACATGAATTAAAAATAAACCTTACCAGCGCTATTATTGCTGTAATTCCTTCTCCAGGCACTATGAGGTGATGCAAACTCTGCTCAATTAACTTGTGGGGTTTTTTTCTCACATGATGGCTTTGACTTAAATGTACAAAAATGAGCACCTGAACTTTGCCGAATAGGTCAATCGTTGTGTTTATTAGCTTTCGTGAGGAGCCGTTTGGCACTTGTGTTTAGAGAATGAGCGCTTCATTCCACTTGGAATGGAATTCGAGGAAATACTGGGGAAAGTGAGATTGTGCCATTCAGAGACCTCCAGGTACGCGTGAAGCCGCTAACAAACCTGAACAGCAGCTGCAAGTCCATGACCCGCATATCCCAAACCTGACCATAGTGGCCACAGTGTGAAACAGTAGGGGTAGGAAACTCCCCTTTGGCTAGGCAGCTTTGGTACACTGCTCATAAAATTGGCATTGAAGGTGAGAAAAGCCAGCTATCCATTTAGATTCCATGGGTTGACACGATATACCTGGGAAATTTTACCTTTTTCTTTTTCCGGTTGCCAAAGTGGCTCAGGCACTTCAAGCACTTCTACTGCTTCCTTCCCTCTCTATCCTCCTATACTATTCTCTCCTTTTTTTCTTTGTTTTACTCACTAGAAGCATTTGAATTCCTCTCTCTTGAAGAGCTATGAAGCTTCTAAAATGCTCTTTATTGGCTAGTCCCATACATTTCTCCCAGATCTTCTCACTTTCTAGTCTATATTTACCACTTCATATCTATTGCAGATTTATCTTTAAATGAAATAATATTTTACCAGCAAATATATACCAATAAATATAGGAGAGGAAAAAGGACTGCATTTTAAAAACATGGATTCTGATCTCCTAAAATTCATTTTTATTGCATTCAGTGTAACATATTGGTGTTTTGCCAGTTAGTGCATAATTTTTGCCAGTTGTAAAACTCAGAATTGTTAATTTTTATCTCTGAGATGAATTATTTTTATACCCTCCCTTTCTTGTTCTTTCTTTTTCTTTTTTTTCTATGTTCTTTTCTTCCTTTATTTATTTATTTTTACACAGAGAAAATCCCAGGAACATTTTATCGAAAGCATCTTCCCATTTGTGTCTCATGAGCTGTGAAATATGGTTTAGATACAAGGGAGAAGATAAATAGTTTTCATTTGTAACCCACAAAAAAATGGTTTGTTCTGCTCTGGTAACTGGTAAATCTAAAAAATACTCTAACATAAATTCCATGTTCTTTTTAATAACAATAGTCATATAAGAGGATGGCTGAGCTTATATAACCTTCCTGTTACGCGAGTCAAACCTTATTAAAGCGTTAATGCTACAGGCACATAACATTTAAAAGTTGTCTTACCTGTGGGATAAAAATGTCTGATATGCCCTCAACTTAAAACAAGGAATTAAAATTATCATAACTGTATATAGAGTTGCCTGCTATGCTTATCTTTCAGATTTGAAAGTATGTTCTGGTCATTCTGCAAGAAGGTGCTGTTACATATCAGGTTTTAATTTCATTCTTTCTGAAGTTTTTCCTGTCACCCACATCCTTTGCACTATCCATTTGTAAACTCTTCATCTCCTTGTTTACAAATGCTTCTTAGTGTTCATTAATTTATCCTCACAATATACTTCTAAGGACAGAAGTATTAAGAGTCCCTTTACAGACCAAGAACCCAAGCATGGAAGAATGAAGTGATTTGCTAAGAATCAAGTCAGATTATAAATCTGTCTATTGTGTTTAAGTCCAGTGCCCAAATTTTTTTTTGAGAGTATATTGATAATACATTAAAAATGGAGATACAAATTAAAAAGTCATTCATAGTGTTTTTTTAAAAAACCAATGTAAATGGAACCTTTCTACTTGTAAAATACATATTTTTCTGAACCTGTTGAATTCCAGTCAACTTTTCCAAGAAAATCTGTGAACAAAGCCCTCATGAGAAAAATTGGCAAGTCTTTTTAATGGTTTGATATGGCTGTGGGGGTTTTGGTGTTGTAGAAGACTTTCATTTTGATGAAAGTGAACACAGCTTGACATTAATATGGAATTTTTGAGCAATACATTGAGTCATGAAAACTGTTGTTAAGGAAAATTGAGAAGCCAAGATTTCCCATCATAGGAGGAATTAAAATTAAGAAGTCTTGACAGAAATTGTGGAAATCCACAGCAGGCCAAATTAAAAAAAAAAAAAAAAAAAAAAAAAGAAAAAAGAAAAAGTAGGGTGCTGATAAAAAGAGTCAGAAATATATGTATAGGAAACTCATTCACTTAGTCTTTCCAGTATAAGACAGTGTGTCTTCTTCAGAAAGGGAAACACAAAAATTAATTTTGATTCTACTCTGAAAAACTCCAACAAATGTTTTGTGAGATCTCTTCCTACAGAAAAATGACATACAAGTTGAACTTGGGTTTCCTAACTTCCTTCAAAGTATTCCTCTATATCCAAAGAAAGCAAACTAAAGAGGACAAGGCAAAGAGATGGTCATGTTTAACAATAAGAACCATTTACCTGCAATCAGGAAATTAAGAAGAGAGTTAAATCAGAGCTTCCTAATTATTTAAAATTCTTATATACAGAAAAGTATTCTATAATAAATTTTCTGCCTGCTGTTGTTGGAAAAACAATAATTAGAAGAACTGCCTTAAAGGGCATTGTCAGCTTAAAGTAACTGGCACAAAGCATCTGAAATTACAACAGGATGGTTTGAGAGAGGACAATATAGGAATTTCAAAACTTTTCTACATAAAAAGAACAGCTAAAGAAGCTGAACTATCTGCAGAAATAAGCCAGAGTTTTAAGTAACAAAAGTGAGTTTGCAATAGGTAGGAAAAAGTCATTAAGTAGAGTGCACGTGTGTATCCCAATCTCAGTAACATTTTTTAACAGGTTGAAACCATAGCTGTAATAAAAAGAAAGCTGAGTAGCAGAGTTCCTCAAAAGAACATTGCCAACAACCAATTTCCCACATCCTTCTAGATAGTACGGCACAGCAGAAAATAGTGGTGCTTTTCACTTATTTCAAAAAAAATTTCACAAAAGCTGTTTCAATGTTCAAACTCCAGAGTATGCAGGCAAGTGTATATTAGCAAATATATATGTTCCAGCATGCCTGAGAATGGCTGGCCTGCACTTTTCAATGTTTACACCTGGCAACAAGTAATTTCATAAATATCTAAATTATAAGGATAATAAATTGCCACTAAATGTTTCTATGACCACAGCAATGTCTGAACCCATATCAAGGACCACCTTGTGTTCTTGTCACTGTACAAACAATTAACTACAATAAAAGGTCCTTCCTCCAACTGGCTTATAGCATACCCAACAAAGCAATCATCCCCAAAAGATATTATTAAGACATAAAGATCACAAGACTTTCTTTATAGTCAGAAAAAATACATATTTCACTGAAAGCTGCATTGTTCTTTGCTCAGCGTTGTTGCCCCCTGCTTTTCAGTGTCCCATGAGTGACAGTTTAATGGTGTCAATATATATGTAACCCTAGATTGACAATTAAGCAATAAATACTGCCCAAATTTATAGTAAACATCTCAAAGGCACTGTGAGAAAACAGCTATTGTATAATATGACTGAACAGAAAACTGAGGAAACCAGTAGGTGGCACAAAGCAGCTAACTGCAAAACTGGATATGGTACTTGAAGTGCCCAATATAGATTTAGAAAAGATAAAAATCTCTTAACTCTTTGCAAATTTTGTCCCTTTAGTCCTATAAGAATAACTCACCTGTATTTAAGAACAGAAGATCATCTCAATAGATTGCACATGTTGATTACATTGTATTTTGATAGTACCATCTTTAATGCAATTCTGATTTAGCAAATCGCAGTAATATCTATTTTGACTAAGATTATAAGACAGCTGGTTAAATATAAGCTAGTGTTCAAATTTCAACATCCAATACCCACTATTTAGACAGTTGGATTACTGTCACATTTACTAGTCGAGAGGCCCATATGTGAGCATGATAAGCACTCTGAGATAAACTAAATAAACAATTAAAGCAAGAGACATGAAAATCTCAGTGGCTAAAACCTTTAAAGTGATTAGTTTCATACGGTAAATTTATTTCTGAAGGGGCTAATACAGCATCAAATAGACTAAACGCCACAATGTTTAAGAAAGCAATCTGGTTGCTAACTGGATTATGTGCTCTTTTTACATGCAAATGAGAAAGTCTGTCTTAGTAACCAGAGACTATTTGAAGTTATTCAAATAATTGATGAAGGAGATACAACATATTTTCCAGTTTCATGTGATTCCAAAGTATTATCCCACTATTACACATCAAATTATAACTTTTTTTGTAGTGAATCAACTTGTTAAAACAATTATTATGGTTAAAAAATATTGCAAGAAAGTTATTTTTTTTACTAGTCATTTCAAATAATGAGTTATCATATTTAGATTCAAATAAACAAACAACAGATGCCTGGGTTACATTTGAAAACAACTTTGTTAGAGGATTATTAGTAAGAGTGAGGACAACCGGTGCCATAAAACTCAATTTGAGCCGAGAGACTAACATATCACCTTCTGTAGATAATGCTGTTTCCAAAGACAGGCTTTCTCATGTCTTCCATATTTCAACAGATATATAGGAAACAAAATATGTTTTAATTCATAAAGATATGTTATCCAGTTTGTTACTTCATATGAAAACTCCATAGATACCAACTGTGTTTGCAGAAACTAAGTGAGAAGTTTTCCAATGACCTACAAAATGTTACAACAGGGACTACGGGCATCCCTGTTTAAAGATAAAGCTCTCTGTTTGTACAAATATGAATATGCACAAATATAGATACGATGACTTCATTAATAGTCTAAACAATCGGCAAATCTAACTTAAATATTACTTTAAAAGGTTATTTTAAAACAAATTGAGTGTACTGATAGCAATACCAAAACTGAACAAGATTTGCTGATACAGTTGCTTGAAAGTCATATTCAGTGTCAATTCAAGGTTTGTGAAACATGTAGACAAAATTCAGTTTCGGTGGTGGAGCAGAATGACAGTGAGATTGAAATGAGTTTTTTACTGAAGCAGGAGGTGAGGGTGCTATTATAGCTGGGATAGCAGCTAGTCTGGGAGAACAGAAAATTTTGGAGAGAGATGAAAGTCTCCTGGAGGCTTCAGATGAAAATTTACTTTTCTTCCCTCTCACAGATCACTCCTCCCTCTGAAGATCTCCATTTCTTTCTTCACCCAATGCTCCCACTTTTCAGTTGATGTCTTTTCCTGGCAAGCCCGGTCTCTGAAATCCTAGCTCATTATTGCCTATCTATAACGCCCGCCTGTGCCCGCTTGCACCCCTGGTGCTGACACTGTGATGCTCCACTGCCAGACACCTCGTGGGGGCTGCCCATGCAGGCAGCAGGCAGGAGCCTGTTCGTGCAGAGCCGCAGTGCCACTCATTCTTGTCTGGCACATGCAAAGAACACAGATTTCTGCCTATAAAAGACTGTTATCTATTTTGGCAATGGCTCGAGCTGGCTTGATTTGAGGAGTTCAGATGCATGTTGGCAGTAGCAGTTAATTCTGCTGGCAAAGATGGTTAAGGAGATACCTGCCAGGATGGTATGGCATGAAGAAGACAATAGGCTTCCCTACCGATCTCCAGAAAGAGCTCAGTCTCTATCAGCAACCTCTTACTGACCTTAGACACAGAAAATAGCATTCCCCACAATAGTCATCGCTTATATAGACTGGTCAAAAGCAATAGCTAGAAACACTGAGCAAATCCACAGTTTCAAGGAAAGCATTACTGCAAATAAATCCAAGCATTCTAGTAGGCAATTCTCTTCAAAAGGACTTGTCGTGGTTTTACCCCAGCCGGCAGCTGAGCACCACGCAGCCGCTCACTCACCCCCCTCATTGGGGTCGGGGAGAGAATTGGAAGAGTTAAAGTGAGAAAACTCATGGGTTGAGATAAAGACAGTTTAACAGGTAAAGCAAAAGCTGCACGCACCAGCAAAGCAGAACAAGGAATTCATTCCCCACTTCCCATGGGCAGGCAGGGGTTCAGCCATCCCCAGGAAAGCAAGGGCTCCATCACGCGTGTAATGGTGACTTGGGAAGACAAACACCATCAGTCTGAATGCCGCCGCCCCACCTCACTTCCTCTTCCCCAATCTCCTTATAAGCTGAGCATGACGTCATATGGTATGGGATATCCCTTTGGTCAGTTGGGGTCAGCTGTCCCGGCTGTGTCCCCTCCCAGCCCCTTGTGCACCCCCAGCCATCCCGCTGGCAGGGCAGTGCAAGAAGCAGAAAAGGCCTTGGCCACATGTAAACACTGCTCAACAATAAGTCCATAGAACAAAAACATCCCTGTGTTATCAACACTGCTTCCAGCACAAATCCAAAACACAGCCCCATACCAGTTACTATGAAGAAAATCAACCCTCTCAGCTAAAACCAAGACAGGACTACAAATATTTTCAGAGAACAGTGGTATGTAATATACTAGATCAGATCTGTAGGCCCTTGCAGCAACACTATTTAACAGGGTTTTGTCCAAATTTGAAATAGAACAATTGAAAAAGTAAATAATAAATTGGTGAGACATGCCACAGCAAATAATGTCTCTCCCCAATAACTAAGGAGCAAAAAATGAAGTTATCCTGTTTTGGAAAGCAGTTCAAAATAGCATATTTAGTTTCATAAGCCCAATGCCAGAACCATTGGCTGAAAAATGTGACAAGAAGATTAAAAAAAAATTAAATTAGATAAATTAAGTTATAGTTTTTCCTTAAAAAAAGAAGTTACTTATGAGATCACATTAACACAGTTTCAATGGGAACAGACTGAACATGAACTGCTTAAGGAAAACAGAAGTTTTCTATGTCTGTGAAACAAGGCAGACAATATCCCACCCTCCTCTTTTCATCCATTTTCATTCTAAACAAAAAATTTAAAAGAGCAAGCACACTGAGACCACACTGGATTTTTTCTCCTTCCTTGAGAAGAAAAATAATCCCCAAGAACATATTTTTCTCTGCAAAAAAAGGAGAACTATTACATTACAAAGGCTAATACACAAAAACATTACTATCAGAGTACAATATTATCAGCCAGTTCTTGCAGCATCCATCAGTGAGGAGCAAGCCTCCAGCCATATACAGCAGGGCTACCCAATTTGAGCTACACAGCCAGAAAATGTTGTCACTAGAGAAATGCTTGCACGCTAGAGAAAACCTATAGACTTCCTTGGAGTCACTCTACAGATATATCTGCATTACAGCTGAATCTAATTTTGTTTGTCAGCTCTGGTCCAAGACAAAAAACGCGGTCTGAGTTACAAATTAAAGCAGATTTTTGTTTTGTCACTGATACAAGACAAAGAAATGCTCTTTGTCCCTACTGCTTTGTTATGTCATTAAAACATCTGACAGCTAGAATTGGGCAGATGTCATTGAAGAGACTGCTATGATTCAGGTAATTGCATTATGTGTGCTTTCCAGACTTTACAAATTCTCTCTTAGGAATCTAAAATCCTGAAAGTGGCAAATATCTCGAAAGGTATTTCAGCTGTTCATTACACTGAGGAAATGCAGTCATATCTCTTCCCAGTTGTAACATGTATCAAGAATCTTTGGAAGCCATAAGGCTACTGGAAAAATTTCAGCATCCTCGAGTAGGAAAAGTGTGCCTTATACACCTTACAGGGGCGTCAGCCCAAAGGTGGTGCCTAGACAGTGGACCGCTGAGCTCCCATGGCTCAGGCTCATCATGCGGCTGCATCCTATTTCAAGGTGAAGGCAAAACCTGCCAGTGGTCCCTACCTCCTTCCTTCCTTGCAGACCTCCTCCCCAGCTCCCACCAGTTAGCACAGGTATCTGCAGGATGTCAGCAAGAGTCCTGGGAGGGAGGCACACACCCTCTGCCCATTTTCCCAGTTGGGATCATCAGGATCCCAGGACACAGCACAGCCTATATACCATCCATATGTAACCGCTTACGAACGCCACCCACCTACGATAGTTGGAAAAGAAATATAAATGCACACAGAGCAGTATTATGTACTTACTGAAAACATTTTTTATCAGCTAACTTCTTCCGTAGGTTAACTGAGGTCTTGACGCTCAAGCAGTTTAGTTTAAAATTGCTTTTTTATTTTGCTTAACAGACAATATTGCTTTTGTTCTCACTGTATGATTGCATCAGTAGCACTGATGTGTATTATTTGCTTGTCACACTTATTTGTTTATGTTAGTAGTGATGTGGCAAAAAATAAATAGAAATTGTGCGACTATGGTCAAACCAATATAAAAATGTGTGCTAGTATTTGTGGATAACACACTGTACTTGTCTATCTTTAGCTGCTACAAGACACATGTATGTAATTCCTGTTACTGAAAGAAATGGAAGTATTTCCCCTGTTCTGATTGTTTATTTCTCAATAATACAATAAGTCTTCTCTTCATTCGAGGAAGAAAAAAGGTGCTTTACTAACTACAAATAGAACCAAGTCCCGAAAATTATCCAATGACTAGATGTAAACCTTGAGAAAAACAAACAAACGAAAGAACACCCCCCCAAAAAACCCCAGGAAAAGAACAT
Organism: Grus americana; assembly: GCF_028858705.1. Classification (NCBI taxonomy): domain Eukaryota; kingdom Metazoa; phylum Chordata; class Aves; order Gruiformes; family Gruidae; genus Grus; species Grus americana. The sequence goes on from NC_072852.1 coordinate 113,419,355, forward strand.
GAAGCCTGCTGGAACAGTGCAGAAACAACCCCACCATCTCCTTGTACACCATTATGAATAAATGCCATGGTCGCAACACCAAAACCTATAGACAGAGCAGTTTAAAAAAACATAGAGAAGTACATTCTCTGATCCAAAGGATACACACGCTCAGCAGCGCAGTCTCCAGCGGGATCAAAAGAATGTTTGACAGAGAAACCTCTCTTCTGACAATATTGTTTGATCTATGTCTCAAGGACAGAAATGTTATTTCCATTTTCATGCTGACATACAGGAGCTTGCTAGAAGGACGTTGTCATAAACAAAGTGCTGCAGACCATGCTATCATCCAGCTCTATTTTTTTTCAGATTTCAGTGTAGGTGTAGCTCATAATACAGAATATTTTCTGGTGAGACTAGGGTGTAGAGAATTCCAGTAAAGTTATAAAACCCACACAACCTTGGGAGATACTCAGCAACTACTACTCCTGAAAAAGCAGGATATTATATTTTTGAACGTGCTTGAAAAATATGTAAATGTAGACAGCTTTTGCTTTTTCTTAGCCATGGGTGGAATCAACTAAGTCTTTAATTTGTAATAATGAACCTGTTGTCTTTCATTTTGAATAGTAATGTGGTATTGGTAAGACGATTTTAGCAACACATTCAGGGTCGGTTTAATTGTTTTGGTTGTTTTAACTATTAATCGCCTCCACCCACTCCCCACCCTGAATTGGACAATCACCAATTTATTTTTGGTCATTTACAGTTTATGGGCAGGCAGTGTATCATTACCTTTCAATGACGGATGCAACAGTGTCAATCAAATTATTACTTTCTGTTTAAAATGTAATAGTCCATTCAGAGTGGTAAATCAACTGGTGGCTTTTTCCCACCAGTTGTGGGAGATGCATAGGCAAAGTTCCTGCTCTACGTTGTTCAGGGATCATTCTCACTTTCCTCTATCTATCTATCTATCTATCTATCTATCTATCTATCTATCTTCATTTTTGTTGAATAAAAATTTTGTCCTGAACCTGAGAAGAATTTTCATACGAATGTTTCATCAACATGGTATCTTTCACATAAAACTGTCATTTTATTTCAGTTACTGGTATTTCCTATGATAAAAATATTTTGCTGAAAAATTCCAAACAGTTCTATTACTGTATTTCAGTTAACCAAACTCTCTGATTAAAAATTATGCTTATGAAACTAATCAGACCTTAATAACAAATGTGCAGATGAACTGGGAAAGCAGGGTGAACAATTCAGGGCACACACAGAGTGTCAATTAATTTAGCTCTTAATTGTTAGTAAATTATTCACAAAGTAGCGTTGATGTTATAGTTGGGTTTTTTTCATTATGCAGAAATATGCAGCAGTTCAGTCATTAGAGATAACAGACTATCATATAGTTTTCTTGCAAGATACTAGTATTGTCCATCACGACCAGAAGTAATTCTACGCTCTACCCAGATCCTGTTCTCTCTTTAGTTTCCTAGGAAGTAGAGAGATGCAAAAAGGGTATAAAAATAGACAGATATGATTTCTGGAGAGCAGGGAGTTTCTGCACTTTATGGAACAACACAGCTGAGCGTACATCGTTCTCATGGTCTGGAGATCATTTTCCCTCTGTTGTCTCTTGTTGGTTTGTGCTTCTCCCTGCTGCCTCTCTTTCCTTTTTCTTTATGTTGAGTGGTTTGTTTGGGTTTGGTGGTGGTGGTGGTTACAAGCTGATTCATTTATGAAAATCAAAGTTTGTATATTAAAAGTTAAAGACATACTCCAACAGAAATAAATTGTTTCCAGCTTGTGTCATACCATCCAACTGTAGAAGGAAGAAAGTGAGGAGATTTTTGTTAAATCTACTGACTGAAAAACTGCATTGTATAGAAATACATACGTAATATAATGGCAATAGTGTGACAAACAGGGTTTTCTACATGGCATAGTGAGTATCACCATCTAGAGAGATACATGTTAATCGCTGATTTGTCATAGACTTGAAACCAGGTACTCACTCCCCAGTTGTATTTCTGGAATAACTCACTCTTCCTGGGTACAGTTTAATGAAACCTGAGGTACCTGCAAACCAGCACATATGAGTACACGGGTGCAAGTTGCTCTTGGTTCATGTATATAAAACATAAATCATGACAGGAGTAATGAAAAAAATGTTGTTTTTCATAAACAGAAATCAGCAAAAGAACATGCTCTGCAGAAGACATTGAGAAAAATGTTTAGGCAACAGGTTACAAGACTGTTGTACAGTCCTGCACACAGCACATGTTATACATGTCATATTTTGGAATTGTTCCAGTAACCAGAGAAGCAAAGTAATTTTTTCACTGACTTTTGTTAGCACAGTCTCATACCCTGCACTCAAATCTTTTGTGCTCTCAAGTCTCATCACAAAATGATCCTTCACCTACTTTGTAGCATTTGGGTGCCAGAGTATTTAAAGTGCTCAGGTATTTGATGAGGCAAGTACTCTATCAGGCCTGTCAAAAGGGAAAGTAAAAAATTATTTTTCGATGCATTCATCATTGCTTGCTTGAACTCAGCATTCTCAACAGCTTTCCACCTGTTTCCTACAGAGAAAAATTTATCTCAGTGCTATGACTCCTTTCAGTGACCACATTCAATTCAGAGAACAGGTTCTCCAAGTTACAGTGGGTCTGAAATCTTGGGTGGGGACCTCGCGCAGAATCCCTTACAAGCTTAGACACAGCAAAGATCAAACTCTGTATTTGAAAACCAAGGAAGAATCCAGTTTGTCAGACATTTGTTTCTCTTCATTTTATGAATGACCTATTAAAGTTTTGTCTACAAATAGCAATTAACTAATTGCTATAACAAAACAGAGGAAACTGCAAATTTGGCCTAACAATTGAAGCTGATTTGCAATGCCATGGGAAAATTAAATGAAATCCTGAAGTGCACTGAATCACTTTTCTATTCTATGATATATGAGGATACTGAGACATCTCTGGCAAGAATTGTGTAGACTTATACCATGTTCCAGAGTTTGGTTATGATAACAAGGCATGTTGTGTTTTATTGTATTCATGACTAGTGACAAAAATTATCTGGGATGAAGTTGCAGGACACGCTGCAGAAAGCACAAGGAAGCGGTACCAGTGGCTCTATGGCTCTGCTCACAGGGGATAGCAGAACAAACTACCAGTGGGAGATTAAGCTTGCAGCTGCTTGTAGTAGCTATGATTTATTTGATTCATTAACTAATTAAGCCCCTTAGAAATCCTGTGTAAGATTTCTAATCATGTTACCCCCTGTAAAAGTGCAGGGGAAGGAAGAAATTTCCTTCAGGATTTTATTTCTCAGTGTGAAGAAAACCCTAGCTTTTCTCTGCATACAAACAGGAAAAGAAAATCACCGTTCAGCCACGTATGCCTTGGGGACCCATCCTTCAGTCAGCATTTCACGAGAACGCAGAGAAAATTGTCATAGCCTATAGCAAAATTAATTTTGGTTAGTTTACATAAGTGCTTTGGCTTGAGGGAAGGAAGGCAGAAATGCCCTCCTCTATGACCTCCTCAACAGGCAATGCTGTCCAGGCAAGGAGCAAGGGAGACAAGATGCATGGCTTCTCTTTCTTTCTGTGAACCGTGCAGGGCAAATCTATCCAGAAAGGTTTGCAGTGTGCTTATCTATGTGGGGACCAAGGATTTGCTCATCAGGTTGGATATCCACAGTGCCACATACTCTATATTCATGCTGCAACAATCCTGCGGTGTCCTCCTGAGCTAAATGCAAGGAAACCATCCACTTCCTGATACTGTCAGTCCTCACCTTGATATCCATTTATAGGCATAGCGGGGCGGATGTAAATCAAGCCAGGCTTGTAGAAGGAAAAGATCTTCAAAATGAACTTTTCAAATATGTTTGTACATTGACCTACAAACTGCTGAAAGATAGCTGTGGCTCGTTGGGTGAGGGGCAAGAGATAACGGGAGTTTCTGCGGTACTCTCACCAGAACGGATTAAGACTGCCATCTATTGTCTCTGATGCTGTACTTGCGCAATCTCGCCGAGTTATTCTGAACAAGTTCACGTCCCTCCGCAGCTAATATCCAAGGAACAAAGCTCTTCGCATGCATGTTTTCCTTCGGTTTGCAGGCTTTTCTGTAAAAGATATCTAACAGACTAATGTACTGAGGCAGAACACATTCTTGGCATCTGAAATCTTTGTTAATTTTTAAATGCATGCATTCTTTGTAGAACAAAGCCTTACGGGTACCTTTCTTGGGATGGAAGGTGCATTCCTGAAGTATATAAATGTACCAGCAAAGAAAAGGAAGTTAATTTGTGTTTCAGTCATCTGTAAAACAGACATGAGGAAAACTATAATTGAGAATTACATTTTCCCAGTGCATTAACAAGAGATTACACATATCATCTGGATTTCCTGAAATGAAACCTGAAAGCGACCAACTCAAAACCCAAACAGCAATTAAAACACTGCTTTGGGGGAGAAAACATTGCTGAAAATTGAGGTCTGCGATATTCATTTCATTTCAGATTTTTTCCTAAGGAATATTCAAAGCGAGGGAAAAGATACAAACTATGGCTAATCCCCCTTAGACCACATGTGCAGGTAAGCATCGAGCTAAGCAAAGGGACAGAGCACAGGAGACTTGAACACTGCTGGTCCCTCTACAACTGCGTCACGGATGGCTGAAATGCACCTACCAGCTCAATGAGAGAGTTTCGTCAGGGAGTTTTCCCCAGAAAGAGAGGTGATACCGTGCACTGTGAGAGTGCCAGCCAGGGCAAGAAATCCTATCGGCTCCTCTATAAACTATTAATCTGAGTGGTTTCATCCAACATGTAGTTTAATGCAGGTATTTCACGAAAGTGCCGTGAGTTTGAAATATCCTTCCTCAATATTTAGGTAGTAACATGAAACGCTACTAAGCTGTGAAATAGTCAGTTACACGGCACAAGAATGTAGCGTTTAGCATAAGCTATGGGCCAAGTTCTTTGGTGTATATCAGCATACTTCTGCTGAAAATTGTGGGCTTGCATACGATATCTGAGGACTTGGCTCAGTATTTTTTGTGATAAAAAATAATGCCACTTATCCAACTGACTATCTTATAAGCTTAATTAAATGTTATCAGATAGGCCACGTATAAAGCTATGCATGTTATGGCCAATACATTGTGTGCAAGACACACAAATGAATTTGTATATGACAGGGAGAGATATGTCAACAAGATTGGTGTGGTCAGCTAACTCATACCTGTGAAACAAACACGTAGCATGGGTCAATTCTTGCTTCTCCCTCAGACACCAGTGATAGCATCTGCAAGAGTAAGAATTTCTATATTTTGCTTAAAAAAGCTCTGCCTGAGTAATCCCCTGATTTTTGGGGTAAGCAGTGTCTAGCATTCAGTTTTATTTCACTCATTATTTGTGCTATACAGAACAAAGCATAACATATAGAATGCCTAGGTATGGACCAGGCTCCCACTGTGTTGACTACAGAAAGGATAATTCCTGTGCACAAATACATACAACCTATGTAGGAGGTGAAAGACGACATGTAGATGCAAGGAAAAAGTTAAGGTCAGTGAAAGTCCGTAACACTACCAATGGTATAACTTTGTTCTTGGTGGACTTTGAAAAAAAAAGGGTGCAGAGTCTCATTTCCAGCATAAAGACACTTTTCTTGCAGTTTTAAGTTCCAGATTTTCAAATACTTAAATAAGTGAATAACTTAAATAACATTAATAATCCTACCATAATAAGTAGCCTACTAAAGGCTACATTAATTGTTAGAATAATTCTTTATCTTTTCAAAACCAGAACAAGAAGAAATACAGCAAGACCAGATGAGTGCACAGTATCTGTAGGTGATTAGTAGCACAGAACTGACCATTTGCTGATAAATAATGAGACACATTCTGGTAAAATATAAAGCATATGCAAGATGAACATGAACTTTATTTTGGAAAAACAAAGGTAAAATCTTTTTGTATTGGCATTGTCAACACAATTTTAAGGTAATTACTCTGTTTCTATTTGTTACTTGCAATTATCATTAAAGCTGGTGAAAACAGTGACATTTGTTATAAGATTTTCCATTATAATACATACTTGTCAGTTTATAACTTTATTATGCATGCATTACTGTTGCTGACATTAATCTTTTCCTAAAGTTTACTTTAAATTGTTTGTCTATATTTTGGCAGTTACAGCAAAGTGATTCTGCCATTATCAGAAAATTTCTTTGTGTTTACAGACTTTAGATTGGCTATGGCCATGACGGGTTGGTTAGAATCTTGTAATGAACTCTCTGGTGTAAGTATTGGCACTGATTGTGGTCCTTGCCATTACAGTACCCACAAACAGTCCATTTGTGCATGGATCATTTCAACACAGAAGTCAAGCATTTTCAATTACAGAACTGCAAAAACAGAGCCGGACTTTCCCTGCAACTTGATCCTACAGCCTACTGATTATTAGGCTAAACACCAGACCCAGAAGCAGTGATCCCAGCTTTCCTGTGCTCCTGTTATTCCCTCCTCACTGCATTCAGCCAACATGAACCATATCCTACAGCGAAAAATGGAGCCAAAAACTGGGCTGTGGGTCAGATTAATTCATCTTGGATAAATTACAAACATTTATTATTTTGGATTTATTTTGGTTTGTTTGTTGGTTTTTCTCTGATTAGTCACTGTACAATCTTTTTATAGAGTCATAGTTAATCCAGAAAAAAAATCATGAGTTATAAGTCATCATTATTTGCTAAACTCAAAAGAGCTTTTATCAATGCAGAAAACAGTAATGAGTCATACTTGCTTTACTTTGTTATGAAGCACTTTTTCTGTTTTTAATTTAACATTTTAGCCAATATAATAAATAAGAGCCAGAGAAAATGGCACACACGTGCACACAAAATCCTTAAATAGCTTCCTACCCCTTATTTTGTCTACCATATACATATATTCATTGTCCTACCATTATTACCCATATTTGGTCAGCACATAAATATGGTCCATGGATGGAAAAATAACGAATTTTCACTTACATCAAATCTATCTCAACAGCTATAACCCTGTGACCATAACTAAATTATTATTACAGCTTATCATTCCAGGTGGATTATAAAAATGCCTGGTTACAAAGCAATGTTGATATCTTATCTACACATTTAAACCTAAGATGCTATTTTATTTTTATACACTATTCCCCAATTAGCAATACACTCTTCAAGGTAAAAAAGAATGGCTATAGCTGAATTCATTTACTTATAGCAAACAGAGGAGCTTCTAATTAACTAGCTCTCTTAAGGGTCTGTTTTTTCTCTGTCTACATTTCTTCAAAACAAATAGCCTTAATGTGCCCAAGAATAGGAAGCAGGCACCAAGGAGGGTGGGAGGAGGTAGAAGCAGCAGCTGCAGTCAGGAAGAGAATCAGACTCGGGGCAGGGAAGAGGAAGAGGAAGAAATGTAGCTGTTTCCCCCAGTGACAAGGCAAGGTCTGGCTGTGAATCCATCTCAGGTCTCTTTGGTGCTCTGTAATCAAGTTCAATAAAACACGGAATTCTGAACGAGCTGACACAAAGTCATTCAAGATGAAATGAAATGCAAATGAAAACACAAGGAAAAAATAGTTTGCTTTCTGTACAAAATTCCTTTAGTGTATATCTGGAAGTGGCTTGACGTGCACATAATATAAATCAATATAACCTGTTGGAATATTCTAATTTTCTGTTGTTTTATTTCTGGAATGAATCATCCTACCTGCTAATGACTTATAGAATTAAAACTTTGACTTGGAAAATGACTCTTTCAGTCTGTAAAGCTGTAGCATTATCATTTCCTTAACATTTATGTCACAAAAGCACTCAGAAGCAACTTTTATCCAAGATTCATTATGGTTAGTAGTAGGCAAGACTACCATAAATGCCTCTGCTCTGAAGAGATTATACAATATTTGCAATTTAAGTGAGGCCCCTTTTGTACCAATAATTCATGTTTGTTCTTTCTTGGGAGCGTATTTTAGCTTTCTTCTCTCGGAAGAATATTTTAAGCTACTACATGGGCAATATTTTAAGAATGTATTTGATTTTAATCACTAAGTGTTCAGAATGTGTTGCTGGTTTGCATATGTATTTTCTAATGTCATCTTTTAATAGAAAGCTAATAATTTTAGCAGTGCTGGTTGAAATACTCTGGACAAAACATTAATTCTCAAAATAATGAACATGTTCACCAGTAGTCAACCATTACACAGAGAGATAGGAGCTTTGACAGAGACTGTGGTGTGAATAAGATTTTCATTTATATGAAAAGCAACTATGACAATTTTGTTACAATTCTTTTTTGAAGATCTTTTTGCAGTTTTCTGTGTTTCTTTGTCATTACAATAAAGAATGAAAATAAAAATGTATAATTTCTACCCTATAGTATCATGGTTAGCAATGGAAATAAATATTAGTATATATGTCAACGTTTCTCTAGCTTTGCAAAAATGTGAGCTAAATCTTCCCACATCAATAATATTTGTTGCAGCAATTTGAAGAATTAGGAGTTGATTACATACACATTTTGTCTCTGTCTCTAACTTTATCAGCAATGAACTTACTTACAAAATACTTATTCTCAATCATTTATGATTAGCAGAAAAATAAATCTATTATTTCTCTTTGAAAAGCTGATCTCATTGTGTAGGTAGACATTTTCCTAGAAAGCGATTGCTTTTTCCTTATTTAATTTCTTGCAATTTCATTTTTTCTACGGGTTTTTGATTTTTATGTGTGCATGCGTATATCTACAGAAATGCCAACACAGACTTTGTTCTACAGCAAAATCAATGCAATGAAAGCAACTACACAAACATTAAGCCTATGCAGAAGAAAACAAGAATGGCAGAAAAACAGCCACCGAAACCTTGCTGGAAAGTAGGCATCGAAAGTCAGGGCCATGGAAGAGTGCCTCCAAATTCTGCTAAAGGAGCTGGCTAAAGGAGCTGTTGGAGGAATGCTTGGACGGAAGCACTTCAGTGCCTACCAGAGCTTTTTGTGTGCCATAGAGAATCTTTATGAAAAATTCCATCCTGTGTAGTACACAAGGGGATTGGTGGACCACGGATGCATTTAACACTGTTCTGACCCGTCCTGTGGCTGCGGGGACATCTCAGGTGACACTAAGCCCAGCACAGGCAAGACTGGCGCGGGTCCCTTTCCCTCAGCCAGTGAAGAAGAGAGTCGCTGAGGAAACAGATGGCTAATCTGACTCTTGGATGGACACCTGGTTTGCTACGGGGTCTTTGCAACTGTGCGTTGCCTTTTGCTCGGTGACGGTTGCAAAGCCAAAGCCGGGACCAGAGACCCCTATTCTGCATTTTTGCCTTTCATTGGATAATTTTCAGCACAGTTTGCTTAAGCCCTCACCATGAATAGAGCTACACATTCTGGAAATCTGTAAAGCATTATAGAAAATGACAGCTGGGGGAGAATATTTCTTGTATTTGCAGCCAGATATATTGTTATTCAGCCTTTAGAGCTTTATGAATCGCTAGAAATGTGGTGGCATGTTCTGTAACGATGAATTTTCACAAAAATCTTTTTTTCCAGAAAATAAAAATCGTATTTTCCCAACAGAAATCACGGCAAAAAAGTTTTTTCTTTTGTTGTCGGATTGGATTTTAATTTTCTAAAATTTTCAAACCTCCACTCTTAAACATACAGATCTGTGAAAATCTGAAGATCGTTTTTCTTATTTCCACCTTCTTAACTGTAACTGATGTCACTAAATTAAATAGATGCTATGGGAAAGACCCTAAACAGATGTAACATGTCACAACTCTGCTGAAATTGAACAATGAGGTCTTTTGAATTATATTTTTTGTATAAAGTTTAAAAAGAAGAAGAGACAGGGTTTTGAAACTCTCAAACATCTATCCTATTGCACTGAAGTATTGAGAAGGGGAAAAATAAAAGAAGAGGTACACAACTGAAATTATTAAAAAAAAATTAAAATGTAACCTTTTGCAATTTAAAACCTGCAACTGTAATTCCTGCAATTTCTCAGGAATTACAGTTAATACTGTCATCATATTTCTCCTTCCGGTCTGTGCTATAGGAATTAATAAATGCAACTGACTTTTGTTAGAGTAGATATAAGAGGCAGCCACGTGTCAGACCCCTATTTGGTGAGTAATGTTACTTTCCACCTCTCAGCTATAGGTACAAACTAGAGAAGGGAAGCTGCAGGGCAGTATCCCCAGCCGTCGTGATCTCTGGTCACCACTAACAAGCTCAGCTTCTCAAGTCCTATTTGCCCTGCAGCACAATTAGTTTAGTCTGGGAATAAACGTTTGTATTGCAATATACTTAAAATGAATCAGAACCTTTTGTGTAAAATATTACAGAACAAACAAACAAACAAACAAATTCTACAATGACAACATAAGAACCTTTATCCAGTTTGAATTACAAAGCACAGTGCGATCATCAACTGTAGCAAACTGCTACCAAGGACTTCCTACACAGTTCGTGTGTGTCATGAACGATAATAAATACCGTGGACTGTGGTACTGGAAACTCAAACAGTAGGTGCCCTAATCATTAGTTATTTATCCCCCACTAGTGTTTTAATAGAAAATAAGTTTTGTTAATATTTAGTTACACATGACTGCTGGAACGACTCATACAGGTTATTCACAAAGGCTCATTTTTTTGGTTAAGATCCCCATACTCTATCTGTAACCACTGAATAATATTAAACTTCTGTAGAGGTTAATGCAAAGAAGAATCCTAAATTTAGTGGCCTGTAACACATTTTCAGAGAGCTTCTATGTTTTACTGAAGGAGTGAGGCTGGCATTTATGAATATTTTCAATTATTTCAATGCAGTACAAGATAATGGACTTTATAGGGAGAAAAAAAAACCAAAACATAACAAAGAATGTGAGAACAGAATTCTCATTTTTTTTTCACTTTTCCCTCTTCTCATTTCTGTCAGGCATTTCTTTATTTTTCTCTCTCTGTTTTTTTTTTTTTAGGTGAATCATATTAACAGATAGGTTGCCTCAAGTTTAAATTTTTATATTCTATTTCTATTTCTGGATTAGTACTAAAACTACCTCTATGAAAAAAAAAAGCAAAAAGAAAGCATTTTTGTGGTTCAACTGCTTTTGGTGGGGGAGTTTATCATAGTCAGTTTGCTTTTATTTTAATGTAATTAATTCTGAATCCACTAATGTAAAAAAAAAAAAAAGAAATCTGACCAAAATCTTCAATAAGAAATTTCTCTCTCTTCTGTCTCTTCTCCCTCTTTCTTGCCAAATGGTCCTACGTGGAAACCCACAAATGCAGATACCTCACAGCAGTCTTTCCCTGCTATCTCAGGCAAAGTAGCCAGCAGTCTCTCTGTTCTCAGCTGACCCCTGTTTTTATATGCAAGACTTCCTTAAGCAGAAAGGCCCAGGAAAGCTATGACAAATCAGCTAAGACTGGAAGTTAATATGCTTTTCTTTTCTCCCTCAAAAATGAACTAAACCCAATTTAGATTCATTTTACTAATGAATGACCATGTCCACACTGGAGGCTAATACACTTTCGTGTACGTGAGCTACATTCACATCTTCAGTTGATTATCGCCATAAGAGCCTGCGTCTCCTCCTGCAGAGGAGCACTTAGAGTCTGGCAGTTCCTGTTTCACTGATAACTGAGCTTCCTAAGGGTGGGCTTTCCTTATTTCTTTATTGAACAGTTACTGCACCTCCATTAATGGTTTCTTCCACTATTTCTCTCCAGGTATTCCTAAAGGCCTTTGAGGACTTCATTTCCCAAACATTCAGGTACTTAAACTTCCAGACTGAGGGGAAAAAAAAAACAAACAAAAAACAACAACAACAAAAAAACCCCCAACAAACAGCATCTGACCTACATTTTGTTTCTCCATTAATTCATTTGGCCTTGGACTTCTTAGAGATCATAAAAAACAGAGCCGGTAGCAAAGGCAAGACTTGATCTAATCCCTGCACCTATCCCCAGGCAAGGCAAACTATACCTAATCCATTTCTAGCAGCTATTTATGTAACTGTTCTTAAATAACCCTCTAAAGCTGATAACCCTTGTAAGTAATCTATTTTTTAGTCCTTTACAGTAGAAATATTAATATCTTCTGCTCTGCATTGCATTCCTGACTTCTCTCATTCCCAGTGAACACAGATAATAGATTATTCTCCTGTTCTTTTATGTAGAATATATAAGTCTTTACTGATCTACACTTTAAAAAAAAAAAAAAAAAGAGCTTTCACTTTTTCTCACAAGTAATTTATTAATTCTTTCTCCTATACTGTTGCTTATATTTCTTATGGGGAGGTACACAAAACCAGACATAATACTACTGCAAAGGCATCACCATCTATCCCACTGCTTTCACAGACTCGCACAGCGGCTCACATCCGCAGTATTTCAGAGACACTTTTCAGCAGAACTGCTTCCGGTCACTCCATCCTTCAACTTAACCACGTCGAGCATAACATTTTGCATATTTCCTTTGCTGAATTGCATCATATTTATTTTGAGCAATTTCTTCAGATTGCCTAACTCTGTCTTCTGAAGCAGGGTTTCCCAAACTCCTTTTTTCCGCACGGATGTTCCCCTTAGTAAGCGGGACAAACCAGCGAGCCCTGCATAACAGAGCTCATCGGCCAGGTAATATCTTTCTCTTCAACATGTATAACATGCAAGGCCTTGATAACGTAAAGTTACAGTGGGAGAATTCGTGGTTGTAAGAGACTTCACAGTAGACTTTTACTTCTGACAGCCTGAGGAGAAGCCAGAAGAGAAACGTTCTTGTGGCTTATTCTGTCTTTTGTATCTTCCTTGTTTCAGTTTCCTAGTACCTTGACTGATCTGATTTTGCTCCTAAACACGTTCATCGGTCCAGATGAGTCATTATTAAGAACTAAGGAAAAAAAATAGCAGAATTGGTGGATCTTTTTCCCCTTTGTATATGAGGAGAGCAAGGGAAAGTAGGTGGAATTCACATTAAAACTGAGGAAGAAGGTCTAGGGGTGAGAAAGAGGTACTAATATCACAAATATAGGAGAAAACACACAATGCAGTTGTCTATCACTCTTGTCATATTTCTTTTAAAGCATGACTGAAAACCTGAACTCAGCCAATGTCTTTGTCTTTTGCAGGGCAAGGTTTCACACTGACTCTCCTTTTTGAAAAAAATAATTTTTCTGTGAGTTATCATGACCTAGATGGAAACTTTGACTTTATATTTCAGTAATGAATCTGTCAAAATTTCTTAGTTTAGCAATACCTGTGACTGTACCATATATTGTACCATATTTTGATCAAAATAAATCCTGATCAGCAGATTGATAAGGCCTGTATTAAGAGTTAATGTTCTGTGCTGATAATAAAATCACCTTCCAGAGAAGAGGAGATTAGTATAGATAAAATGTTTCACTGTGAGATATACTAATTTGATTTATCAGTTTAATTTGTTACTATTTGAGTTTCATATGCTTTTCTAGAATCGTTTCTATGAATTTTGCCCGTTCTAACATATAATCTTTAATTGCCGTTGATGTCTAATTTAAGATTGTGTACACCCTTCAGAATTTTTAAATCTCATTAATTTAATTAATTTATGAGAAATAAATTATGACAATCTGGATAATTAAAATTATAATGAGTAAGTACAGCTGTGTGATTTATCATGCTCAGGAGAGTATCCCACTGGGATCAGTGGAAATACACATGTCCATAATATAAATAGGATAATTTTGTGAATATGATTCAAGTAACCTGGAATAAAATAACTGTAAGGTGCAGTGGTTAAGGTGTGGAGTTTTTTGACAACAGGTAGGCATACTTGCATTACAAATTGTGATCATAGTGGATGACCTTCTTCTTGGTTTTTTTTTTTAATTTCCATAAATATGTGTTGTGTTCTACTATCATCTTCTTGACATATCTAGCATCATTACATTTTCTACCTTGACAAGGAACTAATTCACATCACATTACTGTAAGTGTCTTAATTGTCTTCAATTATTTCAAATCACACTCAAAGAAAAGATGTATTGAGAAATACCATTGGACAACATAATGCTTTTTTCTAGATAAATTTGAGGGGCTCTTGGAGACAGCAAGCCAGTAGGCATTGTCAGATTTTAAGAAATCCAGCACAAATGTGATTTTTCCAATGAATAATTCCCAGATGAGGTAATGGTGCTATCACCTTACTTTACACTTTGATAGATATACAGTTTTATGCTGTACTTTGCACTTTGGTAGGTCTATAGCTTTATGCTGTACTGGTCTTGGTTTTGATGCTTATAAAATAAGCTAATAGATGTGCAATGAAATAGAATACAAGACAGCTTGGCTACTGCATGCTATTTCTTGTGCCTTTCTTCTCACATGAATCTTAATATTCTTCAAGCTAAGATTGATATAAACGTAGTACTGGTACACCAGCATATTGCCACAGACATATATTTTGATATTTCTCTTCCTCAGGAAAACACAATATTCAGTCATATTTAACAATCTCTTTTGGAGAACTATCACTGATTTTCAGTTCAGATGTATTTAATGATCAAATATCCCAGAGAATAAACACGTAGATGCAGACGAGATGCAACAGGATTAATTAAAATAAAAGGATTTCTCATTGATGGTTATGACAAGCCAAAACTTTACTTTATTGTATGCCAGAAAATATGATAACTAGAACCAGCTGAATAGAAATTTAATAATCTCATTATGTAACTTTTTTTTTTGTGAAAGAAATTTTAGCTGAAAGTGATATGTTTTCAGAATCAAGCTCTAACATTTACGATTAATTAGTTTGTTTTTAATCTTCCAAATGTTATTTATTCATTGCACAGTGAAAGGTGTGTGGTGGGATGAGGGAAGGGGAAAAAGAAGCGCATGAGCATCTACAGCAGTTACAGAACATCAGTGGGGGAAAAGGGGTATGGGCAAAGCCCCATTTCACAGCTGACAATGGGAAAGAGGTGCAGCATCACGACTGTATTCCCATATTTCTGCTGGGAAAAGCAGGGCCTCCTGGTGTCTGCCAGGGATCTTCTGCAATTGCAAGAGGAATCGTGCTTTGCCATGTTTGGGGAAACCCAGCAGGGGCAGCTGACAGTCCGCGCCTTGCCTCGGCACGAGGGAGCATCTCTTGCTGAGATCCTGCAGGCATCCTGAAAGCGGCCGTTTCCCCCCCTAAAGCAGGACGGTGTAACGGCATGCACCACCAAATACTGTCCCTCTTCCAAGGACTGCACAGACATGAATTTGCCTAGGGGGACCTGGAAAAAGTAAAGTTTGCTGTTTGTCAGTATATTCTTTAACAAGCTGTGCAATACGAGGGTTGGGGGAGAGGGGAAGGAAGGAGGGAAGCTATATTTCAATTTTGTAGTAGCCTGGGGGATTATATAATTCCAATTTAGATCAAGCGAAAAATAAAATAAAATATTCTTTAAAATCCAATGTTCAGAGTTTGCTGTATTTTGAAATAGAACAAGTGCTATGATTAAAACTTTACCAAAAAAAAAAAAAATTGTATGGCCAGATGCTCTAATACCTTTTCCATACTGAGTAGCATTTTAATGCTAGAGTTAGTAAACAACTCAAGGGGAGTAAGCATAGAATAATCTGACTCCCAGGAACTTTATTCTGGATTACTTCCCTGCTTTTGAGTCTTTTAAATGCTCCGTAAGTTATTTCTCTTTGACAATGAAAGCATTGTGACCATTGTGCTCAAATGCACTGCATTTCATGTAATAACTTATACTAAGGATTTCAAATTAAGGCTATATGATTTTTATCAAGATGCATATGGGAATGTGCACCCCCTCAGTAGTAAAAAAAAAAGAAAAAATATAGCATGTCTTAGTAATATGAATTAACTAGAAGAAAGAAAGATACAGTAAGGTGAACACACTCATACTTTGAGTATTTTAGGGCTGCGATTGTTTAGCCTTGCCAAATTTCAAGGGAATTCTAATAATATATTAGGGAAAAAATCTATACTAGAAAAGAGAGCTTCAAGGGGCATAGAGATCAAAGTGATCCACAATACACTGGACATATCTTTTCCGTGCAGACAAAAGACAGAATGTGCTTTTTCACCACCTTTTCTAACTGTCACTCCCTCCAGAATTAGAAATCTTGATTGATTGTTTTACATCGGAAAGATAGGATTCCATTCTTCCTTCCTTTCTCTGTTACACACACATACACACACACCCCGCCAGCAAATTTTTTTCCATGTTGTGTGTACATGGTGGGTTTACCCCAGCCAGCAGCTACCCACACTGACACTCTTTCACTCCCATCCCTCGGCAGGATGGGGGGAGAAAATAGGAAGAGTAAAAGCAAGA
The DNA here is from genome assembly GCF_028858705.1 of Grus americana. Taxonomy (NCBI): domain Eukaryota; kingdom Metazoa; phylum Chordata; class Aves; order Gruiformes; family Gruidae; genus Grus; species Grus americana. Next base: position 113,435,738 of record NC_072852.1, read on the forward strand.
AAACTCCTGGGTTGAGACAAAGAGTTTAATAGGTGAAAGAAAGACAGAAAAAACAACAACAAAAGCCAAAAAAACAAGCAAAGTAAACAAAATTGCACACCACCTCCAAGAGGCAGACCAAAGTTCAGTAAGTGTTTGAACAGCCACCACCGTCAAACCCAACCCTCCCAAACTCTTCTTCCTCTACCCCAGTTTTTATTGTTGATCATGATGTCATATGGTATAAAATATCCCTTTTGCTGATTTGGGTCAGCTGTTGCAGCTGTGTCACCACCCAATCTCTTGTCCACCCCCGCCCTACTTGCTGCAGGGGGCGGCGGCAGAGTTGGAAGAAGAGAAAGCCTTGATGCTTTTCCAGCACTGCTCAGCACTAACCAAAACGTTGGTGTGTTCTCAGCGCTGTTTGATATCCAAATCCAGAACACGGCACCTTACAGACTGCTATGTAAAAAGTTAACTCCATCCCAGCCAGACCCAGTACAGGGTAACAACCCTCAGCCAATCTGTTCTGGAATAGGCATTACAGCTGTTGTGTGTCATGTAGTTGTCACATCACATTATGTGAACCATTTAATGATTTTCAGGATGCTTCTAGCATGAGAAGAACGAAGAAGATGCTCAAGAATTAGTCCTAGCAGATTCATTTATATAAACAATAATAATGTACTTGACATTATGGTTTCTAGGCAACAAACGTGAAAATTAAAGGATGCATTGAAACCATCCACAAAATAGTTATCTTTCAGCACTTCTTCATCTTGTCATCTACTATTCGCTAATTATTTTACTCCTACTTTTAAAATTTCCACTGATCAAGTAGAAAAGACACCATCTGTATTTACATAATAAGGTAAAACTATGTGAATGGTTTCCATAATGTTGGTGAAAGCTCAAAGTGGTCTTCAGCAACCACAATATCTTGTGAATTGCAGAGAGCTGGATGCCAAAATAGAATTACCAAGTCTTCAGCATGCATCAACAGTGGTTCCCCTGTGAATGAAGAGCGGCTCTCAGTGGGGTACAGTGCATTTGTGGAGAAAGAGTTCCAAAACTTCTTCCTCCAAACAATTCAATACACAAAGAGCTTCACTGGATTCATTATACATGTACTTATTCATGTGAATGAACCTTTAATGAGTCTCTAACCTATTCCCCTTAATAAATTATGGATTTAAGAAATAACTTGATTAAATTCTAGGGCTTTTCTCATACAGGTGTTCAGATTAGATGCTCCAATAGTTCTTTTTACTTTAAATAGAATTCCAGGCTTAAAGCTATACCATTACAATTGCTTGCCCTGAATTCAGCCCCCTCCACGCTGCTTCAGCAACATACATACTGTAAAAACAGCTTCAGTAGGTTCTGCCAATCAGCCTTTCTCTTTATTTGCTTTTGTGCAGATGCATACAGGAAAAGCTTTGCAGAGATTCTACTTACTCTGCTTGCAACTAAAATTTATTGAACATAGATAATGAAGATCACAAGAAGTAAGAGAATCCAATTCATTCTTTGTTGTGGTAGAAGCTTATAAAGTTTCAAAAAGGAGTTTGTTATTTCTGATGGCCCCCAAAATGCTTCTAAATAAACTAAGTGGAACAGACTAAAATAGCATTAGCAATTTTTTTTTTTCCTGTGTAGAGTCATACCAGAATCTGTCATAAGTTGCACTGATTAGAAGGCTAAACTAATGTCTACAAAGTCAAAACATCTTCTGTACTCATTGCAGTGAGATATGTCTGCATTATTTGGAATAAGTAGAAAAGTAAAAAACATTAGCAACTCTTTTGTGCCCAAATATTGCATTGTATTAAATGCAATTGGTTTCATGATGTATTTGTGAGGTGGGCTGAGAACTGGCTGAATGGCAGACCTCAGAGGGTTGTGATAAGTGGCACAGAGTCTGGTTGGAGGCCTGTAGCTAGTGGTGTGCCCCAGGGGTCAGTACTGGGTCCAGTCTTATTCAGCATATTCATCAATGACCTGGACGACGGGACAGAGTGTACCCTCAGCAAGTTTCCTGACAATACTAAACTGGGAGGAGTGGCCGACACACCAGAAGGCTGCACTGCCAGTCAGCAGGATCCAGACAGGCTGGAGAGTTGGGTGGAGAGGAACCTAATGAAATTCAACAAGGGCAAGTGTCGGGTCCTGCACCTAGGGAAGAATAACCCCAAGCACCAGTACAGGTTAGGGGTTGACCTGCTGGGAAGCAGCTCTGCAGAGAAGGACCTGGGAGTCCTGGTGGACAAGCAGCTCTCCATGAGCCAGCAGTGTGCCCTTGTGGCCAAGAAGGCCAATGGTATCCTGGGGTGCATTCAGAAGAGTGTGGCCAGCAGGTTGAGGGAGGTGACCCTCCCCCTCTATTCTGCCCTGGTGAGGCCACATCTGGAGTTCTGTGTCCAGTTCTGGGCTCCCCAGTTCAAGAAAGACAGGGAACTACTGGAGAGAGTCCAACGGAGGGCTATGGGGATGATGAGGGGACTGGAGCTTCTCTCTTATGAGGAAAGGCTGAGAGAGCTGGGTCTGTTTGGCCTGGAGGAGAGAAGACTGAGAGGGAATCTCATCAATGCTCATAAATATCTAAAGGGTGGATGTCAAGAGGATGGGGCCAGACTCTTCTCAGTGGTGCCCAGTGACAGGACAAAGGGCAATGGGCACAAACTGGAACACAGGAAGTTCCATCTGAACAGGAGGAAAAACTTCGCTGTGAGGGTGACCGAGCACTGGAACAGGCTGCCCAGAGAGGTTGTGGAGTCTCCTTCTCTGGAGATATTCAAAACCCACCTAGACACAATCCTGTGCATCCTACTCTAGGTGATCCGGCTCTAGCAGGGGAGTTGGACTAGATGAGCTCCAGAGGTCCCTTCCAACCTCTACCATTCTGTGATTCTGTGATCTCTAATTCTGCCTTCACCAACAATTAATATTTTTAATTTACCCATATGTCTTAGTTGACTGTTTACTCACAAAGAGTGGTCTATTTGAACCTATCTGTTGCACCCAGTTGAGAAGTGAGTTTCTATGACTGAATGCTAGTCCCTGCTTCATGTGTGAAGGGATCTGAAGCTTTTATTTTCCTAATTATACTATATGACTTCTTCAGAGACTCTCAGTATTAGTTCTATTCTCTGGCTTGATGATCTAAGCTTCATTTCTCTGTAAATTATGCATAAACACTGAAGCTGTTTGAGGATTCTGTCCTCCAAAATGCAGAAATAGCATTTCAAAATGGCTGATACAGTGCCCTTCTGTCAACACATCTGTCTTCCATCAGCCTCTTTGTTATGCTACTGGCCTCAAATCCCCCATCCTGACAAAGAATAAAGCGTTTCTGTTGAATGAATTAGCAAAATTTAGTTACATGGCTGTTGTACATGTGTTTCTTCAGCAGTCATATTAATACCAGTAAAGGATGTAGAGCACATTTGATTTGATTTGTAGTTAGTTCTTTGGCGTGGCAGCTGTTTTTCCTTGTTGCAAGATTTCAGCCTCCCTTTTCTAAACTGGTTTGCTTTCAAAACTAGAGAAGCTAATTCTTACAACAATTGTCCTTTCACCATTTTTTTTAAGCTGCTGAGTAACAAAACATCTGTTGTGACACATTGGGAGGAGTGACCTAGAGCAGCAAAGCCCGTGCTCTATTGCTGAAGGCCATGATGTGCCAGTTGTTCCAAAATAACGTACCCTTGCTGTTTTCCCTGCTGTGAGAGCATTTCTAGCACAAATGCCTTACTGACTTTCTAGGATGATGATGTTGTGTAGCCACTGAGCCATATGCTGGCTAGGATATATTTAATCAAGAATACAAAATTTTGACCTGAAAATACATACCTATTTATATGACATCTGTCTCAGCAACTCAACCAGGTTTATTTTTTTGCTTAATATTAATATTTGCTTAATATTTGCTTAATCAACCAATCTCTGCAAAAAACACAGTTGGAGTTTGGGGTTTGGTTTGGTTTTGGTTTTTGGGGGGTGAGAGGAGGGGCCATGCTTCACTATTATATTACATTGTAAATATATTTGTACAAAAATAAATTTTTTGGTAACTTCTAAGCTCCAAAGAAACTGCAGGTGAAGATCATACCAGTTATAACAAGGCATGTTCCACCCTGCTACCCAGCATCCTGAACTCTTATTAATCTAGACTAGACATCCTTCTGAACATGCAAGAAATTGTATCTTTTAGCCTGATTCAAGCTCCCTGCCTGCCTTCCTCCTGAAGGAAGGAGTATGTGTATGTACACAAGTCTGATCCTGACATGCAAGCCAGAAACAGCAAGTGTGCATATCCATTCTGGGACCAAGAAATTGCTCCTGGGTCCTTCAATTTACACATACCCATGGCGTGCCAAATAGAGTCTATTCACATGGGGGCACATTGTCAGCAGGAGTAAATCTGTATCACTCTACCATCTTCAAAGGCATTGCTTATTTTTACACACACACACACACAAAAAAAAAAAAAAAGAACAAAGCCTAACTACCTTTAGTTCATATGTATGTGTGGTGTTGTGTTTTTTGGATAAGCACAGATACTTTTTGAGAGTTTGGTTGTATTAGTTATTCAGGTTAACAACAGAAATAAAATCTCATCCTAGCACTTTTCATCACACAGTGCCACTCCTCAGTTTTCCCTTACCAAAGGGGTCTGTGCCTAGACCACACTTTCCTGTTTTTAGGACATGCAATTAAAATGCTGCTTCTTGCTCAGGGTCATTCCTGTAGTCACAGATAAATAACTATGACTCTATTTTAAAATAACATTGTCGAACTATTCTTAGCGCCCAATGGAATAACTCATAAGGGAATATCAGAGACACAAATGCATTACCGGTACTCCGTTATTCCTAGGAACGTAGAGCAAGGTCTTTCTTCACCCTGGACCCTAATTCACAGTGGGATCCTGTTCTGATTCCACACTTTTCCTTCGTTAAATCTTTATCATAGTGACTTCAGCTGGGAGACTCGCCAAGATTTGGACACTAATTGCAGGAAGGAACTTTTCCTTATGTAGGTAGTTGAAGGGCCACATCTTCAGTAGAGCAAAGGTGAGTCTGATATATGCTGCCAGATTCCACACCAAAACAGAAATTACTTTTCTCTTAACTAGACCTTTAATCTCTCTTCTTTCACAGACTCTAAGCTGTGCATCAGCTGTCCTTCTCTATCAAAGATCAGACTGAGGAGTTCTGCCACGCTTATTTCCCTTGGCGTTATGGGATTCTCCAGTATTCATCTAGTTACGTCACCTTTCACAAGGTCCAAGTAGTTAAAGACCCAGACAGACATAAGACATCAGGTAAGTTGTGACTATTCAAGCTAATTTGCATCTGTGAACTCAGTGACTTATCTCCCACCTTCCTCTGCAGGTCAGAACTGCTAGGTTTTTGAATATCAAGGAAGTCAGGAAAAGGCAGAAGTCACCCAGGCAGAAGGCAGAAAGATCTGCAGTGCACGGGCACTCTGCAGAGGGATGGCTGTTAGAAGCATTCAAAGCTTGCCTGAATGCAAATCACCATTTAAGCCACATGAAGAAGGAATCACTTGCAGTAAAGTACGTATTTATTTCAGCTCTGTGAGCTTGTGGACTTCTTGGCATCAGAAGGGGATCGATAGAAGCCACTTATGATCAATGTTTCCTTTAGTGCTAGGAGACTTACTATTTTTCTGCCTATGTGAAGCTATTTCTGCCTTCTGGATAGTGCTTTCAATCTCAGGCACAGTTCCTGTTTGTCAATATCATCCTTCATTGCTCTGTGTGTGGAATGGACTGGGGAAAGTACAGCTTTCCTCCCATAAGAGTTCGGAATGAAATTGCATGCTGGGCGTATCAGCATCTCTCCAACATTTTTTTCACTGAGACTGCTGCAATAGCTGCACCTCAGCCACAAAAGAGTGGAAAACACAGAAGGCAAATGTCATGTTGCACCCTAGGGTGTGCTGACTCTGCATGTGCAGAGATATTCGGCTGGTCTCTGTGAACAAATCTAGAATCAGAGGCTTGCCCCAAACCCAATATGAATTATTTTCCATTAGCACTGTAGATTAGATACAAATAATTTTAAGCTTAAGTAAAATATTTTCAATATGTGAATAGCAATTTCAGTACTACATACCATTATGTACCACCGTCCCTCTACAAATGAAACCAGAAATGTTTGGAAGCGTGGTACAGATATGCAAGGCAGGCTACATGGTAGCAACTTTGGTGCAAATGTGAAATGAGCTGGATCGATGTGACTATCTATGAAGAACTAGGCCAGGGCTACTGAGCTCACGTTTTGCAGGACTGTACTGACATGGCTATAATAGTTCAGGACTTGAGCTGTTGCATCTGTCCGATAGTGTAAGAGCACACCATCTGGTGCTCAGACATTTCAACAATACACAGCAAGAAATACAGAAGCCCGTAGATTCTCCTAGGAGCGTGTATATTTCTTCGCAGAGTCTCAGCGAGTTGCTCCATGACGGAGAATATATGACTGCAATGTGGTAATCAGGTACCTATTTTATTACAGCAAATTCTCTTACACAGGTATCTTGTGAAATCCCAGCTCATTGCAGTACAGAGGATTTTTGCTTTGAATGCTTAGGCCTGTCTCCCATGCCATTTTCTTTTATTTTCCTGTACCAGCATGTATTTAGATAAGATAGTCTTTTTTAGTTATCTGTGCATGTACTTGCTGTGTGTGCCTGCAAATGGAAAAGACTACCCTTTCGCAGACACTGCAATACCATGGTGATTGAACTTCACTTCAGATACATCAGAAAACCCTTTTATTATAATGGATCTCATAAAAAGAATCAGAAGCAGAAAAAGTTAACTTCTGTTAACTGATCAAACAGTATTCAGCCTCCATGTATACAAAAGTCACTTAATCTCTCTGCAGTCTTTTTTCAGCAAGAGGTACCATGTCATGGAAAAATTAGTCTATTTGGGGAACCCAGCTACTGCTGATTATGAACTTTTCATGCTCCATAGTACATTTATATTAGGAGCATTCTAGTGCTGTGAAATCTCTTTCAAAATTAAACTTCTAAGACTGCTACTTGCCCTCTGTCACTTCAGTAGGAGTAAATGGAGATCTGCACTGTCCATATTTCATATCCTCAAAGCAACAAGCCTCTATTCCTTTGGGTTTTTTCCTTCATTGTTTTTTATGTTTCATAATCACCTTAACAAAAGGTTTGGGGATTTTGCTTTTTCACTTAAAAAAAAAAAACCCCGTAGGAAAATAAAACTGTTTTCCAACTAGGGAAACATTTGGTTTATTAATTTTAAAAATAGATTTATTAGAATCATAGAATCATTTAAGTTGGAAAAGACCCTTAAGATCACTGAGTGCAACCATAAACCTAACACTGCCAAGTCCAACAAATGTTTCTTGAGATCACATGCATGACTTAGAAGCCAAATTAAAATTGTACAGCCCTTTCAGATTATTAACTGAAAAGCGCTCCAACTCAGAAAATGTTGTTTATTAAAATGTCATTTGATAATTGAATAGGTTAGCTGCTGGAGCATGTCCAGAGAAGGGCAACGAAGCTGGTGAAGGGTCTGGAGCACAAGTCTTATGAGGAGCAGCTGAGGGAACTGGGGTTGTTTAGCCTGGAGAAAAGGAGGCTGAGGGGAGACCTTATCACTCTCTACAACTACCTCAAAGGACATTGTAGCCAGGTGGGCATCGGTCTCTTCTCCCAAGTAACAAGTGACAGGACGAGAGGAAATGGTCTCAAGTTGCATCAGGGGAGGTCTAGATTGGATATTAGGAAAAATTTCTTCACTGAAAGAGTGGTCAGGCATTGGAACAGGCTGCCCAGAGAGGTGGTGGGGTCACCATCCCTGGAGGTGTTCAAGAACGTGTAGATGTGGCACTTTGCGACATGGTTTAGCAGACATGGAGGTGCTGGGTTGATGGCGGGACTTGATGATCTTAGAGGTCTTTTCCAACCTTAAAGATTCTATGATTCTCTGATTCTAGGTTAAAATACTTAAATTAAAAGAAGCCTCTTTTCGAGGCAACAGGAAGAAAAAATGCCCCACTGCAAGAAGTCTTCAGCTCATATAACACTAAAATATGTTATAACTTTTCAAATTATTGTCTTAATCTAGAAGAATTGATTTCTCTGTTTTAAAAACTTAAGAATGGTTTCATCTTGTTAAAGTCACTTAATATAAGAACACACTTATTTATGTAATTGAGAATGTCATGAATTTTTCAGCTAGATTTAATGCACAACAGACCATAACAGTTCTCTCAGTACTGCAATATTTTAGGTCACTGATCTACAAGCTGGTATCGAGAACTGTAGATTAAGTAGCTTTCCAGCTCTCTTTGGCTTACAGTGACAGGCATGATCTGTGATCTGCCAATACCAATGCCTCTGTTACGCCTGGCACCAGCCACACGGGGGTCATGCAATAACATTTCAGCAGCCCCTTGTCAATACAGCGGGGCTCTGCATCCTCTTCTTTCATCGCCACACATCAGACAGATATGAAGAGTTGCGTGGGTGCACATATGATCTCATATACAGATACACATTTATGTAATAAATAGAAGCATGGTTCTGGATTAACCCTTTGCTAGGTTTGTCCCCAAAGATGAAATCAGAGCCTCTATAACAGATTTTGCTATTATGGGATTGTATAGAAGCGCAAATGCCCATCTGTGAGACTTTAAGTCCAAGCTACTGGACAGATGTAAAATAAAAATCTTTTTCTTCAGCTTTTACATAACAAATTAATGAATCAAACTACATTGGTCAGGCCGCCAAAAGGAGAGCCAAAATATAGAAAGTGGTGTGGAAACCAAAAAATCTTCAGGAAATATTTTAACATTTTCCCTTCAATATGAATAAGTGAACTAAGCTGTATCCAAACTGCTTTACCTGAAGAGCTGTGCTAGAAGCCATTAATGCATATAATCTGGAGATATTTTCTGAGTTTCATTTAGGGTATGTTAATATAACCACTTCTGAACCTGACATTAATCATGAAGTAAAAGTGCTACAAAATATTTCACTGGAAAGCTTTGCTCAAAAACTTTTTTTTTAATTTGTTTTCTTTTTCTTAAATTGCTCATCTTCCCTCAATGAGACAGCATAACTGTAGAAATATAGATTACAGCATCTGTGGACTACAGAATACTGCATCACCAAGCATAATTAAAACCACATAGAGGGTTTAAGAAGTATAACAGAGAAATCAGAGATGTGTTTTTAAAAGAAAATCAGTTACCGTATTTTTCCATGTCATCTTATTTGATAACATTTATCGTTTCCCACAAAGGCACCAGGGTAAGCATTTTACAAGGTTCTTTAGGTAAAAAAGATGAACCTCTCCGCATTATCACATTGCATGTCACATTGTGCAGTACAAAAATTTTGAATAAATAGTGATAAGTGGATACTTCACATAATAAAAGACCAGCCTAGTTAGTTGCATAACACTCTTTGATTTTCACTTCAGTAAAAGAAAGGGTTATCATTTGCCTCTAGAGGAAATTTCAGAAAATAGCTGTCTACACTGGCAGATGAAAAGTAATACCTTCATTCCCATAATTAGACCCAGGAGGTGACAAAAAAACCTGTGAGATCTTTGTCCACAGGTTTAAATCAAGAGAGAAGCAGGGGGGGGGGGGGCGGGGATGGGGATGGAAGGGGGGGGAAAGAATGAGAGAGAACAGCTTGAATACCAAGAGTCTGAATTACTGAGCCTAAAAAGAATCTGCTTTTTGAAGGAAATCAAAGTCATTGGGAAAAGTGCTTGTCTAAGTTGTCTTGGTGACTAGCAATTATTCCATAGGGTGGGGAAGCAAAAAGTGATTTCTTAGACTATGAGGATTTAGAGGGTAAGGGCATTAGTTAATTAAATTAAAAAACCAAGCAAACAAACAACAAAAAAACCCCAAACAAATAACCAAAACTCAACTCACTCTCCAATGGCTATAAGCCCTGCCAACATTTGGGAGGAAAATTTAACTGCAAAGAGAATTTTTTTCCATAGTAGACACTTCCAGTGTGCATCCTGTTATTTCTGCATCAGATATAGGGAGAAGTAATGGCTGAAGATTTGAATCCCACTCCAGGTATCCCATCTTCTCAGGATGATTTGCAGGACTGAGTTTTAAAGGCACAAGTCCGTAGGGAGTATACAGATATGTATGTCATACTGGATCAGGTCAATTGTTCATCTGACCTAGTTCCCTGTCTCCAGTGTTAGGGATTACTAGATTCCTCAATGGAATTGCCAAGAAATGCAACAAAAGAAAGACAATAAATCTTCTGCCTACACTTAAAAGCATTATTCTAACCTTGACAAGTAGAGTGGCAAGGCTGATGTATTGAGATAAGTACTTGCAGGTGCTCCAAAAATATTTGCTTGGGGATTTTTTCCTTGCATTTACTATTGTTAATTCTGAATATCCTTGCTAAGAGAATATTGTCTCCCCAGGGGGGGAAAAAAAAAAAAAAAAAGTAACTTTTCTCTTTATATTATAGGACACTGGCATAAAGCGTGAGAAACGTACAGTGGTTTGAACTGTTAGCTTCCACATTGTGGAAGAGTGCTGAAATTACAGTCTACACCTACGTAGCTTTATTCTCACAGAGGTATGTGTCCTTATTTCCCTACTTACTCTTCAGTCAGGGTCAGACTGAAGAGTTAAACACATTATTAGCCACCATCCTAGAGAAAGTGTAACAAATCTTCTAAATGAGGACAGATACAAATTTAGTACAGGTCAGTACGGACAGCAGGTACAAGCTAGTACATTTAGTTTCTACTCAATGTATCACCACCACACCATTTGACCTGATGACATAGTGACTTCTTCATCCTCTGCCTCTGCCAGTTAAACCAATCTTTACTTTGGTTTATTGTATTACTTGGAGTTAAACTAAAATAAAAATCTGATTACTCTATAAAATATAAGATTTGCCATCAAGATTATTGTGCATATGATTATTGCTACTGTCCTAAAGACAGAACTTTATATACTAGAATCATGATTTTAGCCAAAGGACTCTCTTTTGGAAAAAGCATTGGAAGATTGAGGGAGCATTCCTTAAAATAAAGAGTCTTGACTTCAAATAAGGGGAAAAAAGGTTTAATGCTACCTATGGGAGATACATTAATGTGATCCTTTCTTTTGCAGAGTACTGCTGGTATTCAACTTTAGGGATGCGGAGTCATAGATCATTTCTCGTTTAATGTGCAAAAGAAAAGCTGAATATGCTGAGGCAGAATATTTTTATTTGTTATTTGTAATTGCCAGAGAATTGCAGTGCTTATATCTGCAAAATCACATTAAAAATACTTTTTAGTTCCCTCCAGCTCTTCCTCTACAAAGAACTCACCAAATTTATGGAAAGACAGCGGACAGTTCTGTTCATGGTCTGCCTGTTTGAGCCCAGACCATCCTTTGGTGTAATGGAGATATCATATTCCCACTTAATAGGGAAGAAAGTTTTATACAGACTCATTGCAGGGTATTGAAAATCATCAAGAAGATCAGATGGTGTCATACTTCTGTTAGATTTTATGATTCTTTTTCATGGTTTACCAATAAAGAAAGGAAGTGTCAACTAGAGACAGTAACTTGTACAATACCAGCAGGAAAAAAAGCTAGCTCAAGACTTTCAAAATCATTTGAATGCATAAAAAAATTGGTGCAGTGGGTGAGGAGGGAAGGACTGTTTTTCCTATAATAGCAAAAAGAGTAATGTATTACTCTCAAACTGAGAGGTAATTTTATGTTGCCTTTATGCATAGAAATAATTCTTCAGTGCTGTATGCTGGACATCAGTCAATAAAGTGTTTCTTCTAACATTGCTACATAGGACTGTTTACAATTAATGGGTTCTAAAGTTTTCAAGAGGTAACAATTAACTGAATGCCTACTGTCTCATTTTTAAGCACTGCACAATTACTTAGTATGTATAACGGTATATGGTCCTCTGTGAGAAAAAGAGATTGGAGGAAAAAAAAGGAATCATACATTAAAAGTACAATATTGTAAAAATAATGTATGCTCATAAAATCCCTGGGATTTACTGATATTCTGTTATGTTGCAACTCTTGTACTGTAAAATGAAAATACATGACAGGTACTGTGTTAAAACTGCAGTAAACCAAGCTTTAAATAATAAAAGGAATATCATCTACTGTTTTTGCAGTGTAATTCTTCCTTTAAAAATTCTATAGCCATGACTAGGGGCAAGATCCTTAGGGTTAGATTAAAAATATAACTTCTTAATGTAAAGAATTTAAGACATTCTAGAAATTTTAATTCTGCATTAATCTCTAGTACATGCCTGCTGTGGAATCCTCTAGGTAGTTTAGAAAATATATACAATGCTGTTGTCTTTTAAAGCCAAGATTGTCTCTTGTCTTCCACATACTCTGGGGAGTAAAGAAATATAGAAGGCTTTTAATTCCTTGCCCGTTTCATTATCTGCAAGGCATGATATAGGACAGAAGAGAAGTAGAGAAGTCTGGAGACGCTCTTGTTCTTCCCATTTGCACTGGAGGGGAATAAAGAAATAACAATGAGAAATATGCAAAAAAATTAGTTTCTTTGTATTGTGTCAGATATCAGAAATGAGTAAATATGAAGGGAGAAGTCACCTGCTACTAGAAGTAATGTTTTTCCTGGAGTAAACAGACACTTCTATGTTTTTCACTAGTTTGCTTCTAGGCAGTACAGTAATGTGCTACCCCTGACTAATGACATATTCTGAAATCTCCCTCTCACTATGTCCAAATGTACGTGTCTCAACAGCCAAAGAAAATTTCCTGAATTTGGGTGGGATGAGGCTGGAAGGGAGGAGAAAACACATGAATTCCATTTTCTATTAAACCATACAAATAACTAAATGTCGTTATGAACATTAGAAGGTAGAATATCCTCTAAACTCACCTAAACTCTATAGAAGAACAGACCCTATAATAGGCAACTAATTTATTTACTGTGTTCACTCTCTTCTTGAACACCAAATTGTGTCGGGTCCAGCTGAGATGTGGTTATTTTTCCCCACAGCAGCCCTCACAGTGCTGTGCTGTGCATTGGCAGCCAGCAAGGTGTTGGTAACACACCAGGGTTTTGGCCACTGCTGAGCAGCGCTGGCACACACCAAGGCTGTCTCTCTCCAACATTTCTACCCCTCTCACCAGTAGGCTGGGGTGGGCAAGATCTTGGGAGGGGACACAGCCAGGACAGCTGGCCCAAACTGACCAAAGGGATATTCCATGCCATATGATGTCTGCTCAGCAATAAGAAGGTGAGAGATGGGGGCAGTAATTTTTTTTACAAGGTTTGTCTTCCGAAGCAACCGCTACACGTAGTGAAGCCCTGCTTCCGGGGAAGTGGCCGGACGTCGCCTGCTGATAGGAAGTAGAGAGTAATCTTTTACTTTGGCTTTGCTTCCACACACGGCCTTTTGCTTTTGCTGTATTAAACTGCCTTTATCTCGATCCATGAGTTTGGGGTGGGTCTTATTTTTTTGCATCTTATTTTTCTCCCCTCCCTGTCCTGCTGAGGAGGGGAGTGATAGAGCAGCTTGGTGGACACCTGGCATCCAGCCAAGGTTAAACCACCACATATATCCATGGGGATATAAGCCTGACTGAATGCACTCCTCATCCCCCTACTGAGAATTTAAGGAAAATTTATATAAAATGTTGAAATGCAATTTTAATTTCAAGTAGCTGTGAATCTTTTTTTCTTTTTTTTTTGTTGTCCTAATGCTAGGCTCAAGATGTTGCATTGAACTCCATGTTACATACTTACTTATTCATTTGCAAGGCAGAATTAACCACCTTGAGCATATATTTATCTCTGAAGTATCTTTTCAAACAGGTGAGCTTTGATCTGTTACACATGGTCAGAGGAACATTGATTTTTCTTTAACCTTTAGGTTTTGTTGGACATTGTTGGACTTTGCTACTACTATGCTCCATATTAAGCGGTTTAGGCAAAGTGTGAGTACATGTGCAGAGCACTGCTTTCTGCTGCATGGATTTGGCCTGAAGCCATTAATTTCCTCCTTTTCCTCCCCCAAAAGTTATTAGACATGTAGTGAATTGTAATTTTTCAAAATGCTGAAATAGGAGTCAATAGCTGAAGAAAGGCTTTGAGTTTCTACATAATGGATTTAATTAACTCTTAGTCATTCTACTTACTCTGTATTTTCTGTGGATCTACCCCTGAATGATTAATCTGTCTGAATTACCAGAGATTTTCCACTTGTATTCCTAGCACAAGACAAAATCCTTACCACATTGAAGAAAACAGAAGGAGTTGCAAAGGATCATGATTTCATTTCAGATATTTCTTGACACTCAAGACTTAAAAATATTTCTGCATCTGTCTTATTACACAGAGCAAAATCATTGTTGAAGATGCATAAAAATCATCAGTGTCTATCCATAATCACTAGTAAAAAGATAAAGGATAAATTCAGGAAGTATTGTAGAACTACTTGTTACCAATATGAATAAAAATATAGCAACGACATTCTTTTAAAGAATCTTGCTGAGTTTTTTGATGCAGATCAATACCATAATGCATTGTAAAGGCTTTCATAAAATTGTTATGGCACTACTGAAACTTCACTACTGTCCATCACTTACAGACTGCCCATACTAATGCCTGTCTGGATTACTTGTCATCTTATGTGCTAGTGCTAAAAACCATTTGCTGTACAGAGTATGGCCATTTTTCTTTATTATGCCAGCTACTACCAGGCTAGACTGCAAAACTACACACTTCATCTTGCAAGTGACACAAACTTGTCTGTGTAATAGAGTAGTGTCCAGATGCCCTAATTGAGATCAGAGGTGAATCCTGTTCAGCATCATAGGATCACAATGGGAGCCATAAGCAGATTACTAAATGTATAAACAAGAAGGACAGAGGACAAAATTAAAGGAAATAGATGCACATGGAGATGGATAGACTGAGCCATGGCCACAGAGCATCTAAGCAGCAGTGAAAAGTCTGTAAATCTTTTTTTTTTTTTTTTTTACATTTTATTTGCCACTAGGCCAGTCTTTCTCATTCACTGCTTCATGAACTGCTCTTAGCCTACAAGACATTGGCAGGAAATCCACAAAATCAAGCTAAAAAGAGTGTAGTGGTGTCTGGTTTCGGCTGAGATGAAGTTAATTTTCTTTCTAGTAGCCAATATAGTGCTGTGGTTTGGATTTAATATGAGAATAATGTTGATAGCACACTGATGTTTTCAGTCGTTGCTAGGTAGTTGCAGTGCCTACACTAAGTCAAGGACTTTTCAGCTTCTCACCGTGCCCTGCCAGGTGCACAAGGAGCTGGGAGAGCACAGCCAGGACAGCTGGCCCAGGCTGGCCAGAGGGATGTTCCCTGCCATGGAACGTCATGATCCCGACAGAACTGGGGAAGCGAGCTGGGAGGTGGGATCGCTGCTCGGAAACAGACTGGGCATTGGGTTCTTTTCCTGCATGTGGTGAGTGATTGCATTTGTGCATCACTTGTTGGTTTTGGTTGTTGTTATTATTATTATTATTGTTGTTGTTGTTGTTGTTATTGATTTTTCTATTATTATTATTCTCTTCCTTTGTTATCCTATTAAACTGTCTATTTCAACCCATGAGGGTTTTTTTCCATTTTCTTCCCCATCCCCTTGGGAGGGTAGGAGTTAGCAAGTGGCTGCATGGTGCTTAGTTACTGGCTGGGGTTAAACTACGACAACCTGCAATTGCTTATGCATTCCAAATAAGAGTAACAAGGGGGAAATAGAGCTTAAAAAAGGTGCATTCAAGTCTAATTTTGTCACTATGATGAGACACAGCTTGTCCCAGGGAGCACGTAGTCTCCTTTCCCTCCACACCAAGATGAAACAAAAAGGCAGCCCGCCTCCCTGCTGTCTAGTCACATCCTTTTACTAACATGCACTATGAACAACAAAAAATATATACATTTTGTTGGACTTGTAAACAGAACCCACACATTATGACAAAACAACGCACCTGATCCTTGGATTTTTTTTACCAAAATGCTTATGTGCTTTTCAGGCTGGAGAAGGGGGCAGAAATACTGCCCCAGATTCTTTTCAAAGTCACATTCAAACAGAGTGTAAACAACCTGCATTTTACACTGAAGAAATGAAATTGCATGTTCTAACAATTACATGTCATTCTACGTAGCACTGCTTTGTTCTCGATAGTTTGACGTGAACCTGCCCACGCCATGCTGCTGACCGGAATACCTGTGCCAGCTGCAGGCATTGCAGTGTGTCTTCGCTCAGCGCTGGGGCTCCTCAAAGGATCTCTCGTTGTGACACTGAGGTGATCTACACTCGCAAGACACAAACACAGGAGCAGCATCACTCCTGTTTCCTCTGGGGCTGTAGCCGCCTCCTGGGTGCCCTCCCTGCTTTCTGCTAATTGCAGTTTGCAGCTAATGGTCCAGGCTGTGCTCCCATCCGGATCTGAAGCCAAATTGCCCAAGTCAAACACGAACACCTGGCAAATGTTCAGCTACGCTCCCATAACTGATTTCACAGGCTCCGTTCCTGCAAACAGCTGATCCTGGCTTTCCTGTGGCGAAGCGAAATGTTAGCCCTATGATGTCTGTGCGTACCTTGAGAGGAGTTTGGGCTTTGTTCGGGAGTAACGGAGATCTGAACGAGAGTTACAAGGAATAAATAGATCACATTAAATTAGAGAAGGTGTCATTTAGGAATTTTGTGACTGTATTATTTTTATAATAGACTTCTTTAATCGTCTGCATCTCACAAGACAACTTCTGTTTTTCCTTCTGCCTGAGCCACCAGTGTGTCATGGGTGTATCATCCCTACCTAGCGACAGTGGGATTCACCTTCAAAAGGAGAACACAGCCTCACTTTGGACAAGCATGCTTCAATGTCACGCCAAACAGAAAACAAACATTGCTGAATTTCTGAATATATTTTCTGAATTTTATTAAAATTGTTGCCTCCCTCCTGTATTTTTAATTTCTCTGGAAAAAGTATGCAGACCGTTATTTCCATATCAGAATTTCCTTTTGGGTACCAGAGATACGAAATGGTCTTTCAGGTCACTGAAATATGTCTTTAAAAATATATATTCATCAGTAGTTTTTTCTCACAGAGCTCAATCAAAAAAAATTTGAAAAGCCACATAAATGCAAAATCTATTCTCACAGGGCTTTCAAATTGTGCTGTTGGTGACTAGCCCTACAAATATATTAGACTTTCTGTAAGTTTGTCTTTTTAAGTCATTTCCAAGATATAAAATCTGTCTCCTGACACATGTTAGATGATTGAAGTTCAAACCTTAAAAGATGCAGAAGGACCATGGAAACAACTGTGTACATCCTGAGTAAAACATGGCATCTCTCAAGAGAGTGGTGCATTTCTGCTATCTGTGGGATCAAGCAGATTGCATAGTCAAAACCTTCCTTAATTTAATTTATTTTGTGAAAGGTGTCTACGCAACAGTCCTGCTAGTGCTTACAATGTAGAAAAAAAATAGAGAAGAGCTTATTTTAGCTTATTTTTAGCTAGTTTGCCTATCCATAGGAAACTGGCAGTGGCACAAATGATTTGATCTGATCCATGAAGCAAACTGGTTTTTGACTAAAGTTTATACAGTCATGGTTACACTGCAACCAGCAGACAAAAAAGTTAGTTGAAAGTTTGCTTAGCTATCTCTATCCTGTATTTAAGTCATTTCTTTGGAAAAAAAAAAATCAACTAAAAAAAAAAAAACCAAAACCAAACCAACAACTTTATTTTTGTAGCACACTACCTATGATATTTTTCTACACTTGACTTATAACATGTCCTGTAATAATTTTCTGTTGCCAAAACCTAAATACAATGTTTACATAGTTCTCTACTGAAGTATTGAAAATTAGAGTGTGAAAACAGGCAGAAATGATAATTGTCAATGACACCCTTGGGATACAGTACAAATAGGAACCAAAACAGTGGCTGAATCAAAATAAAATGTAAAAGCAAAAGTTGGCCATTTTATATGGCTTATTATCTGTTATGTTTTAATTTATATGCAGATTAGCTGTCATTTCCATATTAAAATGGATAGAGGAGATTGAGTTATTCTTACAAAATATTTAGTGAACCTCTACCTCACTGAACAGAAAGCACAGACTGGAGAAGAAACGTCTGAAAAAAACCCAGCAAATACAGCTATCAGTTTAACCAGGAATTTAGAGTGCGGCCACCACTTAGACAACAGATTGAGATCTCATTGCAAACTTTCTAGCTTTCATCTTTACCCAGTTAAACTTCACCTCTTTTTAAAAGTGATATATAAGCACTGCTGAATGTTATTTGTAATTGTTCACAATAGTCTGAGTTCTTCTTTAATAGGCTAAAAATTAATTTTTCTTCCTTATACTATAAGAAAAATTTCCTAGTAAGATTTGAAAAAAAAGGTCTCAAATTAAACACTTTGGAAACTTTTACAACTGAAATTTTAACACCTACTCAATGCATATTAATGAAGGATAAAAAATATATATGTTGTAATGGCTTGCAGGCATTTTAACGCTTTGTAACAGCAGACAATAATAGCACAATGCATTTTAAATACCTTGCCAGAAATACCATTCTCTTTACATTTGAGAACATTTTAATTTTTCTTGCTTTTAGAGTGAGGATAATAGGCATTGTTAAATTCACTATAGATACCTAGCAAACATTTCACAGAAAAATACAGTATATGAAACAAAGTCTGTCCTTTATTGAGGTAGAAGGACACAATGAACATCTCAACCTTGCATTCATTAACTATTTCAAAACTTGTACTGAGTTTCTTAAGGGAGAACAGGGAATTCTTGGGGGTGGGCATATTAACGTCGCTGTGGGTTCTTATCTCCAATACCACAGGTTCAACAGAATGAGTAGTTCAACAGACTTAGTAGTTTAAATATCAAAGAGGAACTGTTCCCAGAAAAGACCCTCCTCTCACTGTAATACAAAATAATTTTAGTAGATATACTTTCATAGCTTCTTTAGCAAAACACCAAATCTACGGACATGCTTGAAATAACCTTTATTCCTTCGGTATGCTTTGAGGAATAAGTCCAATTAGATTCTAGTCGTGAAGCAAAGAGAAACAAGAGATAGCTACAAAAGAAAGGAACTTTTAATCTTTTCAGTTCTTTAATGGTCTTAGCAGTTGTGGTGGGTTGACCCTGGCTGGGGGCCAGGTGCCCACCAGAGCCGCTCTATCACTCCCCTCATTCACTAGACAGGGGAGAAAAAGTACAATGAAAAGCCTGTGGGTCGAGATAAGGACAGGGAGAGATCACTCACTAATTATCGTCACGAGCAAAACAGACCGAACTTAGAGAGGGAATTCATCTGATTTATTACTAGGCAAAACAGAGTAGAGGAATGAGAAATAAAATCAAATCTTAAAACACCTCCCCCCACCCCTCCCATCTTCCTGGGCTCAACTTCACTCCTGGCTTCAACCTCCTCCCCCCCTCATCGGCACAGGGGGACGGGGAATGGGGGTTACGGTCAGTTCATCACACGGTGTTTCTGCCGCTTCTTCATCCTCGGCGGGAGGACTCCTCTCATCGTTCCCCTGCTCCAGCATGGAGTCCACCTCATGGGAGACAGTCCTTCACGAACTGCTCCAGCATGGAGTCCCTCCCAAGGGCTACAGTCCTTCACAAACTGCTCCAGCGTGGGTACCCAACAGGGTCACAAGTCCTGCCAGCAAACCTGCCCTGGCGTGGGCTCCTCTCTCCACGGGTCCACAGGTCCTGCCAGGAGCTTGCTCCAGCGTGGGCTTCCCACGGGCCACAGCCTCCTTCGGGTGCCTCCACCTGCTCCGGCATGGGGTCCTCCACGGGCTGCAGGTGGAATCTCTACACCCCCTCATCCTTCCTCCATGGGCTGCAGGGGGACAGCCTGCCTCACCATGGTCTTCACCACGGGCTGCCGCAGGGGAATCTCTGCTCGGGCGCCTGGAGCACCTCCTCCCCGTCCTTCTTAACCGACCTTGGTGTCTGCAGAGTTTCTTACAGCTTCTCACTCCTCTCTCCGGCTGCAAAAGCTCTCTCTAAGTTGGTTTTTTCCCCTTCTTAAATATGTTATCACAGAGGCACTGATTGGCTCAGCCTTGGCCAGGGGCGGATCCATATTGGAGCCGGCTGGCATTGGCTCTGTCAGACACAGGGGAAGCTTCTAGCAGCTTCTCACAGAAGCCACCCCTGTAGCCCCCCCCGCTACCAAAACCCTGCCACGCAAACCCAACACAGCAGTACATTGATTTTTACAGCCAAGTTCAAATGGGAAGTTACACTTTTCTTTTAGCACATTTCTTACAGACATTTGTCAATTTGTCTGCTCGTTCATTTCCTTTTGCTTCCTAATAAGCCTCCACTTAGGTTGTTGATTTTTTTTAGGGAATGATTCCTGGCCATTGAGCTTCTGATGGGAAGCCAGAAGCTCCAGTCTAAAAAGAATGTTACTTCATAACTTGATAGGTTGTGATGTCAATGTGGGGTATTTGTGTTTGTGGAGTTGTCGTCTTCACTTTGGAATATCTGAAAATTGTGGATTTCAACAAGTAGGTGCAGTCATTCCAACACTATGAACAAAATTCTTATTTAATCTTGGCCATTTTTAAAAGTTGCAGAGTAAAAACAAATGATTGAGTTTTACAGATGTTCTTCTGTGCCCTTAGCTAACAACTTTTGGGTTTAGAGAAGACTCATACTGTTGCTCCTGAACACATTATCCAGGTAAAATTGTTGAGTATTTTATTTCATAAATTATAGGGTACATTTAAAAAGAGGAAAAATTATCTTTGTGCAAAGTCCACTGAAGTCTGCCACCTATCTCTCCTTAAATGGAATTTTCAAAAGTACAGTTGTGTTAAGATAGATCCATCAAACAGATATGGGTGTACGATATTGTTTCCTGAAAAGTGGAGGTTCAAGTTTTGCAACATCCATGCACAATGTACAAAGTTTTCAGGACAGAAAGTCCATTTTAATAGCCTAATGAGCTGATAGCAAATCAACTGTTTTGGGAAACACGTGACAGAAACATCCATGAATTCGAAAATAGTGAGAAATCTTCGTACATCTAGCTTTAAGATATGAATATGGATAGTAGAGGGTCATATTTGACAAAGTGGAGTATGAGTGATAAGTTTGGTACATTTATTATCTTATTCTTCATGACTTTTCTCTGAGCTTTAAAGATATCTTTAGAAAGTGTTAGCTCATGCAGCTTTGAGAAAATCTTACAGTGCCTTTATTTTACAACCAAGAGGCCTAGTAGAAACAAAGATCTTTAGGGCAACTACAATATAAGGTAACAGCCATAAAAAAGTTTAGTGCATCACCAAATATTGCTGTGCAAGTCATTGGCAGTATTGAAAATTCAACTGCTATCTCTTTGCCTCGTAAGCATATATCCATCAAATCACACTCCTGTTAATTTTGGGGGGACTTGATATCAAAACATGATATTGCTATTTCTTTTCAATAAATATTTAAACAAAACATAATTTTAATTTAACATGCTTAGTGATGATAATAACTAATAATTCTTGGTTTTAACAGGTATTTAATCTAAATACTTATACTTGGGTAGTTTTACAAGCAATGGACTCTGAAAAAATAGTATATATAACACTAAGTACATATATTAATGCTGCCAGTGCTTGGAAATATTACATAATGTCCCTCTTCTGAAATATTAGACAAACTTTGTATCAAAAATAATTTTTGTATATACTGAAGCTTAAATATATATATAAAATGCAAAAATAAATAAAGTTTCTTTGTGCACATAATCTCAATTGTTACATTCAGACTATCTTAAATAAGCCACAGGGACTCATTTAGGTTAATCTATTATCCTCTTTCAAAGAAAAATCTATCCTCCATGTTATTCTCAAGTTTTTTGATATGCCTGAAAACATTTCATATTTCCACTCAAATCAGCCATCAAAGATGTTCCCCTTTTCTAGATTAAAAGTAGCACTTATTACTAGATTGCCCCAAGGCCACCAGGTTGGACATTTAGAGAGCAGAGATGTACAGGTACGAAGTGTAGGTGCTGCTTAACTTTCCATCTTTGCTTGATGTTCGTAAGTTCTAAAATTACATGGAGACACTTTTGAAAGTCCTCAATGAAGAAGGAGTGTAATTATAGGGTAATGTACCCAGAAGAGTCTACATCTGCAATGCAAATGCCTCACAGAAGGAGCAGGAGTGGAGAAAAATATGGAAACTTGAGATGATAGCAATGTACCCCAGTAACCGATTTTCTAAAGTGGAGACCCAACTGTTTTAATAGAAAAAAAGCTTCTTGAATACATGTATTTATTTTGATCCAAATGCACAGTGGCAATCCATGAGGCCCTTTAAATATAGTAAGAATTCTTTGATTTACAGACTCTTATGAGAGACAAGGGACCAGATTCTTCATCCATTCTTCCTGAACACAGCTTCAAACCTACTAGCTACTAGCTATCTCAGCAAGGAGAAATTGCAGTAGTGATTATTTACATCAAATGACCTAGCAGAGCAATAAACAAGGTTATCAAGGGATTTTGAGACATGAGAATGTGTTGTTTACTCCAAGTAAATAGACGTACATAGATGTACAGAGTTTCATTCAGATCTCTCTGTGGTATTTTATGTGTAAAGACTGAATCCATCTCAAATATTAAGGCCTAAAATTGCTCTAGACAGTTACTATACACAATTCTTCATCCAATTTACTAACACAAACAGAAGTAGAGTACTGGGTTCAAGCTACAGTAAATTTCAAATATGCATGATGGAAAAGTTGTTTTGACCATTTTCCCTGTTGTGTAATATAGCACTACTTGTGTAAAAATTAATTGCACATAAATATGACTACTTGAATTTTAAAGATTTTGTGATGAGCCATCTGGCCATATATGCACTAGTGACCAGTTTCAGCTTGTTTCTTTTGCTTGTATGTTTTCTGTTGCCAGAACAAGAGAGAACAAAGGCAAGATTCTCCCATAAGGGTCATAGGGGTGGATTAAAAACAGAGAGGAAATGATTCACTTATGTTTAAAGTTAATTTGTTTCTAACAAGAGCTCAAAGCAAAGAAAAAGTCTGGCTGAGGAAATGTCCGTTTCATTTCAATGACCTAAAATGTCAGTTCTTGCTAACTGTGATTAGATTCTAAATTTGCTTTGAATTGGATCAGGAAGGTCCAGAACACACCGACCACATGCTTTAATCTACTTTTTTTTTTCAACAGAAACTAAAACAATTCACCTTTATAACAGAAGCAACTCAGATGCACTGGATTAGACAGGTTGAAAAGAAATCTTGCCTACATTGACTGTTGGTGAAGGTCATGTCGTCTCCCCTAGTCTTACATTCAGTCCATCCAAAGCACATTTTTCCTTAGTTGCAGCAAGCATAATGCAGTCTTTTTGGTCCCCCTAGACGATACTCCTTCTTTTCACCCCCTCAGAGCCCTGATTGTCTGCCCCTTGCTCCTCTCAGAAGCCACTTAGCTTATGCTATGGACTCCTCCAATGCTTTTCTTTGTTTGGCCTACTTTAAAAATTTCTCCAAGCTCAGCAGGTGACTTCCCCAAGGGCATGTGAGCAATCTCATCCACTTTCCAAAGGATGTCACTTTACCTGAGTGTAGGAGGTAAGAAAACATGACACGTGCATGGATTACATCTCCAGGGCCTTCCAGCACTATTCCTTCCTGCTGTCCAGCCACAATCTCTTTACCAAACATACAGTAACCACACAATGAACTGAAAACGAAGAGTTACGTTATCTATCATATAGACATAAAAAATGCGGCTGTGTGTTTCTTCTTAAATGTAAAATGTTTGCCATTACTATATATAGAAATGCTGATAATCTATTCAATTTACAACTGTAAACGGAAAAAAAGTCTGTATTCGAACCTCCTTGCATTGTCAAAAGGTAAGTAGCCATACCCACTGGGTATTGTTGAGCTACCAATTGATTCTATGTGGAGAAATTTTGCTCTGAATCTTCTGAATTTCATCAGACAATGATATCATAGCTGGATTCTCATCAAATGCAAACTTCTCCAACATCCAAAAGTTCATGTTCAAAGATGATTTTTTCTTTTTTTTTTGTTTGTTTGTTTGTTTTTTTTCTTTACACACATTAACAAGTAGTTTCTGGGGACAGAAACCGGACATAACTGAAAGCCATTATATCAGACAGAGTTGGTACAGAGAAACAACAACTATATGGCCTCTCTCATCCCAGTTTTCTCTCTGCAAAAGTGCTTTTTAACTGTATGTCCATAAGCCCATGGAATAACTATGACTACTTAACTTCACATGGTCCCTAGAAGCTAGCAAAGAAAAGCACATCTAGCGTCAGTAACTTAAATTTGTGTTATGAAGAACTGGAAAAATTTACCTCTCCAGCAGGAACTTTAAGGGTGTGCAAATCCAAGACAACTGACAAGGGTTATTTGTCTAAAGGAATCAAAGATCTGATTTCACCAGAGCTGTACCACAGAACTACAGATTGCATATATGCTAGAATTACAGAATACCAAAATATCCTCCGAAACAGCTCAAATGAAATGACTGGAAAATCTCTACATCATCTGTAACACAGACTCCAGTGATGGCTTAAAACAAACTAACAAAAAATCAGTGCAAGCATTTAATTTAAGTATTCATTCTTCTACATTTTGAGATATAAATGGCTATAAAAGCACTCTGCTATCACTGAAGTTGGAACTGAGAATTTTTCTTCTCACCTTATGAATAAATGTACAATTATAAAATAGTTTGGGTTGGTTTTTTTTCATAATCTGGAGCTACGTGAAAGTCCTTGCAATCACTTCTTAGCTGCTAAGTAGTTCTATGGTAATTATTTGTTCTATTGATATATTGATATATTGATATATTCAGTTGGGTGTGTGGGGAACACCACATACATCTTCTGTAACTATTAATGAAAATTACAAGTCTAAGTGCTTGCATGTACCTCACTGGAAATGCATTCCATAAATTGTTACTTTGTCTCTTGATACAAATTACTAAAACCATCTGAGACCTTGGGTGAACAATATGCCCGTGTCATCTAAGATGCTAATATATCTTCTGAGAAGGTGGAAGAGGCAAAGAAGCTATACTGGCAGCACATATTGCTTCTACCTTTACAAGACCCAAGAGATTTCCAGGTAATTTATTGTCTATGATTTTTCCTTGCTCAGTAGAATCACTTCTTTCCATTTGAAGTTTTTAGCATAGTTAGGCATGCACAGGGAATAAGGGCCAACTCTATTTAAGAAATATTCTGAAAGCTTGAGGAGTGATTTAAATTGACAAAAGTTGTATCATTGAAAGAGTATATATTGCAATTCAAAGCAGTGTTTTGCCACAACTGTTTTGAAAAGTCAATTCACTAGATGCTGTCATTGTCTAGAGACTTGTCTTCCATGTTGTTTTCTTTATGTCAGATTTATATTTTAACCCCTTTAAGGCTTTTTGTGAGTTAAAAAAAAATAATCCCCAAACAAACCAAAAAAACCCAACACACACACACACACACAAAAAGAAAAACCCCAAGCTGAACCAAAACAAAAAAAACCCTTCTTGTTCCAGCTGAGAACCTTGCTGGCCCCTCCACATATTGTCCATCTTGTCAGAGCTCCTTGAGAAAAAAGTATGTCTCAAGTTAGAGTATGGGACGCCAAAATGAGACATTAACTCCCTGAGGCAGATGCTTTTATAGGGTTGAATATAGTAACTATAAATCAGTGCAGAGGAGATTCATATTATCCAGAGATGAAAGAAACTAACAAACTAAAAATAAAAAAAATTAAAAGTGATCCTTGAAAATTTTGAAGTTTCTGAAAAATTGCAATAGCTTCCCTCTGAATCTGACTGAGATTATAAGCAGAAATGTTCAGATATCATGAGAAAAAGGTGATCTTCAAATAATCTAAGTCTAGCCAATGCTAAAAAAAAAAAAAAAAAAGCCGTCATGTTCTGAACAAGCCTCTTGCAAAGAGACTTAATTTGGTCTTGACTCTGGCTGCAACTGAGCTTGCAGTACGTCTGAGTCAAGGAGCTTTAGCAGAGTTGGCTAGGAAGTTTTAAGCCAAACAATTCTCTTCAAAAACATGACATGTCATGGAAATGCATAGTTTTGTAGGAAATGATGAGAGATGTTTTAATTGGGAAAAAAGTTTCAAATTAAAATCAACATACATATCAGCTTTCTTATGACAGTGACTTTTCATTTTGAACATATGATAATAAAAAATATTAAAGCAAGATGTTATTGACAAAAAAATAAATATTTTCTGATTATCTAAGTGAAAAAAATTCATTAGTGCCTCCACACACACTCACACACACACACACTTTCTTTCTCTGTAATTTTTTACCATTTTTAATTTCACCCTCCTTTTCAGGAGGGAAAATAATGCTTTACTAAATGTTCAGGAGATGAAAAGCTATGTTTCCTAACCTTGTGTATTATTGAAACTTACCTGTTATCCTTGCTACTTAGACAATAGACCAATACTCAAAGTTTGGCTTAGTTGTGTAGTGAACACATGGGACCAACAGCTGCTGCAATTCATTTTTATACCATTTACATGGCAGGTCAATTTAATATTATTTGGATCTATAATTCATGTTTACTATTCTTTTGAGTCAGAGAAGTTTATATGCTCTTCATATCTATTATTTTCACTCTGGATCCTTATAATTTAATTTTGGCTTGTGTTCAATTTATTAACTGCTAACCTGGACAACGTGAATTTGTAGAGCCGTGTTATGTTAACCTCACAGCTATATCTCTACTCATTGGTAGAATGACCGAGAGATCTTTCTCTGGGTCTGGGGCCATATGGCATGGCACAGCTCACATCCATAAAGCTGAAGTCTCTTCTCTTCTTAGCCAAGGCAGTCTGTCAGAACTGGCTGTTGTGATGGTTGCTAACCTATGCTAACCCCTGGCATCCTATATAGAATAGACTAGACTAGACTAGACTATAATAGTTCAGTTGGAAGGGACCTACAATGAATATCTAGTCTAACTGCCTGACCAATTCAGGACTGACCAAAAGTTAAAGCACGTTATTAAGGACAATGTCCAAATGCCTCTTAAACACTGACAGGTTTGGGGCATCAACCGCCTCTCTAGGAAGCCTGTTCCAGTGTCTGACCACCCTCTCAGTGAAGAAATGCTTCCTCATGTCCAGTCTGAACCTCCCCTGGTGCAGCTTTGAACCATTCCCACGCGTCCTATCACTGGATCCCAGGGAGAAGAGCTCAGCACCTCCCTCTCCATTCCCCCTCCTCAGGAAGCTGCAGAGAGCAATGAGGTCGCCCCTCAGCTGCCTTCTCTCCAAACTAGACAAGCCCAAAGTCCTTAGCCACTCCTCACAGGCCATGCCTTCCAGCCCTTTCACCAGCTTTGTTGCCCTCCTCTGGATGCAGTCAGGGACCTTCACATCCTTCTGAAATGGTGGGGCCCAGCACACAGTACTCCAGGTGAGGCCGTGCCAACGCTGAACACAGAGGGATAATCACCTTTTTGGACCGGCTGGTTATGCTGTGTTTGATGCCCCCCAGGATGTGGTTTGCCTCTTGGCTGCCAGGGCACGCTGCTGGCTCATATTGAGCTGCTGTCGACCAGCACCCCCAGACCCCTTTCTGCAGGGCTGCTCTCCAGCCACTCCTCTCCCAATTTATACCTGGGTCTGGTGTTACTCTGTCCTAGGTGCAGAATCTGGCAAATGGACGTGTTAAATGTCATCCCATTGATCACAGCCCAATGCTCCAATCTGTCTAGATCCCTCTGCGAGGCCTCTTGTCCCTCAAGAGAGTCAGCAGCACTTCCCAGTTTGGCATCATCAGCAAACTTGCTAATGGTGCATTCGACTCCTGCATCCAGATTGTTGATAAATACTTTGAATAAAACTGGCCCTAGAATTTGAATCTGCTTATCGTCACGTGACAAATGTGCCAAGAAGAATGCTAATAATTTCACAGAAAGGATAATTGTGAGCTAGCACTTAGGTCCCAGACCTCAAACTGTTTAGCTTAATAAGAAGAAATTAGCCCTAGAGTCCAAGGTTATTTCTAAGGAGTTGGAACGAGTAGTTAATTAAAGCAAAACTGCCATCAGGGAACTTACATTCGCCATAGAGTCATTTTAGAAAAACTGGAGGGACAGGGGTCAATTCACAAAAGCTTGTGAACCAGCATCAGTTTGGCATATCAGTAGTAGGATGAACAAGTTAGGTTTGTGGAGTGCCTTCCTGAGCTGCTTCCTAGGAAGGTGCACAAGTCCATGGGACCTGAGGACATGCATCCACAGGTCTTGAGGGAACTGGTGGGTGAAGTGGCCAGGCCACTCGCCATCATATTTGTCCTGGCAGTCTGGCGAAGTTCCCGCCGACTGGAAGAGGGGGAACATAACCCCCATTTTTAAGAAGGGAAAAAAGGAAGACCCAGGGAACTACAGGCCGGTCAGTCTCACCTCCGTGCCTGGCAAGATTATGGAGCAGACCCTCCTGCAGACTATGCTCAGGCACATGGAAAATAAGGAGGTGATTGGTGACAGCCAACACGGCTTCACTAGGGGCAAATCGTGCCTGACAAATTTGGTGGCCTTCTATGATGGGGTTACAGCATCCGTGGATAAGGGAAGGGCAGTTGACGTCATCTACCTGGACTTGTGCAAGGCATTTGACACTGTCCTGCAGGACAACCTTGTCTCTAAATTGGAGAGACATGGATTCGATGGATGGACCACTCGGTGGATAAGGAATTGGCTGGATGGTCGCACTCAAAGAGTTGTGGTCAATGGCTCAATGTCCAAGTGGAGAACAGTGATGAGTGGTGTTCCTCATGGGTCGGTACTGGGACCGGCACTGTTCAACATCTTTGTCGGCGACATGGACAGTGGGATCGAGTGCACCCTCAGCAAGTTTGCTGATGACACCAAGCTGTGTGGTGTGGTCGACATGCTGGAGGGAAGGGATGCCATCCAGAGGGACCGTGACAGGCTGGAGAGGTGGGCCCGTGTGAACCGCATGAAGTTCAACAAGGCCAAGTGCAAGGTCCTGCACGTGGGTCGGCGCAATCCCAAGCACGACTATAGGCTGGGTGAGGAATGGATTGAGAGCAGCCCTGAGGAGAAGGACTTGGGGGTGTTGGTTGATGAAAAGCTCAACATGAGCCGGCAGTGTGCGCTTGCAGCCCAGAAAGCCAACCGTGTCCTGGGCTGCATCAAAAGAGGTGTGACCAGCAGGTCGAGGGAGGTGATCCTGCCCCTCTGCTCCGCTCTTGTGAGACCCCACCTGGAGTACTGCGTCCAGCTCTGGGGGGCCCCAGTAGAGGAGAGACATGGAGCTGTTGGAGCGAGTCCAGAGGAGGGCCACAAAGCTGATCAGAGGGCTGGAGCACCTCTCCTATGAGGACAGGCTGAGAGAGTTGGGGTTGTTCAGCCTGGAGAAAAGGCGGCTCCAGGCAGATCTAATTGCGGCCTTCCAGTACCTGAAGGGGCCTACAGGAAAGATGGTGAGGGACTGTTTATCAGGGAGTGTAGTGACAGGACAAGGGGTAATGGGTTTAAGCTGAAGGAGGGTCGATTTAGATTAGATGTTAGGAAGAAATTCTTTCCTGTGAGGGTGGTGAGGCACTGGAACAGGTTGCCCAGAGAAGCTGTGGATGCCCCCTCCCTGGAAGTGTTCAAGACCAGGTTGGATGGGGCTTTGGGCAACGTGGTCTAGTGGAGGGTGTCCCTG
Source organism: Grus americana (assembly GCF_028858705.1). Lineage (NCBI taxonomy): Eukaryota > Metazoa > Chordata > Aves > Gruiformes > Gruidae > Grus > Grus americana. The sequence continues at coordinate 113,465,544 of NC_072852.1, forward strand.
CCCATGGCAGGGGGCGTTGGAACTAGATGGTCTTTAAGGTCCCTTCCAACCTAAACCGTTCTATGATTCTATGGTTCCATGATCCTATGATCCTGACACTCTCTGCCCCTAAACTGGGAGACCATCCGTGCCCATAACCCCAGCACAGCATTTGCTGTTTCTCAGGGGTGAATGAGCAGGTGACTGCACCCAGTGCTTTTAATCCACGAGGACACCACATCCAGTGTAAATTTATGTGTTTTTATAAGATTTGTAATTTAAAACCTTGCAAATCAAAAAGGATCAACAGAAATATAAATTGGCATTTGCAAACTAGCAGTGATACACATCAACCTTTAAAATCTTTCTAGACAAAGACAAGATCCACCTTCCAACCATCACTACTACCACTGTGCTAAGTTCCAGTGCCCAAAATCAAGGTGATTCAAATAACAAACCCCAAACAGAGTCTTCTGGTCTGTTGAAAATTACTCTGTCCATACGAGACCCTCAGTTTTACTGCTAAAATCCCTCCTAAGCTGCTCACAGTAGCAGCAAAAATGTTTAAGATGGGTAATTGATATTGATTCTAACAGCAACTTTTCACCTGAGCATGCAAGAGGCAAACAGCAGCAGGAGCAAACTGCCTTTTCCTTTAATGTCTCCTGACTGTAAGTAGAAATCTATGTGTTCACCCACAGATTTAATACCCATTTATCCCATCCCAAAGAGTTGTAAACACTATAATAAAAAGAAAAACAAAAGTAGTAGTCTGAAGCAGGAGTTCTGCATTTCCCATCGTTCTGTCTGTGCCATTACATACTGCTGTCGTCTTCTGATTTGTGGAAGCTCCAGTTAGTAAGGCAGGCAATACAATAACTTTCATTCTATTTCCTTTGTGATAGAAAATGCTTTCCAGAAGTATTCACATTGCAAAGGTGGTGACTTTTAACATTTTAGAAGTACATAACCATTACACAGGGGAAGATTCTTATCTGTATTCATGTTCTTGGGCTCCCTCGAGTGCCCCAGCTGTCCTTGTCTGCATTGTCTGCACAACAAATGATAGAGGAAATACACTGGGAATAGCTCAGCATTGGTTTGGAGCTTTGCCAGAAGGTGTAGGCTTGGGATTTTTGCAGTTTGAGAAGTACAGAGAGAGAACGGGATATTAAAGCCCTTTGCATGAATGCTCATTCTTATTCCATGAAGTACTGTACAGAATTTACACAAAGATAAACCAATCTGATCCAACTGTAGGTACTAGGGGAATGTCTGAAAAATGCATTCTGTCAGGATGGCTAAAATTTATTAGAGTATTTATGGCTTGATGTATTTTATTGACCCACATTTCTCACTGGAATAAGCATGAACCTTTACAAGATTTAGAGAACACTTGCAGAGCTAAATCTTGACTTTTTGTTCAGCCTTTTCACCAGCTGCAGGTACCAGGACATGCTCCTGGAAGAAAGCCCATGAATACTCAAGCATGTGTTACACAAGGCACACCATATCCCTGAGACTACAAATACGAAATCTGCAGGCTATAAGCATACACAATGATTTGACATTAATCATTCTAGTTTGGAGCTCCTCCTCTGCTATATACATACACTTGAAGGTTATTCCCTGCACATGAGTAACGGTCAAACTCAACTTTTTTATAGTATAAGTGTAATAAACCAAGACATCATTACCTTGTTCATGGGAAAATAGAACCTAATCAAGACTATTGATATGTATAGCTGACGCTTTCTAAAGAACTGTTTGCCTCACATGCAAGTATTTTTTTAACAACTTGAGTGGGTGTGGGGATTAAGTATTTAAGCAGCACAAAAATGTAGATTATCTTGAAAATCTTTCAACAATTATTAGGAAGAAAGGAGGAGTCTTATTAATCCTTTGTCCTGTATTATATAGACAGGATACAACTGTACACTGCAATGAGCAAGAAACAGATTTGTTAAAAAATTACTTCTATTCTGCATATAAGGAAACATCCTATGGAGCCATGAACACATCTCCTCCTTTCTTCCTTCCTCTTCTTCCTTCTCTTCCCTTGTGTCATGCTTTCTCAATCCATGTAAATATAAATATATATCCTCCTAACACCAGTTTGGGGAAAGGAAGTACTGTTTCAATTTTGTAGAAATAGCAGAGAGTAAATGTGAAGCTCAGGGTCACAGAGGAAGCCTGTGACTGATTTGGGTAATGGAATATGTTTTTCAGAGTTTCAGATCAGTACTTTATTCACAAGACATTTCAGCCTCCTAATAAAGATTTGTCACCAGCAAATGAAATGCTGCTGGCAGCTTGGTAAAAATGGTTCTTTTCTTCACTTTACGGATGGTGAAAAGCTTCTTAAAAAGTTGCAGGGGCATGCATATGAAAACTTGAGAATTACAATTTACACCTGTAAACCACAAAGCAATACAGTGGGTAGTATTAAAAATAATCAAGAAAAAACTCATATGGGCTTAATGAAAACTTTGCACTAAGCATAATATACCACATCTGTCCAACTTTTTGACAAGACCTTGACTCTTTCATAGCCATTTATGCCAGACCTGGGCAGCAGATAGGCTTTTGTATTACATGGTGGCAGAAAACAGCTTAGGCAGCAGGCAGAGCTACACTGGGGTTGGTCCAGGCTTATCAGACACCAGCTGGACAGCCCTGCAATAGACTGCAGCTCAGCTCTGGCATATTCCAGAAACAGCACATCAAGGACCTTGGCACTGAGGATGCTTCAGAAGAACATAAAAGACTCATAAATGCATGGTACCTATTCACCATGTGAAAGTGGGAACTGGGAAAAAAATTGGTGTTTGCTGAGGCAGATTCCCATTCAGGTGCAGCGAGCTTTGCCCAGAGATCTGGCTGGCAATCCAGACCTTTCAGCTCCAGAGACAAACAAAAACAAACAAGGAGAAACATGCTAAAGAAAACTAATATGCGGTTTGCCTAGGGTATCCCAAAGGCAAAGAGCAGTTATTGTACTTTAAAATCTCTTCATACATAAACTGAACTCAAATCCTCTCTTGAGGCACAGGACACTAGAAGTATTGTCAGCAACGAAGGATGTAAAAAGGAGAGAAAACCAAAACGTGTCCTATTTTTGTCCTGTATTTACAGTAGTCAGACAATTTAGGTTAGTTTTGCATTCTATCAAAGCATCAAGTTCTGAGAAATGGTGAGGACCTGTTTTCTTAACTGCCTTCAAAGGGAGTTGTAGGCAGTGCCCAGAATCTCTTGGAACTTACTACTGTCCTTAAATAAAGAAAAGGAATCCTGCTCTGTATTCATTTGCTCTGTATGAGGAGCAGAGAGCTTAGGAGCATGTAACAGAGAGCGTGAAAACCACAGTGGAATAAGGGTACTATTTTGACGTAAATCAAATAAGTTGTCAAAGTGTCTTCCAGAACCCAAGACGGATCCTCCTCCATCTTTTCACTCAGAGTATTTCTCCCCTCTTTCAGCTTATAAAAATAAATTAATTGAGAGAAAATTCCCCTAAAAAATATGCCTTGGAGTGCAGGTAGAGATTAGCAGAGCTACACCATAAGCTTCTGAGGTGTAATTTCCAGCATTAAAATTGTCCCTTTAAAACTCATGGATTACATGTAAATTAACACTACATTTTAAGCCTTAAGAGTTTTTCAGTTCTGGAGGCAGATCTCTTTGTCTAGGAAGCTCAAATCTACATGCAGGTTGTTCAGAAACTGAGTGGGCAGAAGAAATGGCAAAGTGTATTTGGTTCATATATGTGTGAGAATGAGGGAAATTTATTTCCAAATACTTTTTATTTTAGGTGACATAAGGACTTCCTCAGTTCCAGTACAAACCAACTTATCAAATCCATATTTAATCTGAGAAGTAGAGTAGGATAAGTAGTTTATATGTCGTCCATACAATTTCAACCAAAAAAAAGCAGTTTATTTGTTCTCTTAAACACACCCAACTTGCATTTTATGAATCACATTATATATTTCCTTTCTCCTTCAGCAGATCCATTGATGTCTCTATGACATCTCAGTACCTACACAAGTCTTCCATGTAAGTAAAGCCACGAGAAACATGTTATTTGAAAAACGAGATCATCCATTCAGTTGTTTCAGCTTGTTAGTTTGATTTTGAATGAAAGCGGTATTCTTCTCTCCTCTCACCTCACAGTTACAACTGCAGATTACATGTGAAAGAAACATTCTCCAGTCTACTTTTCAAGGGCAAAAAGGCTATAATACACCCAGAGCAATGTGGCTGATAGACGCAAAACCAAAGACAAAAATGTCAGTGTGCTGTTAACAAGAACGTGGTTGAAGAGTACAGAGGGTTTTTTTCATGCATAGGCCCAAAGGAGAAAACTATGTTAGCATCATGTTTCAGTAAGGACAGGCCTCCAGGGAAACAGCTCAAGCACACAAGGAGGCAAGAAGCAAGCTGTGCTGGAACTCCCTTGAGGGCCTGTGGTGGGTTGACCCTGGCTGGGGGCCAGGTGCCCACCAGAGCCGCTCTATCACTCCCCTCATTCACCAAACAGGGGAGAAAAGGCATAATGAAAACTTATGGGTCGAGATAAGGACAGGGAGAGATCACTCACTAATTATCGTCACGAGCAAAACAGACCGAACTTAGAGAGGGAATTCATCTAATTTATTACTAAGCAAAACAGAGTAGAGGAATGAGAAATAAAATCAAATCTTAAAACACCTCCCCCCACCCCTCCCATCTTCCCGTGCTCAGCTTCACTCCCGGCTTCAACCTCCGCCCCCTCAGCGGCACAGGGGGACGGGGAATGGGGGTTGTGGTCAGTTCATCTCACGTTGTTTCTGCCGCTTCTTCATCCTCAGGGGGAGGACTCCTCTCATTGTTCCCCTGCTCCAGCATGGAGTCCCTCTCACGGGAGACAGTCCTTCACAAACTGCTCCAGCATGGAGTCCCTCCCAAGGGCTACAGTCCTTCACAAACTGCTCCAGCGTGGGTCCCCAACAGGGTCACAAGTCCTGCCAGCAAACCTGCCCTGGCATGGGCTCCTCTCTTCATGGGTCCACAGGTCCTGCCAGGAGCTTGCTCCAGCGTGGGCTTCCCACGGGCCACAGCCTCCTTCGGGTGCCTCCACCTTCTCCAGCATGGGGTCCTCCACGGGCTGCAGGTGGAATCTCTACACCCCCTCATCCTTCCTCCATGGGCTGCAGGGGGACAGCCTGCTTCACCATGGTCTTCACCACGGGCTGCAGGGGGATCTCTGCTCTGGTGCCTGGAGCACCTCCTCCCCGTCCTTCTTAACCGACCTTGGTGTCTGCAGAGTTTCTTACAGCTTCTCACTCTTCTCTCTGGCTGCAAAAGCTCTCTCTAACTGTTTTTTTTTTTCTTCTTAAATATGTTATCACAGAGGCGCTGATTGGCTTGGCCCTGGCCAGCGGCTGGTCCGTCTTGGAGCCGGCTGGCATTGGCTCTGTCAGACACAGGGGAAGCTTCTGGCAGCTTCTCACAGAAGCCACCCCTGTAGCCCCCCCGCTACCAAAACCTTGCCACGCAAACCCAACACAGGGGGAAAAAAATGTTCTTCCCATCCTGACTTGCCTTCCATTTAGGGTAATATGAAAACATCTTTGTTTCAGCCAACCCCACTATGTGCCACACGAACAGAACATATGCAGTCCATCCAGTGCAACATACCATGCTACTGAATATTTTCTTCACTTTTTTTTTTCCCCAGTCTAAATAGCCTCACTGACTGTCCTGGTTTCGGCTGGGATAGAGTTAATTTTCTTCCTAGCAGCTGGTATGGTGCTGTGTTTTGGATTTAGGATGAGAATAATGTTGATAACACACTGATGTTTTTAGTTGTTGCTAGGCAAGGTTTACACCAAGTCAAGGACTTTTCAACTTCTCATACTGCCCTGCCAGCAAGTAGACTGGCAGTGCACAAGAAGCTCAGAGGTGTCATGGCCAGGACAGCTGACCCAAACTGGCCAAAGGGATATTCCACACCATATGACGTCATGCTCAGCATATAACTTCTGGGAAGCTGGCCAAAGGCTGGACCATGGCTCAGGAACTAGCTGGGCATTGGTGGTCTGCGATTGGTGAGCAATTGTGCTGTGCATCATTTGTTTTGTATGTTCTTTATTATTATTATTATCATTATTAGTAGCAGTAGTAGTAGCAGCAGCATTATTAATCATCCTTTTCTTTTATTAAACTGTCTTTATCTCATCCCACAAGTTTTTCCTTTTTTTTTTTCCTGATTCTCTCCCCTACCCCACTGAGGGGGGAGGGAGTAAGTGAAGGTCTGTGTGGTTGTTTTAGCTGCCTGCTGAATTAAACCACAACACCGACATATGTAGTATGCAAATCTTGCAAAGCATAAAACAATAAGGAAAGGCGTTACTGAATGCATGACTAGGGTTACATGAGAATATTCATACTGAAGGTAAAAAAGTGAGCAGAAGCATTAGTAGAGCGTGAATATATGTCTCTAGCACAAGCAAGAAGGGGAGATGAAGACAGAGATAAGAGAGCCTTACTTAACATGTGTGGCTTGGTTTAACGACCAAAGCATATAGTTAGAGATGATTGTGCAAAATTAAAAAAAAAAAAAAATTGTGCAAATTAAACACATCAGAGAAGTACCAAAAACTAACTGGGATATTTGAGGTTCCCAAGGACTCTGAAAACTGCTTGCTAACAATATCTTATCCAAAAAAAAGGAAAAAAAAATAAAAAACAAGGGCAGTGTTTGGGGAATTGTTTTGTTTTGTTTCTTTAATGTTAATGACAAAATGGGAAAACTTTGAATGATAAGTTAATGAATTTTTAAATCTTTTTTGTCGGCAGAAATTACATTACTGTGGAAAAGCACACCCAGAAATTCCTACTATATTCATTATGCACAGACACTGGCTGAGACTTCATTTCAGGAAACAGAGTTTATATCCTTGTTTCACCTGTGAGCTGGAGCAAATCTCTTGGGTGCTTCAGCTTTCTCATCTGCAAAGAGACGTGATTAAATTGTTTTATGTGGTGGTTGAGCCAGTGATGAAAAGCAATACATGAAGACAAAGTGTTATTATAAAAGTACAAAAAATATGTGTAAGTTATGAAAAGACATTTGGCATCAGATAACTTGGTTTTTATGGTTCACATACAGTAATATTGATGTAACCACAATAATGGAACTACATGGTAAGGGAGAAATTTTATCCAATACCTAAAATATGATTAAGCAGTTACATAATAAGGAAAGAGCAGATTTTCTATCAAATATTACTTTGATCAATTAATTGTAAATTGCTTATTGGAACTATTTAGAAATATGTTTATTTTCATTTTAAAATTATTAGATAGTATTAGATAATAAGCAGAAGAAATATATTGCATAGGATTTCACAATGATCTATCTATTCTGGTAAGATTCAGATTTTCATTTCTGAATAAAAAATAGAGAATAAACTTACCAAATTTACAAATTACTTCAAGATGGAGGGGCAGCACGCACACAGGAGCTCAGGATAATAATTTAAAATGTTGTAATTGGAGCTACAGCCTGGAAAGGGGGAATGCAATTCAAAATACTTTGAACATATATAAGATGTGAGGATGGCTGTTCAAATAACTGTACAAATACAAAGGACATAAGTCTTATAAATCTGCACATAACTCAGCTGTGTCACACTGTTACAGAAGAGAAGACAAATACTTGCGAAATGTAGTAAAAGCAGTCTTGTTTGTAAGACATTAAGTAATTCTTCAGAATTCCTTGGTATCTGCTGCTTCCCAAAGCATTCTGGGTTTGGATGCTGCATTTCAGGAACATATGGATCAACTGTAGAGAGCCCAAAGATGAGTACTGAGAAATACCAGAGATACACATCAAAAGCATTGTGGCAGGAGACATTGGTCTGCAAACATCTATAAACTAGTTATAAAGAAGAAAATAAACTCTTTTTCGTGTCATGTGTGGGAAGAACAGAGAATAACCAGCTATTCTGGAGGAAATAGCTGGAAAAATACTCAGTTTCAAACCTTGCAGCTTTAAAAACAAATCAAACCCCTGATTTGATGTAACAGAACCTGATTTTGAGTGGGAAATGGTCAACATGACATCTTGAGGTACTTACCACACCTATGATCTGTGCTTTCTGTGTTCATAATAATTGGAGAGAACTGCAAATCTGAATTAACTCCACTGAAGTCATCTGAGTCACTATGGTTTCATATTAATCAACCTGAAAGCAGAAACTGGCTTAAAACGGCCAAAAGCCCCAACACATTTTTCTTCTTGTTTCCAAATGGATGTTCACCTCTCTTGAGTCCACCGGTACCTTTGCTATAAATGTGTCCTTCCAGCTGTTCTGTGCTACTGCCTCTTCTTTCAAGCAAACAGCAAGAATTTGTAGGCATGCACTGCATGCTTGGGGAAAAACTTCCTGGGGTTTTTTACTGTGTTATGCACCTGCAATCAGTAGGAGTTGACAGTTTTGATTTCCCAGACATCTGTAAGCACATGACAAGGATCAATGACTGTTTCATCTGCAATTTCAGCTCGCTTCCAGGCATCGAATGGTTGGGAATTGAGGTACCTGGGAGCCCAAATTGCCTTTTCACGGGCTGGGCAGGGAGCCTAGCCACTGTCACCCAAGGCTGCCCAGTGGATTTTTCAATAGATTGCTAAATAGCATGTTCAATGGACAACGTAACTGAGAAATATTTTCTTAAGGTGTTAGTGATGTCTTCTACTTCTTTTAATATGTTAGAGATCGGTCCGGAGAAGGTTTGTGATAAGCAGCGCAACCTTTTTTTCCCCCCCTCTTCATAACACTCTCCTGTGAATTTCAGGCAAACAATATTGTTTTCAGTAAAAATCTGATGGAACAAACTTAGTAAAATCTTTTCTCTCTCTCTTTTTTTGTTTAAATTATTTACTTTTCTCAAGAGCTCATGCTTCAGTTATTAAAATTTTCAGAGGAGAAGAAAAAACAGAAAAAGTTGTGCTGTTAGCTATTTTTATGCATTTAAAGAAAATTTCAATAGACACTTTTAATGGAAAGGTTGAAAATATGATCTGTTGCCAAGAAAGCACTGTAAAATCATCTGAGAGCAGCTCAGATAGAAAATAATTTAGTATATCGACAGAAAATCTACACCCATCCAGCTTTTACCATCTGAATAAATCAGTGACAGGGAAGTGTGGGAGGATCTCACTGGAATGACAGCAATGTCACACAGCCTCAAATTTAATTACTTCAAAACTCCTTTGGTCCAACTGATAATTGACTTCCTCTAATGATGGCAGAGTGGATAATCTTTTTTTCATTATATTTGTGTAGCTTTTTATTTGGTAACTTGAATGGAGCAAATTTTAGCAAAGCAATCTTAGAAGCTTTTAAAATACCAGTTTTGATAGAACCTCAAGTATCCTCCCCTGTTAAAAGGCAGATTGGGGTGCATTATTATTGTTGCTATATGGAAAAAATTTGTATGTCCCAATTGATCTTCTGTAGCTAATAAGTATGTTTTCTAAAGATCAAATTATTTCCTCTTAGCAGCAGTATAGTATCATTTTGAAATGTGAGAGAAAGAGAAACGGTTGACTGAAGCGTATTGTATTCCGAGTCCTATTGTTGCTATGTAAACAGCATATAATATTTGTTATTGTTATACTGGCTTTGAAAACTTTTACCCTTGGAAATTTAATTAGTAAAGCTAAGTCTCTGAAATGCAGCTAGCTAGACTGACATCTTATTTAACAGATTGTTGTGTGTATTCAATTCATAGCTATCTACTATTAACATACATTCTCAAGCTTTTCCAATCAACTTTTTGAAGGAGGCTAGGACGAATCACCTGTTTTTAATATAAATTAACAATAAAAACAACTTTACTGGAAAAGTAAGCAATATGGTGTAAATATTTGCCAGTTTTCTCCTAGAGTGAACCTTTCATTATAGTTTTGTATGTTGTTTCCAACAGTCTGCTTTCTTTATTAAAAATCTTGGGACAATTTCTGAATGCTGCATTGCTGTTATCCCCCATACAGCTTCTCTAGGAGAGTTCAGACCTCATGATCAACTGCCATATTTTCTTATCAGAGAGGAGAGCTGAGATAGTCTCCTGCTAGAAAGAATTACCCGACTGGACTATTTTCTATATTTATAATATTTCTTAATGGAAGAGACCCACATAGAAGTGTATTAGCTTGATAGCCCATTTTCTCTAATTAAAAATTACTACAGTTATCCAATGGAATTGAAAATATTTCTCATTATTAAAGCAGGCCAACATTTTTCATTCTTAGACCCATTTTCCAGTCACTTGCAACTTCACTAAAGTGTCAAGGTAAGACTTTCCATATGGGTTACATTGGGTTTATTATCTTTTGTGAAGATTTTTGTATAATTTCAGAGAATAAGACCAAGGGAAAATACACTGTTAATTCATTGGTGAAATGTTAGGGATAATTTTTTTAATGTGGCTCCCACTGTTATACTCTGATGAGACTTGAAACTTAATAGGGGACACTCTCCAAGTCACAGAATTTCCTTCTGATATTTTGGGGTAAAATCTGCTCTGAATTTGCCTTTGGTAAAGGTGGTTTGCACACATTCAGTAGAAACTGCTTGCAGTTCATAGGCAGTTCATGTACAGTACAGTGCCGATGGTTCACACGGCTGTGAACATAATTCAGTTTATTAAAAAAAAAACAAAAACAAAAAAAAACCCACAGAAAGCAAAACTGAAGAAATTTCACAGATGCACGCATACACACATAAAATTTGTATTGAAAGAATATTCTTAAAAAGGTAAAATTAAATTCATCACATATGGGAAGAGCCAAAATCATGACTATATTTGTAAAGTTAATTCAGCCCCTTGTGTACATTAAAACCGTATATTTGGGGACTTTTTCCACTGAGTCCCAGGAAAAAAAAAAACAACTGGTCATACAGAACAGATCATGTCTAAGGATGAAACATGATGTAGGAATGATTGGGCAATGAAGGAGGGTCTTGCCGCTGGTCCCCTAGTTCATTCATGGCAAGAAGCACATCCTGAATGCTGCTGGTGAAGATCATTCTAATTGCATGTTCCTTATTTTCTGAGCGTCTGACTTAAGACATCTGTGGCCTAAGTTGCAGAGCTGCTGTAAACTCATGGCTGCACATGAAGTCAATGTGAACTGTGCTGAAATATGTAAATGCTATGCCATGTTAGAGACAGACAAGATAAATCCCAAGTGTTTCAAGCTAAACAACGTGAAAGAAATAGTTCTTTAGACAATAACCTCTGTGCCTATCGGTCCCCATCTGTTTAGGAAAGATAAAAATAAAGCCTTTTATCATACCGTTGTCAGAAAACAGACATTACTGTTTATGAACCACTCATCTGTGAGTATGATAAGCCCCAAATAAAAATCCATGAGGAAAATCAGTTTGGCCTCTGTGGAGACAGAGGGTGTTGAGCCAAACGCTACATAGCAGTGGTCTTCAGGGCAGCATTGTGCATCCTGCATAAACCCTGAGATACATACAAGAGGGAGAACAACAAAAATAAAATGGGATTAGAATACATAAGCAGAATGGACATAAATGAAGACAACCTCTACTTTGATTTTAACTTTACCTAAGCAATAAATAATTTCATTTACAATGTTTTGGTGTTATTCTAACATGGATTTATTTTCTATATACAACCTGTATGAAGGTAATGCTATATACATCAGAAATGTTCCTTATTTTTGAGGATTAGTTTTAATGGCAGACTACTGTTGCAGGGAAGTTATATTCCATTATCTTATGGCTCTGCAATGCGTGAATCCTTCACATATTTATGGAGTTAATGTGTATCTCAGTCAGAGAACCAGAGAGACTGCTCGTTGTTAAATTCACCTGAATTATTCTAGTATTGGATGCTGATTCTTGTAATTTTATCAAACTTTAAAAATTTGAATGGGTATTTCTTATTCCAGGTCCTTGCATTTTTTCACTGTTTAAATAATTCAATTTATTTAGCCAAACAATAGAAGTTGAAGCATCTGTTTGCTCTTACTGTCTAAATGAAAAGAAATATTTTACAAGAGTGATAAAGCCCCAATATACCTTATTCAAGTTGAATAGTTGCATACCTGTTTCAAAGACCATTCCTCTGGTTTTAAGTTTCAGATATTTCCCCTCATATTTATGTGTCATTTCATGAAAAAGCCCTATGTAAAGAAATAACACAATATAGATTGTCCTTTATTTGCTCAACAATCTTTAGCTCAACAGATCACTGCAATGATTGTTCACCTAAAGAAAGCAAAGTCCATTCTTGGGAGGATGAGGACCAGTTTCACACTCAAAACACATCTCCATAAGTAGGCTGGAAGTCTAGAGAATTTTTCTTCCATTTCTTGTAACTCCATTAATCTTGCTGGATTCATGGAGCTCACTGGACAAGTGGACAAAATATATCCACTCTTTCATACCACAAGGCTTACTATTATTAAAAGTCCTTTTTAAGTAGGATTCAGTGGTCATTTTTTAGTTTATACAGGTCAGTTCAGAACAAAATCACACAGAGAGGTATATTCAGCATTGAAGTTAATGCACTGGTTTTAATGTCATACTTTCTTACAGTATATGGTGTTTCACTTTCAGATGCACATTTTTATTACATTAGAAACCCCCAAGGTCTCTCTCTTGACTATTTCACAAAGAATGCCCAAAATAATTTTGGTAAAAAAATTGTTTTGGTTCCTTCTGTTTTTTATTCTCTTCTATTTCATCAAATATGGTTTGGCAAAAACAGCTTAACAACAACATTCAGCAGTCCCAATGACAAGGATCAGGCACTTGCAAGGACACATGCTCTTTACGTTATCACACAGGTTTTAGGTCTCCTGCAAAGTGTGTACTACAAAAAAAAAAAAAAAATCTCAGAAGCACTGACAACTAGTAAATACTCAGAAACATTAAGAAGTCAGAGACACAAGATATGTTCATCAAAATGCATCTGTAAATAATGCATATAATCAAACAATATGAGCCCTGCTATCCAGTGCTCTTATCAAAGAAACACTCCCTGTGAATCTGCATTATATAATTCCCACAATAGGTTTTCTAGTTAAACAAACCACTTAACACTTTTAACAGAGTACTTACATTGTGCTCTAAATCTTATGAGGATAAAAGTTATCCAGTGCTTTTTATGATTCTTGTGGGGAGCAGTTATCTGGTAAGTCTATGCATTAATCCAGTTTTTACAAATGAGATTCACTAAATCTTTTTGTTTCAATATTTTAATTGCATGGCTGACACTTTTTCAGTGTGTTTTAACCTATGCAGCAGCAGACAGTGGTTGTGGAAAATCCTAACCTTCTAGTTTAAAATGATGCAGGGTGCAGTATTGACCCTTTCTTTTGGCTCATTCAAAATTCCTTTTCAGTATCCTAAGATGTGTTGCAAGTAGGCTGAAATGGATTAATAAATCACTATCCCGCTCACTCACTTCTGCTTCTCCTTGTGTTCTACTTTTAGACATTGCTTTATTGCATCATCTCAAAATTCAGATGGAAGCTTTTGCAGGCAAAGGTCATGACTTCCTGCAAAATCCAATTCCTTCTTCCCCTAAATATAGTAATAAAAATGTGCCAAGGAAAGAGAAGAAACAACTTTGCCATACTTTACTTTCAAATATACCTTCAGTAACCCAGCTTTCAAGGAAATATTAGTTTTAATTGGTTAGGATGATCAGGAGACATACTCTGGATGATAACATAAATCCTATGAGCTCACAGTGAGTACATAATTGAAGAGGGGAGAAGTGCAGCCAGTAGCTCAGCAATGCTTCATCTGGGGCTGGAGCTCAGATGTGCAGTTAGTGTGACCACCGTGCTGCTTGCAGTCATGGCAGTTCTCTCCCCACAGAGAGGAATGGAGGAGCCAGGTGTCCCCATCCCCATGCCATTCGGTGCGGGCACACTTCATCCCGGCCATAGCCATGGTGTAATGGATGCTCCCCTCCTTGGTGCAGACCGGGGTGTGTCCACCACCCAGATACAGACACCTTAGAAACCAAAACTTAGGGCACTGCACCCTGGACATACAAATCAATATAGTATCATAACACAGTACTTGCACGATAGCACGTTATTACATGCCAGCAAGGGGGAAGATTCTCTGCTTCCCTAATAGCCTTAAATTACTAGCAATGGTCGGGTTCCTGTTTGCTCCAAAATCAAGTATATAGTCCTGCTAGAAGGAGGATAGAGTAATAGATGGACGCAGCCATCAACTGTATTGGGTTTGCATGGCAAGGTTTTGGTAGCCAGGGTGCTACAGGGATGGTTTCTATCAGAAGCCACCAGAAGGTTCCCCCATGTCCGACAAAGCCAATGCCAGCCAGCTCCAAGACAGACCCGCTGCTGGCCAAGGCCAAGCCCATCAGTAACAGTGGTAGCACCTCTGGGATAACAGAGTTAAGAATGAGGAAAAATGTTGCTGCACAACAGCAATTGCAGCCACAGAGAGGAGTGAGAATACGTGAGAGAAACAACTCTGCAGACACCAAGGTCGGTGCAGAAGGAGGGGGAAGAGGTGCTCCAGGCGCCGGAGCAGAGATCCCCCTGCAGCCCCTGGAGAAGACCATGGTGAGGCAGGCTGTCCCCCTGCAGCTCATGGGGGCTGATGGTGGCACAGATATCCACCTGCAGCCCATGGAGGACCCCACACCGGAGCATGTGAAGGCACCTGAAGGAGGCTGTGACCCCGTGGGAAGCCCACACTGGACCAAGCTCCTGGCAGGACCTGTGGCCCCATGGAGAGAGGAGCCCATGCTGGAGCAGGTTTGCTGGCAGGACTTGTGACCCCATGGGGGACCCACGCTGGAGCAGTTCGTGAAGAACTGTAGCCCGTGGGAAGGACTTACATTGGAGAAGTTTATGGAGGACTGTCTCCTGTGGGAGGGACCCCATGCTGGAGCTGGGGAAGAGGGTGAGGAGTCCTCCTCTGAGGAGGAAGGAGTGGCAGAGACAACATGTGATGAACCAATCACAATGCCCATTCCCCATCCCCCTGTGCTGCTGGAGGGGAGGAGGTGGAGAAATTGGGAGTGAAGTTAAGCACGGGAAGAAGGGAGGGGTGGGGGGGAAGGTGTTTTTAAGATTTGGGTTTATTTCTCATTATCCTACTCTGATTTGACTGGTAATAAATTAATTTTCCCCGAGTCAAGTCTGTTTTGCCTGTAAAGATAATTGGTGAGTGATCTCTCCCTGCCCTTATCTGAACCCACGAGCTTTTCGTTATATTTTCTCTCCCCTGCCCAGCTGAGGAGGGCAGTGACAGAGCGGCTTTGGTGGTCACCTGGCCTCCAGACAGGGTCAACCCACCACATCAACCCATCATTACTGGTTTCTTACACCAGTGAGTTGAAGTTCTTCTATTATAGAGCCTGTGATCAATTTCAAATATAATTATCTAGCACAGGAAGGCTTGAGCTCTTAAGAAGTTCAGTTCTAAAATCAATTAATCTCAAATGTAGAAAAGGTCAACATGAACAAACCAAGAGCAATAAAGCAATAAAATCCAATCCTGTTAAGTGAAGAAATTTAATAGAAGAAGTAATCTATACATGTGTTTCTTCATACTGTAAAACAATAAAGCATGCCCTGTACGTTAAAACAATGAAGCATGGCAGGTGAATTTTAAAGCAGCAAAGGTACCAAAGAACACAACTGCTAAAAAAAAATTCATTTTTAATCAAGTGATAAAGACCAAAACTTCCAGGCTACAACTCACCACACTGACACTTTTGGCATTAAAGCCTTAAAAGAAATTGAAAAAGATAAGCAGTTTATGTTTAGGAAGACATTTAGAGGCAAAGGAGTCTCTTGCCACTTCTTCATTTATTGTAAATGTATTGGGAGATAATTGGGGGCAAAATTTCTAACAGCATAATAATAATGTGCATTATTACAGGAAAATGGCTACAGAACATAGCATGAGAATCAAAGAAGGTAAGGTGAAATAAATCTGCATCTTCCATTCAATTTTCACACTAATAAACAATTGTTCCTCAAAGCACAACTTCAAGTGTTTAGTTCAGTTTAATTTTAAATGTCTGGAGAGACAGATACTTCATCTATTTTCTTGAGATTGTAATCCACTCCCTTACAAATTGCTGAGAATCTTTCCTTGACATTCAGCCTGTCTCTCAGAACAGAAGCAATCAGGTTTGTCTCGCAAGACTTCCCTTCATCCACCCTTAATGCCCTGTGACTGTTTATCCAAATAGCAAAGTCAAGATCCACCTCAGTACAAAGACGATTCTAAAGCAAAGGAAAAGTCTTTATTCTAAGAAAAGAAATCACCTTATTCTTATTTTACTGTTTGGTTTTCAGTGAAATTGTAGCACTTGATGTGGAATACAGTGCTTTGTGGTAAATAGGGCACCATTAGGCTCTTTCCCTGAAGAGAAATTTAAAAGCCAAAAAAAAAAAAAAAAAAATTTGTTAAACTGCACAAAACTCAGGGAGAGATCTTCATCTGATATAAAACTTTCTGTATGCATTAACCTGAGTGGAGCTTAGCCAAGTTATGATCTGAGGATTTGGAGCATTACATTTAATATAGTATTTTGTATGGGAAAACCACCATCGATTAATCATTATCATTTGTATTATGTAAATGCCTCTGAATATGACTTTTACTGGACTTTTCTTAGCTACTTCTCTTAGTGATTTTAAATTGTTAAAGGAACATTTTTAGATAAAAGTATCACGACAATGATGAACATGCATTTGTTCATGCTGGCATCAATATTTTGACAATATACATATCTGCATAAAGCTCATAAGTATGTGAAGATCACTGCAGTCGTTTTTGGATAATGGGCATTCTCAAGTCCAGACATGGAATTTCCTGCAATATATCAGTCTGAGAAAATGCCAGAGAGATCACAAAAGTAACATTTATAAATTATGACTCCTAGAAAACCTGAGAAGAAATCATTTTCAACTAGATAGGATTTAGGGCCTGAATAAATAGTTACAGAGGATCAGTAGCTCAGAGTTGAGACTCTTGCATCTTTTGACATCACTTAGATCAAGTGATGAAGATCAAGTCCATGAGCAATGGACCCACTCACAATCCTTTTCTACTTTACCTCACTGAGACTTCACCTTCTACATAACATTTTCCATTCGCATAGGTAAAATCAATACATCGCAGACCTGGAAATAAGTCACCTGGAAAAAAAGAACTCACAGCTATGTCACATATCTTCCTTACTTGAACATCTCAGCAGAAATCAAACATCTCTGGGCATGTGTCTGATGAGACTGCTGTGACAGAGAACTTTCTGGCTGGGCCTATAAATTGGCTATTGCTGTCTGCAACACAGTGTAAGAAATGAGCTAGATATAAGTCTCACAGGACTCATGTTGCCTTGATAAACCTGTTTGTTTTCCAGAGTTTTTGTCAGTATGACATTACATAATTCTTCATTCTTGTATCTCAAGCCCACCATTTAACACAGGCAATACAATACAGTTTGTGTGGTCCATAAGACATTCCAATAGCAAAACAAAGCAGTAGCATCTGCTTAACCTAATGCATAATCAGTAGTCCTAAGGATTTCAGCAAGACCACTTGCTATAGATGAGCACAGAAAAAGCACAAGTCTTTGGAGTAGAGGAGAGTTATGATGGAAAAATGTCTGGTCAATGACTGAAGCTTCTGAGCTTCGATACTATATAGCAGTAGCATCAAAAACAGCAAGAGATATTTGTTAGTGTAACCAGACTTACAGATAATTTGATTTGTACAATAGTTCTCAATGCATTGATTTTACTTTTCAGTCAACCATTTAATATGCTTTGTGAATTGTAACATACAAGTTGCTTCAGAGTGTAATTAATTTTTACAGAGGAAAATACTTAAAAAATAAAAGTCCATACAAAATACTTTAACAAAACTTTGAAATTAAGTGCCACTTTGAATCATGAGATATATTTCATAAAATAAAAAAATACAAAATATTTAGATTTTTCAAATGGAATTTTTTCTGATGAAAACATTACTCATTAATGGTGTCTGATCTCAACATGGAATTAAATAGTAAAAATTAAGAAAATATTAAAACTAAAAAAAGCAAAAACATTGAATTGTCTTCAGAAATTTCAGGGAATGTAGTCTTCCTTCACTCATGGAACAGACTTAGGACTGTGTATTAATTATCTTGGTGTACATTGTATATGAATATTGATATGAATATATACATATATGAAGGAAATATATATTGCATCCCTAGTTATGGAACGGTCAACAGAATATTTCAGCATAATTACTGAACAAAAGAGTAAATTTGCAGTTCTTGAATCCAAAGACTTTTTCTGTGATCAAAACTGAGTAAATTCGGACAGTAACCCACCTCCAATAGTGGAGAAGTGAATCCAGTGGATGAACAAATAAGTGAATGAATCAGCCTCCCTTGGACAGAAACTCCTAAAGGAATGTAGAGGCAGGAGAGGGGACAAAAACAAGGGGCCCATTTTGTGGTTTTGGAGACTGTACTTAAGGTAAGAACAAGCAGTGAATGCACTATTGTAATGACTTGTAATTATGTGACCTATGTATTTTTAAAATTAGACATCTGAAATACTTGCAATGCTCAAAATCAATCAGTGTGTACACGGTGTGCGCAACATCATGCATACAGCTGGTTTAAAGCTGCTTAAAAGCATAGCAAAATCTCAGTGATGTCAGAAGGTCAAGACACCTTTGGTGTTCTAGTATAGATCAGTTGCCCTATGTTTAACAATGCAGTAATTATGGTAATGTGTAATGTGAAATACAAAAATTGGGTAAAGGTTCTTGAAAGATGTTTATAATAGGAATGCATTTTTATAGTCTATCAATATGTGAGTTATTGATGTTATGATTTTATAGTTAGATGGAAATTACCAGAAGATTTGGTTTGTGAATCTCAAACAGTAAAATTCACACAGTGCTTGAACTTTAAATTTGACTTTGTAATACTGACTTTGTAATATTTGACTTTGTAATAATATTCTCAACCAATAAGGAGGGCCTGGTAGGGGATGTCAAGCTCAAGGGGCAGCCTTGGCTGCAGTGACCATGAAATGGTGGAATTCAGGATCCTCAGGGCAGTGAGGAACGCATGCAGCAAGCTCACTGCCCTGGACTTCAGGAGAGCAGACTTTGGCCTCTTCAGGGATCTGCTTGGTAGAATACCATGGGACAAAGCCCTGGAGGGAAGAGGGGCCCAAGACAGCTGGCTAATATTCAAGGGTCACCTCCTCCAAGCTCAGAAGGGATGCATACCAACAAAGAGGAAGTCAAGCAAAAACACCAAGAGGCCCCCGTGGATGAACAAGGAGCTCCTGGGCAAAGACAAACAAAAAAGGGAAGCCTACAGAGGGTGGAAGCAAGGGCAGGTAGCCTGGGAGCAATACAGAGAAAGTGTCTGAGCAGCCAGGGATCAGGTTAGGAAAGCCAAAGCCCTGACAGAAATTAGTCTGGCCAGGGATGTCAAGGACAACAAGAAAGGCTTCTGTAGGTATGTCAGTGATAAAAGGAGGACGAGGGAAAATGTGGGTCCCCTCCAGAATGAAACAGGTGACCTGGTTACCTGGGATATGGAGAAGGCTGAGATACTCAATGACTTCTTTGCCTCAGTCTTCACTGGCAAATGCTTGAGGCACACTGCCCAGGTCGCAGAAGGCAGGGACTGGGAGAATGCAGAACCGCCCACTGTAGGAGAAGATCAGGTTCGAGAATATCTAAGGAACCTGAAGGTGCACAAGTCCATGGGACCTGATGAGTTGCATCCGTGGGTCTTGAGGAACTGGCGGATAAAGTGGCCAGGCCACTCGCCATCATATTTGAGAAGTCCTGGCAGTCTGGCGAAGTTCCCACTGACTGGAAGAGGGGGAACATAACCCCCATTTTTAAGAAGGGAAAAAAGGAAGACCCAGGGAACTACAGGCCGGTCAGTCTCACCTCTGTGCCTGGCAAGATTATGGAGCAGACCCTCCTGGAGACTATGCTCAGGCACACAGAAAACAAGGAGGTGATTGGTGACAGCTAACACAGCTTCACTAAGGGCAAATCGTGCCTGACAAACTTGGTGGCCTTCTATGATGGGGTTACAGCGTCGGTGGATAAGGCTAGGGCAGCTGACGTCATCTACCTGGACTTGTGCAAGGCATTTGACACTGTCCCACATGACAACCTTGTCTCTAAATTGGAGAGACATGGATTCGATGGATGGACCACTCGGTGGATATGGAATTGGCTGGATGGTCACACTCAAAGAGTTGTGGTCAACAGCTCAATGTCCAAGTGGAGAACAGTGACGAGTGGCGTTCCTCAGGGGTCAGTACTGGGACCAGCACTGTTCAACATCTTTGTCGGCGACATGGACAGTGGGATTGAGTGCACCCTCAGCAAGTTTGCTGATGACACCAAGCTGTGTGGTGTGGTCGACATGCTGGAGGGAAGGGATGCCATCCAGAGGGACCTTGACAGGCTGGAGAGGTGGGCCCGTGAGAACCGCATGAAGTTCAACAAGGCCAAGTGCAAGGTCCTGCACGTGGGTCGGCGCAATCCCAAGCACGACTATAGGCTGGGCGAGGAATGGATTGAAAGCAGCCCTGAGGAGAAGGACTTGGGGGTATTGATTGATGAGAAGCTCAACATGAGCCGGCAGTGTGCGCTTGCAGCCCAGAAAGCCAACCGTGTCCTGGGCTGCATCAAAAGAGGTGTGACCAGCAGGTCGAGGGAGGTGATCCTGCCCCTCTACTCCGCTCTTGTGAGACCCCACCTGGAGTACTGCGTCCAGCTCTGGGGGGCCCCAGTAGAGGAGAGACATGGAGCTGTTGGAGCGAGTCCAGAGGAGGGCCACAAAGCTGATCAGAGGGCTGGAGCACCTCTCCTGTGAGGACAGGCTGAGAGAGTTGGGGTTGTTCAGCCTGGAGAAGAGAAGGCTCCAGGGAGACCTTATAGCAGCCTTCCAGTACCTGAAGGGGCCTACAGGAAAGATGGTGAGGGACTGTTTATCAGGGAGTGTAGTGACAGGACAAGGGGTAATGGCTTTAAGCTGAAGGAGGGTCGATTTAGATTAGATATTAGAAAGAAATTCTTTTCTGTGAGGGTGATGAGGCACTGGAACAGGTTGCCCAGAGAAGTTGTGGATGCCCCCTCCCTGGAAGTGTTCAAGACCAGGTTGGATGGGGCTTTGGGCAACGTGGTCTAGTGGAGGGTGTCCCTGCCCATGGCAGGGAGGTTGGAACTAGATGGTCTTTAAGGTCCCTTCCAACCTAAACCGTTCTATGATTCTATGATTCTATGATTAATGTTACCTTGAGAAGTCCTAATTTTTAGCAAAGCTAGTGGAAATGTAAAAGGTTATTTTTTCATTGCTATGATGAGAAAAAAATACCAAATTTATTTCTTTAGAAAAGGCATGAACCTTAGTTTCCAGTTACTCTGACTACTCATCGTGACTCAGTTAAACCATTTCAAGTTCTATTTTCATGACTAGTGTGAAAAAATAAGACAAATTAATTACCTTTATCACTATATTCACTATAATGAATGATTTCTTTCTAATTATTAGAGAAAGGCAGCTTTTCCAAGCTTTCAAAATATTGATAATCACCTAAACTTAAAATGGGCCAGATGGTGTTTGACATTACTCCTAATTTATCATGTCAAAAATGTAAGAATAATTAGCATTTGATCTATGTTGTCTGTGAGTTATAGTCTGGCTGAAATGTTACTTTTGAACATACAATTATTGTGATTACCATCACCACCATCACCTTTTTTTGTTTATCAGCTCTCCCTCACATGCCAAAAAACTCCAGCCATTTCCCTCTTCAGTCTTTAACTAATAAACAATTTGTTGGCTCAAACACATACTAAAACGCTACAGTCTAGTTTAAGTAACCTTGATGAATTTAGATGCGTCCTGATTTCAACCAAGATAAAGGTAATTGTATTTCTAGTAGCCCATGTAGTCCTGTGTTTTGGATTTAGGATGAGAATAATGTTGATAGCACAGTGATGCTTTCGGTCATTGCTGGGTAGTTGTAGTGCCTACACTAAGTCAAGGACTTTTCAGCTTCTCACCGTGCCCTGCCAGGTGCACAAGGAGCTGGGAGAGCACAGCCAGGACAGCTGGCCCAGGCTGGCCAGAGGGATGTTCCCTGCCATGGAACGTCATGATCCCGACAGAACTGGGGAAACGAGCTGGGAGGTGGGATTGCTGCTCGGAAACAGACTGGGCATGCGGTTCAATTTTTTTTTTTTGTTTTGCACGTGGTGAGCAATTGCATTTGTGAATCACCTGTGTTATTGTTATTATTGTTATTCTCTTCCTTTGTTATCCTATAAAACTGTCTATTTCAACCCATGAGGCTTTTTTTTTCCATTCTCCTCCCCAGCCCCTTGGGGCGGGAGGGGTGAGTGAGTGGCTGCCAGGTGCTTAGTTACCGGCTGGGGTTAAACCACGACAGATGAAAATTATACATGTCATCATGATACTTAAGGTACGTGTTCACTGAAAAAGAGACTTATCCATCCCATACTGTTCACTGTTGCTCCTTTATCCAGTGATATGGTCAGAGCTGGACATCTGTCACCACTGCCTACACCTCTGAATACAATACACATCTCCAAAAGTATGCATGCATATCATATCTAAGTACTTCACTGGTTCTAATAATAGGGCTGCTTTCAGTGCTTAGTGTGTACTTTTGTAAACAGCAATGCATTAGAAAATGGTACTTCTGAAAAAATAAAGTGAACTCATTTATTTTCGTCTCTTCAGTAGTGATGGTGTAGTTCATATGCAGAGTGCACTAGAATTTAAGGGCAACTAAAGCAGTTTACTGATGGTTATAGTAAGAAAGTTTATGTCCAAGGAGTCAATTATGCTATAAAATCAGGTTGTACTTGTCACATACTTATATTTTGCCTTGATAATCAGAAAACTCTAATTTCCTCAAATTTTACATTTAGTCCTCCATGCCAATAAATGTGATTCTCCAGCTCCTTGCAAAGTTGTATTTCAATCAAATGTCAGCTCCTACTAGATTAACCAACATGTCATTAGGGATAAGGAGGCCAAATAATCCACTCACTTGTAATGTGACTTGGTAAGTAAACAGTGGCTTAGGAATCACAGAAAAAAATTGCATGACTTCAAGCTGTCCTAATGTGTAATGGAGAAAAATTCACAATTTTTGCTGATCATACTAAACAGAATTCTAGGTCAATGGACACTTCAGGATAGTCCTGAAATTATCACAGCAGGAGTTCAGTCTAAATATAGTCTTAACCTTAGTATGTCCCCTTTTCAGCTGATGCTAATATTAAGTGGTAATCGACATCAAGATGCAGTTGAAAGAGGAAAATAGACAAAAAGTCAGAAGCAGAGCAGTATCTGAAAACTTTAAAGTTTCAATAAATAATTGATGAAAACAGAACTACTTGTCTTAAAGTAATACTCCAAGGTAAATTAAGCCTAACCATCTACTTTCTTAAACAACCAGTACATTTCCTGTTTTGTTTTACCGTTCCTGACATCTAAGCACACTTTGTCGTCCTATCAAACTGACCCTATTAACTTACTGAAGTGACAAACAGGACAGAAATCACATAGCTTAATGAAGAAATTTGGCTCTCTTTCAAAAAAAGATCAGTTGATAAGGAAGCTGTATTGAATGCATTGTGCAGCACAGGAGGACTGTAAGACTGGAGTCTGTCTGGTTGTGCTGATCAGCCACTTAGATTTTCATCCTATTTCCTCTCCAGGGAAAAGATAAATGTGTACCACGATATTTTACGTGTTTTGCGAAGAACAGAAAGTTCCATATAATAACAGAGTATGATTTTCACACAAAATCTATTTAATTTAAGAATATTCAGGTTTTTTGGATGTGGTACTCAGTTTGCTAGAGCAACTTTATGCTCATTAGAGTACATGTTTTCTTAGCCTGGTGCCTAAACCAATATTTAGAATGCAGTTTCAGGCAAACGTAGAGAGAAATAGGGACTACCATTACCTTTCTCTTGCTGTGTCTGTTTCAAACTCATTGTCTATTTTTAAAATTGAAACTGTATATTATTATAGAGTGAATATTCAAAGAATATTTTTGATTATAAATTCTTCAGGTTAACACTGTTGATACTAACCTTCACTATAACATATTAGCTTTCATCCTGGTGGTGGTGATATTTATGCTTAATTCCAAGCATATGAACAGTAAAATTACAAGCTACTAGACTACATAAAAGAAGGACTTGTATATGGTCTCCTCAGTCAAAAGGAGCACTCAAGTATTTTTAATGGAAAAAACCCCACAACATCCTAGTTATACCAAAAATACAGAGCGTTGCATTTGTACCCATTGAAATGTAGAAGATGGGTGAGTTTGACTTTGCTTTGCTTTAACTCGGCAACTTGTTCGTCCAATCTTGTTTCCTATGGTAAATCATTTCCCTTTCAGGCTCATCTTTATTCTTCCCAGCTTGTGTTTTCTCAGTAGAAATTAATGAGAAAATTCATATCATTTTAGTATGTTTAGCAGCTAAGATAATAATTCTTTTTTAAAATAGCACATAGTATATATGTGGTTAATGCTTCAGCATTTTACTTACAGCTGAACCTGAAATAATTTAATATCAGCCACAGAAGGAGGTATGGAACATTTAAGCTGAACTTTATTATGGTTAGTGGAGCATGTTATTAAATATATATTGTTAAAGAGACATATTTTTCAAATTCTGTTGACTGTTAGGTTATAAGAAACACAATGAATATTGATTTAATTGCATACCATGGGTTTGACCTAGATTTAAAATTGTTAACTGGAGTAACTAAATGCAGAACTTTAGCACAAATAGCGCATACATGACTTCAATATAGCAGAAAAAGAATGAATGAAATGGTGGAACTTCTTTTTCTGAGCAGGCTATACCCAATCCCCTGCCCACCTCGTTCACCAGCAGCAGAAAGGCTTACTTTCAACTCCATTCATATGCCTGATATATGTTTCCTGCTCAGTTAGGCAGGTGGCTGAGGACAGCGATCTGAGGTAAAGCACCTTCCCTTGCCCTTTTGACAGATGGATGCATGACTGCTTGGAAAGTAATACAAACAATCTCATCTCTGGGAAACTCGGGAGCATCAAGTAGCTAATTTTAAGTCAAATGCATGGTCTGAATTTTCAGCTTTGAAGAAAACTCAAGTATTCTTTCTAGACAAGGTAAAAGATGAAGTAGCTGGAGTTTGCCTTAGCTTATACTAGTTTCTAAGGGACTTCATATAGAGGAAAATTTGCATTATATGACTCTGCACTGACATATTCCTTCTATGCATAAATTTCCTTCTCCTTCCCCAGAAGATGGGCATAAAACATTACCTAGGTGAATGTATCTCCTTAAAACTCTTTGGCGCCTAGGGAAAAAAGTCAATCCATATTCTGACCAGCTGAGAAGAACAGGAAATTCATTCTTGTATGAGTAGGAATGAAATATTTAGACATCATAAATTATGTACCATTATCATCACTTTGATTTGAAAATGGGCCAGAATCACATTGCTAACTTCACTACAGTACAACAACATCTTTTCTTTCAGATTTGAAAATTTGAAAATTTGTCACAACTGGTATTCTGTCTAGATTGAATCAAATAAAGCTGACAGATAATGTTATCCTACAAAATCAGTCAGTCAACTGAAATGTTAACCACTCCTCATTATTTCTATGGAACTTCTACACATATATCTTCAAGATGCATTTAATTGAGAAATATATCTATTTGTTTAATTAATAATTATTTTTTGCACATTTTAATTATGGAGTAAGCAAAGATCAGTTCAGGAAATCACCACCTGATTAGCTTTACTGGGGCTATAGAAACAGTAACTATTGATCAATCACACTTTGTATAATTACAAAAAAGTTGCTCTCTGGATTAAAAGTAAATGAAAGATTTCCATTTTTAACACAGTATTAAAAACTTTTTTTAGTCTCCATCACCTTTATTTTCTTCATCTTTTGTGCAGAATATCATGGGGAAAATGTTTGAAAATTTTGATTGTTACTTTTTCAACATTTACTTAAAATAGAATAACTGTGAAACAGGAGCAAAATAGAGCAAGAATATATGTTAAGAAGATGTAGTTTGCATTTCCCAGACTGCAAAATAAACTTAGATACCACACTATAGACCTTTGACACTAAGGAAGTTTTCTGGGGACAGAATGTGATAAAGTTAGTCAAATACAAAGAAAAAAATGGCATTAAGTATACTCTACAATGCCTTTTTGATATGACCATGATAAAATTATTTTGTTTCTTTAAGGAAATAATGCCTTTAGGTCTAATCTTACAAATCCTGGTTAGATAACTCTGATTGATGTTAAAATCTGTAAAAGTCTAAAAAAACATGACTCTTCAAGTCCTTTAAAAAAGTATGGAATTCCAATACTATAAGACAAGAATCCTGAATTTTACTTACCCAATTGAAGAATACATCATGTTTCATAAACACAACACCTATTTTCCATCTTATTTCCTAGGATGGAAAAAACCACAAACATTTGCCTAAGATGTGATAGATTGCTTCTGAAAGAGAAGGGAAAGAAAGACTTCTGCCTCTCAGTACTCTGCTACCACTGCCATATCTATTCATAATGGTCTTCCCTGTGGGAAGAAAAAAACAAAACAAAACAAAAAACAAACCAAACAAACAACAAACCCCACAACCTTATCCTAGATAGCCTTATTTTTATTTTCAAGATTTCTGATAAAATTCAGTAACCATGATCTGATTGCTTATATTCTGTGCCTTTACATATTTTTCTTACACATTGTTCAGTGTCAGAATATGTCTGGGCTGTTTTCCATATGACTTTAAATTTAAAGAAAAATCTTTAAACTGCCATGAAAAAAACAGACAATTTGACAAGAAGATTATTATATGAGATTCTGCCACTGCACAAACCATGACATATATTTTGTCAGAGCACTTACTATCCCAATCCTTTGATGTGGTAAATGCCAGAGTTTTTACCTGCAACTCTGAATGCCAGTGTCACTTGCCCTCGTAATGCAGAGAAATGTAAACAATATAGGTGAATCCTCACACCACTGCAGCTGTGGGAAAAAGTAATACTGGCTTCAAAGAGTCTAAGACTTTAAAACTGAAGGACAGAAGAACATAGATATATTAGAAGGAGGGTAAAGGATCATAAGCTGGGTCATTATGAAACCCTCCACCCTCATATCTTTTTTATATTCCTGTAAATAGAGCACTTTTGAGCTCTGAATTTATCATTTATTTCTTGACTTCTCTCAATTTCAACACAGTGAGAAATGGCTGATGTTCTCCTATTAAGCACATGATTAACTTCTAAAAGGAGAGATTCATAACAAACCAACCTTATTGAGCTGAAGGGCACAGTAATTGAAAAGCATCTAATGGTGACTTTTTCCAGAAGAAAGCAAACAAAAATTCAGCAGCAGAGTAATGAATTTGGGAGTGACCATGAGCTGCTAAGTGAACACAGGTGGCTGTTTCCACAAGAAAGCTATTTGTAATAGACTTTAAATTAGCAGGAGGGAGATATAAGCTTTAAATACTTTTGAAATCTCACAAGTGTGAAAGACTTCATACATCATAAGTGAAATAAAGGAAGGTGATTAATAAATGTCCTTTAGCTAAATGAGTTGCCAGATGCAACAACTCTCAAGTGTAAAAAAAAAAAAAAAAAAAGTTATCTGGAAAAACTAGATATTCTTGATGCAAAATTGATCACAATTCTTCCTGTTAATCCTAGCAAGTTAAAAGTGAGTAATTCTTCAAAGACTACTTTGTATTAAGAGCTCCAGCAGGGAATCATAGACCTGCTTATGGAATTTTATGTTTGAAAGATGTCTGAGTTCACTGGTCTGTCTGGTTCAACTTCTCCAGTATAACATTCATGCTGTCATGCATAACAACAACACAGAAGTAATAGTATTGACCTGAATTCACTTATCTCATATGCTTAAATCATTTGCTGAATTCAGATGTTACATTTATATTTATTATCTCACTACAGAGGCAAATGTTACTGTGTTACTGTGTGTATTTTTTCAATATTGTGATGTGTTAAGTTGGAGTAGCTGCATTTATTCAGGTTCTTTGACTTCTTTTATCCCCTTACAATACATTTGGATAATTTTTCCCAGATTTGTGAGGAAGAAGATCGGAGAAACTAAATCTTCCAGTCAACACATAGAAGCAGATGGCAGACACAACCCATCAGCTTCAAGACAGGGCTGGGCAATGACTACAATGGCAAGTAGGGGTTCTTTAGTTACAGCAATCATGTCAGGAAAAGAATGGTGTTACAAGAGGAGGACTGTGGAATTAATACAAGTTTGAAGACATGCAAAAATATTGAGCAGCACTCTTGCTCCCTAAAGATCCACATTACTTTGTGACTGTGGTCATGATCATTTTCCGTATCACTGCTCCACTGGAAAAGTCTAGCTCAAAGGTGTGGACAGGAGATCAAAGGCTATAATGGTGCTGGACTGCTACCGTAGTTCTCTTACAGCCAGGCACACAGAGAAAAATCCTTGCCTCAGCTCTTGCTTCTAAAAATTCTCTTCTATAAAACCCAAACATTGAAAGATAGCCTGTATCTAATTTTCCTTTTCTTTGTGACTATCTAACTGTAGTTTTAAATATGGAAGTAGTTTTTTTGCACTTTCACAAACAAACAGAAATGTTATGATACACATATATGTCCCACCACTTTACATCTCCTACTCCTTCAGATATTGCATAGTTTGTTATTAGTGAAGCATCAGATTTCTCAAAAGATGAAAGATTAATTTGACATTTTGTTGAAATTTTAAACAAACATATACATAAATGTACATTACTTACTTTTTCCATCTCCCCTAGTAATTAAACTTTTATACTTCATAAATGATACATGCATTAACTACACAAAATGCCATCAGTTAGGTAAAATGGATTTATTCACTGTGGGCTTAACATGTACCACTTCTTCTTTTGTTTTCAGGTTTTATCATATCCGTATTTCTTCAGCTGTGGTCTTATCTGGCAAGTGTTATCCTATGTATCCTGAGTGGATGATATTGCTTTTAAACAAAGAAATCTGTTGTCAAGTAAAAACTTCCACCTGCTAGCTATATTTTTAGCTTATTTCCTTAACAGGCCTTTAAACACTTTAAGCTAGACTCTATGTAAATATAAAATGGGTAAAGTAATGCTCATATTTTACAAAACCTTTAATACTAAAAATATCTATTAGCAATAATAAAGTTCATGACAGTTTTCAAGCATATATATGCCTTCTCAAAAACAGACTGTGTCAAGGTGTTTGTTGGGATTAGTAAAAGGTGTTCAACTGAGCTTGAAAATTGCAATAGAATAAACAAAACACTGATTTTTTAACATTAATAATAACTGCCAAGGACTTCCATCTTAATTTTAATTAAATACACCTCTTATTATCTGCCTCTACAGTTTGACGTTCTGGTAACATTAGTTTCAGCATGGGGCTGTACTGAATGCTAGTCTGATCCAGTGCAGATCCTTTTTTCTGAGTTATCCATTGCTATAAATTAATATAATTTTGTAGAAGGGACTGAAACTCTCTGCTGAGTGCTGACAAGTGCTGCTGCTTTCTGTAATGATGTCTAGTGCTGCTATGCTCTGACAGCTTTTTCTCATAAGATTTCAACATAAGGGTTTTCAAATAACACCTCTTATCAGTTTTTTACATATCTTCCAATTTAGCTTTTTAAGGAGAATGTATCAGACTTCATGCAAATCTGATTTTGAAAAAATACCTTTAAAAGAAAAAGAAAACACTGAGCATGTAATTTGCATTTCCTGCAACCCTTTCTGTTCAGGACTCAATATTTATCCTCCAACTAGATCCAGACTAAATAAAATGAGTGACCTGGAAACCAGTTCAAAGAGCGGAGAATTTTTTTGTAAATGAAGTCTGCTATACTTGATCTATGGCTGCCAAAGGACATTTTAGAAGATGGTGAGCTCTCCTTCCTCACTGTTGAAGGCTTAAATAAATTCTCCAGTTGCTATAACTTTCCTAATTTTCACCTAGCAAGGAAAGTGATAAAACCAATGTATTACATCTGACCTTATGAACATCACTCTTTGTGAAGTGTTTATCCTCTCATCTTCTGCCTGTTCCCCCTTCTATGTGCAATTCAAACAGGGGCTGTCTAACCTGGCTGTGGTCCACCAAAGTGAAGAACTGGCCTCAAGGCTTGCTGCAGACAAAAAGGTTCCCAAATGACCTCTCAAGAATTTATGTTTAGGACTACTGCTGCACTCCTAAAATATTACTGAAAATAT
This sequence comes from Grus americana, assembly GCF_028858705.1. Classification (NCBI taxonomy): domain Eukaryota; kingdom Metazoa; phylum Chordata; class Aves; order Gruiformes; family Gruidae; genus Grus; species Grus americana. Next base: position 113,495,942 of record NC_072852.1, read on the forward strand.
TTCTTGACAAGGTCTTAGAAGAGTTTATTAGGAAGGTACACTACTTATACTTCTAGAAACATAGTATTTTAAAATAGTTTCGACTTCTTGATTTCTCTGCTGTTATGCAAACTTGTAATTACTAAAAGATCATTTTCATTCTCACACCCACCTCCATTAAGCCTTCTTAGAAGACTGTTCCTCTTACAACAGAAAAGACTTGAATTCTGAAAAGACTTAAATTTTAGATCCATGTCAGCCTGCCACAGAAACAACTGTGGGTAAAACAGTAAAGCAGTTTCCTCCTTCTCTTGGGATGGTAGTTGGTTTTGGGATGCACCTGGTAAGAAAAAATGTGTCAGTGTTAATGGTGTATTGACTTACTTCATTCCTGTTGGTTTGGTTTACTATTGATTGCTTTGGTTACTTCTTGTTTTAGTGCTTGCCAGACATTTGTGGCTGCATCACTATACACAGACTGAAGCAGACTGAAAGTTGTTCCAGTCTACATCTGCACAATGTGGCCCGATAGGTATGTGTTGGTGCTGAGGTCCTAAACAGCCGTACTATACACACTTTGGGGATGAGGGGCATGTTACTTTGCACTAGCTGTAAACTGAATTTATGGACAAAAGACTCATCTTCTGGTTTAATTCCATCCCAGAGCTGCACTGCAGTGTAAACCAAAGCACAGTAAGGAGGAGTGATTGGGAAACTTTTATGAAGAATATACTTGATCTCAGCTAACATATTGAGTCAGATACACCCAAATTTCAAGAGGATAAGAATTAAAAATGAGGTCTGTGAGAGGAAAGGTTTCTCTTTCTCATTTCTAGGCTATATTTTGCCTCCGTAACAAAATGGCTACGTCTCGTTCTCACATATCACTATGCAACTCATGGACCAAAAGGACATTCCTGAATTTTATGTCAAGAAGAGGGCAAAAAAAAAATCACTAAGCAATAAACAAAAGTACATGTCAGCATTACACAGTTGGAGTACTTGAAGGATTAAGATGAGTTCTTAACCTTAGGCTAGGCTTCTGTAGTTCGTTTCCTCAAGGCACCTTTAAAATATATTAATGTCTTTACTGTCAGCGTTATATTGACATGAGAAGTTAGTTCCAACTTTTGATTACTTGATATTTCAGAATTGAGTGTCTAAGAATGGAGGTCCAGAATATGTGACTTGACTTTCAGAAGTGACAAGTCAGTAAAATCTGACTTTCGTGAATGAGTATGTTTATTCTAGTAACTTCATGAGGACTGGACTATCTAACTTTTAGTACCCTGTTTTAGCAAATAGATTTGTAAGATCCATAGTAAGTCACACAACAAAAAATAATTGCCCAATTAATCATCAATATCAAACTTAATGGCTTATAAATATCAAACCTAGTACAGAGGAGTTAAAATTTCTCAACAGATCAGTGAACAAAATTATAACAATCACTAATAATCCAATTGAGTCTGACCATAGTGAAAAAAGCGTGGTATCATGGAGAGAGTCAGTATGACAGATGGATTTCTAGAACTGAAAAGGCAAAGCAAATTAGGGACAAAAACCTAATATCACAGACTTTATTAGGGAACTTAAGTGATCTTACCTCTGTTACCACTGATCAGCAGGATCTGCTGACATCATATGACAAATTTGGGCTCAAAGCAATCATGAATGCTTCTATTTCTAATTCAGGAAAGAATAGTCATGAGATAAATAACAGTCATTTGAAAATTTAAAGCGTAAATGACAGTTTTGAATACATGGGTAGGGTTGCGGTCTTTTTCCTTTTTTCTTGTTTCTACTTATGCTGGTTTTGACTGGGATAGAGTTAATTTTCTTCACAGTAGCTGGTATGGGGCTGTGTTTTGGATTTGTGCTGAAAACAGTGTTGCTAACACAGGGATGTTTTCGGACCTGCTGAGCAGTGCTCACAGAGAGCCAAGGCCTTTGCTGCTCCTCACACCACCCCACCAGCGAGGAGGCTGGGGGTGCACAAGGAGCTGGGAGGGGACACAGCCGGGACAGCTGACCCCAACTGACCAAAGGGATATCCCATACCATATGATGTCATGCTCAGCAATAAAACCAGGGGGAAGGTTGGCTGGGGGGCTACTACTCAGGGACTTGCTGGGCATTGGTAGGTTGGTGGTGAGCAATTATTTTCATTTGCATCACTTGACTTTCTTAGGTTTTATTTCTCTCTCTTTGATATTTTCCTTTAATTACAATTTATTATTATTACTGTTATTTTCATTATTTTATTTTATTTAAATTATTAAACTGTTTTTATCTCAACTCATGAGTTTTCTCACTTTTACCCTTCCAATTCTCTTCCCCCATCCCACTGTGGGGTGAGTGAGTGGCTGCATGGTGCTCAGCTGCTGGCTGGGGTTAAACCATGACAGTCCTTTTTGGCACCCAACATCAAACCCAAAGGATTTGAGATAATAACAGATTGACCATAGCATATTAGAAGGGATTTATATCTGTTAACAGTTGCGGGTCACAATATTGATTCATCTGTTCTTGATATTAGTTTATCTGATCTGTGCCATGCTCTTTTTTTTGCTGTACATATTGAGGATTGGTGTTGGCTTTTGCTGTTTGCTGTGCTCTGTAGTGATTAGTGATGTTCTGCCCAGGAGATTTGTTATTAAAACACTGACCTTGAGCTTAATCTGGTATTTGGGGTCTGTACCAAAGCCATTACTGTACTTCGGGTACCATCTCATGGAAAAAAGTAACAATTATACTTCTTCCATTGAGAGGTTTTTTGTGGAAGAAATAGAGAATGGCACCTTCACTACCTTCTTCTGTGATGTTTTCTCCCTCGTTACAATAACTTCTCAGTGTCTTTAACATTAACATACTTGGGTAGTTAAAATATGTCTTAGAAATATTGCTTTGGTTTTGTCTAAGGTTAACAAGCAATTTAGGAATATGACCCAGGCTCCATGAGAGTATGGTCACAGATGGCAAGGCATGTGGGAGAATATGGACAGGCATCTAGAGAGCTTCTCACCTCCAATGGTCTGGAACTTCACTCCTGAACAACTGCAGGATCCTGATGAAGTGACAGAATGTTTGAAGAAAAAAAATGCCATGTCTGTTCCAAAGAGGCACAACATACTGCACTGTGCTGGGCCCCGGCCAACATCTATCAAACACTGCTCAATATTACGCAGGGAGAAGAGAGGGAAAACAAACCAACAGACACTATGGGTAAACCAGACACTATATCAGTTGCCCGTATAAACTAAAAAGAAACAATGGAAGCAGAAGTCAACTCATTTAGTAAGGGATAAAGAAGATTCTCCTAAGAGGGAGCAGGAGAAAGAATTAGAAGACACAGCCTGTTCTGCAGCAGAGCAGTCACAAGAACAGGAGGAAGAAGAGACTGAAATAATAAATGAGAGAGAAACCACCCAATCCTTATCCCTGTGTGAGCTATGAGATATATGAAAAGATTTTAGCCATCAACCAGGTGAGGTCTCAGCTGGTTACTCTGATGCTGGGATATTGGGGCCAGCATATGAACTAATTCAAGCTGCTTCAGAAACAGTTGGTACTGAAGCACAGCTCTGTTCAGCTCCTCGATTACCTGTGTTGGGCTGGATATTCAAAGGGAGGGTCCCCTCTACACATTGTGCAACTGATGCCACATGGAGTAAGTGGGTCACACTAATAACAGGCTCGAATGGGAAACCCTGACTGCCCAGGAATTCTGGAAGTGATCATGGACTGGCCAGAGGGCTGAAACACTGATGTGTTGCCAGATGAGGTGACTCATGCTGAAGAGGCCCTTCTATATAGTAAATTGCCAGAAAATGAGAAGCAATATGCCCTGTTTACAGATGGATCCTGTTGTATTGTGGGAAAACATCGAAGGTGGAAAGCTGATGTGTGGACTCCTACATGACAAGTTGCAGAAACTGCTGAAGGAAAACATGAATCGAGTCAGTTTGCAGAGGTGAAAGCCATCCAGCTGGCTTTAGATATTGCTGAACAAGAGTATCTCTATATTGACTCATGGTCTGGGCGCATAGCTACAGCAGTGGAAGCAGACCAGCTGGCAGCACAGAGGTAAACCCATCTGGGCTGCTGAATTATGGCAAGCTATTACTGCTCAGGTAGAGAATCTGGTTGTAAAAATATGTCACGTAGATGCTCATATACCCAAGAGTCAGGCCACTGAAGAATGTTGAAGCCATGAGCAGGTAGACCAGGCTACTAGAATTGAAGTGGCTCAGGTGGATGTGGACTGGGAATGTAAGCGTGTAAACTATTTATGGCTCAATGGGCCCATGACATATCAGGACATTTAGGAAAGGATGCAATACACAGATAAGCTCATGACTGAGGGGTGGACTTGACTGTTGATGCCATTTCACAGGTTATCCATAAATGTCAAACATGGGCTGTAATCAAACAAGCTAAGCTGCTAAAGCCTTTTTGGTATAGAGGATGATGGGTGAAATATCAATATGGGGAGGCCTGGCAGTTGATTATATCACACTACCACAAACCCACGATGGCAAGCACAATGTGCTTACAATGGTGGAAGCAACTACTGTATGGCTGGAAACATACACTGTGACCCACGCCACTGCTCAGAATACTATTTCAGGCCTCAAAAAGCAAGTTTTATGGTGACATGGCACCCCAGAAATAAACAAGTCAGACAACAGGACTCATTTTCGGAACAACCTCATAAACACCTGGGCCAAGGAGCATGGCACTGAGTGGGTGTATCACATCCCCTGTCATGCACCGGCTTCCATAAAAATTGAATGATACAATGGACTGCTAAAAATTACACAGAGAGCAATGGGTACTGGGACAGTCACACATTGGGATACACATTTAGCAGAAACCACTTGGAGAATTAACCCTAAAGGATCTGTTGGTCGACCTGTCCCTGCCCAATCAAAACCCCTGTGCACTGTGGAATGAGGTAAGATCCCCGTAGTACGTATAAGGAACTTGTTGGGAAAAACAGTCTGGGTTATTCCTTCCTCAGGAAAGAATAAACCTATTTGTGGGATTGTTTTTGCTCATGGACCTGGTTGCACTTGGTGAGTAACGCAGAAGGATGGGGGACTCCAATGTGTACCTCAAGGTGACTTAATCCTGGGTGAAAATAATCCATGATTTGAGTTGCATGTTATGGGAACCACTATAGCAAGAAGCCCTTGTTGCTAGCCAGGCTAGGAGCAAGAGGAGGAGTTCACTGCAATGTTAAACCCTATAACAGGGCCCAAAGGGACCAGGGGTGGAAATTGTAATGGATATACCTTTAAATTGTTGTAACCCATGATTTGAATTGCATGTTATAGGAATTACTATAGCAGAAACCACTTGAACAAATGGAGTGTAAGCTTTACAAGAAGTAGTGCAAGTGCAGCAGTGACCCAGCCTGAGCTGGCTTTTGTGCCCAGTAACTCCATGCAACACACCATGTCTCCTGTCCTGAGTGACCACCACAACAGATAGAGCCCAAAGCCACGGACTGACTGAACTCATTGGATATTTTGTGGACATTTATGTACATTTTACAGACATTTCACAGGGTTGGTCCATAGACTGAGGGAATGATATCTGTATTATAGCAAAGGATAGGAAGAGGGTGGTGGTTAATGAGGATGTATTGGATAACAGGGGACCTAAGTATGACATAAATGTGTGGTGCTTAGTTGCCAGTTGGGGTTAAACCACAACACTAATACTACGATGTTGTGTTATTTTCCTAGACATCAGCTATACGTGATGTATACAAGCATCACAACTAGTTAGCTACTGGCATCAAGGAAAGCCATCATGAGCTGTTGTGGTTTAGGCCCAGCCAGCAGCTGAGCACCATGCAGCCACTAGCTCACCTCTCCCCCCTCAGTGGGATGGGGAGGAGAATGGGAAACACAAAGGCAAAACTCATGGGTTGGGATAAAGACAGTTTACTGGGACAGCAAGGGAAGAGGAAAACAACAACACATAACAGAATATACAAAATGGGCAATACGCAATGCAATTTCTCACCCCATGCCCCGATGATCGCACATGACCACACACTCAGCCCTTCCCAGAGCTGCCGCTCCTCCTTGACTAGCTCCCTTTTATGCTGAGCATGGCGTCATATGGTATAGAATACTCCTTTGGCTAGTTTGGGTCACCTGTCCTGGCTGTGTCCCCTCCCAACTTCTTGTGAAAGTTAACTCTATCCAAGACAAAAATGAGGACATGAGTATAGAATGCTGATTATTGGTTTACAGGATTTTTGTTTGTTTGTTTTTAATGTTCAAAGAGCATAGACATAAGCTCAAGTTTAAGCACTTCTATTCTGGGAGAAAAACCCTAGATAAAAAATAATTGCTAAAGTTAAGAAGCAGACAGGTACTTTTAATCACTTCAGAATAAGATTTAAGATCTCTTATACCATAGATTACTTGTCTAGCCAGTTCAAGACATTTAGTCAGAAAGATGTGGTTTGAATATGTGAGTGTTTATTTTGTCAAAGTAGTTTTGCCCTTGGTATCACTTTGTTTTGTTCAGAATAATAGCAGTATTCAATTAATTCTTTACTGGGATGTTGATATTACTGGTCATCAGGTTATTGACTTGTTCACAGTAATTGAATGATTTGTATTAGAACTTGCCTACCGTGCATTTAGGTGGATTATCATGAAAGAGGCATAAATCACTCTTTATCCAGAATAAGAGCATTCATTCTTTGAGCGGTAACAAAGCTACTGTATTTTATATTTGCTCCTTATCTTAAGCCAAATTCAGCCTCATGTGTTGACAAATAATTCAAAACATTTTTGACGTGTGTTGTGATTCTGCAAATAATATGTGCTTTTTGTGTCTTTATTTGAGCTAAATGCCTCCATATGTTTTAATATATTCATAAGAAAAAAAAAATAATTACTTTCTATGGGGTCTATGCATTCCATGAAGAAACTAAAAAATACACCAGAATTAAAATACAAACATGAAAAATGCAGAAATTGATTTCTCCCACATGCAAACCAGGGAACTTAGAACACGCACATTAATGAAAAATCACCTTTAGAATTTTACATTTCCAGTTGTATAAACATTAAAAATTACAGTTCTGATTAGCAGAGACATATCTTCACATGCTTCAGTAGCAGCTGAGACCCAGTCATCATTATATGAAAATTGTATAAGGAAAGTGGGAAGATAGTCAGTATGAGAGAAGGTGACAACAGGAGAGCATTGAGGTGAATATCAGTTTCCTCCAGATGGTACTGAACCTTGGCATTCAAGGTCAAAGCTACTCTCAAATGCCCATCCACTTTTTGACTGAAGTCTATGTAACTTTATACAATTCACAAATCTGATGTAACTGATCCAAAAAATTGATTGAATTTATAGAAGAACAACAATGTAGGAAAATTGGTCCTGGCCTCCACTGCTAGCTGAGGAACAAATTTCTCTCTCATATCTGACTTCATCCTTTATTGATGAGAATTCCCAGTTAAGCCAAGAAAAATGTAATGACAGAAGCAACATGGTATATTCCTACATGACATAAGAATACAGAGATAGGACATCAAGAATTACAATCTGTGATTCCCTTAGAGGGGGGAAAAAAGCAGATGTGAAGACACTAACAATTTCAGTAATAAGCATATGCTTGTGTCTGACTTTTGTTATTGCCAATTATCTGTTTATCTGCTATTATTAAATATTAGCTGCTTATCAATGGGGTGTCACTGATACAAAATGGCAGGGCACAGACAAAAACGTAGAACTAAAATAACATATGTAGAAGACATGAGTTGCTGGCAGTAACTATATGCTACGAGTTTTACGTACGAAGTTGTTGTGGACTTCCTTTTTCTCTTCTCCGACCCTCACAGTCTTACAGAAACATATATCCTTAGTTTAACTGAAAATCATTGTTCCTGTCAGCTGATTAACACCTAATCCAAAAGTCACCCTTTCCAATATTTGATTCATTCACAAAAACTTTTAAAAATTTTCTGTGTGAAAACCCAAGCTTGACTTCTCTTTCATTTCATTCCTTGGCACTTCTCTGTTTCATCCTAGCTATTTTGCCACAGGCAACAATCACAAACATTCAGATGGGGTCCAGCTATCCCAGTGGCAGTATGCCATCAGCTAGACTGATGTAGGTAACACAGGAAACTCGCCAATCTTCTGTAATTAAAACTAATTCTCCTACAGATTTTCCCTTGTCAACAGGACCTTGCAAATACTCATTTAATGCAGTGAGGAAAAGCAAAATGTTCTGATCGGTCTTTGTTCCTTGAGAGATCATACTGGGTGTGGGTGTTGGCACCTCTGGGAAAGCGTAAGAAAGGGCAAAACATTGCCCAGCAGCTAGGAGTGAGGAAAAAAGTTTGAGAAACAGCCCTGTCAGCACAAAGGTGCGAGAAGGAGGAGGGGAAGGAGGTGCTCCACATGCTGCAGCAGAGATTCCCTTGCAGCCCCTCGAGGGACCATGGTGGAGCAGGTATTTCCCTGCAGCCTGTGGCGAGGACCACGCCAGAGCAGATATTCACACCGCAGCCCATGGAGGACCCTCGGCCAGAGCAGGTGCATATTCTCTGAAGGAGCTGTGACCCATGGGGAGAGCCCACAGTGGAGCAGGTTTACCCTGAAGGACTGCGGCCTGTGGAGAGCCCACACTGGAGCATGGGAAAGGTGTGAGGGGGAAGGAGCGGCAGAGAGGAGCTGTCACAGACTGAGCACAGCCCCTCATCCCACATCCCCCTGTGCTGCTCAGGGTCGGGGGAGGCAGAGGAGTCAGGAATGGGGGACAGAAGTTGAGCCTGGGAAGGAAGAAGGGTGAGGGGAAAGTGGTTTAGTTTTTGTCTTTGTTTCTCACCATCCAACTCTATTTTTAATTGGCAATAAATTAAATCAATCTTCCCCTAGTCAAGTCTGTTTCGCCAGTGACAGTAATTAGTAAGTGATGTCCCCACCTTTCTCTTGACCCATGAGCTTTTTCATCTTATTTTCTCCCCTGTCCCATTGAGGGAGGGGAGTGAGAGCATCCCATTGAGGAGGGGGGTGGGCATCTGGCAGCCAGCCAAGGTCAACCCCCACCACAGAGATATGAGAGGCAAAGAAATGTATCTCACACATACACCCCGATAGCCTTCCCAGTAAATAGCACTTGGTGCAGTTCAGCTAAAAAGTATTTTAAAAAAAATCTATCTTTTGAATATTAGATACTTGTCTGTGTAATGCACACATGCTGAAGGCCATTATGTATTACAATGGCTCATTCGGTTTTGTAAAAATATAAAAAAAAATTAAAAAGTAGAATATATAAAGACAAATTTTGCAGCTGGTGTAGTTGATTGATGTAGTTGATGTAATTGAAAGGTACAACATTTGAAGTTTTAAAACAGAAAGTTAGTGACATGATTCCAGTGAATACTTATATTTAGTGTTCTTTGTTCCCCAACCTAACATTCTCTCTCTGTTCCTGCCTTCATCGTCTATACTATCAAACTGCTACTGTTTCAATGCACTGAAATGGCACTATGTCTGTGGTTTTTCATGGCAATGAACACATGTTCCATCTCAAAACCACATAGTTTTCATTGTCTGGTGATAGCTGGAAAGTGTACTATTTGAGGAATATTGAGATGTTAGTCTATATTGTGTCTTCACTACTACGTAATTTATGCTGTTTACAAAGCTGCTCAATAATGCTTCATAAAAATACCAATCTCTAAAGATGAGGCACTACAGATCATAATTTTTTGAAAGAAGGTAACTAAAGAATGAATACATATAGATGCAAATATTTCAGTAGTTCATTCAGTCTTCACATTTTAATGCATGTTGTTTTCTTACTATTTAGATTCTTTCATGAGATTTCTTTCTAGTTTCTAATACTGCATACTCATCAACTACATTGATAGATATATGCTCAAACAGCTAAATTAAGGTGTTCAAGAAAAACTATTTCCTATCTCTCTCATACAGGAACACACACTATGTATGAGCCTCACATTGTGAGGCTTCTCAGGTTCCTGGAATATCCAGTTTCCAAAGAAAGTGAATCATGAGGTCTGGTGTTCACAGGTGCATGATAAATTAATTCATTCTGTGACTGCCAGGGAAAATGGTATAAAATCTTAACATATAAATGTTGTATGGGTCTCACTATCATATTGAAGGAGATATATACGTTACCCATTGTCACTGATGTCCATCTATAGTACTTAATAGTTACTAAAAACATAATTTCAATTATTTGATGACATGGCAGCTGTCAGGCAGCTAAGACTGTTACTGTACTCCTTGATGCCCATCCTGTTCTTACGGTGGGTGTTCCTGCAACAAAATAGGGAAATCTGATGAGCTCTCGAATTCCCTCCTGAATTGCCAAACTTCTCAGATTGGCAGAATAAAGTAAACCAACTCCAACGTCCATTGGAGTGGAAACTGAATAGGAGGTTCAGTAGAAAATTTTCCAGTTTTAAACTGCCTCCACATGCCTGTGAGATTGCTGTGATCTTATGTTATATATACATATATTCTCACATGGATCATTTAACTGCAGTATCTTGCACACTGTGATGTGATAATCATCTCACGTAAACTCTTGCTGTGGATCATTTGTCAGTGTGCACACTAATTTTGAATGGTCTGACCCTGGAAGACATTGAACATGTTCACCTGTTTCTAAATCTAATTCTCAGCACCTGCCTTATCCTGTTTTCTAAGCAATCATCCACCAAACATCTGACAGAATCATAGTGAAGAAAGTGATGACGCAACAGATTTTCTCTTGGAAATGTTATAACAGCACTTGGCCTGAAAGTGACTGGATCACCTCATTACCCAGACTCTGCCATATTTCCTATAGCATAAGATCACAGGTACATCCTGAGGATATGAATAATCAGTGGATACTGATTTTTGGCTCTGCAGCATTCTGAATAGACAATACAGCAAGTAGGGGAGTTTTCACATTGTTTTGGTCAGCAAACAGAGGCAGATTTGCCTCTGAGGCCCAGGGGACCTTGCCATCACTTTGGAAGGTCTTGGTGATCACTTTTGTTCCAGGACTAGTGTTCAGTAAGAGTACGTGGGGATTCGGGATCACTGATTACTCCTTTCCCCAAAAAATGACTAATGAGGATTTAGACACTTCCTTGCAGAGAAGAAATGTGTTAAAACCTCATACACCAGCCATTGACAGCCCTTATAATAGAGCTGAGAATTTGTAAGCAGGGTTCAAGTCATGATCTTGTGTTCCAGAAATCATGCAGCATGCTGTGAGTTAATCTTTAAAACACTCCAGTTTGTGTGAAGCCAGACCATTACAAAGTGCTGAGTATGCCAACTTCAGTAAAAGGCTTGGCATCTGTCAAATTAACAGATTCTTTATGCACCAGATCTCCCCTACAAATATAGCAACAAGGAAATACAATATCAAATAATCATTCAGGTTCTGGTTCTTACTCCATCATTGTAGCACAACCAGTCCTTGGCCATCAAGGATGCATTATATTCACTGAATGGCTGGTTTAGGGTTCAAAATATCAATGTTTTCCTTTTTATTTGCAAAAAATTAGTGCAGACTGTGCCACTTCAACTCACAGAAGACAAAAGGACCAGGAAGAATGTCAGTTGGAGGTGCAAAGAGTCAGTGTCACTATAATTGCTGATAGAGTCTAGTTACTGAAAACACCTACAGCTGTCATATCTTTATTAGGTCTGCTTTCATCTTTGGTATAACAAAAAGCATGATGTGAATCATCTTTGGTGAGGACAAAACGTAGCCTAATATTTTTTCTCAAAGTAAAAACCTCAAAAAATCATTTATATCTGGTTTTGTTTTGTTTTTTATTGGAGAGCTAAATAAAATCCTACAAAAGCTGAAAGTATTACATTTAAAAACATTTCCAGTATATATATTTTCTGTAGACATTTCCCTCTAGAGATTGGTATTTCATCAGTACAGAATAGAGACATATTTACAGATTTTGTCTATTGCAGTAACAGGAAATTCAATTAAAAAAATAGCAGCTAATAAAAGTGCAGTGAAGGGAGGAACAGTAGCCATAAAACTACGGTTAATGTTTGATCAGATGATAGATCAAAAAAGAAAAGAAAAATGTCTTAAGTAGTATTCAAGTAGATTTTTTTTTTATAAAGTTATCTAATTTCTCCAGAGTGACACATTATCCGTTTCATGTTATTTTTCACATAGCCCTGAGAACAACTTGTACCTAGCTTTCACTAACACACCGCTTTGCATTATTATAATGCCATCTGCATGCAATTAGGCAGAAAGTCACCCCATGTATATGTTGTTGTCTGAAAGACATATAAGGAGAGACAAAGAATATTTTTTTCTTGAAACCTTCAATTATCATATGATTACAAATATAATATACTTTCTCCTTTGCTAAATTGTAGCAAGAAGAAGAGAATTAAGCCAAAGTCAAATGTCCAGCCACCTGGGTCAATATCCTTTGCGGACACTGACATGTTTAAAGACCTGTATTTTTTGTTTATTAGCTGTCAACAGTAAACACCTGCATAGCCTTTGTTAGTCTAGTCCCCAATCCAGCAAGGCACTACCCTTTGTTTTAATTACGAAAAGAGTTTCACTGAATCTTATATGTTAAATTCTATGGAGCACCGAGATTTTAGTTTGTGGGGTAATCAGCTTGTTACCAAGCAAATTCTATTCTGAATAGCCGCTACTCTGGGACATATCACTATCCTAGGTTGAGTAATAATGGGGTTTACTTCACTGGAGTCTTCAAAGATGAGTGCATTAAGTGAACCCACACAAATGCTTTCTATCCATAAGTAGAAACAAACTTAGCTTTAAGGATGTAACTGGCCCTGCTGACTTCAGTGACAAGGTATATATAAAAAAGTTAAGCACACATCTGTGGGATTTCCTGAATCATGTAAAACAACTTTAAATATCAGAAGGAGAGAAAGCATAGAAAGTCATAAATAATAATAAAATGCAAATAGATTAAAAGTGGATTTTTACAGTGAATGGAAACATATTTTTCCTTTGCACAGGACAATATGGATTTTTTTTTTTTCTGTGGAATATCTCACAGACTATACTGAACAAGCATATCATCCAATTGTATGCTTTACTCCACAAGCCAAATGTACATATGAAAATGAATCCTGCTACCAAAAACTGGTGTAGGGTGAAAGAGCAACAGTAAGGACAGAAACTCAGGACAGTGTCACTAGCAAGCACAATCTCAACAGGAAATTGTCAGCAAGATGGGACTGGGGTTGTAGAAATAATAAAAGACTATATATTAATTATTTGCAATTGGTTTTGCCTTGTAAAAAACATATAAATATGTAAATGAACGTTTATCAGATTTCATCGTTGCAAGTCGTACGTCATCTCTGAATTCATGCTAAATGCATACAGAGTTCTACCATAGGATACCTGTCATTTCACCTGCAAAGAAAATGCTGAGATTGCTGCCATTCTAATGCAAGGGTCAGTCTCCTCAATTGCATAAATTTAATTATACATCCACTCACTTTGAAGATTCTGGCATATAATTAAAAAAAAAAAACCAACCCACCAGCAGAATCTTTGTCCTTCCTAGTAGAGACCCAAAACTTTTACTGCTTTGTGTATGTGCTAAATACATCAATGGCTTCCTCTCAAGCAAAGTACAATATTTTGTTTTCTGATGGAATTTACTGTTGCTGCACAGATAGTCCACTAGATTTTTATATTACTATTATTTTGTTATTTGACCACACTGTGCTGTTGTTTTCAGGTAGGTTTTTTTTTTAAAAAAAAAAAAAGCTTATCAAAACCAACTGAGTAGTATAAATACCATAATAATAAAGTACTGTTATTGAGATATGTTTTGTAGCAGGCAGAAATCATACATCTAAATGCAGATGTGTATCATTAATATGATATACCACACTAGTTATTAAGGGCCCATTTGTACTGAACAATAAAGGAGGAGATCACCATTTTTTTAAAAAAGCACTTGTATGTTGTATAAATTGTATACTAAACAAGAAGACCCACTGAGCTACAAACTATGTTGAAAGCGCACAGAACTTCTGCAGGGAAGGGGCATAATCATGGCTTTAAAGAACAGACGAGGTTGCATAAACAAGTGCTCAGATCCTTCAAGCCTGTCCTGGCTGACAGAATACTTTGCTGCCTCAATTTTTTTCAAACTTCTTTCAAGATAGAAGGTCAGCTAACTCACAAGCAGAAAAGTATTCCACACTATATTATTCCTTCCACTTGCTTGACCCTTTATCTACTCCCATTTCCAAACTATCACAATTCCCAGTTGTTTCTTTACTTGAACTTACCCAGCTGTTGACCTTTCGTAGAAGACTTTGCCTGCAATTTCAGTCACCGGGTTGCAAGAAACAAGTTACAGAATTTGTTACCTCCGCCCTACATCAACACCCCATCCCTCATTACCTTCAGAATTTAACTTACCTTTTTTTAAAATGTTCACATTTTGCTCTTACTGCCTTGGTGGGCACTGCAGATTTCTCATGTTCCTGGATTCTAGGAAGCAGTGATATAAGTGTGTGCCGACACGCATGGGGTAACAGAGAGAAAAGTTCACCCTCAGGAAGCTCCAGAAGCAAAACATACTAGGATTAAACAGTAGCGACTGTTGTTCCAGAAAACTATTGCTAACAAAAGCTTCATTGCCGTGTTCTATGTTTAAAAATCCTGAGGTGGGACATAAACTAGTTGTTTGTACTTTTTTGGTAAACAGGGGTCACTAAAATCTGCCTGTTGAGACTGCACACTAAAGCATATATTTAATTAATTCTAGGGGAGGAATGGAGGAGGGAGGTCTTTAACCATCACAGAAGAATAGACATGTTGAAAGGAAGTTTTATAATTGGCCTCAGGGTTGAGGTTCATACATCAGAGAATAATTAAATTTCATATTGTTAAAATATGTAACAGGCCCCAAGCTATTAAATTAATTAACTTTAGGAACATTATTAAGCTAGAATTTATAATCAAATAGACAGACGGCATTTTAGAAGTCTCTTGAGGCACTATGAAGTTTGGTTATATTTATGAGGAATTTGATGATTTGATGAATTAATGATTGGCCAGCATTTTTAACTAGCTTGTTGATGTCCTGACACTACTGACTCATTCTTCATTTAGTTAAATATTAACCACAGCTCAACTCTGAGGATATATTTTCTTGATATTTTTTAGCTTATTTAATGTTTCAACATATTGCATAAACCAACAACACAAATATTTCACAGCACAAGATTTTTACAAAATTGCAAGGATCTGAGGTGATACAGGCAGATGAGTCAAGAAACCTAGACTTTTGCAATTTCTTTTGTAAGAAGTTGATTAATAAAATAATGTATTAGGTTAGATTTTAGAAAATGGTTTACAATGTAAGAAGAATCAAGGAAAACTGTCATAGGCAAGAGGAGGGAGAAGGAATTATCATTTTACATGTTGTGCTATGACCTACTAAAAAACAGTATCAGAAAAGTTTGAGCAATTATGAAAAGAAAAATTAACTACAGTTTTGATCTACTTTGTTTAAATAGAGAGTTCATATCCTCTTACTGTTGTGGATCAATGGTAGCAATTAGATAATAAAAGTGGCTGCTCTGGAGCATCTCACCATTTAACCATTACTTCTTATGAATATAAACTATTCCAGGTGTGCCATTTTTAAACAACTACGTCTTATCTTGCTCTGCAAGTACCTCACTAATTTCAATCCATTATGAATAAAAATGGTACTTGGTCTTTAAGCATCAGAAACCATATTCTGTTTGTTCTTCCACTTTGGCATATATTGCTTTTGCTTTATATATGCCATTATGAATCCCATTTTTGCAAGCACCTTTTCATTTTTTTACTCATGCAAAATACTTACATATAAATCTGCCCAGCTGAAATACTAAAAATTCTTGTGAAGCATACAGCTAATGAAGAGCTCTTGATCCTCTCATAAACATGGAGTTCTGCAAGGAAAACATTAAAATATTAGGGAGGAAGAATACAAATTTTCACTTCCTTAAAATAGTAATTTCCATTTATAGATTATTATAAAATTCATTAGTTTCCTAACATTCTGCAATGGAGTAAAATATAAGAATTGAGGTGCTTGTTCACTTTTCTCTCATTACTACAGCTTTTGATAATGAGCTCATAAAATTATAAATAATTTATGGAACCACACAGTTCTAAGTACCTTCTGAACAGAGAAAAGAAATCTTCATTGAATGACCTTTAATGCACAAAGCATTTTTCCACATATATGGGGAAAGCTTTATATTTATAATGGTATTGTTAAACATGGTTTTAGTGATAGATGGAACTTCCAATTAGACCAGTGTGAAGCCATCATATCTCAGAAGGCTGCATTTTAATGTTCATTTTGTATAGCTGAGATAAGCTTCAGTTTCATTTTGAGTTTTAAATTCTTAGAATTTCAAGTGAAATAAGCCAAGCCATTTGAGTGCTGAGAAGTCTGAAGTCTGAAATTTCCAGAGTTCCTGAAAAAAAATTGATCTTGCCATTATTTTCGGTATAAGCACTTCTGTTTGTATTGCAAGAAGAGGACAACAATAATAATCTTTTTCACACAAAGAATTAAACAACGGTTTATTCTCCCCCTCTGGTATTTCTGATAAGTAAGTGGCAAAAAAAGCCCATATCTTGTAAGTATTGTGATATATAGTGAAATTTATGAGGTTTCCCCCCCCCCCCATTTGCCTATATTCACATTAGCAACCTCAAGAACAGGACTCTAGTTCTTCAAGCATTCAACGCAGAGAACATCTAAAAATGGTCATGTCAATCCATGTTTAACTGCTGAAGATCACAGTAAGAAATCTATCTTTTAAAAGAGATCAATGGTAAGATACATACATACTTTCAAGAGAAAAAAAAACCAAACAACATACATAAAGTCAAGCAAAGGAATATTTATCCCTATGAAAAAAATGAAAATAGATTTCAGTGAGTTCTTACTGATTAGTTAGTGAACATGCAACTATTATCACGCAAAAGCTGGATACACATACTTCATGAAATAAAAAACATTTCCATTTTTAACAAGAGTACTGTCCATCATTCTTTCTTAATGTCACCCACATATTGTGTATCTTCAATAACTTACACAGAAATATTTATAATACAGACTGTTTCTTACCATGTATGCAGAAAAATTCAAATCACAGAGGCAAGCCCCTAGGAATCACTGAAATGGAAATAGTAAAAAATGTTACTTTTACTGTGCTAGAGGGGAAAAAGTGCTTAGCCAAAGGCGCTGGTATTTCAGCTTTAACTTCATTACAAAGTTAAGTTTGGAGGAAGTGGAATGAAATTGTAGAAAATTCTATTAGTTTTCCATTATTTTCAGAAGAAGAATGCACAATCTCAGATTTCTTTTATTCTAAATGATAATAAATAATAATAAAAATTGTACTTAGCATAGCATTGAGGTAAAATGTTATGAGATGAGTATTTTCTGCATTACCTGAGCAGAAGCTTTTATACTGACAGATTTTAAAAGAGACAAAACAGGTATGCCTTACACACTAATGTTTGGGTGCATACATGCAAATAATATAAAACAGATTCCTTGGACTGGGCTGTAAGATACTGGTAAGCATCTGTACTGAAGAGAAGATAAAAGCACTTAAAAGAATGCTGATATAGTCTAATAGCTTTAATTATGTTTTTAAACCACTGAGATAGTAAGATTTAGATGGGGAGGGAACTTGATTCACGTTTGAGAGATGATTGAAATAATTCCCACTGTAAATCCATTCTGGAGACAGGTGTACATATCCTAGGAAATTCCTACTTAAACTCAATCATGATCATTGTTCCAGAGGAAAACAAAAAAATATCACACTGCTACCTCCAGAATATGATCATGCTTGTTAATAAGAAATGAATAGCAATTCTGTGAGGATTTAGGGAGTCAGTTTGATATGGCTTTATAAGATAGATTTTCCTTTTGACTAAACAGGGCAAAGGTAGTTTTTTCATTAAGTACAAAGAATCTGTCTAATGTGCTCATAAACCCCCCCCCACAAAAAACCAAAGCCAAATTCTGCATAAGAGAACATCTTTTGCTTTAACGATGCTTCTCACATGCTTAAATCTATCCGATCGATAAGCTAATTGGTTTGAGGTTGCAAGTCAATTTTGAACACAGTAGGAAATTCTTTGCTTTCTACAGGTTTTAAGAAATGAACTCACTTTTCTGTTTCTCAGAAGCAAATCAGGGGTAACTGGACTGAAGTCAGCACAGTAAAATCCTCACATTCAAGAACCAGTGCAAGTAACAAAAGAAGAAAGATATCACAGTCAGGCAAAAGTATATGTTGAAGAACGCAAGTTAAAAAGCAGTATATTTTTCCAATCATGGGAGCTAACAGAGACACTAAAATAAAAGGCCACATTCAGGAAGAAAACATGGATCTTAGTTATTGATTTGAAATGCTTTTTGATTTGGACAAGAAAAAAAAACAACTGGCAATGAAAGTGTGGAATAGTGTCTATGTCAGGCAGGAAAAAGGAAAGAGCTTATACAGCTGAGTGTGAACTCGTATGCCAAGCCATTAAGCAGCAACTTTTATCCCCTTCCTCCCAAAACACATACACACAAAGCATTTGAGCAACCGATTTCAAAACTGACCCAGGTTCAAAATAGCTCTTGCAAACAGCTCCTCCCAAGCACCTCACTCCTTTAAAGTACTGATGTGGAAGAAAGAAGATTTTACAAAGCATTTGCAATGTCCTAGAGAACAAGACAGACAGGTATGGAAAAAATAACTATAAAAGACCTTGAAAAGCATATCTTTAAAAAAAAAAACACAAAAAGCTTCCAGTGTGTAGGAGAAAAAATGTGCACAGAGGACAAGTATGATACAAAAGGGAAAGAAGGAAGATCATTTTATCGTTCTAAATACCTGGCATTCCACTTTATATTAATGCATATCCGTAGATAGGGCAATAAGAATGGCATGACTCTATAAAATTATTCATTTCTCGTATTACCTAACCAGGTAATACCTCAGCTGTATTGAAAGAAAGCCACTGGAACACTTCAATAGTTCCCTCCCAGTCAACATCTAGCTATAAAAGGTATTCACTGCACAATAAGCTGAAAGCTACCTTTCTATGGAAAAAGAATCTGCTCTTCCCAAAGCTTCTTCATTGCCTTTGAACTACTGGTGTACTGGTGTTCAGGGGAAAAAAAAAATCTAGCTTATTTTTTCAGCATCTTCGACATTTGGATGACATGTAAGCTCAGTTTAAAAAATTTTGTTTAAAATGTAAAGTTCTTTCTTTTCTCTACCTTTCTGTGGTCTGCAGGAGGCACAGTGACAGGTATGATATAAAGAAAACAAAAGTGTTAACTCAAACAGAATTTTCAGAGATACTGTGGCAATCATCAAAAATAAAAGTTTTGTTGCAGGTAAATTTGTAATGCTACATTTCATTTCAGTACAAATGAAGGGGTTTTTACCAACCAAATCATAGAATCATAGAACTATAGAATGGTTTGAGTTAGAAACGACCTTAAAGATCATCTAGTTTGAACTCCCCCCACCATGGGCAGGGACACCCTCCCCTAGACCAGGGTGCCCAAAGCCTCATCCAACCTGGTCTTAGACACTGCCAGGGATGGGGCCTCCACAGCTTCTCTGGGCAACCTGTTCCAGTGCCTCACCACTCTAACAGTAAAGAATTTCTTTCTAGCATCTAATCTCTATCAACCCTCCTTCAGCTTAAACCCATTACCCCTTGTCCTATCACTCCATGCCCTTGTAACCAGTCCCTCTCCAGCTTTCTTGTAGGCCCCTTCAGGTACTGGAAGGCCGCTATAAGGTCTCCCCGGAGCCTTCTCTTCTCCAGGCTGAACAACCCCAACTCTCTCAGCCTGTCCTCACAGGAGACGTGCTCCAGCCCTCTGACCATCTTTGTGGCCCTCCTCTGGACTCACTCCAACAGCTCCATGTCTCTCTTGTACTGGGGACCCCAGAGCTGGATGCAGTACTCCAGGTGGGGTCTCACAAGAGCAAAGTAGAGGGAGAGAATCATCTCCCTTGACCTGCCAGTCATGCTTCTTTTGATGCAACCCAGGATACAGCTGGCTTTCTGGGTTGCAAGCGCACACTGGCGGCTCATGTTGAGCTTTTTATCACCCAACACCCCCAAGTCCTTCTTCTCAGGGCTGCTCTCAATCCATTCCTCACCCAGCCTATAGCTGTGCTTGGGATTGCGCCAACCCAGGTGCAGGACCTTGCACTTGGCCTTGTTGAACTTCATGCGGTTCGCACAGGCCCACCTCTCCAGCCTGTCAAGGTCCCTCGGGATGGCATCCCTTCCCTCCAGCATGTCGACCACACCACACAGCTTGGTGTCGTCGGCAAACTTGCTGAGGGTGCACTCGATCCCACTGTCCATGTTGCCAACAAAGATGTTAAACAGTCCCAGTCCTAGTACCGACCCCTGAAGAACACCACTCGTCACTGATCTCCACTTGGACATCAAAATTAAGGTATTTCATTCATTTTTATCATCTAATTTTTTTCTTTAACAAAAAACTCAACAACAAAACACTACCACCCAGTTATATAAATTATAGGTTAATTTCAAACCATAGTATCACTTTGAAATAAAATGTTCTGGCTTTCCAGAAACCATAATCTAGAAAATGTCAAATGCAACATTGTAAGTTCTCCCCAGTGATAATTTTTTTATTTGGAATTAGTTTTCAAATCCAATCCATCATTGCACATAATTTTTAATTTGTTAATGTTTTATCTTTGGTGAATCAATTGTTCTCTTTACCTTATTCCACTCCCCCGAATAATCAAACTACTATTGTGGTTTATGATCAATGACCAATATTTTTAAGGGAAAGGCTTGTAGCTTCTTTGTCAAGCATTAGCTCACAAATTCCAAGCAAACATCTGAGACACGTCCCTAAAGGACATTAAAAGTGCATCACAGAAATTACTGATTCGGCTTGGCCAATCTGGTAAATCCACGTCACAGCAGACAGGCCAGGTAAAGACCCTAAGCACTAGTCCACTACAGCTACATTTGCACGGTGCTGGGTCTCAGTTGATATAAGCCAGTCTGAACCAGTCTGGGTGCCTACTGTGTAGATTGGCACTAGACAGTGGGATCAGGGTGGATCTAAGATGTCATTGACAGATCTTTAGCATCAACAGTATAGTTCTGAAGTTCTTGTGGCTACTCATTTATTAATCTGAGATTTATCTCTGCACAAGAAACATCACAGTTTTCTAGAAATTATTCAATATTTATTCTTCATAACCATATTGCTAAGAATTTTACATTAATTCTAGAAAATACATGCTACTACTTCTTTATTCTCAGTTCAATATCATCACACCTAAACTTTTTTATGGGCCTAGTCATATTTGGAAATATTTCTCTTTCTTGAATAGTACTTAAAATCTATCAAAAGCAGGTCATCATTTATGCAAAATCTCTTCTAATAACTTTGTTAGTTGGATTAGCTAGCATCATGTGTGCATGAGAGGATATAGCTTGCTAGTCTTTCAAATATTTTCTTAATTCCAGTTCTTTTTTTTTTCAACTTTCTTGTGAAATATACAAAGGGCATATTTTTCAAAAGTGTTTAAGGACCTTTTTGTTAATTGTGGTCATATTTTAAAGTAGCTTTAAAAACTACTTTTCCAGTCACGTTTCATTAGAAAATAATAACAAACCCAAGGCAAACTTGCTTCCAAAGTAGCCTATGGTATCAGGCTTGAAATCCTCAGGAAACCTAATTTTCCAAAAGTGAAATATTCTCTCTGAAAATCTATCCATTTTAAAATTCCCTAAGTCCACAATTGCAGGTCAGTACAGACTTCCATTGTTCAATTAGTTTGAAATACTGTCTCATCCTGTACCCAGGAACAGAATTTTTTTCAATAACTTAATCATTTCAACTCGTCTATCAGGGCCTGAGTTGATTTCTTTTTGTTGCCTGCAATTACAGATCTTCATGATGCCCTCATAACCAAAAATTTGTTATACCATCAGCAGTCAGACCTCACAGAGGTCTGCTGAAGCAAATTGAAGAAATGTCATAAATTATTCATAGTGACCATCTATTTTGTTTGGTCATGTTTAAATTGCCTTAAATCATTGTACATATGCAGCTCAATGGTCTCAGGCTGCCATGTAAAACAGACACAAAAATGGATCCTAAAGAGTGATTTGATAAAAAGGGGAAACCACCCCCCCTCCTAGAGTAACAAAGCTGTCATAAAAGCAGCATGGCTAATGGCTTTCTAATGTTGGTGGAGGGTTTTAGTCAAACTGAGACAAAGGTGTGATTGACAAGAACAATTGTACTTTTTAGTGACATTCTTGGAGCTGAAGGGATATGATGGAAGCAGTTATTTCACTAGTCCTGCCTCCTATTGTCTGCCTCTTTTCATCATTCTGCAGTAAAGGCTATACTTATCTGGATGGTTAATCTGTATTTACTACTGTTTCAGTACTTTGCACATGTTTTGACAACTATGGAATGTTCCAGAAACCCATTTTGCTGCAAGGATGCTGGAGCTGAAGGATGAAGTGTAGAAATAGACACTCACTTTTTCAGCTGCCATTCAAGTTCAGCAAGAGCAGAAGTGGGATATGTCAGTTGCAGTGACTTAAGCATAGTTCTCGGAGATTACATGTACATATAGAAAAAATGTCTTTCTGCACAAGTAGTTACACAGATACTTGCTCTTGTAAAGAAGTAACTCCAATGGGGTAGTATGGTGTGACATGATAATGGCTTTCCTCCTATAACATAAATGCTGGATCAAACCAAGGAGTTTATGGAAGACAAGCAAGGCCATTATTTACCAAATGGGAGGCGAATATCTAGTCTGACAACAGAAAATATAAAATTATTTATTTAAATTATACTCAGTGTTAAATAAGAGCCAAGGTTACAAAAGCAGATAACCTGGAAAGATTCAACTTTCAATGTGTGTAGGTGCAGGTACTAAAAAAATGTCCTCAGAAAAAGGTATTTCTAGTTGCTTTAAGGAAAGAACTATGATATTCAGGATGTAAATCAGAAGCCAACTTATTTTAAATGTTCCACTCTAGCGAAGTATTTGACAAGGCAGGCAAATCCAAGAAAGCATTCATGTCTCTTCCTAACTAAGCATAAGAAACTCAGTGTGGAGGCCGTGGACAGGCAGCACACCAACATGGCTGCCTGGCAGAGTCCCATCCTCAGAAGCTCTGTGGACCAGACACCTGCCTTCTCACTGGATTTTCATCACTATCACACTGAACATGAACACTATTGCCAGAGATTTGGAAAGCAGTGGTTCCCAAACCTGTTTTCTTTAAATGCACCGTGCAGAAATGGGGCATGTATGGGATGTTCTTAAGTACTGAGGCTATAACTGGTATATCAGAGTTTGAATTATTTTGCTGTATAAAATAAGTTGTAATATACCTTTGATCCTTGGTCTACTGGGTTTGGTATAGTCTGTGGAGTACTGGGGATCTCCCATCTCAACTGGAGATTACCAGTATAAAATATATCCAGGGGAACTACTTAGCAAAATTAATATATGCCTCTTCATGTAACTTCAGTTGATTTTTAAAGTGTACTGCTTTAATATTTCTGAATAAACTAGAACTTCAAGAAAGATTTTGAAAAACATTTCTGTTAGAAGTTCAGCAATTAATAGGATCAAAAAGTATGTAGGCATTTCATTGACCTTAAATGTACTAAAGATCCCTGATGAAGATATACTTTCACCTTATTGTGAATATTCAACACCATAATCAGTCATGTTACCTCAGAATATACTTATCTAAAATTAAGCTCATACTGCTTTTTTGTATCTCAGTTAGGAAAGAAAGTTGATTTTGCCTAGGTTTTTGTTATTAAGCCCAATTTAATATCAATCATGCCTGTGGCCCATTTAACTCCTCTCTTTTACACTTTTCCAAAGTACCCTATACATGTTCAAAAGACATAAGTGAATATCTAATTCCAAGCAGGTGTATGAAATACTGATTTCTTACTGGAAGAAGATTTTCCTGGTTTTGGCTGAGATAGAGTTAGTTTTCTTTCTAGTAGCCAGTATAGTGCTGTGGTTTGGATTGAGTATGAGAATTATGTTGATAACACAGTGATGTTTTTAGTTGTTGCTAAGCAGTCATAGAATCATAGAATAGAATCATAGAATGGTTTGAGTTGGAAACCTTAAAGGTCATCTAGTTCCAACCCCCCTGCCATGGGCAGGGACACCCTCCACTAGACCACGTTGCCCAAAGCCTCATCCAACCCGGCCTTGAACACTGCCAGGGATGGGGCAGCCACAGCTTCTCTGGGCAACCTGTTCCAGTGCCTCACCACCCTCACAGGAAAGAATTTCTTCCTAACATCTACTCTAAATCTACCCTCTTTGAGTTTAAACCCATTACCCCTTGTCCTGTCACTACATGCCCCTGATAAACAGTCCCTCACCATCTTTCCTGTAGGCCCCCTTCAGGTACTGGAAGGCCGCTATAAGGTCTCCCCAGAGCCTTCTCTTCTCCGGGCTGAACAACCCCAACTCTCTCAGCCTGTCCTCACAGGAGACGTGCTCCAGCCCTCTGACCATCTTTGTGGCCCTCCTCTGGACTCGCTCCAACAGCTCCATGTCTCTCTTGTACTGGGGACCCCAGAGCTGGATGCAGTACTCCAGGTGGGGTCTCACAAGAGCAGAGTAGAGGGGCAGTCAAGGACTTTTCAGCTTCTCATACCACCCTGCCAAAGAGAAGGCTGAGGGTGCGCAAAAAGCTGGGAGGGGACACAGCCAGGACAGCTGACCCAAACTGGCTAAAGGGATATTCCACACCACGTCACGGTCAGTATATAACTGAGGGAGTTGGCCGGGAGGCAGTTGGCTCGAGAACTAGCTGAGTATCAGCTTTCGCTGCTGAGCAATTGTGGTGTTCGTCACTTTTGTATATTCTTTTATCATTATTATTATTGTCTTCCTTTTCTGTCCTATTAAACGGTCTTTCTCTCAACCCACACGTTTTAACTTTTTTCTTTTTGATTCTCTCCCCCATCCTACTGGGGGGCAGAGAGGGACTTGGGAGGGGGGACACAGTGGCAGTGAGTGAACGGTTGTGTGGTTGTTTTAGCTGCTGACCAGGTTAAACTACGACAAAAACTAAATCTCGTTCATGAGATGAAATACTCATCTCTTACTGGGAGTTCCTAGGGGAAGCTTCATCAGAGAGGTTCAGTTCTCACAGGCTGACCAACATTTCGTAGTGTTGATTTTTTTATGTATTGGAGTTCAAGACACCATAAACTGTAACTCATTTGTCATTACAGGAAGGAATCAGGCTGCCTGCCTTTACCGTGTTCCCACAACTAGAGTTGGTCAGTCCCTTCAAGTTTCCAGGTTGCAAGGATATCCATCTGTATCTATTCCAGTTATTTTGTGGTAGATGTCACATGAAAGAAAGGTAAATAAGTACAACCCTTCTCTGTGCTTGCTGGTTCTCCCAAGGCAGACCCCCTGGCAATGACACTCCATGCCCATCACCTCCTCGCACGCACAGGTTTGCTGCTCTCGGCGCTCAGAGCCCCTACCTGCTGAGCTCATTTCGAGCAAATCAGTTGCAAGCCTTGTGGGCTGGAACGGGTGAGAACAGAGTTCCAGGATCAGTACGCTAGAGACATTTTATCAAGTTAACAATGCACTAAGTGTGTCTTTTCAAGAAAATAATAAAAACCATTTGTATGTTTATTCATCAGTAATTCACTAATAAAATGCATTGAAACCTGCTAATTAAATAGCAAGCTGTTTATTATAAAATGACAGCAGTTGAGTACTGCAACTGTCATTTTAAGATGGTTTCCTATCTTAGAAAATTATTGACTCCATGTAGAATGAACAATCTCATATAAAACAAAATGGTTGAGTTTTTTCTTGAGGTTTTTTTGAGGAGTGAGGAATTTTAAAATATTAAAGTTGCTATAACAATCTCTGCTGATTCCACAGCTTGCAGCTTAAAAAGACAGTATCTGTCACTCCAGTAGAGTAAAGCAAGCATCCAAATCTTACTAGTAATATCAAATAATACTTGATTTGCCTCTGCATCTGGGAATTCACTCTACGGTTTGTAATTTAAATATATATTACAAAAGCAACACCCTCATGAGCCTTATTAGTCTTCTCCACCTTGGGATTCTTTATGTTCTCAGTTTAAGTATTATATAAAGGAAGACAAATTAGAATATAATTTGCTTGCCTCTTTCATCAATGAGTAGAGAAATGGAAGGCAAAAAAAGAAGGTAATTTAAAGCACCCGATATAGAGATGTAAAATTGTGGTGGGTTGAGCCTGGCTGGAGGCCAGGTGCCCACCAGAGCCGCTCTCTCACTCCCCTCATTCACTAAACAGGGGAGAAAAGGCATAACGAAATGCTTGCAGGTCGAGATAAGGACAGGGAGAGATCACTCACTAATTATCGGCACGAGCAAAACAGACCAAACTTAGAGAGGGAATTCATCTGATTTATTACTAGGCAAAACAGAGTAGAGAAATGAGAAAATAAAATCAACTCTTAAAAACACTTCCCCCCACCCCTCCCATCTTCCCGGGCTCAACTGCACTCCCGGCTTTAACCTTCCCCCCCTCAGCGGCACAGGGGGACGGGGAGTGGGGGTTACGGTCAGTTCATCTCACATTGTTTCTGCCGCTTCTTCATCCTCAGGGGGAGGACTCCTCTCAACGTTCCCCTGCTCCAGCATGGAGTCCCTCTCACGGGGTGCAGACCTTCAGGAGCAAACTGTTCCAGCGTGGGGTCCCCCACGGGGTCACAAGTCCTGCCAGCAAACCTGCCCTGGCGTGGGCTCCCCTCTTCACGGGTCCACCGGTCCGGCCAGGAACTTGCTCCAGCGTGGGCTTCCCACGGGCCACAGCCTCCTTCAGGTGCCTCCACCTGCTCTGGCGTGGGGTCCTCCACGGGCTGCAGGTGGAATCTCTACACCCCCTCATCCTTCCTCCATGGGCTGCAGGTGGACAGCCTGCTTCACCATGGCCTTCACCACGGGCTGCAGGGGGATCTCTGCTCCGGCGCCTGGAGCTCCTCCTCCCCCTCCATCTGCACTGACCTTGGTGTCTGCAGAGTTTCTTACATCTTCTCACTCCTCTCTCCGGCTGCAAAAGCTCTCTCTCTCTAAGTGTTTTTCTACTTCTTAAATATGTTATCACAGAGGCGCTGATTGGCTTGGCCTTGGCCAGCGGCGGGCCCGTCTTGGAGCCGGCTGGCATTGGCTCTGTCAGACACAGGGGGAGCTTCTAGCAGCTTCTCACAGAAGCCACCCCTGTAGCCCCCCCGCTACCAAAACCCTGCCACGCAAACCCAACACAAAAATATACAGTGTGGATACCTTCCCCCCAGGATACTGACCCATAAAAGTGAGTATCCACAATTTTTCTTCTTTTTGAAAGGTATTGTATGAGTATAAAAGAGAAAGATGAATAGTACATTAACACTTAAGTAATGTCATTTAAAAAAATATCTTGTCAATGTCAAATTATAGTGTTAAATGCTTAAATTTCACTTTAGGTTCTACGCCCAATTTAATTCTTCTATCTTGTGCATATAATGTGGCATATATTCCTTAACCGTATCAGGACGTTTTTTTTACAAGACCTCAAGATCAAAGGCCACACACCAAAATGTGCATGGAGTTTTAATAACAAGCTTTTGCTTTTCCTTTTCTCACCAAACTATTCTCCAATGTTTCAAGAGTAGCATTTCTTCCAAAAAGAGAATCAAGAAGGATCAGTATTAATACTGGAACTTGGGGAAACTCATAGCAGCTCTTAGGGACAAAAAGCCTGGATGGAGAAAGGATTTGTGCAACACCAACAAGGACAGTGACTGTGCAGGGAGGGAGGGGAAAGCCTCATGGTGACAACCAATTTGCCAAGATGTTGATCTGAAATCATCAAAGTTCTCAGGAGGTACGAAAACATTCAGGCAAGGATATAGCTAAAGGTTTCTTTTCTCTCTTTTTCTTTTTTTTTTTTTTTAACCTCTATCTATCTTGTTCCACCTGAAGAATTGAATTATGTTTTTGGAGTTTTATTCTACAAGGTCTGTGCAGTCATTTGCTACGGCTATCAAACATCTCTGACTAGTGATAGAAAGCCAGAGTGTCCACAAAGTGAGACTGGACAGTCTAATTTACATGTGTAAGTTAATGAGCTGAGAATTAGTCCTTGGTTCTTAAAGCAGAAATGTCCCATTTCAGTTAAGCATCAGCATTAAAATCCTGAACGCTGAAGGTCTACCAAGGTAAGCCCAGTCAGGCCAAGGGAAAGTCAAATGTACCTGTGTTTCAGATGTGGGAGGGTGGCACAACTAGATGCGACATTGCAACTTGTGGTCGTGAAACAGACTGAGTTCTCCAGCTGATACTGCTGCTTATTACTCGTACCATGCTTGTCTAATATTAGAGCCATGAGGCACTAATAATTCTTTTCCTCTTGCTTGCAGTACAACAAATCATTTGGTATGTCATATCCATATTCAAATGCATTCCTCACATTTGAATACAGATATAACACAAATGTTGTTCTTGACAATAAAATGAGGTTATGGAAACTAATAAAGATTTTTTTGTACATACTAGAGAAGCACATTAAATCACGCAATTCCTACAATTGCTCCAAAAATTAAATAAGGTATTTTTGAATTATTAAAGTACACTGTAGACTATATTAGTGTGATTTGTGTGTCCATTTTCTTTAGTTACTAAACAGGAAAAAAATCCTTGGGAATTAAGCATAAGAATTAGTCTTCACTGTCACATATTTTCAAACAAAGTAGAGGATTTTCTTCAAATCAAAGAGAAAATAAACTATTTGTGATCACCTGTAGCAGCGAGTTAACTCTACTGAATTTCTAAATTTTTTTTTTATCACAGAAACAAACAAAACTGTGGCACCTCATTCACAGGGTGACAGATAGATTCAGTTAGAGAAAGTCAGCACTTTTCAGAAAAGGTATATTTGGTAGAGGAGAAATCTTATTAGACTATACAGAGGGAAGTGCAGTGGCCGGTCTTGGACCAACCCCTTTATATCCAGAGATAACGCTTTCATTTCAAAATGACAGGGCTAGCTGCACTTCTCATATCCTCTCGGGACTGAGCGCATCCCAGACTGCCACAGACCCTGATGCTCCTCGCTTTGCTGGAGCCAAGTCACACAGCTCTGCTCGCAGTCCGGGGCTCTTAACTCACAGCAGCAGCCCAAGCCGATCCGGGAAGATCCCACCAGAATTTTTTGCTACAGGTCTTACCTCATACGCTATGAGTGAAAGTGAATCTCATGACTTCAAACAGTATTAAAACAAGTTTTTTTTTTTTTTTTCTTCACAATAGCAAACTGGTTTTAATGCAGAAGAGGGATTTCCCTTTTGATCAATGATTTCCACGAGGCTCCAAGGTTGGGAAACCGCAAAGGCAGCTCTGCATGTGCGGTGACAGAGAGTCTGGTACTGCCTCTGCACCTCCTGCACACAGGGAGAAGATGCCTGGCTAACTTAGCAAGAACAGGTAGAAATTGAAGTATATAATTGAATTTCTGCATTTGCACATTCAACAGTCTTAAATAAAATCAATATGACTTAGCCCATATATGAAGTAATGACTATAGAGGGCATGGCCACAGAAAACAAATACAAAATCTTAGAGGACTTTAGGTAGAATTTGTTGACACGTTTACATGACCAACTTAAAAAAAAAAAAAGCAATCAATTAAAATAAACATTTTAAGAAATAGTGAGTGAAATATTTAAGGAAAAAAACAACTCCAGGGATATATGACTTGATAAAAATGGAAAAAAAAAAAAAACCAACAAAAAAACAGTCTTGAAGGTTCATACACCTCCCATTTGATGCAAAAATGATTAGCATTTAGTTGTCCATGATTCTTTCCTATCAGATGATATGTGCTAATAGTCTGTTGTTGCTAGGGGATGTTGCTAAGCAAGGCGAGGCACAGAGGAGGTCAGCCACCTCTTCACTGACAACTTCTAGCATCAATTATTTTTGTGAACTACAGATTTCATTTTTTTTCTGAATGTTCTGCATATTTTTTGAGATAAAAGACGATTTATCGCTATAGTACAATCCAAACATGTAAAGACTGAAATCTTCTGCTGGAATTATCTCTTTTTCATTAAAACTTAATTTCTGTTCCTCAGCATTGCTGTGCACTCATCAGAAGGTGATAACCATAGCCTGACCTAGTTTTGTTCAGTTCTGAACAAGTTATATGAGAAATTTGGGTATTCTTGGTAAAGAAACATTTTTATTTTTATTTAAATTATTTTACCAAACACTATTTTATTTCATTTAAAGGATGATAGTTCATTTTAGTTGGAAAAAGTAACAGAAAACAGTATTGCTTTTTTAAAAAGCAGAAAATCAAGAGTCATTGAAAAGATGTAATAGGAAAACATATGTAAAATAACATTATAGTGGAAGACTAAATAGTTTCTTAAATTACATTTATTCTAAAACTGTTACTTTTTGGATTCCAGGTTCAAAAAGGAAGCTTTTATGTTATATGCTTTCAAATGAGTATCTCAGCTAACAGAATATGTCAATGTGCAACTGAGTTAGTACCTGTTTCTAAAATCATATCATTAATATAGAGATTTCTTCTTCTGTAAGTTTTTTGATGATGACTGGAATGCTTTATGCTGCCAATTCCCATTTCATGAGTGAAAGTCAAAAGGATATAGGCTCCCAAATAATTTAAAAGGGAAAAAAACCCCACTCTAAAATTCTCCCTGATTTTTGTTGTTGTTGTTGTTGTTGATTGCTATGAGTCATTTGAAACCTGATATGAAGTGGTTAGGGTCACTGCATTATCATCAACGTGGTTTTGAGCTGTCCCCTCAACAACCACTTCACTACACCATTATGAGCATTACTGTTCTGTGAAAGGTAGACAAGTTTAATGCATGCTGATCAGTGTCAAGTATTAAAACTTGTTTTATCTGTCTTTTAGTTAACAAAACTATGTGAATAGCAAGTTCCTAAGTTTTTTTTCTTCAAATCATAGTGTATCTTTCAAACTGTTCTTGGTAATTTCTCTTGTAGTCTAAAGCAGAAATGCTAATTTAGGTCAACTTGAACTGAAGACACCTTCAAAAAGACCAGTGAGAGTTTTGCCTTGTAGAGTATAGAGAAATATTAGAAAGGAAATAACACATTTTTATTTTTCAGTGGTTTAAAGTAATACGTCCAGAAAAATCTTTACTTCCATGATGTGTAGTTAGGCAAAATGACTTGAAATGGGTCATTAGTTTGCTGAGTGGTTCAGGTGAACAGATAGGTGTTTGCATCTCGTAAGGCTCAGTACATTTAATCCTTGAGGAAAGCAAGTGAGAAAATTCCTGTTTCTCATGTTCTTGTGACAGGATTTTTAGCTGAATTTTCTGAAACACTGTAAATAAAATTTCTTTTCTATGGCTTTTTTAATTCTCCATTCTTCATACCTGGACACAGGCATGATGCTGAGACTTCTGTTAGTACTTCTTCTATTACATTCATATTCATATCAGTATTAACTTTCCTACCAATGAATAATTACGCTAATTTATTTTGATTAGGTGGAGCACATCATAGGAATCCTTAACGGTACCACATGAGCATTGAAGAATTGAACTGCAGTATACCCAGCCCAAGAGATCATTTGTTATCAGTTTCATCCAAAGGAGAAATTATAATGATGGTTACCTATGAAGGTGATGATCTACAAGTCTCTAAAAAGTTTCATGCTTTTAGAAAGCTTTATATATCTTAAATTCTTTTTAACTTTCACATGGAATAAATTGCATGTCTCCAGAGAGGAGTGGATCAACACATACCTACCATTTAGAATTTATCCTTTTCTGATGCTTTAAATGGGATTTTGTTGCTTGTTTTTACTCTGTGTAGATGTGTGCTTGTACTGAATTTCCCAGATCACAGTTGAGGAACCTTTTTATTTTTGACAGCTAATTAGATTTTTCAACGTCAGTGGTAGGCTGCATATTAATAGCCTGCAATGCCATGGAAAAAAAAAAAAAATCATACAGTCATAATCTGTATGCATGAAGTTATAAATCAAATTGAAATTATAAGCAACAGGTTCTCCATCTCTTCCTAAAAAATATCTTAATACATTAATTGCAAAAGATTTACCAGACACAGACCTGGGTGGGCAAAACATATCTGTCCTTTGGAAAATAAATATATTTTCTTTAATCTTACACAAACTAATGAAGTTCCAAAAGGATTGATATTACATTGTTTCCTTTGCTTTTGCAAGTATGGACATTCCAGAGAAAAATTAAGACATAAAGAAACAATGGCAAGCAAACCACAGCAGAATGTGTTGCAAAGAGCAGAAGCATGCACTTAGCTTAGTTCTACTGCAATCTCTCATGCTGTTCTTCACAGAAAAACAAATCAAGCAAATCAGATTTTAGATTTGTGACAGAGTACTCAGGAAGGGAACCCACTGCCCACTGAGGAAAGGAATAAAGTCCTAAGCGAATAGAGAAATAAAGTGGCCCCCAAAGAATTGACTGATACTCGGTGCTGTTTGGACCTTTAATTAAAAGGATGTGGCAGCACTACTTCGTCCAAAGGAGAGCTCTGCTGAGAAAGCTGGGACAACAGTCCAATCTGTAATAATCATCACAAGTATCTTATGTAATCAAGGTGAAAAAAAAGTAAGTTTACACTGAATATATTTTTTTTCTTAAACTAGATTTCATAGAAAAAATATTTTTGTGCTACACACGCTCAAATGAAAAAAAATCAGTTAAAATCTAAAGTGCATGCTACTTTTCTGTTATGTCTAGTCCCCATTCCCTTCTCTGGTCAGGAACCTTCCTCCAAACTACATCTCACCTAGTACATTACAGCCAGGAAAAAAACACAATGTCCTTCTCAAAGGTGTGAGAAACGTACTCTAACCAACAGCCTCATTTATAAGAAGAATAGAAATTTGAGATGCCCATATTTAATTCCCAAAATACAGTGAAAGGACAGTGTTTCAGAAGCTAAATGTTCACCTATCTTATGTCTTATCCATTTAAAGCAATCTTCTGGAGAGGCTTTATTTTTGCTATTTCAAAAAAAAAAAAGTATCCCCTTTAAGTAGCCAGGCTCTTCTCTGTTGTTGGGGTTTTTTCATGACTCTCACTCTTGCACTGTATTGTTTTCATGGAAACAACATGGTTTTTATCTTTCAGTTCCTGAAGTAGGAGATACTGCTTTTCTACCACATTTAAGAGACTATACAGTATGATAAAATGCTAATACAGCTATATGCATTAATATTTTTAACTGTAAAATAATAATAATAATGATGTTACTAATGAAGAAGAGATGGGGAAGGATTGCAATTGTCATCTTGTACTACTGCTAGTAGGGCTAACTCCTCTGTGAAGAGCAGAGGACTGAGTTACTTGCAGAAGCTGGAAGAAAACTGCAAATACAGTAGTGGCATTTCTGACATTTCTGTGAAGAAGGGAACTGTCTGTGCTTAATGTAGACAAAAAAAAAAAAAGCAGCACAAGAGGCAGTAGGAAAAAATAGAAAACTCTACACACGCACGCACATACATACACACCCCTCCCTCCCAAAAACCCACATAGTAGTGAAGTATGGAAAAGGGCAAAACTGTCTTTCGCTTTTTCCAAAAAGGACAATTAAAATATAAAACACCTGAAGGACTTGATAGTCTTTCTTCTTTTTGGTTTGTTCTTAAAAGCTTTTCTCTTATGATACAAACATCCCCTAGAAGAGGCTTGCAGACAGGCAGCCCACACAGACATCTCCCTGAAAAGAACTGACTCAGTAGTTCCTAACAACAGAGGTGTGCTGTGAGATAATTACATGTAGCAGATACAACTGTTCAAAATCTCACCTTAGGGTTTTAGTTGCTAGTCTTCATTTTGAAGGAAACAATGGGAATCCCACCTTCTTAAGACTATTCTCTCATTTAAGCTATCCACTTATCTAACAAAATAATTTTGACATAGTATCATGATTTATAAATGTAAGGAAATTGTGCTACTGGTAGATGTTTGTTAACTTTGCTAAGATGGCATCAACTTTAAGATTCCAGGAAGCCTATTTTCTTGGTATTTTAGAAATGCCCCTCTGGCTTAAAGCTTTCTAATTAAATTTATACAAGACAAATACTTTTTAATAATACTTTCAAATGTTTTTCAGCATTTGATTTTGTAGGGTTTTGGCAGGGAAGTTTAGATCAATTTGCTGTGACAGCATTTATCATATTTAAGATACCAATATATATTTCCAAATATATTGGCTGTTTGATTATCAGACAGTTCCTAAAATAATTTCCACTAAGCTGTGGAAAACATGGGTACATTCTTTTAAGAAATACTTATTTCTTGTAATGGGCCTAAAATACCTATTCCTTGTCTTCACCTGATTTAAGTCCTTCTGTACTGTCAGTGCTCTTCCTCAAATTCCAACCAGATAGAAAGAAGTTTGCATGAAGTTATTTGGTGTTCCATCAAAAAACAGCACTTATTTACAATCATTTCTTCCCTGCCAGTTCAGCCAGAAATCTGAGAATAGAATCTATTTGCAGCACAATCCCTTGACAGCATAATCCCAGGATAAGTCAGTTTGCTGTATGGCAAACATCTGTGCCCTTCTGGGGCTGGTGCAGATATTTCTGCCTGCACTGTTGTATTGTGTTTATGTGGTAAGGCTTTTGTTGTGGGGGAAGGCTGCAGGGGTGCCTTCTGTGAGAAGACACCAGGGTCTGCCCCGTGTTGGTCAGGGCCAGTTCCAACTGGCTCCAAGACAGACCCACCGCTGGCCAAAGCTGAGCCAATCAGTGATGCTGGCAGTGCCTCTGGAACAACATATTTAAGAAATGGTAAAAAATGCTGTGCAACAGCGCCTGTGGGAGAGGAGTGAGAAGATGTGAGAGGAACAACTCTGCAAACACCAAGGTCAGTGCAGAAGGAGGAGAGGAGGTGCTCCAGGTTCCAGAGCAGAGATCCCCCTGCAGCCCGTGGTGAAGACCATGGCGAGGCAGGCTGTCCCCCTGCAGCCCATGCAGGACCCCACACCAGAGCAGGTGGATGTGCTCTGAAGGAAGCTGCAGCCCACGGAGAGCCTGTGCTGGAGCAGGCTCCTGCAGGAGCTACAACCTGTGGAGAGGAGCCCACGCAGAAGCAGGTTTCCTGGTAGGCCCCATGGGGGACACACACTAGAGCAGTCCATTCCTGAAAGACTGCACCCAATGGAAAGTACCCATGCTGGAACAGTTCTTGACAAACTACAGCCTGTGGGAAGGACCCATGCTCAAGAAGTTGGTGAAGGACTGTATCCCATGGGAGGGACCCCATGGTGGAGCAGGGGAGGAGAGTGAGGAGGAAAGTGGCAGAGATGAAGCGTTATGAACTGACCTCAACCCCCATTCCCCTATGCCGCTCAGAGGGAGGAGGTGGACGAGTTTGGAGTGAAGTTGAGCCTGGGAAGAAGGGAGGGGTGGGGGAAAGGTGGTTTTAATTTTGTTTTTATTTTTCACTATCCTTCTCTGTTATTAATTGACAATAAATTAACCTAATTTCCCCAAGTCTAGTGACGGTAATTGGTAAGTGATCTCCCTGTCCTTGACCCATGGGTTTTTGTCATATTTTCTCCCCCTGTCCTGCTGAGCAGGAGGAGTGAGAGAGCAGTTTGGTGGGCACCTGGCAGTCAGCCAATATGTCTATATTTTGTTGAAATACGAAAATATACTTTCTAATGCACTAGCACTATGATGTGATTCATATCCCAAAGAATTTACAATGCAATGCATGAAAAAATTACATAGACCACACTAGAAGAAAATGAAAAAAAAAAAGATGAATAAAGAGGGGTTTTTCTTTTATTTTTTTATCATTTTACAAGAGGCAAAGCTAGTCCCAAATACGATACGGCCAAAATGTGTTGCTATTGACAGTGTTTAAGGCAGTGATCCAAAGTCTGGAGATAAAACTTTATTGTACAGTCTTTTGAAACAGTGAATTAACCTGCCACCTACACAGAAAGGAAGAGAATAGCTGCCCAGTCATTCCAGAGTTGGAGATCTCCCAGCGCCAGGAGCTTCACCACCCAGCAAAGAGAAGCCACTGCCTGAGCACTCTCCAGCTTGCAGGCTGCAGAAGGAGGAGCTCTGTCAGGGATGAGCAGGTAATCCCCCCCGATCTACTGAGAAGGCATCAAGTGGTAGAGCAAAGGCCTCCCCTGTGGCATCGTGCTAACAAAAACCAATGATGTGGTCTCTATGAGTCAGTGACCAGCTGGAACAGGCTCACCTGGTGCAGCATCTCCAAATGTCACAAAGTGTTGCTGGTCCATGTGTCTAGTGTGCACTTCCCTCATGAAACTAGACCCAGCCAACCTTCATGGAAGTCCCCCATTAACCTTGATTCACACATACAAAGGAGGGAAAAAATAGAACTTGAATTCCGTACCACTGTCATGCTAATCCACGTTGGATTGGATTGGATGGGCCTGAGATGGTGATACAATTCACTAGCTGGGTTGGCTTTTCTTACAGCTGGGATTAGAACGATCACTTTTTATAATCAAGCATTAAAAGGAAAAAAAAAAAAAGAAAAGAAAGAAATTCTGCAACAAAAGTAAACTTTTTCATCTTTCAGTGACCCTAGTGAATTATGCATTATTTCTTTTTTAAGGTGCAAGGTGTCTTAAAGAAGAGTTTTAAAAGTTAGCAATTGAATTTACAGGTTGCATTGTCACCTTTATGGATTATATAGCTATTTTAGTCTAAATCTGGATGAAAATTAATTAATTCTGAATGTATAATTCCATAAACAAATTTCTTCACAAACAATTACATATTGTCTAGGAAAAGCTATGATTATGGACAACTCTTGCCTCAATTTACAGCCATACACTCTTTTTATCATCAGTATTTGAGCCTATTGTTAACGGTTCTAATCTTTGAATTAACAGCTGGATTTCTTCTAAAAAAATTGCATCTAATGCCAAATCTTTTAAATGAAATATTATTACATATTTCATGAGGAAATACAAAAAATGCCTCCATATTTCCAGTTGGGATTAAAATTCTCTACAAACTTGACCTTGTCATAATGTCATGATACCTGTTTTCGGTACCTATGCTACTTATTGTGGCATAAACACTAACCCAACCATATCAAGCCCAATTTAACACCCAAAAGATAAGTGAAATTATTCCTGTACATAGAACCTATATAATTTATAAAGTAAGACCACTTATAATTCAAATCACAGTCTTATGCATTTATTTCACAAGGAACAACTAGAAGTAAATTCCTGCCAAGGCAACCAGAACTCGTTTTAACAAACAAGTAACTTTGCTCCTCTCAAACTGATTAAATTTCAGAGTCTTTTTCATTTTATCATTGCATCATAAGAAGGTAATATACACTACAGCATATGTGAGAACATCCCCTTACAATTCAGTGTTTGTTGCCTAAATTGCAATCTGGTATCATTTGTGTCCAATTTTCAAAAACATTAACAGTTACTGTGTTACAGACTTAACATTTTCTAACACCTTTACTCATTTTATATGGTACTTAGAAACTACACAAAAGGGTGATGGTGGTATTGTAATATGTGGGTGGAATCAAGTGCTCAATATACCATCATAGTTGGTAAAATATCTGGTACCACAGTCCATGACATGAGTGTCACAAAAGAATACTTGCCCAGTTATAATGTTTGTTAACTAAAATTTCTGTTTATCTCATGCTTTTATTTTGAAATGTCCAGTATATGCTGCAGCGGGACAATAAATTATTCATTTGTTAAGCCAAAGATTGAACAGCCCAGGGTTTTTTGTTCCACTACAGTAATTAGGAGAGCGAGATCAAGGGAAAAAAAAAGTATTTCTGTGTGTTTGTCTGGGTACATTTTACCTGACAAGTCCAAATGTCTAAGGCACAGAAGATGTGTATGAGATTAAAACTATTTTATTGGTATGCATCATGACATAAACAGAGAAAAATATTTGAGAAAATATTGTTTGCCTGCTAAAAACTTTAATAATTTGCTTCATTTCTGTAATGCCAATTGTAATCAGACATTGAAAAAACACTTAAAGTTCACTTTAATTTAGGATGCACGTAGTGTATCATACAAAAGGTGTTTCTTACAAGGAGATGTAAGAAAGGAAAAATACATAAACCCCATTACAGAGAAAACAATACATCAAACAGTACTTAGATGTAACATTAATATTTAGTATTATATATCGAACTGTAAGTCCTAGTATCAGTTTCATGTGGGCAGACATTCTCTATGCATGAAGCTAAATATTATGATCCACAGATTACATAATTAGGCCTCTTTGTCTGTATGATAGGAAAATGGGCAAAATGGTAATTAAAGGTACAGGTAAAAACACTGGTCTGCCTGACGAAAGCCATTTTAGTTGAAAAATAGTAATGTTTACAACATGTACTACAGGTTATGGCATGCTTTAGTGTCTGAACCCAAACCCATCACAGCCAGTAGGACTGCTTGGGTATTCAAAGATGTTTTAAAGTGTTTAGCTGAAGTTACAAACTGAAGGAAAAAAACCCTTATAAATATACACCTTTCAAGGTAATAACTCCTTACAGAAAATGGCTCAAGATTCTAATTGTAAGAATCCTCTCTTTTCAGTAGGACAAAACAGTCCGTATTGTCAGAAATTATCATTTTCACTGAGAATGTGATTATACTCAGTTGTGGAGAAAATATTCCAGAAAAGTCAAAATTAGAAAAATTGTGTGGTTATTTATGCATACACATACATAGCTATATGAAGAGTAAAATGAGGCATTTCCCCCTCCTCTTCTGACCTTGCTGTCCCCTATCTTCTTCCTCGTTCCATCCGGCGCTTTGCCCTTCCTTACCCAGGCTTTCCCCCGGGCGCCGCCACGGTGGCTGCAGGGCCCAGCCGTGCCCTGCGGTGGGTGGGTTGGAGCCGGCTGGAACCGGCTGTGTCCGGCACCGGGCAGCGCTGACCCCTCCTTACAGAGGCCCCTGCAGCCCCTGACAGACCCTGGGCACCTGCACCACCTATGTAAGTATTAAAACAGTATATGTGTCTTTTTGCTCTCCTTTGACATACATAGATACACAGAGTGTGTTCTTCATGTAAATATATGCAAGAAAAAAAGAAAAGGAAAAGAAATGAGCTTAAAATGCACACACCAGGAGAACTCTCATCCTACAGAAATACACACACAGAGTAATATACAACTTGAAAACATAATCATGAAAAAGATAGATGTATAGTCATTGAACTTGTTTCATGTCATAGCCTGATCAGTGACATCTGTGAGACAAACTGACAAGGTTTTATGTTTTTATAGTCTGATTCTGTACCCTACATATTTGTACATGGCAACAGTTGTTCCAGTGCCTGGGCAAAAAAGGTTCCAGTTCCTTGTCAAACACATGCCTTTAGTAAAGGTTTATTTCATATATGAACAAGGTGTGAAATTAAGAGTTCTGTTGAAAAAGATCACTCCAGGTGATTAGCTCCATAAATTCCCTTTTTAACAGAACATATTTCATCCTCTCAAAGTCAGAACAAAGCTAAAATGTCCTACCAAAATGCCTCACTGGTATTTTGCACTTTATGAACTGTCAGTGTGATATAATGTAAAATCAGAAACACATATATAACTATATCGCAATCCAGTGGGATGGAAAATCTGCAGAGAAAGCACTGGAAAAAAATAGAATGACAGGAAATATAAAATTGAATGAAGTATGTAACTGGTGATTTTTCCTGTTGACCCAAGCCTATTTCTACTCCAACTAGCTTTCTCTAAAATTAAAAGGAAGTTTGTTATTGATAATAATTTCCCATCCCACACAGCTCCCTGCTGGATACCATGGACTGGCATTAAACAGCATGTCTGAGGTCTCCTGGAAGTCAAGAGACCTCGCATTGCTTTGACAGCACAGAGCTAGAAAGCTGCTCCCTGTCTCCACATGGCAACTCCTCATGGCCCAAGGGTTTACCACCCAGTAAAAACAGACCTAAAAGCCAGCTGCTGGAGTACAAGTGCTCTCCAGGCACTTTTACAGGGGGCTGTGTCGGGGAAAGCTAAGTGTATTGGCAAAGTATCACCATCGTTTTGTAGGAGATGGCTCTCGCTCATATACTTCATATGCTGCTTTAAACTCTGCCAAGCCCCAAGGTCACTGTAACACTGGCACTGCAATCTGTGAGCCATAACTAACTCCTCCACAGTCCTGCTCTGCTGCACCCAGCAGATATCAGGTGAAGTAAAAAATCTGTCCCCACATTTAGGCAGCATAATCTTCATGTCAGTAACTAGAAAGATTTTCTGAAATATGGTAACATTTAAATTCTTAAGGCAGAGTTAAGCATACTCCCTTACAATTCCCTGAAATACAAGTTCATATATCCTTCTTTCTAAAAAAAAAAAAAAAAAAAGTTTCCCTCTCTATTCCAACTGCACAGCCTTGTATGTCCTTTTATAACTCGGTAGACAGATAGAAATTATATTAATTCTTTCTGATGGTAGACTATACTATTCTAGACTATAAGACAAAATATGTGGTCATTTTTCCTCAGCCTTCATTTACTCCTAACTGTACTTTTCCCTAACAGGAAAAGAATATAAAGCCAGATTGAATGTCTTTACAAGATAAGCAAATGTGGATAACATTTCACCATGTCATGGTCATTTATGCTGATCTAAAGCCAGATTCATTCCATGTTCTGTAGTGAGGTGACACTAGTCTCTGGA
Source organism: Grus americana (assembly GCF_028858705.1). Taxonomy (NCBI): domain Eukaryota; kingdom Metazoa; phylum Chordata; class Aves; order Gruiformes; family Gruidae; genus Grus; species Grus americana. Next base: position 113,536,833 of record NC_072852.1, read on the forward strand.
ATTCCAGCTGAGCACAGACTGTCAAAGAAGGGCAGGACTGGGAAGGGAGGTAGTGGGGAAAGACACATCTAGAGACTTTAAGAGCAAAGAAATAATGAAACAGATTGACATCGGACTGGGGAAAGAAAAAAACCAAACTACTGCAGGTTTAAGCAAATTTTTCATTTAAAGGATTCATTTTGTTCTTGGGGAAAAAAATATCAATCTGCTTTCAAACAACAACAAAAAAATCTCTTTCTGTAGGATTTTCAACCTGATTTATAGAAGTATTGCAAGAACTAAAATAGATACTTAGTTTGGGAAGATTCCTAGCTAAATTTGCCAACCAAAAGTGCATAGATGGTTTCAGATAAGCTTTACAAAAAATCTTCAAACTTGTAATGAGATTTACGTGAACTGAAGGTCTGAATAATTACTTATCTCTCTAGCTTATTTACAAATGTAGAAAACAGCTTTTATAGTTGTACCATTTATGAGAGATATTTGAAAATCCTTATTTGTATTTTAGAAAAGTCAAATGAAAAACAAGTCTCAATTTTGTGTTTTAGAATGTAAATGTAATTCTACAAACATCAAACTAAATTATATCATGAAGAAAACATGTCTTGTTTTTCACATCAGAACCTGATGAAACCTGACATCAGAGTTTCAACATGCTTATCTGTTAGATATCATTTGTAAGACAAACTGTTTGTGTTCTATGTAGAGCTACTTGCAACCCAGAAGTAATTTTTATTGAGAACATCAATAAACATTGAAACATAATCACAACTCTAGCTGATATTATTTTCTTTCACTGGATTTCTTCCTATCACATGACTCAGCATCAAACATTTCTCTTCACATGTGTATAGATGTATGTTTATGTATAGCACATGTTTATTAATAAAAAAACCCACAAGCAAATAAAAATCTTGTCAACAAGGCTGAATTTTCCCTTGCAAAGGTAACTCCTACTTAAGCGCACACACACACACATACACATAGTTCTCAAAATTTCAAAAAGATTTACCAAATCTGTATTTGATCAAAAATGAAAAATAATGAAATATAGAAAAATATTTGAACACTTTTTCATTTGCCTGTGTTGATGCAAATAGGTTATTGTTGATGCTTCATTTAATTCACTCTATAATTTGAAACATGTAATAGTCTGCTATGTCATCTGCTATCTACTTTCTCAGCATGTGGACAAATCTATAACTGAAATTCAGGAACATGAACTGGATGATTCTTACATAAACTAAAACATTCTGAAAAATAACAACACACTATGTAGTCTAGTGACAAATAATACTCCATGCTGTCAATAAATAAAGACATCCAAAGCAATGTGACTAGCTCATTACTCTATGCTAATAATATTGTATAAAATAAGGACAATATAAGATAAAGAACATAGGGTTTATTTTTATTTTTCAAATCAAGGTCAGGTATTTTTTAAGCTTTTATGGCATAAAACAAGCAAATATTTGTTACATTTCCAAATGCTAAAGCACTTTGGGTTCCTGTCTGGGCGGAAAAAAAAAAGATAAAAAAAGATAACCTTTTAGAAGTTACCTGTAGTGCACGGCTTTAATCCACTAGCTAACCTAAACGCAACTTTCCCTGGGTCAAAGAAAAGAAAATCCAAAAGCTTCATGTGGACTCGAAGTCACAGCCATTCCCTGAAACTTTTTGTACCTTTTCTCCTCAGTAAAGCCTTTGACACTGTTTCCCATAGCATTCTCTTGGAGAAACTGGCTGCTCATGGCTTGAACGGGTGTATCTTTGCTGGGTAAAAAACTGGCTGGATGGCTAGGCCCAAAGAGTCGTGGTGAATGGAGTTAACTCCAGTTGGTGGCCGGTCACAAGTGGTGTTCCCCAGGGCTCAGTGTTAGGGCCAGTTTTCTTTAATGTCTTTATCAATGATCTGGACAAGGGATTGATGCACCCTCAGTAAGTTTGCAGATGACACCAAGTTATGTGGGAGTGTTGATCTGCTTGTGTGTAGGAAGGTTCTACAGAGGGATCTGGACAAGCTGGATTGATGGGCCAAGGCTTCATCAAGACTCAGTGACAGGTCCTGCACTTGGGTCACAACAGTGCGATGCAACACAACAGACTTGGGGATGAGTGTCCGGAAAGCTGCCTGGTGGAAAAGATCCTGGGGGTGTTGGTCAACAGCCAGCTGAATACGAGCCAGCAGTGTGCCCAGGTGCCCAAGAAGACCAACAGCATCCTGGCTTGTATCAGAAACAGTGTGGTCAGCAGGACTAGGGAAGTGATCATCCCTCTGTAGTCGGCACTGGTGAGGCTGCATCTCGAGTACTCTGTTCAGTTTTGGGCCCCTCACCACAAGAAAGACACTGAGGTGCTGGAGCATGTCCAAAGAAGGGCAATGAAGCTGGTGAAGGGTCTAGAGAACAAGTCTTATGAGGAGTGTCTGAGTGAACTGGGTTTGTTTAGTCTGGAGAAAAGGAGGCTGAGGGGAGACTTTATTGCTCTCTACAACTACCTGAAAGGAAGTTGCAGCCAGATGGAAGTCGGTGTCTTCTCCCAGGTAGCAAGTGATAGGGCAAGAGGAAACAGCCTTAAGTTGCTCCAGGGGAGGTTTAGATGGGGTATTAGGAGAAATTTATTCACTTAAAGGGTTATCAATCATTAGAACAGGCTGCCCAGGGAAGTGATTGAGTCACTATCCCTGGAGGTATTTAAAAGACATGTAGGTGTGGCACTTAGGGACATGGTTTAGTGGTGGAATTGGTACTGTTAGGTTTATGGTTGAACTCAGTAATCTTAAAGGTCTCTTCCAACTTAAATGATTTTAAGAGTCTATGATTCTAAAATAGCAATGGCTTTCAGAGTTCTCATGGAGCTGGCTACACTAATGTGTCTTTAAAGTCTGGATATGAGCAAGACTTCCTGACTCAATTAAAAATCAATGTGGACGTAGGAAAACATGAGTAAATATTAGTTGAAAACCTGAATTTTGCAAGCACAAGGACTTTTTATAATTTCTTTTCTCTCAGATTCCTTCCTTCCGCTTTAAACATGCTGAGATGTGAATTTATACTCCAATACATAGTAATCACTAAGAAGCAACAGTAGAACAAAGTAGAAGATGAAGAGCGTACATACATAGATACATGCACTTATAATGTCTATTCTAGGACAAACATTGGGATGAATCATGTGGACAAGTCTACTGAAAAGTGACATTCTTAAATGCCCTTTACTTTCATGAGTCCCTGCAGCAATTCAGATACCTTCTCCCTTTCCCAGAGTCAGCCATCATAAGTTGTGGATCTTTTAGCTCTGTTCATGTCTTTTATTCCTTTTTACTTGCATTTGTTGCCTCTCTTGTCAGGATCTGGCATTTTTTATAACCTTTTCGTTTTTTCATAATAAAGACATAGGATTTTGACCTTCCAGCATTCTTCTTGCTTTTACAGAGCAGTTTTGACAACATCTTCAAATAAATGTTGAGGGAGTCTGACTTCAGTGCAGTGAATTGCTTACCTGTTGGCTGAATAGGAAACTCAGGTTCCTAACTTTCCTCATCCAGCTGCAGTGTATTTCATATGGTCAAATAGCCTAAAATTTGGATAATTAGAACTGTTCATCAGCAGCATCAGTATTCAAATGTTAAATACATGCATGATATTCATTTAGAGTCTTCATATCAACAGAGAAAGTCAAATACCAGTAGTTATAAATGTTCTTAAAAAATCCCTTTTACCTTCCAGCATAAAAAGCATTTTTTTAGTATTACGAATTGTGTGAGAAATACATGGTACTGAAGAAATGACAGTGTTCCTCAGGAGCTAAACCCAGCAACATCTGCAAGTATTACAGTACAGTTTTTGGCCCCTTTTATGACAAATTTAGAATTTTTGGTATACTACTTAAAAATAATACTGATCTATCGTTCTTGTTCCTTCCTAAGATAGTAAATTGCAATTTTTTGCTTAATTTAATTATGCTTGTTCTGATCTTCATTCCCTTCCTTTATTCTGTAGAGCTTCAGGTAACAATTACATTAAAAAGGCTTTTCTAAAGCTCTCAGACATGCTCACTTGCTCTTGTAATTTAAATATCAAAGTCAGATTGTATTTCCAACTTTTAGGTCAATTTCTATGTGGACTTCTACTGAAAAGTCATGGGTACAAATATGAAGCATACGTGCATAGTGATCTCATTAAAAACTTTCATATAGCATGTATTGTTAACTTACTCTGCTTCGGATCTTTTCATATCTTGCTGTAGTGTATTTTGCACCATTGGCAGATGACAGAATAAATACAGAATAAGTGAGGTAATCTGTAGAGTTTGTGATATCTAGTGAAATTGTCTGTATGATATTCTCATAAATCTCAGCTCTAGACTTTTTCATGCTATTATTAGACTAGTTGTAAGATGGTGGTGATTACTATGAATGACATTGCCATTTTTCTACTCCATTGTGATACCTAACAATCCAAATATGAAGGCAGAAAAAATTACTGATTTGTGAGCTTGACATTTTGACTTGGCACTCTAAGGCCAAAAAGTAGAATATTTCTGAAGCTCATTGACATTTTATTTCATCTTAAGCAGTCAGGCCTTTCTGTTTTTCAGAAGACCTGTTCTTAATTGCATAGATAGTAAAATGGCTTGATTTCTTTGGATGGAGGGGTTTACATCACTGAAGCAGGAAGGACAGAAAATCTGTTCCTGCTGAAAGCAGTGATAATTCTACATTAACTATAAAGGAAGCAGGTTGGGGGTTTGAAGTATGATGAATCTTGTCCCAATGTTGTTCAAATTCAATGAAATCTTTGCTGGAAAAAAACTGGTGTTTCTCCCCCCCCTGCTACACACTCTTAAACAAAGAACTAAACAGCCCTGGACAAGTACTTCAGACATAAAGCCTTCTAGCAAGAGTCTCTCTCTTCTTTTCTCCATTGACTATGGAAGGAGCTTGTAGAAATTAGTAAGCAGGACAACATTCATAAAGTTGGAGGATATCCTTCTTCTCTCACCAACCCAGGAACAAAACTGGAAAAACAAAAAAGGAAAAGAAAAAAGATTAGAAGTAGTTGAAAGTTCCTCACTAAGCTTCACACCCAGGGATGCTCTTTTCACAGCTGTAGAAATTCTGAAAATCATTGAGTGATAGCGCATGTAATACATCTCATGTCCCTTCTGTGTTTTATGACGTAATTATGAACTGGCTTGATTTACTCAGGACTTTAAAGTCTGCCTGAGGAGGCTCTAACTCTCTTGCAACACAAGATGTCCTAAATGAAGCTTGATCACCTATTTAAGAATTTTCCATGCAGATACGGAAATCCAGATGCTATCAAACCCACAGCTTTAGTGCCAGTGCTCACTCTGCCTGTTCTCAGTAGTGTGCCAACCTTACTGAAATGGTCCGTGGTCTGAGATGAGTGATGAACATTTCTGGTCAATAAGTTAATTTTTCTGCAAGATTTTTCCAGTAGCATGTTTCAATGTTACAGATGATGAACATTATGATCTTCCATCATTACATTTATGTAGGAGACCTTATAAAAATCAGCAATTCAGATTCACAGTTTTGATATGTTTACATGTTGTGAGAGCCCTAACTCTCCTGAAGTGAGTAATGGCACTCAGTGTTCAATCAGCATGCTTTTTCACATTTACAGTATTTTAGACCTTTGAAAAACACGTTGTCTGAAGTGCCACTTATTACAGACAGTTGAGGGGAAGAGAAAAATGAAAAAACAAGTAATGTCATTCATTTTTAGGCTCTGTGACAATACCTTCTGTACACATTTCCGAAATGCACACCCCTCCAGTACATTTACACTGTTGCTACAGCTAAACCACTCGTTTGGGGATATTTTGGCAGTAACTGATTTACAGATAACAGAACCAGGCAGTACTTTACAAGGCTTTTCCAAATATTAACATGAAATGTATTTTACTTACTACTGCAGTTTTCCTTCTAGGCAGGTTAGCACAAAGCTTAGCCAAAGCTAATTTAGTTTCAGAAACTCAGTCTAGAGGGGCTAGGAGGTGATCCCAGTGTGGATGTATGACAGCATGTTAAGAAAGGGTAAACTGATTGTGAACATAAAGCAGATTTCAATGGCAAGCATTCCTGTTGTCTTGGGAAAGAAAATTTTAAGGCCACATTTTATCATCTTAGCTTATTTTGTTTTATCCTTGTCTGAAATCCAATTTAAAAACACAGTAAAGAAACATTAAGCCCTTTCTATGATAGCAGAAAGTCTGTGTTAACAGCAAGTACTGTTTGCAGTTCTGGGCACCCCAGTACAAGAGAGACACGGGCATACTGGAGAGAGTACAAGAAAGGGCCACAAAGATGACTGAGGGACTGGAGCATCTCTCCTGTGAGGAAGGGCTGAGACAGCTGGGACTATTCAGCCTGGAGAAGAGAGGGCTAGGGGTGGGAACTCATCAGTATATTTAAATATCTGTAAGGAGGGTGTAAAGAAGACTGAGCCAGGCTCTTCTCAGTGGTGCTCAGTCACAGGACAAGACATACTGGGCATAAATTGAAACACAGGAGGTTCCATCTGAGCATAAGGAAACTTTTTTTTTTTTTTTTTTTTTTTTACTGTGAGAGTGTCTGTGCAGTGATACAGGTTGCCCAGGGGGGTTATGGAGTCTTCATCCTCGGAGATGTTCAAAAGCCATCTGGACATGGTCTTGGGGAGGTAACTCTAGACACCAGGTGGCCCTGCTTGAGCAGGGTGCTTGGGCCAGAGGACCTCCAGAGGTCCCTTCCAACCTCAACCAGGTTTTGATTCTGTGAAATGCTATGGAATCAAACTAATTCCTGGTAACGCCTTTTTTCCTGTTTTAAAGAACTTAGAACTAATACATCGCTCTTTGAGCAGAACATCATTTTCAAAGTCTGCTCAAAATTCCTTCTTCACCTTTCAAAGAAAACAATTGCAAAAGAAGAAAATCATGGCCCTAAAGTCATATAAGCTTGGCATTACAAACTTTTTACTTCTTCTGCAGTCCTAAGAAAAAGTGGGTTTTGGTACCAATCTCACTGTGAGGTCACAAGAAACTTCTATTTGATAATATTCAAACCATTGGCCAGTAAAGACTAGTGAATATTTCTCATTTGTTAATTTAAAAAGATGTAAGGCATTAGGTTTCTCATAACAGGGGATGGCAATACACACAAAAAAAGTAATTTTGTTTAAAAATATTATGCTTTTCATAGAACTCAAATGGAATTAGTTCTTGGATAACAAACCCTGGCACATTTTGTATGATGAGGCTTCTCAAAGGCCATCAACCTGAAGGTCCTAAGTATAGACACCCAAGGCTTGACTTGGGATAGGCAATCTAGTACAAAACTGGTGGGAAAGAGGGAGAGTTTTTAAGCTTCCCTGGCAGGGTTAATACTATCAGATCCCTACCAGTTTAAACAATAACGTCTGTGCAAACCATTTGCTTGTGCATTTTTAAATGAAAAAAAAATCATATCAGAAAATTTTTGAACAGCTTTGTTTCCCTCTTTTCCTCCCTGGAAATTACAAAACAGTGAATGCTTCTGACTCAAGCAAAATGAAGTAAATTACCTCTCAGAAAAACATATGGCTTCGCAAATAAATGTCTTCAAATATTTTAAGATATAGGCTGCAAAGAATTGAAAAGAGCCGCATGTAGTGTATAGTTTATGCCTCCAGTTACACAGCAGCATCAGTATAAAATCTGAGCTGGTATTTTAAACCAGCATTAGTGTCAAAGTCTAGAAGTAACATATTAGATCCTATGTGCATCCATTGTACATTCAACTGGTTGCAAACAACAAGTACACATTTACAAAAGCATTGAAGAAGTATTATCTCACACTAATTTTTTTCTTTGCATTTTAATGATTTGAATATAAAATTTCAATGGCTTTATCTTCTGTTGCGATGTAATGTTTGAGATGTGATAGCAAACAACTATGGGGGTTTTCATATAGTAAAATCCTTCTGTAACTTTATAATGCTACATTAAACATTATAATAAATTCTTTTATTTACACTTTATATAATTTGGCTTCTTTTTCTTATTTTTAATGTCTTTTCAGTGTTGGTCATTTTCATTTGCAATTTTTTGAGATACTATTAATTTATGTTAAAAGATTAATAATTCACTGAAACAAGCTAAACAGGCATGTTCTTGATGTTATTTATATTCCAAAAGTTTTTCTCTGTTATTCTGCTGATGCCTTGCTCCTCATAATCATTTTTTTTAGCATTCATTTCTTTCTTTTACACATAATCATACAAAAAGTCAGTATTTCAAGGAATTAAATGCCTATGTTTACAATTTGTGAAGAACTGTTGGGTGTTGGATTTGGAGGTGAGGGTGGCGTTCGGTATACTTAACTTGCATACGAGAAAACACACAGAACCTGCAGTTCATTCTCTCCATGTTCATGTAATTTAGGTTAAGATTTCCACCTAATGAACTTCAGTATGGCATTCTTTTATCAGCTATTTAACATTGCCCACAATTTACAATGTACTCTTGCACCAAGAAAAGAAATAAATACAAAGCAATTCATAGCATAAGAAACAGATCAAGTAACAACAGATCTAATATTAAAACTTCTAAAAAGGCTCAAGAAGCTGTTCATATTAAAAGCTCTTACATGTTGTTTAATATTATTCCTACAGCTTTACATTGGGCACCTACAGTTTTAAACACAACATAAGCAACTTTTCAAAATACACTTAGGTCATATGTTTCCCTCAATCTCCCCAAATAACTGTCTTTATCTTTCAGTGCCCTTTTAGAAGCTCCTCCCCTTCTATCACACATGCAGCATTAGTAGAAATAGTTCAACAAGCTATGCAATTATGCAAGAGAGTCATGCTGAGTACACCAGATCCTGACTCAGGAACCCAGGGATTTAAATCAGAGGACAGGAAGATTTTACAGTCAGGCAAATGCTAAAACCACCCTTTCCTTTGGCAGCTGCACTAGAAGACCTTGATGTTCTTAAGGAGCAAATGAGGAACACATGAGTGAAGATTGTTCTATTACAGCTCAGAGGTTGTTTCCAGAATCAGTTTAGTCTGTTGGTTTTGAAGAACTGCTCTCTTCACAGTTGTACTCCTATACGTACTGGTTGTGCACTATGTGTTTATGTCATATAGTTTCATCCAACATTTTTTCAGCCTTCTGCAGTTTTTGAAGTTTGAAATACACTTTAAAATAAATGCTATAATTTCAAGCATATTTTCTTGACTATGTGAAGAAAATCTTCATAAACAAAAAATTCCTGAGTTAATTTTGCTACTTTCTAGTGTCTTTTTCAATCAAAAGCTTCTTGCTTCATTAATATTCTTCCCATGGTTTTTGAAATGCACTATAAGGTTCATGGTACTTCTACAGTAGATATAGTTCCCTTCAGCATCTGGAAAAAAAAAAAAAAGAGACTTTCAAGTCACAGCAGGTGACACTACTTTTGCTGAAGTGGTAAGCATAGGCTGGTTAACAATGATTTTACCACAGAATTTTCATTAGTTAATGTTGACTTTTCAGAATGAAAAATTGCTGTCAGGCATATGCCAGTTTCAAAGAGAGCAGAGGCTTTATCTGTTCTTTGATGCCCTTTTTTGGACTAACAAGAAAAGAAGAATTCCTAAGAATAACCACTAAACAGTTGAAAGATAAAGAGCTGTGTTCAAGTCTCTGTATTTCACAGGTTAGAAAAAACAGCTTAAGCCTGTATACCCTATGAGATGTGGGAGGACTCCTCTACTGGGCAAATGGCTGATTTTTCTAAAGGGGAAGATGTGTTCATCTTGGCTTCTAGCTTCTAGCTTCTTTCTCTTGCTATGGAGTGCCTCACATTGTGTCCATCACAATCCAAAGCATATTCCAGAATTCTCAAGAATGTGTTTGTATGATGGGAGAACTACTTCTCTATAGCTATTGTAACTAGTGCAAAAGGAAAATTATATCCATAGAGAGATGTTTCAGCAGGTGAGGGAACAGTTTCAGCAGTATGCCACAACTATAAGCATGCAGAAACAAGTGTTTCCTAAAACAGGCAGCAATAGTTGTGTTGTTTCAACAAGCAAATTTTAGATTCTTTTTGGAGTTTGTGATTTGCACTGAAACATTGGATCATGGAAGAAAAGTCTTCAAGTCATTAAAAAATGGTTTATAAGAACATGATTATTTGTGTTGCCGTAATTTTTTTCAAATTGCTAACTCTAGAATGACTTCAATATTTACAGTCACACTTCTTCTATCGGGGTGACACATGATGCAATTAACAGGATTTCTGGAATATATTATAAGCCTTAAATAGAAGAAAGGGGCATCATGTTGAAGCAATCACATGCACTTACCAACTGCCACAAAAACAAAGTGTGCAAAGATATAAATAGTGCTATTTAGGATACAAACTTATAGGCAGCAGTGTCTGTAAATAAAACATGTTAAAAAGAGAAATTAGAGCCTCTTGAGAAACACTCATGGAAGGACTACTTTTCTAATAACACTGTTATGAAAACAAATTAAGCAGATGGAATGCAGGTAAGTGTTAGACCCAGCAGCACTTACCATACTGAGAGCAGTACAGTGTATTAATAAAATATGCAGTAAGTTCATAAGATGCATAGTATATTTACTTCTAATTCTTTAATATCCCCAGTGATGTGGTATACCAGGATACGTGGCTACTGTTGACATTAATTCATGAATATACAGTAGGAAAAAACAGATTTCCTTTCTTGTTCAGCTGTACCTTGGAAAACAATTGAGTTATCAAGAAAGCAAGATGGGGAGAAAAAAAAAAACAAACCCAAGAATGTTTTATAATGTGTTATCTCCAAGGTTCTTTCACTGGGATAAAAGAAGAGCCATACTGAGGTCTGATATGAAGTGTCATTTCAAAGATAAAAAGGGTATTTGATTGAATGTTAAAAATATTCTTGTTCCTTGCCTCTAAAAAATTCCTGTAAGTCTCTAGGATTCCCAAACAGGCATGAAATACATACAGCTCACCATACATTCTTTTGCAGATTAATTTTTAAGAAGTGGAGACTTGTTTCCCTCCTTCCTTGGCATAACTGTTAGGTGCAACAGCCCCAGTGTTGCACAGTCATGTCTGCACCAAACGGATGTATGAGAGGCTCAGCACCAGCCCTTGGTACAGTGTGGCAACAGAAGCAACATGACATCAGGGAATCATGTCATGATTATTTGATGTTATCAGTTGCTTCATCTACTGCAATGTCAATTGGTGTGCATAGAAATTCCTTCAGCTGATGTCCAAAAGCCTTTGGAGAAACTTGTGTGGTTTATTCCATTAAAGCTATCAAATTCCACCCACTGTGTTCCAAATCAATTAAGGGACAGATGTACTTTAAGAAATACAGGACTATTCTGTTGTTGTTGTTGTTTTTAACATGTGTCTAGCCTTCTGCTTTCTGAAATATGGCAGATTTCCAAGAACTGTAGCTAAGTTTTGGATCTAAACTTCGGATTGAAATTGCTCAGTGGTTATTCTGGTATTACATAAAAACAAAAATTACTAAATCAGGTGTGGTTAGAAACATGACAGTCAGCTACTGACACTGATTAGTTAATGTCAAACACCTAACTTTATACAGAAGAAGAGTAGATTGGGCGTTATTCTTAGTTAATACATTTAGTTGTACCTAGTGGACTCAGTTGATCATAGATAATATTCTTAGTACATTGATAGCCAGCAAGGAGAAAACTGCTGGCAGATGAAGGAGATGAGCAAACAGATGGTGAACTATAGGTCAGTACTTTTGTCATAAAATGATTACAGTAAAGTTTTCCCTGCCCCTGAAAGACGATACTCAGTAGACTTCTTTCTAGCTTGCCTGTGGCCAAGTATTCTCTGTTATTTTTTTAAATGTAGGGGGGGGAAAGGGATATATAGTTTCATATCTGTCACCTTATTCATATCTCTTCAATTCTGATGGTTGGATACAATTGTCAAAAGTTTCCAAGTCCCTGCGACATTTGTTATGCTTCCAAATTTCATTTTTTATTGACTCTTCATTTTAAAATGCTCATTGGCTTATCACTGTGATTCCCAGATTGTAAACAGTGTCATGAAAAATAATGCTATACTACTTTCAAAGTAAACAGGAACAGGAAAAGGAAAATACATCTTCATTTATTTTCTATACCTAAAATGTAAGTATTAAAAATAAGGAGATTACGGAGTTATTTATGGATATGCAATTAACAATCAAATATGCTTAATCCTCTTTCACTAGTCTGAACTTTAATGCTAGGAATCCTTTTGAAATTTTCCATATGACTAGCATGATAATTATATATTTGCATATGGTTTACATATGAATTAAATACAGGATTTACGCACAGATAAAGCTTACTGAACATCACAGACGAAAATTTTCAGGGCCTTAATGTCGTTCCACACTTAACACTAGAAGCGCAAATGTATGAAGTCAAGCCCCAATATAAATAAGTGAAGTGAACACGCCGATGTTGCTAAACCTTCAGCTGCAAAATATCATTAAAACTATTTGCCAACTTTCAAATGGTAAACAAATATGCTTAATCACTCTTTGAATTACTATAATGTATATCTTGACTAACATTCGTTAATGGATCAGAAAAGTGCTCGTTTGCCTGTGCAAAAGATAAACTGTATTAAGCACCACAAGGCCTGACTCGCACTGCTGTAAACTGGTAATCCTAATAAAATCAGAGAAATAACGCTGATGCAGACCCAATGTTGGTAATATTCATCAGGTGAACAAGTTTAACAAGGGTTTCTAAACATAAAATTGTTCTTCATTATTTCTGTACCAGCAAAGGTCAGAAAAGAGAAATGAAGACCAGAACTAAATTGTCTGTTGTGTGAGATGATGTTTAATCATCTGCGTTTTGGCTGAAAGATCAGCGACCTCAGTTTTATCACTGAGGTTTATCTGAGTTTTGGAAGAGGAAACGTGCTCTACGCTTATCACATTTTAAAACTATTAACTAGGTGATAAAGACTTTTATCATATACATATATGTTGCAATGGAAATAACAGTAATAAAGAATAGCCTAAAAAATAATTTTTTGATTCATCTTCATCTGATTTATGCAATTCCACAAAAATCCAACCATAGAACAGTATCTAATGCAACATTACCTAGCAGTGAGCTATAACCACAGACTGTATGACATTTGAGAAGTGTTCCTTTGCTCCTCTTTTCTTACTAAACGTGCTTGCCACAGGCTGCTGATCTCCCTCCCCTCATTTCAAGCTATGGAAATTAACAAAAAATAAGGTAGGAATGGGCCCACAAGTGTCATCTTACCCATCCCCGTGCCACAGAGAGGTCATAACTATATTTTTTTAATTCTGAAATGTTTATCTGTTTTACAAGTTTTTAAAGTCTGAGAGTGAGGTTGACTATGCTTTTCCAGCATTTAATTATCATTAGAAAGATTTTCATCAAATCCTCTCTAAATCTTTCTTGTTGATTTTCAAAGCCACTATTTCTTGTCTTATCCTCCATTGGCATAGAAAACAAACTATTTTGCTTTTACAGGAGCCTTTTTAGGTATTCGAAGATGACTGTGACAGAACAGCCCTGTTCTTTCTCTTTGAAACTTCTTCTCCACCTTCCTTGGCCATATTTTCTGCAAGTTTGATCATTCTTGCTTTTCTTCTCTGGACATTCTTCAGTTTGTCCATCTGTCTTTCTTGAAGTGATGAGCTCAAAGCCATGCAGTGTTCTGGGACTCCAGATGGAAGAATTACTTTGTACATACACAGACTACACTCCTTTTCATATATCCCAGATGATCTGCCTTTTTTTGAACATCATCGAACAGTTAACTCAAATTCAATTTATGATCCCCTATAATATTGCATTTGTCTATATCTATATATATTAAAATTTTTTCCTTGTCATTTCCATAACATGCCATAGTTATTTTTAATTCTGTGTCTTCTAGTGTATTTGCAATTCCTCCTGACTTTTAGTCATGTACAGACTTAATAAGTGTATTCCATCATCTAAGTGGTTACTGAAATTACTGAGCAGAATCAGTCCCAGGATGCACCTCTGAGAAACTCCACTTAATACGCTCTTCTAGAATGGGCCATTGATAACTGCTTTCTGAAGTAAGATTTTCTTATCAGTTTTAGCATGGTAGTTTCATCTATTTCCCTTCCTCAATTATGAAGGTATTATTTAAAATAGTAAAGAAAAAAATAAAATAAAAAAATCCTTACTAGTGCAAAGGTACATGACAGTTGTTTCTCTCCTGAAGACACTGGTCCTTATCTTGTCAGAAAGGGAATTTGGATTTATCTAGAGCCTTCTATATGTTTGTTAAAAATCTCCTCGTCCCCTTTCAAGTGCCTACAATTATTCAGTTTCAAGAATTTTGAGGGGGGGATAGAGGGACAGAATTTCCTCCACATTGCCCACCTCCTTTGTAAAGATACACATTATTTGTATCTAGACCAAGCCTATCTGAAAATGTTTCATTTCCTTAAACCTCTCACCTGCTCTCCTGTTTCAGGGTGAGCATGACCCATTACTGCAAAAATGCATAGATTTTTTTTTACAAGGACTGATACAAAAGGTATTAAACATTTCAGAGCTGTCAGCATCAGCTTTCTCTTATTACTCAGCAGCAAACCAATTCCTTGGTTCTCGTCTTGGTACTAACATAAATATTTGATTTCTTTGATTGGTTGCATCTCAGTTTGAGCTTTCATATTTTGTTTCCATGTTTTTTTCTTTACTTCTTTATATTCATCCTTTGTAACCTGACCTGATTTCTGTTTGCTGACATTTTCTTCTTACATCTGAGCTTGATACAGAGCTCTTGGTTTCCTTAAATTGATTTCTTAATGCACATTCTCCCCTTCCTCTGCATTAAAATACTTTGTGATTATGTTTTTGCTATCATTTCTTTGAAGAACTCTCAGATCTATATAATTATTCTTCTCCTTAGATTAACTTCTTTTACTTCCTTCTTTGAGTTTACTAGGATGATATAGCTCTTAACTCTTTTCACAGTTATAAACTGAGCAGAGAACAAAAATATGTATTCCTACCACACCAGAAAAACTTGCTTAATCGTGATGAAACTCAGATTCAACTCACAGAGTCAGCATCTCCCACATTTCAAAAATAAGCTCGTTTTCCATTATCGCAGTGCCTTTCACAATCATATGATGAGTTCTTTAAATTCTGCAGTATTTTGTCTCAGGCTAGATGCTCTATTGTGAAGCACAGTTCCTATTTCCTTCCCTTCACAACACAGAATGTATTTTCTTAGATTCAATTTAGAGTACTTCAACATTTGATAAATACTCTTTGTTCTGGAAAGGTTCATTCTTTTATTATCAGTAATTTTTGTGACTTAAGGGAAAACACTTCCATTCAGATCTACTTTCTTTCTTTATGCCTAACCACGAAAGAGAAAACAGTGACTGATGTCATTTTAAGCAAAATAAACTTCAACTGTTTTAAAGGGAACCCTATTAGTTAATTGTTACTGACAGATGAAACTTTATTATTATTTATTTACATAAACAGTACAGAGAAAAGTACGTGGCTTGCAAGTTACTTTTGATATTCAAGCATTATGGTCATCAAGAACAAATCATTTTGAAAAAAGAGAATTTACTGTTGCAGCAAACTTAGAATACCACCTCCAAATGTATTCATTTTATCTCTGCTTTTGAACCATTTCTTATATTTCTTTGTTCTTATTATAAGTACAGATCCAAGAAAGCACTTCAGTCATGTACAATGTACTTGAACATGCATGTGCTTAAAGGCCCTTTCTTAAATGGAAATAATTTCCTGAACTGAAATCTCAGTGAATGCTGAAAATCCTGATATTATTCAGTTAAATTCTCTATGAAAATTTGGTGACTTTTTTTTTTTTTAAAGCTCAGTGAGAAAATTATCCTTTAAAGTACTAATAAAATAATAATTGACAGAAAGTCTGAGGGCTACAGAAATATCAAGTAAATAGAACTGCTGGTGAAGAAAATGTTTCCCACAGTATTAGTGTCCCTGCTTAAAGGTCATCAATAACTTGAGAAAATAAATAACATCTACCCACATCCAATCCATTTGTTATCCTTTGTACATTACGTGGCTGCTGATCTCTATGATGACATTTATCTTCACTCCGGAGGAAAGATAGAATAACTCATGAATAATGTTGACACAAGAGAGTAATTTCTCTGTTCCTCTCCAGCATAGGTAAATGTCATCATGGAGATCAACTACTCTTTATACTCACAGAACAGTGGAAACAGACTTTTGGCTATTTGCACCTTGCATTTTAGAGAGCTGCCACTTAAATCTTAATATGAACATAGTTCATAACGTTCCCTTTACGTGTGGATTGACAGGTCTTCAAAGGCAGATTGCATACTAAAAGAAGAACAGTCACTTGCTGAGTAAGGACATACACCAATTCTCTGATCCTCTGTGCCAGGTAGCAGCCTGCCTTTCTTTGAGCCCTGTACTGGCACCTGATTCTGCTGGTTGGAGAACCAGGAGGCATCCCCTCTGGAAGGTCTGAAATCAGTTTGATTTGTTTTGATCCATCCTCTTACCCACAGAGTAAGACAAGCAATGCAGTCCAACAGCTAATTTCCCTACTGGACCAAAGATGCTGTCAGTGTCACTTTACCTACTTGACGAGAAATACAGAAGTCCCATTTTCATGCTTTTTTTTCCAGAACAAAAGCAGAAACAATTTTGTTGTTGTGATGTAAAACATCCAGACAATACTCTAAGAGGCCCAGGTGAACTGTAAAATGTCTGTTTTCTCAGGAGCCTGCAGAAGAACCCGGCCCTTCGAGGCTGTGAGAAGAGATTCCCAGGCGCTACTGCAGCCAGGAGGCTGCCTCAGGCTGCGTTGGCCTATTAGACCAGGAGAAGATGAATGATTTTTCTGTTGCCTTTTCCCACTGTCTGGCCATTTCTGTTTGTCTGCCACATGCATACCAAGTTATAAAATGAAACACAGCTTCCTGTCATTCAGCTAGCAGGGAGACAGTTCTTACAAGTCAGACTGCTGACCAGACACAGGAGTCTTTTCTAGTAATGAGTCAGTTTCAGGATTTCTTTCATGAATCACCTGAACAGTTTGTTTTTAAATGACGGTCCTGAATTAACCATTGTTATTATATCCTACTTCAACACCGTTTCATGTAGCTGTACTACAACACTGTCAGCTGGTTCTGCAGTTTAAAGACAAGCACAGTGAGAACTTGTATCATCAGTCAACATTTTTATAGGAAAGATTTGATTGAAATATTGACAGGCCAATCACA
Organism: Grus americana; assembly: GCF_028858705.1. Taxonomy (NCBI): domain Eukaryota; kingdom Metazoa; phylum Chordata; class Aves; order Gruiformes; family Gruidae; genus Grus; species Grus americana. Next base: position 113,554,148 of record NC_072852.1, read on the forward strand.
TTGCTGTAAATAGCCCATCATCCTACCTGTGGACAAATGTCAGAGCTACCTCTCTCTGTACTGTATCTTCTACACTTCTCATTTCTGACAACTCAAAAAACCCCACCCCAACGAACCAAACCAAACTACATTCTTGACCTCACTTCAGCTGATTTGCACTGTTGTAAAGATAAATAAAGAGTAAAATGTTGACAGTGGTGAGACATGATTTCACTCAGTATGTGAAAGGGACCAAATCATAAAGGAGCCTAAAGAAGGGAGGACCGGAGAGATGATGCAATCAAGAGGACTGCTATAGGAAGACCCAGGTTAGAGCAAGTGTTTAGATTGTGTTAGGGGTAAGCCTACAAAGATAAAAATAAACGAAACTGTCATAATTTAAAGATATATCTCTTGCTTTTCAGTCCCACACCTCAACAAAGCTTCAAGGTCAGCCACCACATTACCTGATGTTGAGGATCAGTAACATGCTTAAGAATCATTAAGAAACAAAGCAAAAAGCCATGTTTTGAAAGTTTTATTGCAAAGGGGTTAAAGTGTGCTATCTTTTGTGAGCACTGCAATTTCTCTGACATCAGTAAAGTTACATGAGGGATGAGTTATAGAGATAATTTGCAATTCAATGTACCATGTAATTCACAATTTTTGAGATGGATTTAGTAAGTTCATGAGGATTCCACAGTATCTGAAATATCTCATTATTCTCTTGGCTTCTAAAAATAAGCACAGTGTACTGCTGTATCCAGTTAGGTACTGGGCCATTCTCCTCCCATAAGTAGAGATCAATCTCCAGTGCCAATTGCACAATGATTAGTGAAATTATTAAAAAGAATGAAGACTTGCTTATTTCCTGGGGGTTCTTTTTTTTTAAATTTACCGAGTAACTTAGACCATCTTTAAGCCTTTCAAAAGCTTAGTGAGTCTTTTAACTCTACTTTTCCTCTAGAAAGTATTAGTTTCAGTCTAGATTTCCTAGCATGAGTAAGTTGAAAGGTGCAGGCATGAGACAATATTCTTAAACTTTATTTCTCTTAAATCCCCTTACAGTCCTGTATAACCTTTTCTAAAACCTCAAGTGGGAGTCAAGTCTTCATTCTTTGAGGTCTACGTATTCCACACCACATAATTTATCCTAAGTGAAAGGTAATCCAGAGAGGTGAAAAGAAATACAATAGGTATCTACTGTGGGCATTTGTGTTCTTCCACAGGACCAAAACTTGCTCCTCTTACAAGTGAAGATTTGCATAGTACAACTTATCTATAGCTTTCTTGAGATGTACCAAATGTAAATGAGCAACAACTGTATGTACAGTTAATTGTTATTTGCCTGAAGACAAAAGAGGTATAAGGAGGTACTCCACTTAAAACCCAGACTGTGATGAGTTTTCTCTTTGGATCTGAACATGAAGTGATTCAAATCTGCTTCCCAAAAGCATAGTAGGCTGGCATAAACTCAGACTGTCATGACTCAATATTTTGTTTCACAATTTTTTCTCTGATGTAGAAGCAGCAATACGTTGCAATTAAACTAACTTCTGTGTATGTCATTTCATTTCTGATAGGACTCAGAGAAGCCCATGGAGAGTGTCCTTCTGCTTTTCAATGGATTCATGATCTGGCTCTTTTAGGGACTACAAAAACAATGGTCCAAATGTTCATGTACATTTCCTTCTTCAAATAAAGACATCAAAAAGGTGCAATTTCAATTTTTGTGTAAAGCAAACCAATGTTGAACAAGTGCAATCTATGTGGTAGTTTTTCACAACCAAAACTACTCATAAGTGGTGTTGCCTATAACACACAGAATATTTATCATAATTCCAACTACAAACCAGATCTATCCTTCATCATTTTTAAGAATTACACATAAAACAAATTTCCTAAAACTGATGCAAAAATATTTTAAAAAAATTATTTGCAAACAAAAACATCCAAAGATATTAAAAATTCCCAAACTCTGCAAATTATCATGAACTGAAAAAAAAAATAAAACCTTATCCAAAGGAAGGCAAAGGGATCATTTTGTCAAAGTCTCAACTGCTGACAATTAGCTTTCTTAGACTGTACCAGCCTAGTGCTATGCCAAATTAACTCAACAGATGTTCTGCAGTAACTGTGAGATAAACAGTTATCAAGTCTTTATTTATAAATCTATTATGTGTCTTTTGTATTTCTGGTTTTTTATAAAATAATGCAGTAAATTAACTTGTAGTAAAGCACCCCTAGTGAAGGTGTTTCTAACCAAGAAAATCAGGATAAAAAATTAACATTTTGTTCATTAACATTTTATTTTATCACTGGCTAACAAAAATGCATTTTGGGGAAGCTTCTGTATTGCTTCAAAACAGTTTCATGAAAATGCTGTTATTCCTGTTCTGCAACAGAACCTGCGGGTCGATTCCTTTTCTGTCACAAATGTGGTTATGCAAACAGGCATTCCTTCTAATCTTCAAACTGAGTATCTTTCAAACACAGAATTCAGTAATATTCTACAAACCTGACAGAAGCTTGGTTTAACAATTATCAGTGCTGCAGATCATAAGTGAATCAAAATTGTTGTCTACTGCTGTGCTTCCACTGGTGGCTGACAGAAATCAGTAATTGCTTACAATGCAAAAGATGTCTACTAGCCCGAGGCTACAGATTTCACACTACCAGCCCTCATTTCCCTTGAATTTATAAAATTGCTTTACAATTACCTCTCTCATCAGAAGAAATACTTTCTACTTTAATTTATATGGAAATAATTTGACCCTTTGGAAATGCCTTATGTCAACAAGTAATTAAAGGATGCAGGAGCTGTTTCCTAGTCCTATGAAAAAAGGTGTTGGTAGCCCTTAATGGGCTTTTAGAAGACCTTTCAAATATTGTAGGCAAATGAGATCCTTCATACTTGCCTTTTAATGTGCAGTTTATTCCACAATAGAGAGGGAAGTAAAAACAGTCATTCAGAGACAGAGTGCTCCAAACAGAAAAGGAAAAACCTCAGGTATAGAGGTGGCTCAAATGGTCTTTCAGTAGGAATAAAAAGTAACAAAATAACAGTGGATAAATGGAAATGAAGATTGGGAATGGGATTATTTTAGCCTATTGTCACTGTCAACTACTTGGAAATATCAAGCCATGAGAGGAATAAGGAAAATACGGTTTCAGATCATGCTAAATGCTATGTACAATCAAACACTAAAAAACCTGTGTTTTGCGGGTACCTCGCTTGAATAAGGAAATGTAGGGGTTTTATTATTTTAGAATTTATCAAAATGCTATGCTTCCCTTATTGCCTCCGGTCAGGTGTTTGCAATATGAAAATAAATTAGATTTGCACATTCATTGTTTTCTAATGATCTTTTAGCATGCTAATATTACCTCCCCACTCACAAGGAATGCATTTTGGGAAGAAAAACCTTAATTAGCTGCTACAAAATAATGTATTTTATGAGTGCCCAAAAGGTAATAGAAATCTCCATCAAAAAGAATACATGTTGTAAGCAATGACTAGTAAATGGGCCAACTTTAATATTCTTAGAGATGTTTCCATGGAAAATATTATCTCAAGGTTGATATTGTGTCTAGAACCATAAAAAAGAAAGGGATACATTTATTTTTTTCAAGGATTTATTGTTTACCTCAACTAGCTACAGAGGATTATATAGAATTCCAAGTGATACAGGCTACATAAGGCTGATGATAGAACAAGAAAAAATGCTTTAAGGTGGACTTTGAGTGAAGAAATGTGCAAGAATATAGCAGGGAGAAATGTAAAACTGATGCTTCTGGACATAAACATTTTAAAGCTGGATGGGAACAGGTATCACAACTAATGTAAAATTAGACATAAGATTAGCCCAAGTGAAATATGTGAATGAGATAGAACCTTATGTCACAATAACTATAATTAAATGTAAAAGTGGGATTTAACTAAAATATCTACAATGTAGAAGGGAAAGAGTCTTTTTGCAAAAGCATTTAGGAAGCCCTCGTTTAATGGTGCATGAAGCCAGCTAGCACTTGAAAGCAGCACACTGGCAATTTTAGTAGTAGTGTCAGGTCACTTATTTCTGCTGAGCATCTCTGTTTTTATTGTTGTTTCAAGCATCTCTCTTCCTTTCCATTGCCTGAGCAGTTGACAGTATTGGGATTTCTTTATTCTTGAACTGAATGGCCAACTATCACATGGAAAGTGATGAAAAAGCTCTGCATTTTTAAAACGGCATCATCATAGGTCATGCTTTCTGCTTTTGCTTTGAGATACCTAAGACAGAGCAATCATATTTAAAATAAAGAAAAAATGTTTCACCAAGAACAGCGAAAAACACTGGCCAAACAAAAACAACTCCTGCGTATATCACATACCCCTGAGTATGCTGTGCAGCTGTGCTCGTTACACTTAGAAAATGAAGAGTCAATCATACAAGCAAGCAAGAGAAAACTCAGCCCTTGGCCTCAGACCCCTCAAGTCTCCAGCACCATCCACATAAACAGAGCAGATTTTCCAGGTGACAAGATGTGGAGGGAAGGCACCAGCTCACTTTTGGGGAGGGGGCTAGTTTGGATCTTTGAAGCAGAGGCGTCTGTGGAAAACATCCCCGGGCTGAAGAGCCGTGGCCTCTTTCATGCCATGACTTTCTCCCGCTCAGCTGCTCACCCTCTCCAGGACCAGCTGAGTCTACCACGGAGCAGAAAAGATGTGTGTGACGAATAGCCTGGGTTATGGAAAGGGTGACTGAACGGGTAAATAAATGTATCTGTAACATCAGTCCCAATGAAATCAGGGATCCTATGAGGTGACTTAATGTACAGATCTGAAGCTTATGATATTTTCATAAGCTTTGGGTCAGAGCATTTCCCAAGTGGGAAAAATCCTTGGTTGATAAATAATGTATTTCAACAAACCAGCACTTCTCTTCAAAGCATTAAACAGCAGATGTTTCAGTATGCTATGTCAAGAAATCAGGAAAAGAAACTATAGAAAAAGATGAAGACTACTGTTGTTTAATATTTTAAGAAACAAGATAAAAATCAGTTGCAGTGACCTTATGCTGGGAGAAGAAAATTTATGATTTATTTGTACATGACTGGAAGGTAAAATACCATTAAAAAAAAATGAAGCTGTGCAAGTCTAATTCTTAAATATAATATAGATGGCAACAATAACTCAACCCTTCTCTCTAGCAGTGGGATAATCAGATGTATAAGTGACAAATTGCAAAGCATGAACAAGAACACATGTTCCATCTTAAGGGCATAACTTGTCCTTGATCTAGAAGTGGAAAGTGACATTTACTCATGCTTCAGAATGATAATGGCAGCAATAATGTGCAGAATCACTGCTACAGATGGCAAAAGTTTGGAAAACAAAGCAAGCAAATGTTCTTCATGATAATAGGAATAGTTGTTTTCTCAAAGTCTTACTATTTTATGATAAGTGCCTTGAACATTTTCAAAACTATAAATATATAATTTTCAGGGCCCAAACAAAAAATGTTCAGTCTTAAAAATGAAAACTAAATTCTACTCTACAGACAAACTGAATGGTGCATGTTTTTGTCAGCTCTTAAGTTTTCACTCTGTTTTGGCTTTAGAAGAAATATGTTGCTTGAAGGTCAGTAAACAATAGGCCTTTTCTTCCCTTGACACTGACCTATAAATATTAGCTTCAGTCCTGGTTCAGTGACAAGATATGGCTGGCAGAACATTCTTAACAACACTGTGATTTGCTCACATAGGTATAACTTATAGACAGTAGCTTCAGACTTAAATTATTCTTGTGAGAAAATGTCAAACAACAAAACAATATTTGTGTTGTGCAATTGTTCCTTAGAATAAGCTCTTCTAAACAAAATTAAAAGGAGTATGCATAAAATTAGCTTATATCTTTTTTTACATGAGGTCGTCTAAAATTATTCCAGAAAAAAATTTCTATTTACTTTGGAAAAAAATTGTTCAGTGAAAACCACCTCATAAAGCACTTTCACAAAGCAAATATTTTCAGTTATTGTGAATTTGCCATTCAGCTAACATGCTGATATAGTTCCTCCCATTTCAAGAGCTAGAGCCTTTCTGTTACTTTCACTATTACATAGAGAAACGAGAAACAAAATCATATTAAAAATTAAAAAAATAATTAAAAAATCTCTCAGAGACCCAGGCCCTTTGCACAGCCTTGCATATTCTGCCAAGCTCATAAAAAGATCTCACTGAATTAATTCTGATGGGACAGTTAATTTCTTCAACCTATTTCTATTTACCGAAGCCATACGTAAGAAGGTTTTAAAAGGCAAAGTCAATCATTGTATTACAGGACTGCCACGTTGGACCCAGCACTATTAAGAAGAATCACAACTGAACTAAATATTTTCCAAATTTTGAGAAGAAAAGCTACAGTACAGCTTTATCTGGACTTAAAGAATGAACTAGTTAGTCTTCTGTTGAGCCTACGCACAAGACAAATAGCTAACAGAGTTAGCTTTTGTACCCCATATCATAACAACTGTGTGGCCCATTTATGTAGGCAGAAGGAAGTTAAATTTGCTTCACGTACACATGCATATCACTTTTCAAAGGCCCATCAATATTTTGTCTTCAGTTAACAAACCACATTCTCGTACCAGTCTATACATCCTTTAACACAACAGAATACATTTCAAAGACAAACTGAAATAATGAAATAGCTAATCTTAAATGTCTCCTGTGCAGTGACCGTTGGAAGGAAACGTGGAAAACTTTACAGGGAATATAAGATGTGTCTCATAATTCCCCTTCTACATAGTCCCTACGACATAGTCCCTAAAGACAAGCATTTTCTGATGACCCCATCACACTTGGGTTTTCCCTTTCTTTCCACTTTGGGAGTTTTTTGCTGGTTTTCTTCATTTTAAGAATCCCGCAGCTCTTTTTCTATACAAACCAGCTATCTGTCCTTTCCCTTCTGAACCTGTGTTTGCTCAGCAATGTTGTGCAATAGCAGCCTTTTTGCTGGAAAGGTGACTTATCCCACACAACAGAACTCTGCTGAGCAACAGGGATTCATCCTGTCTCAGTGCTACCTACTCAGCCTCTTCATCAGAGACTGACACCTTCTTCCTCACCCGAGAGCGAGTCCAGGGGTGCCTCCAACAACAACTTTTGCAGGCCAGGCCTGCCAAACGTCACCATGCCTGAAGGTGGACCCTACAATGGTTAAGTATCTTCTGTGTTTCACAGCCAAGAGGACATCTTTCTACTGCATTGTAACTCAGAAACCTATCTAAAGCCTTGTCAGTAAAAAAACAGCCAGGATTTGTCTTATGCGAACTATGCTTTATGTAAACCACACAACGAATTTAGTTCTCCATGACCTTATGCATCTGACAGCTTACAAACACCGAATCCCCGTGATGTTCTCTGCTCTAGCCATTTCATCAGAAAGGTTGTGCTTTTAACAAAACTACCTCAGAGTGAGACTCGCAGGAGAGGCATCCCACTGCATTTGCCTAAGAACAAAGTTTAAAATGAACCTGTGATCAAGAAGATTTCATCTATGCCATAAGCTCAGCACAAACTTTTCACAGGAAAAGCCTTTCAGTACATATTTATTGATTTCTGCAGCAAGGCCTTTCTTCTTGTTACTAGATGTCAATTTCATAAACCAAGAATGTATCGATTGCCCAGACTTACAACATTTTCAGATGATCTACAATGCTGTAGGCCCTGCGAAGCATTACCAGCATGTTGGAACAACTCCAGTAAAAAGAATGCGTAAATACAGATAGACATGTACAAATTTATTTTTGTACTTGCATAAGAAACTGAACATAGACCTAGAATTTTAGATATGCTACTTTCAGTGAGAGTGCATTCCTTAAAAAGTAAAACAAACAAAAAGCCTGCCACCAATCCCTTTTATTTTACTAGATCACTTTCCTAAAGGAAAAGCTGTTTTTTTAATCGTTATTTCAAATTCAGTAAAACTCCTAACCATATTTATAAAATCCCTGTGTTTTACATAATACAGAAATAAATGCACAAAATGTGAAACCTCTGCAATATAGGAAAACAGCTGTAAAATAGCAATTATTATCAATTAAGTTATATAATAATTTTCTACCTCAACACACAGAAAATGGAGTAGAGAAGAAACAGAGCACAGAGCACAGCTGAGAAAGAGTCAAATTAAAGCTATGTTTTGTTCCTGCCTCATAAATTTAATATTTTTAATACAGCAGATAGCATTTTTTCATTGAAATGCTATAAAGCTTTTGACAGGTTTAAAATTCATGAAGCAAAACAAAATCTCAGTGCGAGATGGAGAACTGTGACAAACTATTTTTATTGTGCATCAGTCTCCTACCGCTAAGAACAGTAATGAAAACACAAGTTTTGCGTGAACTCAGGAACACATACCCTGGAAGCCTCAGTATGCAAAATAATTTTTCCCGTATCAATCCATTACAAAATTTTAAAGTAACCAAATAAAAAAAGACTTCAAAAACAATATTCTGTTTGTACTGATTCATTGTAAAAAACCAAAACCTGTTTTGGCCAGTGTCTCCATTTTCATAATCACTTTCTTTCTGTGCTATCCTTCATATAGAGAAGAAATACTCAAAGTGCACACCAAGACATGAGGAAGTCAATCAACATCTTTTTCCTTACATAAAGTAACTCTGGCTGACACCACAAATACTTTTCTTTCTCCTTGAAGGTCTTCTTTACATAACGCCTGTCTCTTCAGTGCTCCCCTGTACTGGTTAGAGCAGGGTTCAGTGGCACCCTGAACACTTACCCCGTGCCCCGGTTTAGGCACACGCAGAGTCCCTCTGAAGTCAGAATATATTCAGAGTTCTCTGTTATGTGGTCCATGGTATTTTAAAAATAAAACAAAACACCCTTCCTTCTTCCAGTAATGGCTAGATGAGCAAATCCCCCCAAGGGCAGCAGAACTCTGTCTCCAGCTGAGTGTTGGCCATCGTTCCTTGTGCAGCCACAGCCTTCTTAAAATTAAAATTCACCTTTTACTCCTATTATTCTAAAACTGGTATTGTCATTTTGCATATGCCTATACAGCATGCCAGAATACACATCTGATTCAATTTGATTGCAAACTCACAGATACTGTCACCCTATGATATGACTGCCTCAATGATGTAACTAAACTACAAGAATACTACAAGTATTTTTTTGCCAATATTACCGTCGTTTTTCTGAGAATAGCACTGATGGAAATCTGTAGCCTGGTAAACTGAACCCCAAAATAACCCTCTGTATCTGAAACACAGAAGCAGACTACAGTTTTGGGGTTTTTTTTATTTGCCTGTATACACCTAAAAAAATAGTTTACACCTAAAAAAATAGTTCTGCTTCCAGAAACAATAATCTGACAGATGCCCATTAGAAAAAAAAAAAGAAAAAGGAAAATCTGTAGCATAAATTGACTCTCCATAGAGACAGAGAACAAATCTCTAACAGCCTCCATAGCTTCCTAAAGCCTCCTTTGCAACAAAGCTTACCTTATTCAAAACCAGCACCACAAGAGACTTACTGTTCCAGAGAAGATTGACTTTTAGATAAGGAAACAACAGCTAGCAAGTAACGTTGTGATATTTGGCACAACAGAATTTCTATTGAAGCATGATATCTTAATTCTTCTCAAATGGCAGTAAATACTATTCAGCATCTCAAATAAACAAAACTATTTCATAAAGATGAGAAAAAGTGTTTTGTTATAATTGATACTGACTTCACTAAAGCTTAAAATTTAGAAACCACATACAATCCTCCCTTTTAATCCAACAACAACAATAAAAATTTGGTAAAACCAGAAAAAATTATATGCATTGAAAAAACCTCATTCTTGTCTATTTTTCTTTTAGATTTGTATCGTAAAATAAAGCCACTTTTAAAAACAAGTCACTTAGAGAAAAAGGTCAAATATTTTATTTGGATGTCATTCAATGTGATTTTCTACTTTTAAGAAAACCTTTCCCAAAATAACACACTTTCTGAGCAGCATCAATTTCAATGAAAAAATGTCTTCCAGTTGCAAGAACAGAGAGGAGGGAGTCATGGGGAAAGAAATGTTACTCAATGGTAAATCACCATGAAATCAAATGGAAAATTCTTTCCTCTGCCTTGTTTTATTGTATTTGCTCATTAGCACAACACATGCAGTAATACTTTTCTTAGCTTTTATTCTAAGTTGAGCTCCATATTGTTTGCATTACTCCAGTAATCAACCAATAGTGTAAATGGCATTGATATAGAAAAACATCACCACCTGGTAAAGCATGTAGTTATGTATGTGTGTGCTGACTTAAGCTCACCAAACAGGTAATTTTTGTTAAGGAGACTGACATTAGATAGTCAAGTTAGAAATTTGCAGATCTACAGTAAAGTGTAAAATATAATCCTACAGACACCTTTCCCTTTTCAGTCTTTGCCAATTCATCCTTTCCTCCAGATAAAAATTTATCTTTCATATATTTTTAATGAAGTTATTGGAGTTCAGCTAATGCAGCTTTTCATTATAGTCTACATATTTTTAATCTATTATAATAAAGTCTCAAACCTTTACAAATTTTGGTTATTTGCCACTATACCGAGCTATTCTACCTCTAGCAGAAAAAAACCTCACCTAACCAGCCCACCCACCTCCCTCCCACAAAATTTCTCATGAAATGTAATTAAGTACCATCCTATACTGAGGGTGAATCACCACTGAAGACAGATCTGTGGGATTAAGTCTAGTCTATTGTCTAGATAACTTGTATTCATGAAACTGCCAATTAACTGATTTAACAGGATTGCTAATGACTGCTTATCTATATGCAACTGAAGCTTCAAAATCAGTTGTCAAATTGAAAAGATATCATTCTGCCTTTTGTTAATTTATCTGATGAAGAAAAATACTCTGACAGATAAAGTAGTCCAAAATCCAAGGTTTCATTTCATCTGAAACTCTCTAGGATGAGAGATGGAAATTGGCATGGTGCTGTACCATTAAGAAAACTGATTTTAATTCTTGAGTTTACATACTGAATAACCTGTCTTTGGCCAGTGTATGCAGTGGTTTATTTAAACCTGAGACTTCATTGCTTAATAAAATATCACAATGAAATGAAATATCACAAATGAAATCTAAAAAAATCATCCAAGTCCTGGATATATTGCCGAAGAACAAGACCGTAGAAATTTGGTTTACTTTTCTGTGTTTTAAGTATAAAAGCTGATGAAATTTTGAATTAAAGAATGATATTGTTGATGCAATGGTTCTAATTAATCAGTTCTGAACTCAGATACATTATCTGTGAAAAGATTTGTTAACACATTGTTAAGACATTATTAACAAATACATGAATTTAAAAAAACCCCTCCATTGTCAACTTTTGTGTAGATTCTATCTGTATTTAACACAACCATTTGATTTATAATAATTAGGAGTGATGTGTACATTTTCCTTTCCTCATGGAATTCCTGAAACCTGAATGTATGTAAACAATTATGTACTTGAGATCTTTCTAAATTAGTGCTGACACACTAAGATAACAAATAGGGACTCTGAAAGACATGCAATGACGATATTGCACCTCTAGTATCTCTCAGAGAATTACATACGTACGGTTTTGAGACTGCAATTTTAGAATGGTATTATTCTAGCCATGCAAAGTCCCTCTCGCTTGCTTTAATGAATCAAAGGTCTTAGGGAGTACTGCAAGCAGCTTATTAAATTAAACTCTTTTCTCAAAGAAATGCCTCAAGGCAAAAATATGTGATTGATTACAGAATAAACAGGTTTTAAATCACAGTGTTTGTTTCTGTTATAAGCCATGAAGTAGGAGGAGGACACTGCTGATTCAAGCATCAGTACAGGAGCAAAAATCTTTTCCAGGACCAATAATAATGCAAAATATTCCTTCTTTTCATGTAATCACCTATTCAAAATAGAAGCTCTCTCAGCATACTTTAATCAAGTTATCAAGAATAAGTTTAGTGCACCAGGTGGTCTGAAGAACTCCAGCAGTCACTGAACAAGTGTTCATAGGCCTACTTATCTGCCATGTCATAGTGTCATAGATCCCTGATGCTTTGACCGTATAGGCTACAAAACATATTATCTTCTCAGTAGAGGGAGTGGGGTTGTACTAAAACTTTCACAACACTTCAAGTAGAAAAAAGACAGACAAACACTGGATGACTGAGAGGCATCTAAATTACCATCTCATTAATAGACTTCCTGCTACTCTGGCTGCTTACACTGTCTAGTGTCATTTTCCCATAGCAATACTATTTTCAAAGGCAGCCTTTTAGAATCAGCAGCCCGAATCAGCTTTCTTACCTATTTGAATTTTGTTTTTGTTCTCAGCAAACTGGCATTTTAGTTCTGATGTTAGGTCTTTGCTGGTCTACAACTGATGTTTGAATGGCTGAAGGTTGCAGAAGCAAAATAACCATGGAAGAACAAATTACTGATCAACATGCGCTCAAGAGATTTCCCATTCCTTTCTTAAGGCCCCATAGGAAGGGCAGTGATTTATGAGAAGTGATGGAGCTACCAAACTACATTTAAATGGAATTTAAGGTATGGTAGGGGAACCTACCAGATGCTGAAGTAGTCCGAAGAGGGATATATGGGTATCACCTGGCCCTAAATCTCCACACAAAAACCCATATAAAGTTGGTGGAAAGGATCAGCAAAAAGAATTAACATAGGCAGGATTATCAGCTAGACGTAACAATGATATTCTAGTTCCAGCATGATCTTGTTCGGACAAACACATTTTAATCATAGATTTGTTGCAAGAAGCTTTAAATTAAACCACCAGACAGGCACCAAACATATAAATTAGTTATTAGGCTCAGCAGCATCTGAGGAGAATATATCCTTTGAGGACTTGCCACAATACATAAAATCTCCTTAGGATGTGAAAATCCAGTTGCATTGTAAACCTGATTGAAATCAGATCATCAAAGAGAATCTTTCTTCCTGACTACATAAGGGAGGAGAAGCACGTGCAGACAACCTATACAGTCAGACTGGAAAAAACCACACTATCTCCATGTTCATATATATGGTCTATATGCAAAGTATCCGTACTTTACAGAAGCTGCGTTCTCTACTATGCTAACATTCCCAAAGGAGGGATCATGAAATAGGTAATTTCATGAACTCATAATTTCTGTGGTTTATTCTAAAATTATGAAGTCATCATAACACCCAGAAAACCCACTTAGATGATACAGCTACAAACGGTCCTTGGTAGTTAAATCCACAGCAGCAGCTTGCTGCAGCACTAAACTGAAACTGTGCCCTGTGATTTGTCTGATGTGATTGTTAAACTGACCATGAGGCATGGAAGGGAATAAGGGTAGAAAAGTGCTAGTTAGTATTTTTTCCACTTTTCTATCAGAAAAGGTTTTTTTCCACGAGGTTAAAATGGGGGGTGGGCTGTGTATGAATACTAATGATTTTTTTACTATTATTTGAAAGCATCAAAATTAATAATTCCAAATTTTTCTTTCAAAAATACTTTACTTCAGCTGCATATTCAAGTACTGGTCATATAATTAAAAAAAAAAAAATCTCATTATAATGTTTTCACATACAATACATAACTTTCTGAAATGACTAATTATTTTTTCCTTATATGTAACTTAATAAAATAGAAATGAAGGACATTTTATAGCCAGAGGAGCAAAAATGCACAGAGGCATCTATGCATTGACATAAGTATAGATGCACATCAAAACATGGCACTGTCTTACAGAATGACCCATAGGCTGGAAACCACCCTCTCTGTCCTGGAAAGCAGATGACCATTTATAGTTCCATTTTGTTTCTTCTGCATTTTCGATGGAAAAAAGTGAAAGTATGAAATATTTCTTCTTCTGCTTTACAGATATAAAAAGCTGAAACTTTCCCCCATACTTACTAAAGTATTTATGACGCATGGCGCAGACAGCACTATGAAAACAGTTAGGTAGTAAAATTTCCACAGAGGATAATTCTCTCTTTTTTTCTTCAAAGATGTGAAAGCCCATCTTTTAAAGAGATGCCTATCAGCTCCTTGTGCAGCTATCAAACTCCACTGCTGATTCTTGTTCAGGCTTTTTTACCTGTTGGACCAGAATCTCACAAAGAGGTAGAAGGAGAGGAACTTTCCCTTTAGGTTCTGCTCTATTATAAACTGACGGCAATAGTGGTTTACAATGTAATATAATGAAAGAAAATAGTTTTTTCCATTTCAGCTAAACTCGGAGAATAATTATCTCATAGCTCATTGGTCTGTTTTTATTTAAAATGTCATTCATCTTTCATAAACACGCTAAGAAAAACGTATTGTCTAACTTAACAATGAACATTGGCAGAAAAGAAAAATTGAAATAGTGCTAATGAATATTACAAATCCACAAGCTCTCTTTTTAAGTGTTGGGAATTGTGGATTTCAGATGTTGGTATTCCAAAGTAAGTATTTTGCTGAACCAGTCTAACTGTGCAGAACTACTACATCTGCATGTATTATGTAAATTAGATTTTGAAACACTTCTCTTTTTTTCTGCACTGAAAATTGGTATTTTACAGGCATTATGTAAATGAGATGTGGTGGAAATAGTCCATTTTCTTTATTCCAGAGAAATTTATAAAACTTTGAAAAAATAAATTCCTGATTATATATGTTTCAGCAAATTACAGCAAGCAAATATTTAAGACACTATTTTTCTTCTTTCCGTGTTAGAAAAGAAATACTGTGATGGTTAATAAACATTTCTCACAATCATTTTTGTCAAGGCCAAAGGCTGAATCCAGAGTTACAGAGAGAGATTGTGCTTATAAGGTAATTTCTTCTTGAATGACTGGTAATAAAATTCTCTTAAATGGATGCATGCTTTTATAATCCAAACATTGGGTCACAGACTCACAGTGCTCCAGCTGAAGTCACAACAATTTTAGCTTCTCTGTAATTGCTACCCACACTAACAAGATTAAAGCAAATGGGAAATTCTCACTTCTAACAGCAAATTAAAGTTCTATTGATATACGGAATTATTGATATGTATGACTCCATGTACATAAGTATGATATTAACAACTTAAATGCTTGCTTTTGCAATCCTCGTGAGTTCAGAGAATATCTTAAAAAACTGCCCTCTGGAATTTCCTATATCCCTCCAATAACTATTGAGAGACAGCCTGGACAAGTAGCAAGTATTAAAATTTCATTGGCTAAAGGTAGGTAAAATAAATCCACGTCTTGGAGAGCATAGTCTGTAGCTACCTCTCAAATTCAAACACAAGTTTTTTTAATAACTGCCATGTTCGTAACTGAGATAAGCATGATAGATAAATTCACTAGACAACAGATAAACTGTGAAGAACAGAGGAAGCTTTCAAGAGAGACGTGTGTGGGGAAATTAAATAAATCAAAATTCCAGTTTCTTGTCTGATTTACTTCAAATTTTTTCTGCCTGTGTCTGTAGTGACTTGTCAAACAGAGCTGTTTGTTAGGCTTCTGGTTTTTAGAGTGCAGCTTTGTAACACATTTAGCAATTACAGAATTACCAATAAAAATAGCATGCATTTTGTTCCTTTTCACAGACTGTTCTTCAAAGAAAATGAAAATTAATTGCAAAAAGATAAAAAGAAATTTTAAGCTAGAATGATTCAAGCCCCTGAAGCAGAAATTTCTGTTTGCAAAAGGTGGATTTGTAAGGACAAACAATTTAGAAAGTGAAGTAATCTTAATTTCCCCAATTTTTCCCACCAAAACAGAAGATACTTCCTTAAAAAGATTCTTAATCAAACACAGACTATTTGGCTTAACACAGGAATAACTGGATACAAATCAAACGCTTGTTTTATACATTTAAACCAAAGTGATCTAGTAGCACTAGTTTATTCAGTTGTAATTATATTTTCAGAGAGTGCCCTTATGGAACAAGTTGTAGAATGCCTTACTCCACGTATTCACAGAAGGCACATCAACATCCACTTCTACTAAAGTTCAAAAAGAGGTTTATAGACGTACTATGTAATTTTTAACTGCTTTTAGCATCTCATTTTTATTGTTTTTAAGTACTTTTGACAAATGTCTACAGAGATTCCCTATCTAAAATATTGGAGTTAAAGTAGGAATTCCTGGATTAATTATTAGGCTTGTGAAGCAACTACTAGAGGAACAGGTTCTTCCTTTCTGGCCTTAATACTTGGACTTATGTCAAAGGAGCTTGCGCTGTTAATGGTGTAACCCTTCTAAGAGGACACCGTCTCTCACAGTATTGCAAACTACAGTAAGACTGCATGGAATTTTACTTTTACATATAATAGATTGTTTAGTAAGTAATCCATTGAGGAAAAAAAAGACCATTAAAACAGATCATAAAATAACATTCCTTTTTTTAGAAATTCTGACATTTTGAAATTTCGTATGACACCAAGCTGAGAAGAAGTTCACAACTTCTGAACAGAAATGAAAAAGAGCATTTAGGAATATAAAAATAATTTTACTGAAATATTTCATGTTCTATAATATCAAAAGAGATATGAAATACTGTCTCCATTCAAGAATAAAGCAATAAAGTTGAAATTAACAGCACCAGTGTAGGTCTAACTGCTTTGAATTTTCGCTGCTAAAAATCAAAGCATTACATTTGGGAAATCAAATCTCTCAGCTCAGAATCTATTCTAAGAACAATTACGATAAAACAAAAAGGCTTGTAAAATAACCTGTTTCGGTGTCAACTATTACCACTGGAGGTAAAGAGTCAAGATGATCATCATCATTGCTTATCTTAACCTCTTGTACTGTAAAAGAGAAGTATGATTTAGTATTCTACATTGGTTATTGCTACTCTGTTTCAAATCCAGCTTTGTTGAAACCCATCTGCTCTTTATTAAGTTATCAAAGAACTTATTGTTTTATCCGAGTCTTAACTTGTCTCAAAGGAAAATATTATAAGGTCTTCTGACAGCTTTTAATTTAATTATTGAGAAGACAGTGCTGTTACATCCTCATATTTAAAAGCATGATAATAATTTAATAGAAAAAGCAGCAAGCACATTAATTCTTGGTGTGACTTAGGAATATAAGAACAGTTATTGTACATGCCACCAAAGGTCCATCCAGCCCCGTGTTCTGCTTCCAACACCAGGATGTTTTTGGAAAACAGCACCAATGGCTACAGAAGGGTCGGGGCAGGAAGAGACACAGACAACACCTCTCTTTAGGGCTCTTCCTGCCTCAAAGCTTTTTTAGTTCTGGGGCTGCCGTAGCGGAACATGATTTCTACCTGGTAAGTAACTTCCTAGAAATTTCTAAGTTTTCCCAGGGTGAATTTTAATTAGATAAGTAAATCCCAGAAAACATTTTCACAGTGTTTGCTCGTTTTCCAAATTAAAACTTTTTCTTCAAACTTACTGCACATGTAAAAAAAAAAATAATTTCACAGTGTTTGCTCATTTCCCAAATTAAAACTTTTTTTTCAAACTTACTGCACATGTAAATCTGCACACATTAGGTTTAGCAATCTTAAGTGTATAACTGTACCTATACCATGGGCCTAGGGATTATGGATCAATGTGTAAAACACAGTTTGTCTAACAAAAAACAACCCTGCAAGTCCTGGTAGAAGTGATATTACAATACAACTATTCCAGCCAGACTCTTTTGACAAGCTAAATGTACTCAGTTCTCACAAACTTCATGATTCCAAGAAGCTGCCTGTCATCAGAAACGGGGCTCATTTAACCAAATAAGTCAGATGTATTTGGGACCTAACACAAAGCCAATTGAAATCAATGGCATTTGTGCCACTGACTTCAGTTTGGTTTGGCTTAAATCCTCAGGCTCTATTCCAGATGGCCATTCATTTCCAAAAGTGAATTTAAGCATGTGCTTTAGTGATTTAGCTTTCCTGAAGAGGGATGTATTTAAGTACGTGTTTAAATGATGTGTTGAATTGGGATTTTAAAAGCTGAATGGGAGTCCAGGTTTAATTTTCAGTGAATTTTGTAATATGCTATAATAAATTCTAAAGGAAGTTTATTTGTGCATGTAAATTTAGACAAGTGATAATACAATGAGTGAGGATAATGATTCTCTTATGATACACTGAATAATTTGACACATGCTTTTCTCTTTTCAGAAGTTAATTTTTTGAGAACAACAATATAAAACTTAATGGTCAAGAACAACACACTGACAGTTACAATATAAAAAAACACTTCTTGTTTCTAAGCAATTAATGCAACAAGGCAAGCCATTATAATAAAATATCTTTAATTGCAATAGTGGGTGATAATCCATAGCTAATTAGCTTTAACTATATAAACCTGCTATCATTATTAACTTTAGATGGAAAGCATAAATGCCAAAGTATTTTCATATATCTGTAAAGGACTCAAAGTCCCAAAATAGAAGCATCCATATGATCATCCAGATGATCCACTTTCATCCAACCACTCCTAGCTGCAAATTCACAGATTTAAAAATAATTTCTGGGTCATAAGAAGAAAGGGCTATAACTGACACCACACCATTTAAAAGACATACCTGTTAGCAAATCTCCAAATTTTTCAAAAAAATAGTCTGTGAAGTATTGTGTAGCCTTATTTGCAAAACATTTTTACTATTAAATAGATTCGGATGTTTTAATCTGTGGTTTAATCTAACATGTCTAAGCCTGAGCCAGTAAATTCAGTGCTAAATGAATATTGATTCGCTGTTTTTGTACTTTGACAATATCTAGCTGTTTCAGGCCTGGATCAAGACAGCAGTGTGCTATGAAACAAAGAAGTGGTATCTGTTCCAAATGACTAAATGTTGCACCTTTACTTCTCATTACTGTCTAAGAATGCAATCATTCAGTTTTTAGGAGAACTAAATAAAGGATATACTCAACCCTGGAGAACTACACCTTCTGTCCTTCCTCAGGGATATGGTTTGACCTACTACGAGCTTACAGATAGGGAAAAATGTTAAGAGTGTATCATTCATAGTCACATATATTGACTGATACTGAGGACAACAATGCAAAACATCCTTTAAGTTACCAGTACATGACCTAGATTTTGAAATTATTTTTAACTGCTCAGTATGATTGCACCTCTGATAGAAAGTTTATTCTTTCTGGATCAAATTCTGCTTTTGATTACCATGGCATTAATAAGTCATTTTCATTGTCTTTCAGCCCTTTCTCTGAAAGGTGAGCATAAGGTTGGAATTTGGCTTTATACTACCTGAAAAATACAATCCTGTAGAAATGATCAAGAAGGTGTTCAAAACTGAAGTATGTGTGATGGAAACTCAAACTCATGTTCTTGGAATATAGGGGTAAACATGGAGCAGTTTAATATGTGCTTTTACTATTAGTCCATCTAGAGAGACATCACAAATTGAAGTTAAGTCAAGATTAAAAAAAGTAGAAAAAATCACAACAAAATTTCCAAAATATATTTACTGTAGCTATATTTCTATTACAATAACTATATTACCCCAGTATTTCTTCTTCACATTACGTTTTAGAGCTGTTATGTTTCTAATAGATTCTATGGAAATGAAATGCACTGAAAGTAGAAAGGTTGAGACGTTTTAATTTATTTTCAGAGAAGCTAGTGAACACTGAGCGCCACGTACTCTTAATCATATTCCCATTGCCCAACCCACACCCTTCTCCTGGAGAACATTTGGTTACAAAAGACCGAAAGACTCACATGGACTTTAATGTTACTAGGACTGTATTTGCTATAGGAGAAGATTTTCTTTGGTGCTGAACATGTGGGGCCCTCTCAGTAAGAGTAGACACAGTATCATGATCTCTGTCTATACTTCTGCTTTATTGCCTCATGCCTTTAGCTGCAAAGAGTTAACATTAAGCATACATGCAGTTTACGTTATCTACCATCATCTGCCTTTTAGGTCTCCTCTAGGTTAATGAAATGTCTGTCTGCATGTATCATGGACTCTCTTTTCCGCTAATAGAAAGCATAGGAACCTCATAAACCTGCATGTTGATGTAGGCTGAGATTTGAAACATCTTTGTTGAGCAACAGAGCCCCTGGCATTTTCAACTCAGTAATGGAGAAGGCCTACAGAACCCTTCAGCAGCAAGTAAACTATGGGAAACACCAGGATGCTGATTGAGACGGTAACTGAGTGGATCAAAATGTGATTTTGGCTGTCCTGACACAGCCAGTGAATAACAGCATGCAAATGTTATGTAAAGGTCAAAATCATTTTGCAGATTGGATCTTCAGGGATCTGTTGCCTCCTCAAATCAAGCAGCACATTTTTTCGTCTCAACACCCTGATTAAGTATATGCAAAAATGGATGTTGCTATTTAGAAATGTGTTTATTTACTTCAAATGGTTCTAATAAGCTCTCTCCATAAACATGTTTCAGCCTATGGAGATTTGTTGGCTGTTGTGTAGAATAACTTTTCAGAGTACACCAGTCCAGGCTGGACTACCAGCCCCTGCTTGCTAAGTTCTCCATCTGCTCAGTTCTTAACCAAAATAAAGAGTTACTCCATTTCAAATAAATAACCCTTCTATGCCCATTTCCACAAACAGATCTTGCCTTCACATATATCCCTGATAATATACTGTCTTTTGTAATGCTGCAATTTCTCCTGAGAGTCATCCCTGAATGCACATGCACACTTACACTTTCACATACACCACTTTTCTATCATGCAACCGATGAACGTCTTTGCCTTTGCTGCCAATGACACAGCTCCTTTTTCCAAATTCCTCCTATGAGGTCCTTTCCATGATCACACTGAACACATCTCTCTCATCACCATTGCTATTTAAATCTTTATTAAAGGTCAATGCCAGCACTATTTTTCCTTGTTCTTCCCCCTTCACTCCTGTGATATTTCCACACTTGCCTGATTCAGTTTATGTCTTGCTAAAGTGTAATGTGACTCTGAGCAGGTTCAAATACAAGGCTCTAAATGTCCCTATTCAAGTTATTCTTGAATGCAGACTTTTGCCTTGCAGCTTACCAATCCTGCTGACCTGTACAAAAACCTGATGTTTTCCTTCTTCCCTTAGACTGTTGACTCAGAGGTCAGGAACCATTCCTCTGGAAATGCATACCTGCCGCAAAGTGAATGCAGCTGAAAATGAACAGCTGCCAAAAAGTACAGTTCTTATAGAATTGCTCAAACAGATATCTACCTATAAGAGAAAGTTTGCAGATACACTGGTAAATGACCACAGGTAGCTGTCTGATTCACAATTACCTAATTGATTGACTTAGCACTAAGGATATTTTATTATCATGTAGAATCACAACTAGTTTCACCAGAGAAACCAATATCAGCTTTTCTTTGATAGCTATCAAAATCATTCAATTAAGAGTAGGCTAAGTGCCAACTAATTTGCCAACCTCAATGCCTCTCAACTTTCTGTCAGAACCTCTGTGAAACCAACAGAATTGTTGGTGTTCTGTTATGCTGAAACAAAATGTTCTGAAATGGTCCCATTAAGGGTTCAGGGGGTTTTTGTGTTATCACAAGAAGAAACTAAACCAGGTTATTTGTATTGAGGGATGTGTTTTGAATAGGCATTTCAGATTGTCCTTGAACAAACACAAGAAATTAAGCGGTAAAGTAGATTAGAAAAGCAACTGCTGAATATTAATTTTAACTTTTCATGAGAGATTTAAAAATCTATTCTAGACAGTAAGAGATGATAAACTGTAAAAGCATTCAAAAGCAGTTCATATCTTTCCTATTTTGTAAACCAGCATAGTTGGGTATCTAAGTTTTGTACACTATCCATAGGACCAGTGAAGTTATGGTCAAGGTGTTTTGTTCAATCAGAAACATTTCTCTGTAACAGAGCTTTCAAAATTAGGAGAGCTGAATTGCACACTAAAAAAAGAAATAATGGGTGTAATAGCTTACTCGGCCCTTTGTTACCTTTCATCAGAAGTAAACAAGCACCTAAGAGACTCTTAATTCCTTCCACCACATACAAAATTTTGCAGTGTGGGTAGTTTACCAATAACACCAAATGTCTTTCAACAGCCCAACAGTACAAGTGTGACATCAGCATGTAATTCACAGCTTTGCTATGTAAGAAAGTTTTTAGGGCACAGCTTAATGCCATAAAAGACCTATTCTTGAAGTTGTTGTTCATTCTGTTCTGAAATCCTATCATTTAATACATTTTTACTACACCATGGCAACAAGTGCTGATCGCACTCCTCCCAGCACCTATAACACTGGGACTGAATATTGTCATTTAACATGTTGCCCCTCCTGGGGATTTGTCTTGCTGCAGAAAGGATTTCTAACTGCCCCTCCAAAAATTGCCCAGTCAGAGGGAATTATGGCTGTGCCCCACACTTGGGATAAAATCTGTCAACACCCTGTTTTATGCCAAGATGTTTTTAAAGAAGTTTTTTCCTGTCACAAGACAGGAATTTACACATATAATTTCTTTAAAGCTTAGAATTAAAGCTTTTCATCAATTTCTAACAAAATAGTCCGTCTGTACAGAAATCTGTGCCAAATTTTCAGATGTAAATAAGGGATGGACTCTTAAATGCCAATTGCCATGAAGTACAGCATAGTTGTTCCATAAAGATATATAGCCTGTAAAGGAACACATAGTGCCAAGGATTTTCTTGCAATTTCAATGCCCATCAACAGAAATTTGGACAAGGCAATAAATCGATCTGATGGCATCCATCAATTTAATCATGCATCTACTTAGAAAAGCTCAGAGGCTTTGAAGTCTGTAAAACAGCATTTGTCCACAACACTTCAGTCTGTAGTCAAATGTGTAGACAGCGGTATCTTAAAAGTTGCATTAGTGACAAAATGAAAAGAAGAAAAATTAAGAAGAAAAATTAGCTCAATTTTTGTACGGTGATATTAGGAGGAAGCAGGATGCTAAATTGAACAGGAATTGCCATAGCCCACTGGATAATGTAAATGTCGAAAGCTACAAAAACACAAAACATTGTGGGTAGGCTTGAAGTAGGATTTACTGTATTCTGATAGTTCCCCCGAGTATTCTTTTAACATGTATTGCAAAGCTTTTTTGTCAACAGTCATTCAGAGGAGCTTCACAAATGTCAAGAATACTTAAACATCACTGATACTTGACAATACAAGGTAGAAAAACAATCCTGGTGTGTGAAAGGAATGTAATAAAACTTTTGCCACAGTGAATATAAAAAGTATAGGATAGTTCAGATAAGTTGTCATTAATTTCTGTTAATTAACCGTGACACAACAAAGACTACTTAGTTTGCAGAATTTGCTAAAAAAATACAGATCTCTAACAGAAAAGTCCATTTTCATCAAAATCCACAATTTCTTTGTATTTAACTGATCTGAAATTTTGGACAGAAACAATTTAAAGTATTTGAAACCTTTTTTTTTTTTTAGTCTGATGTAATATTAATTTTGTCTTTTAGTGTTTTCTTCCCTTTTATCTATTTCCTATTTAACTAAATTATAATTTTGGTATCATCTAGATAGTCTATGTTTTCCAGTTACAATATTACAGATATTTAGTTTTGCAAAATACTAATAACCTGCTAAAGTACAAGAACAAAATAAAATTTTGCAAAGCTGAAACATTCCAAACAAACAGAACCCTGACCTCCATTTCATATTGGCATCTGTGCGCATTTATGAGAAAATTAATTTGTGAAATGAACATTTTCCTCCACCATTTTATCTGAAGGTGTTGAAGCAACCTTACTAACCACTTTAAAGGGCAAGTAATATAGAGTAATAAGGACAGATATGGTACTATAGTGCATAAGAGCTTTTTCCAGGAGAAAATCTGTTCAGAGACTATACAAAAAGAGGAAAAGAAGGCAGTTTGTTTTTTCCAAAGTGTTTTTAATCTAAAATATGAGACAGACTGATAAAGAGAGAAGATGGAAAGCAATAAAAGTGAACAATTGGTCATGCAGTTAGGAAGGATTTGTGTGTAATGAATCACAGAAATAGAAAACTTAAATACTAAGCTCAAAGACAACTACAGTTGTGGTTTCATACACAGTTTTGGAAAGCTCTTTTCAAACAGTAAGGAAAGGCAGGAGAATAATACAGAAATGTTTGTCTCAAAATTAAAAAAGGGATAGTAGAGTCTCTAGATGATGTCAGTCCAGAAACCAAAAAAAGTGAATAAATTATGTCTTGAAAACAAAGGCAAGTAACTGAGATGTGATATGGGAGAGTTGAAAGACAGAAGAATGCTTACACAGTCAAATGCAGCAATGGGAAATAGTCTGTGCTATGTTCTGAGCGGATGGCACAGTGGTGTCCTTTAACCCTCAGATAAAGCTGGTGAACCAGTAATGGAAGTAAAGTAGCGTTATTTATCTCCTGCCAGCATGGAACCAGTATCAGCAGAATTACTAATTACTTATTTACTAGAGAAATAAAAGTCCTTACCACTACCTTTTTTCTCTGATACTGTGGCCATTCAAACTTCAAATGTACCTAAAAATAACAAATACATGAACTAAGCAAATTTACTTAGGGAAAGTAAGGTCCACTTTCATAACAGAAAATAAGTTTGACTAAATCTTCTCAGCTTTCAAAATCCAAACCATGATTTACTGGAATCTTAAGAATTCTAAAATTTAAGAGATAGCACCTCCCCTGTATCAGACAACAGGAAATATATAATAGTTACTACTGCAGCTATAGGCATAAATAGAAGAATGTCTAAGGATGCTGCTAACACATTCTGATTGGAAGTAGCAGATGATCTGATCTTGCGATGCCTTGTGTCAAGAATAAAAACTGCCCATGAGTAAAAGGGTGATATGATGAGCCCTGACAAGTGGAAGATTATACATTTAGTTTGTTGTTCCATCATACTCTAGTAACACAGCTACAATAGCATCACTATGTTGTGTATATTTATACTATTGGAGGATTTCCAGTATGTCATGCAGTTTCTGTATCTGTCAGGGAGGACAGCAGAACAGAAGAGGTTGGGAACTACTGCATTGATGATGAAAACTGCTAATTGTACCTGCATTCAGGCAATTTAGACATCTAAATGTCCTTAACTGTGATTTCTGCTCAGCTCGAACAAGGTTGTCAGACACTACAGTTCCTTTTACTGTTCAACTCCTGCTTCATGTTACTCAGTGTCCATCATAACGCTGATTATGAACTTGGTAAATGTAGTTCATCCGATATCCCAAAGAAAATGACATGTCCCTCAAAATAAAATTACAGCATTCATGAATGATCAGTCAAGCATATCTCTTGCTTGACTGAACACACTTTACCTGTACAGCTTTCTCATGGTAGAGCAAATGAGTTTTGAAATGATGTGTTTATAGTACATACTGAAGTGCAGAGGTTCCCAAGCTAGTGCTCCTTCGTTGTTTAAGTCTAGGCAGTACAGGGCTTTTTAGCTTGGCGCAATGCAGATGTGGCTATTTTACTTTCAGGGTCATGCTATCTTTGCTTGAGTCAGCTCGGGTTTCCTTGCACGGCACTTCCAGTTCCATGGCTCCTTTAGATTACCGTCATCTGCAGTGCAAAGTCATAGTAAAGGACATCAGACCAAAATTCTAGACTCAGTATGACATGAAACAGTTTTAGTGGGTTTTGGTGGGTGGGGAAATGATAATTTCAATACATTTTTAACTTTCTGGGATTTTGACCTTCCCAAAGTCTCAGTAGCTCTGCTTGCCAACATAACTACAAGAGCCTCTGTCCTGAAGTCTCATACAGGAGCTAGGAAGCAGGATGGCTTCAGTCCCTTCAGCTGGTGACTGTGAGAGCACATCCCAAGAGTGATGGCACCCCATCTGAGAAGCTGGAAACCTAATCCAGTGTAGGCCTTTTCTAGAACTTGAGTTGACAGTCAAATTCCACAGTGCAGTTCTAACAAAAATTTTTTTTGTTTTCAGAGCAGCTCTCTGCACTAGATTTGAAGCTGACCTTTCATTTCCTGGGTCCCATATAATCATCTCTGATGGGAATTTTAAAACTGTTATCCATTGAGCTGAATGCAATCACGTCAACCAATCCAGCTTCAACCAGAGCTCCTCTCCACAAGTTCAGATGGGAAGAAACTCTGACATACCTGAAGAGATTACACTGTAAATTGGGGGGGGGGGGGGAACCCACCACAAAAAAACCCCACAAAACAAACAGATAGGAGAATGCACCAAAAGAAACAGTATTCCTCATAAAGAATGCAGGATTGTCTCTATCTACCCAACTCTAAAAGTGTTTTTAATCCTACTGGCCTCTTTTAAGAAACACTCCTGAACAAAGGAAAGAAGGAAAATGGAGAAAGTTTGTGAGGAAACTGCCATTGTCTGCACAGAATAAGAGCTTTCCTCAACTTCCCTGCATTACTGAGAGCTTGTTCTCTCCTTTTCTAATGGAATAAAAGAGGAAATCTTTTGATAAAAAGGAAAACAGACTAACAGCAAAAAAACCACCAAACACACAGAACCCAAGTTGTGTTAAAAACTGTAGTTCCACTCTGAAAGAATCAAAACATATTGGCTAAAATCTGATGGTCAGAGATGAAAAGTTCAACCCCCAGGCTATTCTGAATTGCATCAATATGCCATTATAGCATCATCAACTTCTGTCTACTTCAGGCCTTAGTAACATCTGAAAGACTCCCTGAATTCTGTGAAGTTTTAGAAGACTATCAGCATAAGCTTCATTCTTTCAACACAAAATGGGTAAGTTAACAATTTTCCAAGTAAGTATCACAAAAGATTCTCAGACAGAATGTTTGGAAAGGGAAGGAAAGAAAAAGAAGTAGTAAGGAAAAGAAAAAAAAAATATATATATATAAAGCAAGAAAAGGAAAGTAGAATAATTTTTCATAGTCTATGAATGAATAAAATCTAAGTCTGCTTTGCAGAGCTACAGGAAGAAATAGATATTGTAATCTGATTTGTCTTAAGGCTTGGAAGAACTAAAAAATACATATTTAGCATGTTACAACAGTACTCCTTTCTGTTAGTTAGCGTGTTAGTCATAAATAACACAAAGATGTTTTCCCAGTGCTTCAATTTGCACAAAACCTTGCAGTTCAGTCTTTTTCATATTACAATTACTAGAAAATTTGAGGGTTTAGAAGAAAACTTTGATTAGATAAAAATTTAATTCTCCTTGTTAATGTACTAGCAAGTCTGGACCATGACTCAAGCAAAGGAAAATTTTGAAACGTGCCATTCTCAGATGAGTAAAACTACTTCAATGTTAATTATTCTGAAATGCCAGTCTCTCCTCTTCCAACTCTGCATGGAAGGGTTTGGCTTTTACCTGAGGTGAAATGGGATATCAAAGTCAACTTGTATGAGATGAAAAGTAGTTTTCCATCCACTTCTGATGTAGCACACTGAGTGTTATCTCTATCACACCTGCGACTTCCAGAAGTGACAAATCTCTCGTTGCCTCAATAAAACCAGTTCCTCTCAACTGTGAACCTCTGTTCCATATGGGTAGAGAATCTGCAACAGCTTTTAGTGGAGACTGACAGTTCTGCTTAAAGAAAATAAATGCAATACTTCCTGGAGGGTTATCATATTATTCCTCCTCCTGTAAGGGGGGGGGGGGAGGAATAAAAAATCTGACAACAGAGATGTGATAAAATTTTCACAAAAAAAATCACAGAAGATTGAAGGATGATGCATATTTTATTTCAAAAAAGAAAGTTAAATTACCTCAGTGGGCAATATTCAGGAACTGACCAAACTTTTAAAACTTCAGTGACTTCAGTGAGCATTACTGACTTCAGCACTTGAAAAAAGTGCATAATCATTTATGACTGTTAGAAACTGACTGATAACAAAAAATATAAAGCAACTTTTTGATGGAAAAGCAAGAGACAGAAGTACTTCATGCAAGTTGGAGATCATTCCAACTCTAATCTACCATAGTTTATCTTGATGGCAAAGGAAGCAAATACAGGAAATATCACAACATCCAGAGTTTTCAGTATCTCTGAACTCGGAGGACAATCAGTTACTCATTTTTACTGGACTGTAAACTTTTTACCCCCTAAACATCCTTCTGTTAACAAAAAAATATAAACATTGTACAAAACACAAGACAGCTTAGCTCAATGATGCTCAATGAAGCATTAGTGCTGCATAATCTGATTCGTTTGATGCTTTAATAATGCAAAACATGGTTTCTGCTTTATTACATAGCTGTTAATGCAGTAATGACATGCTTACAAAAGATTTACTATATTACTATTTGCATATAGGCTTTCTTAATAGATGAGAGTGCTTACTGCTCCCGTGAAATCAAAATATTTAGTCTAGGCATTCTACACTGAATAAAGACTGCCATCTTCTGCTGCAACTGCAGCAGATATAGAGACGCAGGTTAGCATCATAAGAGGGCAATATATTATATTGAACTTATCTTAGTAAGTATTTTAGAATTAGTATCTCCTTTTCCATTAATGTAATAAGAGATGTGACTAGAGACATTTACAAAATGTTTTTTACAACATGCTTTTTAGCGTTTATACATTCTAAATACTCTAAACGACTGCTGAATGGTACTTACATCCAACAGAACTGGCAAAGCAATACTTCTCTCTTGTAGCTTTGGCAGGCTTTGGGAAGGAGTGGTGCCTTAACAGTCACCAGAGGAATGTGGGTATGAAAAGTATGTAAGAGTTTGGGCTTCTTGGAGCTACTGTTGGATGAACTTCTATGCCCTATTAATATGGCTAGTTCAATAAGTTTCTCACAGTTGCTCAATCTGGCTGAAAAAGACCTTTCCATGATGTGTTTCTAACTTACTCTACTCAGTATTAAAGATAATGTATAGGAAGACCAAGCATTGCAAGAGGCATTCCTAAATGTTAACCCAGCTTAGAAGTTTGGCATACTCATAGATTTATAAAATGTTATTAAAAGCACATTGAAGTAAACAGAAAGTTTCCCCATGTGTTAGGTATTACAGCTGATGAACCGTTCTGATTAATTCTTTTGTTAGAAAATATTAATTTGTTCACATAGAAATACTTCTAATGAATGTACAACCTGATTTCAAAAGGATAGTTTGTTCTTAAAATTGGATATTGGGGTGTACATGAGTCCTAGTTCAAATGGGCAAGGGGAGAAGACAGGCAAACATATTTGTGTTGCACGGTGGAGAAGCTCACAATGCACAGCTGCTGGTGATGTCCTCTACATGCTAATGATAAGTCTGTATCCAAATATGTGTGAGACGTATCCTGAGATTTTCCCCTACAAAAAGGATATTAATAAATTGAAAGTAAGAACTTACATATACTTTAAATGTCCAAATCCAAATTCTGACCTACATATTTTTTCTCTCATTCAGTGAATGGTTACCCTTTACAAAATAGAACAGCTTCAGTAAAAGGCAAAGATACATTAATTCCAGAATGGCTATTTATTTGGGTGTAAATGCAGAACCCAAGGAGGCACGATGGATCAAATGCCCTGTTATGGATTACGTAGAACAGAAATCAGAAGCAGCCTACAGATTTATAGCTGGAACATGGGTCCCTGGTGTCAGCAGCAAGTGGCCTGATAAAAAAGCTACTGGATATTCTGGGAGTGGAGAAAGGTGATGAACATTGTTCTTCACCTTATCATTTCTTTTTTTCTTCACTTTAACTGGATAGAAAAGAAAAGCATTTTGAAAACCTCAAAGCTTCCACAGAACAAACTTCTATATATAGAGATCTAGCATTACTGACCTCTGTGAGCTCTGGATCAGTGATACAAGGAGGTCTAGCAATGACATAAAAATCAAGGAGAAAGGAAAGAAAAGAATAACATTGACATGAAGAAAGCAGATGGGCACAAAGAAAGAAAATTTCCTTGACATTAAAAAGGCACAAGACATAGGAGGGGAAAAAAGGAAAAAAAAAAGTAACAAAAAAAAAATCACTCTCTGTTGTTTGAGGCAGTGAAGATTTCACATCAAAACCATTCACAACTTTAGAGAGTTAATGCACTCATCCCTCTGTTTACCTTAATGTCCATATAAGTGCCCACCAGGGGAAAAAAAAAAATCCAACACCAAACACAGACTGAATGAGCTGCTTGCTTTATGATAAGGAAAGTCCACAGGCAAGATCTAAGCATCTGACCATCTTTGCTTATTTTTCTCCCCATACAATAGGATTCTTCTTTACTAGGCAACCACATTCTTGCAACTAACCACACAATTAATAACTGGCTCAGGAAGAAAGCATCACAACCTTGAGAAACAAGCAAAGGGCATGGCAATCAAATAACTTTAACACTGACAGGTATGACTTCCATTTCATTTGCTGGCTTAACACGCAGGGCAACAGGCAATGACATACAGTATTTTTACCCCAAGGATATTGAACCTACCAACATTATTCCTTCCAAGAGGCAAGAAAAAGAAGAAGCTGGGACCTGGAAAACATGGGCTTCCTCCCCTGCCACAGTCCAGCTGTAAGCACAGGACTTATACCACCACTTTTGGTTGAATTCCTCTCTTGCCAATTATTACCAAAAGAGGGTCATTCGAGAAAGGGTGAGGTTTTTACTGGTTTGGGTTTGTTTATTCTTTAATTTTACTCTCCAGAACTACCTGCATGAAAGACACTGCCTCTAAACGTAACCATACTTGAGCCTCAAAATGATTCTGTGTGATGGTCATTACAAAATAATGCCAGCTCTGCAAAAGGTAGGCTAATTTTATGATGCTCTTTATAATCATACAATTCTTGCCTGACATTCTCTTTCTCCTCTTCCTTATCTGAGGACCCAAATCAAAAGAATCCTGGTTTGATTGCACAAAGCTTGGTGTGCTAAGGATTTGGTCTTTGGAGAGTGGTTTGTTCTGTTTTTAGAATTTTAAAATTATTCCTTAATCTCTAACAGTAAACTCCTCTTCAAATAACGCAGTATACTGTGGGCCCAAGTCTTTGCTAATGTTGTCTGACTAACATGGCCTATAGAATCATGTAAGAGTAGCAGGCACAATTGCATAAATAATAATGATAAATGGGAGCTGAAAATGAGCTGGCTATTTTAGCCTACTTCAACAATACAAAATGTCTGACTCTGTAATTATATCAAAAATACTTATTTTTATCCTGAATCAGTATGAAAAAATATCAGAATTTCCCATGACACAGAAATTCTGTATTTTGCTAATCTCAGCTTTAGTCTCACTTCAAACAATAAAGTGCTCTTTACATACTTCACTTCCTTGCTTAACTACACTGTTGAATCATGTTGAATTGATTCCAGAGATGGTAACCCAGTATCCTTTCAAATTAAAGTACAAGTTTTTTCAAGAATACATCTGGCACTTTATTAAGCATTCTTACTTAATGAATAAAAATAGGCAATAAGTAAAAGTAATAATACTAAATTATGTTCTGAGTTTCAGGAGTAATACTCTGGAAAATAAGTGGAGTATGTAATTAACTGTATGCAACCATAGTAGGTCTCTTTTTCCAGCTACACTGACTATACTTGCTGTTAGCTTTCAGTCTTACATTGACTGAACTCCTTCAGGGGTTGTCAGTTACTGAAAAAGGAAACTGGGGTGTCAAAGCCGAAAGTGTTTTAACTCAGAACTGCAAGACTTAAAGATTCACTTAGTATTAATATTCTGCAGAGCCTGTTCCTAGGACACAATCAACGCAGTTTTTTAGGGTTAGAAATGGCATCTTTGCCTTTGGAGAGCTGTGATGAATTGTCTACAGGAATGCAAGTATATAGAATTTTGCAACACATTGAAATAAACCAATCAAAAATAAGAACCCTGATTTTATCATTGATGCTTAACTTGGTTGAATAATAACACATTTACTGCATTAATAAAGCCATACAGATTCTGACTGTACTAGGTCCCGTTAAAGTCTTTCAATGTTTGTCACTGACTTCAGCAAGAGGAACCCTCACCCCCAAGCCTTGAATCCACTGGTACTTTTGATAATTTATGGGAAGAAACATCAACATGAAACAAACTTGTCTTTCATCATTCAAAAAACCATAATCGACACAGATTTTTTTAAACCCATCTGATGGATATCATTGCACAAGCAAGCACTTCACTCAACATATTCCATTGGTTAAGGTTGCCTTCTAAATAATTATTATTTCAAAAAGCAGCAATGGTGAAAAAAAAATATTTTAAAAATCAATCACTTATTTGGAATATTTGTCATTTGGCTCAGTCTTTCTATGAAAAACTGCATTGCCATGTTATTAATTACTTCTTCCTTCTGTTTTTTTCCAGTTATAACTTCTGTTAAGGTTGGCATTGATCAGCAGTGTTTAAAAAAATTACAGAGGAAAATCAACTTTTAAAAATAGTTCCTTTAGTGTGACAAAATCTCATAGGTATTCTTTTATTTTTAAAAGGAGCCTGCCATTGTAAATATAAATATGAATTAGCATTATGTATTTGCAGGAATTAAATTTTAAATATTGAAGAAGAATGAAAAAAAGGAATAAAATTTGACACAAGAGGCAATTTTTCTGTCTAAAAAGCAAAATTGTAGGGTAGGGTAGGGTAGGGAGAGCATAGGGGATTGTCTTTCTCAAATGGCATACAAAAATCTATATATCTTTTTTGGGGACATCCAAAAAACCTGCCATGTTTTTAGGGACTCAAAAGTTGCTGGAAACCTGATCCATTTTCCCTACTATCCATATTAATGACAATAAATAGAGTTTTACAGAGACTTTCTGGTACTTGCATTCCTAAGGGACAGTTCTGTATAACCCTTCTGTAAGACAAATCAGAACTTCATGTCCAAACTCTATAGCTCCATATAGAAATTTAAAACTTTTCCTAAAAATACTTTTTAGGTAAGCAAATTAAGGAAAAAAATAGCAGTTCAAAGCAGTACATGCAAACTGTTCAGTGAATTCTCTAATAAGGAGTCAAGATACTCCTGTTTAAAAAAAAAAAAAGTTTATGAAAACTGAAGTATAGAAAAGCATACGTTATTTGAAAAGAGATAAATCCCAAATCTCTATAGGAACCTGAAATAATTTAGTAATTTTAAAAAATTATTTAGGTAAAGGTCTCTCCATACTATTAAGAAAATGGTGACTATTCAGAGCCATTTTTAGACAGTGTGATAACATTCAATTATCTAGCAGAGAAAGGAGATGCTTGTATCATGTTTTATACTGAGATTATAACTACACTTACACAAAGCTCTCTTTTCTCATTGTTTGTGGACAGCACTTTCCATGAAAATAGATTAACTGTACTTAAAGAAAAAAAAAAAGCAATCTGAGTAAAACTCAAATTTTCTTAAGACTACATTTCACATATCTTCTATTACAGTGAATCTTCTCATCTCAAAAGCACCAGTTCTCATCTGTCTCATTCATAGGATCATCAGATTTGCTGAATTCTCACTGTAATGTGTATATCCAGTGCTTACTGATCAAAAAGTACCCTATTAATGCAGTACAGTGGGTGCTAAGAAGCAGTTTAATAAAAAAAATGTTCACAAAAGGAGACCCAAGACCATGCAAGTCTTATTTCCTAATATCAAACTATGGTTGTGTTATTTGGCCTAATTTTAAAAAATGGCACAACTCCTGTGGAGTTCAATAGACTTACACCACATAATTGTATGGATTTCAAATGCACTAAAGATTGTTTTAGGCAAATCACATACCTCAAAAACTCACACATCTGTAGTCCGTCCAAAATACTGTCCTCTCCATAGCAATTGATATTATAGAGAAATGTGCAAGAAACTCTATTTATAAAAAAAATACAACACTTTCTGTTCCTATTAAAAGCTCATTTAACTTTCTATATTTAAATATCAGGCTAAACCTGAAGCACTAGGATTATATCTCCTCTTAAATTTGTTATCTTTGTTAATAAACTGAATACTGTCTTTCCACAAAACTATCCAGTTCTGAAAGAACTTTGAGAAGTTTGAATCCCATTTCAGAGATGTTCTTGGGAACAAGTTTCACAATTTAGCTAAATGTGAATAAAAAGTTGGATAATAGTTTTGAATAGATCTTTACATTTCTTTTAGCAATGAGAGTTGAAAATAAAAGCTTTGATGCTAGAAAACAAACTGCATTTGCAGTTGGCATTGGTTTGCAGGATGGTTAAAGAACTTCTCTGCAATACGGAGTAGTGGAGAAGATGCTAAACGGTGCTACTTTAGGTCCTTAAATTATCAGCTATACCCTTTGCATGACCAGAGCTAGTCAGGAAACTCATTTCAATTTGACACTAAGAACAAAACCCCCTTGTTTTCTAACTTATTGAAATAGCGTTGTTTCAATCTTAACTATTTACTGTGGATTTCGTATTGTTCCATAACGGTGAAGCATTAACTTCACTTTCAACTGAAGACAATTATTAGACATTTTGACTTCAGTGACAGACAAGATGATTCACCTGTCAAGGCACTCTCTTCACCTCACACAACTGGAATATTTCTTTTGAGCGCTGCCGATCACTTCCTGCCTCCCAACTGGAGTCACTATAAACCAAAGCCATTCTTCCTTTCTTCAGTCAGTCATTTTATAATGTATACTTGCAAATACTCTTTGAAATGTACTTTTGATAAAACTTCAAAGTAGCTACGCTATGCTGAGGGATAGACAGAAAGCTTAAATAAAAGCAATATATTTCTGTAAGAACATTTTTCTGTAGTGATAAAGGGGTATTCAGTGGGCATTTTCCTGACTTTCTCAGCATTTATTATTTCATTAAAATATTCATAGGAGGAAAGAAAATAATGATTAGGCCCACAATATGTTATTTTATGACATCTCATTTTTTGCAGGAATGTCTTCAATTGTCAGAGTCAGATTCAAATATTTCTTTGCCATAACATGCTTTGCTCAGAAGAAAAAAAAAGATATTTTTAAAAATTACTAGACTGTAAAAAGGTCATAGTAGTAAAACCACAATCTCAGAACAAGAATATTCCTATGCAAAGGACTATACCAAAGCTTATGCGTGACTTAAGAGTAATGCACTTCAAAAGCCCCCAAACCTCAATATATTAAGTTAAGTGGCAGTTAGATTTCCTTGAGCAGAAAACCTAAGAGAGGAAAAAATACAGAAGAATTGGTGGTTACTGGAAAACACAGCACTAAACAGAAAGCTATCCCAACACACAGGGAAAGTAAAAAACATTAAGCGAAGGGTAGGACTGCAAGAAAGGTGTTAAATAATCTAAAAGATCATAAACAGGAAAATCAGGAATAAAGATATGATTAAGCATGAGTTTAAAGAGATGGCACAAACACTGAATAAAATCAGCAAGGCAAACACAAAAGCAGTTATAACTGTCAAGGGATATAAAGCAACAAGAAAATATTTTACGAATAAGCAAGAGTAAAGTAACAGAAGAAAATGAAGATCTGCTGTTTAAATATCGACCAAAAATAACAAGCAATAGAAGATACAGTAAAAGCCGGTGCGTTGGGTTTTGTTATTCCTTCCACTTTTCAGAGAGAAGCCAATTTAACTGAGATTTGGAACATTGTTCCAAAATTATTTTGGCTGTTTTTTTAAGGATTCTCATGACAAATCCAGTGGATCTTTGGGAACATTTTTAAGTATCTAAATAGTGTTTAATCTATTCCCCTTTTCTCTCTAGACAACTAATAGCTTTCTTGAAATACGCATCAGAGGATGAGATTAAAGAACATCTAATAGTTTATCTTGTCTTTTAGTAGAATGGAAAAGATAGAGATGAGAAAACAAACACTAATCAGTGTATTTTCAGCAAATGAAAAGATGATGATTGAAATTATTAAACATTTTATTAATACCTAGAAAATAAGATGATGGCATAGATTTGTCAAGGACAAAAATGCCAAACCAGTTGTTTTCTTCTTTATCTAAACATCTGGCCAAGTTAACAGGATACATCTTTACAAATATTTTGATGACTTCCACACATAAACATCTCATAAATTAAGAGAACTCTATCAAATAAACAAATAAACAAGAAACAAATTAAAAAATCTTAAAGAAATGCAGATAAGCTTATACATTGTTACACTGTCAAGGCACTGCAGGTGGTTTCCAACAGAGATCTACTCCAAAGTCTATTCTGCATAGTTGCCCTTGAATAATAGAAAAATTTCATGAGAGAATGGAAAATACATTCACAAAAATTATAGACAATAACAGTCTGGGCAAGATTGTGAATATTTTAAAAGAGAGGATACAGATTCAGAATGATCATGACAAACAGGGAAAAATACTGACAAGAAGAAATAAGAAAATACAAGTGGAAACCATATGACTGTATTTCAGAAGGAAAAATAAAATGTACAAATAGGAAATAATTGGCTATGCAGAAATATAGAAACTTGTCAGAAAAGGATCTGAAAGGATTGTGGATCACAACTAAAACCTACAAAAATGCCAGAGTAATTCTTTTATATATTACCAAGGATGTCATGTGTAAGAGGTACAAGAAAACTATTCCTCTCAATTTAGTTCTAATGAAGCCTCAGATGCTGTTCAGCATGGTGGTTTAAATGCCAAAAGAGAGACTCAGTTTATAAGAAAACTCTGAAGGAGTGTGGTTTGTTTCATTTAGAAAAAAGGAAACTAAAAAAAAGATGTAGGTAAGGAGGAAAAATCTTCTGGTATTTAATTTTAATTTTTTTTTAAAGGACTATGATTAATTATTCACTGTCAAAACATTTTCAGGAAGGAATATTTAAATTAGATATGAAGGAAAATGTCTAATCTTTAAGCTCAGGTAAACTTAAACAAGCTTTTGAAATATCCTTTGCAAGAGCTGTCCAGCACAAATAATAAAAATGTGTTTTGTGAGGAAATTGCCAACTGCTTTTAAATGCATTTTTTTAATCTCATGGTTTTACAGATTGACAAGATTTGCTATTCATGGTCATGTTTTTCAGGACAAGTAGCCTAAAAACAGGTTTTACCTAGAGGTGCTTAGGAAGACCACTAGTACAATTTATTGCTTATCTTGTTAGAGCTCACTGATGATTTACAGTGTATTAAATTTGATAATGCTTTTTTCAAACTCCATGAAACCAAGCTATTTTCAAGACTGAAACATTAAAAACATAGGACTTTTAACCTGAAATTGATATATTTTCCACAGACTTGATCAATGATTGAAAAAGAAAAAAAACACCACAATCTAGATTTAGCTGATTGTGAAATTGATAACGGTGGAAGAGGATGGTCTATACTGTCAATAACATCTATGGTAATTGCTATGCAACAGTTATACTTTTCAAGATATCTATAATTCAATCTGCCTGGAGAACACTGTAACTGACAGGCCTACTCAGGAAATCATTTGAAAAAGAATATATATTGAAATCCCTTAGATTTTAGAACATTTTCTCATAATATACCTGGAAAGGTTCAGAAATGTCAATATTGGGGATTTTTGAAGTGTTAAAGAGAATTTCTTGGCAGACAAAGACTCTGCATTAGAGAAGAAAAAATAAAACTTTGAAAAATATTGTATTTTTATTCAAGGGAATTAATTTTTTTTTAAAATTTTCATTCAGAACTCAAATGGGGTTGCAAGAAAAACCCAACAGTTCACTTTATTCTTAACTGAAAACAAAACAAAACAAAAAAAAATCCAAAACACCCAGCATACCTTGAGGATGAAAAATGACTTTTGTTTCTGTACTAGAGTATCCATCAGTGTGAAGAATATGTTCTTCCACCAGCTATCCTTCACTCTCTTGCTATCAAATGCAAGTGCCTACAAGGGATATTTTAATGCTAGTAGGAAGTAACCCATCCTTTTGGGGCGGGTCCCCAGTATTCATAGGTTGTCCTCATTCCCAACAAGTCAGCACACTTCTTCATGCAGTTTTCTCCTCTGCGTATTCAGGCTTTACTCGGCTGTCCCTCAAACATGACTTCAGAGTGGGCAGCACTCCAGACACTGCTATGGAGAAGGTGACAACATATCTAGCCTGTTGCTCTGGGGAAGTCTCTGTGCATGACCACTCTGTCATTGCAAACTCAGCTATTAATATGCTATTTCATTAGGAAATTCTGTTTACCAGATGTCTTTAGTCATTAACATAATCACTAATTTTTCTCCTCCTCCTCATTAATAACAATGGACTTTTTCCCTCAGAAAAGCAAAGTGCTGCCCCTGAAGGCATCCCTGAGGGCATCACTTTTGAACTTTCCAGTCTATCCAAGTTCATCCCATTTGGCTCCATTGGCCTCAGAAGAACTGTTATCTCTTAGGATGATAAGGAAACCTCAAACAGATACCGGCAGTAAGATTGATTTTTTTTTTAATATATGTTAAGGGAAAAAAGTTCTCCACATGATTGCCTTACTGAAAACATTTTTTTAAAATAAGGTTTTCAGATTAAAATTTTCACTTTATGACATGTCATTTTGCTATAAATCAATCATGTCATGTCATCTTATTCCAATGCAACAAGACATAAGACAAAATTAAAATATGACTAATCTTGACAAGTCAAACAAGAAAAATCCAAAGAAGAAAGTTGTTTACATTTAAGACCTTATTTAATCATAATTAGTTCCTTCAATAAATGTAGCA
Organism: Grus americana; assembly: GCF_028858705.1. Taxonomy (NCBI): domain Eukaryota; kingdom Metazoa; phylum Chordata; class Aves; order Gruiformes; family Gruidae; genus Grus; species Grus americana. Next base: position 113,592,663 of record NC_072852.1, read on the forward strand.
GACTGAGAACAAGTTCATATTTTTTTATTTTACCTATATTAAGCTTAGAAAACTATGCACCTTTGCTAAAATAGCTGGTCGAGAGAAGTTATGAAAATACAACAAAATAATATTATTTGATTTACTCCTTTGAATTAATAATAAAGAAATTAAAATTTAATATTTTTAAGCTGTCAAAGCTGCTGGTTTGTCAAGCATGGAGAAGACAAAGTCTATGACTACTTAAAAATTTGTGTTCTACCCATATGTAATATTCTTAACCAAAGCCAAGACTTCCCAGTGTTTGTAACTTTATGTATACCAAAAATGAAACCAACAACTGATCCAAACATTTTTTAAAGGAGAAGGGAAAAGGATATAGCCATAAAACAAAAGAAAAACATGCCCACATGTATATCTTCTAAAACATGTATATCTTCTAAAATATGAGGATTGATTAAGTTTTTACCATTTTCCTTTAGGTATATCCTTCTCTTACCAACATTATCTTTCTCCAGCACATATGTTTTTATTGCCTTCAGTGGACATTAGACTGGTGTCAGCCAATAGGTAATAATCTTATATAAACTGTGGTTTGGTCACTGTAGTGAGGTTGCCTGTCTGCTCACCTGATGAAAGGCTTTAAGGAAGCGGGCAACTCAACATGAGGAAAATACCTAACAAAATTCACTTATTCATAAAGACTATCCTATAATCTACCAAGAGGCAAGACATTTTCAGTTTCTCATCAAGCTCAACTACAATCCTAATCCAAATGCTCTAAGTAACTGTGAAAACTCCATGTATCAACTAACAATAGATTTTGATAAGAATACTCCAAAACTAATAATAATTATACTGTAGGAAAAATATATACTTCTCTAATACTCTGCTATTACCTTCTCAAATATTTCATGTTAAGTAGAAAGTACTAAACCCAAGAGCCTTAAGGAAGCATTACCAATCATAAGTTAGCATATAATTTTATACTTATTAATCTTATTAATTTTTTCCTGAATTCTGTGCTAGATTCCTTCCAAAGATGGAAGTACCTACGTAATTGAGTTTTGGTTTTAAGATCACTCAGTCAGGAAGCTTTGATTATATTAAGTGACTATAGTTCATATTTATTATTGTTGAACTTCACAACGAGATCTTGTATCGCAGATTTTAGGCAACAGTGTTGTGTCATGCAATCTTTCAGTTTCAATTTTGATATACCCTGGAAAAAAATAAATAAGTGCTAAAATGTTAGCTAAAATATTACTTGCAAGGAAAGTAAACACACATTTAATAAATAAACTTTTTTTTCCTTCCTGAATGGTTAGGTAGCTTTAAATTGCATTTCCCTTAAACAAAATTGTGTCTCTGCAAGGTCTAGTCTTCATGGATGATTGATACACAAACTACTGCTCCAGCTCTCAGCATATTTTCAGCATTCCCTTGACTATTCCTCTGTTCCTTAAAATATTTTTCACAGTTTTAACTGAAAAACCTACTAGATAGAGGAATTTAACTCTGGTCATTTATTAAGCATCCAATTTTTAACATAATCCACAAAAACTGAAGGAATCTTATTGCTACATGCAGTGTTATCTGGGCCATTTGGCACACAATGGCAGTCTATCACAGAATCAGGTAGGCTGGAAGAGACCTGCAGAGATCATCCAGGTCAACTTCCTTCTCATTGACAATCCAGATGAGCTTTGACTATTTCCAGAGATGGAGATTCCTTAAAAACTCAGGGCAACCTGTGCCCATGTTTGACCAAATTCATAGTGAATTGTTTTTCTTGTAGTGGGTTGGAACCTCCCATGTTCCAGTGTCGTGGGTAAACCGTGGCTGGTTGCCAGGTGCCCATCAAACGGTTCTCTCACTCCCCCTCCTCATCAAGACAGAAGGAGAAAATACAACAAAAAACTCATGGGTTGAGATAAGGACAGGCAGATCATTTACTAATTACCGTCACAAGCAAAACAGACTCCATTTGGAGAAATTAATTGAATTTATTGCCAATTAAGCAGAGCAGGATAATGAGAAATAAGAACAAATCTAAAAACACCTTTCCCCAACCCCTCCCTTCTTCCTGGGCTCAACTTCATTCCCAACTCTTCTACCTCCTCCCCCTCGATCAGCGTAGGAGGATGAGAAATGGGGGTTGTGGTCAGTTCATAACGCTTCATCTCTGCCACTCTTTCCTCGTCATGCTCTTCCCCTGCTCCAGCATGTGTTCCCTCCCATGGAAGACAGTCCTTCACGAACTTCTCCAGTGTGAGTCCTTCCCACAGGCTGCAGTTCTTCCAGAACTGTTCCAGCATGGGTCCTTTCTACAGAGTGCACTCCTTCAGGAATGGACTGCTCCAGCGTGGGTCTTCCACAGGCTGCAGATCCTGCCAGAAATCTGCTCCAGCATGGGCTCTCCATAAGTTGCAGCTTCCTTCAGGGTGCATCCACCTGCTCTGGCATAGGGTCCTGCATGGGCAGCAGGGTGGATAGCTGCTCCACCATTGTCCTTCATGGATTGCAGAGGGACCCCACCATGGTCTTCACCACAGGTGGCAGGGGAATCTCTGCTCTGGTGCCTGGAGCACCTCCTCCACCTGCTTCTTCACTGACCTTGGTGTCTGCAGGGTTGTTCCTCTCACATATTCTCACTTCTCTCTCCCAGCTGCTGTTGCACATCAGCTTTTTTCCCCTTGAATATGTTATCACAGAGGAGCTACCACCATCACTGGTTTGCTCAGCTTTGACGAGTGGTGGGTCTCTCTCAGAGCTGGCTGGAATGGGCTCTGTCCAACATCAGGGCAGATCCTGATGTTTTCTCACAGAAAACAGCTACCCCTGTAGCCCTGCTGCTATGAAAACTTTGCCATGTAAACCAAATACATTCCACCGCTCACTTCTGTGAATCACATATTTAAAAATTATCATTAGATTACAGAATCACAGAACAGTAGGTGTTGGAAGGGACCTCTGGAGATCATCTAGTCCAACTCCTCTGCTAAAGCACGTTGCACAGGATTGCGTCAGGGTGGGTTTTCAATATCTCCAGAGAAGGAGACTCCACAACCTCTCTGGGCAGCCTGTGCCAGTGCTCTGTCACCCTCACAGCGAAGAAGTCTTTCCTCACATGCAGATGGAACTTCCTGTGTTCCAGTTTGTGCCCATTGCCCCTTGTCCTGTTGCTGGGCACCATAGAGAAGAATCTGGCCCCATCCTCTTGACATCGGCCCTTTAGATATTTATAAGCATTGATGAGATCCCCTCTCAGTCTTCTCTTCTCCAGGCTAAACAGACCCAGCTCTCTCAGCCTTTCCTCATAAGAGAGATGCTCCAATCCCCTCATCATCTTTCTAGCCCTCCACTGCACTGTCTCCAGTAGTTCCCTGTCTTTCTTGAACTGGGGAGCCCAGAACTGGACACAATATTCCAGTTGTGGCCTCACCAGGGCAGAGTAGAGGAGGAGAATAACCTCCCCCGACCTGCTGGCCACACTCTTCTGAATGCACCCCAGGATACCATTGGCCTTCTTGGCCACAAGGGCACATTGCTGGCTCATGGATAACCAGGACTCCCAGGTCCTTCTCTGCAGAGCTGCTTCCCAGCAGGTCAACCCCTAACCTGTACTGGTGCTTGGGGTTATTCGTCCCTAGGTGCAGGACCCGACACTTGCCCTTGTTGAATTTCATTAGGTTCCTCTCCACCCAACTCTCCAGCCTGTCTGGATCCTGCTGACTGGCAGCGCAGCCTTCTGGTGTATCAGCCACTCCTCTCACTTTTCTATCGTCAGCAAATTTGCTGAGGGTACACCCTGTCCCCTTGTCCCAGTCATTGATGAGTATATTGAATAAGACTGGAACCAGTACTGACCCCTGGGGCACAGCACTAGCTACAGGCCTCCAACTAGACTCTGCACCACTTATCACAACCCTCTGAGCTCTGCCATTCAGCCAGTTCTCAACCCACCTCACTGTCCACTCATCTAACCCACACTTCCTAAGCTTACCTATGAGGATGTTATGGGAGTCAGTGTCAAAAGCCTTGCTGAAGTCGAGGTAGACAACATTCACTGCTCTCCCCCCATCTACCCAGCTAGTCATGCCATCATAGAAGGCTATCAGATTGGTCAGGCATGATTTCCCCATGGTGAATCCATGCTGACCACTCCTGATAACCTTCTGTTCCTCCATGTGCTTAGAGATGACCCCCAGAATAAGTTGCTCCAATCACCTGTCCAGGGATGGAGGTGAGGCTGACTGGCCTGTAGTTTCCTGGGTCATCCTTCTTGCCCTTTTTGAAGACTGGAGTGACACTGGCTTTCCTCCAGTCCTCAGGCACCTCTCCTGTTCTCCATGACCTTTCAAAGGCAATTGAGAGCAGCTTAGCAATAACATCTGCCAGCTCCCTGAGCACTTGTGGGTGCATCCCACCAGGGCCCATGGATTTGTGGGTGTTGAGTCTGCATAAATGATCTCTAACCCGATCCTCCTCAACCAAGGGAAAGTCTTCCTTTCTCCAGACTTTCTCTCCTACCTCCAAGGTCTGGGATGCCTGAGGGCCAGCCTTAGCAGTAAAGACTGAAGCAAAGAAGGCATTCAGTAACTCTGCCTTCTCTGTATCCTCTGTCACCAGGGCACCCACCTCATTCATCAGTGGGCTCACATTTTCCTAGTCTTCCTTTTGCTGCTAGTCTTCCTTTTGTACTTGAAAAAGCCCTTCTTTTTGTCCTTGACATCCCTTGCCAGATTTAATTCCAAGCGGGCCTTAGCCTTCCTCGTTGCATCGCTGCATACTCTGACAACATTTCTATATTCCTCCTAAGTGGCCACTCCCTTTTTCCACATTCTGTAAATTTTCTCCTTCCCTTTCAGTTTTTCCAGTAGCGCCTTGCTCATCCATGCAGGTCTCCCGCCTCCTTTGCTTGATTTCTTACTCTTTGGGATGCACTGAACTTGAGCTTGGAGGAAGTGGTGCTTGAATATTGACCAGCTCTCTTGGACCCCCTTACCTTCTAAAGCCCTAACTCACGAGATTCTCCCAAGCAGGTCTTTGAAGAGGCCAAAGTTAGCTCTCCTGAAGTCCAGGGTTGTAATCCTACTTATTCCCCTGCTGCTTCCACGCAGGATCCTGAACTCCACTATTTCATGGTCACTGCAGCCAAGGCTGCTGTCCTGGGTTCAGCTAGGATAGAGCTAATTTTCACAAGAAGTTGGGATGGGACACAAACAGGACAGGTGACCCAAACTAGCCAAAGGGGTATTGTATACCATATGACATCATGCTCAGCATAAAAGGGGGCTAGTTGGGGTCGGGAAGTGCGGCTCCAGGGCATGCAGCTCAGGGATGGTCTGGTTTTGGGATGGCTTTGAGCACGCGGTCTGAGTTATACAGTCGTTGGGTTAGAAACTGCATTGTGTATAACCTGTTTTGTATATTCTTTTATAATTACTGTTGTTGTTATTTTCCTTTCTCTTTGCTGTCCCAGTAACCCGTCCTTACCCCAACCCACGAGGCTTTACCTTTGTCTTCCCATTCTCCTCCCCATCCTGCCAGGGGGGGAGGGGTGAGCAAGCGGCCACCTGATACTCAGCTGCTGGCTGGGGCTGAACCGCAACAACAGCCCTCAACCTTCATATCCCCAACCAATCCTTCTTTGTTTTTTAGTACAAGGTCCAGCAGCACCCCTCTCCTCATTGACTCCTCCACCACCTGTGTCAAAAAGTTATCACCAATGCTCTGCAGGAACCTCTTGCACTGTGTGTGCCCAGCTGTGTTGCCTTTCCAGCAAGTATTAGGGTGGTTGAAGTCCCCCATGAGGACCAGGGCCTGTGATCGTGAGGCTACTTCCAGCTGTCTGTAGAAGGCCTCATCAACTTCCTCTTCCTGATCAGGTGGCCAGTAGCAAACATCCACAACAGTGTCACCCATATTAGTCTGCCCCTTAATTCTTACCCATGAGCTCTTAACTTGTTCTTCATCCACTCCTAGGCGGACCTCGATACATTCCGGTTGCTTTCTCACATAAACAGCAACTCCACCACCTTGCCTTGCTGGTCTGCCTTTCCTAAAAAGTACGTAGCCATCCATGACAGCATTCCAGTCATACGAGCTATCCCATCATGTCTCTGTAATTGCAATGAGATCATGGCCCTGCCACTGCACACAGACGTTTAGTTCTTCCTATTTATTCCTCATGTTGTGTGCATTGGTGTACAGGCATTTCAGAGAGGTAATTGATCATGGAGGTTTTCCTGGAGGGGTGCAAGAGGGTCCACAATAGCCATACACACCCTTGATGTGGTTGGCCTTCTGGTTCTCATCTTTGGAGGCAGCTAAGGAACATTTGTCTCCATTCTGGTTGGCCTGGCTTATTCCCCAGTTGGATGTGATGGCATGAGCATTGCCACTTTGGACCACACACCCCAAGTCCTTCAGTTTAAAGCCCTCCTCACCAAGCTGGCCAGCCTGCTGCCAAAGATTCCCTTGCCTCTTCTAGACAGGTGGATTCCATCCCACTCCTAACAGGTTATAGTCATCAAAGAATGTCCTATTGCCATAAAAGCCAAAACCCTTGCAACAGCACCAGCCGTGTAGCCAGTTGATGTGCATTATATGTCTATTTCTGGCTGCGCCCTTTCCTCCAACTCGTGGAATGGAGGAAAAGATAACTTGAGCACCAATGTTTTTCCACTTGCACCCCCAAAGCTTTATAGTCTTCCTTGATTCTGCCCAGGTTCTGGCTTGCAGTGTCACTCATGCCCACATGAAAAAGTAACAATGGATAGTCGTCTGTGCTCTTCACAAGTTGTGGCACCCTCTCGGCAATGTAAGGTAGCATACCTCTCTCACCACACAATCTAAATCTTCATAAACTTCACTTAAATCAACAAAAAAATTCCCCAAACCAAAATCAAAATAACATCTTTACAACACCGACAAAGGTGGACAATTTACACACACTCCACCCCTCATCCCTTCACCACAATTACAGCAAAAAATTCCCCACAAATATCCTGCCCTTTAGCAATCTTCAGTCCATGTTTTGCCCATTACTGTCGTGGTTTTACCCCAGCTGGCAGCTGAGCACCACACAGCCACTCGCTCACTCCCCTACATCGGGATGGGGGAGAGAATTGGAAAAGTTAAAGTGAGAAGACTCGTGGATTGAGATAAAGACAGTTTAACAGGTAAAGCAAAAGCCGCGCACACAAGCAAAGCAGGACAAGGAATTCATTCACCACTTCCCATGGGCAGGCAGGGGTTCAGCCATCCCCAGGAAAGCAGGGCTCCATCACACGTAACGGTGACTTGGGAAGACAAACGCCATCACTCCGAATGCCACCACCCCCCCACACACTTCCTCTTCCCCCAAGTTCCTTATAAACTGAGCATGACATCATATGGTATGGGATATCCCTTTGGTCAGTTGGGGTCATCTGTCCTGTCTGTGTCCCCTCCCAACTCCTTGTGCACCCCCAGCCATCCCGCTGGCAGGGCAGTGCAAGAAGCAGCAAAGGCCTTGGCTGTGTGTAAGCACTGCTCAACAGCAACAGGTCCATAGAACAAAAACATCTCTATGCTATCAACGCTGTTTCCAGCACAAATCCAAAACATATCCCCATACTAGCTACTATGAAGAAAATTAACCCTATCAGCTGAAACCAGGACAATTACCTTTCCCAACTGCTGTATTTATCTTGAATTCCTCATGCCCCGTGTTGGGCACCACAAAGGACTGTGATGGGTTGACCTAGGCTGGCTGCCAGATGCCCACCAAGCTGTTTTCTCAATCCTCCTCTTCAGCAGGACAGGAAAAAAATGCTTAAAAACTTGTTGGTCAAGAGAAAGGCAATTTAACAAAGAAAACCAAGGGCCACATGTGGAAGCCAAGGAAAACAAGAGTTTATTCTCTACTTCCCATCAGCAGGTGATGTCCAGCCACTGCCTGGGAAGTAGGGCCTCAGTATGTGTAGCAGTTGCTTTGGAAGACAAAAATCTTAGTAACGAATGCCCCCCGCCTCCTTTCTCTTGGCTTTTATTACTGAGCACGATGTCATATGGTGTGGAATATCCCTTTGGTCAGTTTAGGTCAGTTCTCCTTCCTATATCCCCTCCACAGCCTCTTCCCTAGCCCCAGTCTACTGGCCTTTTGCAGGGGGTGGTTTGGAGAGACAGCCTTGATGCTGTGCAAGCACTGATCAGCAGTAGCAAAAACACTGGTGTGTTATCAACATCGTTCTAGCTAGAAATACAAAGCACAGCACTGTGAGGGCTGCTGTGGGGAAAGTTAACTTCATTCCAGCCAGACCAAATACATCCAACTAGCGGCTGTTGCTGCTCACCTTCTGCTGTGACTTCTGAGAAAAGCCTGGCCCCATCTTCTCGACACCTTCCCATTAGGTAGCTGTCAATACCAATAAGGTTTCCCATAGCCTTCTCTCCTGATGTAGTGTGATTTAATAAAAGCCTGCATCATCTTCAGTCCTTTCTTCTCATCTTACCAACAGATTCTGCTCATGCAGATTCTTCTCATGCTGAATAATTTCACTTGTTTTGCAGTGGTGTCACTGAAAGCAAAGGCACAATTTAGAGAGTAATAACTTCATTCTGCAGCACTAAGAGTGCTGCACATTGTGTGTACTTAATTTAAGGGAACATCATGCTACTCATCTTGTTAGTAAGATGGTAAAATATTTATTTATTTATTTTGAGCACAAATGGTCTCATACATCTGAGCAGTAAAGTATATTCAATTTGCTTCAGGTGAGATAATAACAAAATGCATGAACAGGATCCAAGTATCTCCCTCAGCTTTATCTTTGTAACAAAGAAACTTTGGCCCAAGCCAGATTTTTTATTTGGTTGAAGACAACCTCTGTTGTTCTCATCGTTGGGACTCTGCTCAGTTATATTAGCAACTACTGTTTGTCAGGGTTTTTGCAAAGAAATAAGCCTTATGAAAATCTACTTCTCTGTCACCCTGAAAGCAGGGAACAAATATGCCATGATGCCAGATGGCAGGGAGCAAGGCAGTGACAGCAGGGGAAGGAGGCAGACATCAAGGACCACAGACACCGGATTTGGCTGTGCCAGAGGAGGCAGAGATCGGCCATCCCAGAACAGCAGCCAATACCATGGGCACAGCTTCTCCTGCAAATCAACATCTCTCTATCTATCTTATCCAGTCCCCCTTTTTGCTCTCTCCTTTTCCCACGGTAAAAAGAGGTGCCAGCCCTCATCCCTTCCAACAGTCCATGAGATGCAGTGGTTCTAGCAGGGAAAGACAACATGGGAAAAGGAGACATATTGTACCCTTGGGCCAAAGAAATACTAAATAGCCAAGCAAATATATTCTTTAAGGCTATCCAGCACTACCTCTAGATTTAAAATAAAACATCCATTTTGCAGGGGTTTTTTTACTGAATAATAAAGTGATACACAGAAATAGTGACCTCCATGCTACCAAAAAGATCTCCTTTGAAAATCTCTTTTCTCTAGATTTCTGATTCTTAATTGATAATTTCATACTGCTTTTAGATTTCAGTTTGTGCAGTGCTGAAACACCACTTTAGCACTTACAAAAGATGATTGATGTACTGTCTTCTCAAACAGAAAAAAGCAACTCGCTTTCCTGAGGTGGTATACTTGTAAATAATGGTAATTGTATTGCCTTCAGCATGCTTGCTTCCAAGGAGAACTAGATCATGTGGACGGGTAGATTCCTGCATAACCAGCAACCATCCCTCCCACCTTCCCCCTTGACTGAAGGAGGCAACTTCTTTGCTGCTATTATTCCTGCCACAGGTGTAAGAAATGTAGACCCAACAAGGTAGTCTTACTCACTAACATGAAATTAAAGGAGGGAAGGGGTCCTGCCACCATGCATTTGTTTTATCTATTTACTCACAGTAGTTAGCCACACAGAAAAGGTTGTGATTCATGTCAGACATTGTATTTCCCTTCTCTAAGCGAATGAGATGGAAACATAACCTATAATTTTAAATAATGGGGGATTTTAATGGTGTGAAGGCATGGATGAGTTAATTTGTTTATAAAAATAAGCTTATTTCCCCTCCAGTTCTAAAATACCAATCTGTTACTTTTTTCTTGGGACTGAAACGTATACAGCCCTGTGTTGCATGCATCATTATGAGTTACAATACCTCCTGTGTAAAGGTTTAGGCTTACAGCATGTGTATCTATAAATTAACATAAATTGCCATGTGGAAAGTCACTAAAGCAGTTGTTCTGCTTAGTTAAGATTGATAATTGGACTCTGAGCTATTCAGAAATTCATGGGATGAAGTATATTGAGCTGATCCCAAGCATTACACATAGACTGAAAATCAAAATTTGACTTTTTCATGTTAACTACTTATCACATTTTTTGAATTAAACTATGTCAGCTTGTTTAAAAATACCTATTACTGTGCTGAAAGAAGCATTAAGTCTCATTAGCCTTTCCAGAAACCACATTTTTCAACAAAAAAACCCCTATATCCTGTTAGAAGTAATTTCTAGGCTTGAAAAACAAACACCGTTAACTTTATCAACCATTCTTTTCCATTCAGAGAAGGCTCAGCTCTTCTGTCCATATAGAGAAAAGGCAATACTGACTGGCACCTGGGAAATCACCTCTACATAAAAAACAAGCAAATAAAATTTGTGTATACAAAGCATCTCTGTTTTGACAGGAAAAAAAAAATCTTGGAAAACCGATATCCCGGTTTGTAGCAATACCCTGAGATATTCCAGAGTATTCTGTTTTCCTTTCATCTTTGTTTGCAAGAAAGATACAATTTTTATTCACTCATATCACAATCTCGTTGTCTTATCTTGAGCTTGGGATCAACCAAGATCACACAGAGAGCAGAGGAGGTGGGGAATGTTTTCAAGATCATGTATTTTGGAGTCTCTTGACACTGATGGAAATAGCTGACTTAGCAAAGCTGTTAGTCAGGAAAAAACGTCCGTGCTGTTTATAAAAATTGCTGCTACTTTAGCCTATCTCTATTTCTTAAGATATTCCACACAGAAGCGACTTTTGAGCTCTGCTTTTCTTTCCTGCTTGGGAAAAACAGATCTTCTCTTTGCTTCCTTCCTTGTATGCCAGAAGCAGTGAATATAAGAAGTGTGTATGCACCTCTGAGAGTTCGTATCACTGAGGGAACTGAAGAACAGAAAAAGTTAATTAAGGAGTCCACAGTAAGATGGACTGCTGAAACTGGTATGGGAAACGAGCAAAGCATCAGTTGTTGGAGTCAAAGTTTGTTTTAATGAATGAGGACAATTAATGCATCCTTTTTTCAGGGATCAGAAGAATCTGAAGCTGCAGTTTCACAGAACTGAAAACAAAGTTCTGCAAGTGGTGAAGAGACAGCAAAAGCATATTGTCAAAAAAGAATGTGTTGGCAACATTGCAGTTGCATGATAGTGGGCTTCAGGAGGTAATACACCTAGAAGCAGAGACACACATATGATTTTTTCTTATGCTTTCATCTGATAAATTTTGAGTCTTTGTTATGCATTTTGAGCTTCAGATTTTGAGATTATCAAGACTAAGTGTTCACAGCTCTTTCCTCATAGATCAGCTCTCTAAACGTGTGTTTCAGACAGCTTGTTGACATTCTGCTCATTCTCTCCAGGAGAGAAAAAAACACCAGCCAAAGGAAGCAGGTGTGAGAAGAAAGCTAAACGATATTACAGGAGCTGCTGAGATACATTTCTGCATCTTTTCTTAAAATTATTTTGGAAGCAGTTTGCCTACAAAGAAACCAGCAAAAGATGGAGGAAGAGATAAAGTATTATCTTGTTTTCTCCCTTTTCTGCAGTCAGACAGGGGAGAAGAGGTGAAAATTATATTCGCCAACAATTTAGGCTTTAAGGAAAGAAAACAGAACATATATTTTGCTTTGGGGTTCTTTTTTGTTTGGTTGGTTGGGGTTTTTTATCACTACATGCCAGTTTGAGTAATATTGTGACATGAGGTTTAGAACATTATGATCCAATACTTAGTGATGCTCTGCAACTTTAAGATTGCTCTGCTTTTACAACCAGAATAAAAGATTTTACTACACTTCACACTACTTACAGTAGAAAACCAAGACAAAATAAATATATAAGCAGAACTGCCAGTAAATCAGGTCTTTTTTTTTCTTTTTTTTCACTCGTCTAACATTTGACTTGGGAGTCAGGAAGAGAGAGCTAGCAAGGGAAATACATATTTCCACCTGTCTTGCACACAAGCACAATTTTGTGTTTCCAGCAATGCCAGATTCCTTTTCAGAGTGCAACTGCACCTCTGAGTAAGCTACTTGCTTCAAAACACATTATTAGGACTTAGCTGTACCCAGCCTATGTTCCTCCTCACAGTGTCTTTCAAAAGGATGAATCTGCCTTGGAAACAGGGTTGACTACTGGGAGTAACATTCTGAGGAAAAGGGGATGCTGTAGCTTAGTCACTCAGCTTTCAAAATAAAGGTTTGATTTATAATGCTGAGCCTTTTAGACTTTTCACTTCAAAATGTGACCTCGTCTGTTCTGACAATCTGGCAGATGCAGAGTTCAAATAGATGGCGATACATTTAAAAATGACAGGTTCAAAGATCCTCAGGGCTGTCAAGAAAACCTCGGTATTCAGCATGGAGACAAACTATGCACGATAGCAGTATTACAAAGTAGAAAGTCCATCAAAATAAACAAACAAAATATGCAGTTTTAGTTTTAGAAATTGTTCATTAATTTCTCCCAAAACCTCAATAGCTTCCTCAATATGACAAAAGGGACAATAAGACCAGTGAAGGGAAAACATATTATACAGCAAACGTGTAAGGAAGCAACCCTTCCCAGAGGAAATAATCACATAATTCAGCTAAATACAGCTGATAATTTATCACTATTGGCATGTATGTTGAAGAGAGAAAAAAAAAATTTGTTTTTTTCAAAGAGGAAACCAAAAGAACTTGTCTCATTTTATCTAATAAAATGTAGTCTGATAAGGGATAGCACAATTTTCCATAAATGTACAAGAGAAGAAAAAACAAAACCCAAGCAAAGAGCTGTATGGACACTGGAAGCAAGAAGTTTAAGCCTAAGAGGAAGATCAGGAGGAAAGCATTCACATTAATGTCATGTTATTATAGCACTTTAACTGTGGAGAGTCTTCCAATAGGCAAATACATTACTCCCTTTTCAGTGAAACTTAGAGTATATATATGAGTGGACTTAAAGGCACTGATACTTGTGAAAAGAAAAGACAGAATGGTATGAGCCAAGATAACCCTTACAACCTGCTTTGAAGTACCTAACTTTGCTGTTCTAAGAAGTTTCCACTTGGGAGTGTAATCCAATTTATTTTGACCACAAAATTCTGCTCTCTCAAAAAAGTATTTTCTCTATGTGGCTGCAGAGAATGAGTCTTTCTCCATGTTTCCTCCTGATTCGTGCAATTTCTCCTTAAAAAGATAAAAGTATTGAGACAGCTTTGGGTGGAAGTATAGGGAGAAGATGCACACAGAGAACTCAACAATTCTTCAACTACCAATATTAAAACTCATCTGGGATGAGGTGCAAAAAAGATTTCCCACTTGTTTTCCCAAGGAATTCTGAATACTTCTTTATTTTTAATTATTCTGAATATTTTTTTATCCTTTTCTTAAAAAAAAAAAATAAAAAATACAGTAAAATAACAAAACAAAACCAAATTAATTCCTTCCCTTTCTTATATATCTGGGTGATCAAAAAATACCATTCTTTCTGCACACACACTTTTAACATTAGAAAAAGGTCTTTGTCACTAGCTTCAGTTACAGACAGAAAATATATAAACTCTGCTTGTGCATGCTGCACTACAGAATTAAAATTTCTGGCAAACAGGGTTGCCACCATGCGATCTATCACAAGCATAAATATAAATTCCTGTGCAGACAACCTTGGGAAAGCTATAGATGAGGTTTCAGGGGTTTCATAAATATATTTTCTGAACCCAAATTGCTTTCTTTCTTTTAAATATCAGTAGTAATAAATGTCTTTTGGTCTTTCATGCAACTGTTAAAAAGTTGCAGGGGCTAAATCTGGTAAAGATTTTCCCATATAATGTTAGGATATCCATTAAGACAATCATTCCTCTTTAAAAAGATGGAGGTAGCTGCCCAAAGTCTATTTTTTTGTGCATTTGAATGTCTTATGTTTTTTATAAAAAGAGCATAGTATGTTAAATCATTAGCTGGCTGGACAGATATGTCACCTCTGGTATCTCACCAGTAGCCCCATGTGCTAAGAGTAAGGAAATGACTAAGTCACATCTGTTCAACTCATTTCAGCTTTCATCTAACCTGCAAAAAATATAAAACCAGGAGTATCACTACAAAAGCTCTGATACTTTTAGTAATAAGAGAAAGAAAAAGAACAATCAAATAGTTGTCTCCGAAGGAGATAAATTAATTATCTCTGCAAATTAAATTTCAGTATGCATGCTAAACACTCACTGGAACTTTGAAAAATAAGTCAATGTATATCATCTGTAAATATATATATATAAAAATATATATATATAATTGGGATATTGGCATGTGTACATCTTACACTGCACTGCAATGGAAGGGATGCATAAGCAAGTACATGATGAGCTTTTGCATATATCTAGTCCAACATTGTCATATTCTCAGAAGCAAATAAAGATTCGGTATCCTAATGGGCATCCACACAAATGAGCCCTCCTACTCCTAGTTATGTTTCTTCAGAAAGTCTTTGGGCGTGTTTAGAAAAAATTGAGCTGCATGATATAGACTTAGTGACTGCCTGGTAGACAAATCTGGAAAGTGCAATCAAGTTTGTCTAGAGACTTTTAAGATGAAAATTAACTCAACTGAAAAAAAAAAAAAAAAAAAAGAAGATTTTCCTTCAATTTATGAAGTAGTGTTCACATTCTTTTTGTAAATATTTTATGGAAATTGGAAATACCTTTTTTCTTTTTTTCTTTCTTTTAGGTAAAAGACACTACTTGCCATGATGAAGACCACAAAAATTTAACTGACTTTCCCATATCTATTACATGTACAGAAAATAACGAAGGGGAAAAAAGGAAAAAAAAATAAAGAAAAGAAAAGGTAACAATGGACATATATTCTCAGGGAAAAGCTTAAGCATTTGATGTAAACTGGGAATATTTAGGATAAAGTTTGAAAGATTCATGACTGAAACCCACAGGGCAGAACAAGTGAAGAGTTCCCTATGCTGCCAAAAGATAGACCATCTTCATCAGAGAGACCGAATGGGAGACAAACTTCTGTCTCTGAGGTCCAAGTGGCCAGATTTTGAAGGCCTAAAAGAGACAGTCCTTACTCTTCCTGTGCTTTTGTACTCTTATGAATTATGTCAAGAGTGTCAAATGTTATCATTTGGGCAGCTTAATGCAACCCAGGCTCGGGACATGGCCGGCCAGGGGTCAGTGGGACTTCCTTCACTCAGGCCCTCACTGCAGGCCAGAAATTGGGGGTTGTTGACAGCACACATCACAGTAAAATCTCCTGCAGGCCAAGAGAAGGAGCATGCCCTGGGAAGGAAGAAACAGCCCATTTATTCATTGAATAAATGATTTGAGGTAATATTCAAGTAGTCCAAATGTCACCCAGTGCCTGTTTGCTGACTCTGAACAGACTCCCATTGAGCACTTAATGGATATTTCTTCAAAGGCAAAGGGATTTGGAAGAATTCAGGCCATCTTAGGATGACCTTCAGTTCCTATTCCATTATCAGGACAAGCATCTAGGTCACAGCCATTTGAAGAGGTACTGATCACATAGAAATAGCTTTTGAGAAAATTACATTCAGTTGAAGAAAAAAAAATCCACATCCCTCAACTTTATATTTACCTAAACCAGGCATTACTAAATCCAAGGAAAGCAGCAGTTGAATCCTCACCAAATCACAAGAATGCATCCTAGGGGCACCATAAGAGTGTGCAGTTTTAGAACTAAATACAGTAACTAAATACAGAAGATACCGGTCTTATTTGTCAAAATACAAAAGTAACATTTTGGCTCTACTCTGACAGTATGCCCACAGAGTAATGCCTGAAAGCAGAGAGAAACAGCAATCTCATACAAAAAAAAATGGAATGTAGTATTGTCACTGATTACTGTTAAAAAAAAAAAAAAAAAAAGAGTATTCAGGAATTTCCAGCATTAAAATGAATTTCCAGCATTAAAACAGCAGCAGCAAAGAGCATTTTCATTCCGTTTCAGTAGAGGAATGAGTTGTAACATGAGCCTTCCAACATGCAGTGGTACAAATTTACATGCTAAACTTGCAATTCTCTCTCCCTTTGCTATTTCTTGTTTAATTTATTTCTTGTGTGTACACTCTTAAAGCCTTTTCCTCCTTCTTTTAATTATTAAAAAAATCTTTAAGTTGCTTAAAAATGCAGGGAAAAAAGCTTTCTGTTCATTTACTTTTTCTTTGATGTGTCACGCAACTCTTCATAGAGAAGACTTCAGTAATATAAAACCTGTATATCAACATGCATATTGTTAAAACACTTGTTACTGCAATAAGATCACACTTTCTCAATTGTAACTCACTTTCCCCATTGCTGGTAATATTGCCAAGCAGCTGTCTTTCAGTCAGATATCATTAATGGTCAATCTTAATCCAAAAATGAGAAACTCAAGGGAAAGCTGTAATTGTGGGTATTGCATTTTTCCTCCTCTTCTTGCCCCCATGTTCAGTAAAAAATGCCTTTATTTTTTATTTGTACATCTAAACAAATTTGCTTTGTATTTCAATAGACTAAGACAATAGCCATGACTTTACTCTAAACTTGACTTGATTTACAGATTTTTCTTATAAAGATAAAAAAGCATGTATGTTGTGCATATTTACTCTGCGTACATACATATTCACAGGGGAGAGCTATAACAAAGAAGCATAACTCTTGTTAAGTACCTGAATTCTGTATCTGCACTTGGCATAGTAGAAGTTACAGTTGGCATAAACCACTTTTATTTCACAAGGCATGTCATATCCTCAATTCAACTATTCTTTCATGATTTTGTTTTGTTGTTCCTTTGGTACATAATACAGCGCATTCTACTTTCACAGTAAATAGGCAATATGCAACAAGCTCAGCGAAATTATTAGCTCTCATAAAAGAAATCATAAATGACATCTGTCTTTATATATCCCATTATATTAGTAAAAATGCTAATTAAGACCATTAAACATCATAAATTTCCTTTGTACAGAAATCATGATATATTCTCCCAAAGAAAGTAAATACTAGGAGTTGTTTGCACCTTAACTGCTTCAATATTTGCATAAATACCTATTGTGTAATTTTAGCAACATTCTAGATGCACTTCAGGGCTTAACAGAGCAGCCTGTTCTGCCTTCTGTGCAACTGTTAATATAATATGACCAATGTTATAGTTTTTACTGCTATACTCTGATTAAGATTTCTTTAAGAAGCTTTAAAAATGGGCAGTTCATTGAATGAGTCATAATGTGAATTTACGCTTGATGAGACAGAGTGTAAGTCCTGAAGTTATGCTAACTGGATTTCCAAAAATATTACCTGTGCAATCCTGTCTAGATACCTGCTCAGACGATACACTGATACACATAGTTTCGGAGTTGCAAAAATGCTGCAAAATGTGAAAAGAGTTACAGCTGTGGAACACAACTTATTCCATTTTTATTGTCTTCCATGAGACATCCTCTTCCATGTGAGGGGTGTGATAGAATTGGCAATGGTGGTTTCAAGCCTATAAAACCAGATAAAGGTGTGAAGAAATAAAGTAGAACAGCTGAGCCAGAAAAAATGTCATTATAGAGTAATATGGTTTAGAAAGCCTCATATCACATTCTACTACCATAAAACTCCCTTGACCTTACTAACTCCTTCTTCCCCACTGAAGAAGAGTCAGCATTGTTTTACTGTGAGGAGGAAGGGGGGCATAAGTGACACTTCAGCAGTTATTGCCTCCTCAGAAAGTTATTGATTGACAATATGGTACACATTTTTGAGGTCCCCATTTTATAATCATACTAATTCAAATGAGGGAGATCATAAACTTCTTATAATGCTACAGCCCTAAAAATATGAGGAGGGAACTTTGCCTGCCTGCGGTGCAGCACCTCCTTTTAAATCCACTCATGTTGTTGAACTTCTTATTTTCTGCCCTGGAAAGCTTCTCGAGCCCCCTCTCCCCTTCGCCCCGCATCCCCCCCTACCCCTGCTAAGCAGAGGATGTGACAGATTCTTTTAACTCAATCCACTTGAGAAAGTCTTAACAGCATGCTGCCATGTGCTCCACCTCCAGATCAAGATCACCACCAGGCTAGGTGATTAGTGTGAAAACAGAAGCTGTTTGTGTTTTCAACATAATTAACAAGCTTTCAGCATTCAGTGATGCAAGCCACAATAGTAAAAAAAAGTTATTATTTTTTAAAACACTCAATTAGCTATCCAGTGACTGGATCAAGTAATCAGCTGGTCTTACTCTATCTTAAAAGTACAATATGAACCCATGAAATTTTTCATCAAAAATACTAATGCCAAGAAAAGATCGATCAGCCAGCAGAACCACCCTATACATCAGGCTACATTCAAAACTGTTGAGTTAAACCACTTTCACACATAACCTCTCCACCACTTCTCTCTCTATCTTTCTGGATTAATTCATGAAATAGCAATAATTTTGATATAACTACACTTCACAATCACATCAAAGACTTGTATCCTCTTTCTTATCAAGGCAGTGCAAATGATTCATGATGTGAAATGTCTGGTATGTTATATAATTCAACAATCCACCTTACAAAGTATGAAAATGAGTAAGAAGACTTCTGGTAAAATTTAATTCTTTAAGCATATTTTATTGTGAAATGTTATATGAATTATCTGATTCTCTAGTACGTGAAGTTTGGAGTTTCACTCTCCTCCCTCACTAGGAAGTCCTTAATCTTACTTTTTTATAAAGACCAACTGTATTTTTTACAATACATACTGTTTCTAAATCATATTGGGCACAAAGATGAGCCATTATTCTGGCAACGCTGAGCTAGACTTCAAAAGAAATTCAAAGGACTGCAAAACAGACTCTAGTACTGTCTGTGTTATCTTCTTCACACAAGTTGTGCCACAGATGTCAGTGAACTTGTTCACACATATGATGTAACAAAAAGTGGATCACACATTGTCAGGATAGGATAAGTAGATTTTGAAGAGTTAGAACTGATTGCAGTGCCTCCATGATAAGGCACATCTGGACCAGTTGTTTGAAAAAGACATGATTTTCAGACCTTTCAATGTGAAGAATCAGACTCAGAATATATTTCAACCTGAGACTCAAAAATTATTCTACCGGTTTGAAAAGAGGTAAGGAAAAGAAAAAGAAAGAAAAAGAAACCAATCATGCATTTAAAATACAACTTTTCACAGGAACAAGAACAGTGGTGCCAAAATTTTACAGAAACTTTGCCTCTTCTGTGGAAAAAAGAGAAAAAGAAAAGATTAACATGCAAAAATCTATCCTATCTTTTTTCCTAAGTACATGTGTATGTACACAGTAAGTGTTTACCATGGTAAACCAAATTCCATACATTCTAGCCATCCTCAAACCAAGGAAAAGTCAATTTTTCCCCCTCCCTCATACTGCACAGACTTAGTCCCTTCCATTTAAGAGTGTATTATGAAATTAGGACAAACAAAATTAATTTTCAAAGCAAAGAACATAACCCCTTGAGAAAAGCCGTGTGAATCCTGCCAATATTTGAGTAATGAGTATTAAAATATCTGCACACATCACAAATGAATGTCTTGACATTCTACTGATGTGAGAAACTCAAGTATAAAAGGAAAATGGAGTCAATCTGTATTTGCTGCCCTCTGAACTTTTGAAACAATTATTCTTAATAAACTGGCTAAAGTGTGTCATAGCAGACGTATACAGACAGAATTTGTCACTAACACTGTTGTTAGTTATGCCTCAGTGTATTGGGTTTGCGTGGCAAGGTTTTGGTAGCAGGGGGGCTACAGGGGTGGTTTCTGTGAGAAGCTGCTAGAAGCTTCCCCTGTGTCTGATAGAGCCAACAGCAGCAGGCTCCAAGACAGACCCGCCGCTGGCCAGGGCCGAGCCCATCAGCGACGGTGGTAGCGCCTCTGGGGTAACAGAGTTATGTTATTCAGCCCACACTGCAGCAGGCTCCTGGCAGGACCTGTGGACCCGTGGAGAGAGAGAGAGGAGTCCAGGCTGGAGCAGGTTTGCTGGCAGGACTTGTGACCCTGTGAGGCAGCCACGTTGGAGCAGTTCATGAAGAACTGCAGCCCGTGGGAAGGACTCATGTTGGAGAAGTTCACGAAGGTCTGTCTGCCATGGGGGGGACCCCACACTGGAGCAGGAGAAGAGTGTGAGGAGTCCTCCCCTGAGGAGGAAGGAGGAGACAACATGTGATGAACCAACCACAACGCCCATTCCCCGTCCCCCTGCACCACTGGGGAGAAGGAGGAAGAGAAATTTGGAGTGAAGTTAAGCCTGGGAAGAAGGGAGGGGTGGGGGGAAGGTGTTTTAAAGTTTTGGTTTTATTTCTCATTACTCAACTCTGATTTGATTGGTAATAAATCCATTTTCCTGAGTTGAGTCTGTTTTGCCCATGACGGTAATTGGTGAGTGATCTCTCCCTGTCCTTATCTTGACCCACGAGCCTTTCGTTATATTTTCTCTCCCCTGTCCAGTTGAGGAGGGGAGTGATAGAGCGGCTTTGGGGGGTACTTGGTGTCCAGCCAGGGTCAACCCACCACACTAAGGAAATACCTCACTAATAGACACCCAGCATTCAACACAATCTGAACTCATTGAAGAAAGCAAGTCTACAATCTAATGACATAATTATTCAAACATTTCCAAATGTTTCTACAATTTGAAACAAAATATTTCAGTAGATATAATCAGATAACTTTTTTTTTTCCTCTCTCATTAAATGCCTGTGAAATTCTAATCTGAATGACCTGGCTGTGCATCAGTTCACATGGCCATTGTCATCACCAGCACCTCTTGTTGCCTGAATACCTCTTAGACTTGATATTTCCAAAAGCACCATGGATATATACACTGACCTAAGCCCTCACAATTACTCAGACAAGTACCATGCATCACAGAGTAAAAAGTGAATGGACTATCAGAACACAGCTCACCTGTTTTTATCAACACTTAAGGTCACAGTTTACTCAGTCATGAGACAGAAAAGTCTTCACTACTAGATCATCTACATCTTAATTCCTTTGTAACGGATTCCTTGATTTTGAGTAAGAGTGTTATTAATCTTTAACATATCAATCTAGGAACACAATTAAACTCAAATAGACTAAAGGACTGACACAACAGAGATTGCAAAGAAGTATACACTGGGATTTAACCAGCACTTTCTATGTTATATGGCTTTAGCTATATACCCGACAGTTAAGGAAAGAGACATTTAGTTCTGTGATGCCAGCAGCTGGGACTCCCAGGAACAGGGATTCTATTAACAATTATATTAATAATATTAACATTAATACTTCTATCTGACATCGCTCTGTGCATAGGAAGAGCTGTCTCTTGCCTGCAGAGCCCATAGCACTGTCTCCCTGCTATCAGGTATGTGAAAGCTTTACAAGGTTCCCTTTTGACTCCACAGAACAGGAAAACATTTCTTCAGTAATCAGACCCAATCTCATGCTCTGGCAGGCAACCAGGCCATGTAGCTCTGCTCAGAGATGTATCAAGCTTAAAATCGATTATGTTGTTTGTGCCAGTGCTTTAATGGAAAGGCAGTTTCAGCACATAACTTTGAATTATTTAGAAGCTCTGAGACGATGAGCCACAAGAGAGAGGGAAAACACAAGAGACTCATTCTTGTGATAGAAGTCATGATAAAGCTAGCTACAAACTCATGTTCCTTCTCTCAGGCACACACTTGTACTCCCAGCACCTCTTGAATAAATGTTGTTTACCAGATAGCAGAAACACAAATATTCTGAAGAGCTGAATGGAAATAAATAGTCGCATGACTTAAGGAAGAGGCTAATTAGCTAAAAATAAAACCACAAAACCCATAGCGCTACCAGCTTCCTGAACAGTTAGTTTATGGTTAACACATGTCAGTGGAATACGTCAGACGTGGCAGAATCATTCTGATTCAAGCAGAATTTCCTCAAAGGTCATTTTCCCCGGGTGAGTGCTTCAGAATCTGGTACCACTTAAATAGTCTTGGTAAAACACCAAACTGTTTTACATGTGCTCACAAGAATATGCCACTAACAGAAGCAATTATTTGTTAAAATATTGGTGAGGGGAGGAAGAAATCACAAACTAGTCTCAAGGTGACATTCAACACTAGCAAGGGTTCAGGGAGTTACTGGTCTGAGGCAGTGCCATGCCCCAGCACCCATCCTTCCTCCCACCACTTCTGTGTCACAGCATGCTCTGCCACTGGAGGGGGGCACTAGAGGCACTGTGAAGCTCTGTTGCAAATGTCAGATCAAGAACTGATCCAACTAAGAAAAAAAAATATCAAAAAACCCCCCTATTTCCTTCTTAATTTTCAAAAGAATCTGTCCCCAAACTAGATTCATACCACAGGCAGCTGTGTCAGCAGAACAGAGGTGGCAAAGGGGTGCACAAGCAAGAAATGGAGGAAGCACCGCTTTAAGCTGGTATTGCAGCCAAGTGTAAGTTAAAGCCATCACAGTGTAGGAATGGTGATCATCCTATAAATGAAATGCAGTTTCCTAGATTGTTGACCTCTTATCCTCTTCCAGTATCATGTTTCTTAAAAATATTCACAGTGTGCTACCATCTGGGCCTGGTCTTTAGTTGATATAAATCCACTGAAATCAGAAGCCTGTGTTGCCTCACATCATGTCATCAATACTTTCACCTCCCTGAAGTAAAGTATCTCAGAATAGATGCACATCATCAGAAGCCCTAACATGCTGCAATAGGTCCATTATGTTTATTTCATCATATCTAAATATATTTCAGACAGCTTCATTTTCTCCAGAGAATAGTTTTCTTCTGTGCTTGGGAAGGTAAATTTAAATATATTAAAAGCTTTGCCTTCAGCAAAGATGCTTTCAGAACAGGAATACTCATCATTCAAATAAATGATAATGGTTTTTTCCATCAACCTGTTCATTTATCCATGCCACTATTTTTATTGATGCGTTTCTCCTTCTAAGCAAGGTTGAGTAGAAATCTGCATTCTAATTAACATTTTTGATATGACTGTGCTCTGATTAAAACTAAATGGCAACAGAGAAATTTGCATTGATCATTCAAAACTAAGGTGTAATTGCTCTACAGTGATTAGGAATGGCTTTTCATTTGGTTTTCTTTGACAATTATTACATCTACTGAATAAAAGGAGGCTTCATTTTGGAAAGGGAATTCCTTTTTAAATATTTTAATCTGATAAAAATTTACAAACCTAGCATGGTATTGTGTGGCATTCACTGCATTGAGTATGCTACCTCTTTTTTGTACCAGAAATAGTTGTTATCCCTCATCAGGTCCCAGAAGAAGGTTTGTATTTCATGTCCTGATCTTTGATATATGTGGGAGGGGTTTCTATTAATACTGCTGGGCATACCAGTTGCAACAGCATTTGACCTTATCAGTTATCTACACTCACTTAAAAGTGTAACTCACCAGTAGGAATGATGGATGTTCACTGCAGTGGCTCAAAGAAGTGCTAGTTACCAATGCAATTCTTTATTGTCCATAGAAATTTAACTTTGAGGAGCAAAGACAATCCATTGAGGCCATCTTTACCTGCAGCAAAGGAATGTAATCCATCCTAGGTTTTATCTTCAGAACAGGCTTGCTGCAACACATAGTTTGCACCGGGCTTATGCTGGCAGAAGCCAGCGTAAATCCTAAGAGCTCTGATTTTGCGAATTATGCCGGGAATCCAGAACAAGGAAGCAAGAATCCTGCCTGTGCTTTGTAGTAACTATTGGACTGTGCTCCTTTAAGAAGTTATTGCTATACCTCTTAAGATTACACCACTAGGACATCTAAACACTTGCATATTAACATACCCAGTACCATATAATATTACTTGATTGTTTTGCATTTAAAATGTCAGTTTCTGACAAGGCATTTATGAAGTATTATCATGAATCTACTTTATTATCGACTGAAGTGAGTGTTCAAAACATAACTATGAGTACACCCATATTAGTATTTTAGTCCAGGTTGGGAATGTACTTTTGAAAGGAACCACCTGATCATCCCCACTTCCATTTCTGTTCTCTTTGCAGTGTAGTCTCTGAGCACACAAACTGTATTCCTTTTGGATGAAACTGTACCACAAGCTCATCTAACATACCAAAACCACTGAAGGACATTCTGTCCATAGGGTCGCACTAAAGCTGGTGCAAAATAAAACCCCTGAAATCAATATAGAATGATGTCAGATCCTCAACACCACCTGCTTCCTCTACAGATCCACTCCTATTTCACCATGGTAACATGTGCTGAGGCAGTGGTGTAACTGATCTAATTTCCCTTCACTTTTGCTACTTCACAGAAGGAGTAACATAAGACTTGGCAGAGTAAGAAAAAATTAACCATATTGGAAGATTCCATTAGTTTAACATGTAAGTTAAAATGACAGAAATTGAAGTAATTCCCAAATGGAATTGCACACAACTCGCCAGAACTGAATAAGTAAGGGAATTTATTCACTGAATATTTTGGAAGGATTCTAGGATAATTCAGTTTGGAAGGGACTCCAGGAGGTCTATATTCCAACCTCTGGATCAAAGCAGGGTCAGCTGTGAGCTCAGACCAGGTTTCTGACTGCTTTATCCAGTCTAGTCCTGAAATCGTCCAAGGACAGAGACTGCAAAACCTCTCTAGACAACTTGCTCTACTGCTTGCTTGTCCTCATGTATAAAAAGCTTTTCTTGTACTCAGTCTGAAACTCTTTTGTTTCACTTTAAGCCCATTGCCTCTCATTTTCCCACCGTGTACTCTTGTGAAAAGCCAGCTCTGTCTTCTTGATAACCTCCTTGTAGGTACAGGAAGGAGGCTCCTGGGTCTTTCTCCAGGATGAACAAGCTCAGTTCCCTCAGTCTCTTCCCACAGGACAAATGCTCCAGCATGACCAGGTTGACTGCCTTCTGCTAAACTGGCTCTGGTTTGTCTATGTATTTCTTATATTGGGTGGCCCAAAGCAGGGTGATGTGTTCTCGATGCAGTCCAATGAGTGCAGAGTACAAGGGGTAATTACCTCCCTCAGTCTACTGGCTGTGCTGCTGTTAACAGAACCCAGGATGCTCTTGGCCTTTATTGCTGCCAAGCCACACTGCAGGCATCTGCTCAGCTTGCTGTCATCCCAGACCCCCAGGACCTTCCATAGAGTTGTTCCCCAGCCTGTCGGTCCCCCGCCTGTACCACTGCCAAAGGTTCTTCCTGCCCAGGGGCAGGACTCTGCACTTGTCTCTGTTGAATTTAATATTCACATTGAATATTGCGAGCAGTGGAATCAATTCTTCTGCACATACTGAGGAAGGTTCTAAAGCAGTCATTACCTTTGTAGGTTAGAAAGGATTCTCGTTATCTTTGGGAAACTGGCCTTGCCCAGCACTTAAAAAAAAAGGGATACAAGCCTCTGGCATGAAACTTTCACTTTTCTCATGCTGTTTGCAACTCAGGATGCTAGTTTGGCTGCACTAACAGACCAAGTGATAAAGAGGACATTATACACACTTCTTCCACACAGGTTAGAGGTAATTTCAAAAACACCATGGAATGGTTATCCCAGGTAGACAGGAGTTTTAAAAAGGAAATAAAAATCGCTTTGTGTTTAACCACGTCAGGCCCTCAAATGCACCTACATGAATAAGTGTTTCCACAGACCCTGAAAGACAACCACCAAGCCTTATTATTGGTGTGATTTTTTTATGCCTCCAGAACAACTCAAATTGCTTTGATTCCCCATTTGCACAGATGGCAATGCCATAGCAAAGATGGATAAGCCAGATTTGATAGCTGCAATGCAAAATGTAAAGTGTTACTGAGTGTGAGTTAAGTTGCTGGTAATGTTGTACGTCACTTAATCATGGACAATGTTTCTTTCTGAGTAGCTTCTGCTTTTCACATCTTGTCATTCAAATGCTAAATAGGCAGCAACAGAATGGTGGCTAACTTGTATTCAGTCATTGGGCATCTTTGAAGATCATTCTAGCATGTTTTCTCATGCTTTCCATCATTTTATAGAATCATAGAATATTTAAGGTTGGAAAAGACCTCTAAGATCATCAAGTCCCGCCATCAAACCAACACCACCATGTCTGCTAAACCATGTCCCGAAGTGCCACATCTACCCATTTTTTGAACACCTCCAGGGATGGTGACTCCACCACCTCTCTGGGCAGCCTGTTCCAATGCCTGACCACTCTTTCGGTGAAGAAATTTTTCCTAAGATCCAATCTAAATCTCCCCTGACGCAACTTGAGACCATTTCCTCTTGTCCTTTCGATAGTTACTTGGGAGAAGAGACCAACACCCACTGCACTACAACGTCCTTTCAGGTAGTTGTAGAGAGTGATAAGGTCTCCCCTCAGCCTCCTCTTCTCCAGGCTAAACAACCCCAGTTCCCTCAGCTGCTCCTCATAAGGCTTGTGCTCTAGTCCCTTTACTGGCATCATTGCCCTCCTCTGGACACACTCCAGCAGCTCAACATCCTTCTTGTACTGAGGGGCCCAAAACTGAACACAGTATTCAAGGTGTGGCCTCACCAGAGCCGAGTAAAGGGGCACAATCACATCCCTACTCCTGATGGCCACACTAGAAAGCATGGAAAGGTTTAGCAGACCCACAACTCCTCTGGCCCACTGAAAATGAACCTTTGGTCTTCCTTAGTGGACAGACAGCCCTAATGCTGGTAGGATTGTGCAGTGATCATGCTGCTTTATGTGGAGTAGATGCTAAATGCTACTAGATGAACTTCCACAGCTGATGAATATTATCCACACATTAGCATGACAACCACAATAGACTTGTACTCCTTAGCCTCTTCTACCTATGACATACCAAGGAGCATCTCCAATGGGCTGCAGCCACTAATGGGCATTCAGTTCTAGCTCTATGCCAAATTCTTCCTTTGTCACCACTGAAACAGTTTTGAAACCTGCCAGTCATAGAATCACAGAATGGTTTGGGTTGGAAGGGACCTCAAAGACCATCTAGTTCCAACCCCCCTGCCATGGGCAGGGACACCCTCCACTAGACCACGTTGCCCAAAGCCCCATCCAACCTGGCCTTGAACACTTCCAGGGAGGGGGCATCCACAACTTCTCTGGGCAACCTGTGCCAGTGCCTCACCACTCTCACAGTGAAGAATTTCTTCCTAATATCTAATCTAAATATGCCCTCCTTCAGCTTAAGGCCATTACCCCTTGTCCTGTCACAACATGCCCTTGTAACCAGTCCCTCTCCAGCTTTCCTGTAGGTAAAGGTAATTGATCCTACATGGAGCTTGGCTGACAAAATATCATAATTTTATGGGTTACTATCCACACCAATAAAGTTATCTTTTTATGACTAAAAATTTTTGCAAAATGAACTATTAGTCTCTACTCAGTCTTTGAATTCTTGTACAGCAATCTTTGATAGAGCCTACAATCTAGAAATACATTAATATCATCATCAGCTTTTAGGCCATGGGTAGCTGTATTTGAAACTGCTGCATGAAATAAAGCAAACAAGAAAGGCTTTGAAAGGCATCCTTTTTTGTCCCCAGCCATCACAGACAAAAGATTGAAATTCACTGATCTTTGCTCTCCTATACATCCCACGGCGTACCTGTCTCAAAACTTATAAACAAGCTGCATAGCAAATCATTCCATGTGATTACAAAGTCCAGATTATTTAGCATAAGAACAGCTATAATGAGATCAATGAAGTCAATATTTTTCACATCTAGATTTTCTAAGCAGCGAAATGCATTTGTTTGCAGAGACTTGTGAGAAAAACTCTAAAAATTATATGAATTATGTATAACTAGGAACATGTGAATGACAGCACTAGAAGAAATGACATGAATAAGGAATAAAGAGGCAGCAGGTGTCAATGGTACTGAAATCATCAGGTCATCAGACACCATGGCACATCTTTACATACAACTTCAAGATGCTCAGAGCAGGAAAACAAAAGGCAGACTACACCCAGAGAAAGAAACCATGCCTGTGAATAGATCAGCAGAATTCCCTAATGACATTCACAGAGAAGGGACAGGATGAATAGGTAAAAAGATCACAATCACTGTCAGCTGCTTGAAGGCACATCCAAGAAACAAGCATATGGTTGCTAAAAGGGCCTGAGACATGAGATCCTTCATAGCTGATGACCCTTGTCCTCTGTGCTACCACAGGTAATCCTGCCCAAACTACTCAGACAAACACTGTGTTGCTTGTAAGCATGAAGAGATCAGTATGAAAGCATGAGAAAATGTGTCTGCAATTCTACACAAGAATAGGTATGAGTGAATAAACCCAGTTCTGTTTAAAATAAACGAATAGAAAACTTCCCTTCCCACGCAGCCTGCAATGAGCTTTGTTACACTAGCTATAATGTTGCTTTGTCTGTTAAGCACCCACAGCTATTGGAAATGTATTACATAAGCTGTAGCAACAAGTATTTGAAGAAAGTCAGCAATGAACATGGCTCTCTTCTGTAGAACTGAAATTTTGTTTACGATGTTACATTTTATTTTTCTTTGCTACCATTTAATTATCATTATTATGTACTCAGTCGAAAGTTCAGAAAGTGACAAAATATTTTTCTTTAATTGTTAGTTATGATAATGAAAAGTATATATTTCCATCACAAAACTATTTCCAAGACAGTCATACTTCTAATGAACTTTATATTACAACGCAAACCCCTGTTCTTCTCTACAAGCAGCAGCGGTCCTCACAGGGCAAACCATAAAACACACTTCAGTTAAATCGGATACAGAGTCAAAGGAGACTTTAAACAAGAAAATAAAAGTGCTTGCATTTTTATTTCCTAAATGTAATGATATCACATGGCATTTCCCCAAAGAGTCATTTTTATTTTCTTTTTGACAATTCTTCAATTTAAGTATGAAAGGGCCAGCAAGTAACATTAAAAGTTTAAAAACATTTTTTAAAGCAGATAAGGATGAAAACAAACTCTCCCCATTATTCATATGTCTTGTTGCTAAATTGAAGATAACTTGAAAGTGATGTATTTGACAGAAGACTATAGACTAAAGATGCAACTGAAGTAATGTATATGAGCCGAGAAGAAAAATGGGTGGGTTTTGGAAAATCCAATAACATTACTGTATGCTTGTAAGATTTATCTGAAGTGCCATCAAAAAGCATTCTTCCCTCTTCAACACCCAAAATATTCATGTCAATCAAAAATAAGCAAAGATATGAAATTTCAGTTTAAAAACACCACTATGGTACATACCTGAAGATATGACAGTAAGTTTTATTTCCCTGGATAAAAGGGGAAAAAGAAAACCCTTTCCAGCATTTGCTATGTTAAGAAATTATTTTAGAGGTTCGTTCATCACATTAAAACAGGCTAGGTATTGTTCATTATTTCAGTTCAGATTAAAATAATAAATACATAAAATAAAGCAATTAATCTACTTTCCATTCAAACTTACGCAGGCCCAAGAGCAATGAGCTGATTGGCACTTTAGTGAGAAGGCTTTGTGCTGTTTGATATGCAGAAAGGCTACTTTTGTCAGAGACAGCTATAAGCTGCCAAACAACAATTAGCAATCATGGCAAAATATTACATTTCCCAAAAGTCATGGACATTGTGACTACTTTGACAAATGGGACTTATTTCAGTTTTAAATGACACTGAAGCATTGAAAAGTTTTAAGCTTTGATTGCATCTTAATGTAGAAAAAGAGCAGAGTTCTTTTATCTTATTGTAATGAATTTCAATTCATAATTCATAATTTTTAATATTTTAATAGATTTCATGCTTTAGAGCCTACCCAAGCAAACTGGAAAACCACAGGGTATAGAAGCATCCTCACTACAACACAACAGTAGCAAATAAGATTTCATAGTTCCCTGAGCAATGAAGGCTTGCCTCAGTAAAATTTTATGTACCCTTTACCCTCACACATTAGGGAATTTGTAGCAAGAAGCTATTCATGACATTCTCAGAGCCTCTGTACCAGTTTGGCTTCCTGTTCTTCTCTCTGGAGTTTCTAAATGCTTAAAACTATGTGAAAATGTGAAGAAGTCTCAGTGAACAGCAAGAAATAAAAAGGCCTTGATCTAAAGAAGTCTTTAGGCAGAAACAAGAAAGTGAAACACAGTATGGAAATCCCAGCTACTAAATACTTAAATAAAATGGACAGCTCTAATTTATTTAGGAAAAAATATTGATGTTAGAAATGTACTGATTCATTGAAATTAGCATAGTTCCAGGGGCCTGCAAAGGTAGACTGCCAAGGATAGGCTTTCCAGCCCTGGGATAAAATAGGGGTGTCTCTACATGTGTCCAGAAGCTATAATGTAGTCAACAGCGTGGTGATTTTTACGTTCAAGAGCTTCTGTCTGGATGGTGGCAGAAGTCCACAGTTTACAGCCAAACCTACAGTTTCAGCTAATAGGTTTTTATTCCAGTGGAGGTACCAGCACATGTTCCAGTTCACCGCTCCTATTACAAGAGCGGTAACCTCTGGTAGATTTGCACTCAGGTGATTCGACAAGATCAACCTATCTGCTATCTAGGCTCACCTGGAAAACTCCTTATAACATGATACTGATTATAGAGCATTCTCTGTGGATGCAGAGAAAGTCACAGAAGGTTTCTGGATGTTCAACACCCTCATGACAAAGCTACTTTTAAAAGTGTTTCAGTTCTATCTAGTTCAGGACTACAGCTGTTCTCTAAGAACTTCTCTGTGATCTATCACTTTCTTTTTTCGCTCCGCTTTCATCTGTACAGAATAGGATCTTTGGGAGACGTTCATCAAAAAGTTCCTGTTAGTATTTCTGCTCCTATGTACAATGGGAAACTCACAGCCATCTTGCTCCTGAGTGGATGAAAGAAGTTGAAAGAAGGTTCAAAGTGAAGAAGGAAAAAAGCACTGGTTATCAAATTGCAAAAGACAAAGTTGTAGCTGACAACTTTTAACTCATTTGACTTTTATTAAGGTAGTAGATTCTAACAATCCAAGAACTTTCTGGTTTTCCTTATTTAATGTTTTGCATTCCTCCACACATAAAATATGGCTTTATTCTATTAATTATTAGTATTGTTAAGTGGGTTTTAGCATTTATTCTGATAAATCACTATAGAAAACTTGTAAAGCACCCACATTAAACTAATAAGACAGAGAGGTTATATAATTGTCAAGAAAATACACCAGCATACATACTAGTTCCAGGAATGGAAAATCAAGGGTTTGGTTTTTTTTATTTGCAAAAGATGCAAGATAACTACCTTGACAGAACTAAAACCTGTTGTTCTTCCATATTGGCAGTTGAGGTCTTTGGAAAATAGGTCTGCTTATTCTTAGCCATCAAATAACACTTTTTCTTGTGAGCATTTCAAAAATTTAGTAAAATTATTTCATTTACCCCAATTAGATAATAAGGTAGAACAGGCTAGTAGGATGATCAGAGGAATGAGAGTATGTATTAAGTATGTATTAGAGAGGTTTGTCTCCTATAAATCTGTAGGCTTATAGGAACAAACTTAGGAACTTGAAGAAATAAGTCTACTGATAAGGGAACATTTTAGGCTTGTTTAGAAGTTTTCTAAACCTCAGGAGATTTATTTTTAAGTTCCAATAGATTAATGGTAGCAAGAAAACAAAATACTTTTTGGAAAATAGATTTATGGAAAGGTTACAGGACATAATTGCTATTAGGCAGTAAATGACTGTTGTTCAGCCTTGAAGATCTCTTCCAGTCCTCTTTCCTAGATCTTTGACTATACTTTACTGATCAAAAACACTATTAATATTTTTTCCTTTCTTTGAAATTCTACAATGAAAATATGGCAGAAAAAAATATCCAAAAGCCTGCTTACAGTCTAAAGAAAGGAAAAATTGTATCAATAAGATTGAACATAAGAAGTCTACAGTTTTCTGTACAATTACTACCTATTGCAAGACTTTTCATTACTTCAGTTACTGTTGTCCTATTCAGGGACAATATTTTATTTTGCAATCATGCCATTCATAGAATTCCTGATGGCATCAGTGCAGTAATGATACAGGAACTGTAAATACAATTTGGATACCAATTTTCAGAGCAAGTCAGAAAGAAGCAGAAAGGCAATGCTCCACATCTGCACAACTGCAACTGTACTGCAGAAACAGAAGTACGTACGAGGGCTCTGTCCCAGGTCAGCCCTTAGTAAATCTGTACCTGACTGCAGCCTCCAGATAGGGAGAGGAGGTCTAAGTGCTTAAGCTTCCAGAATAGATGCACAGTACAAAGGTTTTATTTATTTTATTATTTATTCAGCTAACTAAACATGCAAGAAAGCATGCCATTAAACAACTACTTCAACAAGCGGTACAGACAAAGACTAGTTTTCCATCAGATTTCTGTTCAATTTTGAAAGAATCACAGCAAGACCTTAGTGCGAATTCACACAGTGAAAGACATCAAAGAAGTCACACAAGAGATGATTTTAGTGCCATAAAAGCTTCAGATGACATTTCACATGCATTTCTAATCTCTCCTGCTCCCAAATGCTATGTTTACAGTGCAGTGATTTGTTCAGTAGCTAAGTATGGCTCATACCTCGCACCTTGATGCTTATTTCCATGACACTGTGAAAATTTCTTAAATTTTCTGCCACTGTCATTTCAGTTGAAAATAGGAAAAAAGTTCAGAAATTCAATTCAAAGAGGAAAGGGAAGAGGGGAAAAGAGAAAGGACTCATGAACTCAATATGATCATACTGATTGTTCATTACTTATTGAGGAAGACATTCTTAGGAGACAATCTGAGCCATTTGTACTATATTGAAAAAAAAAATATTTTAAACTACAATGATCATCTCCTTCACTAAGTATAGCCCTACCTAAAATAGAGTTGCTTTTGACCGTCTCGTTTGTACCACGAGTACTCCATCCATTAACTTCAGTAATCTCCTGGCATTGTAGACACTTGACAAAAGTTTCCATGCAGCAGAAATGCAGCTGAGATGCAGATTAAAGGACCTAGACTTCCTCTTGTTGGGTGCCCAGTGATTTCCACATCATAAGGGAGGCACTTTTTCCTAGTACCTTCAGCAATGCACTCTGCTGCTGTGTTTAAGTTTGGGCATACATTGAGTCTATAGCACCAAACAGACACAAAAAGAGCCTTTTGTGTCACCATTCGTTTTCAAGAAGAATTCACCTAAAATTTAAAAAGCAATTACCTTTCTGTTCAAAAGCAGAATGACATGAAGTACATGTTTAACAAGTTCTGTCATATGCAACTTACTGTCAGTCTTGAAACTGAATAATTTAGGCATTCTTCTACTAGTCATTCTGCCTTAACTTCATTGCCAATCATCTCTGAATTCATTTTTTAATTTATTAACATATAGTTTATATTAGTACCCTTTCTAAAAAGTCTTGGAGTGAAATGAGAGCCTTATGTTTTTTAAAAAACTCTTAGACTATTAGAATTTTCTCTTACTTAGAGTTTGTTAGGTTATAAGGGCCTTTAAAAAAAAAAAAAACCAACAACTAACGTGATTAAAGTACATGAAAGTAACCAAGTATTCTGTACATTTTAATAGTGTTGCAATTAGATTTTAAAGATACGCATAGATTGGACAAAAAAGTTTATGCTATTTTATCACAGTTCTCTGAAATCTTCTGCTGCACAAGTTTTAGTTTGAAGGGTTTACAGATTATTCTGATGACACATAAAAGAGAAAGCATAATGCAAATTGTACTTCACTAAAATTTAAAAGTGCCATAATACTAGATTAAATCAAATGTGTAAATTTCATAATCTAAATTGTATCTCTGACTTTCCCATCATGATACAAAGAACAAAGGATATACTTCCAGTAGTTTGAAGGGATTCTTACTAGTGCTTTTTCCTAGAGGCCCTGTGTAATGCATCCTAAGGAAAAAGGCATTATCCCTTCAAAAGGGAAGCAGCATAATACCAAAGGACTGGAGGTTTTGGTTTCCCTGCTGCTTTACCCTCCCAAGATGTCAGTGACCCTCAGAAGCAGAAGAAGGAGTGCAGCTTGCACTCTGCAGACTGAATACTACTGGCATCTAATTTTGTTTACCATAGGAAAAAAGTCTCCTTTTGATCTCAGTTTTTGCACACTGAATGCCAGCATCAGTGGTAGGCAGCACCTGTACTAGCTAAAGAGGGATCATTGCCATGACACCACAGGCCATCCTTCGCTTGTGAAGCTGACGTGTTCATAAGTTTTTAATGCAGTCTCAGAGAAACTAGTCACAACAGGTTGCTGGGTTAGTACAGAGTTATGTTACACAATGGCTGCTGAAGTATGGCCTGACAATAGTCCACAGGCCAAACTTAGTCTAACTTTTCCCAGAGAAACAGCTCATCAGGCGTAGGCATAGATGACCAGTGAGAAGTGCCAGTGGAGGTAAGAAGTGACAGAGATGGAAGAGAAGTAGTAGCAGCTGTTACCAAACAACTTTTCCTATCCCACATACTGATGGCTCATCATTTCATGAATGAGCCGACATGTTTTGCCTCATCTGACCCTCCCTTCTACCCCTCATAGAACTGTTTTTCCCCTCTCACTGGTGATTTTTTTTTTTTTCTCCACTCTAGCCACCAAACTCCCCCTTCTTTGTAGGGTCCATATCACAACTCTTTAAGAAAAGAAACAGGCAGGTAGTTTTTATAGGATCTGCTGTTTGGATGTGCTTCTTGGAGAGATGAGTCCATAACTTAATAACTATATGCTTTTGGGCTGATAATATCACCAGCCACTCATTGACAGCCAATGGGTTATTCTGACAAGTGTTTGTAAAGACAAGTCTTGAACTGAATCTAGTAGAGAAAAAAAAAAAAAACAAACAAACCAAACACTTTTTTGGCAGGATTTTTTAAAGCCAGGTGAATTTTTTTTACCTACACAGTAACCAAGCAGGCCACATGCTCTGATATTGAAAGAAGGCATAAGGAACTCCATAGGCTGGTATCACTACAATAGCCTCCATATCATGCAACCAGAAGCTAAACTTCATGACTACTTTGATGCAAAACGCTTTTATCCATTACCTAGAAGGGGAGAAAATTATTAGTGCTTTATTAGTGCTGTAAACTCTACATAATGCTTTACAGCATAATTCTAGCAAGAGTTCTTAGAGTTAGAGAGTACCTATTTACAAATGTATTCTTTTAACATAATCTCTTTCAAAAACCTTAGCTCCATGATGTCATGTGAATGTAAAATACAATTACCTGTACTGGAATTCTGCATAAATAGGGGGTTAATATAAATGGGGTTGGTCCATTCCCTAACCTCAGTTCAATTTTTCACACAACTTGGCTATCAAAGTCTGCAAATATTCTTTCTCTATCTGAAGCACTTCATGCACTGTACACCTCTGACATAATTGGTCTACATAGGTTTGGATACTAATTTAAGTTTATATTCTTATTTTTTTTTAAAAAAAGAGGTGCACAGAGAAATAGTTAAGAAAACACCTGATTTTGGTTGTTAAAATATTGATATAAATTATAACTGATGAACTTGACAATCAATCCATGTATGCATCTTCAGGTAATCAGGTAAATATAAAGCTGTGAAAATTAAAATGGATATAGAGAAAAAATACATAGAGATGAAGGAACACATAAAAATATATGGAGATGAAAACAGTCAATTTGAAAAAATGTCTATTACCAAAAAACCCCACAAAAAAAAAAAAAAAAAACAAACCAGAAAAACCACCACATTGCTTACCAGTATAATTAGAGTACAACCACCTATACGTATTACTTCAATGTCAGAAAAGATCAGCACTGTAAGAATTCAAGTCATACAACCAAACTCAGAAAACTCAGAGAAGGAAAAAAATGTAATTCCCTCACCTGCTAAAGCAACAGAAAAACAACTTATTTATAATAATGTGAACCAAATCCATTTCCGAAAACTTCTTCATTAAAAAAAGTTCTTTGGCAGGAGTGAAGAACTCTCAGAATCAGAAGTCACAGCTATTTATATTCACTCATGATTTTCTGACACTTCTCATGAAAGATTCAGAGTTAACTCAGTGTCCAGGACAAATTTCAAGTGCACGAATTACATTCTGCCTCCTTAAATTGTCAAGTGTCATTGTCTGCAGCTGAGCTACTGTTAAGATCCATGCCACTGTGTCCCTGCTTCTGCAGTAAATGACATGACATAAATTTATATTTTAATCTTGTAAAAGCCACTACAAGGCATGGTGTTGTTTAACTAGGTTCTGTCAGTACAGTATTTTGAGATTTCCCCATACACAAGTTTCTGTAAGACAAAAAAAAAAATAAATTCAAGGGTAGCTGGTTGCCTGAAAGACAGGCATGTCTGAATGTTGGGATGAAGAAGTTTGAGGGAAAGGAAAATGAAGAAAAGAAATGGTAAAGGTGGATGTGTCATCTTGGATGTGAAGGAAAAGCTGGGAGTGGAATTTCTCCTAGATCTTTAGAAATTTTTACATCCACCTGCAGAAAGAGGGATTTATTAACTTCCTTTCCATAGAGGTCTTCAAAAAACCAACCACAAAAACACCAAAAAACCCCACACAACAAAACAGAAACTGTTTGAAATAACAGTTCTGCCCAGACAAAAATATTTTTTATACTGATGAGCCAACAAGTTTCAAGACACTACACATTCAGAACAAAGGGTCTCAGAAATAAAACCTTTCCAAATACAGTGTATAGAACTGCATAACTTCTTAGTCACTCATCTTCCACCAAATGAAGGACATAATAGCTATAAAGTACAAGTCCCCTATCTATCATTTGTTGTTTTCTTCCTCTGTCTCCATTAAATAGTTTTCATTTGTCTGAGCACTTTCAAAGAGAACTTGTTTTTCTGTTTGTGAAGGGTGACAGGAGATTAAGGGAGCAAAATTTCAAGCATTTTGGTTTGAATTTTTTCAGTATCAAGGATACTGTATTAATTACCTGCAGTAATTTTTAGCTATTATTTTGCTCTCTAAGCCAAGAAAATAACTGTCAGCTCCTTTTAGATGCATGTAGCAATAACACAAGATCCCCTGAATATTAGAAATCTCCGTTATGTGGTATATCTGGGCAGTAAATATTCCTGATACAGGAACTATCAGCTGACAAAATCTCTAGCAATGTTTAATTGCACGTCCAGCGGGGACTGATCATATCAAACAGGAAGTTTGCAATAAATTCCTGTTTCTAATGTGTCCTCTACTGTTCTGTCCCCAAGGACCTTTGTAATTGTCCTGAACTACTAACAGATTAAGAGTCAATGGGTAAATATCAAACTGTCCTGAAATCCTCCAAGATAAGTAGAGCTTGCCAACAATATTTCTGGATACCCACATCTTCAAATGAGGATTCCTCTAGTCAATTTATCAGGAGTCAAGGAAAGTGGAAGCTTCTTCTGGGAGAAGAGAGCAAAAGAAAACCCTAAACTAGTTTTGCAAGATTTTTTCCTTTCCTATTTTTTAAATACACACAACCATCTACCTATATATGTACGTATCCATGCACATTCTCTCATATATTTATATTCATATTTTATTAATTCTACAAGGGATTATTGCAGATGTGTAGAAAAAAAAATCATTCAAAGTTTGTTGAGACTGACCCTTCACCCATCCACTGTACGTTACAGTACTATTTTCTAGTAAGTAAAAGAAAGCAGCAAAAAAATATGCACTATAGATCTATGAATAATCCTTCAAAGGCATTTTTATCAACAGCAAGTTATTATCTCCTAGAGTACAGACAGGCATGATCTGAAACAAATTTCTACCAGCTACATTTGTTGAAGAACAAATCAAGAAACCAATTCTTAGTTGACATAAACTAAAAGGGAAAAAAACCCCACCACCACCAAACAACTGTCCCCCAAAGACCTCTTTCAAATAGTGCAGTTACACCAAGCCCACTAGTTGAAGAAATGGCTCTTTAAATTTCATATTTGCAAAATACTGTAAACCAAATCAGTACAGTTGGGAAGGAATTACTATATTTTGTTCATATATGCAAAGACAAAATACAAACTAATATCCATTAAAAGTTCTTGCAAGATGGTAAATGAAACACCTTCCCCTTTTAAATCTACTGCCATTTATAAGCAGTATGAGAAAAACAAGTGTTATCATAGAATGGTTTGGGTTGGAAGGGACCTTAAAGATCATCTAGTTCCAACCCCCCTGCCATGGGCAGGGACACCCTCCACTAGACCACGTTGCCCAAAGCCCCATCCAACCTGGTCTTAAACACTTCCAGGGATGGGGCATCCACAGCCTCTCTGGGCAACCTGTTCCAGTGCCTCACCACTCTAACAGTAAAGAATTTCTTTCTAACATCTAATCTAAATCGACCCTCCTTCAGCTTAAACCCATTACCCTGTCACTACACTCCCTGATAAACAGTCCCTCACCATCTTTCCTGTAGGCCCCTTCAGGTACTGGAAGGCCGCAATTAGATCTGCCTGGAGCCGCCTTTTCTCCAGGCTGAACAACCCCAACTCTCTCAGCCTGTCTTCATAGGAGAGGTGCTCCAGCCCTCTGATCAGCTTCGTGGCCGTCCTCTGGACTCGCTCCAACAGCTCCATGTCTCTCCTCTACTGGGGCCCCCCAGAGCTGGACGCAGTACTCCAGGTGGGGTCTCACAAGAGTGGAGTAGAGGGGCAGGATCACCTCCCTCGACCTGCTGGTCACGCCTCTTTTGATGCAGCCCAGGACACGGTTGGCTTTCTGGGCTGCAAGCGCACACTGCCGGCTCATGTTGAGCTTCTCATCAATCAATACCCCCAAGTCCTTCTCCTCGGGGCTGCTTTCAATCCATTCCTCGCCCAGCCTATAGTCGTGCTTGGGATTGCGCTGACCCAGGTGCAGGACCTTGCACTTGGCCTTGTTGAACTTCATGCGGTTCGCACGGGCCCACCTCTCCAGCCTGTCAAGGTCCCTCTGGATGGCATCCCTTCCCTCCAGCATGTCGACCACACCACACAGCTTGGTGTCGTCAGCAAACTTGCTGAGGGTGCACTCAATCCCACTGTCCATGTCGCCGACAAAGATGTTGAACAGTGCTGGTCCCAGTACTGACCCCTGAGGAACGCCACTCATCACTGTTCTCCACTTGGACATTGAGCTGTTGACCACAACTCTTTGAGTGTGACCATCCAGCCAATTCCTTATCCACCGAGTGGTCCATCCATCGAATCCATGTCTCTCCAATTTAGAGACAAGGTTGTCATGTGGGACAGTGTCAAATGCCTTGCACAAGTCCAGGTAGATGATGTCAGTTGCCCTGCCCTTATCCACCAACGCTGTAACCCCATCATAGAAGGCCACCAAGTTTGTCAGGCACGATTTGCCCTTAGTGAAGCCGTGTTGGCTGTCATCAGTCACCTCCTTGTTTTCCGTGTGCCTGAGCATAGTCTCCAGGAGGGTCTGCTCCATAATCTTGCCAGGCACGGAGGTGAGACTGACCGGCCTGTAGTTCCCTGGGTCTTCCTTTTTTACCCTTCTTAAAAATGGGGGTTACGTTCCCCCTCTTCCAGTCGGCGGGAACTTCACCAGACTGCCAGGACTTCTCAAATATGATGGCGAGTGGCCTGGCCACTTTATCCGCCAGTTCCCTCAAGACCCACGGATGCAACTCATCAGGTCCCATGGACTTGTGCACCTTCAGGTTCCTTAGATATTCTCGAACCTGATCTTCTCCTACAGTGGGTGGTTCTGCATTCTCCCAGTCCCTGCCTTCTGCGACCTGGGCAGTGTGCCTCAAGCATTTGCCAGTGAAGACTGAGGCAAAGAAGTTGTTGAGTACCTCAGCCTTCTCCATATCCTGGGTAACGAGGTCACCCGTTTCATTCTGGAGGGGACCCACATTTTCCCTCGTCCTCCTTTTCTCACTGACGTACCTACAGAAGCCTTTCTTGTTGTCCTTGACATCCCTGGCCAGACTAATTTCTATCAGGGCTTTGGCTTTCCTAACCTGCTCCCTGGCTGCTCAGACACTTTCTCTGTATTCCTCCCAGGCTACCTGCCCTTGCTTCCACCCTCTCTAGGCTTCCCTTTTTTGTGTTTGTCTTTGCCCAGGAGCTCCTTGTTCATCCACGGGGGCCTCTTGGTGTTTTTGTTTGACTTCCTCTTTGTTGGGATGCATCACTCCTGAACTTGGAGCAGGTGACCCTTGAATATTAGCCAGCTGTCTTGGGCCCCTCTTCCTCCCACGGTATTCTACCAAGCAGATCTCTGAAGAGGCCAAAGTCTGCTCTCCTGAAGTCCAGGGCAGTGAGCTTGCTGTGCACCCTCCTCACTGCCCTGAGGATCCTGAATTCCACCATTTCGTGGTCACTGCAGCCAAGGCTGCCCTTGAGCTTGACAGCCCCTACCAGGCCCTCCTTTTAGTGAGAATAAGGTCCAGCATGGCACCTCTCCTCATGGGCTCCTCTATCACTTGGAGGAGAAAGTTGTCATCGACACATTCCAGGAACTCCCTGGATTGCTTGCGCTCAGCTGCGTTGTCCCTCCAGCAGATGTCAGGGTGGTTGAAGCCCCCCATAAGGACCAGGGCTTGGGAGCGTGAGGCTGCTCCTATCTGCCTACAGAGGGCTTCATCTGCTCGGTCCCCCTGGTCAGGTGGCCTGTAGCAGACCCCCGCTATGATGTCCCCTGCCCCAGCCCTCCCTTTAATCCTGACCCATAGGCTCTCAGTTGGCTCCTCATCCACCCCCAGGTGGAGCTCCAGGCACTCCAGCTGGTTGTTGACATAGAGGGCGATGCCCCCTCCTCGCCTGCCCTGCCTGTCCTTCCTAAAGAGCCTGTACCCTTCCATCCCAACACTCCAGTCACAGGAGCTATCCCACCATGTCTCTGTAATGCCAGTAAGGTCATAGCCTTGCAGGCGCACACACTTCTCCAGCTCCTCTTGTTTATTCCCCATGCTCCGTGCGTTCGCGTAGAGGCATTTCAGTTGTGCCCCCAATGAGGCTGACTTATTGGCTGGGGTGGCTGGAATTCTTTTGATGTATCTTCCCACTGTTACCCTGTTGGTTCCTGTTGCATCTGGAGCCCCTGGCTTGTCTCCTCTAGGCTTTGAGCATGCTGTAGTGAGTCCAGCATGTCTCTGAGCAGTAGGCCGAGGGCCCTCACCAGCGCCCCATCCCTCCAACCTGGGCACATCATCCCACAACATGTCGCTGGCAAGCCTGATGTTATCCCCCTCCCCCTTCGAGCCTAGTTTAAAGCTCTGTCGATGAGCCCCGCTAGTTCCTGGGCAAAGATCCTCTTCCCCCTTTAAGAGAGATGAATCCCATCAGGGTTCATCAGGCCCGGTGCTGTGTAGGCCGTCCCATTGTCAAAGAACCCAAAGCTGTGGCATTGACACCAGCCACAGAGCCATGCATTTATGGACTGTGTCCGCCTGTTCCTCTCAACATTGCTGCCCTCAACTGGAAGGAGGGAGGAGAATATTACCTGCGCCCCCAAATCCTTCGGTGACTGTCCTAAGAGCCTGAAGTCCCTTTTGATCACTTTTGTGGTATGTGTCTCTGCTTCCTCCCCACCCACATGTAGGAGCAGCAGTGGGTAATAGTCAGAAGGCTGT
Organism: Grus americana; assembly: GCF_028858705.1. NCBI lineage: Eukaryota > Metazoa > Chordata > Aves > Gruiformes > Gruidae > Grus > Grus americana. The sequence goes on from NC_072852.1 coordinate 113,634,457, forward strand.
ACCAGGCTGGGGAGTTTCCTAGCGATGTCCTTGACACAGGCCCCGGGGAGGCAGCAGACTTCTCTGAGAGGAGGGTCTGCCCTGCATGTCGGGCCCTCTGTACCCTTCAGAAGGGAGTCCCCTACAACTATAACTCTCATTTTCTTCTTTGTTGGGGTGGTCACGACCCAAGGCATGGGCCTTTTGGGCCTAGGTGCTACCTCTGGAGTTCAACAGCTAACTTAGCTATGTAAATACATAGGCCATGTTGAGCAATATGGCCAAGTTCTCAGACTAAAAAGAAGTGGTTAAATCTCAAATTATCATGTAAGGACGTTGGCCTTTCACAACTAATTAAGTAAATTTAGATAATTTCATCTCTATCAATCAGAGCAAGTAAATAGTAGACTTTATTGTACCTTAATTAAGTTTACCTCACTGTTTGACTTCTACTTCATCTCCCTCAAAGTGTTTTCTCAGACTCTATATATAATAGGTAATCTTTCAGGTCAGCATGTGGGAGTACAGCTTCCATAAGCAATAATTGAACTTGTTTGCATAACTCTGTATAAACAATTCTGAGAACATATTCTCTAAGAAAGCTGCACCATTTTCAGAGGGAGTCCTCTTAGTGAAGGAGAAGATTCCCCAGTGACCTGGCAGCCAGGTCACTGCAGTTTTTTCCCACCCGCTCCCCTCCTTTCTTACTTCCAAGGTCTCTACTAGATTAATCAATTTGGGTTACTTCCAAATGTCTGAATTCCAAAAAACTCTACTTAATTTAATTAGTAAAAGGACTACCAGTGGTGATCCTTAGTGATCCCACAGTCATGACCATTTAGTTGACTAATAACATGAGTAAGAAGGCAAGTGCCTTTCAGGATGGCTGGAGGGAGAAAAAAGAAAAAAAAAACCAGCAGAAATTAATTTTTCATCAATTAGTTCTACACAGACAAGGCAATTACTGACATGTATAACAATTCAGTAGGTTTAATTCTGTAAAATAATATCTGAGCAAATCTCAAGTTGAGCCACCTAGATATTTTATAAAGCATTGAGAGGAATAAGTGGCAACTGCACATGCTTTTATGCTGTAAGAAATGTGAAATCATTTGAACAGCTTACTTTTTAAAGAGAATGTACTTTGCCACCCCACACCAAGATACATTTTTAATAATAAAAGAATCTATAGTGACCCTTGGATTTTAAGTCCCTAAAGGATGAGCAAAGGAGGAGTGTTGGCTTCAGGGTAAATATCATTAATAACCTACTGATCTGAGCAGATGCTTAGGAATGGGAAGAATCAGAATCAATGCTTGTGATGTTCAAACCCTCATTGCGCAGAAGAATGTCTTCACTGTCAGGCTAATCAGCAATAAGGGTATTGGACACCCTCCACCCAACTAGTTAGAGATGCACGATGATGAAGAAAAAAACCCCTCCAACCACATGACCAGAAAGACTATGATTCTTAACATTCATTGGTAAGGAATTCCTATTAAGGAAAAAATGGGCTCTGGTCCTAAAACTATTTAAAGGCTTTTATCAAATAGTCATCATATAAAAGCAGTCTAGCTTTTGAATAGGCATTTAGTTCTTTCATGAATATTAAATGTATTTAATATATTGCAATCTCAGAGAAAGATGGTACAGATGTTTCTAATTGCTCTAATGCTTTTCATACTCAATTTATGTGATTTCTGTGATGTGTGATTGAAATAAAATTTGAATACACAGGCCTTGGTTCTTATATGTGGCTTTGAAAATTATTGGTCCGAGAGAAAAGCAAAACTGCTCTAACACTTACAAACAGTACAGTCACTTCTAGTATCTGACAAATTTTACTCATCTCCTTTGTCAGTTAAATCTCACTTGAAATCTCATTTTAGTATATCCAAGTGACAGTACAGGCAATTATTCTCTTTCTGTAAGTAGCTAGCAAAATTAATGGTAGTAGTAAAGGAGCTATGGCTCAGCTTAGCAACCGAGGTTCTAGGGAGAAAGTTTGTGCAACCTAACCAGAAGCCTGTGTAATCTCACTTAAGTGCTACTGTTATTTGCTACACAGACAAGCTCAACCAGCTAGTAATTGTCCCAAAACCACAGTAAAGCCACATTTTAGCCCAGCAGTAGGAGATAATAGCACTGCCACTGCCTAGGCAACAGCTGAAGAGAGACCTCTACACACCAATCCTTGTTCACTTCAACAAGGTCGTGATTACACTCTTTGGAGTTGTTATTATTATTCTCTTCCCGGGAGTATAAACCATATTTAATCCCAAGTATAAAGCAAACTTTGATTTTATTTTCCATGCTTAAAACTACCTCTTCTAACACCAAAGTACTCACGCTGATTTAATATAACAACAAACAGGTAAGAAGGTTTCTGAACTTCTACCAGCAAACAGGTAAGAAGTTTTCTGAACTGTTGCTATATATAATCAATGTATTGCACAATGTAGATAATATTTATGCACAAAAAATGCAGATGTTACATCATCAGAAAAAAAACCTATCAACTTTACCTTAGGTAGATACTTCAGATAAATTGATAACCTCTACCATTTCTTAGAACTAATTATGCTCTACGACCTTTTGTGTTCTTCGAATGTCATGAAACTTTTAACCCTCTTCAGTTTTCTCACCTATGTCTGCAGTTGAGTCAGGTTAGAATCAATGAGTAACAGCTGCTAATTACAAGGACCATAAAAATGCAAACTAATCTGCTAAATGGTTAAAACAGAGCAGGTTCTTACAGCGTGAACATCTATACAGAACTCTTTCTTGAGGTATCTTCATAATCCTTTAGGAAACATGAGTGGGTTGAAGATCTTCTTTATGAAAAAGCTCTCTTTTAGCAAGACAATGGCCTAGTAAGGTACCTTCTACTGGGTTTTGTTTGTTTTCTTGTAAATATCTGATTTTTTTCTTTTTTAAAAAATGCCCCAAAAAAGTCGTTAGATGTTTTTGCTTCCATTACTTTGACCGAAAAGTTCTTTCAGCTCTTATATCTCTAATGGACATAAACCTCAACTGCAAACTAAACAAGCTACTGTTTGCATCCTTGTTGTTTTCTTTCCAATACTGTTGTTCAGCTTACAAAAAAAAAAAAATTGCCTTCTAAGTATTTGCCTAGTGATATATGCACAGACAAGAGTCATTATTCCATTTTATGCTTTACATTACACTACAAGCCAACCTCTAACAACATAAGCACTCCATTTTCCTTTTAAGTGCTTCTGTGCAAATATTCTTATTATTAACACTATTATTTTTAACTGTGACTAACCAGAATAACACATAGTACAGAGATAAAGTTTACACAGGTCATTAGTAATCCTATAATTCTCAATACAACCTATACAAGCCCAACTTTGGTGCTCATAGTCAACATATAATGTACCAGTGAACCCAAATAGCTTCTCCTCAACTGTTTTAAACTGCTGAGCTCCCAAAGCTATAAGTGAATATATTAGTTGGATCAGAGGAGACAGCCTGTGCAAGCTAGAACAAGGCTGTGAACATCTGTTCGCATTTGGTTTACAAGGTGTAATACCATTTGTTTACACCAGAAGACCCAGCTACCCTACCTCCTGATGGATATCGTGTGTTCACTAACAGCAATGGAGTTACATCACTGTAAATAAGTGTATAACTCAATTTTAAGCATTCTTGTGAAAAACTTATATTACATGAAATCTTCAACAATAAATTGAACATAATACTTGCTATGAATGAATTAAAAATTATTTTTGACAATTCATGCAACCCTTTTGGCTTATGAACTGCCTGAAACAGTCTCAAGAATAATTTATTTTCTACTAGTGAAAATCATCTTGTGAACAAACTTTCAGTGACTGATCATGAACATCTCAGAACCTCCAAGCCCCTACGATATCTCCTCTCTACTGTTATGTGACTGGAGAGGAATTTAAAAAAATCAACACAAAAGCATACATATTTTATTCCAAGAAGTCAGTGCTTCATTTGACTTCATATTTTCACCATATACAACAGGTGTTAGTAGCTCTTCTGATGCGATTTCCCTATTTTCCATTACAATCATTACACATTTGCAGTACTTAGCTCTTTCAGAGGAACAAAACGGTATGGTGCCTGATATTTACAAATAGATAATAAAATGCCTACCCTAAGACCATATAAAAGTGTTATAGACTAACCACAGCCATTCCCTGTGGCACACTAACATTTCAGGAGTCTTCCCCAATGTTTTTCAATAAATATCTTTGAGACTAGTGACTTGTAATTTGTGGTCTGCAAATTGGCCATGTCAAGATGATCCCCAGAAAGTACCTCAGAAAAGCCAACCTTTTCTCAGTAGCTTAAATCCCCTACACCAGGAATCACAGATTTTTCTGGTAGAACTTTCAAGAAACCACAGCTTTAAAAAGTTTTAAATTCACTGCTTTTGAGTTTGGAACGGTGGACTGATTAACAAGCAGCATGAACACAACACTGCAGGTGAATTGGTAAAAGCTGTAATGGGTTTCTGTGGCAGGAGAAAAGCTGTGTTTATTCTGAGCTGCTCTGGCCTTTGCAATATTTTCTGCTACAGTCATCCTATAAGTAGAAATTAAGCATTGGCAAAGTTTGTTAGAACATGATATCATCTACAGACAGAAACTAAGACAAATTCAAGCAATCATCAGAATCATATAAGACAGCGAAAGGTAGTTTTTAAACATGGTTAGATAAATTCCTTTTTACCTTTCCAACTTTCTTATTTACCCTAGATGTTTAGGTCTGCATGGAGCAACTGGATGTATTAAAATACATCACATTTTCTATTATTTAAAAAAGCTTACATAAAGCTTTTACTCAAATTAGCTGCCAGAACTGAGGTTTGGATGTGACCCAATTATTCATTTTACCTGTTTGATTGTTATTTAGAAGTCACTGGCTTTTTGCTCAGCTAAAAGAAACAGCTAAGTTGATTGTCGGTTTTATTTTCAGGTTTCTTCTCCAAACTTGCAATTAAATGTTGGGTTTTAAAGTGGTTTTTGAGTTAGATTTCACTTTCAGCTTGGACTTTAATCTGCATCTCAACTTAAATATTGAATTTCTCCATTAAAATGAAATGACATTTTTTGAAATGATAGATCCCTCAGTTATCTTTAAAAAGGACTTGACTATGATATCTCCAAGGGCCCAGCTTTCAAAATTTACTTCTCTGACAATCAAAATCACTGGCTTCATTGATATTTTGAATGTCATTAAGGAGGGTCATGATACCAGACCCTAACTATATTCACCATGTCTCCTCTTTGATGAATAACTGGTTTCTATCAACTTACAGATCTGAGGAATCATCTGGCAGGATGCTGGCTGGCATTAGTGGATGAGGGAAAGGCTGTGGATGTTGTCTACCTAGACTTTAGTAAAGCCTTTGACACTGTTTCCCACAGCATTGTCCTGGAGAAATTGGCTGCTCATGTCTTGGACTGGGTAAGAAACTGGCTGGAGGGCCGGGCCCAAAGAGTTATAGTGAATGGAGTTAACTCCAGTTAGCGGCTGGTCACAAATGGTGTTCCCCATGGCTCAGTATTGGGGCCAGTTCTCTTTATTATCTTTATCAATGATCTGGACAAGGGGATCCAGTGCACCCTCAGAAAGTTTGCAGATGACACTAAGTTGTGTGGGAGTGCTGATCTGCTTGAGGGTAGGAAGGCTGTGCAGAGGGATCTGGACAGGCTGGATTGATGGGCAGAGGCCAGCTGTATGAGGTTCAATAAGGCCAAGTGCTGGGTCCTGCACTTGGGTCACAACAACTCCATGCAAGGCTGCCAAAGGCCTGGAGTGGCTGGAAAGCTGCCTGGTGGAAAAAGGACCTGGGGGTGTTGGTCAACAGCCAGCTGCATACGAGCCAGCAGTGTGCCCAGGTGGCCAAGGCGGCCAACAGCATCCTGGCTTCTATCAGAAATAGTGTGGCCACCAGAACTAGGGAAGTGATCATCCCCCTATAGTCAGCACTGGTGAGGCCACACCTTGAGTACTGTGTTCAGTTTTGGGCCCCTCACTACAAGAAAGACACTGAGGTGCTGGAGTGTGTCCAAAGAAGGGCAATGAAGCTGGTGAAGGGTCTAGAGCACAAGTCTTTTGAGGAGCGGCTGAGGGAACTGGGGTTGTTTAGTCTGGAGAAGAGGAGGCTGAGGGGAGACATTATCGCTCTCTACAACTACCTGAAAGGAGGTTGTAGCGAGGTGGGTGTTGGTCTCTTCTCCCAAGTGACAAGAGGAAATGGCTTCAAGTTGCACCAGAGGAGGTTTAGATGGGATATTAGGAAAAAATTCTTCACTGAAAGTGTTGTCAATCATTGGAACAGGCTGCCCAGGGAAGTGGTTGAGTCACCATCCCTGGAGGTATTTAAAAGACACATAGATGTTATACTTAGGGACATGGTTTAGTGGTGGACTTGGCAGTGCTAGGTTAATGGTTGGACTTGATGATCTTAAAGGTCTTTTCCAACCAAAACCAATTCTATAATTCTATGATTACACAGGCCATTTTTTTTTCTTAATTTAAAAATAGACTTAGTAACAAAAAAGTTAAGCGTGTGCTTAACTTCATTCCTTTCAGTTTAATTGTAGTTTAATTCCCAAATGCTAGCAAGATTGCTGACTGAGGTTGCTACTGGAATCAGCAGCATGCGAGTGATTCAGGGTCCTGGAGCTGACAAAACTACCACAGATCACATTTCTGTGATGTCATCTCCAAGTGCAAAAAGATGCTGCAAGATAAGTATGGAAAAGAATGACTAAAAGTTCATTTTATTGAAACTCATCTTGTTAGAACAGGAAATATAAAGATCTTTTGTGCTATTATTTAAATACTAACACATTTTTACAGCAGCATGTATGAAGTAACAGGCATTCCCTGTGGTGCAAATAAAACCCTGCAGCTCTGCACCAAGGTGTTTAACATCAGCAAGAGAGATACTGTTTGAGAGGTATGTCTGTTTTCCAGCTTTAAGATTCTCACATCCTAAAGTGCTTGGAACCGTTCAATTATCTTACCACAGTTTATTCTATTGTTGCTGCTCTTGCTGTTTACAGGGTTTGATTTTGGTTGCACACATTTCCCCCTCCCCTGTAATACAAAATGACAGGAAACCACATCTGTCTGGATATAGTTACTGTTAAGTTCCAGATGCAGTACTGACTAATTACTCTACTGAATGCATAAAAGGATGTATTTTCACTGTCATCTCTACTGTCATTTTTATGAGTTAACTCATACAGAGAACTCTTTTTAATCCATAGATAAAGAATATTACAAAATTAAAGCACATATAAATACCTTCTCTATACAGAGGAATGGAGAGATAGAATTACTTGCTCAAGATCACATGCTGAGAATACAAACCTGGTTTCTTAATTCCCACTATTTTTAAAAAATCCACACAAACTTTTTCAAAAATGTTCATTTTCTTGACTTGTATAACCTCATTCTTCTACCTACTATCACATAAACACACTGTGCTAAAAAGTGAGGAAAGAGCTTAGGGGATTGATTCATTTTTTGGTATCTCTTTGAGTGAAAGAGCTACTGTACTTAATGGAGTCTAGAGATAATTCAACATCATCTCAAAATTGCTTAGTCTATTCTGAAATGGATTATTCCTCCAACAATATTCATTTGGACAACTGATATTTATCCATCAGAAGGAAGGAATAATCAGTAAACATCAGCAATGCCAAATGTAGGTATTAACATTAACAGAACTGAAATATGAGGCTGTCTATACCACAGCATCAAGGCCAAATTCTAGAGCTGTGATGACATACAACACATAGTGAGGAAACTACAGGCATGCTCAAGTCCTATTCAGAGGACTTCTCACAAACTGATGTCCCCATTGATACATGGGGGACAATTGATCCTACAGATTCAGTAAACACCCCTGCTCCCTAGTTGTCATATATATCTAAAATATGCCCTCTGCCCAGCACCAGAAATTATCCAGAAATACTATCTAACACCAAGTTTTGCAGGCAACACACAAATTTGCCTAGCACTCACACCACAGCTAGGCTGACTAAAGCTTTGCTGTGTATATGCCAGACAGTACTATTTTTTACGGTCAGCCACTAGTGTGTGCAGGATCAAAGAATCCTAGAAAACTTCAGTTGGGAGGCATACCCCATAGGTCACCCAGTTTAACTTCCTGCTCAAAGCAGGGCAAGCTTCTGAGTTTGAGCAGGAGTCTCAGATCCTGGTCCAGACAAGTTCTGAGTATTGCCAAGGACTGAGATTATTCATCCTCCCAGTGCCAGTGCTTAGATGGTTTTGTGAAGAATTTTTCCCTTGTTTTCCAGCAGTATTTCCTCCATTGCAATCCATGACCATTGCCTTTTGTCTTTTTACTGTTCACTTCTTAGAAGTCTGGTGCCATTTCCCCTGTAGCCCCCATTAAACAGTTGACAATAACAATAACACACCTGTTGCCTTCTTTGAAGGCTAAGCAAATCCAGTTCCCTCAGCTTCTCCTTATGGGAAGTACACCCCAACCCTCTTGCTAATTTAGCAATCCTTCTCCAGACTGTCACCACCTCTCTTGTGCTGTGAGGCCCAAGACGGAACATATTCCTTCAGATGCAGCCTCATAGTTGTTGAGTGAAGGGGAACAGTCACTTCCCTTGATCTGCTGCCTATGCTCCTGCTAATGCAAGTGAGTATGCTACTGGCCTTCATCCCCTCAGGGGCTCTCTGCAATTTGCCATCCACCAGGACCTCAGGGGTCATTTTCTGTGCAGCTGTTGCCTACCTGAGTAATACCAATGGAAAACAGCTTGAAATCAGAAGTGATTTAAGAACAATGAAAATATCAACTCCGGACCACACTGCAAATCAAGTTCCCCATTCATTCAATCAAATCCTACGTTAGCTCTACTGACCTGTGCTATGTTTCATTCTTTCATCACCTTTAGACAAATATAAAATAGTTACTGATTAACTGCTAAATCTACTGTATGTAAAGAGAAGCAAAAAAAATAAAAATCAGGTTCTCAGTGAATATTCATCATCACATTTCCTTCAAACATCATATTGTGTGTTCAAAGGTCGTAACAGTTTTCTAATAAAGTAATAAACTTCTGATATTTAGTCCATTACCTACTGTGAAGGAAAAATTTGCATGATACTAATTATGATTTATAGCATGGCTGTAGGCAGAATAGAAGTTTCCATAGAAAGAGGTTGTACTGAAATTAGTAGTATCGTCTTTTTGCTCTGAGAAGTTCTGCTTCTGCTAGCACTTTGATTATCCTTTCTCATGCATTAGTATAATATACAGCTAAAGCCTTGCTCTTTTCAGAGAGCCCTAGTCATGGATTTTGCTGCTGATCATTACTTAGTCTCACCCTTGGCTCCTTCAAACTGCAATGTTAATTATTTTGCACAGAATACACAAAGAGGCCTTGAACCTCTGGGCTGGAGAGTGCTGCAAGCTTTAACTGTAGGGGAATTATTAAAGAGCAAATTTTAGAGGGCTTTGTCTTTCACTTCATGGCATAAGATATCCTAGCTCCTTGATATATCTACATGAGGAAAAAAGAAAACCCAAAATCTTGAGAAGACCCTACCCATTCTGACAAGGGAGATAAAAAGGCCAAAGACAAAAAGTTCTGTTTCTGCTTTGGAATAGAGGGAGCCAGGAAAATTTCCTGCCCTTCAATTTTGCTTCATGCAGCTACACAAAGCATACCCAGACTGTGTATTCACAGAAGGCAGGTAGTCTCTTGACCACATTGACATAATTTCTGCTTCCTAATTTTAGACATTATGATATTATTCATTATTAATTCAGCTTTGTTACCATTTTCCCAGTGGATGTTCCCAATAATGGACCTTGCATAATTTCTCAGACATTTTCACGAATACAGGGAGGCCACAAGACAGCAAACAAATCTACTTTTTTACAGGAAAATGTAGGATAGATTCTTTTGTTATTGATCAGCTCTGTAAAAGGATGGCACTCTCTGTTATAAAAGCTTTAAAATTAGAAGCCTAGTCTTTGTAATGGTACTATATAACCCCTCCCCTTTATCATGTCTAGCTTCTGGTTACTCTACTGAATTCTATACAAGGTGTACAAGCCTATTGTCTGTCACATGCAGAATTCAGAATCATGCATCTTATTGCTTTTACTTGAATTATTTAGCTGCCTGTTTTACTTTTCCATACAAAAGAGTCAGCTTCAGCTCTTGTCTTCTCTCTTTTTTTTTTTTTTTTTTAATGTAGGGCTTTCTTAATCCTAACACAGAGGCTTTCATCTTTGAAGCAAGTAAACAAGAAAAAGACAGATTTCTTTTTAAACCTACAGACTATACGGGTTTGTTCAGCTTGTAAGTTTTTTTAGTACTCTAATCCTTTATTCTGCTTTTAATGTAATGTGAATTTACAGTCAGAGTTGGCAGGGATTTTTTTTTTTCCTTTAAAGTATTATGCTGGGAGACTGCATGTATCAAGGAACAGGCAACAGAATGTGGCAGGGGGTGGTGGGGTATTATTTCAAATCTGGTATGTCTGGCTAATAACTTGTTTAGAAATGAAGTTCAAATAAGTTTGTAAAAGTTATTAGGCTCACTAAAGCACGAAGCAGATTAGTCAGGTGCAAACTCAGCTCCCTAACTCACTACCAGGCTTGCCTGAGGTGAGAGAAAGGATCACACATCTGTACCTGTAATTCTGAATGTATATGAGACAGCCATTGCAAGCTAGAGCAATTTGAGTCACTTTAGCAACAAGGTAAAATTTGAACCCCAACCCCCTCCACCCCCATTTCATTCTTTCTAAAACTAGGATTACCAATTGTGCTTTCATTATGCATTCTACTGTACAGGCCTGGATATGTTTTTTTAACACAGTATCTGCTTTTTGTTTGTTTTTTTTTTAAAAAAAAAGCATTACACAACAGAAAGAAAGAAGAGAAATGATCATTAGACACTATCTTTGATGCAATTACTGAATGAACACTATGTGTGAGAACTCCATGTAGCCACATCATGACTTTGGATTTTATTTCTGTAGGGAAAAAGCCTAAAGAGTATCATTTTTCACCTGGAATAGCACACTGACCTGACCCTGGAATAAAAGTACATTCCTTCCAATTTATTTATTTAGTAAATATATTGCTTGGACAGCTGGAGGTCAACATTACTTTGTGCAGGTTCTCAGGGTAAGTAGCCCATTCACTGCAGCTCTCAGTCCCTCTGGCAGAAACCCCCTCAGTATTCAAAAGCATGATGGCTTTAAGCAAGCTGAGGGCCAAGATTTCCTTTGTCACCAGGAAATTAATTTTGTTGTCCATCAGAGTGTGAAAGTGCAGTAAAAACAAACATTGCAATTACGTAGGGTAAATGATAATATGGGAGGGCTTTGAAGTTTACATTGCATTCAAGATCATTGCCATGGTTTTAGTCAGTTTGTTTTAAACACAATGTATCTTTAGATCTCATTTGGGCAGATTTTTCTCTGTCTTAAAAATATGAGCAAACAATTCCAAGTGGCCTGGATACACAATGCTGGATTTTCACACAGCTCAAACAGTAAAATTCCTAGATGCCACAGTTTTTCTAAGCCCCAGATGAAATAAGAGGTGAGAGGGGTTAAACGCTGGTGCTGAGAGATGCTCAAATCCCTACAGGACCTGCTGGCAAGCTTACAAATTTTTTTTGTCATGTTTCACAATGGAATCTTCTACTCTGAAGGGATGAGGACCATCAAAACTTATGGGGAGCAATGGAAAGGAAACTTCTGCCATAGTAAATATACTGTCAGAGTCCAGATTAACCAAGGCATCCTCTATGCAAAGAAGAGAAAAGAATCATGTATCTCTAAAGGAAATACTCCCATTAGGACCTGCATATTGCCGTATCTTGTAATTCAAGAGTTTGGAACCAGGTAAGGCCAGATCAGGCTAGCCTGAAGTCTTAGCCCATGCATGCACATGCAAATGTAACCCACTGGCAAGCATGTAAGGATAAAGGTAACGAGAATCCAAAACTCATATGATCCTGTTAGGGTAAAAAGGCCTTGTACTCAAGAAGAAACAGGTCATTCATTTAGTTCTAGAGGTTTCTTTATCAAAACCCTAAGTATTAGCCATAACGTGGTAATAGTGAAGCATAGGCAAATGGAGGAACTTCTCTAGTATTTTTTGTACAGCAAAGGTGTTGGTGCCCAGCATGCCGGACTGACTTGAGCAATTTCACTTACATTAATAGCTTTTTGTTACAGAGAGAATATTATAATATATTCTGAAATTAGACAGGCAATCCATAAAGTATATTGATTCACATATTATTCCTTTCCCAAGTAGCATATCTCACAAGCACACAATACAGTTTACTCCCGTTCTGTGCCAAGCAATCAGCTCCATTAAAATAGGTCATGACATTCAAAGTTCAATTTTCTAATGATTAGAGAAGAGAATAAAATGGAAGACGCTTCGTTTTTTCCAGCAGAATATGGCATAAATTAGGCCGGGTAGCACATTACCATTTTGGGATTGTGGCTGGACCTCATCATTTCAAAAGAAACTGACATTTGTATGTCAAATGTTACATCAAAACCCCGCTCTTGCAATATTGATTTCAAATTACAAAACATAAGGTATATATAATATAATAATGTATACTGCAGTCTTCTTACCTAAAATTCAACCAATCTTTTTAAAGATTACCAATAAAAGCAAAGTTGACCTTCTCGATACACAATTTCTTCCAAAGTTTAGAAACCCAAAATGAACATCTAAGGTTATAATTAAACACAAAGCAGAAAGACTTTTAAGTATAAGCAGCAGTTTGTTACAAGGTTAAAGCTGTCTTCTGCCATACAGATTTATGGGTAATATACTCCTGACATGAACATCTTTCTCAGCTTGCATTTACCAAGTGAGTTTTTCCTTGTTTGGTTTCCCATAAATTATTTTCTTTGCATAACTCCTTTTATAAATAACACCACTCACACAGCTAAGAAGAATTCTACTGAGAAGAAATGAAGCAGAACTGTAAAAAGGTAAGTCAACATAGTTTAGAATGTCATTTTAGGATCCTTGAGACATACAATACATCAAAACCCATACTTCAATTCTGAAATCACATATGCTCTACAAAATCTGAACTAATTTTTTTCAGTAGCATCCAAAAAACAGAAAAAAGTATTGCGCAGCTGCAATTATCTTTTCACTAATGTAAAGTATTTCAGATTTACCACAGACAAAGGGAGTGGATTACAAGCATTTTCAAAGACTACCACAAACTGTGCTGCTCTTCTAATAAACAATTGAAAACTCTCCAAAACAAAACAGGATATCTTAATACCATAAGCATTAACCAAAATGGCATAGAACCCCATTTAGTTTGGCAAACATTGTTACAGTATTGCTTTTGTAGAACTGTTCTTGCTGTGTTTGTTTGAAAAAAAAAATATAAATAATAATTTATAGCCTTCCCAGAAGAAAAATCCTGCTTACTGGTATTATTCACATCCTGAAGATTATTTTCATGCTGGGCCAAATCCTGCTTTGCCTTGTTTGGATCAACCACTCTAGTCACATGAGAGAAGCTATTTGATAAGTGAAACAACTGAGCAGAAAATCATAGTAATATTCAAAACGGCCAGTCCTCAAGGCTTAGAATTTATATAAAGAAAGCAAATAAGCACAAGAAAAATTAACAATAGAACTTTGCAAATTGGAGCTAAAACTCCTACTTTCCCATAGACAGTCTTCTTTCTTTTACCATCAGCCACCTGTGAAGAAAGTACTGGAGCTGATTTGAAGCTAACAACTGGCATACCACAGAGTGCATTAGTTAGAAGTCTTAGAGAGTAGCTAAAAGATAAACATAGTTTATCTGTAGTTACAGCTGATAATTTAAAAGTAACAGTGTAGGCTTATCTATATGGAACCTACTGTTTACTCAAAATAAACTTTCAGACTATATAACGAGTAATTTTCATTAACTGAAAGAATGTAGTAATATATTAATTACTACCCCTTTCAAGTATAATATCAATATAATTCCTGTTTAAATTAATTCTTTTCATTCCTTTCCAAGCATCAGATATTTTGCAGATAAAGACTGATTTTGCAAAAACGACTTACTGGGCATATTAAGTTCCTTTACCATCAGGACTTAAAAAGAAGCAAGTACATGGGTGCTCGCAAGATCAGGAGCCTCTTTGTGAATTCCAAGACTTTCTCAGTGAAGATACAGTCACTGTTTTTCCCCCAAAATCCCTGTCTTACATGATACCCTGTATTAGCAAGCCAATTATCAACTGCATCTTTTGTATAATTATGTTCTTATAGTATTTTTTCAGTGTATAAACAGCTCTACTACTTGTCCTCTCCTCCTCCTCCTCTGATATTTGATCTCAATACGCTGTATTCCAGGCTCCCATTTCGCAGAAGCTTTGAACTATGTGCAGCTATCATGACAAAAGGTAGCTCCTGTCTGGGCCTTGTCAACACCGCAGCTTTTACAGGCATATTGTCCTGACTCAGCAGAAAGTACCTATTTCTCCAAAACCATTATCACCTCCATTTTCTTTCCTGTTTTCCCTGTATGCTAACATTTATTTTTCCTTGAAAGAGCAGGAAAACAGCTTTTCATTTTGGAAGAATGAATAAACAGTGCCATCTTCTGTCTATGTTACTGCAGGAAAACAGGGCAGTATAGACTCAAATTACAGGACTAAGCTATAAGATTCAGGTTGCAAAGTTAGATGTGAAATCACTGTGAGTTTTTGCACATACAATATAACACACAACATTCTTTGAGTGTTTAGCGGTACTGAAAGCTTTTCAAGCAATCATATATTTAAGGCGCTGCCTTGGAATTAATTGCGGGAAAGACGTACTTTTTTTTTTTTTTTTTTTTTTCAGAAGAGTAAGCACAGGTTCATTGCCAACCATTGAAAACTGCATTAGTTATTTATCAATGTCCTTTGAAGACTTACATATTTTTAATGCTCTGAAATTCACATTCATATTTTGCTTTGTAGAAAGACTTGGCAGTTTAGTCACCATTTATACTTCTTAACATCATTTGTAGTCCTAACTTCTGTGCCATGAATACAGAGGCTGGAACATGCAAAATATTTCTGAGTTTGAGTCCTTGCTTTTATGTATGTTCTTGGAGGTAGAAAGTTGCAAACATCCAACACGGTAATGGAGAAAGCATGGTGTTCTGCTAATTTCAGACACTGAAGTAGTCTGTGCACACATTCGTTTATTTTTATATCAAGAAGAAAGAAGAAAAACACTTTTACAAAGGGAAAAAAATAAGATCACCACCATTGAGCTAATGAAATCTTATAGCAATCTGCATTAAACCCACCAGTAGTTTTTTGAAGATTGCATCAACTACAGAGCACTATATATTTATGAAATACTTTTCTAACAGGCTAATGGAAGGGGTGCCTGCTGCTCTCAGTAGACCATACATTAATTCTTATGGCCACCAGCCATTTTAGCAGTCGCAGTTTGCTGCAGATTTCTGAGTTTTAGTCTGCTTAAGCAGGAACTGGTTATTCTAAGGAATTCCCTGGAGTGGTTGTGAACTGAAGTGAAGAAATTAAACATCTCTAAACACCATGAATTCACTATATACCAGGGCTCACACTCCTCTGACTCAAAAGTTATAATCGTTGAGGACAAGAGTTGTTGAAGAAATAAAATAGCCATGGAAATAAGGACCTATTTCCAACATTAGAGAAAAAGACAAATGAACATATCAATTAAAATAGTAACGCATTGATTCCCCCTCAATTCTGCCAAAGATGTCCAAAGTGATCCTGAGCAAAACTTCATTTACAAAGTCTATTAGATGTCTAGAACAAGATATAGGTGTTAAATGCTCACATAAATTTTAGCATAGTATAGTCCCAGCGTTTGCTAGGTTTTTATCTTAAGAAGGGGATGGGGAAAGCAAGGAAAGAAGACTGGGCATGACCACATTCAATAATTTCAAATTTAAAGATTTAAAAGAAATGACGCCCAAAACATATGTTAAAACAATACTGTAGAGGGCAAGAAATCAAATATGCAGAAGTTATCAAATGACAAAATTAAGGCTGTTACTACAATATTCAATGACAATATGATATACATGATAATATAGTTAGATGATATACTATTTCCTGCTTCTCAGTATAGTTTCTTCTAGAAATAAGGCCTTTCTAATGGCTACAGAAAACTGTCTAGGCCCCCTTCCAGGCCCTTATGAAGGTACTGATCAACTTCAACCAAATTTAAAAGAGGTGAAAATCTTTGTGATTTAAAAACAAAAAACAAAACAAAAAAACCCCCCACCCAAACAAACAAAGAAACAAAAAAAACCCCAACCACCAAACCCAAATACTACTTAAATTAGCCTTTTCAAGAGGCATTATCCAAGCAGCCTATTTACACATATGCAGTTCTAAATCAGCCATAATACAATTGCCATTGTCCAGCCAAACAGAAAGAAAACTTGGAAGGAAGCAGGTGGCATTGCGCTGGAGTTTAGGGACTGTGCCAGTAAAAAAGATGGATGGCAGAGAAGAGACATAGCAGATAGGGGCTGTAAGTCTGTAAAAAATTGGGCTGCCTTAGCTCTGCTGTTGATGGAAACCTCCACAGCATCAAGATTGCTCAGCATAAGGCTATTAAGATTTGTGGACCTGGGCTTCCAAACAAGCTCTGACAGCGCACAGTCTCTGGACACAAACCCTCTGCCCTGCTCTCTGCTCTGTCAAACCTGGTCCCATTCACCCAGCCAGTGTCAATTGTTCTTCTTTCCAACCCCTTTTTCCTAATTCCAATCATGTTCTTGCTCATCCAGTCCCACAGACATATCCAGGATCCATTCTTTGCTCTGCACAGCTGTTTCAATCCCCCAAAATCCTCAATTGACCTAGTTTCCCACCATCTCCTCCCACAAATTCTCCCCTGCTCCCTGTTTCTTCATCCTAGCTTCACTGCTAGTTCTATCCCCACATCCTCCTGCTCCCACCTTGTGCTCTCTCCTTTCTCTCTTACTTGTTATGCTTTCTGCGCAGGAACAAAACAATTACTTGTCAGAGAGCGGATGGTCCAGCTCACAGAAAAAGAGGAGTTACTGTGCTGGACACCAGTCCTATTTAAACTTCAAATGGCTGAGAGCAATAATTACTAGAGAAGTTCAACTTAATTTTCTAAAACTTTTTAAAAATAACTTTTAAAAATTTTAAATTTTAATTTTAAAAATACTTTTCTAAAAATAACAATCTGAGGAATTTGCATGTAAGTAATCCTGAAGTATTCAGAAAGCATGGAAGTATGAACAAATTAAGCATGCTTCATTCTTCTGTGATTGTGACATGATTTGTAGGTTTGCTTGTATTTTGTTGTATCTTCTACACAGCTGTAGTATTATTGCAGATATGATGTCCAAAATTATTAGTGAGGCCACATTCATAGGACCAGCAGACAGTTTAGTTAAAAAAACCAGCTGTTTTTTCCCTAGAAACCTCAACCAGTTTACATTTTTGGTAGTAAATATTAATTTATGCATTCCATGCTAACAAAACCTAAAGCATTTTTTTTTTTATTTCATGAATACGAATAAATCCATAGCTTCACATGAATAACTACATGCATGAACCAGGATTTAAAAATTAAGAGCTTTGAAATACCTGTATTATTTTCTTTGATCCCCGTAGTGTGGAAGGATGGGTGAGAGAAAGATATAATCTTTGACTTTAAAAGTAAAACAAACCAT
This sequence comes from Grus americana, assembly GCF_028858705.1. Classification (NCBI taxonomy): domain Eukaryota; kingdom Metazoa; phylum Chordata; class Aves; order Gruiformes; family Gruidae; genus Grus; species Grus americana. The sequence continues at coordinate 113,652,204 of NC_072852.1, forward strand.
GCTTTGGGTTACTCCCAGCCCTAATAGAATAAGTTATCATACAATGCATTTTAAAAAATAAACAGTGCTATTATATTCTAAGCATCACTTTACAGTGTTTATTCCTAGAAGTATTTATTAACACTTGATAGTAGCTACATAAAAAAACCCAAAACACAAATATTTTTTTTTGAGGAAAGTATCAGTACCCAATCTTCTGCTGTATTTGGCTTCTTGTTAGCAATCGTGTTTTGTGTAGACAAGATTTATATTTCATATCATAAAGTGGACCAATCACAGATGTCTTGTTAAGATAAATTCAAGATCTGATTTTTTTTTATTATTATTTTATTTTTCTTTGACTGTCTTAGAAGCTTTCTGGTCTAACAACGAAGCTGTATTATATTCCTTTTAATTTCTTTATCCTAAACTAGAATGTAAAAAAGTAACAACAATTTGCATCTTCATTTCAGTGGGAAGAGCTTCTATATGAACTAATAATACCCTTCATAATCCATAATAAGAATAACTCTCTTTAAATATTCAGCAGAGTCAACATTTCATTATTTCAGTGTGCCAGCTGGTCATTATGGGATATTATAGGAAATGATGACATGATGTGCAGAATTATAAAATGATGGGTCCCTCTTGCAAGTGCAAGAAGACATACTTTTTTTTTCTTTGAAGGATTTAATTATTTCATATAGTATTTTTAATTTATACTTTGTTCTCTTTTCAAAAAAATGACACTGTCCAAGGACAACTCTTTCTCTCCTTGAAGCAACTGAAGAAGAAATCTGGCAGCTAAGCCAATCTCCCCTTTTATTTGAAGAATATTCTTCCAAAGGTAATAACATAAAGCGATACAAATAAAATGATGCCATACCATCTCTGTACAGATAGAATTCCTACCTAGATATATTTTTTATTACATAAATATTAATGAAAGATAGCAACACATTGCAAAACAAACTCACACAAGCCCTTGCCATTTGTACAACGCACACGTCTGTGTTTCTAATTGCTGCAAGCATCTTAACACATTAGCAGTAACTCAAGCAGAATATATTCACTTTTCAAGGTTACTGAATGTGCACTATCATATCTATTAAGGGACATATACTTTATACTCCAAAACTTCTTTACAAAAACAAATGTTCTTACTATTGTTTGTTCAGGGAGAGATGTTTCTTTGGGTAAATACATACATACAGATGATTCGTCTTTCCAATCAAAATGAATTTCTGTTAGAAAAAATCTTTTTTATTGGAAAAATCTATGCTGCACAGGAAGAATTTCAATGTTTCTTCAGAAAAAGCAAAAAAGATAAGTCCACATCTTCCTGTTAGAGGCTCCCAAGAATTTTATTTTTTGCTACACAACTGACAATATCCATTCAAATGGATGTCAGGGATAGAGATCAGAAAGACACCAGGTTAGATGAAGACAACATCTACCCATCTAACTCTAAATCTTCTGACTGGTAGGCTCCTTCCAATTGCACTCACTGTTTCACAGAGAACCCAAAACTTACCAGAATCTCTTATTTGCTAAGACAAATAAGATAAAAGCAGACCTGTATTTTTCAAGAACTTTCCAGATGGAAAATTGTCATCAGTTGTAGGATCATTTGAATCGCTTCATTGTGTCACTTTCTACTAAGAAATACAGGACATAAAGAATGGCATGAAAGCTTTAGTGATCCCCAAGGAAGCCAGCTTGTCTTAATGTTACTGGAAAACTCAAGCCTCAGGCCATGACTGAGGATGGCACTTCGACTTTCTTTGGCTCTGTGAATTTCATGTGGATATAGCAACCTCTGTATGTGCTATATAATGTATCACTGAGATTTTGTTACGCAGGTTCTTATTAGTTAAAGACTGCATATATAACCTCAAAGTTATGACTGGCATCAGACAGAATGAAGTGACCTCCAAGCATTTTTCTGCTCTACCATGAGACAATGGACAGAGCTAAATAAGTATAAATATATAAGTATACATAAGTAAGAGAAATTACATAGACAGAAGATCAACAACCTGATCTGTTGGATACAATTAATGAAAACTTGCAAAGCTGACTGATGGTGCATGTTTCCTCAGTCATGAAGTTCTGACCTTCCAGGGCTGCCACATGAAGACCGATGACATAAAATTTTATACCTGAATACTTTCAGTCAGTTGACAGGAACGTGCCAGAAGCAAAATGAGCAGAAAAAAACTATCAAAGAGAAAGACACAGGCATAGCAGTGAGCAGAGTGGATTTATCATAACTAATCAGACCATGTCAATAAACACGGAAGATATATCCATTCCCCATAAAGAGGATATCTGCTGGGTGAGATGTTACAATCTGCTTAAGAAAGCGCTCTGCGCCTGGAAAGAGGACAGAAAACCAAGAAATACAATGGGAAAAGAGGATGGATAACTGAAACAATCTGTGCATCAACTTAAATGCTAGAGGGAAAAACAGAGCACAATGCAAAGCTGAAGTACAATGCATGACAGATCCCGAGTTACCAGTATGTTTGCAAAAAGAAAGGAAGAAGAAAATAAATATATTTTAATGATTCATTTCTTAATACAGTCTGATTCATTCTTATCTTAGACCAGTTAATATACATGATTTCATAGTATGATTTGCCTTTTCCACAGCAAAGATGCTAGCTATATTTCCATATTCAGTCCAATATTTAATATGTGAAATACACACATTCTGCTTAACAAAGGATACTACTCTGCTCTGCATGAGTAATTTTGCACATGGAGATCTTGAAAGTCTTGAAAAATAACAGCTGTTCTTTCCTATTAAAAATGTTATGTAGAAACCTTACAAACTTGAAGATGCCTTTAGGAAAACAACCAAAACTTTTGATTTTTGAGGAGCAGGTATGTATAGCTCTTTACATGACTGCTAGATTCTTCCACAGTACTAATAAATCTCCAATAAATTAAAAAAAAAAAAAGAAAAAAAAAGAAAAAGTGCAATAATGGTTTGTCACTATTGTTTCCAGCTGGAAAAGTGAAGAATACTAAAGATATTTCCCCTAAACTATCCATTCTGCATGTGACTGTGCCAGTGATGAGTGTGAGAAAATTTCACATTCAATACAACGTGGCAGAGGGTGCAAAAAGATATAACACAGGATTTTAAAATAATTGAAATGAACATTTGAACATTTGCTTTATTTGCTAAACAAAACGTAGCTTGTGTCTTCTCAGTGACTAACTAATTGGAAAGCTACAGGAAAAGGAAAGCAAATTTTAGAAAACAGAGGTCTTAGCCTTCAGTGAAATGAAAGTAATCCCTGTCAAAAGACCCTATATCAAAGGGTTTACTTGATTGGTCAGTAAATTATGTGTTAGACAACAGTTTAAAATGTAACTGGATGCCATAATGGTCCCATATAAGATAAAGAAAGATATTTTCTTGATACCTATCTTTCTGGACAAAGAAGCCTGACCTCAAGAGAACAAGACCAATGCTTTAAAAATACTCATGAGAAACCGAAGGCAAGTTCTTAACAGCTGCTTGTTTGGAAAACGTGTTTCCTAAAGGCACACACTTGGGAATTAAGTGCAATCATTATAGTTCTGTTTAAAACAGGATGAAACCAGTAAAGCACTGGCATTAGAGATACGTTGCTATTTTAGGGCAGGTAACGGCTGCTGTGATAAAACTACGTAACAGTGGAGCTGAACAGAAATCACTTCTTGACTTCACTGGAACTGATACTATTTTGCTCAGAAAGCTCAGATCTAAACACAAATTCAAAACTGCAAATATTCCAATATCTACTTTTGACAAAGGACTGTCTCATTAATGACATAGCAAAAGAAAGAGAACTCTCATTGTTGCACTCTAGAAACCTACAGAATGGGAAAAGGGGATTTGATTCTTACATTAGACAACCATGATACTAAGAATATTTTCTATAACAGTTCAAGTTTCTCTGTAGTTACTGTATTTGTTATTTCATCCAAGTATCTTTTTAAATCTGAACAGCAGTGGTTTCCTGGCTTCATGCTTCAGTTAGATGAAAGGGAACTTATCACAAATTTCTAATGTTTTAGTATCCATTGGCTTCATCCTTCTCTACGGAGTTAAGACCTCCTATAAGAAGCCCTCCACTTCAGCCCAGGAGAAGCCAGGGAGGAAGGAAAGAAGTCCTAATTCTAATGCTTACACAGGTGGAGATAGAGGAGTGATTCAACCTAGAGCCTCCTCCCAGCCTCTCTTGCCTTTCAGTATTCCTAATATGTCTGTTTTCCTCCTTAGGCTAGTGAGAATTTCTCACATTTGGAGATTCTGATGTTTTGCTTTCCTCGTAGATCAGAGGTATTTAGATTAGAAACAATTAGATCAAAGGTCAGCATTCCCTGACATTTTCTAAGCATTCAGAAGCTTAATAGTTTTCTTCTGAAAATATAGAAAATTCCAAGTTGTACCCTATAAATATGCTGTTTGTATATATAAAATGACATTAAGATTTAAAACCCAAATTAAAACCAAATCAGATTCAGGACAACGTTTTGCTATAGTAAAAAGAACAAAGTTGAAACTATTTATTAAAGACACCAGAACTGTTCATTAAGAACTACTCATAGTGAAAGTATCATCAAAGTCAAAATGTTCTGTGAAACATGTAATTTTTAAAAAAATGAATTTTCCAGTGAAAAGCTGTTAGACTGAAACTTTCTGGCCAATCTTTATTTTACAATTAATCATACTTAGTTAACCATTTCTATGTTTCATGAATAAAACATTTTACCTCTTAGCTTTAAAAACAGCAGTCTCATTAGTGATTTAAAACTGAAGAGGAAACTATTAATTAAAGAAGCAAACAAGTGTGATTCCATCAACTTGATTTGAATTGTTTGAAAAAAATATACAGTAATTATTTGACCAATGCCAAAGATAACTGACAGTTGATATTCATCTCTGTGCTTGGGGATCTAGTTTTCAAAGTTTATTTCATATAGCTGATTCTTGATTTGCTTTGGATCTGTGGGTACCCAGAAACTGAAAAGAATCAGGATGCTTGAGTTGGTGTCCAAATTTGGAGCTAAAAATTAGGGTGATTATGTTAAATATTTCCATTGAAATACACAATTTATCAGTCATGTTTGCACATCTTGTTCTTAAGAATCCAGGCTTTAGAGTTTGTCTTTAACCTCATCTATGGAGAATTTAGAGTATATCAAATGTTGAAAGGCTTTGATTTCATTGAATGTCAATTTTTGTGTATAAAAGTCCAAAGTATTAATACATTATTATTATTATTATTATTATTATTATTATTATTATTATTATTATTATTCAGTATGTAATAATTAGATACAACAGCAAATGCATGCAGTTTATTGTGAAACTACTCAGGAAGAAAATTTACTCTTGATTTAATCTCTAAATCCTGCTTAATACTATTGACATAATTAAACAGTGGGAATAACTGCAAGCATAATCCATGCATATAACTCAAATACTAAATTTTTTTCTTGTTTGGAAAAGACACTATGAAATATGTATATTCTTATGTATTTTACAGGCAATTATGATATAGTGAGAACTGAAGTTTAGTTTTTGTGAATCTGTGCCATGGAATAACACAGTCTTGGAAGCTCCTGGTTTTTAAGTAACCATTGACCAAAATGATCACAATTGTTGCAACAGCTCTACCAGTATAAAATCAGAGTAGGGATTTCAAGTCAAGCAGCAGTAAGACTAATTTATCTCAGAACTGTAGGGGTAGAAGGGGAGAGGCAGCTTAAAAGAACAGAAAAATGCTGCAGCCTACTTTTAAGACATAAAGCTAGAAACGCTCGAGAAGCTTGAAAGGAGCCACAGGAGACAGGCAGCACAAAGCCAGTTACATAAAAACAAGCTGTATTGGGTCAGACAATAGTTCCAGGGTAGTGTCTCCAAAGGGACTGATACCAGATGCTTGAGGAAAGAATTTAAGAAACAGGGCATGTACAGAATTGTCTTTCCTCTTGTGTACTATCTCAGCATCCAACACCATGTAGTTGAGGCATTTCTAGGTGGCAAAAGTAGCTTATCTTTAGCCAAAGTGCTGATAGCTCCAGTTCCAGGAAATGGTAAACTTGCATTAAGTTCTTTATGTCCTTACACATTCAGGAAAATATCTCCTGAGACAAAAGCCAGTGCAGGCAGTGAATGGAGCAGAGAGGAAAAGTCAAGGATAATAATAACAATACAGAACACCATTCAATGCACACATATTTACTCAGAGAGAAATGAAGAGAAGGTTCTGGCACAACCCTCAGCCTTCAGTAAACAGCAAGATGGCTTACAGTGAGGACAAAGGTGCCTGATGCTTCTGTTTGTGTGACAGTACCGAGGTGAAAGCATTAGTTTCTATTGCTAAATATGCACCTAAAGAAGAAAAGAAATCTTAATATCAGTTTCCATTGCAGCCACCTGCCCCTAAAATCTCTTCGGTGTTCCTATTTGCCCAGAGAGGCTGTAGAGTCTCCTTTTCTGGAGATACTCAAAATCCGCCTCGGTGTGACCCTGTGCAACCTGCTCTAGGTGATTCTGCTTTAGCAGGGGGGTTGGTCCCTTCCAACCTACCGTTCTGTGATTCTGTGTTTCCTTTGTATAGGATTGCCTACACTTTTTTCTCTTGATGCTACTTGGTAAGTCCTGCATATTTGATTAAAATTATTACTATTCATCATTTCTGTCATGGTAATGCCAGAAAAAGAAATTCTGAGTCAGAACAAAAGGATGGTTCCTGTTCAATAACAGCAGGTATACTTCATTAAGGTATTAATTATTATCAAAACAACATGACACTCAACATAGCTCTAGTTATTTTGAAATCATCAGCTTCCACTGAGCAAGGTATGTAACCATATGTTTAATGTATGTAAGTATTTCAGACCATTAGTCACTGGGCCTGAAGCATATTCTTAAATGGGAAATTTGTGTTGCTATTTATTCGTTAAAGTTTTCTTTGCTCTTAGGAAACATTCAATCCTTGAAGAAATGTCTGCTTTCCATCTAAAAATTGATTTTGCAAGTGTTGCACCAATCTCATGCCTTAAGAACAAAAATAAGAAATATGAAATGAGACCTCTCAGCAGAGGTCAGTATGTCTAACAGCTATACATTACATTTTAGTACATACTCTTTGCTGTGTTTTGTTTTAGCCTGGTTGGACTTGAGTCTGTACTCATTGATGGAGGTTTTACACTATCAGGAGTTCATTGAATTACACACTTGCAAGAAGGAAAAGAAAACCAGGTTCACTGACTTTGTATAAGTTACTTAATTTCTCTGTTATTGTTGCCCAAAGAAAAACTTGCAAGCCTGGCTTAAATAGTTGAAATTTCTATCTACAAAGCACTTGCATATATAGAAAGTCAGCAACAGACAGGCTCTAGAAAGTGATGCTGGCAATAGAGAGGAAGTAATCTCATCATGTCATCTCTAATGTCTTCTGTTGAAAACGAAGGACTATATTTTTACAACAGTCATATGCCCATCAGGTTATCTGTGTGATATTAACCTGCTAGACTTCCATGAGTTAAACCAAACTGTTGTGTGGAGGGAAAAAGAAAAACAGAACATGAAACAGCAAGAAAGATAGGGCTTGTTCTGTAAAATATTCACAAGAGTTAAGACAACAATGGCTATCAATTCACAAATAGCTAGCTAGTCTATATCCATACTAGAATGGTTTATTCTTCTGGCTCCAGAATGTGGATTTATAGAAAATCCTAAATAGAGCTGTACAATTTGGAGGGGGTTTTGGTGGGGGTTATAGTGAAGGGGGAGAAGATGGTGTTAAGGTGAACAAGACATTCACTAGTATTCCAGAAAATATGCAAAATAGTTCAGAGGAAATGACCAAAAAAAAAAAAAAAATCATGATTTGGGTAAAGCTTGATCAACAGTTTTGGCAAGAAAAAAACAATAAAATTATTTTTATAAAAAAAGATTGAGAGGTTTATGTCTTTCTTCAGCATGTTTATTCATTTTGTGATCCCATTTCAATCACACTTGAATTACTTTTTTTAAGGATAAGAAAAAGAATTAATGTTTTGGACTGACCTTAACTTTTAAAAGCAAAAAATGTGCACAATTCTAACAGTCTAAAATAACCACCTTAGAAAGAGGAGTAGCAACTGATGCTTGTCAGAAAGCTGGCAGACATGCAAACACACATTGTGATCTGAAAGCTGTCTCTATACTATAAACTTAAAAGTGCCTGACACCATTTGCTGGCTCTAAGTCTGGCACAGAAAAGACCACATCCATACTGTTAAATTCTCGCAATCCCTAAAATCAGAGTGGAATTATCAGTAGTTCTGGGCTAAAACCATGCCAGGAACTGCTCTAAATTGCGAGCGTCGAGGTCTGAGCACCATTTATTGCCAGGGAATGATTGCTGGCTCCAGTTGTGATGTACTGTATGATCTAGTCATGGAGAGCAAGGGACAAGAACAAAAAAGCCGGTTCTTTCACTACAGATGGGAGAATAACGTAGGCATGGGTAGAAAGACTATTGTAGGTAAAAAAAGAGTTTGGGGGTTGTGTTATTGCGTTATGGGTTTTTTGATGTTAACCCATTTTCCTAGCTACTTTCTTGGCAATCAAATGCTATTTTGCTTTGAAGAAACTGTTTTAAGTGACTTTAACCAGTTTAGCAGGTCTTCAGAGGAAAACAACCAACCAACCATTTGGATGTGTCACATTAACAGAGTCAGTTTGAGAAGCAGAAACCCATAGCCATAATGCAAGACTGATTGAACCTTGTGGCTCCTATTCCCACAAATAGAATCAGGAACAGGAAACCAGGCCTGTAAGGCAGCAAAAAGAGCAAAAACAGGCTACAGGGACAGGCCACTCCATAACCACAACTTTTTTATTCTCCAACCTCATTTATCTTTCACCAGTATAACTGAGGAGCCCAAGAAGTCTATGGAAAATGGCGGCATGATAAAATTCCCACAAAAGACTAGGACTAAGCTCACCTTAATCAACATGATTGAGAGAGGTAAAGGAGGGCAGATACAACTCTACCACTCAGACCTAATCTTGTAAGGTACAGGGGACAATCTTTACATCCTTGCTTCCAACTTAAACTGATGCTGGAACTTCACAGCATGTTGGCTCAGCAGCAGCAGCATTGAGCCAGTCACGGCCCTCAGGCCAGACGCACGTTCTGGCATCTGTGCCAGTGATCCCTACTGCAGTGTCCTGTGGGCTCCTGCTGTAAATCGCCTCCTATGTACCTTACGGTTATTGTTTAACATGTATGGAAACAGAGTAAAAGGAAAGAAGTAATTGCTATTCCTGCTTCTTATCATTCCGGAGTATCACTAGGGAGAGACTCACACTCTCACTGAGTGGTGACCCTTGAAACTTTGCAGTGGGAACCATCAGTAGGCATGTCACGCAGCACATGCAGCTGCAGCCTTTTCATTTCAAAGTACAGGCTGCTTACACTGTGTCCGAAGATGGAGGGAAAGCTCTGATTGTATTAAGGAATGTTTGAAAGATAAATTGACTTGTACATTACCAATGTATAGAAATGGAAAAATAACAATGGCAGCTTTACAAAATGTAAATGCCTCTGCCACCAATGCTGCAACAGCTCGTCTTTGAATGTATTAGCTTTAAAGTGTTATTAATTACATTTCAAAATATTTGCTTTTCCTACAACATGATTTGTAAGGCAATAGAACAGTGAGAAAACTGACACAAATATCCCTGATAAATAATTTGCTGGTTTTCAGCATTTTAAGGATATGATTCTTGACTGGAAACATAATTAGAGTTACCTAGCCATCCTATGCCCAGAAAGGATGTAAATAGCAAGCTAGGGTTAGAGTTAGCAGATCATCCACAGTCCTAAACATTTTTACAAGCCAGCACATTTTCCAAATTAAATTTATGAGCTGCTAGAGTCCTAACCAGTCCTGTTAGAAGATCCAATGTTATGTTCAATTGCAATCAGTGCTCAAGATCGGTAGGATGGACTAAAGCTGCTTCCCATGGTGTGGGTGAGGCAGCAAATTCCAGCAGAGTGTTTCTGTGCCTTAGAATTGAAAATTTCATTTTAGAAAAATTGCTCAGTTGTAGTCATGCAAAGAAAGAGGTGATAAAGTGACGTAAATGTTGAGTTAATGATCAATTTCATCTCAGAAAAATATTTCATTGCAGACTTGCTCGTGGCTGACTTGTGGGGGCAGGAGACAGCCCACACGTGCTGTCAGGGGCTGTGAAGGCTGGCAGCTCCTGCGGGCAGGAGCACAGGGAGCCGCAGGCCAAGCCCCTGGGGCCTGCAGGGCAGGGCCTGCCAGCCAGGGCCCATCCCACCCCCCAGCCAGGAGCAGGGCAGCTGAGGGCACTGGGGCAGCCCCAGGCCCTGGCACCGCCCTGGGCACAGGGATGGGTCAAGGCCAGGCTGGGATGTGGGCCTGTGGGTGGGCCTGGCTGGGCAGGGCTGTGCGGAGCTGGAGAGTGGCCCTGCTGTGGTGTTGCTGGGGCAGGGGCTGAGATGGGGTCTGGGAGAGTCCCAGAGGGCTGGGCCCTGCTGTGGTGTTGCTGGGGCAGAGGCTGAGATGGGGTCCTGGGCCCTGGGCAGGTGAGGGAGCCTCAGGGGGCTGGGCAGGGGCAGCCAGGCCTGTGAGCACCCTCAGTGTGTTCGGAGGTCACCCTAGGTCTGCATGTGAATATAAGTGCCAAGCACAGCTGGAGGCCAGTTTTCTACTGCTTTTTACCTTTTTTTTTTAAAAAAACACCATTTTTTGCCTTATTTCCTGTGATCCTTAATGGGTTTTAAAGCACAGAGTACATGGGTGCATGCTTGTATATGGCAGAACCTATGACTAAGTGGCCAGCATCTTTCCCAAAAGGCAATTTCAATATTCCTGAAAACAATACAAGACTCATCACAATTGTTGCGTCAAAACCAACCTCCCTGTTAACTGAAAATACTGTGATGAAATTGTGGTCGTGGTGGCTTATGAGCTCAATCATAACGACAATAATGAGAAATCATGGTAAATACAGCATTGGTCATAGATGGTCAGCATATAAAAGAGAATTTTTAAAACCAAAATAGGAGCAGTTAACTCCATCTAACTGCCACCCTGAATATTATGAAATGAAGGTATTCTAAAACCACACTTCCCCCTTTTCCAGAGCTGCTGTGTTGTTGGTAATTTTGCAGCAGTTTTAAATTTGTGGCCCCTTATCAATAAAATGTTCAGAAGTAAAGATTATGAAGAGGAAAAAAGATTGTTTGCCAAGAGATCCTTCAGAGAATGGAAGCATATTGCTTCATTTCATGGAAAAATAATGAAATCTCTTTAAAAACTTGTCTTTTTCCCAGATGCATCCTGTGGGGTCATTTTGTTTTGGTTGCTGGTGGGGGTACATGGGACAGTGTTGGGTTTTTGGGGGGGTTTATCATCTCAGAAACCAAATTTTCAAATGACACCTGATTTTCCATAGATTTCCACTTGGGAATTTAAAAACTGAATCCTGCCAGTAAGAGCAAATGATTTAGCTCAGCATACTCTGCTATAGAAATGAGGAGGAAGTATTAGCTCTCAGAGTTAGAAGAGTTTGCTTTGGAATGTAAATAGATTTTTTTTTTCCTTCTTTTTCTTGTCCTTGGATTGCAAATATACGAACTCTTTTAAATCCACTGTTTTAGAGCAGGTGGCCCAGCTGGCATCTCACAGCACACATCCAGCTTGCAGGATGCTTCTCTTTAGCCTTTCTTTCCCAGAGAAGACACCCTAAATGCATAACTCTTGATGCTGTTTGCCACAAGGTGTCACAAAAACCTGGGACTGTCATTGTTTATGAGCTACTTCAGGAACAGTTTCCATAGCTCTTGCTTTTCAGTTACCAAAGACAAGTGTTAGCATACAAATGCTTCAGCCTTACTCCTTAAGAGTCTCTGACACAAAGAGACAAACCACTTTGGCATTAGATTATATGCAGTCATTATATGAGATATGTAAAGTTAAATCTGCAATTTTTAACTTCAAACAGGGTCTTGTTTAGGCATATATAAGATTTTTTTTCCCCCCCTTTGGCTTTTGTCAACACTTTACTAGATTTTGTTATCAAAGTTAACCTGCTGAGTCAATGGCTATACTGTGCAGTAACATTATAGTCAGACTATAGCAGTACTGTTAGTGAGTTAGAGGCAATAGCCTGGACAGTATATGCAGCAGTTGTAAACTTTCTCTTTTTCCTAATGAATGCTTCACTACCATGAGGAAAACATGACTTCAGACATGATCTTAACTTCTTGCCTGAAATCTAAAGAACAGTCTGCTAGAGACACAGCTGACTTTTTGTTTTTTGTTTTTTTTTTTTTAAAGGTTATGGCAATTAACAAAGTGAAATACACATCATTACTGACTGACATAAAATGTCAAGAATGCTGACTGTTCCAACTTCACAGAAAAATACACATCTCTTTTTATGCTAAAGAAACTCAATTCATTAGCAACCAGAGAAGATTATGCACCCTGGAAAAACAGATTTTAATAATTTTCCTCTTTCATATTTATAGTTTTTGCACCTACACTTAAAATTAAAATCTAGAAGGACTGAAGAATCTAGGTATGGAAATGCTATTTACAAAGACAAGATAGGGTGTGTTCCATACAAACACAAAATTATTTAAGCATTTTACTTTCTCCATTTTTCAACCGCATCTATCAGTCACATCATACACAAATAATTGCATAACCAGTTGGCTGTATTTCTTCCAAATTTTGAAACCTTCAATTGCTACTTATAATTTCTTTATCCTTTTGAATTATTTTATGGTTTTATATAGAAGTAATTAAAAGACCACAAATGCAAGGTTTATACACAAAGCTATGATGCTTAAAACTCCAACCTATTCAATTAACCAGTTGTAAGACCTTTACTGAACTATCAATGGAATGAGTAAATCTATGATTAACTAGAATTAGTATGAAAATCCATCTCAAATCCTTAGAATTTCTGTTGCCTGAATGTCACTACAGAACAAAGTTTTTAATGAACCTGGGAGTATTTTTACAGGGATATGAGCAATTTCAGTTTTCCAATTACAAGTTGCTTTTGCATCCTAAAGAAAAATACTACTCTTGAAAAGATTTCTCCCCCATAGAAAGCACTGGATTTTTGATGAATGAGAGTGAAATTCTAAAATATATAAGTACATACCATTTCATTTGATGATGCAGAAATACCCTGCTTGTGTTGCATGACTCTATCTCCTTCCTAAGGTCAGGATTCTTGATTTGCTAATATCTCTTGTAGTGCACATCTCTTCACTTGCCAAGTTGAAGTTTCTGGCCACATGCATCACTGAATGTGATGGTTAACTTGGCCCAGAGGGATAACAGGGACACGGTATTTCCTAGAAGTACTGCAAAGACATTTTAAATGTATATTTTTGTGGGTTTTTCATCTACAATCTAAAACTTTTTTCAAGTATTGACTTTTTCCTATGATTTCCCAGTGCTTAGCTACTTTTCATGCACACGATGTTCTTATTTCATTGTCATAAATATATTTTAGACAAACATTTAGACTTGCTCTACTTCAGCTATGTTAGTGAACCCACCAGTGGGCACTTAATTTAAACATGAGCTTTATTGCACTTACAATGAATGCCTTTTCAGCTTCTTATAGCACACGTCTACAGATCTGCATTTTCACTCAAGAGCAGATCACTCCCATATCCTGAAATGTGACCTAAATCTCTCAGTCCCATACAACCATGTGGAGGTACTCTTCTGGAGAAAAGTGCTGCATGTGGAAGGGACTCCTCTTACTTGTATTTGCTTTCACTAGTAGGAGAAAAGGAATTGAAAAAAAGTAACAAATAAAAGAAAATAGGAAGGATTGAGGTAGACAATCCATAAAAACATTATTGTGAGGATTAACTTTAAAGGACGCCACTTCATTGTAAGAAGGCTCCGATGTAATGAATCTCTGAGCAAAGAAGATATGACAAGCCTGTTCAACCCCCACTTCTCTTAGTCCACTGGCAGGAATGAGGGTTGACTATATAAAGGATTACTAAAGGCCTAGACAAAGTTAAACTTTGTTTTTCTTATGTTTTAGCCAATACAAGCAAATCTGTTTTCACATATTAAGAGCACGATGATTTTAATTAGATTATTCTTCTGTTTGGATTTGATGCTGTAGGTGTTCCAAATATGAGACTATTCCTGTACTGGATTTTGGTAGAACAAAGTAATGGGGCCCATTCAGCTCCTGGAAGGCATCATCAGAGAATGAACAATCAGTAAAGATTATAAAGTTCCTACAAATGTACAGGCTGCTTTATTTTACAAACTATATTGTGCACGTCTGCCAAATCCAAAAAATAATTAAATGTAGCAAAAGCATAGGAAAAAGTCAAAGAAAATAGTATTTATTCCTGAATAATCTTTTTCACTATCAATTTTAATGCTTTCATGGAAATCCATCCCTGAATAGGAAGATGTTGTAATTATTCTTTATGATAGTCACATTGGCCCAACAAAGATTTGCCACTGCATCAGAAAATCTGAAACTAGAATTCCCAGATGCAGAAAACCACTTATTCTTTTAACTTAATCTTTTCAACGCAGACAGATTGAGGTTATTGTAGGCAGGAGAGAAGGGATGCTATAGAGACAAATGCAGAAGGGCTGTCATTTGCACATATGTGGAGCATGGTGGAAACGATTGCATGCACCACTAATAGCACAGAGATACCTTGTTAATGCCTGTCACTGAAACCATCCACCTACCATATAGGTAAGCACATCTGGAAATAGACTTACATCTCTAATACTAACTTGGGTTGTATGGATAATGCAGTGACTCAGGAACAACAAAGTCTTCCCTTCCAAAAAAATCCAAATGCAATCTTCTTCATTTTTTCTTATGAAAGGATGCCTGTAAGTCTACTTTCACACCACAATTTTGACTTCTATTTGTTTTTTTTTAAACTGAAAGAAAGAACATTTTTATTTAGTTTCCTAGCATTTTAACTAGAAAGAAGAGAAACAGAAGTCAGTGGCCTGTTTTACACAGTGACCTACCACTGAGGAAGGAAATCACTTGGAAGGTAGGAGAAATGGCTTTAAACTCATTTAACTGCATGAGATTTGACAGCTGTGCCACTCAGGGGAATGGCACAGTCAGCGTGGCAGCGTACCCCATATGCATACCCCAATGATTAGGATATTCTTCTGGGAAGTGAGACAGATTACTTGCCCTAGAGCAGCAGTGGCTTATGTCTCAAATAGAAAAGGAGGCATGCAAATGTCTCTCATCCTACCCATTTACAAAGAAAGATGATCATCATTTCTTTAGTCATTTCTGGTTCATAATTATAGCTCAAAAATATTTTCCAGTTAAAGGCACCAGATGACTTGGAAATTGTGAAGTGTTTGAGGTTATCCTTTCATGTACAAAATATTGTCCTAAAACAATTCAGATTGCCTGGACCTAAACTTTGTCATCTTGTCTTATTCTGTAGAGCCACCATATCAGTTCTGTATCTCTGATCTCTACTAGACTGAACATCCTTGACCATAAAGTTGCTCTCAAACTTGAAGCCACTGCATGACAGCAAAACCTCTGCCCCTGTATGCAGGACGTTTGCTGTTGCAGCAGCACATAACCTACATCCTAAGGCTGATTCCTGTGCTTCCATAGTTGTAGGCCAGCTGGACAATTAAACACCCAACAGTAAAGAAGAGCAGATCAAGAAGTTCTTACCAGACAATTTAAGGATGTTATTTTGTTCTCTTAAGACCAAACACAGAGAACTGAACAAATATTGAAAGGAAACCACACAAAAGATATTTAACATGATTCATTTACATAAAGATATTTGGTCAGATATGCTACAAATGAAAACACATGAGGGGAAAAATAGAATAAATGTGTTTTGCAAAACTAGTTGCTATAAGAGTAAATTGCAGAACTAGGAAACCGGGCATTTTCTTACAAATCCACGGAAGAGAGTTGCAACGGACTCTGAGCTGGAAAGGTGTCAAACTCCAGTCCTTTCTTCTTATTATCTCTAGCTTTTAGAAGTGATTGGCTTGTATTTGTACTTCTTCTGTATCAATACGTCAGGCAGAATAGCTGTCTTGTTAGCACAAGAAAAGAGTATTATCTTCTCAAGAAAAGTAAGCAGCATGATATGAGGTTTTGGTAAAATGCTTTCAGTTCCAGAGGTTTAACTTAGGCCTTCTGCTTTTGTTGATTCTATAAACAGAGTAATCTCTAACAGGCAGAGCTTCTTGTTTTACCATTTGATGTTGACCTATAATGTTGAATGTGAATTATACCCATTTCTTATTTCTTGTTTAAGACAAAGTAGGCAATTTAATTTAGATGAAATTTTTAAATGTCAATATGCTCATGTATCATAGCAATATACTAAATGACATTTGACATTTTGTAAGTCCTTCATTAAACAAAATTAATATTACGTAATAAGGCACTAAACTATTTTGAACTAGCTGTTTCTTGCAACAAAATATTGTATGAGACTCATCAGTAAATTATCTCCAAGACATTGTGAGATACTATAAATATCCAATGGAAATTTTTGTGAGAATTTTTTTACCTCAGTTGACAGGATATTGTGTCTATAATTTATCCATCCACGACTTCAAAGGAAAATAGCAAGCCACAAATAACCCAAAGATTAGTTTTGTCCTAGCTGTTTGAATTTGGCAGGCTTGTAGAGGTTGAAAGAAATGCTAAAAATGAGGAATGATCCACCATTAAACCAAATTTAGGAACAAACTCCTGCTTTTCTTTATCAAGCTGAATTAATATGTTTTCCCACTTCTTCTACCATCTATTTTTAATATACATTACATGTGTGAATTTCAGTTTTAAAATTCATCTGTGCCAGCTTTAAATTTATTTGAAAATTAAAAAAGTCACACAGTTCACAATTCTTATTTCAACAGCCTACTATCACTCAAAAGGTTCCTATGCTATCTATGTCTATAGCATGCCTACTACGTTTTACTCAATTAGGGATTTGTGCATTGGAGCATTCTGTGTTTCATATCCATCTCAGCTAACAAGGTCTTAGATATTTAAATAATACATTATAGAATACAGTAATCAGAAAAAAGCAGTGGATCTATTAAACTGTTTTATCATGCCATATATCATACAAAATTTCACAACAAAAGTGTCTTAAATATCACCCAGATAAGTAACTCATGACTCATCTGACTAACGCTTACAAATCGTCTCCCCTGGAGAGTACACTAACAATAACTAGGCCACTGTTCATGGGAAGTTGAGTCAGGAGTATTTTAAGATAGAGTTTTTCCTGAAACATTATAGAATGTACATCCCACTCAAGACTCATTCTTCTTCATATAAAACCACAAAAACTTCTCAAGTACCCAGTCCTTCAGCTTACAGTTTTCTTGTATTTACTGTGTATTCATCAGGTATCACCAAAAATTTTTGTTTATGTCAATGCTATTTTCACTTACAGAAACCATTTGCAAAGTCATACCAGCAGAGTCCTCCTGAAATTTGGTATGGCTTATCACATTACACAACCTGCTTGAGCTCCTGAAAAATAATGGGAATATTCTTTATGTAGTATGAACCCTGTGTTTCCTTTAATGTGTGTCTATTAGATTAAGAACCTTGAAAAAAAGAATTAGATCAAGGTTAATGTCAAGAATGAATTATGCTAACAAGACATCTTCATCACAGTTCATCACACTTACAGCATGCTTACTCTATTATAAATTAATATTTAAATGGAGTGGGAAGGCTCTAATTCTGTGTTATTCTTTCTCAGTCTTTGCTTTTGTCAATACATTACTTTTCCTTCATTTCCAGAATCTGCTTTAGTTTGTGCTTGGTCTAGGCTGGTAGAGCAGTACGAATTGGACAGACCTCTCCAGTTATGCAGGTCCAAGTGGGGGCTGTGTTGACTAGTTCGTTTTCGTCTTCCTAGCACAGCAGTAGTGTGCACCTGGGACTGCCACCACACTTCTCATGATACCTTCTACCACAATTATTCCTGTGATATGGCTTCTCCTGAGAGCCCTCAGCAGCTTGATGTACCCTTTTCAAAGGACAGGTCTAGGCATACTTTTTAAATTATTTTAAATGGAGTCCCTTGATTAAATCACCCTGTTTCCTCATGCTCTGAAGTATTATTCCATTTATTTGTAACAGAGAAGTAGAAATGGAGTTGGCAGTTCTCAAAGAAATCTTACAAACAAGTGTCACTCCTATATTTCAGATGAAGTTACTTAACAGCCGTTACCATTTAAGAACATGCCCCGCATAGGCCTACCAATATTCTCATAATATTCAGGGTTGAATACACTATGAACAGCTATCAAATGACAGCTTCCTCCTGAAAGTGCACAAACTTTTGAAAGAAATCAGTGTTTTCAACAGAGAATGCTTAAAAATATAGTACATTTTGTAGGAAAAGAAATTGCTATTTGCAAGTTGTAGGAACATTTCTAAAAAAATATCATTACTTTAAATAAAAACAGGAAGTGATTTGCATTGCTTTCAAAAAGCACTTCTATCATTTTTATATTTTTTTTAGATGCTAGGAAGGCATTTCCCATTGTAATACCTCTCAAAATTAAATCAGGCAAATGTGCTTACACTTGGAAATTATTGCTTTCTGATAATGACTGAAATAACTTCTGTCAAAAAGAAAACAATCTAGCCACCACAGATGGAGCTGCAGACAGTGCTTAAAGTGCTGGGCTAGACACGAGGAGATTCAGTCTCTGTTCGCACCTCCAGCATTACCCACCTGACTAAGCATGTTACTCCTCTCCCTGTGCTTTATTTTCCTCTATAAAACAGGGATAATGAATTGCCTGTGTCTATTGAATTTGACTAACCTCCCCCTCCTTATCCCCAGCACGGCAAGTAGATAGAGGTACCATGATTCTGTCTCCAAAAATATACCAGCTTGGAAAAGGGTGCGCCTTTCTTCCCAGCAGTAGGCAGAATAATGCTTAAGTTTTGAGCACAAAGAGTAAACTCAGAAAATTTTCACCACCACCCATCTCCTCTGCTGCTTTTTGTGCTCCCTTTAAGCACTCACTGGAAAGCTGCTTATTTGCTTTAGAATGAAAAGCCCTAAGCATTCAAAGTTCTATTGAAAATATATTTTTTACTTCATAATACTTTGATACATGTCTCTATATATTCAGCTAGTCATTTGCACTTAAAAACACACAAATATAATCCTCTTTCTCTGTACCAGGGACTACAGTTTGATAAAAAATAAATGTGAATTTCACAGGCAAAATTGCTATTGAAAAACTAAGGACCCCAAGAGCTGTTTCAAAATAACAGAGGTAAACTAAAAAACCTTCTTCACAAACAGTAACGTGAGTTCCTCATATGACTTTAATGAAATAATGCTTTAAAAATCAGAGGTCATTAAAAGCTGTTGGCCATCACGATCAAAGTTCAAAAATTAATTTGTTCTACATCTTTATTTTTCAATTTCTGATGTATTTATGATGTTTTATCACTTTAACTGTAGTGAGAAAAATGGAAAAATAAAAAAAGTTTATTCACAGGTAAATACATTGTAGGAAACAATTTTCAGAAGCTAAACCACATGCCAATTGAGTATGAAAAATATTTTTTTAATTCATAAAGAATTGAGGGGTTTTGTGGTGGTCGTGGTGGTGTTTTGGCTTGGTTTTTTAAAATAAGAGTATCAGAAAAGGGATATAGCATCACAGCTATCAGTCAATAGCAGCATCACTTCCCATTGCTCACCCCCCATCCACCACCCCCCCCCCAAAAAAAAAAAAACCCAAACCAAAAAACAAAAACCAAAAAACTGAAGAATTTCATTTTCTATGTGAAGGCATCTTCCAAGAGCAAGATTTTACCATAGGGAGCATTTCAGCCACTATCTTTTAAATATAAATTGATTCAGTTAATTTTAAGCTCAGGAATACTTCCATTATTTTTAGAGGAACTGTTCAAGCTCAAAGTTAAGCACATGCAGAAATGTTTACAATACTTGTGCTGTTTTTGAAAGCTTGGGCATGAAGTTAGTTTGGAAGTTTACAAATACATTAATGTTAGCATAACTGAAAACCTAGCCATTATTTACTCCACAAGGATTATTGAGTTCAGATAATCAATTCTTTGCATATAAGCAGATCATCAGTATAGATCATTCTATTTGTCACTGAAGTTTACCACATGATTATGTAGGACTAATTTAGGGCAAAGTAGCCAAACTAAGTCATTTCAAAATGTTTTGAAACTCAAACTGCTCTTTATCAGTAATGTATAACTTCATCTACATCTACAATTTTGAAGGGAGTTACTATGAGAACACTATTGCTGGACTCATTTCCTCATAACAGTGTGGTTTTGAACAGCTGCCCAGCACTGTCAATAGAATCATACAGAAACAGATCTTCACTTGTTTTAAACTGGTATACTCTATGCTGCTAATTACAGAAAATTCTCACCAGCTGAGATTCACTTGAATGATCTGCTCTTTTTTTTAGTTTCAAAGGATACACCCTCAGGAATAGAAATACATAAGATGTGTACTTTTTTTCTGTAGACTTCACTACTTTATAAAACCTGAAATAAACCTGTTATGGTTTCCCATGGTAAAAAAGGTCAAATTGTTCCTGTCACAGTCCATTAGATAACAAGAAGTACTTCTGTACCTGATCACAACTGAAAAACTGCCTGCAGGCTCAACCATTCAGAAAGTAAAAAGTCACATGACTTTTTTAAACTCAGGACATTTTGAAATGGTAAATTTAAGGATCATTTTATATCCTTTCTGGTTCTGTGAACTATCTTTCAGCTTTTCAATTACAAAAGCTACAAGTGTAATTTTCACACAGTCGTAATAGAAACTTTGAGAAATACATTAAAGCTGAGAATTGGCAGCATTTACATTTTTCACATGATTATATTTTCATTTGTACAAATAATAGAAAACACTTTTTGAAAGGCTTCATTTCCTTAGTTGCTCCACTAGAAGAATGTGCAGTCTTTTCATGAGGGTCTCTTTACAAGGACTCAGATGAAGACAAGGAGCAATGGATGCAAGTTGCACCATGAGAGGTTTTATCTTTAAATAAGAAAGAAGTTTTTTCAGAGTGAGAACAATCATTCACTGAAACAACCTCCCCAGGGGCATGCTAGAGTCCCCTGCATGGGAGGTTTTCGAGATGCAATTGGATAGGGTGCTAATCTCATTTAGGCTCCCTTTCCCACAAACCAGTGGACATTATAGTCATTTGAGCTCCCTTCCAGCCAGGGTTATTCTATTCTATTCGCTGTGTGTCAGTATGTTACTTACACGACAAGGCACCTTTGAGTGTTCGATTGCCAAACCATGCATGTGGAGTTCCAAATCCATGGATAACTGGAGAGAATTTGTCAAATTACTTGACAAAACTTGCCAAGGAGATGAAAAATAGAAAAACTGTTTGGTGGTTTGTTGGTTTGGTTTTTCTTCCAGAAAGTATTCTGACAATCGTTACATTTGATAAATATAGATTTTTTAAAAAAAAATCCCTGAAAATTAAAGATCTCTTCAACTTTTTTAGTCTACTGTCCAAACCAAAATAGCTACAATGACAATCGATGAATAATATAGGTCTGGTTACTACTGTAGAACAGTACTGGTCAAACTCTATAGTGCTTATTCAGAATTCATTAATCAAAAGGTGTTTATGGGATGCAACGTGCAAAAATTCTGTGCAGAATGTGTAGAGATCTGCACTATAAAAATGAGATCCCACTAGTAGGCATTTACAATATCATTTAAACAACAAAATACCAAAGATTAAGACAATATAAGTATGAAGAACAGAGCTGACAAATGTTGGAAGAGAAGCAAGAGGGAGTTGTTTGCAAGAATGCATGATTAGCTCTTGATATACTTATTCTCTTTCTGTGCATTATATATGCTTTATATATTACATATATAAAGCAAAAGAAATAAAAAAAAATGCAAGCTCAAAAAAGGAAATTAAAAGGAGAGAGAATTGCAAGGAAGTTGCTGCTGATGTGAACAATATTACATTTCTAATCAAATAACAATGATTGCACAATGCTCACTTCGTACAGTTTCCCATGCAGCAAGGCAGAGAACAACTTTGAACCTCTAATATGAATATAATGAATTTTTTTTGTGTGTGTGTATGTAGGCTTGAAACTTGCAAAAAAAGTAGCGTTTTAGCAGAGAAGATTCTAAGACATAGATTCTCATTTTCTAGACTACCTAACAAGTATAACAGACAGGTAATTCTTAGTCACTTAACAGTTATAGATCAGATCTTCAAAGGGTAAAAAAGAAAAAAAAATCAAAGAAAGTTTGAAAGACAGGAATATGAATATTTGGAAGGCATTTCTGAGAACAGAGTAGTCTTCAAGCAGATTGAACTCGTTTTATATAAAGAAGGAAGCAGTTAAGTGAAATTATGACCAACTCAATTTGTAAAATGTGTAATGGCCTAGATGTAACAATCAAATTACAATCATTGTTTTGAAGTTCTTTGCATTGGAAGGAAATGTTGATGGGTAAAAAAACACTTCCATTTCCCTCAAAGTAAAAGGCAGCTTCATAAAGCAATACTTCTGAATTTCTGTATTTAACAATAACTTTCACAGTCAAACATCTCTGACAATCATGAAAATCATTAACATTTAGAAAGCCAAATAACACATCTTGAAAAATACATTACAGCATGCAGCAAAGTGCAAAAGGAATCTTTCAAGTTGACTGTTGTAATGTCTTATTCTTTTAACTGAAATTTTAATTAAGGAGATTTAATCCAGGTTTTTAAAAATTGTTCTGATTTGTTATGTTGTAAGATGACACGACACGAATTTTTAAAGTAGATTTTTTTAATTTAAATTGTTTTGCTTATATTTGTTTCCTTTCACTTCCTGTATGTGTTATACAGATGTATATATCTGTGGCAAATAGGGGGTTACATATAGCAGTTTTCACAAATATTACACATACTGCCAGTTAAATTTTAGTGCTAACCTCATAGAAGTTACTCAAAGTTCAATAAAAATGAAGCAATAGCAAAAGATTGTGCTTCTGTGAAGTTAAGATAACAAAGACTTGGTCATTAACTGACAAATAGTTACTGGATGGATCCATAATTTAAAAATGACTTTAAGGTGTTTTGAGCCACGTTGATCAGGGGATAGAGATGCCAAACACAGCTGCTTTTAAAGCATTATCAGACCTGGGTTACAGCCCACAGTTACAAACTAAGTGTATTGCCCTGATTAATCTTACCTGTAGCAGACCTCTGCCTAAAATATATGCTGCCATGAGATCAAATTGGATCCCAGAAAATGTCATGATATAACTATAACATGAATATTACACAAAAACATTAAACAGCTAAATTGCTATGTCAGACATTTAAAAATTGTGAAAGTCAGAAGCTGCCTGAATAACAACAGACTGAACTTGAGTGGAAGTGTGGAGGAGGCATTGATTTAGCTAAATGGACATAGGAAAAAAAATCACGTGTATGGCTAAAGCAACATAAAATCATTCCAATTCCACAAGTAAAACTTTTTTGTGAATAATGCACCAAAATAGTGTTTCTTAGAATTTGATTTTTCATTTCTGCTGTACACAAAGTGGTTTCTTAAGCTGTGCAGAATTATGTGGAACTGGAAGACATGAATTACTACATTTTCCCTAAATTCATTTTCAAAGAGGGTATTTGGAAAGCAAATAATCTAATATTTAGTCATGCATTTGCTTGCTGTAAGAAAGGCAGTTCAACATGAAAGGCAGAAACTTAAGGAGTTTATATCTGTAGATGGTATTAAGGAGAAGTCTTAATACTCAAGCACAGAAATAGGAACAAGGGTAAAAACATGAAGTTGTATCATTTTTATAGATAGTGGCTTACTTTACATTTTACTATTGAAGCAAATTCATTTTGAAGAGTAAAAATGCTTTCAGAAAGTCCAAACAGGCATCACTGGACCTGTTTCTTACAGTTTATCCCTTTAGCTGTATCACATAATATCACAATGTGAAAAAAAAAAAAAAAATAGGTTCAGTGTATGAAAGGTAGCGTTGGCAAGAGTGATGTGAGGCTTTCATAATCCTAATGAAGAGAAGAGTAAATGGTATGAGAAAAAAAAAAAAGTGAATTTGAGGGAAAAGTCTTTTACATGCTCAGAGACAGATATATTCTAAGACCTCCTGTTAATCGAGGCAAGGGAGAAGGAATTACAGTAACCTGGCAGAACATCTGAGAACTGACACCAGCAACACTCATAACTACCCCAGTGCAGAGGAAGGGGGGTGAATGCAGTGGGAGATTGGCAGACCTAAAAGCACAGCTCTCCACTGACCCTAATCACAGAAAAACAGGAAATAGGAACTAGGTCAGATTACTAAGGCTGGATCAAAAGAACAGTAACACTAAGTATGGTTAAAATCAGCTAAGGCTAAAGTACTGGTTAAGATGCAGTTATGGAGTGAATACCTCTTGGAGCATGTTTCTGGGCAAATAGAGAAGATTATGGCTAGCATTCAGCATGGTAAATAATGCCTGACCAGCCTGATTGCCTTCTAGGACGAAATAGACGGGTTTGTGGAAAGGAGTGGTGGGTATCATTTACCTGGATTCTAGCAAGACTTTCAAGACCATCTCCCACAGTCATCCATATCCAAACCTAGATGTTATATTCTGGGTAGGAGCACACCTAAATAGTAAAAAAATGGCTGGATAGTTGGCTCAAAGTAATCATCATCAGGTCATGCTCTACGTGGAGGTCAGCAAGAAGGAATACTGCAAGGGTCTATCCTGAAACATGTCCTGTTTAGCATCTTTACCAATGACCTGAACAAAAGGCTTGTTCATCAGGTTCATAGATGACCCCAAACTGGGAGGACCAGTCAATATACCTGAGGGCAGAGTTGCCATCCAGAAAGACCTAGACAGACTAGAGAAATGGGCTGACAGTAACTTCCTGAAGTCCAGCCACGTCAAATGCAAAGTCCTTGTACCTCAGATGGATAGACTATCTTGCAATAATACAGACTAGAACTGGCTGGGAAGCAGATCTGCTGAAAAGGACTTTGAGGTCTGGGTAGACAGCAAACAGAACATAAGCCTGCAGTGTGTTCGGGCAGCAAAGACAGATAACAGTATCTGGGCTGTATTAACCTAGACCCACATTTTTCTTGTTCAGTGTCTTACTAATAACACTGCAATTTCCCACAGAAGTTCTTGTTGCCATTCAAGTTCCTTGCAAGCATCAACTCTAGGTGAGCTTTGGCTCTTTTACCACCATCCCTGCATATACAAGTAGCATTTCTGAATTCATACTTTGAGGCCTGTTCCTGCTTTCACCTCCTGTAGACGTTTTTTATATTGGTGTTCAGTCACAAGTCACCCAATTTAGCCAAGCTGATCTTCTGTAACATCTGCCCTTTTTCAGCATCCGCAAGCACCAGGATGGACCGTTCATGCAATTGGAGGAGGTTGCCCTTTAAGACCTGACAGCTTTCTCGAGCTCTTTGCCCTTTCGAGCTGCCTCACATAGGGTCCCTTCTGCCGGTGCCCTGAATAACCCACAGCCTGCTCTCCTGAAGCCCAAGGTTAATGCTGCTCTCCTCAGCTCCTTTGTTCCCCTCAGCATCTTCACTATTTCATAGTCACCAACAATCAAGGCTGCCATTGATTACCACAGCTCCAAACAGTTCTACCTTGTTAGTGATTATGAGATCCAGCTGTGTGTCACCTCCTTGGCCCATGCAGTACCTGTATCAAGTACCCCTGACACTCCTCAGAAACGTCCTTGACTGCTTGTGTCCCACTGCGTTGCCCTTCTAAGCAGGAAGGTTAATATTTGCAATAAAAATCGAGGTCTGTGATAAAGGTTTACTTTAAGGACAATGTGAGTTTCTATCCATTTTGTTCACAATTTAGACAAAACTTGCCTAACTTTTCACTCTAAATCAAGAAAAGTACAACTTCAGCTGAGATATTCCTTTAGGCCTGGAGACTAAGAGAGGGCCCATCATCTTTCAGTCAAAAATGGTATAATTTAACTTTCAGTTTCATATAGCATATAGGACAGGATATAACACAATGCCATCTTTAGTGTAGCAGGTCTTCCTCTGTATGAAATATCCCCTTCTTTAGATGTTGTGATTCAAAGAACTCTATGCTGCCAGGCAACTGAAAGCCAGGTCAGATATTGGACCATGTATCTGTGTCACCAGGAGCTGCATAGGCTCGTTAATCCTATGAAGCAGTCTACAGCACTGTCTCCCTATCTGTATAACACGGTTCATGATACTGCTTTTATAAAATCCTCTAAAATAAACGGATCAAAATCACTGCATAAAATAGCTATGACTGACTATTGATTTCTGTAAAAATAAGCACATATGCTTAAGACTTTATATCCAAATCATATTCACTACAGTTACAGAAATCAGAAATTCCACTGAAACACTTTGTCTGCAGTGCTCTTTGTATCACAGGAACTAATAAGCAAGTCCAGCAACACAAGTTAATTTAACAGAAACACTGTGCTTAAACACATCTTTCAAAAAACATCTTGTCCATGATTTCAAAAACAGAGAAATTTTTAACAAAGAGGTCTAGAAAACAAAGTAAATACTTGCATCTGTCATTTCATTACCCAGTTAAGTTACATAAGTTTTACATGCAGCAAGTCTTCCATTTCAGTTGCATGTGCCCACTTACTACGCAACACAATAATTCTGACAAGTACTGTTCTGTTTCAAATAAGTTTAACAGAGGACAAAATTATGTGCCTTTACTATTAGTGTTAATGAAAAATACAATGACAGATTATATGCAAGTAAACAATCCCCCTAGATGTACAGCTCCTTTTGTTTTGCTGTTGTTGTTTTGCTTTGCCTTTCAAAGGAAATAATTTCTTTCTCCCTTCTGATATTCTAAAGCAATTTTCCTTGCAGACCCTTAAATCTGTATTCTACTTTTCTGGTCATGGATTCAATTTGGCCTCAAGGGACAAACATCATTAGATAATTTAGCAAGAATTCTCATTCAGAATCACTAAATACAGAGAAAAGTATTCTCCTGAATCCTGACTGCTAGTAATCAAAAAATGCTTATTCTAGTTCTTATATTAATCAAGAACAAACATTTGAAGTGTTGCATATGGAAATAATAATACATTTTTTTAAAGTAATTCTTTGTTGTGCCATATGACTACATTGATTTCAGTTAACTTCATTAAATTCTAGTGTCCAATAATCATTGCTTTTTACCTTTTTATAAAAGATTTCTTCCTGCCTATAAGAAAATCTATAATTCTTGTCACTCAGAAAGTCAGCTTTTAATAAAAGCTTTTAGTAAACCAAATTGTCTGCACTTCTATTTTATTGATCAGATCTCACTCTCAATATCCCATTAGAAAAAACTTGCAGCATCCAATTAGCAAATAGTTGTGCTCTTGAAAAGGCACATCATTAAATGGTTAGACTCAAGAATAATAAAACTGATAGTAGAAAAACATGACAAAATTAATTGTTATAAGTGTAAAAATAATCATGAGGTTATTACATCCTCAGATGCCTATAAATCTCACAAATTAAACATCAGTATCAGATAAAAAAAGGAAAAATTTAACATTTTTTCCAAACTTGCCAATTCATCAAAACACTAGTGTTTGGTAGAGACTGTTGGAGTTTGGAAAATTCTTAAATACTCCAGATGGACAAGCATACTTTGACAAGTAACTTGAATTTTGCCAGTTTGTCCATCCAATTTCTTGTTGAACTGCTAAGTAACATGGCTTTCTAGTGCTTGCTTTTCTATACAGCCCAGTTCAGGTCTCTGAAGGCCAAAGTTCTTTTAACGAACATCTAAGTTTTAGGATATTGTTCTAAATCAGTGATACCAAATTTCTGCAAATCGAAGAGCTTGTGACAGGGCCATAGTCAGTGAAAGGTTTGACGTGGATCTCCTTAGACCTTCTCTTAGCATGACCACCCAAAAGAACACAAGCTTTTTAAACAAAAAAGGCAGTTTAGTTAGGTAGATGCAATACTTTTGTCTTTCATGGTAGAGAAATTCAGAGTCATAAAGTCCTATAAAGAAAAAATAAAAATAGGTTTCAGAAAATTGCCTCTCTTGAGGCACTCTTAACCTTTCAGGTAAGTTCCTCTATCTAGTGAAACCAATGTCAGACAATTAAAGAAAATTCTACAATGAACCCCCTCTTCAGTCTCTGCAGTGCGTATTATTCCTAACCCAAAAAATAACCCTGCTATTAATTGTACTTAAACTAGACAGCTCCCAAAATTCAGTGACAAATGGGACTCTATTCCAGTCTTCAAATTCGAGGGAGCTTTCAAATAACCACAGATATTCAGACTACCTCACCTCCATTTCTCCTTACTCAAACAAAACCACACATATAAGCCTACACTTTGGGGTGGCTAGATGCAGCAAACTCCAGAGGTCCCTCCCAACAGAACCTATGCCATGACTAGGATTTACATAAGCATTCAGGGCTTTGTAAAGGGAATCGGGGCTCTGTAATAGAAGTCAGTGCTACGGCATTACAAATGTCAGCCCCTCATTTAGCTCTTGGCATTCTGTAAAATGAGACTCTGCCCTTCCTTAACTTTCAGTTAAAAACAGAAAACAAGTCCCTTTCAGCAGACACATCCCTCCGGAGTAGGGAACTTCCTCACCAGTCCTCCCACAATAATTTCAGCTGCAGTGCTCCCAGGTACCATCTGCCCACCCTGTGACTTGTTCAGCTACTCCTGGTACAAATAACGGAGTGACCAGCTCCTTACTCTCTGTGAGAAGAGAGTAAGGCAGCTGGGCAGAGTGAATTACCCCAAGTTATTTGTCAGCAGTGTTGTTGGGGGACTTTTGGCAGAGCCACCTTTGGCATGCAACATAGGCATCCTGACCACTGTGCCAAACATGGCTCAGCCGGGCAGAGAGGATTGCAAGAGGGACGCCAGCAAACAGTTTTGTCAACCACTGTCCCATTCTCTTCCAAGGTCCCATTTCAGAGCCCTGAATACAGCAGCCCATGAAACAGCATGTGCCTGCCCTTCAGCTTGCTCAGTTCTCCCCAGTGCAAGCAGCGGGTTTTTTAGCAGTTTATTCTCCATGAGGAGGACCTGTACCATGGCACCTACGCAGAAAGGTTAAGAGCGTTTTCAGAGAATGGATCTTAAAGTAGAAACCTTTAGCCTGCAAGGGTAGCCCCTCCAATCACGTGCCAGACCTGAGCTGGGGAGGGGGGTGTTCAGTCGGAACACCTAAAAACCCTTTCACTGCCTCACACTCCACAGCCCTTTTCAGAAGGGCAGTCTCCTCTGACCAGGACTCTCCCGCTCCAGCCCTGCAAGTAGCAGCTCTTGCTGCAGCCTGCATAGGCAGTACTTGCCAACCTGACAGCGTGCTCAGGTCTCCTCAGAGCAAGGAGTTGTCTTGGCAGCAGCTTGCTCCCTATGGTATCTTCGCAATCTTCGCTGTTTCATTTGCATAAGGGAATCACCTTCAGCAAGCAAGGTAAGCCATCCAAACACCATGCCGTGCTTGACCACTGCCAGAGAGCATAGGTGCGAGTAGAGAAGCAAAAAGTCTCTGTGCTCCATGCTCTGCAGGAACAATTTATTTGAAACCTACTCCTGAGACAAGAGTCAACTTTACAGGCATAGACCAACCTACTCAGTCTGGCACGTGGCAGGAACTTGCAAGTTCCCCAGGAGCCACTTTGACTTGGCCTTGGTCAGATCCACTTTTGAATGCTTTCCTTTGGCACAGCAAGATTATCATCTTATTCCTTCTCCAGGGAAGTTTCTAAGCAAAAGTTTCCATGAGGAAAAATGTGACTGGAAAGTTCCAACACCTACAGTATCTTACAAGCTCCAGAAAGGTAACGTTTTCACCTGGCGTCAGCAGATTCCAGTGCCCACCTATCTTCTAGGTAGTATTTGGGGTCCACTTAGAGTTACATACAGCAGGGAAAGCCACACCTCAGCAACCTAGTATTTCACAAGGTCCAGAGGAATAAATGGAGGGGTGGCATTAGCAACTCACATATCCTCTTTTGGGAGCTGCAGTTTAGATATTAATGGTATCTATGCTTACACCAAGTCTGAGGTAGCTTATAGCTTAGATTTAACTTAAGGTTATGCCTTGGGGAAAACAAGAGACCAAAGAGTCCCAATTATTGCAGTGTTCTGCAAGTTGCATCAATAGAAGTGCAGGGCTGGTATCAGCAATAATCACATCCCTCTTACAGCCATGCAGTGTCCGATGAGGACTGAAAATTTGCTTTCAGATAAGCTGCAGCTTAAAAAAGGAGATCCTGCAGAACTGAACCACTGTGATACACTCTCTCATTGCCTTTGCAAGCATGTGAGCAAGGGCAGCTGTGCCTACTTAAATGCTGTTTATCTGTTACAATTTCAAGTCAAATATCAAACAAAATTAGTTTCTGAAACCCAGGTTTTCATCCCCATAGCAGAAAAATCCCCAATAACTTGTATACTTACTCTTTTGCATACGTCCCTAAGTCCATTCTGCAATTTCAGCTATGCACATCTAAATGAGAGTTTGTACTTGTGTCCAGTAACTAAACCTTCCCACTCAGGAGATTCTCCCCCCTCCCTTGACCCTGAACTGGGAACTGCCGTTTCTTCCATCATCACTTTTATAGCGAAATCACTGTTTTGAAAGCAGAAATTTCAGATAAAAAAAGACAATCACTGCTTATCCGTTCATCTATTCAGGCATTACAATAAGGTGCCTTCACCAGCACCCGATATCTCTTAAGTACTTAAATGTTTGAACTATACATTATATCATCACAAATAGTAGTTACACAGGAAAGATCACAGTCTATCTGATGGCAAAAAATAGACACACATGCCAACCCCTTATGAATTAAGGGAATGAAACTGTAAGGTGTTCATAGACCATCCAGTTGATCTAACTGTTGATTAATACAATTCATGCCAGTAAGAGTTACTGTAGCTGTGGGAGACTGAAAATTGATGTAGTTTATAGGGAGAAGTAGTATTTTATTTTATCACACAGATATCCTATGACATAGCTAGAAAAAACAGGTAATTCCTCAGAAAGGCAAGCCCTTTTCATGTCTATCATATTCCTACATGATTCAAAGTATAAAAGAAAAGCAGGGAAAAAACAAGTGAATGAATGAGTTTGAGTTAATAAAATATTAATGGGGAATATATATACATGCATATATTCAAGTAAAATATTATAACTTTAAGGGTAACAAATATAACACTAAGACGGGAAGTGATGAGGATAATGTGAATTCCTTAATAAGGTAGCTAGCATCTTTGTTCCCTTACAGTCTTTAAAGCAGAGACAGAAGGTATACACACACACAACAATTGCAAACTATGTACTGATGAGCCTTCACAGCCCCAGAACCACGCCCAGCTTAAAGGTAATACTCCACGTGAAAATGGGAGTAATTTAAAATTTATTTCTTCAAAGTTTTAAAACTGACACCACCTTTTTTACATCAACATGCTTTTCTCTTTTAATGTGACGTTATACCAAAACAATTAAGTACACAACAGATACTGCTAGAAAAGCAGTCTTCAAAAAAATTTTGTGTCAAGTACTAAATTTTAGCATTTATGCACCTTCTACTCACATAGTGTCCTGTGGCAGATCTGGTCATAGATATTATATAAGGCCCCTTTACCCTAAATAACTACAAAATTACTATTTGAAGCAAAGAGGGGTTTAGTATTATTTCAGTATGGAAGTTCTTATCTTTTAATGAAGTACGCAAATCTGTTGTTGTACTTTTCAGAATGCTTTATTATTATTTGACAGTTTTATTAGCACGTATGAGCACTCTCTTTTGTTTATTTTCCTGAGCTGTTGCAGTGAGGATACTATTTTCAGCTCTGAAAATACACACTGAAATCCTGTTTTGGGCTCAAATGCAAGAGCCATTTTATAATTCCATCCCAACCCTCGCCTGTTCGCACCACAAAAGGCACTACACACAGTTCCCCCTGACCTGCAGGCTTTGCTTGTAACAATACTGGTAGCACAAACTGCAACTGAATCCTCTACCCACTTCTGTCATAGCAATCCAATGCTTTCACATGCAAAGGCGGTAACAGGCACACCACCAAAAAGGTGTTTCCCAGAACCGCCTTTAGAACATAATTCCCTCAGTCCGTCCTCACCCCTTCCCAGAAGCCTCTTCCCGCCGTGCCTTTCTCAGAGCTGCTCCTCAGACTGCAGCCCTGCACCGGCCACGCAGCAGCTGCTGCCTGCGTCGCTGTCCCTTCCGCAGGTATATTGCCTTCACTTGCTATGCCTTCCCTGGTCTGAACAAGGGAATAAATGGTTGTTTTGTTAGGTTTGTCTCAGAATAAATGGCTTTGTTAGGTTTGATTAACCTGGTACTAACCTCCAGCTTTTCCTTAGGTGTGAAGCATGAGCTGGTTGTTTACAGCTGGACAGGCAGCACAAGCACTAACAAGATCCCATGCCAGATTCTTTGTGCTTTTATCCTTTTGAAGGAACTGAAAGAAAAGAGAGCACAAAACATCCCAGAGCAAGTACAAACACTCACCCAGCATCAGTTTGAGTCATTTCCATCCTTTTGCTAAGAAAATTGTCTGTAAGTAGTAATAAAGGCAGCACCTCGATTCTTATTAAGCTTGTTCAGGGATGTGAAAACAGCACCAAGTGTTGTAACAAAATATTGAATGATACTTTGTTTCCTGACATTACAGGAATCTGTCATACTCACTTGGCAGACATTGTTAAAAAAAAAAGATGAGAATTAAAGGGAAAAGATTGTGTCATTTAAATCTAATTAAGCTTTTAATAAATCAAATTTTTCATCGTTAACCGTGATGCATTCCCTTTATAGTCTAAATTTATTGCCTATCCCCAACAAAGAAAAATGTTTAGAGACAGAAAATTGAGGCCATGACACCATATAAATTAGATATGTCAGATGCAAGAGGAAATGCTATAAAGATAGTACACGCCTAGAATGCTTTTCACTGAACCTAATAAAAAGTGCGTGTAAAAAATGTTTGCAACTGCTATTTTTGCTATACAGATAGCCTAGCATCTATAGACAACTCCATTTTGTCCTACTTGAAGAGGACAGTAGGAAGGAGGAAAGGGTTGCTCTATCTGTATCACCAAAAGTAATTACAAATCGTTTGCAATTTACTACTAGTTTTCTTTAGTATTTAATATGGTGAATTAGAATCACAAATTATTGTACAGTTACCAGGAACTAAAGCTCATTATTAAAGCCTGGAATGACAGAGCTATGATTAAGACACTCAAAATTACACGTAAGCCTTTCACATAGTTATACGTAAGTCCAGAGAAAACAGCTCTTAACCCCAACCCTCGAGGTGCTACCAGAGTGTTCATGTCCTTGCTCACACAGTTGTCAGCTAAGACAGATGTAGCTCATGAGTTTGAGTTCTACGGTCTCAGATGCACTCAGTCAGCAAGACTAAGTAACATTGTTGAATAGTGCAGCCAGTTAGGAAAATAAACAATCAAGCTGGGGACTCAGGAGTGACATCTATTCCCAGCTTCTCCTATAAGCTAGAAACCCAGCTGCCCTAGGACCTTTCCACGGGCAGTGGAAGGTGCTAGGCATCTGTGGGCAAGTGTCTGAGGTTAGGTGGAGTAAACTATGATTTCTCATGGATTGAGCAAGCCATTAATTGAGGCTAGGAAGAGACATAATCCAAGAATAAAGAGAAAATAATGCTCGCCTCTCCAAGAGTTAGGAGAAAAAAGCCAAACAACTGTGTGTATTTGAAACTCCCCAAAAGAACTTGCAGGAATCTTTACAAATATTTACAAACTTTTCCCATATTCAAATGAGTCAGAACATTTGCTTGATTTTAAGGAAATTGTCACCGAAATTCGGGAATGAAAGAAAACTCCTTAACGCCAATTTAGCATTAAGAAGCAGGCATTTCCTTTATTGCAGCGCTGGGTGTCAGGAGGATAGTTCCTCTAATCAGGCACCCCTAATGCTGGTTCTCTTGTCATATTTATACACAAATGTTACAAAGATTACAAAGTGGTACACTCCCCGTTACAATAATTGGTTCATATTTCTTCGCCTAGTATGCAAACTAGAACGCATGCTCAGTTCCTTTCTCCGCCTCTATCTTTTGAGTAGGTGGGATAATTTGGGTAGGGGGCTTATGAGTTGGTGGTCGTGGGGACCCTGGCCCAAACTACCTTTCCCCTAGTTTCTCAATATTTCGGTGTTGGTAATTGTTTGCTATATGCCTCAGCAAGATAAGGATGTTGCTGGAGGCAATTAATGTCCTCCCTTTCTGCAAGTATGTACATAAGGACCTTGAAGTGTCTTGTAGCTCTTCCTTTTTCTCATGATGTGTAGCAGGTGCTCATTCTAAGAATCGTTAGCCTTCTACCTAAAGTAATAATGAAGAGTTTCCTATCACCTATAATACAAGTAGGCCTTCATTACAGGCCTTTCTTCTTGGCTACGTTTTCTTATTACGTATAATATAAGCAGGCCTTCGTTACAGGCCTTTCTTTTTGGCTACAAAATCACCCAAATGCAAGATCTCTACCATAATGCTTCAACAGGACCGATTCTGTTCCTAGGTAGCCCACCATAGTGGTGCTAAAACAGTTTTTTAATCAAGTAGAACCAAGAGGACACTTCTTAACTGAAATTCTACACTTCTACAGTGCCTGTGTTCATCCCTGGATCTCATAGCCCTTCCCAAGATGTTCATTATCCCAACTTTGCCTATTGAGGAAACAGCATTTTAGAAAGGCAAAGTGACAGGCTCAAGGCCTGAAAGCAGACTGCAGCCACGATGAAAACAGATGTTAGATTCTCTTAATTTTAGTGCCTTGTCTAATTGAGTTATGTTTACTTCCCAATACTGTTTAATGTTATTCAAATGACTGTAGTATAAGTTAAATGGTAAATGTGCTACAGATCTCTTATTAGTTGTCATGTAAGACGAAGCACACCGAGAAATGCAAAGGGCCTCCCCTTCTTACTCTGTCACCTTTAATTTGATTGGAAATTTAACACTGCAAATAAAAGGTAAGCTTTAATTTACTGGCTCAATACGTTTTGTTGGAAAATTAAATCATCTGGGAGTCTACATCTGCAAAACAAAATTTATTATCTGTAATTAACTAACCTTTAGAAAAGCCCTTTTTTAATTTCCTCCTGTCAATGTACTAGGAAGACGAAACCATAACAAGTGTTAGCAGAGAAGCCACTACGTCAGGATAAGAGCTCCTGCAAACATTCGATGGATAATGCAGTTAAAACTTCAATTAATGAGTTCAGTCATTACATGATCTGTATTTAGATGCAGAGAGTTAAATCATTGTTACACAATTGCATCGGAGAATAAATAGTCCAAATTATGATTGTTTCGGATAGACAAGACTGCATGAATGTAGAATCCACTATATATTGGTTTATGTCTTTTTATGAAAAAAGCACTCCCAAGTTTAACAAAAAAGTCTCCTAATTTTGTAAAGTCTTTTGCTAGAAGCAACCATGGATTTGTAGAGAACTCGGACAATGAAATCTCTTTTGTCAATCTCTACCCTGAACTTCTCTATTTACAGAGTAGCAAACCACAACGAGGTCTGCTAAAGGTGTTAAATCACTACGGAAGATTTGAAAACATGCAAGCTCTGGTCTTTCAATTGGGTAGAATATAGGTGAAATCAGTGTTCTTTGTTGTTGTAAAAATAATTGTTTCACTCTTACATCAGCAACTAATGCTGGACAACAATATTGTGTTTCTTCTCAAAGGGGGAATCCCTACAAACATAATATGACTAGCTTAGCTGTGGTCATTTAAACAGGGATTCACACTGCAGTTCACCTACCTTTTCTCAAAAGTTTTTTAATTAATTTCAGACAAATACTTTTTATTTAGAAAAACTAAGAACAATATGAAAAAGCATAGGGATAGGCTGTCCTCAAATATACTTCAAAAGTAAAAATATTCAATATACAGATTCAGAATCTCCTCTGTCTTGGAAAAATTCTGCCAAATGAGGGACCTCTCAAGAATATTCTGATCTTTGTCAAGACAGGCTATGCCTCTGCTTCAAAGAAAACCCGGGGCAATCTTCTTATAAATCCATTGATCTGGGTATTCACAAAGACTATGAAATAAATACAGCAGGCCATTGTGTCTCCTCTCCTGTTACTGTATTGCCTCCAAAAGAAGTAAGAGTGCTGGGTGCAATTTAGCAAAGTCAGGACAAACCAAGATGATGTCTAACAAGGGCAGTATTTTGAATAAACTGGAGAGTCTGTGTTTGCAGGCATAAAAGGGTTGGGATTTAGATTAGCTAACAAATGAGACAAGCAAGGCTTAGAGAAAAGCATAATTTCTGTAGACAGCCTGGATTTTAATGAGGCCAATGGAATGATAGATTCCAAGATTACCAACCACTATGGAGTTTGTACCATCTACAATGAAAGGAAAAGAGCATGGCTTCAAAGGCAAGAACAAAAGTTCAGAGTATACAATCTACATATACTACCTTCTCTCTCCTTGTTTTTGAACAACCACTCTAACAAGCACGTTTATGCATATTTATGTTTTAGAAAACAATGTGGGGGGTTTTTTTACTTTAAGAAACATCTCCAGGGTGGCTGGAATTTCTGTGCTAATACAGGATTGCGATATCATGCAACAACACAAAATGGCAACAAAACACAGCACAAAAGTATACCTTTGGATTACTATTGGGATAGGCTTGTGAATATTTACTCACTCAAATTGCAAGCTTGAATTTCTATTTTTTGTTTCATGCTCTCAAACTCCTTCTGGAATTGCATAGCAACTCAGTTGTTCCGTGTTGCACTTCTTAAGTAAAGAACTAATTTATCTCTATTCTGACAGCTCAAAATACCCAATTTGTTCTTACTTTTTTAAATGTTCCACACCTATAATTGACACATTATTTCTGTTTTTTCCCTGTTACATGCTCCATTGACAGCTCATGTGTCAACCATCTTCTCTGCTTACTTCCTCAATTCTGACCAAAGTCATGACATATTATTTGTTATAATTAGTAATACACTCTGGATGGTGAATCAATTTAAATGTTAATTCCACTACTCAGAGAACTAAAGATGTTGATGGACCGTTAACAAAGCAGTGCAACTTCTTTGTGAAATCAATGTTACTAACAACTATTGGTATATATTAATTTGTCATATATTCATTACAAATATCTCCTAAGAGATTGTACACACATGAAAACTTTGCAAATACGAGCTGCATATGATAATTTAAAAATAGTGGTAACAGGAATTAGGCAGGAGTGAGTGTTAGATGGTTTTGCATTCTTTGATGGGGCTTACAGTGTAGTGAATGCATGTAATGTACTTGAGATACATAAAGCACTTCCATTTCCCTTTAAGTCTAAGATGGACCTCAAACTCCGATATCCTTTTTCAATGGCCATCATCTTGTTGATACTATGGCATTTATACATTTTCTTTCTAAAAATAGAATGTTTTCAAAAGTTACTGTGAAATATATCCTTACTAGTGACCTGTGCAAAGGGTTTGCAGCCTTCATTTTTACTGAAATATCTTTCTTCCAGTGAATAATAGTCTCATAAAACTAAAATCTAATGTGAAACTATTGCTTTCTAGCAAATATCAAAATATGAATGACAAAAATAATTCAGTTAAAATTAACCAGAGGCCTTATTTATATATGTGACCAATACATTTATTAACAGCAGACCTAGCTTTTGATGACTTGGTGACTTATTTTGAATTTTGGCAATACTGTGTCATTGACCTAGGAGTAAAACTCCCTGATGAAATCTGAGATTTAAGTTTCAGTAAAATTCTTCCTTCTAAATTTGAATATGTTTGCTATGAACTCCTGAACTCCTCAAGTTTCCATTACATGAAACAGGGAAGGAGAAATCCTGATTCAGAACTCGATTACAATAAGGATTTGTTTAAAAATAATCAGATAATACTTCCACAATCCAAATATTTTATCCAGTAACTTTCTAGAGAAACATCAGAAAAGACAGCAGCAATCTGTGTTCTGTCTGTGGAGATAGCACCGAGAGATACAGATCTTTAAGCATCCTAATGGGTGACACCTGCATCACAATTTGTTCCTCCGTTCCTCATTATGCGAACCAAGGAAGGTAATAGTTTACCAGCTGCAACAGCAACAGTGTTGCAGACCCCAAAAGTTTCCAACCTGTAAGATAGCCAAATGAAGCAGAGCAGAAACAAGACCCACAGTATGTTTGCCATCTCCAAAAATATGGAAAGTGCATTGTTTTTATTGGTTCTTAAGTTAAACTTACTAGGAGAAAGAAAGGGGACTTAAATTTGTAAACAGTACAAGATATATGTTCCTTGCATGGATTTACATAAGTCACGGCAAGGCCAGTGATAGATAGTGTATCATTGACCTGCTTTTTGAAAAACTAGGACTATAAGAGTGAAAACAAATAGTTTATTTTACCAATTCTCCTCTTAAAATGGATCACACAAGATACCCACAATAAAGTCTATAAAGTCACAATAAAGTTTTTTGGTTTGATTTGTTTTTTTTTTCAATAAACCTCATCTTTTTTTATAAGATCTCTCTACCACAAACCTGGAAAAGCACATCCTCACATTACGGCAAAATTTTCAGACTGGTCGTATCGATAGGCTGAGTCAGTGCTCATTCTTTGAATTTTCCAAGCAGGATTATTGTAAGAAGTCAAGAGCATGGTCTCCTCTTCTAGGATCTTGATAAGACATCTAACCAGCTCAGCCTGCTACTTTTAGTTCAATTTTTTCCCCTCCTTGAAGGATACAGATCCCATTTTTGTCTCCATAGGCTGAATCAGCTTCTAACACAAGCTCTGTAACACACTCAGAAGTTACTGCAGATCTGGTCTCAAAAGAAATGCACAAATAAGAGATAGTGCTACTCTCACCAATCAAGGAAGTCAATATTAAAAGTTAATATCCAGTGTTAAATAGTTATACGCCCTAGTTGTATAAATATTCCAATAGTTCAGTCCCTTCAAAACTGCCTGGTATTGCCATTCCATTACTG
The DNA here is from genome assembly GCF_028858705.1 of Grus americana. NCBI lineage: Eukaryota > Metazoa > Chordata > Aves > Gruiformes > Gruidae > Grus > Grus americana. The sequence continues at coordinate 113,691,374 of NC_072852.1, forward strand.
TATATGACTTTCATTGTCGCACTGTGTTATGAACATAAAAATACTTTCATTAAGAGTAAATTTTCATGAAAGAGCTTAAACTGCATATTTAATGCACAATTTGTCAGGCTCATTTAGAATCCTGCTTTCAGTGATTCAATCATCACCATGTATACATATAATGCATAATTTAATTTAATTACTTTTGATTGCTTAATGAAAAATCCAATGGACATTTTGAACATCACAGCTATATAATGAAAATTATTTGTACAGGTTTTATTAACCTTCACAGTTAAAGATGATCAAGTTTTTTATTACACAGGAAAAAACTCTAAATTTAATTTCTCCTTCAGGCAGGAAGAAACAGGTATTTCTATACAACTAACTGCCACAAATTATTAATGTAACAGTAAAAGCTCATTCCTTTTATAGACAATTTTAGGTAAAGAGCAACTCTTCCACTCATTTTACATATATTTATAGAATCTTAAGGTTGAAACACACAGTTAAATCACAGTTGCCTGCAAATTACAGTTCATTATTTACAATTTGTCTGTGAACTGAAACAAATTTGTGATTGCTAAGAAAAACCCAAGTCTACTATTGCTACTTTTAAAGGCACCCTGTCTTTATTGGAGACATCAAGATATGAAACATTTCTTTTGGTATGTTCTCCAGTGCTCACACTTGCAATAAATAAAAGCTAAATAAAAAGAAGTCATGCTCATATTGTAACTCAAAGTTACAGGGTTTCAAATGCCAAATTTTGGTTAAAGATTTTTTTTTTAACTTCCCCCTTTATTTGAATGAAATTATAATCCTTCTCTGAAATAATTTTTTCGTTTCATATCCAGTAGGCTTAGTCATTTTTGTAAGATGCTATGTATAAATAATGAAAATATCTAACATAATTGGAGTTTATACAAGCAGGATTAACGTATTTTTATTTAATTTTTAAAATATCTATGGAATTAAAAAAGCAAATACTTTGTCAACTTTGCTGGTATTACATTATGAAATCATCTTTTTTTTTTTTCCACTACTGACACCCAAGTGTATTTGGATAATGAAAACAGCTTTGGGTTTCAGAGAAAGTATTTCAAAGGAAAATATAATTTGTGATCAAGCAGCTGGAACTTGCTTATTGACAGCTGGATTATGTTTGACATTTTTAGTGTGGCTTACAAGAACTGGCAGTGTCATGAGAGCTGCTACAGGAACATAAAATGCACATTACGATTTTTTTTCTGCCTAAGATTAATCTACCCTTGTGATCAAGAAAATTTATAAACTGTCTCTGGAATATGATTAATAGCAGATGCAGACTATCTGGAAAGTTCCTCTGAGTCCATTACTGACCACCACCCATACTTAGAGTGTACTTTAAGGGCTTTAAGCAATTAAAGATAGGAACGCACACGCTGTCACGATAGCAAGCACCAGCATTCACAAACCAGTGAACTTAAAGGCTGGAAACTGCAACTTTTTCTTGTGACCAGATTTAGGACTTCATATCAAGCAAGAAGCAGGTGAGGCATGACAATACTCAAATTCAGTTGGGTTTCCTCACAACGTATATTCATGCATTTTCCGGAGAGCTATAGATATATACAGTGAGACACTGGCTCTCCCTCATGCACTGGAGCATATAATTCTCTCGCAACACCTTCAGTAGTGTCCTTAAGGACGGAAAGCCCACTATGCATGTGTGCTAATGAAGGAAAATGATCCAGATACTGGAGTTATAGCTAAGGCTGGACAAGACAGACTCATCTCATGCTGGCTGGGATCAAAACCAGCTGCATGATGATAGCATCATCACCCCTGCTGTCTCCTCTGTGGCAGAGGGACTACAAGTCTACGACAACAGTTGTAGCAAAAGACAGCCTAAAATACCAAAGTCTTAACAGAAAGCAAAGGAAATATTTCCCTTTTAATAACACATCAGTTTCAGTATCCCAGGCACATTACTCATGTCACTAAAGTGGATTTGAATTGAGAAACAAAAGTAAAATTCCATCCAGCATAAAGAAGACTCATGAATTAATATGCAAAATATACACATGGAACAATCTAGGAGAATTGCCTTTCCTAATACAAAAATCCTTATACAGCAAAGTATATAACACTTTATTCCTAAAATGCAGAACCTAATCTGTAGTGTATCCTTGGAAGTTTAAGTTACTTTCCATTTATTCTTCTATGATTGAATTTATGGTATTTTTCTTGTTATAGAAGATAAATCTGTACCAGGGGAACAGGGGTATAGAGAAGGAAAGCCTGAGACCAATAAATTAAACAGCTAGAGATGTTTACTAGTAAAATTACAATCCTGAGAGTTACAAGTTATTAAATACTTGCTATTAGTCTTATTTTAAAAGTATTATTTATATCCTTCAGAGGACATATTGGCAATTCCTTGATTTTTTCAAATGGAATTTCTGAAGTCTGATTTTCACTAGTGTTAGCTGCTACCTTTGTTATACTTTAAGGTTTTCCCTTCTTTTATTACATTGATTTAGCAGTAATGAAAAATTAAGCCCTTATTCTCTACACAAAGCAAGCCCTGCAACATCAGTGGCAGTATCAAATCTTTCTGCTTTTTGTCAGCATGCTTCTGCTAGGTTCAGCTCAGCAAGTTCTATATTATTAATGGATTAAACCATTAATGATCTGAACTGATCACCTACCTACATAGGTATTCCCTGACTATTCCACTAGACTTCCAACACACCCACTAATTGTGGCCATGCTCATTTTAAAAATGCATCTGTCCACTAGGAAGTACCCTGAGCCCATGGGCTGGTCACAGAGCAGCCACCAGCTGCTAGTCCTTCCTGCTCGCAAAACATTACTTTCTGCATTTGCAACTCCAAGTTCCTGTAGCTTGAATGGGAAATTCCAAATTCCTCAGACCTTCTACCTTATTTCATGTTTTTCCTATTAATTCAACATGAGTGAAGATACGACAAAATCATTCTATAGTGCAGCTTAAGTGGTGATTACGACAAAGATTTTCAGCTATCTGTAAATAGCGTAATGTAATGACAAAAAATTAAAATTACTACTGTCTGCTGCCTGAATAGGAGGGGGATAAGACATTGCTAATGTTTGGCAAATGGCAGCCTAATCAGTTCCCACCATCCGTCCCCTTGCGCCCAGAGGCACCTGCACAGGCAAGGGTCTGCAGCCTGCTCAGCAGCGGGCAGACAGGGAGAGTGGGGTCAGTGGCTTCCTTGCAGTCCCTCCTGTCCTCTGGGCAGCCGTAACATACAGGCAGCAAACAGGAAGGAATCGAGTTCAGTTCCTCACAACATTTGTCTGGCAGTACAAGAGCGCCCTTGTTCTTCCCTTCTGCAGCCGTTGGAATAGCGGGTGGTTTTCAGCCCAGTTCCTGTGGCAGCTTCTAAAAAAAAAGCAAGACAAAACACAAGTCTTTGAAAGCAAACTTGAAGAGGTCGGTTCACAGAATCTCAAATCTTAGATCTCTTTATAAAAACTATTAACAGTTAAAACTTGAGTGGGTTAAACCCTACCCCAGTTACCGTCTCCTGAGATTCTTTTGCTACCTAATGACTACACAAAGGATCTGAGACAAAAGCAGACAATTACTTTTCCTCCCTTTTCTGGTGGGGGATTAGCAGATAGCAGCAACACATTTCTCTCTGACTAGATCTTCCTTTTGACTGGATATTTAAAGGGAAAGACATCAATAAATGACAGTGCTTAAAATAAAAGCATTAAATATTCATAGCAGAAAATCCATAAATCTAGGCATAATCCATGCAAAGGCCATTTTGATGTTTGTTTTAAAATGGACCTAAGAAAGCATAAAGTATCCCCTTGCTGCCCATATCCTTAATGCAGAAAACAGCTTCTGGAAAGACATCACTAGCTTTGCCATGGAATTACATCTGCTATCTCACTGCACCAGCCTGCAAATCTATGCAAGCTTTAGACATAGGTTACTCTGAATAACAAGATACAGATTCTTTTAAGTACAGAGAAAGCTTGGGAAGCAACTTGTCGTCTGTGACTCAAGATCTCTCTCCTTGGTTGTACCGGTCCAAGAGCAGTGTACTGCCCCAACATGCAGCGGTAGCTAAACTACAGTGTTTGAATAGCTGTTATAGATTTTTTTAATTGATATTTTCCTAGCTTCTGTTCATATTGAACTAGTCTTCAGACTGTGGATTTGGCTGTAACTTCTTTTAAAACATTCAGGTCTAGTAATACAGGCATTACAGCAGAGCAACTTACAATGATAATAACAGAAGCTTAGATGAAGCAGCAAACTATTTGTCCCATCCCAGTTTTCTTCAGAGATTATCTAAAGAGCATTAGCCCTGAGTAAGAGCAAGTCATGAGTAGTCCTTCCTCCTGGCTTCAAAACTGGTGTTATCATAAGACAAGGGGTATTAGGAGCCCAAGTGAATATTTTAAAAGCTAAAAGGATGATTTCAGGTAAAACTGGGGCCTGACAGAGTACTTCAGAAAGGTTCTAGACTTCATCAGAGAATAAGTAGCTTTTTTTTTTTGTTTTAGTTGTATTAACTAGCTTGATTTCCACGCAGTACCAATCTACAGAGTAACTTTTCTTTGTCCAAACTCACCATAAATGTCTAACTTATTGGAAATAGGGCTCACTTTAGTTTGTAAATAAAGACTACAAAAGCAAAGTAAGGCACAAAATCATAATTATAAAGCACACTACAATGTGGAAATAGAAGATTAAACCTTATTAAAATATCATTCCTGGGCATTAGTAACAGTTCTATAATTAATAAGAAAACAGTTCACTGCACTAAGCAGTACAACAGAAATTAAATTTCCATTTATGTATAAGAATAATTAGGTTCCATAAAAAGATTGGAGGTGGATTGTTTTATTTTTGTTTACCCTGTACTGAAGATGATTACATAGTTTTTGTAGATTCACATTCAGAAATATAAATACATTTAGTCGTGTGGAATAATTCACCGAGTAACATCACTTTACCCGAGACTGCAATTATAGTATGAAATGGATGCAGTTTCTGTTTTGCCATCATAGTAGTCAGGACACTTGAGCCATTTAACATTTAAGTGAGCACTGAGGAAAATAAAAGCTTCATTTTTCAAAACTAAAGTGTGGTATAAACTGACAAAATAATTAAAGTTTACATTTTTAATATGCAGCATTTTTTTCCCTAGCAATAAAACTCTTCTATGTGGAGTTGTCATGGCATTTGATGAGAGCAGAAGTGCTACCCTGAAAGGGCTATTCTGTTTTACTGAGAAAAGACATTTAAGACTGAAGCAGTGCAGTGAGAGCAAAAAGTACTTACAAAATCCTTCTCCAATCTATGCAGGACAGACTAACATTACATTTTTTTTTCTGTTAGGTTGTCACAATAACACTATTTTAAGAGTTTAAGATTTCTAAAGTTCTACTGGGCTACACAGAATCTTTACTTTCATTCCCATACAACACGCGTAAGCTGATACATCAGATATAGATGTTTCATGAGAAATAATAATATATTTTATGTGGTCTGTTATTTACAGATATGTACATGTCTCATACAGAACCCATTTCAGTAGTGTCTGATTAATAGATTAACTACAAAAGGATATGGACAGATGCAACAAATCTCCAATATGATGAATAACTTATGTGCAATTATTTTCTGAATTGGTCAAATATACAAAAGATAAGTTTTTGGGGGTTGGGGACAATATTTGGAAGATTTTTTCAGAGATGACCAAGTTAGTTCAGCTCTCACCAAAATGCTACTGTTTTCAACATCTCCATTTTACTCCAACCTCTTCTCTCAATCCACTGCATTAGTTTGGACAAGTTTTTTATTCCTGCTTCACATCCCACCTCCTCCCTACCTTGGGGAAACTCCTTAACACTTACTCACCATTGATCATAGAATCATAGGTAAGTGTGGAGACCAAGCATTACATCACTGCTAAGTATTAGTATTGTATGAAAGAAACCAGTAAGCAAGAAAACAATCCTCACTTAAAAAAATAATCTACCTTCGCATGCTAGACATCTATACTACAGTAGAACTTTACATATTAATCACATCAGCATTAGTGAGCAGGGATATTCCACTAGGACACGCAGTATAACTTGGAAACTGTTTAAACTGGACTCAAATGGATTAAAACACAACTTTATCATTATCCCTGGTGACATACACACAATGTTTCTCTTCAGTTATTAGTGCTTCAGATGACACAAGAGGAAAGTGGAAAAAGGAGGACTGGAAGATATCTTCCTGGCAGGTACTATGGGGTTTTTTTGGCAGACACCACTGACTCCACACACTGTTCTACAGCAGGTGTGTATTGCTGAGCAGTATCCCAGAAAGGTGAAACAAATAACGGGGGGGGGGGAGGGGAAGCAGCCATAACTGTTTTCTGTCTAGCAAGCTCATCTTAGTTGGTAGCTAAGAATCTGCAAAGAGGGTAAGAGCAGTCAGACTTACATACAGCTGTGGGAAAAGGAAAGGGAACATTAACTTTGTTAAGATCCTAGCACATACTGTAATTCTCTTGTAGTTATCTTTCCTAAGACACTTACCTTTGCTTTCTTTAAGAGCTGTAGATTGCACCAGTTTTAGAGAGGATCTTGAAATTGCAGTGCTTCCCCTTAACCACTAGAATATTTTCCAACATTGCTAAATTGTTTAGCAAGTTGATTAGCAATATCTTACATCTGAATAAGGTGGAATAATCTGTCTGGTACTAGGAACAGAAGCAGTCTACCATGCCTTGTAACTCACCAAGTATTTCAAACAAGCACAAAGTAGGCACATGAAGAAATACGAGGGAGTATGTTCCAGAGTTTGTAGAAAACAAGGAGCAAGAAACTGCTCCCATCCCATTAATAAGACACCAGATTGTCCACCATCCTATGTGAAGCCGGTGCAAGAGACAGCAGCTCACATTGTTTCTGTACACGCTACTGTGCAGGACAAACTTCTCAGTGGCAGACTGCATTTCGGAACTGCTGACAGTCTAGAGACAACATAGATGCTTGGCGTTAGGGTGCTGCAAGGTCCAGCTGCTCCCCAAGGGAAGGTGTGGTAAGAGTCAAGGGGGATCCTAGGGCTGGCAGGGCGTATCTCACTGTACTCAAGCAAGGTGAGGAGATGGTTGACAGGTCCAAACAAGAGTCTAGATCATAAAGCAGTATCCTGCACATGAGGCAGTACTGAGGCCAGGAAGTCAGTCCACATGCTAAAGTCCAACTTAGCAGGGCCCACAGCCAGACAAGAGTGCAGCTATAGCTGAGCTGAAAACCAGTGCCACTCCCACATAGACCAGACAAAGACTGAAAACTTCAGGGTTGAGCTTAAATAGTGCTCCCTGACCCATAGGTGGGGGTGGGGACTTCAGGTGAGGCTGGTCAGGGCCATTAAGGCTTATTAGTCCACTCTCTTCAGGAGTCTCTGGGAAGCAGGGAAAGAAGAGATTTGGAGAGTATTTTTTCAAGGCAGGTATGGTATATCATCATTAGAAGTATCAAAAGATATAGAGACTAGGATTAAGGCAACAAAAATCTGCCCATTTATTAGCTTATGTCCCTTGTCCATTTCAGCTGGGTGCACAGCTCTAAAGGGAGCAGGCCTCAATTTCTATCTAATTTTTACCACTGGTGAAAATCAGTAACCATTATCCATTGAAAAGGCCATGTGCTTAGGATTTTAAAACTTCTTTGCTTGCTCAAGCGCCTGCATGTAGTTCAGACTGATTACACATTTCTCAAGAGAATACTTCCTGTAGTCTCTTGGTAGCAGAAGCAGACATTTGTTCATTGACCAACAGGCATTAAAATTTCCTTCAGGCACTAATTAAGTGCCTGCAATCCAAAAGCTAGCTCAAACTGCTTTTAACTCCTAGTGAAAAACTTGCGCATCATGCCTATCTATATAAACATCAACACAAGTATTTCCCACTTTATTTGCAAACTTCCTCTTCTCTCTCCTCTCTTTGTCTATACCCAAACTTTTGAGCTTAAGTCAGGTTTCATTTTTCCTTGCTCCCCATAGTAGTCTGTTTTGGTGAGGACACACTTCATCTATACTGAATGCTTTACAATCATTGTTTTTGCTTGGCAACAAGAACGATAATCTATCAAAGATTGTACCAATCTATAAAATGCTACTGCATTTTTTTTCTAATTCAATTAATATTGCGTTTCAATCCTAGCACACTTTATGCTTTCCTTTTAATACTTCCTTTAAATAAAATTAGTAAAATTACATTGTTGGTGTGTAGCCTGACTTTCTGTTCTTTCAGAAAGCGAGCAAAAGAAGTAAGCATATTCACTGGTGCCTCCTTAGTTTTTCGGATTTTCATTTGCAGTGTCATTCAAAAAGATCAGGAAAAGCTAGTTATTGCCCATTATAAGGAAAGTATTGAGAAAACTATCCTACTTAATGGGAAGTCATCTGATATTTTAAGGAAGCCCAGATCACCTATGAAGCTTTGAGACCCTTAACACTTGCGGCTTTTACCTTTCATTTCTAATGTCTCATTTCAACCCTCCTGATGTATATTTTGAATACATCTTACTTCATAAAACAAATCCTTCTAATGCCTTTGTTATAGCTTTTCCTTGGTCTAGAAGCCACTTAACCTTTCTAAACTTGATTTTTCCATAAAAATGTGAAGGGAAGCTGGCAGTTCCATGCTGTTGTTATATTTGGAAAACATGGTTGCATTTTAAACTGCATCATTGTGTGGTATTCAGAAATTTGAATCGTCACTTTAATTTGGAGGGGAAGAGTATAGGGATAGGATGAGAGGCAGTAGGAGAGAAAGCAGACATTTTTAATCTTGCAAACCAGACTCTCCATGGAACCCAAATATGATACACTTACTTTCCATTCATTTTGTGGAACTCTCTGTATTGAAGATATTTATGTGTTGCTCATTTCTCCCATCTTTTATAACTTCTCAACCATAACTGTAAACCAGATCAAAATTAACTGTCTTCCAATTTGTCCTACCATGTAAATGCTTGTTAGTTTTATTGATTGTGTTACATAGAGTTTATATTGCCTTGGCAAACAGTTTACAGGGACTATAAAATAAGCCCTAGAATAGGCCATGAAAATGTTCCTGCAAGTCAAGCTTCATTGCCTACTAGAAAATGCACTTGTAATGTACATTCCTTATATCCAGAAGATAGGAGCACAATTTCTATAAACCTTGATGTACTTTAATGCAAAATTAACATGTTTTTGAATGAGAGACATGTTCAAAAGCAAGACAATGACCAGTTCAGATTCATTCCTTAAAGAGCACGTTTGACATTCCCATGGTTTTTAGATTGTATTATTCAAAAACTTTTACTTATTTATTTCCTGCTGTTACTTCTTATTTATTATATTTCAACTTGTTACCTTTTCTTTTGCTTTAAAAAGAAGTACGGGTGAGAGCAGAGGGAAAGTGAAGTTGGCTGACTGGAAGTCAGCCTTTCCAGATTCAGATGATCCTCTTCCCCATTCTTGGGGAAAAAAAATTGCAGTTACTCTGCTTTTCAGGACTGACAGATATGTAAATTCTAATTAAGAATTAAAGGACAAGCAATTTCTTTATGATCTTCTCCCAGTATAAATTTCTCTCTATTTACATAAGTGTGAATAAGAAGTGTTATTATTTACTCATGTGTCTCCTAAAATCTGACCTGAGTAGTTTAGGAACACATATTCTGAAGACAAACAAACAGTCCACTCTCAACTGAGAAAGTTCCATGAGCTTGTCAAATATCCTCTTCATCAATCCTTCAGCTGAAGTCACTACTTCCTTTGACTAAAGTGAGGTCTACTGAGCATGGCCCTCTCACCATGGATGGCAGATAGAGAGCATAACTCTGTAATGCCACTAATTTCTCTCCGTCCCTCTACTCACATGCACCTTGACCTTAGCTGCAGTCATTTCTGCTGTGGTGGCCTCTACATAAATAGCTATTCTGTCTAGTCGTCTGGCCGCTGTAGTCGATTCATCGCTTTCTTCAGATCTGTTTCAAACTGGTGATCTGACGTCTGTCAAGACTTCCATTCTCATTTCTTTCTGTTGTACAATAACTCACATCTTGAATCCCCTTTGGTTGCCTTTTTGCTTTTTCTTTTTTCCCCATCCTTTCCCATCCTATGGTCCTTTTTCCTGTTATTTGATGTTTCGCACTTCCTACCTGTCGATATTTGTAAAACACAGTTTCCACTTGGAACAGCCTGATTTTTTCAAGCTATCTAGGCCTAAATAAGAGCCACCAACTCTCTCTCTTTTTCTGTTAACTGGCATCCCTCGGAATTTACAGGCAATATTTGGTGTCTCAAACTCTCTTTGGGTTAGGTTCCACAATGCAGATGCATAGGCATAATATAAGGGGAAGAAATTTTCTTGACTCTGTGGAGTGCTAGAAAGGATAAAAAAAGATAAAATCATATAAAACAGCCTGAAGATGGTAGTGACGGGGTATGTATGGTTAACACAAGCATTTTACATTCCTGCTGCTGCTTCATTTCCTATGTAAAACTGGCAAAATGCATCTCCACTGGGACTTACAAGGATAGGTACATCACAAGAAGCCATTGTGATTTAGGCTGGCTTTAAAGACGTGAAATATATACTCGCTCCTGTCTGCAAAGAACAGGCACTGGTATTCAGGGCCAGCAGTAATGCAGTTAATGGAAGAGCTGCAAAGGAGGTAGCAAAGGAAAATGACCTGAAGAGTGAGGCAGTTAGAATTGAATTAAATCTGACTGCAATAATAGTGCACTTCAGTGGTTGTACTTTGCCTTTCTTTCCAGCAGCCTAATTCTTATTCTTCAGATGCTTTTGCCTCCTGTTTTTACAACTGCCACTTAAGGGGTACTCATTCCTGTCATTCATTCTGGATGATGGTAACCAGTTTTTTGTTTCTGTCTATAATCAACTGCCCTGGCCATCACTACACTGCTGTATGGCTAGAAAAGCACCTTTCTTCATGCCATTGCAAACCACTGTTGTAAAGAGCAAACCACTTCAAACTGCACAGTGATGCTTACATTTTTTACATTAAACTGCAGGTTTTTTAAGACCATTTGTTTATTTGTGCTGTTAACCAGATAATGTTCTAGCAAAGTACTGCAATATTGAAATGTCAATGTTCGTTTATGAACCACATTGAGATTCCCTAAATGAACGCAAGCAGTGCAAAGTGATTTGTATGCAAAACATATGTTGCCTAATCAGATTCATAAATTCAAAGTGCATTTAATCAGTTAGTTATATTTGATTCACCAGCAGTTAAAAAGTTTTCTTAATGATATCAAAAGCAGAATAAACAATGGATCATAAATTTCATTTTTTCTAAATTAAACAGATACAATCATAGTACTTTGTATCTCAAATAATGAACGAGAAATTCATAGCAAGGAAAGAGCGTCTAAAACTATGTCCTATTTCTTTCTTTCTCTAATTTGTTTTCCAAAGTGGATGTTATATAAGATAAAAGTTAAACATTTGTCTTCTATACAGATAACATTTTAGTAGGAATTAATATACTTTTTCCAGATTAAAAAGAGAAAGCTATTGTTTATTCAAGTCCCTTCAATATTAATAGAGTTACCCTGTAAATAGATTTTAGCATTAAATGAAAATGCATAATCTTTTCCATTAAAAGAAAAATAATTGGATATCAGAATTGCTACAGATTGTTCATATAAGCTTGGTTTAGCACTTTTTACTCTCCAGTTCCCAGTATTATGCAACAAAGCTATCTTAGTGGAGTTTTTTTAAATAAAAAGATAAAATCACCACTCAACTTTTTTGTATTCTTTATGCTACTATTCAAGACAGGAAAGTGGAACATGTGCAGAAGAAACTCTTGATTTTGACAAATAATTTTAATTAAGTACTCAGAAATCAAGCAGTCAACCAGGGGTCTTATTTGTTCCATGTGCCCAAGGCATGATCAAATCCATCTGATTGTAGGTATTTTTCTAGCCAGCTGTTAATCACTACCAATCCTTAGCACTCTACTACCTCCACAGACTATCTATTCTTGCCTAACTTCAGAATTAGAAAGGTAATGTCTACTCTCAGTCATCTTGACTACAGTTTAAACCTATAATTAGCGACATAAAGAGAATATTCCTCCTTGTTTGCACTGAGTTTATATATTGTCAGTCTGTTGTAAAAGACTATAAAAAAGATAGCCCTCACTTGTCTCTTCTGATGAAAAACAGTCTTAGTTTGCTCAGAGTTCTTCATAGGTTACGCTCAGTAGACCTCTCTTTACTCCCGCTCTTACATACACTCTAACAGGCCCACAGAACAGCTGAATCTGGACCAAGTATTCCATCTGAGTTTCAGTAAAGCAGAAGGATTACTTCCATTTTGCTATTTATACTTTTTTATCTTTTTTTCAGATGTCTGCTCTTCTTAAAGCAGTTTATAGAACTGATGACTATTACCCCCATTATGGTTCTCTGTAATCCATAATTCTTTCGGGGTTTTTTGAACTAACTATTCTATATAGTAACTCCTCCATCCTGTGAGCTCAGTCTTTCCTAACTAGGAATGCTGCATATTTGTTCCTTTGAAAAATATCTTATTTTTTCAGACTGATTCTTCAGGTAAAATTATACTGAATTCACATCCTGTTGTACAATGTATTTGCATCCTCTCCTGTCATCAGCCTATGTAATAAATGTCAGATCTCTCATTCAATAAAACAGTGAATAACACCTGACCCAGCACGCATAACTCAGTATTTCTCTCTATTTCATATTAAACCATTGTTTTTTGCCTTGTATATATTGTTTTCCTACTAGTTTCAATGTAGTATTTTCAAAAATGTCCTGCTTTCCTAAGTTGCTTTTAAGCATGTTAAAGCTCGAGATGTGTCACTTCTACAACTTTCCCTCCACTCCCATGTTGCTATAAAGAAGACAGTGTTTTATGGGATATACTCTTGAAAGGTTGTGTTAAATCTTATTTGTCACAATTGTTTACTTTCATACAGAAATACAGAATTTTCCTATAGCTTAGTTAAGTCTATAAGTCCCTAGTTCCTTCTTTTTCTCCTTTCCAAAGGTAAGCCATATATTTATCATTTTCTGTGCTTTTTCTACTTCACCAGATATACACAAGTTTTGAAAGGCAACAAGCGTGGCTCTGCAATTCAATCAAACAGGTCTTTCCATTTCATAGCATGCCATTCATTTAATCCTGAGGATTTGAAAACATCTACATATCTAAATATCTAGTAACCTGTTCTGCCTTATTCCAAGGCTGAGTTCTTGCTGGTTTGTCATTGGTGTTATTTGGGAAGGTCAACTGATTACAATTGATCTTCCCCATGAACATTAAGTTAAAGAGGCAGACATCGTAATTTGTTCAGAAATTTTATCACAAATAAAAAAAGCTGAGAGAGGGAACATTACAACATGGGAAAACCACAAACGACAATTAAATCAGCATAAAAATGTTGAAAGCTTGAGATGAGGAGCTTATCAATAAAATTACTAAACCAAAAAACACCTAATCAAAACTTCTTCAATTCCATTGCTGTAAAAAACAAGAATGAACCAAACTACAAACCTGACAGCAACTTGTAATCTAACATAGAAGTCTAGCTGAAAATTATTTTACAAATTTCTTAATATATAACTGCATTTCCCATCATTAAAAAAAATTGCCTATTGTAAGTCTAAAACTTAATGACCAAATGATTATCTTAATCTCAGAAATTATTTCTTCTTTAACGTATAGGCACACGAACTGGAAAGATATGAGTAATACATACAAATTTAGAGGTATTTCAGAAACGTATAAACTCTAAGCAGAATACTTTAAGAATAAATACTTAGAAGTTCTTTAAGTGATCCAACACCTCCACAATGTCTACAAGACAAACAATATTATTTGAGACATGGATTAAGAATGAAGTTCTGCAGTCAGGAGATGGAAAGACCCAGAAAAGATTGACTACAAGACCAGAACAAAAGCTACAAAACATATCAAGTGCAAAAAATGCCTTGCAATGGGGAACTAAAGAAGTCCTTCTGCCTCATTAAAAGAAGCTCCAGAGCCGCCTGTCTCACAGATACATCAAGCATCACTTCAAAACACGCAGTGCTCTTCCCTCCAGGCAAATACGCATAAGCGAATCCTTACGACTACCTGTGAAGTAGCCGTAAGGACATAACTTAAATGAGATCAAGTCATGGTACTGACAACACTCTTTCAAATCAGTGTAATCCTAGTGACTACATTTCAGTCTCCCTTGTCCTGCTGAAGTAAAAGGTAAAATTCCTACTGGCAGCAGTAGAGACAAGATTTCATCATATATATTAATACTGAAAAATAGCAGACGCTAGGAGACTCTAATCTGTTGAACAACATTGTAACGCGTTCCAGCATCTGGAAAGCGAAACTAGCAAAATTCATTGTGGAAAGATTGAATTTTTTTTTTTTTTTTTTAATAAAACTACCATCTACCCTGGAACATAATAAATTATCTTTCACTTGAAATATTTCTTGTCTTTCAAGCAAGATAGGATATTTTAATAGGATGTAAGAATCACTGAGTAGATGTATAGGTTATGATTGAACTGAATAACTTTAGTGTTCTTTTCTTTCCTTGCAGCCCAAAAATTTATGAAAACAAGACCATATGTGAAATTATAAATGTTTTAATTTATTTTTCTTGGAAAGCGGGGTGTGAATTAGGAAACTTTGAGTTACCCTTTAACCTTTCCAAATTATGATATAGTGCTCCACACAACCAGTAGAAATTCTCTTTCTCTTCTCTAAGTGGAGATACATGACTATCCTTCATCCACACTTCAAAGCCAGTCATCTGCTCAGCATACATATGCAAATTCACTGAGGTCATAATTTACCCCAAAAAATAGAGCACACCCAGTTTGTAAGCAGTATAGGACCTTTTCTGCCTCCTGCTTTGCATCAAGTCTTTCCGCTGTACCCATACTATGAAGTGCAAAGCAGTGCAGATCATTCTCCAAACTGGTACCAAAAAAGTTTCATAGCAAAAAAATATTGCTTCATCAGTATCAGTTAAGTTTCTAACATTTTTTTCAGTACCTCTCCACAGCACTGCAGTGTTTTGCTAACATTCCGGTTTGTACAAAGGTAATTTGGGGGCTCCGAATTGGTGCTAAGTAGTGCCATTTAAACATATGAAGACATTTTCCCAATATCTAGTTTTGCATTCTTATGAACATGAAGTCATGAGGTCAAAAGTCTTTTAAGAAATGTCATACATTAAAAAAAAAAAAAGAAGTTTTTATTTGTTCACATTTCTTCATTTGACCAACTACTGTTTTTGAACTTTTAGCCATATCTTTATTATACTTCCTTATCATTCCTCTAGGTTTTGGGGTTTTTTCTTTCCAAAGACATCATATTTTATCACATTTAATAGTATCAAGACTTTTCACAGTAGGATTTACATTTGGATTTGGCACAAAATAGACAATTCCTAAGGCAACCTATAATTCCAATCCATTAGGCTAATGTATTGCAGCTGCTGTGAACAGTGGGCATGTCATCTTTTGTATAATGACGTCTGGTACAGCACAGAATATAAAACAAAATAAACTGAAAAATTACTCTGCATCTAAACATTGCAGAGAGTTATTTTCACCCTGTTCCCTCACACTCATTCTCAACAGAGGAGTCTGCTGTATGTGTGGGTAACACGTTTCAGGTTTTTTAAGTGTTGCCTTTTATAGCTGGTAAACTCTCCTATAAAAGCATTCTGGCCATCTGTATATAGCTTACCTGTAACGTATATATACATAACCAGTATTCAGCACTGGTTGTCAGTTAGGATTTTTTAGAAACTAATAGTAATTTACATCACAACTCATTTATTAATTCCACTTAGTTTTCTTAATTTCTACTTTATAAAACTTTCACTAAAAAACCTAGAATTTTTTCCTTTTGGTAGAAGCTGGACCATTAGCAAATCATTCATGACTTCACATGGATTCATTTTCACTTCTCTCTTCTGCCTGAGTCAGTATCATTTTCTACTCCGTCAAAGAGTGCCTTTGCCAGACTATAAGACATTATGATATAACTCAAAACTCTCTTGTTGATACTTATTTTGCATGGTATATTACATATTCTGAGAGAAAGACTGAGAAAAAACAAAGGATGCCTTCCTAACCTGTTAGATAAGTTACCTTCATAGAGTGGGGTCTAGTCCCCACATTATCACAGCAACAAAAGGCACTACATCACACGCCTCACAATAAGCACTAATGTCATGATCAGCACAGTTCCTGATGAAGCAGGCAATACAAATCCAAATGCTGAATATCAACTGCTTTAACACTATGAAGAACCATTCATTTCAGTGCCGCTATGATAATTTATGCCAGCATCTGTGGATGCAATGGCAAATCTGGATGCATTTCATAAAACAGTTCAAAAAGCCACTACAGAGCTCCCTAACTAAGCCCTTCTGCTTGGCTAAGATGTCTTATCTAGCTTCAAGATCCTGTACTCTGAAATGTGAACAATGATAACAGACTGACAGCAGGGGATTCTTCTTCCTCAGTAAATCTGTTACTGAGAAATATTTTCAACCCAATATGTGGTGGGGAGAAAGGATTGCGAGAGAAGACTCCCTATAGCTTTGGGAAAAAAAAAGAAAAACATTTAAGAAGGAGTTTGGCTATAAAACAGAATGAGAATGGTTATAAAATATTTAGAAAATAATGGCAACAATAAAAATATTAATTTGAGCATATTAATTTGTGCCCTAGGATTTTGGCATTTACAACTTTAGCTGCAGGAGAGCTTCTCAAGGAAGCTAGGATCACCAATAACCTACAGCTTGCAATGGTCCTTGTAGAGTAGCTCTGCTCCTTTTCTCTAACATTTTCCTCAAAAATACAGATTTTGCACTGTAAAATTATTCTGTTGAATTCTATTCTAATATCACCAGTGTTCACTTTAATGTTGCCTCTTTCACCTTTCTCAAAAATTGATGAGGGTTGTGCAACACAAACTTACTTTTTGCATATTTATTTTAAAGAAACTAATTCAAATGACCTCAGAATGAAACTATGGAAGAAGCAGTTAATTTGTGGGTGATGATATTACAAATCTCTAACAAATTAGTTTTTTAGAAAAGAGTCTTCTGAGACATATTTAATCAGATTGTAATATAACCCCATGTATTGCATCCCTAATTACATTGTATCGTTTAGTTAATTTGGTTTGTACTTCAATTATTAAAATTCATGATTTATCCTTATGAAATTAAAATGATCAAACATACTTGATAAAGCCAGTTTTAGAAATAGATTAAGTCATTTTCTACCATCATGTAATTATGTTACCACTAGGGTTCATTTTAATTATGACAGAGTGCTACAGAAAAGTTAGAACACTTCTTATTAAATACAAGTAGGATGGTAAAGTACAAAACCAACCACAACAATTTCTTATTTATAAATAAGGAACGGAAAACATATGTGACCTAGAAGCTGTCTTTCTGTATACATTAGATTCACTTCACATTTATCCTTTAAATAGGCATGTCATCTTTTTCCACAAGAACATTTGTAAAGTTAGAGTTACATAGTTAAGTTTACCTCCACGTAGCAAAGCTTATGCACAAAACATAACCTGATGTTCCAGGTTAGTCAGACGATAAGGCCTTTCCCTCACACTGCCAGCTGTGCCAGTAGCACGTGACAGGAAAAGGGAGAGAACAACAACCTTTTATTCGACTAAAGCCAATCTTTTCAAGCACCTCTGGCTGTCCACATCTTAGCATTATTCAATAACATCCCCACAAAAGCAAAATAATCTTGGGCTATAAGGCACATAAACTGCTAGCAAGGGTGCTAATGGGACAAGAAGTCAGCATAGACTATGTGATTACTACCAGGAGGACGCTGGATTCCCCAGAGCAGGGGCATGCATACCATGAGTTCCTTCTTCACTGCAGACTAGAAAGTCGTTCTGTAAATTTAAGTTAAAGAGCAGATAGAATCATAGAAAAAAATAGGTTGGAAGGGACCTATAGATGTCACCTAATACAACCTCCTGGTCAAAACAGAGTTAACTTCTGGTAGATCAGGTTGTCAAGAGCTTTGTTCTAAGAGGCTGTTCCTAGGAGCTTGCTAGTACAACCTTTTCCAGTGATTCACCATTCACATTGTGAATATATTATTCTTCATTCAAATTTTCCTTGTTGCAGCCTGTGACTGTTGCCTCTCATCCTTTCAACGTGCACCTCTGAGAAAAGCCAGGCTCCGTCTACTCCACTAAGTAGTTGAAAATGGCTATTAGATCCCTTTGTAGCATTCTCTTCTCCTCATCCTTTTCTCGTATAACGTATGTCTTAGGCACCTAACTGCCATAGTGGCCCTCCCCTGTACTCTAACCCATTCATCAATATCTCCCTTGAACTGGGGACACACAAAAATCAGAGGATTTTAACTGCTCGCTAACAGCAGATTGTTTGGCAGAGAATTAATATGAATTATTTAATTTGTGATCATTTCCCATCATTACGTTCGGAACACTGGGAATGATCCATCGATAGATAGACAAACCTAAACCATGCTTTCATTCTCTGATGTGTTTCTGTAAGCGTATTCTGTAGTAATTCTTCATGTTATGTATAAAACGTTCACTTTGCTCCTAAAAAGGAAATACACCTTTTCCTAGGAGCAAAGAAGCACAGAACTATGAAGCTCTGGTTCATTCCATCTCAACTTAGGGATCAAACAGAAGCATCCAAGCTAAAAGCAAAGCTGTTCTCAGCTCTGACTACAATCAGTAGAAAAGAACAGTATTCTCTAAAGAGGATTCATCTGCCAACATCTGGCTCACACTCTAGAAATTCCTAACTTTGTCACAGAAGGGAAATACAGTGAGCATGTCTGAAGTTAGACACCTTTTCAAAAGACGAGGGTTTTCTTATAAAAGCACAGACTTAGAAAATCTTAATTTTATAGTAAAATAATTAACTGATTTTTCTTCTTCATCTTTCTTCGTTTACTAAATATATCTTTAGATCCATACAAAACAAACAGCACAGGCTTCTACCCAGAAGACGAAATAATCTGTTGCCTGAATTCCGCATCATTAGAACATGACACGTACACGGACATATATGGAAATAAAAGTTTCTCTGAACAGGTAAAATGCCGCAAAATGGGCTCTTGAGATGCAGAAATCGGGTGCACAGAAATGGGCCAGAAAACTCCCCAGACAGACTCTGAATTGGAGGGGAGAGAGGAAGGAGAAGACACAAAGAGGTACACCCAAGTCTGGAACCTGAGAGAAGGAAACTGCTGTCATATTGAAAGATACTTTCCTCAAGCAGGTTCCCTGATGATCTGCATGTTAAGCATGACTGAATCATAAAGTAACCATGATGAATTTTAAAAGGAAGGCGATACAAAGGGGAAGCCACAGGTATCAAGTGCTCCCTGTAAATGAAGTTGAACTGTACTGAGTATTTTAATAACAATGCAAAAAATACAGAAAGTTATGTGTTGTATTAAGACATATATTAAGAGGTGTTAAGCTGCGTCAATAGCTGCACAAGTGACAGTATGACCATAGTCCACTGAATGATTCTTTTATGATCCTGAAAGCTCATTGCCTTTTGGTCAGAAACCAAAATGTCAGTAGAGCATGTAATATTGTACAGGACTCTGCTTTGTTTGATTGCTGATCGTTGCCAGATCATTGACTTGAAATTGCAGGCCCTGGCCACCCAGGGACTAAACTATTTTTCTGCCCACATCCACTTCAGCTTGACTGTTAACTTACAGCCCCTCAAAATAAATCATGGTGAATATGCATCCTTACAGCTAATGCAGAGCTGGAACAGTATCTTGACCTCAGGAACTATTTAACAAAGGAAAGGCAATTCTAGAAAAGGAATGTTTCTTCCTAAAGCATATTTTTCTTCCTTGTACTAATAGCAATATTTTACAACATATTTGCATGGATTCAAAGGTCACTGATGGATGCTGTTGCATATACAAACTAGGAACTTTTGCCCTTTTATGTTAATACAGCATTAAGGCTAAAAAATGCCCTATTTGCTGAAGTATGCAGTGGAATATATCTCTCTCACATCATCATCTAGGTACAATTCTACATAACTGAAAGCAAAAAGCAAAATAGAACATTTTTCTGGCTCCCTTTCCCTCAGTCGTTATTCCAGAGATAGGGGATTTATTCTGACCATGGTAGCAGGTGATTTATTATTTTGTTGCTGCAGAAACAGACAGCTGAAAAGGGGTTTTGAAATGGAAATTGTGACATTTACTGAGTAATAATCTTATACCGCCATTTACAGGAAGCAGGTGGTAGCTGTTTACCATTGCAGACAGATGGAAGTCCTGCAGTGGAGTTATTTTTTTCTGTTAGATAAATTAGCTTAAATAATTCAAGCGTTTTTTTTCCCCTGCCTGATTAGTGCTTTGTGCAAATTTAAGTATTTAAAGACTGTTTTACTATCGAGCAAAATGTTGCACAGCTCATATTGTTTTTCCTTTTCGAGCTGCCATGAACCAGATTTAGTTTTTATAAAGAATATAATAACTATTTAATATCCTCAAAGGAGATGTTGAATGAGGGCGAGTAGCACCATGAAAAATCCCACTCAAGTTAACGTGGGAAAAAAAAATCTTCCAACCAAGCACACTTCTATAGAGCTTTATCCTGAGTGCCACAGCCTATACATGGCAGTTAGGAGGATGTACCAGTGATACCAACCACACACATACTCTTTGCTGTCTCAACCCTATGCTTAGGATTTTCATTGATGAATCATTTTAATCTCTCTTGTTTGAACAAGCAGTTTTCAAAACACAAATATAGTATCTCCAAAGTTGCCACAGAGTTTCTAGCAGAATAGATTCATATGTCCACCTCTAATGCCTCCAATGTTTATAAATATGTCTTATGACAAAGAATGTTTTGTAATAAATCCCAAATCAAAGTAGGATTTTGGGTTTTTTTGGTTTTGGTTTTGGTTTTGGTTTGTTTTGGGTTTTTTTTTTTTTTTTAGCTTGGTTCCCGACAGGATTCTTTTCCTTGAGGAAGGATAGGAATGAAAGAGGGACAGACTGAGAAAGTAGAAATCACTGTTTATAGTAGCTATACTATAAAGAGAAAGGAAGAGGGAAAGGAAGAGGAAAAGTAAGAGGAAGAGGGAAAGGGAAAGGGAATGGGAAAGGGAAAGGAAAAAAAGGAAAGAAAGCTTTTGGGTTTGAATTTAGTCATTTTTAGCTCATCCATAATTCAAAAGTGGCATGGTCTACAAACTTCATCACATATTAGTAAGCCAGATTTCAACAAAATCTTAGAACAGTACTATTTATTATATTTAAATTAAAAATACTGAACTTATTAAAATTCCACAATGTTGAAGTTTTGTGTGGTTTTCCAGGAGCATTAAAATACTTTGAAGTACTTGCTGGTAATTATAAATATAGTGAAGCACTTAGTAGATTCTATAAATGTCTTCAGGCAATTGACAGATATAAACATCATCAAATTCTTGTCAGGCATTCAGCAGACATTACTAATATAGGCAATTGCTTGACAATTATAATTGCCATAAGTATCGATCTTGTAAGCACTGTTGTCATGAATTAAATCACTACCAAGAAACAGGTAGGTGAATTCTGTCAATAACTCTATCATAAGGATAACAGCTGTGGATCCCATTGAAGTCAGTAGTAAAATTCCTCTTACTTTCTGTGGGAGCAAGTTTTCATCCCATGATCTTAAAAAAATCAGCTTGCAAAATTTACTAATTTCATCTCTTTTTTATGAAGTTAGTTACAAGCCAAGGATTAATCTAACATAGTAAATTTGATAGCTTTAAAAGGTGGAAAACCAGCATGAAGTGTAGGAATAGACACCTGTAAAACCATAAAGACAAATTTAAATCAGCTTTTGCAAGGGGGTTTGAGCTTTCAGTGGGAGCTAATACCTATTTCCCTTAAACCATTTAAAAACCCCAGTCTGAACAAGCAGAGAACTAACTCAGGACTGTAACTCAAAATCCTTGAGCAGGTCCTTCACAGGCAGCTACAGATTAGATCTCCCTTTACTTGACTATCTGAGCTTTAAATTGTTTGTAGAACTGCCATTCCTGAAGGGCAAAAAAAGATCATCTGTACTTTCATCTAACAAAATGCAATAACTAAATGTTTATTCATGCCTCTTATTACGTTGGCATTGAAGAGTTATGCTACCTAAGCAGTCACCTATCCTTAAAAATCAACACATTATCGATTAAGAAATGTTACCACCTTTCCTTAGAAACTGCAAAGTCGTATTGATCTGATTCACTGTTTTAGCTCTTCACGTGGGCTTGTTAAAACTCCTGGTCTAGATCTTCCAAAGTATTCTGCCTCCTAATTCTTATGGAAATCAACTGATTGATGCAGATAGTATTTTCTGTTTAACAGAGAAGGTGCCGTATTTCAGCTCTCTTCTTCCCTTTTTTTGCAGGATTTTTGTCAAACTTCTTTATTGTTGGATTTGACAGGTTTCTATGGGTAGTCAAGTATAGGCCTTTCAGTACATTTTTAAAGGAAGAACATAGGTTTCTTGCTATACTGTGACAGATAAAAGATATGGGCTATATTTTCAGATGTAGTTTGCCAAGACAGGTATTTATGCCCTTAGAATAATTCTGCCTCTTAGGTACACTGTCTGCAGCAATTTTATACCTTTCCCAAGCATTCAAGATCCTTCAAATACCCAAGCTGGATTTATATATCCCCCTAAACTTGCAAAAACTTATTCTTGCTCCACACACACTTAAAAACAAAATGTTCTCCTACTTTTCTTCAGTCTAGCCTCTGGTTGAGCATAACGTAGCTTAAAGCATCACATATTGAGGGCAGAGTGACAGAGAATATAACCAAAAAGCACTGCTGAACAGCTAGAGTTTCGGTGGATTTGGGCCTACATGAATGAATACTGAGATTAGATAAGAAAAGATTAAAGAATTCATGCTTACTTATTGCATTCTGCCAGTATGATCTTTCCATTCAAGTCTCTGTATTTACTAGTTTTGCGGTCTTTCAGAGAACAGTACTAACAGAAATATTTTACTTTTATGTCTATCTGAGATGTCTGTATAAGGTACCTGTCTCTTCATTCTAAGACTCTTCATTCTCCTTGTTCTCCTAGCACACATTACACTGTATTCCTCAAGGTGATATATTTTCCTCCCTATTCATGTCAGCACTTTATTCTATACCTAATTCTAATACTGACAAGTTGATTAGACCAGACACTTTTCCAGGCAGCCTAATACGTAATGAAAAGCCAAAATTTTACTTTAGGAGGTCTTTGGCTGACTGCCCCATCTCTAGCATCATCTGTGTTCTAGCACTGACTTTCATGATGTAAGTTGATTTGGTCCTAGTTTGAGAGGGACTAAGGCTTTTATGTATATATACAGCAAACATTAAAACACAAAAGCAAATATGCGAACTGTTCCTGTTAAATACAGGCTGAAAATTAGGTTAAAACTTCTAGCTATTAGTAGCATAAGTCTCTGGAACAAACATTTTCTCTCTGGTAAGTTATAGTGTAGCAGGAAAAAATCTAATAATGGAGTTTAAGATGAAATTTGATACAGTTATGAATCATTATGTGATTGCCTGTCATAGCAGAAGACTTGACTCACTGGTTCAAAAATCCAATTTTACAATCTCACCCATTGTTGTCATAGCAGAAGAAAGGACCAGTGAATTTGTTGTCCTCTATCTCCATAGGTTTCTTTTGCATTCAAATCTTTGACAATTCTACATCTTCAGAAATGCTCTCTATCACATGTTGCGTCTCGTGGGAAAATTCTCTGCTTCTTCCTGATCTCATGCATTTTATAAGTACATAGGAAAGCAGAAAAGGTCACTGTGCATCGCATGCTTTCAATTCTGCAAGACAGTAGCAGCCATCTAATAATTTCAGCACTTTTACTATACAGCATAGTTTTTTATAGGAACATACACAACCTATATAAAACATTTTATATAAGGCTCAAAAAGTTTTAAATATTACTTTCTCTGTTAAAAAAATGCAATTTCAATTAGATCACAAAGGTGATCTCATGTAGATGTTGAATCTACAAAATATTCACTAAATCTTTTCAATATATATTACTCATAGCATAGCATATTGTAGAATTATAGTATGATTGTATCACTGCATTATTATACAATACTATGATAAATTTAAAATCATTTCATGAGAAAAACTATGCAGGGCAGTATAGTACAAATAGCAAACGACTCTTAGTAACCATTGTTACGAAATTACCTTTTGGTATTTATCAGTGCAGGCACAGATTTACAATCACCCTGCACATATATACACCTCTCTCCCTTGCAAATTTGATCCATACTGAATGGCGTAGAGTTTCACTGAGTGCCATTATACGGAGCATTAATGTTCATTCTCATTAACAATATCAGCTAAAAGCAGGAAGCAAATCAAGAATGAAGATTAATCTGAGGACAGCCAGTAGATGTCAGTTTGCAGAGATGTACAGTTCACAGTCACCAAGGTACTTAGGAACTAATCGTTAAACAGATAAGTACTCAGCATGCTTAAAACTAATGACATGATTAAATACATGACTGAACTGTGAATTTCAAATTTCTCATAATCAAATATTTAAGTTTTTCATGTGCTTATTTTTTGAAGACCAGACAAATTATTGTCACCTATGTCTTATTATTCTATATTTGTTATCATTCCAGTAATAGAAGGAGTGACATTTTAATCTCCTTCAATATGAGATAAGATCAGTTATTATAAATTAAGATGTATGAGAACATAAGACAGAATACTTAGGATAATAGATAATAGAATATATGTAAGGAACGATGCATAAAAAAATCAGATAAAGAAAAATGAATTCCTATTCTAAAAAGCATTATTGTTCTTTCGTATGTATGTTTCAGCGAAAAGGATATTTCATGTTCATAGGACATCATCACACATTTTTGTTTTATCTCTCTCAGAGATTGACACAACAACTATTTTTAGTTGTCCTAAGCCTTATTTATGAATCCTCATTTCTTCATTCCAGATACTCTATAATTACAGGACAAAAAGATAATGTTTAGGGGAAACCACAATCTAAATAATTCAATTTAATTTCAAGAGATCGGATGGATAATTAGGTAAGACTGTTGTTTTACATGGGTTGTTAGGTTGGATTCTTGTCCAATTTCCACCAACAAGAATTTATAATGAGCCTACCTATTTCACAGTGAATTTGCACTAATACAAGTAGAAACAGAATCTGTATGATTATATTATAGATTTTTGTAGTTGCAGCATTAAATTTCAGTTTTCATTAAAAGTTTGTCATAATTTGTTTCTTTTTTTGTTGTTGGTCTAAATTTTCATATCATTTGCACCAATGATTCATTTCAGGCAGTATCCACAAGACAGGAAAAGATCATTCAGAAGCAGAAAGAGACTAAATATTTTACATCCTCAGAACTATTGTGACATTCCTTTTATATATGGCTACCCTAGAAACTTGAAGGGTCGTAAATTTAATTTAGTACCTTTTACTTCCTATTCAGTACACAGCAGCTTTTTGAAAATTACTACAGATCTATATAGTAGTAATTATGCACACTATAGTTATTTTTAAAACCTTATTACTCCATCGGCTACCACAAACTAAATGCTCCCTGTTGCAACATCACACAGCACATGTCTGTTGGAAGCCATCTGCAATGATTTTTAAATTTGCTCAAGGCAGCCGGTATTAATGTCATGAAGAATCCTATAAATAAATGACCCTATCAGCCCATTTAGGTTTCTCCAGCAAAACAACTTATCTTAGATTATGTTTCCTTTCCACTTAACATTCCCAGCCTCAACTAAAAATAAATAATTACAGCTTTGGTATTTTAAAATCCTCCCTGAATTAAAAATAGCCCAATAATAAGCATTTTACTGAATTCCATATAGGCAGCAGCCTGAATTTCATGCAGGGAAAAATCAAAAAGCTTTGCAATAGTTTTCCCAGCCCAAGGAAACCAGGGATAGGTGTCAACCTACTCCAAAATCAGCAATCCTATGACACTATCACTACAAGTTTAGGGATTTGTTTTCTATCATTTCCATCAGAAAATAAGATGAACTCCAAGCCTTAACCTGACCATAAGAGTTTTCAATATGTACGTTGCAAAGGGTTACATATTTAAGCTTAACTCTGTCCTACCAGACCACAGGTTCATTCAAGGAGGTAAACAATTTGTTTACAGTCATGTCAAGTATCAAAGTTGTTGTTACGTGTTGTGTTTACCTTTGGCGAGTGGGTTGGAGTTTTCATGTTACCTGGCCACGTGGTAACTCCGAGAGACACAAGGTGTCCCAAGAGTCATCACCAAATTAGCTGTCTCTGGGATAAGTTTTTAAAACGATCTGTTGATTAAGTATCAAGTTTATAACTTACAGCAAACCCTTCAAAGGAAATCCTTGTCTGTATAGGAGGAAACTGGGAACCCAATGACAAGTTTGCCCTTGACCAGTATGTATTTCAGAGAAGGGAAGCCTGAGGGCAATGTTTGTGAAAGGATCAGATCTTGGCTGACACAGTTACATAAGCATACGGTCAGCTTTTTAACTGAGTGAAATTTGGTGCTCAATGAAATTAAAAGTAGTTATTATGCACAGATTTCATTTATGGTGACATACCTCTTGCTGAATACAGTAATTTTCTTAAATCTTGCATTTTAGTATAATAAATTCATGTTGACTTTATTCAGAGGTTTGGCAGATATTAAAAATTATTTCAAGGAAAGCTGCCAAAGCCACAAGCACGCCGTTCTCAAGAAAGTGCCAGTCTTGAGGGTGCTTAGCTACTCAATGAGAGATGTGATGTGAGGGCATTTAGAATGTGAGTAGCCAGTGATCCACAGGGCTGGGACCTGGCATTGCAGGAAATTATTTGGAAAATATGCCCCAGGTGGGAGGATGATATGTAGTAAGATAGTAAGGACAGTGCCTGATCCCCAGGAATTCAAATTATAATTACTTTTACTTTTTTATTATCACCAATTTTCACTTACTCAAGAGTGCAAAATATTTGGCTGCTTGATGCTTATTGCTGTATCTCTGTTAGCCGTAAAACAAGAGAGCAGACTAAAACAGGACAGCTGCAGTCATTTATGCATATTTCTACACATGCTTGATCCAGCGTTAAATGCAAACTCTCATTTGTTAATGGTCACCCTTTCTAAAGTGTTTCTCTCTGTGGTGTGGTGGCAAGCATTTCTGATATCAGCAGGACTTCTCAGAACATGCTCCATTACCTAACTTGCTGTGCTGCTTCATCAATGAGGCTAAACAAGTAAGGATCAAACAGTACAATATTTTGTGTTTATTTTTACAGTACAACATTCTGTGTTCATTTTTATATTAACTGATAAAAAAGAAAATATATTTCAGCAGTGAAAATAAGGGGGGGAGGGGACAGGAGACACGGAGGGGGAAAATACTGATTTATCAGCATCAACAAGCCCCAGTCCTGAAAGCTCTTAACTACCTCCAGATTCATTCAGTGTGACAGTTCATGCATATTAAGAGATTGTAGGAAACACAGTAAAGTAATACTGAAATGGAGGTCCCAGTTCCAAACATTACCTTTCCATCCAAATGCATAAAGAGCAACACAGACTTCTAAAAGGTAAATAAGCTATTAATTAACTGTGAAGAATCAAAATTCAGTATTTGCCCTGATTTTTAATCTTGACCTTAGAAAAGATCACCTGGAAAATAAGATATCTTCAGAATGCCTCAACCTACTTTGTTAACAATTCTCTTTTGGTCAAGCCAGAACAATTTTCTTTGTTAATTTTCGAGGCTATACTGTTTGCCTATGTAGCTGGTTAGATTTCTTTATAGTTTAGCAATAACTTTTGTAATCTGTAGCAATCTGTTTCTTCCTGTTTATTTTTGAAAAGTATATATATCTTACTATTGCAACTATCACCATCACAGAGCTCTAATAATTTCAGTTCATTGATAAGATGTAATTATGTAACATGGACTAGTAATGCAAGCAGCTGGTACTTTCTCAATTGTTTATCAATTTTCTTTAAGCAATGTTTTTGAAGATAGAAATATATATACACATATTTGCAAATGTTAAGAGCTGGTAAACTAGTGATAGTTTTAGACTACATTAAGCTGTTGAGGCAAGGAATGACAGAGACAGAGGCAATCCTGACTAGTTAAATTTAGTATCAATTTATCTGCACTAGCATGATAAACATTTAGTTAATATGCATAAATAACAACATGCTAAAACAGAAATGTTGATTTTAAATATAAAGTTATGGTTTCCAGCATATTTTCCCCATAGCCCCTATCTTTCTGTCTATGGTGCCCTTTAAAAACAAACCATCATTACTCTGCGAGAGAAGGCAAGTTACCACTTCTTATATGAAGTGCAAATAGGCACTAAAGAATTGCAGACAGACATTCAACTATGCAGATCCATTAAATTTATCCTTTGCCTTATTTTGCAGGCACTGTTGCTGTGTTGTACACGTGATGCGTACTAATACATCTGGGGTCTAAATAATACCCTCGTACTTCTTTAGCAGCACCTAATTCATCCA
This sequence comes from Grus americana, assembly GCF_028858705.1. Classification (NCBI taxonomy): domain Eukaryota; kingdom Metazoa; phylum Chordata; class Aves; order Gruiformes; family Gruidae; genus Grus; species Grus americana. The sequence goes on from NC_072852.1 coordinate 113,720,031, forward strand.
GCAAGAGTTCTTTGTCAAATTACCAATTTTAATTTGAACAAGAGTATCATATTGCTTTTCCATTTGAGAGTTGGTGAAGGAAAACAAAATAGAATGGAGACCAGTTCATTCCTTAAGGCCATGTAGTTTGACAGAAATCCAGAATTAAAAAACAAACAAACAAACAAAAAAGCCCCAACAACAACAAAAAAACCCCCTTAGAATTCTAGACGGTTTTGGTTTTGGTTTTTTTTTTTTTTTTCTGGTAAATGTACATAATTTAGAATGTCAACAAGAGAAAATTCTCACACTTCAACTTGGGAATGTAATTTAGGAGTTAGAAGCCAATACTGCCTACATAGTAAAGGCAGAGTTAAAGTGCTGGAGCCCACAGTTTAGTCATTCTGACTGCTCTCTGGATTTCCAATTGATTTTATGTGTTGTCTGTATGGAAACCTGGTTTCCTAATGCAAACATCTTAATTAGATACTTGAAGTTAGTCATTGTGGGCACTCTCCATGGCAACCAGATTTAAGTTTGCTACTTTTCAAAATAAAACGAGGATGCATCACAGAATGCTATGATGGACCCTAAAACAACTGAGGTTTACAGTTACCTTTTGGCTAACACCTAATTCTCCTGCAAGCACTGCTTACAATTTTCTCCACCATAACTCATCTGTGTCTAATGATAAGTGGTTTTGGTTTGGTTCTTTTTGGTTTTATGTGGTGGTGGTGTTTTGGTTTTTTCCTGACTTGTCATGGTTCTTTTTGAGAAGATTCTGATCATTGCATAGATATTTGGGTCTCAGCTTCTCATAACAGCTTTGATATGCATCTAGTTCCCAAACGTGCTTTTTATTTATATAAAACATCAAGAGACAGTTAGGAAAATGTATTAATCGTATCGTAAAGAAGTGGCAAGGTTTTCCAAGATCCAGATGCTTTTTAGTGCCATGAATGTTGTTTTTCATGGTATAGTCTTAAAGTCAAGAGAGCCCTAATTTCAGTAAGGAATTTGCAGTCGGAAGTGAGTTACTCAGGGGCTGTTCACGTGGGAATATGCATGAGGTGAATTCAAAACCAGTGGCATCCAGTCCAGACATTTTCTAACTCAAGGTGATTACTGAATTAAAGTTCAAACTTTTAAAGACTGAAATAGATAAACACCATTTCTATTTTCTAAGTCATAGTAGGAGGGCATAAATTTAAGTATCGTATTAAAAATTCACATGGGAAAACTGTTTTGCAAAGCAAGACCTTATCATCCTGAGTCTGAGAGAGCAGTACAAGACTCATCAACCCACCATGTTTCCTTGGACTCTAGGGAAACAGACATGCTTATAAAGGTCAGGCATAACTTTAGCCTAAGTATAAGTAGTAATCTTTGATATAATACAGTGTACATAAATATAATGGGAACACCATGATTCTTCCACAGCAGAAAATAATAGGAACGGCTGAGTTGCTACAGCTATTTCCTGGTATTAATTATGTGTTAAATTTTGAAATGATAGAATCTATTAGCAAATTCTATGGAGCCATTATGTTATCATCAGTCAAATTATATCTGATTGTTGCTATGGGATCTTTATTTGATTGGTTAGATGGTTTACTCTGTTCTAAAGATACCGTTCAACTTTAAAAAGCCACTTTGGTTACTTTGAAGCACAAATCTAAATGGTTTTTAATCTAATTAACGGTCATCTGGAATTATTTTGATGAGAGTAAGGTAATAGTCCCAGGCCATTTCATCAGTCTTTCTTCTACATCTTAGTCTATAACATGTATTAATTAGTGTGTATGGAAACGTACAAAAAATGTCTTGTGAAATAAATGGAGAACAAATTAGATTGAAATTTAATAAGGCTTACACTAAACCATATAAATCCTTTCAAAGGTACTACACGCACACACTACTGGTCCACACTTAAAATTTTCTTCTTGTGAAAGATTGAAAAAAAAAGAAAAAAAACCCAAAAAAACCCAAAACAAACCACCCAAACCAAAACATAGAAACACTCTTCACCAAAATTCAAATGCTACAGTTTTGCTTCAATTCACTTCTCAAAACAAGCAGGACATAAAACAGGTTCTTCTATCAACAGACAGATTAAAAACACCATCTCAGGGACCCTATTCACCACCTGAAAAAAGATACAAGAGATCTGGGCATACTGTACAACACAGGGGTAAATCACTTTCTCACCTAATTTTCTTGCGCTGCAGAAGTGATCTGAAGATTGTCTCCTTTTCTACATGTGGACAGCCACAAGCAGACCCCTTTTACACTACAAATGTACTTCATCATTGGCCTTTAAGATTCTAGTCTGTGTTGCAGGATTTGGTCCCAGGCAGTTTCACATCAATTTTCAAACATCATTAAGGTGCGTAAGCACTCTTCACCTATGTACAAAAAGGTGATGGACCATGTACTATGACTCAGCTCCCCGGTTTTAGAAAGAAACATATTTCCTGAGCCAGTTATGAAAACTTGAGACAAAGGGTTTACGGGATGAAAACTGCCAGAATGTGGGCAATAATAGCAGAGATGGTCCCAACAGAATCCAAAATGCACCTTACGATCCTCTGCCTTACTCCTTTCCCTTTCTTAAAACACAGGATTAAGGAATTACAGAAATTTTATATGAAAATCTGGCCCCTATGAAAGTCTCATGTATTAACAATGTATGACACAGTCAGGCAATAATTGTTGGAAATATGCAGCCTCTGTGCTTATAAATTAGTTCAATATTTTCTACAGATTATATGATTAATATTATTACACAGAAAACAGGATTCAACAGTGTATCTAGCTTTCTGAAGTGATATTAAACAGCTTCTGTCATACCTCCAAAAGAGCATATTATACTTCAAAGGCACCACAGTGTGTCATCTGTGAGATAGTTCTAGATTCTTGTCTAAGTAAAAATTATGTAAGTGTGATCTATGACACAACATGTCCACTTGTACAAGTCTGTAATTTTTAGTGAACAATATGATCATATCTATCACCATGAGCAGAACTAATTTACAATTAGATTCATTTCTTTTTAAAATTCACAAGTGATTGAGTGTCATCTACAGAATCAAGAGTGCCATTTCTCCCCACACCCCAGAAAACCTCCGTACTCAGTTAAAGGACCTGGCAGACTAGAATCTCTTTCATTTGCTTTATCTGGCATATTCATTACAGTACTATACAGATTCTGATCCTTTCCTTTTTCTGTTTCATTACTGAATGCTCCCCTGTGTTTTATATGCAGCACACACACTCATAAATCAACTGGGGTAAATGTACATAAAGACTGGGTGCATCCAAGCTTTCTTCTCTACCCCTAAGCACTCAGCAGCTTACTCCTTGATGAAGCATAGCAGAACATCTGTGGTGGCCTTCGCTTAGATTTACTTTGCCAGATTTTCATTAAAACAGTGACTCAATAAAAATGTTGCTTATCCTAATAAAGCTCTTTGGAGCTTTGCAAATTTGCATTTAATACTCTTTAATGTCATTACAGCATTAATAATCTGTGCCTAAAGAGCAATAAAACTTTACATTTTCTGGTTTATGAAAGAAGCTTCATAAACCCATGATTTTCTTGTGACTCAGCTTTAGTGCACCATAAATAGAGACACAAGCAGGAAAGCTGTATGACACCACAGATTTGTTTAAATTTATGGCTGAGTCCTCTGTTAGGTATCTCTTGTTTCAGAGATTATATATAAAAATTAATAAAAATTGAGCTGTGAATAATCATACCAGGAAATAAATGGGACTGAACTTCAGAAAATGAGTACTTACTACATGAAGGATATCTGCTCCCTCTGGCAGACTAAAAGTTTTTCCCTTGGGGGAAAAATAAGACATTATGACGCCTGGAAACCAACCAAGAGAAATCCTCAGCGGAATCCTCCACTGATACATGTACTGCATTTTCTCCAAATACTGTCTTAGGAAATGTTTGTCATTTTAGCCTACCTACGGGTTTTGAGAATATTACCCGTAAAAGACATTCCCAGTAACACCATCCTGAAACAAGCCAATTGTTCTTAGAACTGCAGTAATGTCAATTTAAAGTCCGTATATGTGGAAACAACCATAAACCTGAGATTCCATTTAGTCTTTCAGAGCAATCAAGCTCCTGACTGGTTAAAAAAGCTGATTCTAAGCAGCAGGAAATTTTGTCCCAGCCATAAAGATCCAGGTTCAAACTCTGCTTGTGACCCAGTAGTCTAAAGAATAGTCAGGCTGGCTGGAATATCAGGACAACATCTGACCAAGACTTGGAGATGACAAAAAAGCAGAAAATGCAATAGAAGTATATTTCTTAACAGAAACCATAACTGACTTTACTATGAGTTCAGAGATTCATTCTCATATGAAGTCATGCAAATGTATGAAAATACTGGTGAATTGCTGAAGTCTTGTTAATTTTAGCAAATCTGTTAGGAAAATAATTTTTCACTATTCTAGGAATGTCTGAAGATGCACAGGCTATGAAGCACTAAATGTATGTCAGATTGAGGATGAACTATCTTGTCTGACTCTCCAAAGACAAACTAAAGACTTTTTTTTTTTCTTTGATTCATCCATAACAACGGGAAAATAAGAATCAGTGATTACTGTCACTGCGGTGCACACATACAATACAGACTTGATCCTTTAGTGAATGCAAAGTAGAAGAAAGAAGAAGAAAACTTGAAATGCACCTATAAAAGCATTTTCCACTTATTGCTTACCGATGATATAGAACTTCACCTGTTCTGCTAAAGAACATGCCAAAACTTCACAGCTGTTTCAGTGTAACCAGTATTACTCAAAAGCAGTGCTTCTGAAAATGCTATTGCTTGACCCCTCAGCTTCAGAATTCTTTAAAAAGTACCTGATTTTGAGAAAGTACAGAGCACCTTCCTTCTATAAAGCACATAGCCTCAAAATAACTAAAACCACTTCAAACTCTACTTCCAAGATAAATAGCCATTTTTAATAGTGTTGAGCTAAAATTACGCATGCTTTTTCAGGCACTCAGATGGAAGCAATGGGCTTATTTATGATTACTTTCTAATAGAAATTTATGATCAACATCAGTAAATTTACTGGAAATTAAAGCGGTCTGTCTGTGATCATTTAATTGCATGGCACTGCTGGGCTCCATTTTCTTTCTACTTCTCATCCACAGGATATCCTTAGCTTTTTAATGGGTCCATTTTTCTTCTCTATACTCAGTTCTACTCAGTTTCTACCTGATTTTCCTATAGTTTATACACTGCTTCATTTAATGAATTCATTTATACAGGAAGATTACAGAGGATCTCAAAATGGGTGGAGAAAGTTTATGCAATTAAGTTTCATGAAGAAAGTGAGAGGATGATGATGGTGGTCCAAAAAGAATCTTTCTTCCCTACCTTCCCTGCTTGCAGTCTAATTGAGGTTCTATGGAGGCAAATGAGGGTGACCACTACTTTAGAACTGCAATACTGGCTTTGCGGAATAAGGAGACCAAGAAAGGCCCTATCGAAACAATCTCTGGGATGTTGGTTGCACAACCATTTGTAATACTCGTATTAAATTGTCGATGGACAATATGTTAAGAAAAATGTTATAGTCTTGGCAACAGAGCAGGCTTCTTTTCGTTCTGTTAGACTAAAATAAGAAACTTAATTAATTTACAGCCTGAATTTACATTTGGTGTGTGGCAACACATGTCCTCCCAGCTGCCATAATTTGGCACACATTTTTGGACATGGAAGCACATGGTATTTGAAAACCATCAACTCCCACACTACTGAATGCACTTTATTTTCTGATCTGAACATTAATCTGAACAGTTAATACTTATCAGCTTGCCACTTCATCTTTCAGTATGATCGCACCTGAAATATCAAGGTCAACATGGATTGAGAAAAAGTGTCAGCAAGAAAACCTTCATAGTAGTGGTAATATTTCCATGACCTCTGCTCATTTAGGACCAGAATCTGAAAAATTTAATTTAAAACACAAGCATCTTGTAGACATACACGTTACTTGAGTAACTGTCCATTTCTTCTTCCTTCCCTCAGGGATTTCTCTTGAGATAATACAAAACTATATCACAATTCTCAATGATGTAGAGTTTGGGTCAAAGACAAAACAGGCACAAGGCTTGACTTCATGACTTCATCATTCCATTCTTCCATTCTTTTTTTGTTTTGTTTTGGTTTGGTTTTTGTAATCAATATTGAAATTGCTGGGGACAAATGTTTTAATCTCTTAAAAGTTAACATTTTACAGGTTACTAAAATGTTAGAGTCAGTCTTCACAGGGAATGCAATTGGATTAGAGATTCCCATTGTTCTGGGCTGAATTGAATAAGATCTTACTTCAGTGTTGTAGTGTAGAGGACAACAATTCAGTATTAAAGAAACATTCAAGGTTGGTTGGAACTGGATGATCTTTAAGGTCCCTTCCAACCCAAACCACTCTACAATTCTATCATTCTGTGATTTTACATTCACATTCATCCTACATTATGGTGAAAAGAGCTGCATTGAAACTGTTCACAAAAATGAATTTTTGATGAGTTTTCCATGTTTTGACTGAGAAATGAGTCCGTAATGCTCAGAACACTGGACTTGCACATAAGAGGCCACCAACACAGAGCTGGCAAACACTGCTCTGGATAAGGCAAAGCATTGGCAAGGAGAGCGCTAATTCAAACCAGAAACATAAATAACTGACAAGACAGATACCTTAAATTATTACAAATTATGAACTATTCCTGCTGAAAGAGAAATTTCAAATGCTTAGGAGTTCTCAGCAAATTCATTATCACAGTGAAAGTTCATTTATTTATTAATCGTTAGGTCAGCCACATCAAGAATCAAATTGGTGGGAAAATTACTAACTTTCTTACAAAGTTTTACAGCTAATCATAAGGAGTTAATTCATAAAAAATACATATAACTGTCCTACATTTTACAAAACAGCGACAAGAAATGTAGTGAACTCTATCAGCAGAATACACAGATTGTGAGAGCAATGTTAACCAAGCCTCAGCTCCTCTGGCTTTGCCTGATATTTGGGTCACTCCATGCAGAACACGCAGTTCTCCTTACTGGAGCTTTTCTCATGGTTGAGAGATGCTTACTGTCATGTTCTGGTACTTAATATTGCAGTCATCTTATACTTTGTAGGGGACCTATTTGGGTCTCTCTCCTTTACTCAGTACAATATTGCCATATCAACCTGATCACTTTTAAACTTTCACCTGTCTGTCAAATTTCCTTGCAATTAAGAAAGCAGTTCAAAAACTATTTGTGGTAAGAGAAAAAGACAGTGTCATCATACACATCTAACTCCTTAGGAAACAGAAAGTACTGTAAAGAAACAGGAAAAAAAAAGCACTGATTACTCTTAATTTGTACTATAAGAAAGGCAGCACTGATACCTCAGCCACCATCTTCATTTCCATTATTAAAAAAATCTTTCCAGTTGACGTTGAAAACAAGCAAAACTTGAATTTACTCTTTATACTATTCTTCTCAAAATCCAGATATGACACTCTGGCAAGGTGAAAGAAGAACATTAGAGGTGTAATGGGCACCTTAAACCATTCATCAGGGTGAGGAAAGTTAAACAAACAGGTGTCACAGTTCAAGACCAAGCTGACAGCGCAGATTTACCAAAACAGGGTCTCACCCCATGTCTCATCCCCCTCCTCCAGTCCCTTGGGTGGTCCTTCACATGCCCCTGGGACAGCAACCCCCCCACAGAGGTCAGTTACAGACCAGCAGGGGACACCCCATGATGACTGGTCCATTCAAATCCCCTGGGGGCCTGGTGATTGTCAGTGGTCACATGGGCCTTCAGATGATGTCTGCAACCTCCACAGCGGGTAATGGCAGGGCTGCCAGTGCCCGTGGCACCTCCTGCTTTTATGGCCATGGCCCTCCCCAGCCCACAGGGCTAACCAAGTGCTGTCTATCCCTTAGCACTGCTGCCAGCCACCCCCAGTTAAATCCCTGAATTAATAAATTTAAATGGCTACATTTATTTTCAACGATGTAACAAACGTTAGCCTAAAGTTTGGCAGGGAGGGTGCTGAACTGATTGAATCACTGCCACCTTTTTTTTGTGTTTGTTTTCTACATTGTGGCATTCTTTCCCTCCAGCTTATTATAAACACAGTATTATTCAAACTCGTACTGCATCATGTTCACAATCATTTAAAAAAAAAATCAGGCAAATCTTACAGCGGACTTTTTTAGTTCTGCTATTTCGGATGAAAGAAAGAGGTTATTATGGAAAGAAAAAGCCACTTGGTAAGCAACTTTCCTAATAAAAAATTTAACACACACGCACACCCCCCTCAAAAAAACCCAACCCACCATTTATATATTCTAAATGTGGTCCTTCAGTCATCATATGAAGCTTCATAAATATAATCATATTTATGAGGCTGCAAGGTGGATATGAGCCCTTCATCAGAACTTATTGTAAGAGTAGCCATCTCTATGCTTTTTGAAACAGAAAAAAATCCTGCATAAAACCCTCTGTAATCTGTTGAAAGTAGGATCTCAGCATTATGCATTGGAAAATGAACTCAATTTAGTTGATTAAATGTAGCTGAACAGATCATTTGCTTTTACTAGCAACAATAAACAAATGTTATAATTCCCATAATATATATAATACAAGAGGACATAATTTTTCTAGACATGAGGCCCTTTATCATAAAGCCTCCTTCTTATATACCATGATAGTTAAAAGTAAAAATAATAAAAGCATTGTTACCAGAAAGGAGATAGTCCCCTTGTGGTGTTTGCAGCTTTGTGTTGGAAGGGATTTTATAGCAACAGTAAAAGATAAATACATTTGCCATTCAAGTGAAGCAATGAAAGAAACTAGTGATAGCGTGGCAGTCTTCATTTAAGTAATGCATGGGCTTTGTTGGGAAAATTGCTAGCTCATCTCAATTTAACACCCAGATACCTGTTCATAAAAAGCCAGACAATCAGATATAAATTTGGATACTAAGAACAAACAGCAATGCCACCTTTGCTTTCGCTATTATGTTCTCGCTAGAGAAGAACAAAGTATTCTAAGATACTTTTCAACATGATCTTTTAGAGCTCTGATTTTCTGCTGTTGGACTCTGTAGCCCTTTTTTTACTGCAAACAGCAGCTAGGCTGTGTGCCAGACCTCGCTGATCAACAACACTCAATAGTGCTCTATCTTTAGGAGAAATGCCTTGAATACTCATTTTGGCTAATATAATTAAAAACACTTTCTTACTGCAAATAGGTGAAACTTCTCTCCCTCACCTGCATACATACACTCACAATCCATAAGTTTTTACTCTTGCATGTTATTTTCTTATTAGTATTACAAACAGCCAATGCTAAACAAAAATCTGTTTTCTCGAACACGTGTTTGTGTGTTGGTAACATATTCACCTAGAGATGCTCATCCAGTCTGACAGCAGGACAAAAAAGTGAGCCAAAGCCAGATAACATGCTATGTTCTTACTTGTGTCTTAAGCTGAAGAAACTCTATTGAATTTAATACGACTATACAGATATAAAAACTGTGGAACATACAAGAGTTTTCATTTAAAAGCACAAACAAACAGAAGTAAGACTCCACATTTCCTTTTAATATTCATCCAAGGATGAAAAGCTCTGTCTTGCAAAACATCACAGAAATTGGTTTTGAGGTCTACCTTTATCGCATTATACAAGAACTTTTTTCTAAGCTCTGCAGCAATGGTGATAATTTAATTCTGCACACTTTCTGGAGGGGGTATTTTCTGAAGAAAAACTACTACTAACTAAGCCTAGCATGCAGAGAATGAGCTCTGTGCCTCAAGAAACTACTACCACCAGTGAGGAATGGGTTTGAAATATTTATGAGAAAACTTAAGCCAGAGGTGTTTCTCTTACATATTATTAGTTTAAGCTGGAAACTCTTTCAATATTTATTGCAGAAACAGCCAGCAGTCTCCCATTTGTTATTTTTCAAACAGACTCTCTTTAAATGCAGGACTGGAAGTTGGCTAGCTCAGGAGGTCATTTCACCCACTGCATAACTGGCGCGTTCAGAATACCAGTCTGAACAACTGGCCTTCTCCTGAAAGCAGAGAACCCTGACACAGCATACTATCAAAATACTTTTAGGTTCATTTATGTTTTTCCACATGCCACAGAAATTACAAACTTGGACAGAATTAACTTTGTTCCACCATAGTTCAAAGAGCTTTTTCCATTATAGATATACTGCAGTCTTAACACCATATATTAGGTAGTTCTCACCATTATGGACTGTCTTCATTCAATCACCTCTTTCTTTATTTTAAATACTTTAGCAGCATCCCACCTAATTAATTTATAGCTGCTAATCAAAATGGGATAATGCAAATTTCTGTCACCTATTTCTGTTCATAAATTGCCTATGAAACAAAGCTTAGCTTATTTGAACTATCATAATCCTTTTTTTTTTTTCCTGGAATAAGTTTTATAGAAATGACTATTTCATCCCATAGACCTTGATCCTGCAATTCAATATTAGTGACAATCCCATGAACCAACGTACCTCGTTAAAGTCAGTGGGGCTCTATGGGTTCATTAGCCCATGCAAGCATCCTGATTGCAGGATCAGGTCTGGTGGATGCAAGCTATTGATCACAGATACCAGCCTGACTCCATTTCTGTATTTCACTGCATTTGAACATTTTGACTCATGAGCCAATTGTTTCTGTTTCCTAAATGACTACCAAGAATTATTAAAATATCCTTTTGATGGTTTCTGCATCAGCACTCACATGAACCTGCAAGGAGGATGGAGAGATTTTTGCATTCCACTGTTACTTCAAGGACTGAATTAATCTCAATGAATTTATATTCATTTGTGGAAGTGAATATAAAATAATGGTGAATATCACTGAACACAATTCAGTATTTCACTGATTGAATATTTGTGAATACTTTAAAAAAGTCATTTTTACTACCCTTTCTGCACAAAAATGCAGTATTCTGAGAGACTTTCTTTCATAATAGTGAATTAATTTCTCTCTAGAGTTCACATTAGAAAGAAATACAGGTGGTACACTCCTCATCGTTTCACTGGTTCACCTCCAATATCTTCATTTTTGTCTAATAAAATAGCATGCAATAAAGAAAAATATGTTTAAAACCTAAATTGTTAGAAATTACATTTCAGAATGAATATCCTCTTAATTAAAGGTAGAATTTAATACCTCTTGGAGCTACAGTTTCAGCCTGTCTGCAGATGTACTGACAGCAGCTCACATTTTGAAGCAAGCTTTTGTCTACAGACAGCCTATTGCTCTCTTCCTTTTCTTTCCTTGTCTCCTTTTTTTATACAAGCTTTTGCTCTATGCAACTTGAAAGGTTACTAGGTAATTCCATACAACACGCTCCCCTCACAGTAATGTGGGCAACGCTATAGAAATCTGAAGTCATGGTAGTCATGTAGTTTCAGGAAAAAAGTAATAGTGTTAGAATAGAACAGTTACTGGCAGTGACTAGTGCAATCTCTTCTTCTGTTTTCATCCACGTAGTGTAAAAAGCTTTGAAAATATTTTGGAAAACATATCAATAATCTCTAGAGAGATTAAACATTATATATAAATACTATATAGAGAGATACTAAATATATCAATAATCTCTGGAGAAAATGGAGAAAATCTTCAATGAATATGAAGATGAATAGTGGAGTGGGTATGGTGTTTTCAAAGAAAAGTATTGCTCAGTAGTAAAAGTAGAAAGGTAAAAGTCAACACACTTACACTAATGCTGCTCCAGTCAATACAGCAGCAATAAAATAGGCATTTGCTTCCACATAATACAAATTCAACAGGAGGACTATATCTATGGCATATTGAAATACTACAATTTGGTTGACGAAGTGGGGACATTTCTATTAAAATACAGCATTATGGAAGTCATAATGCTATTCTGAAGCATACAGTGCTTGAAATACAGCATATTTTCTTTTTATGTCAACACTGATACAGTTTCTATTAATGCAATTGACAGAATTTCATTTCCAGCTTCAAATACTCAACTAGAAGATTTTAAAACTGGAAACTTCAGTCAAACAAGTTAATTTTTTCAGCTTCCTTTCCCCACAGAGGAATTTCCTGAAGTACCATTGGTCTGTTGTGATAGCATATTTTACAGTATTGTTAGGTGTTTAAACTGTCTTCCTACCCCACTTGTGGGTGTAGAGACTATCATCTCAAAAATCTCAGCGGATTGCAGCTTCTGAGTTCAGATTTAATCAAGGATAACTGCCATTCTACTGCTTCTTCTAGTGATGGATGTAATGCACCTAAGAACAAATGATGCCATTAATCAGTAGCTTTAGTTACAAGAATAAAAAGAACATGGATTTTTCAACTCCTAAACAGAGTTCTTGGCTGAAAGAGCCATCTCCACAACTGCAACAGGAAGTTCAGTAAATCTTTTCAAGATATCCTGAACAAGAAGGCTACACATCATACATAAATCCGTATTATCTCTTTTCCAAGAGAAAAATCACAGTTTTTCAGAAATTACTTGTCATTTGTGAAATAGAGGGATAATCTTTTCTTATATTTGAACACTAATTTAATTTCTTCTTTCCTAAACACACACTTTTGTTGATTTTCCTAAGTTAAGCTTTCAGATTTCTGTTTTTCATTTGAACATTTCTAGCAGAAACATAATCAAAATTAATATTAACAAAAATTTAACTAGATAATGTACACATATTTTACCATAAGTAGAGGTGATACAATTTCTATCATTCTCTATTCTGAGAATATATTCTTTTCTTAATTAAAACTTGTTTGCATATTTTTAATCTCATGCTATCCTATTGATTAGAGAGAGAGAGAATCAGATATATGTCATATATATATGATGATGATTCTATATATATTTTAGATATTTCTGAGCCAAGGAAAGTTCAAAAAGATGTTTATTTCAATCACCAAAATGTTGCACAGCATGGAATGAGGATTTGTGTGTTATCTTTAGAAGCAGCCATTCTTGCCCAGAAAACACAAAGAACACCAGATAAAAATGAAAACTCATACCCATGGACTACTGAACCCTCTAGTCTCATTCACTTCCTCTGTAATTACACCTCTCTGGATCAAAGGGAAGAGATGGAATGTGGACCTTGAATGGAAAGCCATATACAGTAAAGTATCTCCAATTAACTTTCAAGGAACTACCCAGTCTGAACAGAACCTTGCATAGATAATTATCTATCTATAAGGCATTTTCCCAGAACACAACAACATCCAGATATGAAATTCCTCAAGAAATACCTGTACTTATTTTGCTTGTTCAAGTGCTGGCAACATTATTGATTTTGATGCAAGCCAATCACATTGAATGTGCATTATTTGCATTCTGTGTGATGCCTGGCTCTGAAGAAAAGGCTGTGAATGCAGCAGTTTGTACCAGTGGGAAATACTACAGAAAGTCAGTCAGCTGAAACCAAATAATAAATTTTCACAACGACAATTCTGTATGTGCAATGTAGCCATAAACATTAAATATTTGTAACCAGCTAGTGTAACTGAAATATGGTTAGATCGCAGCAACATTCACCATCTTGTCCTCTGAAAGCTAGACATTCTCAAAGACAAGCATCCAAGTAATGCAGAGTGCTAAAATTACTAATAATTTCAGAAGTGTGATTAAAATGTGATTTACTAACAAGTCTTTGATGCCCAAATCCTATTGACTTTCAAGCCTTATTAGTTCAATGTTTTTAATATAATGAATTACTGTTGTCAACACATTAGCAACGAAATAGCCCCGTACAAGAATCAAGCAAGCGGTTCCATTAATTGCTAGCTTTATACCCTTTGCATTTCCCTAGCTTTATGCCCTTTGTCCACTAAGCTTTTCATCTCCCTGCTTATAAGCTCAGCATATGGTCATTTGCCCTATGAAACCTAGCAAAAGAAATCAGATGTTGCAATTGCGTGTAACTGTGGGCATGACTGGCAGGACTGCTACAGCCAAAGAATACACCACCGCTCAGCTCTTCCCCTGCTTTCCCCTTAACAAGGACATTAATTCGGATCTGTCATCTATTCAGCTGCTGATTTTCATAAAGCAGGTAGAAAAGTAATTATCTCTGATACCTTCCCCCACCCAGTTTCAAATTGGCCAATAGATGCAGAAGTTATTGAGGGAAAGAGAAAGCAGACATGAAGATAGTAATTTAGTATGCCTCATTTCCTCCACTGCCAAGAAAAACAGAAGATAAATAAGATAATGGAATGTGTATCAAGATAGCCAAGCCTGATCTTGCAAGCGTACAATTGGCATCTTTTCACTTAATTAGAACTAACATGAAGAAAGTGACAATCCTAAATTACCATTGGAAGGAGCAGAGGTTTATTCTCCAGCATTTTAGAATACAGTGCCATTACAGAAATGGCATTGGCTTAAAGTCTTCAACCCTGTATCCCATAAACTATATCACATGAGTGGCAGAAATATTAACATTCAGAAAGGGTGTGAATTCCCAGAATTCTTGTTCCTGCAATCCCAAATATAATGTGTTACAAATAATGCTAATCCAACATTTTTGTAACCCAGTGAAAACATGACTGTAGAAACAGTGACCATTCCCCTGTGAATTTCCATTCTCAAATGGTTGTTACAGGTATGCTTTATTTTTATACAAAATGACTGACTGCCAATAATAATGAAATTAGTGTAAGATATAGAAACATCGATGGCCAGAAATCTATTTTATTTCAGTTGGAAGCTTTTTATACTAAGTATAACCAAGGAAATAGAATACACTCTGAGTGTCTAAATTGTTATGGTCTAAAGTTGTCCTTGAAGAAATGAGTTAGATAACTGCAAATAACACATGTGTAACATGTACTATTGATGAAGATACTAGGTATCTGTGATAATATCATGTAATCTGTCTCTGCAATTACAGGAAGTTATACCAATGTAAGACTTCAGATGGACTCTTCATTTCCTCTGTGTTAAAGTACAACCAGCTTCTTCATAACATATATACTCAAGTGGTTGGCTTTATTTCACCCTTCAGTGGGTCAACTGTAATTTTTTGAAGTTATTGCCCCTGGTATTCCTACCTTACTTTAGGAAGCCCAAGATATCATCTTTCAAATTATTTTTCCTAAGATAAATAGTAAAATAATCTCCTTAGATGTTCATCACACAATACAATAGGCAATTCTAAAGAAGAAAGCAAAGTAACCCTTATTATGAAATAAAGAAAAAAATGAACGTTAAATTAGAATCTAAATCCAACACTAAGTATTTCCTTTTCAGAGGAATGCATAAGAATCTGAGAGTAAATTGCATGTGATGTAAGACTCCCAAATTTTCAAAAAGCAGTAAAGATTGCCTTCTGCTGAACATACCCAAAAGGTTGGGATATTTGATTTGTCATTGATTTATGACATTGTCAAGATATAAACATAGAGCATGATAACCACCTGAGTTCCAAATTCTGTGGAGGCTAAAAGAATTTTACCTGCCTGCATACAAACCCCAACAGCTGAACAGTATGCACTAGAGTTCAGCTTTACTGTGTGGGCGATTTCTCAAAACCTACATTACAAGCAAAAGACCTATCTGGGATGGGAGCCTTTGGGAGAAAAACAATAATAACTTCTATTAACATTTCAAAGGTTCCTCTTCTTTTATAGGAAGAAAAACATGTACAAATTCAAAACACCATCACTTCTCTGGCCATAGTCCAACATTTCCCTTTAATCTTCCTCCCAATTTTCCCCCTGCAAAATGACAAATAAAACCTTTCTCTTGAAAGTAATTTCTTATTTGCATATTCTCTATTTAAGTAGCCTTTCTAAAGGCTCTGTGATGGAAAAACTGTATGTAGGTAGGTATTTATATATTTTTATTTTTACTTTCTACTCAGCTATTTTATTTACATTTTCACATATATCTCCCACCTTACAGGAGAGAATTTTCTATCATATAAATTGTAGTGGGAAAGAAATGACCACTTCTCTTTTTTTTTTAATCTTAATGTAAAAAGGCAGCTGAAAGCTGGTATTTCCAAAGGGTAAAATTAAGCATAAGTTTTCCTCTGATGAATCTTGTCAGATTCTTCTCCTGCAATATGTTAGAAACAAGCTAACTTAAAGGCTGTGGGAGCTCTGCATATTGTTATGTATTATATGTGAATCAAGTCCTAAATTTGTTTCGATTTTTTTTTAATTCTTTTTTTCATAGATGACCAGAAAAATAAGCTATGCCTCTGCTTTTCTGGATCGCTCCCAAAAGCCACCTGAATAAAAGTATGCAGGCTAGAATATTCTGCTGGCATTCACAATGCAAATTCCTGGAGCATACACAGCCAGTTTAAGAAAGATTGTAACTTTAAGGCATGATGCCTCTCTAGTCTGGCTTCTTGTTCATCTGGACCATCCATATCCCATAGCACTATCATATGGTGCTACACGATTTACTCTGCCCGATTTGTGCTATAGCCCACCTCTACCTCACAGCTTTTCACACAGCTTTCCCCACAGCTTTCCCAGGGCCTGTCTGTGCTACAAAAGGTAAAGTAACCTGCCTGACATTGAGAAGGTAATCCCTTGTAGAGGACTCTGAGGCCAAGGTGTATTACCATACCTGGGTCTAGAATCAAGTTCAAGGTCACAAAGAGAAAGGAGGAAGGCAGAACTCTTCTTGACATGTGGACATGTGGAGGTGACTGTGAGTTAAGGCTCCTCTGCCCCAGACAGTGAGAGGCACGATTTTCAAGCACCATATGCCTTATTTCTGGCAAGACATGAAAAATATTGTTCTTCTCCAGGAAAAGATATTATTTTCTTCACTCACACAGAATGATTTAGCTCTTCCAGAACAGCTCTCCTTGGTCCTCAGCACAGCTATCTAGAGACCACCTGAACTACTGAGAAGACAGGGCTTTACAAAACAGCTACGCCCAGTCTCCTCTAGCACACTCAGGGCTGTTGCAGTAGGTGTCCAGAACCTGATCTCCAGGGCCTCCCAGGCCTGCCTTCTGCTGTGCATGCTCTCTTCCTACAAAGGCCATCTCTTGTGTAAATCCACACTGAATAGAATAACAATAATAGTTCCTTTGTTTGTTCAGAAATGTTCATACTGTCTGAGTTCCAGCAATTCCACACAGGAAGAATGTTTCTCAAGGAACAGCTTTGATGGACCAAGAGTAATTCTCTCCTGACTACATTGCATCCCATCCCTTGGGGTCATTCTTTCGGAAAAGTGAAACAGCTTTTGTGAAGTATGTTAGCCAAAAATCACTTTATGCATTGCTACATAAAGGCAAGGCTGCCAGGGAAGGGGTAGGAAGGGCAGCCTTGTTCGGTCTGGTCTTCTTAGACATTATTTCGTCTAAGAAGATTTTTCTCTTTGCATGTTCACATAGCCTGGCTGTGGTCAACGCTGGAGATAGCTTGGAAAGGTATGATTTGTGTTGGCAAGAGGGTGGCCAAGCTGACAGAAACTACAGTTAATGTACATAGCAGCTGCTGAAGGACAAAATGGCATCTGCTGTGCGTATTAGGTCTGCACCACACTACCTCTATGCTTGGTGATGGCCTCCCAGGCTCCAAACAGATGGTTGCTATGCAGATTCAGGACATCTATCAACTCTGGTCTTGGAGCACAGCCAGGAACATCAGAGCAGGAATCCTAGGTGGGCAACCAGACTTTCTGTGAAAGGTATTAAGCCAGAGGCTTGCAGATGCTGTAGCAGATTTCTCCTTTTTACTGTGGGGGTGAAGCAGGTTCTCACCTCATTCCTTTTCTTTCTTCAGAGAGAGTTTGACAGAGTTATGTCTGCAAGGGACAAGGGCCATCCCCTTTAGCAGGCACCTATTTCTAGTGTGGTACCACTAGCTCTCCCAGAGTCCTTTCAGGAGTTGTGCGCTGTGTGCAGTCCCTAGAAATAATGTGAGAGCAGCTGCACACAGCCTTGGAAAATGCACATTGTCAGGCACAGCATGTGCTGGAGGATGCAATAATGGTCGGTGGCCTTGGTATGCAGTAACTTGTGCAATCTTCCCTGGAGTATCCAGGACCCAGACCACTTGAGCATATATATAGCTAAAAAATTGGGCCTCCAGGGCTTGGATAAGCACATTTCAATAGGACAGATACACAGACAGTGGAATTACAATGTCATCTATGAAAAGGGAGAAAAAATTTAAACTGTGTGCAAAACTATGCTTTTACCAACAGCTATTTAGTTCAAAAGCATGACAAACAGTGAGATGATAGCTCTCTGTGAAAAAGTTCAATACCTCAGCTCTGCCAAGGAAAACTAATTAGGATCCCCACAGAATCCTCCAGGAAAAATAACCATTATGAAGTTCATATTATTACTACTTTTAAGGTTAAAAAGCGAATTAAGGTATCAAGGTCTTTCTTGGGTAGGGCAAGGGGAAGGACAAGGGGAAGGCAGTTCCTATTCATTTACAGCAAGATGAAAGAGATCTGTATAGACCTGACTTTCCTCAGGTTTTGGAGTTGCTGTTTAGTCTCACTCAGTCAGATAAACACAGAATATTCAAGGGGAAGACGCCAGTATTTCCTTTGGAGAAAAAATTGTTTTACAGCAATGGAGAGGAAAGCTAGTTTGAAATGGCTGGAAAAGGTTTTATGCCTTAGGCTCGTACACTTTTACAGCCCTGCTAGTCTGTAAGCTACTTCACAACAGCTTCTCTCCTTCACCCTCTGCCCAGGTGGGATTCTGCTACTGAAGCAATAAAATGGCAAAACTACAGAGACCAGCTCTTTGAACAACAGACCCTCTGTTTAACAGAGATATACTAATCCAAATCTTTGCCAGAATAACAGAAGGCAAAATGGAAAAGCATTGTGAAAAAAATGTGCCTATCCTGCTAAAAGACTTTTAGTCAATGATTAGCTTAAGTAGCTTGAACAAAAGCAAAGTGAGTATTTTAACATGGCGTCTTCTTAATTTGAATCCCTGAGAACATTCAGGAAAGTGCAAACAATATGAGTGAGGATTTATTCTGAAAACAGCCAATTACCCCTGTAATTTCAGATACGTAGAAGGGACTATTCCCTTGCCAGTACAACCTCCTTTATCTTTATGCCCCACTGGAGGCAATAAGCAACATTCCCCCACTAAGTCAGAATAAACCTCCGTTGTTCCAAAGAAGCATAGACCCCTGCCAATGGGGAAAAGAGGTCTCACAACGTCAGTTCAGTGTTGCAACCTGATCTTACCACTGAGAAAGATCTTCACTCATTTAGAGGCAGCAACTTACATTTTTGGGATAAAATATAAAAATTTAAAAACAAAGTGGTTTTAAATGCTCCGCATTATTGCTTAACTCAGGAATTTCCATGCATGATCATACAGCCAAAGACGTAACACGTATATGCTATTTTTATCACAGTGTGCACACTACATTACATGAACAGGCCAATTTACAATATACTTCATCTTTTAATTAACAGCTGTTTTCATCTGTCAGTTTCCAGAGGAACGTGGCATGTCTTTGTAAGAAGAAAAAGTACAAGAGAGACATAATGGTAGCTAGAGATTTTCTCCAGAAAATGAGATTTTAGTACAAATCATTTACAAAAGACCAAAAGAATTTTTACAGCTTGCTTTCCCTGCATTAGTTTCAAGCCAGACCATCCAGTAACACATTGAAAAGGGCCATTCAGTAACGTCATACTTAGAAACACAAGGATGATCGGATAACTATAACAAACAGAAGTTCATTCTGCATTGGTAGTGACGGGAGTTTAGACCGTTGTTTCTACTAGTAGTCAATAGTATTTGGGGGGCTGTGGGAGTTGATCTGTTACAAAAGTTATGTCTTCTCTTATCTGTCAACGCTTCACATTAAAAACCTAGGTGCTGTGTAATTATAAAATACTCCTTTACCACTGAGTTTGTAACCCTACATTCAGTCACTCTTCTCTTTCTCACCATACCTTATTTTATGAAATTGATTTTCCTATCAACTCTTTCAACTTCTTTATCTTCTCTTCTGGAGTAATCTAGTTTTCCTTCCGTATTTGTTCTTAATATTAACAACTACTTGTCTCTCCTAGAGCCTTCTCATTACTGGTACATCCATTCCCGAATTCTGTCTTCCTACAGTCAAAGTTTTTGTGCTTAGCTATGGAAACAAGCAAGTAAAATCTGGGGTTCAGTTCAGGTTCAATATGACCTATGTAATCTAGTTTGGTTTAAGTCAAGTGATTACATTACCAATAAAGAACTGGCTCATTCATGCTCAGTTTACACATAAGCCTGAATCTGAACTCTGGCTTAAAGCATTGGCATTTCTTCTACTTGCCATAGCCCAGCAGTAAGTCTTTTACATCTTCTACTCCAACACTGGAATGAAAGGCAAGGTGAGTTACAACAGACATGCACTATTAAAAGCTGTTTCTGGATGTTTCAGCCTGTTTGTTCGTCATCCTAAGAGCAGCAAAAAAGAAAAAGAATGTTTTCTCTTCTCTGAACATCAGCACTGAGACTGACCTTTGTTTGGCTGATTTTAGAGCCATTTAGAGCCAACAGGGAAAAAAAGTGAGGGAGGGAGGAGGGAAGGGCAGGTTCATTGTGTTACACCAACTCAGAGGGTCAGCTGCCTATGATCCTAGGTCCAG
Organism: Grus americana; assembly: GCF_028858705.1. Classification (NCBI taxonomy): domain Eukaryota; kingdom Metazoa; phylum Chordata; class Aves; order Gruiformes; family Gruidae; genus Grus; species Grus americana. The sequence goes on from NC_072852.1 coordinate 113,740,674, forward strand.
CTCTGATACAGCCCAGCTGTGAGACCTCATGCCAACCTTCTGCTGAATTTGCCCGAGATGTGAGAAAATCTGTATAGCAGAGCCATGCAAGATAAGAAAGATAAAATTGCAGAGGTAAGACTGCTGAGATGAAGATAAGTAGTAGCTCAAAGATTCAAGGAGAAAGACACCAACATGAAAGGTATACAATCCTAAAGGGAAAAACAGGGAACTGACAGCAACTCAGTAACCTTGAGGATCAACTCATTCCAGGGAGCAGTAGCAGTCTATTCCTCCCCAGCTGACTAAAAGCTGCCCCACTGCCTTGTCAGCAGGGACTTTTCAGGTGCCTAATCCGGAGTGAACAGACTGATGTTTAGCATAGTTGCTTATTGGTTATTACTCTTTACTATGTCAGTATCAGGAAGTTGTTTTACACTTTTAAGATTTGTATATCCTACTACCAGAGTCCCTGCACACAGTAAAAGTGATACAGATAGGAAGTATAATGGTAACCTAGAGAACCCTGTCCTTTATTTGTTTACAAGTTTATAGATATATATCCTGTCTTTTCTGGCTGCAGCAGGCTGAGATCAGTCAGAAACAGGTAATAGGTTGACAACTCAAAATTCTGCACAAATGCCAGGTGACAAACTAAAGTCTGTATGACTGCAGATGCAACAGCAGCGAGCCTTACCTAATAAACTGAGGTACAAAGTTCACAGACTAGGATTTAGGAAACAGTGTGAACATATTAAAAAATACATAAATAGCCAAACAGGAAGAAATTCTTAACAATGGCTGCTACTGAGAAACCATAGCCTTAACCTCTCACTCACCTGTGAGAGTTCATTCAGTCATCACTTTTTCTCCCAGCACATAACCACAGTGGAGCATTGCAGGGGTCTATCTTGGGACCTGTCCTGTTTACAATCTTTATCAAGTGGCCTGGAGCAGGCAGTACAGTGCATTTATAGCAAGTTTGCACGTGACCCCAAACCTGGGGGTTCGTGCATTATAGGGAGGACTGCCACTGTATCGGGTTTGCATGGCAAGGTTTTGGTAGCGGGGGGGGGGGCTACAGGGGTGGCTTCTGTGAGAAGCTGCCAGAAGCTTCCCCTGTGTCTGATAGAGCCAATGCCAGCCGGCTCCAAGACGGGCCCGCCGCTGGCCAAGGCCAAGCCAATCAGCGCCTCTGTGATAACATATTTGAGAAGGGAAAAAACCACTTAGAGAGAGAGCTTTTGCAGCTGGAGAGAGGAGTGAGAAGATGTAAGAAACTCTGCAGACACCAAGGTCAGTGCAGAAGGAGGGGGAGGAGGAGCTCCAGGCGCCGGAGCGGAGATCCCCCTGCAGCCCCTGGAGAAGACCATGGTGAAGCAGGCTGTCCCCTGCAGCCCATGGAGGAAGGATGAGGGGGTGTAGAGATTCCACCTGCAGCCCATGGAGGACCCCATGCCAGAGCAGGTGGAGGCACCTGAAGGAGGCTGTGACTCCATGGGAAGCCCACGCTGGAGCAAGCTCCTGGCAGGACCGGTGGACCCGTGAAGAGAGGAGCCCACGCCAGGGCAGGTTTGCTGGCAGGACTTGTGACCTCGTGGGGGACCCACGCTGGAACAGTTTGCTCCTGAAGGTCTGCACCCCGTGGGAGGGACTCACGTTGGAGCAGTTCATGAAGGACTGTCTCCCATGAGAGGGACTCCATGCTGGAGCAGGGGAACAATGAGAGGAGTCCTCCCCCTGAGGATGAAGAAGCAGCAGAAACACCGTGTGATGAACTGACCGTAACCCCCATTCCCCATCCCCCTGCGCCGCTGAGGGGGGGAGGAAGTTGAAGCCGGGAGTGAAGTTGAGCCCAGGAAGATGGGAGGGGTGGGGGGAGGTGTTTTAAGAGTTTTTATTTCTCATTCCGCTACTCTGTTTTGCTTAGTAATAAATTAGATTAATTTCCTAAGTTCAGTCTGTTTTGCTCGTGACGATAATTAGTGAGTGATCTCTCCCTGTCCTTATCTCGACCCACAGGCTTTTTGTTATACTTTTTCTCCCCTGTCTAGTGAATGAGGGGAGTGAGAGAGTGGCTCTGGTGGGCACCTGGCCCCCAGCCAGGGTCAACCCACCACAGCCATTCAGACGAGCTTAGATAGGTTGGAGGAATTGGTCAACAAGAACATCATAAAATTAAACTAAGACAAATGGAAAGTCCTCCATCCTCACAGGAAGAGCCCCTGGCAATGGTACAGGTTGGAACTGATCGGATGGGGAGCAGCTCTGTGGAAAAGACCCTGGAAAGCTGGGCTGACAGCAAGCTGAGCATGAGCCAGCAGCACACTGGCAGCAAAGACAGCCAACTGCCACCAACCTGGTCAGGGGCTGAAGCTCTTGCCCTGCAAGGAGAGACTGAGGGCTTATTCAGCCTGCAGAAGAAAGTTTTGGGGAGACCTAATAGCCATCTATCTGGACCTATAGGCAGGTTATCAAGACAATGGAGCTGGGATCTTCATAGCAGTGCATGATAGGGAACAGGAGGCAAAGTGTCTAAGGCTAAAGAAGAGACAGTCACACTGGATATAAAGAAGAAAAAAAAATACCAAGAATATGTTGCACAGCAAGGTTGTGTAATATCCATCTTTTGAGGTTTTAAAGACCCAAGTGGAGACAGTCCTGAGCAGCCTGATTTGATCCTGCTTTGACAGTAGGTTGGACTAGGGACCTCTTGAGGGCCCTTCCCACCTGAATGACTTTGCAGCTCTGTGCTGCTCTGCAGACTCTGGTCAGAGCACACAGTCCCTCTGCTGACCTAGCTCTCCTAGGGAAATACTCTTCCCTGCCACCATCATATCCCACCACCCATTAGTTTTAACCAATTTGTGTTCAGTCAGGTTAGTTCAAGGAAGAAAAAATTAATAAAGCTGGGATTTGTTCAAAAAAGTTCAGGTCTGTAACCTGAGGCCCTAATACTTCTAGGTAATGTCTTACAATATCACTGTTTTATTTTAAACAGTCATAATGATTGTTTTTAACAAACTTAGATGCTTTTAAAAGTATTTGAAATTATCATTAATTACTATACTTTTTAAGGGAAGTAGAAATGATCCTTACAAACAAAAAGTTACAGAGCTTTATAATGGTCCTATGGAAATATCCATTAGCCAAGTATGGTAGAACCAATGTCTATATTGCATAGCATGCATCCTGCAGTCTACTTAATATATAGTAAGAAGAAAGTGAGTTGGTATATTGTTGTATGGAATAACAATTCCTTTGCTATTGAGATCTTTCAAAATCATCTCCTGTACTTGCTTTTATAACAGTTATTTCAACATAATCAGGATAAAGAGGATACGTAGAGGAATACCAACTTGACGTGGCTCAGATATTTTATCTCTGGGTGGAGAGAAAAATGTACTTTGAGAGGCTTGTCGATGGGAAGAAAAGAGATTGATATAACTTCAGCGTTAAGGTAAAGGTTTCACTGACTTTTTTGCTTCTTGCTTATATGTGGGCTGTATGTTCACGTAAAAAAAAGAGTTTTGCATTTGAATGTATCTCCTTAAAAGAGCATTTGGTATTAAAAGGCTACTAAATCAAGGTGTACACACACAGAAATACCCAAACACACAAAGATACACACACACAGACACACCTTCAGAGGTTTTGCTGTAAGAACTTTGACAAACTTCCATAAAATGAAGTCAAATTATTAAGGCAGAATCTAGTTCTGTCATTAGGATCTGATCGCACAGACTACAGGGATTCAGCTTAAATCAATTAATTTTAAAGAAGTATCAGAGGTCTCAGTATAATTTCTTGCAGTGAGTACAAAATTGTACAAGTTCACTCTAGTAATCTCCCTATTGCACTGGTATCATGGAAATAATACTGTTCCTATTTCTGTGTTCACATTACAGCCCTCTAGACCTACACAGACAACAGTAATTCCATTTTTTTACTTTTTTTGTATTTTAAAACTTGCAAACCTGCATAAAATTAAAATAATCTGTAACGTCTACAGAAAGCACGGACCTGTAACCTGTCTCAGAGCTAAAATGGAAACCAAGGCACCCACAGTTGCCTGGAAGCTGCAAGCAGTACACTTCTTCATAGATAGGAGATAGGAAAAAAAGCAGTTTGTGATAAAAAAATCAAAACCAGAAACAAACACATGCACTCACAAGGCTATGCCTGCAATTTCTCTGTGCAATCATAGTTTGATGGAGGGGGAACTGAAACAATCCATGTCAAGGAGGATATGAGGACAAATCAAGAATTCAGTATCAGCCTTCTCAGAGCCTACACTAACACTGAACACGACTTATTTGTACTGATGTCCAAAGGTCATTGATTTGACTGTGCATACTCAGTCTTCACTGTGATTTAAAGTTGTCCATTAGGCTGTGCCTCAACTTTCCCATTTCATCTCCTTGTCTTTTTCCACCTGCATATATAATGTCATTTCAGGTTCTTCTTCCAAGTCACTCCCTGTCTGTATTGAAAACCCTTCAAAAGACTTGCATCTTTGTGGTGGGTTGACCCTGGCTGGGGCCAGGTGCCCAGCAGAGCCGCTCTCTCACTCCCCTCATTCACTAGACAGGGGAGAAAAGGTATAACGAAACACCTGTGGGTCGAGATAAGGACAGGGAGAGATCACTCACTAATTATCGTCACGAGCAAAACAGACTGAACTTAGACAGGAAATTCATCTAATTTATTACTAAGCAAAAGAGAGTAGAGGAATGAGAAATAAAATCAACTCTTAAAACACCTCCCCCCACCCCTCCCATCTTCCCGGGCTCAACTTCACTCCTGGCTTCAACCTCCTCCCCCCTCAGTGGCACAGGGGGACGGGGAATGGGGGTTACGGTCAGTTCATCACACGGTGTTTCTGCCGCTTCTTCATCCTCAGGGGGAGGACTCCTCTCATCGTTCCCCTGCTCCAGCATGGAGTCCACCTCATGGGAGACAGTCCTTCACGAACTGCTCCAGCATGGAGTCTCTCCCACAGGGTGCAGACCTTCAGGAGCAAACTGCTCCAGCATGGGTCCCCCACGGGGTCACAAGTCCTGCCAGCAAACCTGCTCTGGCGTGGGCTCCTCTCTCCACGGGTCCACAGGTCCTGCCAGGAACTTGCTCCAGCGTGGGCTTCCCATGGAGTCACAGCCTCCTTCAGGTGTCTCCACCTGCTCCAGCATGGGGTCCTCCATGGGCTGCAGGTGGAATCTCTACACCCCCTCATCCTTCCTCCATGGGCTGCAGGGGGACAGCCTGCTTCACCATGGTCTTCTCCAGGGGCTGCAGGGGGATCTCTGCTCCGGCGCCTGGAGCACCTCCTCCCCCTCCATCTGCACTGACCTTGGTGTCTGCAGAGTTTCTTACATCTTCTCACTCCTCTCTCCAGCTGCAAAAGCTCTCTCTCTAAGTGGTTTTTTCCCTTCTCAAATATGTTATCACAGAGGCGCTGATTGGCTTGGCCTTGGCCAGCAGTGGGTCCATCTTGGAGCCGGCTGGCATTGGCTCTATCAGACACAGGGGAAGCTTCTAGCAGCTTCTCACAGAAGCCACCCCTGTAGGCGCCCCCCCCCCCCGCTACCAAAACCTTGCCACACAAACCCAACACAATCTTCTATTAGAGAAAAATGTAGAACAAAATATATAAATCCAAATGAAGTTTTTTCCAATGCTCCCAGCTAAATTCTGTCTCCTGGAAACTGATAATACAAAAATGTACCTCCTCAATGATCATCTTCAATTAGTGATGTGCGATAGTGTAACTGGGTGCAATAGAATTATGCATAGTGTTGATTCTTGATATTTACAGCTGAACCTACAGCTTTTATTGGACAAAGTAATTTTGTATTTGTTTTTCTAACATTAATTCTGTTAACTACTTAGCATTCTGGAGGAAGCTCTGAAAATTCAGCACATCAGTCTCTTCTACTGAAGTATCAAAAACCTTCACATTCACCTACTATTTCTAAAGGTCTTTGCTTTTTAAGAAAATAAGACACCATATAAGTATTTCAGTCAGTTATGTACTCTAAAAAAATTACAGAAGGAACTTAGTAAAAATCCTTCATATTTCATCATCAATTGCTCATACAATAATCACTAAGCCTTCCAATTTTTATACCTATTTTTAACAGTGACTGCTTACAGTCACTGGATCTGTATCCTCATGAAAGCTACTGACAAGCTTATAGTTGATTATATAATTAAGTGCACATGCAGGATTGGGGATTTCATCTTCAAAGATAGCAATTTTGTGCCAGCAAGACTTTTCTTTCAGAAATGTCAGTAACTTGTCCATTTACTTCACTATTTAAGACTATATTTTTCAGTTTCTCATTTCTAAAACAAATTCGTGGTCCCTTCTGGATTCTGCACATGTTATCTCATTATTCTGCTCCTCCTCCTTTATTCTGTAAATTATTCCTACCTACTTGTTCACTTATTTTTACTTCACAGAGTAGTGTCAGACAACTTCATGTATACATAAAAGTTATGCTCACTATGTTCAAACATAGTGAGCATTCTCTTTCATCTTTTTCCTCAAATGCATTTCTTTTTATTCTAAACTAAGGATAAAATGACGTCTTCATTTTTATGTCTTCCACGCTGGTGCACTTTAATTGATCTGCAAAAGATGTCAGAATGTGTTGGAGCTGAACAATAGAGCACTTCAATCAAACACCAAAGAAGTCATCTGTTACAATGATTTCTAAGCAAAATAGTAAGAACAGTAACTTAAAGACTGGAAGAATTCATGGCCTTATTGTTTAATTTTGAAACAAAAATTTCTACTTATTTAACCACTTTGTGTTGAACAATTCCTGTTTTGATGATTTATCTGCACCTCTGCATCATGAAAGTGTGAGATTTTACTTAATTTTTAGAAGTCTCTGAAAGGCAGTATTACTTCTCAAAGTATAGGTTTTAAGGACTTTTTTTCCTGGTTTTCAGATTTTTCATTAAAATTTCCTTTTGTAAAAATATAAACATGATTATGCCAGAAGGCAGAATGGCAGATATTATAAATCTGCTTTTTCCATCACTTCTGTAATCACGTGAAATCCACAGGGGAAAGCAAAACAAAACACACATAATATGACCTATACAGTCTTGAAATTGTTGCTAAATCAATGTTTATGTTTTGCCCTGTGTTAAGATGAAAAATAACTCTTAAATTATGCAACACCTGAAAAACTCAGCTGTCCTTGTCAAAAAACATAGAAATCCTACATTCAATGACAGTTAATTTGACTGTAAACTTGAAATTAGACTGTAACTTCATTGGTGAAGGATCTAGGAGGAATTCTTCCACCTATAGAGTCTACTTCGGAATTTCTTTAGTAATAACGATTAGAAGATTAGAGCAGATTTAAGTAGAAAAAGGTACCTGAAGCAGATTTTATGTACCTGCGAGCTGTCTGATGATACTCAGGCAGGACTGCAATGGTTACACCAAGAGCTAAGCTGCTGTAAGCAGCCATGAGGGCAGTATAAGTTACTCTAGAGGACTGTATTAACTACTAAAGCAGTCTGTAATTAGGAGAACATATAAACATCAATGACTATACTCAAGATACAAAGTAGATTTTAAAAAACAAACAAACAAACAAACAACTCCCACCATCACAACCTTCATGAGCAAAACTGCCAAGGTAGCTGTTCTAGCTGCCCAGTGCTGAGGTAATCAAATAACTAAAAGTCTGTAATTGCACAGTTGTCACATGACCATCTTAAGAAGACTGTGAATCACCAAGCTTCACTGAGTACAAGATGACGACTGACAGATATGTTTCCTCACGCCCTTTCCAAGATACTATTGTGCTGAAACTAAATCACCCTTCAGTATTGAGAGCTACAAGCTTTGATCGATTCTTTTTTCTGTTCAGGACCAAGCTGAACAGTAACAAAGTGAAAGAAGGTGATTAACAAAACACATTCACCACTTGGCTTTAAACCCTTGGCGCAGAACATGATTAGCTGTTAGGAAGTAAAGTAGCCTCGTACGCTACTGTGGGAAGAAGATCTATATTTCTGCTACCCTCTCTCCATTCTGTTCGAGAGCAGACCAAACTCACTCTTGGGCTTTTCATAGTTGTTACAGTCACAAGTTAGGAATCATAGAATTTGTCACCTATAGATGTAAAGTGTCCTCCCCAAAAGGAGGGTCTATGCATACACATACAAAACTAATGAACTACTCTATACTAAATTGGGAATTACTAGAAAAACCTCACAACAGGGGTTCAGCTAGACTCTTGGGAATTCTACATTTGGGTGCCCTACAATTCTCTGATAATGTAGTATATTGAAAAAAATTCACCTGCACAAGTTTAGTGCTCAAACTTGGGATGATTTTGGAATAAAAAAAGAGCTATCCGGAAGTATTGCCATGCACATATACGTATATACAGTACATATACATATGTACACAAATATATATACATGTATATGGGTATATATACAACTTTTCCAAATTTGAACTGTGGAAGCTTTTCAGTATAAGAAAACCAGGAGACTTTGGCAGATGCCTTATTACAAAATCCCATCCATGCTCATAGCTGTTAAAGACGAACGAAATTTGCATAGTATTCACACAAAACTCCAGACAGAATATTTGTAATTCAGATTTGGCTTACAATGTATTCATTTACATTTTATAATGACTTTAGCAGACAAAAAAGCCAAGAATGAAATAGTTTTTTCCCCTGGTTACCAGAAAGTAAAAGAGACATATTCAATGCACCGGTAGAAAGAGCGCAACTTCAATTTTGAACATCACCATCAACAATAAGAAGTAGCACCAGCCAGATTAAGTACTTATTTTGCCCTAGGCACTTTATTAAACGCAGGCCCCCTGAGCACCACCCTCCTCTGAAAAAACTGGCATATGAAATTCTAATGAAATCTCAGCTGAATAAGGGACTGCTCCTCTTTCCTCCAAACATAGTAACTCTATATTCATTCCTTCATACACGCACCTAAAACCCCATTAAAGTTAATGGGTGTTACATGCGCACCTAAGGGGGAATAGCCCCATAAATATTCTTAAAGGGCACATAGAGTGTAAAAGAAAAGTCTTCACAAGTAGATTTTTTTTTTAATTATGTAAAAATTGTGCAATTTGGGAATAAGTTTCAAACAGGAAGAAAGAGCAATAGGAGGAATTTCTCACCTGGATTTAAATTACAATTGTATGAAATCAAGCTGCTTCTTTCAAAATTGGAGATAATAGCTAGTCAGTAGAGTAGGTATATCGCTCTGCTATTGAGAATAACTTAAGCAAACTTCTTCAAAGATAGTGCTGCATACGTAAAGATTGATGAGTTTGACTAACCCTTTAAATACCTTCAGCAGGTTTTCTTTCTTTTCTGGAAAACAAGACGGCACATTTAAAACAAAAGCTCAGGCTATTCTAAGTACATTTTCAGTTTTAACTACAGTTTAGGTAAATGGTCATTACATCTGTTTCATCAAAAGCAAAGAAGCACAGGCAGATATAGCTGGCTTCCTAGATTGGCTCTCATTTGCTGAGTCCCATGAATGTATGTAATAAAAACCTAAATCTAACTCTGGGGAAGAAAGGAATGCCACTGTATTTTTCACAGAATTGTGGAAACCAGCTCCACGGATATTACATTTGTAAATTTAATAACGCCTCACTAAATCAGTGGCTGTGTTACCTCTTTTCCACGTTGGGGAAATACCAATATAAGACTTTATCAGTGCATAGAATTAGGAAACAACATTTATCATACTCATCAGACTGGCCCAGGACATTACCCAGCATGACACAACAGTGACAGCACCCTGTCAGTATAGGTAAGTTATTTTGCCCACACACGCACTTCAAAAATCTAAGCTAGCTGCTGCAAGGGTGGGGAGAAATTACATGGCAGCAGAGAGGGAAAATCTCTCCCACAGTCAACAAATAATAGTGCCGCTCTTCACAGTCCCACCAACAAGATCAGCAAAGCTGTCTATAGGGCTTGCGTACACACACCTTGTTGTCCTTCCTAACTTCTTTTTCTCCCCTCACCTTTCTAATCTGTGAAGTAGCCATGTTGCCATGCTGTGAGGCTCTGATAACAAGTGAATATCGCAAACACCCGTCTTGACATGGACAGGGATGGGCTGATGATGACCAGGGAGTGTTGAAAAAGAACGGAGCCTGCAGAAGCAGGATAACGTCTTGTCAGACCACTCCTCTATTCCTGAAACACGTAAACAATGACCATCTGTGCCCTGTGCACCATGTGCCTGTGACAGATCACCACTCACATGGGCAGCCCTGAAGGGGGCGGGGGCAGCAAGTCCCCCGGACCCCTCCAATGCACTGACTCATTTCTAGAACATTTGTGAACATTCCTGAGCACATACTGTGCCTGCTCAGTGATGACAGACCCCCGCCTATGGGGTGGGCACATCGGGTTATAAAAAGTGAAAACATAAGTTTTAGGTGCACGCCCACCACCTGAAGACTACAACTGTGAGCAGAGAACATCGCTGGATCGAAGGGTGGTGATATCTATTTTTCTCTCTCTTTCTCTCTCTCTCTCTGTTCTTTCTCTCCTTCTTTTCCTCTCTATCACTCTCTTTGTCTCTAACTTAATTTTCAGCCCATTAGGATAATATTTTCACACGTCTTCCTAAATGCTTACCTTTCATAGTTCTGTTAAGTTTTGAGCATTGTTATGACCTTTGCCAAGCCTCTATCTTTTGTAGTTCCACTGAGTTTTAAGTAAATTTATGATTGGTTTGAACCTCTAAAGTAATTGTCATTACCTCTGATTACCGTGCAGAGAATTAAAAAGTTGACCTCACCCTCACCCCCTGAGCGGAACGGGACACATGCATACAGCACCTACTGCACTTGCTCCCCGTTCCCAAATTGTCTGTACTTGAATTCACCCGTTTCCTCTACTTATCCAATCCTTTATTTTATCCTTTATGTCATCACTCTTTCTCAGTCTATTTTGAGATCTGAATACTAGTCTATCTTAAAAAATTTACTCCAGTTATTAGCTTCTCCCCAAACTCTTCCTCCTCCTTCTGCTGCCCTCAAATTTTCATTCAAACTCAGTTTCTCTGTACCATCACAGGATCCTCCAGCCTTCCATATTCACAGCACAGGAAACTTATCTCATCCTCAGTTTCTTTAACCAATTCCCACATTTTTCCAAACAAAGCCTCCACAAACTGGGTCTTGCTCTTCCCTCCTATATATTGCAGGCTCTTGTTATAACTTAAAACAACAATTGTCCCTATATCTATACCAGGGCTACATCTTCTGTATTCCTATGAATGGAAGGAGAAAAAAGAGGAAAAAAAAAGAAGAAAGATGACATCTCCTTGCTTTTTATTTCTGTGTTCAGTCACACTGCAGCTTTAGAAATAAGGAAAAGAAACTCTCCAGGAAATGTTCAGATCCACCATGCTTGGTATAGAGAAGGATCTCTGCATATGAATTCTAATGCATTTACATGCCATGTGTACACTAGGCTCTACAGAACGTGGGCAAACTAATATCTTTCCAAAGCCATGTAATTTCTCCAAACTGGGACAGCTGTTTTTGAAAAAGTAGAAAATGGCACATCTTTGTCATAAAACCAACCTACATCCCAAATGTTGCATCTCTGATTTAGCCCATAGGTCTGCAATAGAACTTTGCAATTAAAGAACTGTAAAAATGTTGGCAAGCAATGTGTTTTTCCCCTAATTTCATTCCTCTGAAATGGTTGAGCCATTTTTGCTGAAATTGTCCCAAAATACTCAGCCTAAGTGTATGCCCAGTGTGGAAAAATGTCCACATCGGCAGGCAAAGTTAGGCAGCACAAAATAAGGAGTTGTAATGAAAAAGTTCTGGCAACCTTACTCTTCTGGCAGCACTGCCAACCAAGAGCTGAATGTGTGATAATTATCAGGTAGAGTCTTTCTTCATTGCACCTTCTACTTTACAATCAATTTAACTCTTATATTCCCTCTCGCTGCTTCTTTTGTTTCCCTTTTTTTTGTTGTTGTTGACAAACCCTTTGGGCACCTTTATTGCTGACTCAGGACTCCCACACCACCACATCTGATTGGGACTCTGGGGCAGGAGCACAGTTACAAAGTACTGCAAAGTCAGGGTGAACTGTCATGTCCAGATGTTTGCTGCTGGTGGTAAATGCAGAACAACTGATCATTGCTTCTTCACCTTTATTGCAAGGTGCATTGGCATCAATACAGAATATGTGACAACCTCAGAAAGTGTGGAGATTGCATTTCTGACAAAAATATTTTATCCAAAGACATACCACAAACTCTTATCATGAGCTGGACCCCAAGCTTTCTAAGTCAGTGATCCATCATTTTGTTTCACAAACTTTGGAGCAGCCCACTTGTCTATAAAAAAATGCAGTAGCTGACCACAGATGAAACCAATTGCTGTTAATATGAGAAGGAGGAGGATGCAAAGCAGATCTGAGAAAGGAACAAATTGTCTCTCAGTCCCTATTTTCCCTCCCCAGACACAACTTTCTTCCTAATGCCTTTTGGAAGTATCTCGTTCAAATAAGCAATTGAGTCAGAGTAATGATCTGACCTTTTCCAAGTATTATCTTACATGAAACAGAATTGCTTTAAGACAAAGCGCATATAATTATTCAAATTGGGGAGGCATTCTTCTGCTAATGGAAAGCAAGCTGCCATTTTCCACACTGAGCAGCACCATTTCAGAGCTGTTGAGCCCTGGAGCTTTCTCTAAGCCTTCAGTATCAAAAGCTTTACTACAGCACTTCTCCAAATCACTGAGTTCCGATAACTGAGAGGTATTTAACTGAAGCCTAAATCTATTAAATACAAATTGCATTAAAGTAACATTAAGGATTTGATTAAAATCTAGAATTCCAAGGGTAAAAGGGAGAGGGAGAAAGAGATAAAAACAGAGGGGGAAATCAGAATCAAAAAGCTCTCAAAATGCCGGAAAAGGAATCCGTAGTCATGTCTAAGCTCTGAATTTTTTTGCCATTATACAACAAAGATAATAAAGTGAAAAACAGAGTATGCTGATTGTTTTGGCTAAAAGAATTTGCCTACAGACCAGCAACTTGATCCAATTTTTAAGACTGACTAACTTTGAAAAATCAGATAATGAACTGGAAAAGAAATTACTTAAACCTTTAACTATAGAAAAATCATCTGCTGCTTTCATTTACACTACAGCTTTGTGCAGCGTCTATAAAACACTGCATGTCTTTCCTTCATCAGCGATTTCCTAATTTTCTTTTTTCTTTTCATTAAAAGGAAGGAGAGCAAAGTAACAAAGAAAGGGAGATCAAATGCAATGCAGACAGACTCAAAAATTATATTTGAAATAAAATCTGATGCAGTTGCTGCATTTTTTAATAATATCCCAGTGAGCTATTTTAAATGTGACCTTCAAAGGAAAAAGACAGTCAGGCTTTGGGATGGGGGAGGAGGAATTTCCCTTTTGATTAAGTCTTCTTTCTGGTTTTGTTTTGTTTTGGGGGGTTTTTTTTATTATTTTTTTAATCTTTTGCTTGCCTTATGCTTTGCTTTAGAAATGTAGAACCTGACTAAACGTAAGAATTCCATGATGACTAGAGAATTACAGCAATGACATCAAAGGAACTAATAAGCACATGCATGCTCTCACAAAGAATTAATTGGGGTTTCTGCTATTATCCTCAATAACTGCTGGCCATATATCAGTTGGAATTGCAGTTTGAGCTACTAGGCCTTTTCTACACTCCAGAGTGCAGAGAGATTTCCACTTAGGCAGATACTAAGTTGGCTGTGAGGACATATCCAATAACCTTCTAATATAAATCCACAGTTCTCCATAAATTCCCAATATTTGTTTCACAAGGAAATAATCATACAGCAATGCAATTTTTTTTTCAAATCAAGAAACAAATCGTATAAATTTAAAAACATACAAGCATGTATTAGAGAAAAGGTGAAAGCTAATAATCTAAGGGTTAAAATGCATAAACATCCAAGATATAACTCCAATAAAAACTGACTTTAGGATAATGCAAGCTGAGCATTTGTGAAGATAAAAGAATTTTACTAAGGTGAGAAAGAGAGGTTTAGTTCTGAGAGGAGGTTTTTGGGAGGGTTGTTTAGTCTCTTTTTAACTAGCACCCACTTAAACAGTAACTAGCTTTGTATATAAAAGAAAGCTCAATTATTGCCACTTAATTACAGCTGTAATAGAGACACTGAGTAATTCAGAAACCTGACAAAGAAACCAGAGAATAGTCGATCTGACTTCCCAAGTATTTCTAAGACGATAAAACTCAGAATGATTATGCTACAGTTATAGCTCAAAATGTTATAGCTCAGAAAAGAACATAAATAGGACCTAATCTTCAGGAAAATCATAGAATCATAGAATGGTTTGGGTTGGAAGGGACCTTAAAGGCCATCTAGTTCCAACCCCCCTGCCATGGGCAGGGACACCCTCCACTAGACCAGGTTGCCCAAAGCCCCATCCAACCTGGTCTTAAACACTTCCAGGCACGCGAAATGTTGCAATGGAAACAATAAAAATCTTCCGAGACAAGTAAGACACTACCTTAGCTGTCGTGTCGAAACAAAAGATTGCTATATATCATTTTGTGCTCCAGAGGGGTAAAAAACCCACCTGTCCAACAGTCAGACCAGAATGGCCATAGCTTTTTTGTTTGTTTATTCAGTTGTAAAAAAAAAAAAAAAAGATTTTGTTTATATTCAAGAAGGGAAAAGTGCAGTTTGCTGATGTGCAGTTCTACACAGAACACTGAATTCCCCTAACTCACACTGAAGTTCAGTAGTTCAGTAGAAGGTAGGCAGGTCAGCACTGGTCAGAAGTAGGTCATTTATTTATAAGAAAGATAAAGCAAAAGATACATGGTTTCCAAGGTGTGGGGGGTTTTCAAAATCATTTTGCTCAAATTTTTAAGAAGCTTTTTTAAATTTCTTTCCCCTAACATTTTTGTTTTCCAAAACCAAGTGTCTTCTTTGTTTGGAGGAAACCTACTTTTCTTTTTCTAAATTATTCTCTCTCCAACAGAGGCAAAAAAACCACAGCAATGTGCAGAATAATCAACAGTAGAGGACTGAAAAGGGATAGAAAGAATAGCACTTTCATTTTGCCCACTGATATAAAATACAACTTTTTAAATAAAGCCAAAAAAGGGAAATTTTCTCCATTAACACATCCATTAAAATTTTCAATACTGCAAAAAGCTATTTTCCAGTAAAGCCATTTGACATGTGTCAAGGTGACAAAAAGTGGAACTAACAAATGTGAATATATAATTTTCCCAGGAAGGCTAAAACTACAGATATTACGCAGACAGCTTAGTTGCTCTGTTTTAAAAAAATCTTTTCTTATTCAACCTAGTTCAAAACCAGTAAGTCTTTCACTAAGATTTACTCAATTTCTGCCCAGATCAAACTGGGTGAAACCATGGCATCAGCAAAGCTGTGACTTAGAACCACACTAAGATTGAAAAAAATCCTTGTAGAGTGGGAAAAGAAGTAAAAACGTACTAGCAGACCCAGAAATGAACATCTTTATTGTGTGTCTTATCCAGTTCTACCTCCAAAACATCACATTGTTTACAAGTCTGATAATTTAAAAAATAGCTCTCTCTTCAAGTACTGAAAATCTTGAAAACACCATAGGATGTGTAGGATGCTGCATTCTTTAGCTCCATGTGTATGATCATATGGTTTGCTGGAATAGGCTGAGCCTCACTGAATTCAAAAAGAATACTCATATGTTTCAAGACAAGAGCATTTTTTCCTGGGACAAAGTCAATGCTGAGCTGCTCTGAGCATGGGGAGAGCCGCACCATTCAGTGGACCACAGAGACATTCCCCAGCTGGTGCTGATGATGCTCTACTCCAGAAACATTGCCATCACATCATCATACAACACATTTCACACTGGCAGCAAAGCATGCAAGATGGAAAGCACAAGATACCTGGGGAAGACTGTGTGTCTCTAACACTGCAGCTTTCTGCTGTGCAGATTTACCTTTAGAGGTCTCTAGCCTCCCCTCATGGCTTGGGGAAATGTTTTAACAGCCAATCCCCACCTGCCCCACAGCACATCCTGCTTCTGCTGAAATCCCCTCTGTGTGCTGATTCCTGCCCCACTGCCCAAGACAGCCAACACTAACCTAAAGGCAGGCTCCTTCCCCAGCCTCTGTGGTCCCACTCCTCCCCTCTCCTCTTCTGCCCCACCTCACCCCTTCACCTTGGACCCTCTTGCTCCCAGGCAGCCCTGGGCAGCACCTTCCCTCTCCTCGTCCCAGGCCGCTTCCTGAGGACTGGTTCTGCACGAGGCAGTTGGGTGACTCCTGCCTCCCCTTCCACACAGCTGCACACAGACGCCCTGACAGCCCCTTCTCCTGACCTCTGGAGCTGTGGGATCACTTCGCTCTCACCCTCCTCACTGACGTTGCCGGCCTTCTACTTCATGGCTGAAAATGCCTGGGTCAATGGCGAGCCACCACAGCACTGGGAATTCTCCAGACTCATCTCTGCCAGCTCTGAGGGAGAAGCAGGAGAAGATGAGTTTCCAAGCACAGACCCAGACCCTGAGGCATGGAGACCCACTTCTCCCTTGTCAGTCCTGGGCAAGCTTCACATTCCCTGCCCAGTGCTCTGCCAGTCACCAGCAAATGCTGCCAGTCCCCATGTCTCCTTCACACCCAGGAGAGGGACAGGGCCAGAGGCAGCGGGGACTGATGGCCCTTGAGCTCAGCAGGGCTGGAGCAGCATTTGGGCACAGCCTCTCCCAAGAGGCAGTGGTACCCTCTGCCCTCTGCTGTCCTGTCCTGCCCTGCCCTCTCCTCCCTTCCCTGCCCTCACCAGCTCAAAAGTGCTGCTTCTCATCCTCCGCAGCCCTTTTTATTCCTGGAGACTATGCTCGGGCACATGGAAAATAAGGAGGTGATTGGTTTCACATGGCTTCACTAAGGGCAAATTGTGCCTGACAAATTTGGTGGCCTTCTAAGATGGGGTTACAGCATTGGTGGATAAGGGACAAGTGACTGACATCATCTACCTGGACTTGTGCAAAGCATTTGACGCTGTCCTGCACAACATCCTTGTCTCTAAATTGGAGAGACACGGATTTGACAGATGGACCACTCAGTGGATAAGGAATTGGCTGGATGGTCACACTCAAAGAGATGTGGTCAATGTCTCAATGTCCAAGTGGAGACCAGTGATGAGTGGTGCTCCTCAGGGGTCTGTATTGGGACCGACACTGTTTAACATCTTTGTCAGCAACACGGACAGTGGGATCAAGTGCACCCTCAGCAAATGGGGTGCGATGGAGGGGGCATGAACCCACTGTAATATTACCCACAGCTATGGACCTGCCCCAGGAGGTCACCAGAGATAAAATGGGAAATGTGGTGGCCATGTCACAGTGGGCTGCAGGTGAGTGGTGACCATGTCACGGTGGGGTCCATGACATAGAATCACAGAATCACAGAATGGTTTGGGTTGGAAGGGACCTCAAAGATCATCTAGTTCCAACCCCCCCGCCATGGGCAGGGACACCCTCCGCTAGACCAGGCTGCCCAAAGCCCCATCCAACCTGGCCTTGAACACTTCCAGGGAGGGGGCATCCACAACCTCTCTGGGCAACCTGTTCCAGTGCCTCACCACCCTCACAGTGAAGAATTTTTTCCTCATATCTAATCTAAATCTACCATCTTTTAATTTAAAGCCATTACCCCTTGTCCTGTCACTCCATGCCCTTGTAAACAGTCCCTCTCCTGATTTCTTTTAGGCCCTCTTTAGGTACTGGAAGTCACTGCAACAATATCTCACCAGAGCCTTCTCTTCTCCAGGCTGAACAACCTCAACTCTCACAGCCTGTCTTCATAGGAGAGCTGCTCCAGCCCTCTGATCATCTTCATGGCCCTCCTCTGGACTCACTCCCAAAGGTCCATGTCCTTCTTATGATGGGGGCCCCAGAGCTGGATGCAGTACTCCAGGTGGGGTCTCACGAGAGCAGAGTAGAGGGGCAGGATCACCTCCCTCGACCTGCTGGTCACACCTCTTTTGATGCAGCCCACGACACGGTTGGCTTTCTGGGCTGCAAGCACACATTGTGGGTCATGCTGAGCTTCTCATCAACCAACATCCCCAAGTCCTTCTCCTCAGGGCTGCTTTCAATCCATTCCCTGCCTATCCTGTAGTTTTGCTTGGGATTGCCCTGATCCATGTGCAGGACCTTGCACCTTGCCTAGCTGAACTTCATGCGGTTCCCACGGGCCCACCTCTCAAGCCTACCAAGGTCCCTCTGGATGGCATCCCTTCTCTCCAGTGTGTCAACCACCGCACACAGCTTGGTGTCATCGGCATGTCGTTGTGATGTTTCTCCATCACAAACATGTTAGGGCCTGTCCTGCAGCCTTGTAAAGGAAACCTGGCTTTTACACAGACTTATGTAAAATATTTACACACCTAGGGAAAACACCTTTCCTCTGCCTTTCCCAGGCTCTACTCCATTCCTTCACCGAAGAGTCCTCTCCTCTCCCCTTGTTATCACCACAGGTTACATTCAGTCCCTTCAGCAAGGCAAGGAGAAGCCGGGTGGGGGTTGTGGGGCACTGGTTACAATCAGTACAAATCTGTTTCTGCTGCTCCTTTCAACTTACACTTTTCCCCTGTACCAGTGCAGGATCTCCACAGGAGCTGCAGTTCCTTCAGGAATATCTGTCTCCTCTAGCATGGGTTTTCCACAGCCCACAGGGAATATCTGCTCTGTAACCATGGAGCACTCTGTCCTCTCTCACCTTGGTGTTCCCTGCTCTGCTTCTCTTTTTTTTCCCTCTTCCCTCTCTCTGGCATTTTCTGCCCTTTCTTACCCAGGCTTTCCCCAAGGCACCGCCATGGTGGCTGCGGGGCCCAGCCGTGCTCTGCGGTGGGTGGGTTGGAGCCGGCTGGAACCGGCTGTGTCCGGCACCGGGCAGCCCCAGCCGCTGCTCACACAGACCGGTGTGCAGCCCCACTGCTACCAAAACCTGGCCAGCTACACCCAGTAATGGCTTATTTATTCCCTAAGTCTTTCTTCCTCCGCCAGGTGCAATGCTGGGTTCCCACAGATTCTGTGTCAGCCCAGAGAACTGGCAGGCCTTACCAGCGAGCAAAAAAAGCATTGGGTGCCTCAGTCTTCTCCACACCCTGTGTTCTTACAGTAGTCCATCTTGTTGCCCTTCACATCCATCACTGATTTCAACGCTAGCTGAGCTTTGACTTTCTCAACTCCATTCCAATACACCAGAGCAATGTCTTTATATTCGTCCCGGGAAGCCCATCTCTGCTTGTACTTTCTGTGTACTTTCTTTTTTTTTTTTTTTTATTTCATCTCAGTCGGGATTTTCCTGTTTATCCATGTCTTCATCTACTTTACGTTTCTCTAAAAGGCAGAAACTCCCCACAATGCAAGGCTGTACTTATCTTCCATTATTATTCCCCAACCTATGTCTGAACCATTAAGCTTAACTTGAAGTTTGTAACGTAAACTCATCACTTGCTGTCAGATCTTCTGCTAGGCTTTTGTGCACTGTGCCTGGCCTGAAAATTGCTTGCAAGAAATGTATTACTGCCATTTGTCATTAATATGAGTCACCGCATCATCGGCCCCAAACCTCAAAACCATTTCTGGTTAACCTTGGGAAATCTATCAAAATTGTATTAATATACATTTGGCAATAGCAGTATTGCAGATTTTGCAGCAGTTGCCCTCACAATCAAATACCAAACAGAAATTTCCATGAGATGCTGAGCTACTAGACAGCATATTTGTCAAAGCATCAAAATTAAGCAAATGAACAAGCCGTGTTTTGGTGTCTGACCATGTATGTCAGGACAGACAGGAGATTCCAAGCTAAGCTTTAACTGACACTGCTCATGCAGGCAGGACTTAGACCTGGAACAATTTCCCAAGCCCCTCGGTCTTGTTCGCTGATGTTACAGAGGTCACCTCACTGCAGTTCCATCCATAAATGCATCAGGTTCAAGAGTACTAAGTCTAATTCAGCTGCCTTCTCCCAATACAGAAAGGCTATTTCAAAACAGAACTCCGAGTTATAAATTTTTATCGAATTCCAAATGTGGGTTTTAATCGTGGCCAGTTTTCACCCACTTCTTGCACTAACATTGACATTTAGTTTAAATGTTCCTTCTACTTCAGTAATCTTTACCTGCCTTTATGCACCTTTAAAAGATAAACATTTCCCTTCAGCTTTCATTTTGCCAAACTCACGTAGCATCTTCATGTTGAACGGAGTCTCTGTTTCCCAAATCCTCATACCCATTGTTTGCATTTGTAGTTTGAGTACATTATTCTTGAACATGGACGAACAGAATTGTCCACAGCATTCTAGATGAATCGAGCAGCAGCTTTTACAAAAGAATTACTATTTTCCCAATTTTGGCCATAAAGATTTTTCATTTGTCCTTCTTTTCTGCACTTGCCTCTTTCACATTTCTCTTTTTTCCCATGTCACATCACACTGGTGACCTAGACTTATCTTGTAACATTAAATAAGCCCTCATCTTTCTCTATAACATTTCTTCAATAAGCACCCCAGTTTGTACAGAAATTCTTGCTGTTACTCCGTATTATAAAACCATAGCCGTGTCATCAGGATCATCCATTTCTATCCATATAATTCAACATCTTCCAACCGTGTGTTATCAGCACATTCCCATTTCAGTATCTGTCCTATGGCAATAGAAGAATTATTTGCTATGTTCTGAGCTGTATCATAAAATAAACATTTTTCATAGTGTTTGCCTAGCAGGGTTCAGAATCAACTGTTTTAGAAAATCCCAAGCCACCTGCATTTTACTACTAAATGCTGAGTAGCATGTAGCCTACATGAGTTGAGTTTCCTCTGTGAATTTACTTTATATGACAGCTCTGGCCACAGAAATTATGTTGGCTTACTAAAATGCTAAAGGTATAGTTTCAGTTGGAGTTCGGCAGAAAAATAGAGAAGAGAAAAAAATTATGCACACTATGCAGTGTTCTGGGCAAATAATGCTTAGAAACTAAATACTTTATTAACTATGAAGTACATTTAAGTAGCTGACAGTATTTTCAGAGAACTTTAGAGGATGATCATTTTTCATATTTTATCTTTAAAATATGAGCACACTTTATTCTGAGCACGTATAACCCATCCCTATGATGGGCTAGGCTGCCCTTGCAACTAGTGAACTTTATGGCTCAGAACTATGTGAGAATATCTTTGGACAGTTTCCATGCTCAATAACAATAGATTTCATACTAGCAGTGGAGGATTGTTAACTTTACATTCTGTCCAAAGAGGCGCTGAATTCTCAGTAAAGTCAGAAGACCTTGCCTCAGCTCTCTGTTTCAAGGCAAATTTTGCCTGGGATCCTTATTGTTTAGTTTGAAAAGAAGAAAGCTCTAAACTCCTATCCTGGACTACAGTTTCATATTCAGGGACTATATTTTTAATAGAATAATAGAGATGTTTTCAGGTACTTCACAGCAGAAATGTAATAAAAAGTGTTAATATATGGAAGATGCAAATATGATTTTGCAGAAATAAAAGACAAATATCAGTCAAGATATTAAAGTACAACTGAAAATAGGTAAATATGAGTCTATCAGTGAAACATTCTGTGTGCCTTCATGCCATCTTACCTGAACACAAAAAAATTTTATCTACGTAAAACCTGTCTGTTTAAACATTCAGTGTTGGTTAAAAAAATGCATATATTAGTAAAAACAGAAATATCAGCTAGTAAAAGGAACTGCTGCTATATTTAAAAGTTAAGCAAGTCCCCTAGCTAACTAGAGGCAATGTCTAAATTTGCAAAAAATGTTATTAAAATATTGTGTCACTCTTTTACAGCAAAGTGGTTTGTGCCTATACTAGATTTGCCAAATAGTTAGTTAGTGATTCAAATTTCACACAGATGTGTGAAGACTGAAAAGTATTTTCCAATCAGTAAAAGAAATATTCCTTTCTGAATCAAAATAACCTCTAACCCACAAACTCCACCTAACTGCTAGTAAAAAAGCCCATGGAGTTTAGTTTCCCATTCATTCATTTCTAGGACAGCACCCTCTTTAATACCACTCTGATTATCAGAGTATCTCAGACGTCAGAAGAAGCAGAACAAGACACTACTCTTGTAATCAGTTTATAGCATCATACTGTCATCCCCAGTGAAATAATGGGCTTCCTGGTATATGAAAGTCATGGGACTTAATCTGTAAGGGTGCTTGACCTGATTCTTCCTTGATCTCCGTGTACTTTCTTCTGCTCCAGAGACCAAACCTGGCTTTCTGTTCTTCCGTATTATTGTGATGGGGACACATCTGGGAAAGAGTCAGAAAGTGGCGTGGAGAGCTCTGAGCTGTGTTCTCCTTTCATGTATAACTTCCAGGATTTCTGAAATAAAATCCAAGTATTGATGAGCACCATCCACTAATGGGTTTCAAAATGCTTTAGAAAAGATGTTTAATCAAGAATCTACTGAGGATCATCAGCAAATCCAGGAACAGAACTAACATCCTTGAGATTACATCTAGCAACTGGACCTCATGGATTTATACTTAATCCTACTGTTCCTTCCACTATGAAGCCAGCCAGAGTGTGGCAGGAGTTCTGGGCTCATCTAGATAGCTACATGGATTCATCAGATCAGCTCCAGGCAAAGTAGCACATTTCCAGAATTCAATGTGATTTTTGTATAGAGAGTATTTAAACAAATGTCCCAAAAATAGTATAGCCATACCAAGGGTATACTGAATGCTACCTGTTAGCAAGTCCAATTAGCTGGGATATGGCACCACATAGAATCATATAAATGGCTTGCAGTTCTGAGACTAGTTTTGGCAAATGCTAGTTTTGGCATATCTCTTCATTCACAGCACCAGGACTTATATGATATCTACAGAGGAAACAAATTAATCTGGATTGGAAATGCCACTAAAAAAACTCAGGCCAAAGTTTAAACAGATCAAGTATCTGAAAATAGTGGTGTTCTACAAAACACAACTGTTACAGTACTGGAGAATACATAAACAGTTACAGTATTCCAACATTTGCAATGAAAATAGAAATTATGGAGTTTTTCATGGTAATAGCAGATATATAAGGGGGTTGTCCTTGGGTGAGCAGGGATATATTGCAGATGTATTTACAGTGTGGAAAAAATTGGGCCTTATTTCTATCATGTTAACAATTTGAAAATGAATATATTTTATATTAGATATGTGTGTGTGTGTGTACAAAATCTCTTTCAGACAGAGGTGGAAAGATTCCTGGGTTTGGCATCCTTTCAAATTACATAGCTACAGCACAGTTATTTGGTAATTATAAGTGCAATTGTAGAGTAGTAACAGTTTTTGTTACTACCAGTTACAGCTAATTCCCTGGTTGTATTACTGAGTGCCTAATTATGGTGTAATTACAACAGAGTTAATTTGTAACACTAATGCACTCAGTAAGAGCATTACAATGAGAAAAGACAATGTATAATACAGTTATGTAGTGAATTACCCAGTAATGTTAATTAGTCCTAGTTAGGTATTGAAAGGAAACTTGCAGAGCAATTGTGCTGTAACTGCACTGCAATGAAGGTACCTCTATTGTAAACCACAGGAAGGTTTCCTCAAGGCTTGAATGGATTCCATTAAAAACAAATAACTTCTTAAACTCTAAAAAAAGCATTTGGAGCAGCATATATGAAATTCCTCAAGATGTTGATGCCACGCTATACAATTAAAACAAAGGAACAAACAACAACCAAAACAAACCACAGACAAAAGTTCCAGATATTCTTGTTGGACAGGTTGTAATGTGATCTTGACCAGAGATTTTATCTCTTCCGCCTTACCTTACAAGACTGTCCAAATTCAATTATTTTAGGAAGTGAAATCAAGGCATTCTCAAAGGATTGAAGCCTCTGAAGGCGCACGCTGACCACATCCCAGGCTTCTCTAAGAGCCCTCTCCCAAAACATTCATTGCTAGTTGCCTCAGGCCACTGTTGCAACAGCTTGGGAGAGCAGGTACGTAGCTTCACTGCCAGCCAGTTCAGACTCCTGAAGGAAATAATCAGAAGGAGGAAAAGGTCTTCAAGCTTTGGTGTGGCGGAGAGCAGCAGCTCTGGGCACCGAGCAAAGGCAGACCTTCCAGCGCTCCTCTCCCTTGTGCCTGGCTCCAGGGTGCTGCAGGTCCTACACAGCTGCTGTCCCTGGGCCATGGGACAAGGAGGGTGCCAGGAATGTTGGCAGTGCTGAAGACTCCTGGCAAGTTCCTTCACCTTCCCTGACTATCTCCTTCAGGTACCCTGTGCTAACCCAGATTGTGTCTGGGGAAGAGCACGAGGGATCAGTGGGCTTGGTCACACCAGCTCTTCACCCAGGGCCTCCAAACAGGCCGTCATCAGGCTGTTGTGCCTAAAACAGCTTGATCACTGGGGAGGTGCAGAAGAGATCGAGGTTTCCCCTCCTGCTGTCCTTCCTTCCACCCGGGACCCAGCCTCCAAAGGGGCGCAGATAGATGCACATTCCAGCCCAACCCCATGTCTCTGTGCCCTGTGCCAGCTCCTGCCAAGCCCCGGCTGGAGCCTCTCTCATCCAGAGCCACGTGTGCCTCCCTGCCAGGGCCCTTTGCCTACGCCTGCCTTCCCATGGCACCTGGGCAGGAGGTTTCCAGAGCACCTCTCCGTCCAGTGGGGACCACCTGCCTGGGGGAGCTGAGGGAGGAAGGCAGGGGTGCAGGGCAGCTCTTAGGGCTGGCTGGCCCACAGAGCTGCTGTTGCTGCTTTCCAGACTGCAAGGAGACCCTTGGGCACTCCCCTACCTCCCCTTTCCCACAGCTTTCTTGGGCTTTCTTTGCTTTTCCCCTCCTAGCACTTTGCATATCTCTCTTGGCAGAACATGGCATGGGCTGCTGAGGAAGCCCTGGAGGAGACTGACTGTGCTGCAAGGGCTGGCACAAGCTAGCTGCTCCAGGCTGGGCCATCGGCCGCAGCAGCAGACTGCCAGTGCCCCATCTGCCTGGGCAACATTGAAAACGTAGCTTGCATGGTCTTCTGCCTTCACCACTTGTGCTTTGCCTCCTTCCAGCAGTGGCCCAGAGAGAAAGGTGCCTGCCCTCTCTGCAGGCAGCCTTTGGAGCAGGTGCTGCACACAGTAAAAGTGGACAACAACTAGGAGGAGTATGTGGTCAGCTCATCCACCTACCACCAGACGAATGAAGCCAGAGTCCAGAGCAGATCCCTGCAGAGGCACTACAACCTGCACAGGCAGCCCACTGACTATAACCCCTCAGCTGGGAGAAAGGGGCCTGTGGGGATCGACTGAGCACAGAGGCATGTTGCAGCTCTGGGGCCCTCAAATGCCACCTCCTACCAGGCTCCCACACCCAGCGTTTCTCAAGAGTGAATCCCACCAAGGGCAGGGGAGCACCTGGCCAGCCCTGCTGCTGGACCCTACATCGTCAATCTGCACGGTGGTGCTGCAGCCACTGTGTATTAGCCTCTATCACGTCCAGTAAACATCCAGATGCCTTTCAGGGGGGATGTGTTTCAAAACCAAAGAGCAACCCACTACAGGGAATGTTTTCCAATACTGTCTCAACAGCACAGGAAATGCAAAGGGGAGAATTTCTTGGAGTACATGTTGATTTCCCTTAATGTAAGTTCTGCAACAGAAGATGCTTCCCTCATGCTCTCCCAGCCTCCCACTTCGAAGCACCAGGGCAGGAGTGTCCAAGATTTTTGACCAGCAGCCAAGCTGTGGGTCCTGAAGACCTGTGCATAGTCCAGCTGCTATGGAAAAGACCTCTACAGGTCCCAGGGGGCCTGGTGGGCAGTTGAGTTGAATGTGAGCCAGTGCTGTGCCCTTTTGGCAAAGATGGCCAGTGGTATGCCGAGCTGCATTAGGTGGAGTGTTGACAGCAGATGGAGGAAGGTAATCCTTCCCTTCTCCTCAGCACTGCTGAGGCCACACCTGGAGTGCTGTGGTCAGTTCTGGGCCCCCCAGTACAAGAGAGATATGGACATACTGAGAGAATCCAGCCAAGAGCTGAACTATGATGATGAAGAGACTGGAGCATCTCCTGTAGGAGGAAAGGCTGAGAGAACTATATGCTGATAGAAGGAGGAAAGGCTGATAGAATCATAGAGTGATAGAGTCATAGAATCATAGAATGGTTTGGGTTGGAAGGGACCTTAAAGATCATCTAGTTCCAATCCCCCTGAAGCGGGCAGGGACAGCCTCCACTAGACCACATTGCCCAAAGCCCCATCCAACCTGGCCTTGTACGCTTCCAGGGAGGGGGCATCCACAGCCTCTCTGGGCAACCTGTTCCAGTGCCTCACCACCCTTACAGTGAAGAATTTCTTCTTAATATCTAATCTAAATCTACTCTCCTTCATCTTAAAGCCATTACCCCTTGTCCTATCACTACATGCCCTCTCCAGATTTCTTGTAGGCCCCTTCAGGTACTGGAAAGCTGCAATAAGGTTTCCCTGGAGCCTTCTTTTCTCCAGGCTGAACAACCCCAACTCTCTCAGCCTGTCTTCACAGGAGAGGTGCTCCAGCCCTCTGACCATCTTCATATCATTCCATCTTTGAAGAGCTTTCAGTTCCTTAAGTGAGAAATGCTGCCTTTGTCCTGCTGTTCCCACTCAAGCTGACCAAAGAGGAGTAGAAAAATAGCCAAAACACTACGAACAACCACACTGACAGCCGAGCAGCCAATGACTGATTATCATCAATTAGAAAATAAAGTCCACCAGTGGCAAGGGGCAGCACAGAACTACGTATCTGTCTGCTTTATACTTTGACTGTGTCAGTCCAGCTGAGTCCTGGACTGGTCAGCCTCCACATTACTCCCCCTACATCAGCAAAGACAACTGGTTGGAACAGGCAGTGGTGGCTAAAGGACAAACCTGGTTATTTTGCCTCAGCCCTGTCCCCAGCTGCCCACACAAAACAACTGAAGAGCAGTAGAGCTACTATTCAAATCAACAGTAAGGTCACTGCAGCCCTCTCAGAAGCAGGACAGGAGTAGAGGATTTCCTTTCCCAGACAGCCTGATTATTGAACGGAATATATTTGACCTTGTGACCAGAGTGGATTTACAGCTAAAAAGAAAAAGAGACTATCATACATTCTAGCACATTTCCTGCTGCATGTATTAACACAGTGGAGCCTTCCTCTTCTTATCGGTCAAAAATTAGTGAGGAAAGGTCAGATAAATACAGAGTTTATTGTATTTCCTTATCCTATTAGAACAAGAGTGCAAAAATATAGAGAAATTGCAGCTTTGAAAAGTTCGAAGTCATCTAAGAATGTCTATACGCAGTTTGAAAATAAATGTTCGGATTCATAAATAAGTTTGCTGTGATCTACGAAGCTGCATTGTACAGTTTTAGGGCACTCCCTATCAGTACCCTGTAAACCCACGGTGCTACACGATTTTCCTAGTTAGCTTTGTACTTGGTAAAAGAAACTAAGCATACTCCCATACTGTGTCTCAGTTGATCTGCTCACTAACTTATTCAAAATAACCTACCCATTTCTCCACATCTATGACTCCCTCAAGGGCTTCCTGTCCATTTAAGGCAGAGCTGGATGCAATTGAGAGTTTAGACAAACAAATGTTCTCCCCAAACCCCCATATATCTAACAGAGGGTTTCAGATTCCTCTTTGTGACTCGTGTACAAAATTTCAGTACTGAGACATTCAGTGTTTCAAAAAGCAAGCAGTGGTTTAGGTCTTGCTCTGTTTCTCTTTGTATCAAATTTCCCATTGCTGAAAGAGGAGTATGGAACATGTTTGCTAATGCAAGTGGGATTCTCAAAAACATACTGAAGAAGAGGCAGGGGGAAATAAATGAGAAAGTAACTATTTTTATTTTCTGTCTCATAAGCAAATGACTATTTACCTTCTTAACCAGACCAGTCATTTGGGTACACTAGATTTATTACTTGTCTAGAATTACCTTTTTTATATTTCTCACAGAAATATTCCAAGCATCCCCAAACTGCATCATCAGTGTTTGTTTCTTAGCTTCAGTCAGACTCCTATGTTACATATCAAACAGAAGACACTAAATAGCTTTGATATATCATGTGGCCATGAAAAATGAGGAGACAGACATTGTTTATTGCTAAACCCGTCCTTTTGACTAAAAACCTTGAGACTCTGACTGTAAATGTAAGATATTCTTCTTCATTATTCTGTCTAAAAGGAATATGTACTGAAATCCAAAATTATTTCAGCAAAAGCAACTGCTTTTATTAAACTCTCAGTCAGAAAAAAGCTGATGAAACTCTTCTGAGTTCCTTAATAGTTCCAGATGTTATTTTTTTCTACACTTTTGCTAGCAAGTTTTAGTAGCTCGATAGCACATCACAATTTCTTTTCACTGTAATCTTTAAGTTAGGATAAATTTGAGATTGGTTTCATTTTTTAAAAAAAAATAGTTTCTTCTGCAGTCCAGAGCACTGTTTTGAGATCTGCAGTTGAAATCTGTTCAGCATTGTGTGCCAGAGACAAGTTGCCTTTCCACTAACTACTATATACTTTATTCTTTGTGGTCTCATTGCTAATTTAGAATGATGAAAGAGAAAGAGAGGTACCAGACTGCAGAACTTCTGGGGAGTTCTCATCAAGGTTAATTTTTACAAGGAACAACTAAATGCAAATAATAAATTAATAAAAATAAAAATAAAATATTTAAAAATATTTCTTTCGAGATGCTTTAAGTTTCAAAAAAGATATTTTCAGACATATTTACAGTTAGGAGTATTTATACCATTTTTCACACTGAGAATCTCAATACAAGACCTGCATATTTCAGAGAAAACTATGTTTGAAAAACAGGGTATTGTAAATTAATGAGATTTTTTTAATAAATATTAAAGACCAATCATCAAAATCCCAATGATGATAAAAATAGATTTTGAGAATGGACTTTGCCTGTATTTTTTTATTTATTGTTTCCCAGTCTTCATCTTAGTCTTTGGTTGTAAATGGCCTTGTGTTGCCGATCTGCTGTCATGCAGCTGCAGCCTGGGAGCCACAAGCTCTGCTCTCATCAGCTGAATGAGCCTGAAAACAATCTAGGCCGCTGGACCTTCCGGCTGAGATCAGCAGCCCCCAAGGGAGAGCTGGTGCAGAACATATTGCAATACTTTTCCTCTGCCTACATCATCCATCCCCTGCAGTCAAGTGTTCCTTTTACTTCTTTTAAAGGAGTTGGATGTGGGAGTCTGTGTTGTAACTTCTGACAATTTTACTGTGAGTTTTTCTTCAGATGGATATTTTTTTTAAAGTTCCTCGTGCTGTAATCAGGAAAATGAAAAAGAAAACTGCAGTTTTGTTGGATTTTAATGTTTATTTCCAGCCTTAGGATATAAAGTAATTACATCTGAAATGCTTTAAAAAAAAAGGCAGATTATTTGTATTTTTTTGTATATGTATCATCTTTCTATATGTATATATGTAGGTGTCTCACTTTGAGTTTTGGGGGTTTTTTCCTCCTTTTTCTCCTCTTTTAAGGTTTTGGGTTAACAATAGCAAAGTTCATCAACACTTCATTGTGTTCCATCTACATATGTAGATGAACTGTTATTTCTCCTTCAAAGGTCTTCCATGTTACCTCTGCCATTTTCCAAGTGGTTTAAAATGCTTCAAAAACATTTAGTACATACAAAAGAACACAAAAATCCAGCATAATTCCATTAATGTTGAGATGACAAGAAAAAAAAAGCACAGACCAGATTTGCTTTACAGTCAAGATTTAGCCAAGAAGTTTTCTTAGCATCAGTGAGTGGCATTGCCTAAATGTCTGTGTCTATAACGCAGACTTTTCAGGCACTTTCTGTAAATAAAAACCATCATCAAATTCACAGATTCTGAATCATGAGTTTGAGCATCACCAAATAAGTATTTGGAATTTATACTACTCTAGAGTAATTTACTGGAAAAAATATCAGCACGTGATGATGTTAGGAATTCAATGAAAATGCAGGGTGAATTGACTATTGCTAAGCTTCTCAGTCTAGAGAAGCAGGTAGTAAAATAAACCTTACAAACCACGACCAAAAAAACCAAAAAGGTGATACAGAGCTGATAAGAGTATAAAGAGTGGAAAGATGGAAAAATATGGCTACCATACTAATCCTGTTGCCATAGTAACTATTTCAACCAAAGGGTACATGAGTCAGAGAGGTAATATTTTTAAGGGGTTCACAACTGAAAACTGAGTAAAGATGATTACCAAAAAATAACATGAGCAGGAGCTGTAACACCTCAATTCAAGCAGGGGGTAGACCAGAAAGATCAGAAGATCAGCAAGTAAGTGTTCTACAGAAGCACAGCAACTTTTCTAAATGTGCTTTCATATTAATGATCAACTCAGAGCAGTCCAAGCATAAATAAAATAACCTGTTAAAGTCACAGAAGATTTTTCTTGATCGAGGATTACACAGTTTGACCCTTTATGTTATGGATATCAAGAAAATACAATTCAAGAAAACAGCTAGCACAGAGAAACAGATTGAGTAATGTAGACAGTATATAATGCAGATGTACAAAATGGACACCCAGCAACTTCTAGAACTTGACATTTTATCGTTAAAAGCTATTATTTTTTCATTGATTTAATGGAACGCTTCTGATTCACACCAGCTGAAAATCTGACCTTCATTCTTAAAAGAGCTGGGTTTAATTTCATATACTGGAAACGTTTTGGCAAATTACAACTACAAGGTGGGAGTAAGGAAGTGATCAAAGGATGAAGAACATAGAGTTTTTGCATCTCATTCCTCAATATCTGATTAATTTTAAGAGTCTTTAAGGACTGAGTTATATTTTATCTGATAGAGAAGTTCACCCAAAGTCTTCCCAGTTTTAGCTTAAAAATGGAAATGATGCAGCTTACTTGTACACACCCACACACACCATGAAAGTCAGTTATTTCCTACTAGCTGCCATTGAATAAAGGAAGTAAACTATGGTTCTGATCAAGCCATTAGACAGCTTGAAGGTCATAAATAGCTCTAACAGCTATAGGTAAACTTCATGCACAGATCACATTTAGGCACTGAGTTGATCCAATTTCTGTCAGCAAAACAAGTGTGTATCATATGAAGCACATATTCAAGTATTTTTGCTAAATTGGGGAGTAGTTAAGATACAGTGAAGTGGAATAAAGGCAATCAAATATGTTAGGTAAAATTTCACTCATTCTGAATTCTCTACTTTTACAGCCTTCACCTCTAACAAAATCTAAAATTATTTAAATACTTAATGTGATTAAAATAACCTGTAATGGTGCAAGGGAATGTATATTCAGTGCTCACTAAATTAAGCTGGAGATTCAAAGACACAAAACTAGAAAACTGTAGGGTTATAATTCTCACAGAAATGGCCTACTTCTGACTTTTTACATATATGCGTTAAGATGGATGAGATTTTTATTATATAATTGTTGAATGATAAGTAATAATGCTAGATTATTTGACCTTTAATCTAACATGTCCCAGATTCCATGAAGTTTTTCACTTAACGGAAAGATGTGCTATTAAAAGAATAAAAGAATTCAGTTTTTGTTACTGTCAAACAGTAAGATCTCCTGATTTCGCTACCACACATTTTAATGAGATCACAGTGGGCAAACCTACATAAAATGAAACTAAAGAACCTCTATTGTAATACAAGCATAGAAAGCAAATAGCGCAAACACAAAAAGTTGGAGTGGTTTGGGGTTTTTTATTATGACTTGCTATGAAAACCTTCCCTTTTGAGTTGTTCTTAGCCTTATTCGGTGTGTTCCAGTGGTAGAAAAAACAGAACTCTAGAGATGTTGAGATTTCCATCCTGGCTGATTTTTGCATATATTCAACTACAACAGACACTTTTGCCTTCTCAAAAATGCAATGAAAGTTTGCAGTTACGGTGTCCAGAGCTCTTCTTTCAGTTAGGATGTATCATCCCTTACTCACAAACCTGAAAATGTGCATGCAGAATAAACACAGTTATGAGTGAACAGAATGAAAGCTGGGGTTATTCTGGGTTGCTTTTTCAGTATTAATGGAGTGTAACTCACAATGAAAAAGGCAGATAGCATTATAAAAATATATATAGTTTAAAATTCATTCTTTTCTTTTTAGCTGTTTGTCTTAGTACTGAGAGAATATATTATCATTAATATGATGAGATAAACCCCTAGTTATGAGGATATGGAACTTCAAGAAGTCTCACACAAATGCAATTTGAATTATATAATTTAAATGGAATATTTCCAATTATAGGTGTTATATAAAGTATGATATATTTATAATTCATTTTAAAATACTGCTTTCCATCTCAGTGTGTTTTATATTCTGCACCAGAGCCAGTTACTGTTAAGTTCAGACTACAACCCCATTACCCACAGTCTTTTCATCCACCCATGACAAAGCAAAAACGTTGGAGTGCTTTTAGGCAGACACACATCATGTGAAGACAGGCTACATCAAAGTGAAGAGGATATATAGCTGCTTTTTGTTGTGATTGCATACACTTACAGTAGCAACCTATTGCCAAACCTTGTGAAATGGCATAAAAATAGTGTAAAAATTTATCCGTGACCTTGGTAGACATGTAGCTAAGATTCTTTGGTCTGGTGTTGGTTTTTGTGATCCATAGCACTGTCCTGCAGAGGCTGGGGTCTGCCCTACAACTCTGCTCCCCCTTCTCTGCCTAGATGCCCTGAATTTCTTGTGGAGTGTCGCTATGTGGCAAGTGACATAAATCAGCAATAACCAACAGCCAAAAGTATAGGTGGAAGAGTTAAATGTGATGGAATGGATTAAGTGGCTGCATTTCAGAACTGGATATGGTAGCACAAGCATCACTGGTCAGAACCAAGTGTTCACACCCTGTCACCTCCAGTCTCAATCTAGCTGCTGGGGGAGGCTTCATACAGCAGAGAATGACTATTTGACTGCAGAATCCAGGTAGTTCTTATCTGAGATTGCAGCACTAAACATATTCTGGGGCTCAATGGTTACAATGTGTTACTCCACCCCCCCACCCCCCCCCCCCCAGCTCCCAAAAACTATGAACAATCTCAAATAGGGAAGAGCCAGGTACAAAGAGGACCCAAAATTATTTCCTCCCTTCTTGCAGAACCACTCATAAGATTTGAGTTCTGGATAGAAAGCTTGAACTATAATTCTGCGTATTTTCAGTATGGATTCTGGTTGGTACATATTTGCATTTTAAAAATTAGATTTTTGTTATTTGCATTGAAGACTTTGGAGCTGCAAGAAGGAAACTGAATGTAAAATATTTTGTGTGTTACCACTGGGAAATCTGAGACACAAAGAATTACAGCCATGCAATCCTTCCTAAAAACGAAAGTTTAGTATGAAATATGCCCACAGGAAATCTTTAAAATATTCAGTTTGCTATCTCAAAAGACAGTATTTATGCGATCTTTGAAAGGCCATAGTCTTTAATGTGAGTTTAGCATTTGTAAATGCAGATGAATTTGTACACACCTCCAGCATAATTATTTGCTCCATTAGCTCCCGAGTGTGTGGCATTCTGAATTCTAATTGGATGGCATTAATTACCCTCTGCTAGGAATACACAATATTGGAAAGGATTTACCCAATCATTTAGCATACTCCCAAACCTAAATCTCAGGCTAGCAATCAAATCATTTATATTACTGAGTGATATACTGATATATTACCAGTATTTCATTAGTTAAGGCTCACTTTGGAGTTGTCTATATAATTGTCAGTAAAGATGAGCAAATACTGAACTCTGTGGTTGCAGCTAAGACGGGGGAAGACAAACCAGAAGGGCACAGGAGAAAGGAGAATGGGCCTACCACTGGTCTGCTGATGGCGAATAAATTGTGTCTGTGTATAATCAAGACAAGGGACCAAAATGATGCTAGGAGGAAAACATTTAAGAGAATGCAAAAGGGGGCAGGGGACTGAAAGGTAGAGGATTCTAAGATTTATAAATTAAGGGAATCACAGCATGTCGCACAGAGTTGCAAGGCACAGCAGGGAAATGGAGGGAGACACTGATATCTAAGCATGGCTAGAGATCAAAAAATCAATCCTGTGAATTGAGTGATCCCTACTTAGCGTTTGTATTAAGCTAACATCCAAACCTGCAATGACAGAATCTAGGACAGCTAGTATACTACTTAAACACCCTTGCCATTAGAAAGTTTGTCACGATGTCTAATTCAAGCTCAGTACTTGTCAGTTTGTCATCGGCAAAACAGTTTCAACTCAGGCAATTTTACTTAATTATTTTATTGCAAATTAATACAAACTTAATTACTGATTCAAGTACTGAGAAAAAAAGACAAATAAACCTGTCCTTAGGGAAATACATTTCCTGCCCCCTTCCCCAGACTGAGCTTCAGCCCAGCTCTTCTCCTTCCCCCTTCCAAGGCGCAGCTTCCCCCGTTGTCGTCACACGTTACACTCAGTTACGCTCCCATTCCCTTCGGTGACATGTCTGTGCAATGGTTTCTTTCTGCTGCACTCTAGTTACTACTGTATGTCACACACACAATGCTGTTCCCCAGGGTGAAGAATTTTGTGTGTTCCTACGAAACACCATATACCTCTCAGTATAATGATGAGGCTTGGAGTCAGTTAAACTTTAGCGTAGTGCTAATGGAGACCGGGATTATTCTACGGAGAGAGGCTGCAGAAATTAAAACTGCACAGAGCAGTATAGTCAGGTGCAAACTGACACCAACAGCGTCTTCCTCTTTCATGCTCAGAAAGCGCCAACAGACTCAGTAATACAATTTTTTCTTCACAAGCCTAATCAATAGGCTAGCAACATGGCAGTCAAATGCCAAACCTGTTTCTCATTCGCCATGACCAAAAAGCTCAGCCTGTGCATGCAATATTCTCCTGTTACAAATCTATAATTTTTTTAAGCTGTATTTGGCAAATATCATATGTACAGACCTCCCTGTCCATACTTAAAGACATTCTTTAAAACAGCTTCTGACCAAAGTTCTTCACAAAAGAAATGACATTGACGTTTTTTAGTTTATGTAATTCCTCCTCAACCTCCCTGTGACAATAAAAGGTTACAAAAGTTTCCAGTGGTAACTGTTTAGAAGCGCTGAATAAAAACCTTCTCTCTGTTCTAGTACTACTGCTACCAAAGAAAAAAGTCTCTTACGCCAAAAAAGTGTATGAAGAGTTTTCAGTTTCACTGGTGTGGTTACCAAAACAGTTGCTAAGGTTCCAGACAGATTCGCACAGGAAAGATAATGCCCCTAACTGAAAATAGCCCGTAAAAATAAATAAACAAACAAACAAGTAATATTTATTACTTTCAAAAAGCTTAGTTTGGGTATTATGCAAAATGGAAATCTATTTCATAATCTTAAAAGTCAATGGGGAGAACCTGATTGTCTTCTGCTATACCTATTCTTATGTACATCTTTAAAATGGATCACTCTCTAGAAATTGCTCTAGAAGTGCCTTAAAACCTGACCAGATTTCTGGATGCAGGTAACCACGCCTTCTGGGTAATCTAGGATGCAAGTGATGGTTTATCACAGAAGTTTCCGAAACGCCATTCATGGTGGTTTGACCTCAGCTGACTGCCAGACACCTACCCAGCTGCTTTCTCGCTCCCCCTCCTCGACAGGATAGGGGGAGAAAATAAGATTAATAAGCTTGCAGGTGGAGGTAAGGACACAGAGATCTCTTTTCCATTGCCATCATGGGCAACACAGACTCAAGTTGGGGAAAATTAATTTAATGTATTGCCAATTAAAAATAGAGTTGGGTGGTGAGAAACAAAAATTAAAACATCTTCTCCCCAGTCTTCTTCCCAGGCTCAACTTCACTCCTTCATCCCCAACTCCTCTGCCTCTCCACCCCGAGTAGTACAGGGGAATGAGGAATGGGGGGTTGCAGTCAGTCCATAGCAGCTCCTCTCTGTCGCTCCTTCCTCCTCACACTTTTCCTTTGCTCCAGCGTGGGCTCTTCATAGGCTGCAGCCCTTCAGGATAAACCTGCTCTAGCGTGGGCTCTCCGCAGGCAGCAGTTCCTTCAGGGCATGTCCATCTGCTCCATCATGGTGTCTCCAGGGGATGCAGGCATTAATTCAATGCATACCTTTCATATCGATAAGGATATCTTTCATAAATCATAGACCTATGCAGAAAAGAGCAATGAATATAATTGATAAAGAAAGGTTCCATAAAATCCTTACTGTATTGCATCATGGTTCATCAGAAAATCCACTGTCTAAAATCCAAATTAGGAAGAGCAATAAAATCAGTGACAGCTTTCCACACGCTTTGGAGAGCACCCTCTTGCTGATGCTACCTTCAGATTCCCTGCCCACCCGGTGCCATGCTGACATGGGAAGTTTCTTTTCTGGCATGTTTAAAGGCTTTCTAAAAAGTCATTGAAGAGAAAAAACTAAGTATGAAGCTGTATTTCAGTCTTATGAATTTATTCCCTCACTTGCTGATTTTCACGGTTATTTCTGTGTTTTAATGTAGTTCTCTACAGGTCATACACAATGTATATCTTGTTCTCAAAGAAATAGCTTTCATTTTTAAAGTGTTCATCATGTCTTATTAAATAAGAGCTTATTGGACACTAATTGCATGGGACTTCTAGGCAGAATGAAGACAAAAATAGTTTATTATCATGTTGTTAGCAGCATTTCATTTCCAACTGTTAGACCTTCATTCATGTCTGCTAATGTAATAAAATTAATCCTATAATTTCAGTTGCTTAAGTTTTCATTAAAGACGGTATGATTTCTTAGGTATGCTGTTGTCCATTTAAGGAAAAAAATTCTTTTCTTTCTCTGTGGAGGTTAGCAAGTGAGAGAGACAGGCTTGACTTTTCTTACACTAAAAAGCTCTATCTTTTCCATTTCCTTTCAACCCACTGACAGCTGAAGTGAAAAGAGAAACAGCTGACTGACAGCTGCCTGGCAGGCTACACACAGTCCTAATTACAGCTCCTCTATAGGGTTATGCTCATGCTTACACTCCTGCATACAAGGTCTCAGATCATGATTTTTCTTATATATATGTATACTCAAGAAAATCTTTTTCAAGTTTGAATCTTTATAGCAAGCCATATAAACCTTGAGAGAGCAAAAAATGGGAAGCTCTTTGGCTCCTGCTACAATTATGCAATCTCAAAGCAACCGAACAATATTTGTGCAAATATTTGCCCTCTCTTCTGTATGTGCCATTCATTTTTATGGTCATCTCTTCTTTTTCTCTTACATTATACCTTGTTTATTACCTCAGTCAACCCCCACAATAACAAGGCTACTTTCAGTGCAGATTGCAGATTTGCAGATTTTAACACCAGGCTGAGTTATAGGCCGCTGGGAACTGATAGCAGCCACATCAGAAAAATATTTCTTGCTCCTACTTCTGCCGAGTCAGGGGAAAAGGCAATTGCTTCCCATGCTCAATTCACTTATTCTGCATGCTGGAGTGGAAGAAGGAAGTGCTGTCTCCTCTACCCCACAGAACACAAGATGTGAAAATAAACCTCTAGGAAATTCCAAGGGGATGGAGGAAACAAGTGCTGGCGTTATTAAAAATGAAGGAAAAAATAAATTGCATCAAACAAGATGGTCGGAGGCACACTGTGAGGAAGAAGTCCCGCTGCAGGCTGAAATGCCACTCCACCATCTATGGTGCTTGCCTTATTTCAAATAGAATAGATTACCTGAAACTCCAGGAGATTCAGTTAATTTAAAGCTGAGCTTCAGCAAATATTGTGTCCAAATAAGATTACTTGGGCTTTTTTACAGGGCTAGAGAAGTTTTGCCCAGTTTTAGCTGCAATATTCCAAAAATCTAGCTTTAAAGCAATATACAAACGTGGTTCGACAATGCGTCAACCTTTGCAAAATATTATCATGCCTACTAACAATAGCAAAAAGCTTTTTGTAAAGAATTGCTTTGTCCATGTTGGCTAACATTCATTTCCTTCCTCACTGTGAGCCTTTGATTTGAATTCACCCCTAACCTCACAGGTATTCCTCACTTTGATCCAAGCACAAAGGTGTCATGCTCAAAGGCTTACTGTAGGTTCTAATTGACTTTCCTACAAAATATATTGCTTGTGAAGAGCAAAGTCAAAGCTTAGTGAGGTTTAAAGGTTTACATTTTACCATTAAAATGGTTATATTTAATCTGCTATGAATTAAGTGTACAGTAAAACATTTCATCTGAAAGACATGAAACTATTTCTAATAATTAGTCCTTTACCTCAATTTTTTCTTGAAATTATAATTTCAGAAGTATCCCTATTTCTCCTCCCTTATGTAAAAAGGCAGTTTCACCCAGGATCTTTTTAAAAACATTATTACTTTTTCATTATTTTCCCCACCCCAGACTTGAATAGTGTACTGACTGCAGCTTATTTCTAGCAAATTATTGTTTCCTTTTACTTTCTCATCGATCTGTATAAATCTGTTATCCTCTGTTAGCAAGCATCCACCTATGGTCTAAATAACTTTTTTATGTAGTTCCTCAAGGTAAGTACCATTTTTTTAGGAAAGTACTATCTTTATGTATGCCACTGCTGAAAAGGATTTGGATCAATGACCAAGACTGCAATGTGCTATAAAATAAATCTAATAACTTGGGTTCTTAATCTATTTTAATGCTTTTTTTTTTTCCCCAACCACAACTTTGATTCTTTTTAATTTATTTATATGGAGCCACAGAGATTTCACTGTTTGCATTTCAGGATTTGCTTTAATATGCAAACCTTGATTCCAGAAATTATTTATTAATTGGAAACTTGAAATTATTTCTATTAAAAATGTATAGGTTTATTCTGGAAAATAGCAAGAAAAATAATAATTTAAATCAGGAGGACGAAAGACATCAACACATGAATGGGTTTCCTGGGAAGATTCCTGTCTGATTTATTTGCTAGTCTCTTAAAAGGCTCATATCTATTTCAATGAAGGCAAAACAGAATTAAGGGGACAGGCACATTGCATTTCTACCACCATCTTCACCAAAAATTGAGACTTTTTCGCTAATGTATCATAACTATTATTAGAGGCATTTTGATGTCAGGAAACAAAAATTCCTCTCATTGAAAGTACTGTATTTTTGATACTGAAAAT
This sequence comes from Grus americana, assembly GCF_028858705.1. Classification (NCBI taxonomy): domain Eukaryota; kingdom Metazoa; phylum Chordata; class Aves; order Gruiformes; family Gruidae; genus Grus; species Grus americana. The sequence goes on from NC_072852.1 coordinate 113,779,851, forward strand.
CCTTATATCCATTCTAAAATTTATCAGAAAACTTAATGAGGTTCAGTTTCTTATGACCCTCTTGTAAGCAAGCTAAAGAAAGATGGTCTTAAGGTAGGTGGTACCAGGTACTGTTGAGATCGTCTTTTCAGGATCTATTCTCATGCTGCTTGGTACGCCAAACCTAAATGTCACACTGGGATTATGAACAGCAGCAGCATCTGCCAATCTCATATGACTAGAAAGATTAATATAATCCATAAGCAGATGAATTATGTCCTGCTTAGGAGTGCAATGGGAATACGACAACCAGTTTGGGGCAGCACACTTCAAAGAGCACCATGGGCCAAATGAAGCAAATCTGAATGAGAACAGCTAATGGAGCCAGAAACCTAAAGGTCTTGAATTGTAATTTGAGAATGACTCCAAACGGTTGGTTTAAAGATGAGAAGATTTAGGCAACATAACAATGACATGCACAAAAAGCTGCTGCCAAAGACAAAGAAGAACATTGTGTTCATGTCCACAGCAAACAGATAAACTAATGAATTTAGACCGCGTCAAAAGAAGATTTGGCTTATACAGCAAATTTCTTAGCAGCACAAATAGTGGTACACTGAAATAAACAGCCTGGAAGACTGCAGGCTTACCCTCACGAGAGGATTTTAAGAAAAGGCTAGATAAATATCTGGCAGGGATAACACAGTTATAGTTGATACTGGCCTCAGCAGGAAGATGGACTAGACATCTTCCCTTCCAGCCTGGCAGGTCCTCGAGGCTCACACTCAGCAGAAAAAAGGAGGTTTCCAATTAACTCTCAGAAATCACACTGCTCTTATTTTTCAGGCCTGGAACCCCATGTGATTGAAAGGAGGAGCCACTTGATTTGACAGGCTCTTGTGTTGCTTCAGTACCTTTCATGGCACTTGGTAGCTCATCAGCCTGACTTGCCTTTCCTGGGTTTGACAGCAACAAGTCTCGAGTGAGGGAGAGGGGAAGTACTGGAAAAGTTATTATCCTATTTACAAATATTACCAGACCAGTACAAGATGAAATATCACCAACCATCCATGCTCATTTATTTCTAATATATAAATAGGGTGAAATCATTAGCAGCCATGACTTATTTTTCTCTAAACTGGGGAGAAGGATGCATAATTTTTCATAGCCTGAGCACTGCAGAAAACATCAATAAAGACACAAAATTGTTAAGAGTGCAGAATTAGGCCAATCACGTAGAGTCTATTACACAGTCCAGCAGGCATCTTAGCTTGAAAATATTTCTTAGCAAACAGTTTGCAGTTTTAAATCTTTACATTAGAAAAATTGATTGGTTATGATTTTAATAGATTGAAAAATCTTTAAAGCTACAGGAATCCAGACATATTACATTGAAACAGCAGATCGCTGCCAGCACTGGGGATGCACAATAGGCTGCTCATAGAAGGGTAAGGGAGAGAGTAAGCGTATTTCAAATGTGAGAATAGAGTTATTTTATCCAACAGTAAAAGTAGAGCACAAAAAAATCAAATACTACCACCCCTTCAGAGTGTCGATGAAGCCTATGAGATCAGCTCACTTCTGAACACAAGATAAAGGCAGGGACACATCTAACATGCTAATTGTTTGCCTACGACAGATCCATGAGTCTTTCCTAGTGCTGCCAATAATTGCAGTCCCAATACACTGGAGTCCCTACGACCTTTGCCAACTACTTCTATGGGAACAGAATCAAGGCCAATTAGAGGAATATATACTTCTGCTAGGCTTGTCATAGCATTACATATATATCTCTCTATGTATACACATTTACGTACTCAGTAACATATGCTGTGAGAGATGTGGTTCCTCACAGATTCCTTTGCTGAGACTTCCACTGCTTTAGTTTACATCCCTACTGTAATGGGCATCTAATTAGCCCCTCAGTTGCCTAGCTGCCATGGGCAACACAAGATCATGCTGTTTTATGTTTCCATAATTCCTCCAAAAACTGCCTGTCACAACTCCCAATGCATACAAAGAAAATAACAAGGAAACAGATAGTTCTACTCACAGAGGCTGACCCAAAAAAACCCCAGATGCTGGTAAAATTAATCTTTTTTTTTGAGACAAGATGAGACGTAGGAACTTGGAAGCATTCCACAGCTAGCAATATGGAAGAATTTGATGCACTATAATTTTACAATTACTTTTCTGTCTTTTCTTACAAGTTCACAAAAAAAATGCTCTCAGAGATAAAATATGGCATAAGAAGCGTAACGAGGAAAAATGTAGTATACATTTAATACACCAGTTTTGCATCCTCTAGGGCAGTGCACACAAATACCTTTAAACATGGGGTTAGTATCAATCCATATCAGGATGGAATGAAAATTACTTTAGCTGTTTGATTTATTAACTTTAACATATTTGATATATTTTAAGTGTATCTGAACTATCTGATTTTTTAAAATTTAGCCTCAGGATAGTTATAACATTCTTTAAGTGTTTTACTTGTTTGCTTTGTTTAAAGCACAAGATTATTAATAGACACTGTTAAACATAAGTCTACCTTGACATAGGTCCTTCTTGGAATTCTACAGTGTTAACAGACCCTCGTGTTTGACTAAATTGTGGTTACTATTTAAATTAGAGATATTCAAAGCATAAAAATGCATTTCAATAAAGAAATTTAAATTCATTTTATCCTCCAAGACAAGTCGCAGTTATTACCTGGCTAACACTGCATTTTAACTGATGGCAAATAGGGCAGGACAACAAAGACAGAAACTTAGGTATTCTGATCTACATTTCTTAGGAATATTAGGTGAGTCATGAGGATTGGCATGTTCCTCCATTTCAGCATCTCACAGTGAAGATACGGTCAGAGGGCATTTTGAGATCCTGTGATTAAAAAGCATGACTATCTACAAGGTATTCTATTAATTATATTTGAAATTCTCAAGGTTATTGTAGCACCTGTGAGCCCAAATTATTCTGTATTTTCTTGTTTATATGTATAATCATAACTTTTCTGGCTTAACTACATGTGAAGCAGCAGCTGATCTAGTTTCAAAATACATGGCTCAGAAATAAGACATGGAAAACATGTTTAAAGTAAAAAGTTTAAGACAAATTATTAAGGGCAGGAAAAAGAAAAATCCATACTTTAGATCCCGTTCCAAGATTTTATCATCTCAGATTAAATAGGTACACCAGTGCCCTTCAGTTCATCCTGAATGTCTCATGGCTGAGCTTTTTGGCCATCTTTGCTGCCTTTTGATTAATAAAATAGGATATATCACTTGCATTAAGTGCAACGAGCTTAAAATGTAATAGTATAACACAAAAATCAGGAACATTGGATAAAAGCCTCATATCTACTGTAGTTTTATAACACTGCTTTATTATACAATATATTCCAGGTACAGTAGCTATAAAGAGCTCTTAACCATCTCTACCCATTCCCATCAATTATCATGTATCATCATGCAAGGCAAAGATAATTGGCTTTAAAGTGATCTTGAATGAACTGCCAGGAGACAAACTGCCCTTCTGAAGAGGGATCAAAGAGCTGAGGATGTGTGCTGGGCAGCAATTTCCTCCTCAGGTAGGAAGAGAAGAGGCAGCACGTATGATCACCGGTTCCTGGGAGGAGCCACGTTACCTGGACTAGTAGGAAGGATAGGAAGGCAGTTAATGGTGTACGCTAGAGGTGCATGCAAGCACAGGTATTCCATATGGAACACTATCATCACCTCTGTGGCAGCTTTTCCATACATAGCTAATAAAAGTTACCAAGGCTTTCTTTTTCTAAGGGTTATTTTAAAGAAAGAAGCATGAGACCAACATTTATGTTCTGTTTTGCTACTACTAGAATTCATGCCAATAAATAAATAACAACAGGAGCCTGATTTTGTATTATTTGCTGCTATATTGCCTTCAGGATGTTATAAAATCTTTGATTCCGTGAAAGAAGTCCTTTAGGTGTCACTTGAGCTCTGATGCTGTTGCTCTTCAGGGGAAGTGCTTATTGCGATGGCCTTCAAGGTGGAATAGTACATGGACTGGATTTGGATTTCCTTGTCATATCTTTCTTGTTCTCTTGCATCACAAAGGATCAGACCCAGAGGCGTTACCTTTCCAAATCACCTAAACAAGGGTGGAAAGGAGGGAAACTCCCTGGGTTACACTTGCCAGATAACGAAGCACAGGCTGGCTACAAGAGGTCAATTTCATTTCCTTTAATGTGCAATGCCAATCTTTCGCAAAAGCAGTTGTGTTATATAGGTATGTATATCTAGTGGGTAGTCCCCATTTCTAAACTTTTTATTTCGTGACTAAGTGCCATTTTAAGAGTAAAATATGTGGCTGTTTTCCCTTCCTGTTGAACCTCTGCAAAAAGACTGGCCAGCTTGTTTCCCAGTTGAAAGTTATAGCTTTGAGTCATCAGGCAGTTACAAACATGGAGACATCCTGCATTGTCATATGATTAATTAATTCTCATACAACTGATATTTAAATATTTAGTGATAGGATCTTTGACCACAAGCAAGAGACCCTGCATGGAATACACCATATAGACAAGGAACAAAGCTGAGCCTGCTGGAACTCAGTCTGAGTAACGTAGACATTACTACCTGCCCTGGTGAGATGCCCAGATCCTTAATTTGCAAGAGATGTTTAGACTCGCTTCGATGAATAGACTCACAAGCCCCTTTTTTTCCCAAGGCAAACACTGCAGTTTTTAAAAAAAAAACCAAAACCACGCAAAACAAAACAAACAAAAAAATCCTGCATAGTGTTAGTTTTGAGTGGCTTCATTCTTCTTACAGATATTCAAATGATACAGCTTCACTGATTTATAACATTTACTTTGGTTTGACGTAGAGAGATTGCACTCAAAGATCGATTCTTTCAACAGACCAATTATCATGAAATGTACTTCTTGGTCCACAGCCAGCATACTCTATAATACATTTATTCTTTACTTCCACATAATTTACTTCCCTGGACAGCCTTACTCATCTGTAACTGTTTTGCTGTGATACGGAATGGAATTTTGTTTTGTTCTTAAAATAAACTGGTGTATTTTCAATGGGCTCACAGTTGCTTCAGCAGCATTTCACTTCTAAGCATCATGTTGCACTCAGTGGGCAGAGACAGATCTGTATTACACCAGTCGTGACATATGTAAAGCAGTAAAATTATTTAATACCATGCTGGGCATGTTTTACCATGGGATTTGGTTTTATAAATAAAGATTTATAAATAGAAGGCTTTACACCAAGTACTTGCATTGCGTTTATGAGAAAATGTTGCAAGCAAGCTGTAGGTTTTTTTAACTGCTATTGGGGAATGGGTGGTCACTCAGAAGTACGATCACTGAAGTATAGTTAATTTCTTGTTGCCACCTGTAGACTGAAAGTATCCTTCTCGGTGGGAACATCTGCCAAACGGTCAGTTGCCTCTTTCCATGTAGTTGCAGGTTGGAATAGGGGCAACCCAATCAAGAAGTTTTGTCCTTGAAAGTGTGCGATGCTGCCTTTCATGAGAGGGGACTGTACAGACTTTAACTCTACAGATCCCGTCCTCACGGTTTGCCCTGCTGGCTCCTGGAGACGTAGCCTCGGAGTGCCTCAGCTGCCCGCCCTGACTTCCAGCGGTGCCTGAGCCAGGTCTTCCACACTGCCTAAGCCCCTCTAAGGGCCAGAGCAAGCCCTGGGAAAACTATGGTCACTGGGACCTCTCCTGACCTGCAAACATTTAAACGTGCAGCTAAAAAAATCAACAACTTGTTTATTGCACTGTTATCACCCCTTCATGGTTTCATGCCTTAGATGTATTGCATAACTGCTCAATTCAGCTGAGTATCTGGCATTAGGCCATGAGGAACACAATTAAAAAGTAACTGTTTGATTTTATTTGTACCAAAACCATCTGGAGAATTGGATAAGTGCCTCACCTTCCTGAACTTCAGTTAGCACAGTTCAAGAATACAAGAAGAAAAAAAAAACAAAAACAACCCTACATGAAAATAATGTTAAGTAAGAGTCATCACAAATAATTAGACCTGCTCAGATCTGGCATAGCAGAGTTTCCATCGATAAATTTCAAGTGATCTTTGCAAGGGTTACTCAATCTATAACTCTGGCTGTTCCTAATACTAATATAACGGAATATTTGCTGCAGCAGGATGATGCCATAGGACTGCGGTGAGAAGGACTGTTGCAGATCTAATTTATAAAGAGAAAATGTTGTTTGGCAGTAGTCTGACATTTTAAACAATAGTCTCGGCTCTAATTCTCCCTTTTAAAGAATTGCTATTTTGTGTGGCAATATGCTTCAGGGTCTGCACAGGGTGAATTTGCATTTTGCTGTGTTCTCCCAGAACAGAAAAGGAAGCGAGCATGCCAGGATCCCAGTAAAGGAAGCAGCTGTGCACTGACGGTACAATCTTCCATTTTATTCCGTTTCTGCAGAGGCGTCTCTAGTCTCTCCCTCTGTGTAGAGGAGACATGACTCACGCAGAGTAACAGGAGTTTCAGAGCGGTGTCTCCTATAGCATGTCCTTCTCAAGGCCTGTAAAAGGAGTAATCTTTTCCCAAACTTTCATGTTTTGCAAAGGGGGCGTGGGCTGGTAGTTGACAAAAATTCAGCTAATTGTAGAGTGGAAGAGGCAAGAATGATTGTGGGAGAAGCAGACTGGCCAGACGTTTCCCCAGATGCCTCAGACATTGAGCCTGACCACGTACGAGTCTGTGCATCTTTCCTAAATGTTACTCCTCAGTTGTCACTTCCCAGCTGCTGGCACCAAATGACAATGCAACAAAGCTTTTAAAAAGTCAGTCTGCTACAGGTGTAAGGCCATGTCTTCCAAGTGCTTTTACACTTGGATAGCTTTTGCTAATCTTTAAAGTATTTTAACAATAAAAGCATCTTGCAGAGAAGTGCAGAATCCCCACATGCTTTCTGTTTAAAAATACAGTTAGATGTTACGCTGTTTTGACCTCTTTTGGATCAGCTGACCTGTCAAAAAACTAATACATTTTGGCTGCTACAGTCAATAGTCAGTTTGCAGTGTGGCTTAGAAGAAATGCAGGTACCAAAAAGGAAACATCCACTGCAGCAGTATCTGGCAAATTCTTCAAACATTCTGATGCCTATGCTCCTCTGTTCCCCTTGCCTGTAGGGTTCAAGCACTTGCATTACAACCTACAGTCCCAGGTTTCATTTAAAAATGGTAAGAGACCAACAGTCAGTTCTAAAAGTAAACTTTGGGAAAATATGCTCCCTAAAATTCTCCCAGTAATACAAAAAACAAAAAAAAAAAAGAAGTAAAATTGGCAAAAAGAAAAGGTTTTTAAGTTTTCAGTGCAGTCATATTTTGCCATGCTGGTGCCACAGTTTTTGCTTTGAGAGGAAAGCCTAAGAAACACCCATCTGGAAGACAGCTAAATCTCTAGAGATTTCATTCATAACCTACTGCACAAAGAAAATGCGATATAGAAGGTGCAATGCATTTGATTTCATAATATCTATTTTTTCCCAAAAACTATCTGCTATTTATTTAATGAGGAGGATCTTCCTGTTACTATTGATGGATGAATGGATGGATTTGAATATCACTTCCATACAGCTTAAAACTCATTAAAAATCAAGTAGGAGTACAGCGCTTCTTAAAGAAAAATATTTATTATGCTAATTCAAGGAAGACTTTGTATTTCTGCCATATGAGAGCCGTCTGCAAATGATACAGATCCCAAATCGCATCTTGAATGAATTATATACCAGCAGGAAGAACCATTAAATGGAACAACAAAACAAAGGCAGCTAGTCATGAGTTTAAAGCTAAATGTAATTTTGTTTTGCTGAATTGGGTTCTAAGGTCTATCGCACAGTGTTCACCTGAAGCATAGACAGAACTTGTATTTCAAATATTCATGAGCATTATTTAAAGTAAATCTTTAGTATTCCAAAAGCTTTCAGGAATGACTCATATCTCAAGTAAAATATTCTGATGAAAATTGAAGATAATGGTCTTATGCCATTAATGGCATTAAAATGGCAGCATACAAATGTCTTGTACAGCTGGACCAAAACTGTCTATTGTAAAGGAAGTTGGAGAAGAGATAATGTGAGAGCAGTCAAATAAGAAAAATAAAATTAATTTCATTTTCCAAAAATAGTTAATGCTTGAACATACTAATGTTTGTTAATTTTATTTATTTTTCAACTAGTGTCCTATAGGGCGATGTTACACATGATATTTGCATCTTACTGGAAGTTTCAGGAAGCCAAATGCAAATCACTAAAAACACAGAAGTTGCATTTTAAGTTATGTTCAGAAGAAAACTAGTAACTGGAATTTCAAAGTTGAAGACATTCTTTTTAACTGTCACAGGTTTTTCATAGCTTTATCATTTCATAAATCACTGATTTATGTGACATTAATACAGTTGCTCTTAATACAACAAAAATGAGAAATCCAACAAAAAGTTGGGAAATAGTTTGGGGAATAATACAAATTTTTGCTAAACTTCATTAAAATTTTGCATTTGAATAATATTTTCTATTGCTAACAATATTGTAACAATGGCATTAAATATCTGTAATTAATTACACTAAGAAAATACATATCATCTGCCACTGTATCCTGTGCCCACAAAACGGTGACTTCAGAGTGAAGGAAAAAGTGATAGATGTATAGATGATGCATGTAGAAACACCACAGATGCTAAAAAGAAAGATGGGCTTTGTTGAGCTATATTTTAACTTTTTATGAAATCCTATTTTCTACTTTTCCCTTTCTTGTTTAAAGGAGCACTGTCAACATAAAGCTAAAAAACATATTTCCCTACCTCAGTTACTGTAACAACAGTGTATACTATTAAATAGAACAACAATATGAGAAACACCTTTCTACCCATCCTTATGTTTGCAGCTGGGGGCAGAGCAAGAGGAAAGCAGGTTCTTTCATCTCCTTTTGGTTTAAGTAAAATCATTTTGTACGTGCTGGGACCCAGTCAAGAAACCAAGGTAGTAGAGTCCAATCCGCTGCAGTGCCAAACACCCTCAAATCCATTAAAGTCTGAGGACAAAATCCTAGCTATGTAGAAGCAAATGGAAGAAAATCACCTGGGTGTGAAATTACCCATCATTATTGTTGATTTACACAGTGCCACAGATAGCGTTTGAGCCACGATTAGGTGAGCGGATCTTCTCAGAAGGACACAGCAATACAGATCTCTGGGACACTCGACAAACATTCATTCCTGCATGAATTCTTAAAAGTTAGAGTTTTCTGCCTTCTGGTACATGTCTTGGCTTCATTTGGAGAATGCAAGTTCAAAGTCACAATTCATTATCTTTTTACTACAAAAAGATACTAATGGTCATAAGATATCTTGAGATGGTTTATCTTACCAATGAAGAAAGGATAGCTGAAATGCAAATAGTGTTATGAGAACAGTGAAAACATAGCTGCAGTAAGGCTTCAGCAGTAGCACGTAGTCATATGGACTATCAGTGTTCTGATGTTGGCAAGGAAAACTCAGTCTTTTATTGCTAAATTAGTGCATCTGTAGCAAGATAGACCTTTATAGCTGTCCAAGAGCCAACCGGTCATATCGTGGTATAAGCACATCTGGGGAAAATATAAATTCCTGCAAGACTTCTTAAATAAAAAAGCAACGTACAAGGTTAGCAGAAATAAAAGAATTACACCGATGTCAGCTGACCACCGTTATATTACGTGGCATGGTCCTCTTCCTTCCCTCTCCTCCGGTAAATCAGCACCTAGACCTGAATGACTTGGTTGTCTCAAAACTAAGAGGGGACAAGGTTTTTTTGACATGGGAGGATTCTGTCCTGTTATTTTAATAATTACCAATATCTTGTTAAAAAGCCCTACAAAACTGACATATTCTGTAGGTCGTATTTGCATTTCATGACATACTTCTCTGTATTGTCGACTGAAGGCATCTAAAAAAGTAAGTCTGTTGGAAGTTCTTTTAACAATATCTAAGATACCCTTGAGCCAAAAAGTATATTAAAAATTATTTGCTACTCTGACACATTACAGGCCCTGCAATAGTAAGGGGTCAAAGAAGAGGTCTTGGAGACTACAGACCAGAGATCCAAACAGTTGTCTTCCATTTATGCTTTGAGAAAACAAAGTATGCCTAAAAATCTCAATTTACAGTGTTCTTTATCTTCTACAATGGCCTGAATCTGTGCTTCATATCAGAATATATTGTAGGGAGAGAGAGAGAGAAACATTTCAAGCACTCATTTAGCAATCACCTCAGCAATGCTACAAAAAAAGAGGTGAGATTTTTTTCACATACCATTTTATTTAAAAAAAAATGCACAGTTGCTACTGGAGAAATATAATGGGAGAAGTAAAACTTCACTGACAGAGGGCCTAACATAGTCCCTTATTCTCAATTTCCCTCAGGAGGAGCCTCCTCTCTCCGACAGTTTAATGAAAACCGTCTCCTAATGTAGCTAAGGTAGGAGCTGATACTTAAACCATGAGAATATCGGCTTCTGATTTAATTTGCATACAGGCACGGATGCATGTGGAAACGGCCCTGCTATTTTGAGTGAAGGCTGGGTTCTCGTATCACTTCTAAATGGATGGTGAGCAGGGATTCTGGAGAGAGCCAGAAACACTGAATCAACAGAGCTGTAGGATGGGTAGAAAAATCCAGCACTCGAGCTGTCCCAGTTTGTGACATGTCTGATCAAGCAGTAGTGGATGAGCCTAAGGCATTTTCTAGGGACCGCTGACATGCTGAGGAAAGTAGTCAGGTTCAAGGCTAGTCTGAGGATTATTAACCCACAACCATTTATTCGCCCCAGGAAATGCCCAGGGCCCAGAATGCTCTCATGATCCTTTTTCTCCTTACAACAGCTTGAAAAGTTCTAAATTAACTTTTTAAGTATTTGCAAGACTCTATGACTGAAATATTTTCTCACAACTGCATTTTTTTCAGTACTGAGAAAAAAACACTTTAGCTTTTTGAAGGTTTAGCTTCATTGCCAGATAAAAAGAAATGTTTTCTTACTTTAAACACTAAGATTGATTCTGAAGGAATAGTAAGTGGTTTGTTTTGTTGTATTTTGCTTCCAGATGCAGGTAGCAAAAGTTGTAGTTACAGTCAGTGAAGGAATAGATGGTGAAAGGATGTCAGAATACACACACGTGCAGCTTTGATTGCACTTGATGTGCTTTCAAATTTGCTTAATCCAAGTAGACTGAGATTGGATTTTCTGTTAAAACTATAGTTCAAAGACATTCTCTTTGCAATTCTTTTGTTTGATATCCCTGCAAGTATATTGGAAAAAAGACACGGGAAGCTACATGCGACTCAGCCATTATCTTCTATCATCTGCTTGGTGTTTACATTTTATGTCTAAAACAAACACAGGCGATATGTGTCTTATGAAATGTGATCACACTTCCCTCTGGTTGTACCAATGATTTCAAGGGAATTAATGACTAATATGCCAAGCAGCCCATCACATTTTTTGTTTAAGAACTTACACATAGTGTCAGACTTATAATTACGTTTGTTGTAGACCACAAGGAAGCATTTTCATTATTTCTAAAGCTGCTGAAGCAGATTGGCTATGCAAAGCTTCTCTTTTGTTCCTGCACCTTATTGCTTGGCTGTCATTTGTGCTAAAGATGCCTTTTGCTTCATTTTAATACAGCCTTTTGCAGAAGGTCATTTATTAGGTAATCACTTGTCTATGGAAAAGCCTAATTACTCCATGTTTGTCAGAAAGAGGAAATGGTACTACATTTGAATACCGAATGGGCTGCAAACTAGTCTCCAGATGAGGAATATGGAAATTTTCAAAGGCTTTACTTATTGCCAGTTAAATGAAAATAGCTAAATGAACCTATACATTCGGGGTTAAAATAGACAAATACTCTGATGTACGGAGGATGAAAAAGCATACAGTTTACAGCTTCTTCAACTTTAATACTAAAGTGAATGCATAAAATAATTTATGACTGCTGCAATACCCTTTTCTGTATGGAATACTAATGCCCCCTACTGGCCCTTCCCAGGCATTCGCTGAATTTTTGTGTTGATGGGTACTGCTGCTCAGTACTCGTTTTCTGTTCCATTCCAAAGAAAGAAAAATTATTTAGCCACTACCGAGTTTTTCTATGGTTCACACCCATCAAACACATAGCTGCGGAAAAGGAGCTTTTGTCCAGGTTTTTATCTCCAAGATACATTCTGCAAGTGCTGTTTGCTTTTCCAAATTCACAGCTGCCGCGGGAATTATTGACTACAAAGAACTCATGCGCCGATAACCTTTTTTTAAACCCTTTTTTAAACCCTTGTCAATATTTGAAAGGAAAAGCATTCAGATTTTCATGAAAAATGACACAGAAACAAGCACCAGGACAGTTACAAATAGAGAGTTTTTTATAACTAATGGTCTCATAAAGATTTTTATGACATCTGGTCTTGAACTGCCTTAGCCCAAGAGGCCACCACTATCAGTTTGTGTGACATTTGCCTTGATTTGTCCGCATATTCTGAAAATTTACACTGTATATCATACAATTCTCTTGCTGCTGCATCTAATCTTTTGCTTGAGAGAGAGGTTAATGAAAAATAAATTTCAAAAAGACTTGGTATCCTGACTTCCAAGGAAATGAAGCGCACACAATCACATAGTTTGCCAGTCCTCAGACTTTTTTTTTCCCAGAGTCCTTTGAAGCTGCGGATCGATTTTCAAATCGCCACAGGACAGAGAGCTCAAGGATCTCAAGTGCCTCCAAAAATCATAACTGGGTCGCAGAGAGTGAGCTCCCAAAGACAGACAGCTACGTCCCCCCTCTTCATACACTCAGAGACATAGGAATCAGACGGTAAATCGGGAGCCGTAAGCCAGGGCAGTGCCCAGTGCCACCGAGATGGCCGCTTTGCCCAGCCAAAGGGAAGGTGGCAATGCTGTGCACCAGGGAACAGAGCAGGACACAATTCACAGAAAAACAGGAAGCCATACTTCTCTAGTTCCGTGTCTCAAAGTGCTTTAAGATTACTGCCAATTGCCTAGTAAAAACTACCATGTGACCGTCTAGACATGAATCTTCCCCGTCTACTTCTGCTTATGGATGAAACCATCTCCCCTTCACATGACCACCACTTCTCTTCGAGGAACAGACGTTCTCTCTGATCTGGCAGCTGAGCTGCCCGTGTGAGTGCTTCCTAAGCCTTCTCATGTGAAATGGACAAAGCTAGTTCAAATATTTTACAATAGTAGCTCTTTGCTGATTTTGCTCAGTTTGTTTGGATTAAACTCAGTCCAACATGAATAAAACCCCATATGTTCCTGCTGGACATGTTCTGAAACACCAAAGGCAGTCATCATGTCTACCTGAGGCACCATGAGAGAAGGGTGTGAGTGGGACCCAGTCTGAGGGGAACACTGAATGAGGTCAAACATGCCAGAGCCTTGCTAACTGCTGACATCAATATAGGAAATGGGGCGCTGCAGGTCCATGCATTATCAAGTGAGGAGAGCAATTAGAGAAGAGAGCAGGCACCAAAATGTTTCACTCTGGGGCTCTGATGCTATGCGATGCAGGCTAGGGATACCCAAACACCATTAAGTGTTTGCAGACCTTTTTGAACCATAGGCACAATCATATGTCTCCAATAACTGACCTAATCTGGAATATCCATAGTTGGCTGCAGTGCACAGACATATCTGATGGTGTAATCCTCACTGGCAGTAATAAAAACAATTAGGCCCATAGTCTGCCAAGCGCATTAAGATATACAGCACTACATAACAACATATTAGAACTTTACCCCTAACTCACAGCAAATATCGGCCCACAAATTTGACCAAGAACAGCAATAAGTCAGGAACTGAGCTGCATCAGACAATGGAAATAAGTATTAACAATCAATCAGATGCGCCTCCATCCAGGTACCATTTACAATAGAATACCATGAAAAAAAACAGACAAAGACCCAGATAGCTATACAATTCCATTTTCAGTAAAGATATTATTATATGAACCTTTAAATGTGCCTCTCCATTAGAAACAAATGTCTCTTTTAGGAAGTGAGAACATTTTCCTGTAATATGAAAGAGATAAGATACACTAATAATGGAAGAGAGTCTTACAAATTACAGGGACTGGATATGTATGAATACAACTGTCTCTTTAAGAAGATTTCTTTCTGCAAACTGCAGGTAACCTGGCAGAGAAGGCATATATCTACAGTGCTCAAAATGCCCTTTACAGGAACACATTTCTTTAGGTAATTCTTTTTCTATGTAAAAGCCTAATTACTCAGTGGTTATTAGACAAGGAAAATGGAGTTCCATTTAAATTTAGAACTGGAATCCAAGCCAAACTCCAGGGGAGGAAAGAAACATTTTACAGATGGAGACTTGCAATCTAACTGCAGAGTTAGGTAATATAAATGTCCCAAAACAGGAGAGGAAAGCATGGTGTTATGATTAAAGTCACCCAAATGAGAATTAAGAAATCTGAGTCTGTCTTCAGACAAGAGACAGATTTGTCACAGTTCTGGAGAGACATTCCATAACTACATGGGAAAGAAGTATTCTTAAATGAACATATGCCTATTTTGCTCTGACAAACACCTAATACAAAGGGATTTTTTTCACAATATCTAGGCATTCAGAATGCCATGTCATAAAAATGAAGTTTATAGCAGTAGAACTACCACTAATATTAACAAACCAGATAATTCTGGCAGTCAAAGCCAAATAAGATGGTTATGTATAAGTTGGTAAATAAACTTGGCAGATAATGCTTTCAAATACTCTAACCCATTTTAAGCCAGAGACTTATTTCCAAAAGTGGCTTAAAGTCAACTTTTTCAAAGTTATTTAAGTGATCAATGTTGCAGATGAATGCTTGATAGGAATTTTATGCTGGATAAACAGGGTAGATGCTTAATTCCCACTGATTTCAACACATTTGCTTTTATATGCTTAGATGCCTGAGTTTCAATGACATTAATCAGATTCTAGCCTCTATAAACATGCCTAGTACTTTTTGAAAACAGGATAGTTAGGTATTTTTGACACTTCTATTTTGCTTCTTGGATAGTCTCTCTTCTCTCTCATCTGTCATATAGTTCACCCTCACTGATGCTACCCTACTGCAGAACTATATATAATTTTTGTGATCTACTTTCTCTCTGCCTCTATCTTTTATTTCATCTTTTCTTCCTACCCCTTGCCAGTTGCTGTTGGTTGCAGACAAATATGCCCTGGTAGGGATTATTCTAATTTCAACTACGTTAGTCTCCTCCTGTCAGCACTGTCGAATTCCATCAATTTTCTATAGAGAGAATCAGAGCGAAAGTCTCTGGAAGATAATCTGGATGCAACATACCATTATTTAATCTGAAAGACCAAAATGTCAAAGACCATCTTGACACTCTTGTCTTCATATGAGTACCAGATCTGCCCTTTCCGCCATATCACCCCATTTTCCCTGCTTAGCCCGCAGCATTGATGAATGAAAGAATTTTAGACAGGATGACACAACTGGGATGAAGATTAATTCAAGGCTCCTGCTACCTGAGCTATTCAAGGGCAAGGGAGGATAAGGTGAGGAGAAGGTGTGAACTTTCTTTCTAAATACCAGGTTAAAACCGCCTCCTTTTGCACAAGAATATATTTCTCTGCAAATTCTTACTCTTTGACACCTGGAGTTGCATTTCTGGCTGCCTTGCACAAAACATCAGAGAATATTTAGAGTCTCAGACAAGCAAGGAGAATTACAGAGTCACTCAGGAAGTCACCCGTCCAACCTCTTGTCCAAAGCAGGTCATCTCCGGGATCAGACCAGGTTGCTCAGGGCTTTCTCCAATGGGATCTTGAAAATTTCCAGGATGGAGCCTGCAAAACCTCACTGGGCAACTTGCTCCATTGCTTGGCTGTCCTCACGGACACATATTTTTCCTTATATCTGTTTAAGTTTATTCCCATTGTTGTCTTCTTGTCCTTCCACACATGGCTGCAAAAAAAAACCTGACGCTGTCCTGATGACTTCTCCAACTGTCTCTTCTCCAGTCTGAACAAGCCCTGGTCCCTCAGCGTCTTCTCACAGGGCAAGTGTTCTAGTCCTTGACCATCTTTTTTGGCCCTCCCCTGACCTCACATCAGTTTAAAAATGTTTTTGTTCTATTGGGGTGGCAAAACTGGTCACAGTATGTAGATACGGTCTAATGACTGTAAAGTGAAGGGGGATAATAACTCCTCTCGATTTACTGGCTACACTTCTGTTGATACAACCCAGTCTGCTGCTACTCTTCATCATTGCCAGCATGCCCTGCTGGCTCCTATTTAGCTTCCCATACACCAGTATGCCCAGGTACTTTTCCACAGAGCAGCTCCTCAGCCAGTCAGTCTCCAGTCAGTAGCACTGCAGAGGGTTATCCCACTCTGGTATAAGACTGTATTTGCTCTAGTTGAAGTTCCTAGTGGCTCATTCCTGTAGTGTGGGTAGTTTTCTATAAATGGCCGCTCTGTTCTTGAACGTTTTGATAGCTCCCTAGAAGTTGCTATGATCCACAAACTTGATAAGGGCGCATTCTGTCTCTTCCTCCAGGTCATTGATAGAGCTATTAAATAAGACCAGTCCCAGGACAGATCTCCGAAAATCTCCACTCAGTTTCAAGGTAGAATGTGACCCCTTAAGGACTGCCTTTAAGACCAACAGTCCATCAGTTTCTCACCCCTCCAGTAGTCTACTCATCTAGCCTGTAATATCCCAACCTGGCTAAAAGATGCCATGGGAAGCAGAATATTGAGACAGACAACATCTGCTACTCAGTCATCGTCCTCAGACGTCATTATTGTTAGGCTGGTCGAGCGTGATTTGACCTTGGTAAATTCTAATCATGTTCTTCTCTATACATATTTGCCTTGAACAATTTTGTCTAACAGCATTGGTGAGTGGAGAAAAACCAGAAGGGGAAATTACTGTAAGCAGATTATAATATTTTGTTTCCCTAAAATCACTCACAATAATAAACAACAAAAAAAAAATCTAAAATAAAGACTTTCTATCCAGAAAAGGTTGAAAAAGAACA
Source organism: Grus americana (assembly GCF_028858705.1). NCBI lineage: Eukaryota > Metazoa > Chordata > Aves > Gruiformes > Gruidae > Grus > Grus americana. The sequence continues at coordinate 113,796,929 of NC_072852.1, forward strand.
GGCTTTAAATTACAATATGAAATGGACTGCTTTTAGTGAACAAGACTTTCTGACAGAATTGCATGCCATGGGAAAATTGTTGACACATTCCAGTGGGTCTTTGCTGTTGACAGAGTTAATTTTTACTATTGTCATTAAAGGCATATACTTTAATACATAAAGTAAAGCCAATGTTGGGGGTTTTTTCAACTTCTTACAAGACAATTTGAAACGTTTCTAAGTCTTAAATGTAAGAACTGGTCTTCAGCAGACTGGTGTATAACAAACTATACATGTATGCTAGCATTTAAACCAGTTGTAAGCAAAGCTGGTCAGTTATCAAAGAGCAGCGTGTGCTGACATCTGAATACGTTGCTTGTAAAGTATATGGCAATATTTCTTGACAATAAATACCATTAGTTCTCTACTTTAACATTTTCATTAGCAATGTTACATACTTTTACTAATAATCCACAGAAATTGATTCTTCTGTGAAGCAGAGAACTATTTTTAATTCTTTATTACGTAGAGAATACTGTGTTAAAAAGTATCTCAAGAAATGTATCATGAACTGTTTAAATAGGTAAGCTCTCAACACAAGGAGGTGCTCTTGAGACTCAAATCTTTGGGACAGATCCAGTCATGCATCAACATACAGACTGACATATTGGCACAAAATTTCTGAGGTGAGCACTATTCCCCACATTCAAGAATGAAATCCTGGCTCTGTGCAAGATAACTTGTGCTATGCTATAAAGTTCATAACCTTGGAGAATAGGTAAGGGTCAGTACTATATTGTGCACAAACGTGTATGTTTCTGTAAGACGCTTCAGAATTCTCTTACAAGTTTCCAATACTCATGACTGGCACTCACAAATTCTGTGGGTAACATTGCATGGACTGATGTTAATAGCCTAACAAACACTTGGATGGGCAAGAAGCCTAAGAATTAAACAGATTACGAATTTATTCAGTTTTAATTTTGGTAGGAAATCTCCTATTGCAGATTTGCATCCACTGCTTTATTTTCAGAGTATTCCAAAAATCAATTCATTATGGTGTAAACATAGAGCTTCCAGGCCACCCAGATTTTGTAAATATAAATATGTTGAATCAAAACATCTGTTCTTCAAATCAAAGAGCTCCTTTTAAACAGGTTGGTGACAGTGGCGTAACATAATCATTATATAAAGCAATAGATCAAATTTTCAGATCTCCATGCTTGACAAATCTGTTCCCATATTTACAAATACTTTGAGAAAAACACAAGATTTTCAGAGTTGCTGAGGAAGTATAACTCCCATTATCTTTGGCACACTGATATACAAAGATGTTTGGCCCAACAGATATACAACAGCAGAAATAATTAATTAAAACCGAATGAAGGGATGAAAGGATGACTGTAATAAGGCATGGGACCTCATTATGAATATACAGTGCAAGGGGTAAATAAAATCTTATTCTCACAGGGGAAATAGAAAAGAAAGAAAAATGAAAAGTTTTCTATAGGAAACATTGACATTATACCTTCCTCAGACTCCTATTCCTCTCCAAAAATGGTACGCCTTAGTCAGAATATGTTTCCAGTGCTGATTACCAATCTCCCATCATGAAAAATGAAGGCAGTTACATCACAGGAGCTCCTGGCCATACCTCTCCCTAGGAGATGCAGTTAAGATAGGAGCACGACTTCTTGAAGAAAATGGCTTCTAGAAACAAGGATTCATAACCTTTTCAGTATTTGGTTTGTCCATGTTTGTTTTTTAAATGAAATGGGGTGGGTTTTTTTAAAACATGCATTTTAAAAATAGTGCCTAGATATTTTAGTCACTTTTTTTAACTGCAAAAATGTAGTTGACATTGCAAAATTGCTATCTGCCGTAGTCTTTTGATCGTACTGCTATGAAAAGAATTTGAACAAGAGAATCTTTGTGTTCCCTTCATCTGTCAACTTCACAAATTAAGCCCACTTACACCTTTCCACCCAAGCAGACAGTCATTATTTTTATTTTGAAATGTCAAGAAATAAGGTAGCGGAGTCTCTCTTCCACTTGTACGTTGGCATTCTGTCCTTACCTTGCTGTGTCTGGCAGAACATATGCACGTACACGAGAACGTACAGCTCAGAAAACCATAACTGAACACACCAGGATTCACAGTGGGATCCCACTTGCAGAGAATGAGCTCTTTGCTTCTCGGTAAATTCCCCACAGGAATTTCCAGCTGAAGAAGGCAGTCTGTTTTACCCACCAGAAACTACACAAAAGGGCAGAAACACTGCTCCAGATCAGCATCGTTAGCATTTATATAGTCAAATTATTTCAGACAGTCAAATTACTGGAAAACAAATCTATCTTCAAAACACCTCCCTGAGGTCAAGACATATTATTGCCATTCAGTGAGGGACAGATGTGTTATGTGTCATATCTGATGTCATCCACTGAGTCATGGGCAAATCCAGAATATTCTGTAAGAGAGGTGAGAATCATTGAAAAGTGAAAGACAGTGTTTGCCCCTGCACCCACTCCAGTGGGTCTTGCTGCCTCTCCACAGGTGAGGGCAAACTGGGTTTTCTGTCTCCTATCTCTCTTCTCTCATGCAACTCAGTTGTTAATTATAGGTTAGACCTCCTGGGACCATCTTATCTAGAACATTCTTGTTTTTAGCAAAATTTGACCTTTCAAAACAAGAGTATATGAGGGGACTTTTGGATGACATTAAAAAGTTTTATGGCTGAATCATTCAAGGCCTTTTTTTATTGTTTCTGAACCTGTACCTAAAACTGTGATAATCTATTTGACACTACTAGAAAATACCTTTTTTTCTATTTCTTGTATTTTTATATTCTTTATGGAAGTATTTTTTATAATCTTCTACCTTTTTGTAGAAAATTTTGACAACTCCTGTGATTTGGAGGACTAATACTAAAACAGTTTGCCGATTTTTGCAGAATATCTTGATAGACAGACCACAATTCATTTTAAACAGGAATTTCAACATTAAATGTAAATGTACTTCTTCCAGTTTCATCTGAAAGTTGCGTTCTTTGGAGAGAAAAACTCCCTTATCTTTTGCTGAGATTGAATGGTCACAGTTAAACTTTCTAGTTTCAGTCCTTCCAACTTTTGCCATTTTATCATGCATCTTAGTATATTTATTCTCTCGTTTCTTAAGCCTTGGCATCTGAAATCACATGAGTGTTTGGGATCTTTGGGAAAGCATCACCTTCACCTGCTACTGCTGTTCAAGAAAGTTTGAAATGGGAATCCAAAACACTTAAATAAAAAGGAACATAGAAAAAAGAACTTGAATTGTTATTTTTTTTAAATCTCATTTTTAAAGCAATTTCATGACAGAGCAGAAAAGCGGTGGCATGGGGCTGGCCAGGTGAAAACCTGATGCATTCATCTGATTCTATTATACGGGATTTTCAGAATTACAAAAGAGTATTTCCAGTGTTGACCCTGCAGAAGTCCTGAAGACGGTAGGACTTCTCACAGTCAGTGCAAGCAGGAATTGCTATGTCATGTTAGCATGAAAGACTCTAGCCGCTCTTTCCCGCCCACCTCAGCCCTTCTCAGAGTAGGGCAGGCATTGCAGTCTTGCCCTGGACGCCTTCAAGTCAAGGCTCCCACATCTTGCAATCACGCCAGAGACGTCTGGAAAGGGGCGCACACAGGATCGGGATCTAAAGCAGTTTTAAAATATTAGCTCAGGTTGCCGTTATAAAGTTGCTAATCCTATTAGATTCTACAAGGAAAACTTACATCTGGAAACGAAACTATTTTACAAAGACCAAAATCTCATCATTATGCACTTGCATATTACCTCACTCAGTAAATTCGCTCTCAGGCTAGCACAGCTAAACACTGCAACAATATAAATAATAGCAGCTTCATGATAACAAGAGTGCACTGACATAAAACTAAATGTCTGTCATGGGAGAGAATGAGCAAAACCTGTTATAGGGCTCAATACTGAAAAAAATGAAAACATCATAGGATCAGATTCTTGTTTTGCCTGACCATACTTCCTGAAATAACAGACTAATGGAGCAGCTGCTCCACTACTAAAGTTGGAACATCATCTTTTAAAAAATTTAAATCAATAAATATCATACTTTTTAACATGTAAATGTAGGGAAAATTATATAAATATGTTTTAACTATGAAAAAAATATTTTAAGAGCATTAAAAATCTCATTCCTGTGAGATATGTATTGGATGAATTCCCTTGAATAAGGTTATGATAATACTGAGGTACTTGCAGGCAGAAGACAGAGACAGCCTGGTTTGGAAAAGAAATTTATTTTTAACCTAATGTAGCACTTCAGTCACAGTATTTCTCACACAGGCTAGAGAAGACAGTCACAAACATGAATGATGTACAGAGGTTTAAAAATATCATGTTTTTTACAAAGAGTTAAATAACAATGTCTATTTCTTCACTGGAGATGAAAAGTGGAATTTTGAGCAGAAAGCATGTTTCAAGATCTAATGAGATTTTGAGGAATAGAAGCAACCAAAGCCAATTACTTTGCTTTTAATGACTGTTTGTTAAAAGGAACTAAAAAGGCAAGGCACGGTTGGGGCCAGTGAAAGGAGGAAATTAGGAACATACATCTCCATCGTCGGCTTCCTAAAACAGCTCACTTAGTTATTTCAGATCAAAAAGTTTAGAAGCAAAACAGGGTGTTTCAGCTCCCAAAAGCATACTTTTGATTACACGACAGAAGCCTTTCAATTAGCCGTTAGAGTGACACATCATGAGGATTTGGCAGCTCTAGATCAATAAGCTGACCCTAGGATTTCTTTTTTTTTTATTCCTTCAGACTATCAGGAAAGGGAAAAAACAGTATCCAAGAGGAGAGAATGTACAGTGACATAAAGCATCTGCACAGTATAAACAGAACAATGGTGACCAACATTTTTCAATACCTTTCACTAGATCCTCTTCCTTGACCTTTCTCTACCTTATTACATTGCTTTGAAACAAACAAAAACACTTCTGTGGTAAGTCAAAGTCAAAAGCGGGGCATTTTTCAGCTGTTTTCCCAGATCTTCTAGCTGTGGTGATCTTCTAATTGTAAATTCTTCTCTATATGTACATTCCAGCTTTGTTCTCTTTTCTTTTTCTTCTTTAAGCCAGAACGAAACTTGACAGAAATGAAAGCTTAGCAGTCACCTAGGACGTACGGATCTCAGAAATTGCACCATTATCTCTCCTCAGCTGTTCCTTTTCTGTTAGCACAGACACTTCCAAACAAGCTTGGAGGCTTTCCTGTGTGTCCAACAGCCTTAAAAGCAAAATTAATTCAACGCTATGAAATTAAACAACAATGCATCCAAAAAAGATGATGTAACTTTACCACATTTTTTTCCTCACTTCAGCTTCTTCTGGACTATAAGTAAATGAATCAAATGCTGCAAAAGGTTTCTGTATTTTCCGTCTAGTCCATCTAACGCTAACAATTCACAATATGGAAAGCTAGGAAATCAAGTTTAGAAATTTATGTGAAGTGCCTGTGCTAGAGCCACTAGACAGTGATAGACACAGGGGTTAAAAAAAGTAACATAGCACACGCCTCTGTGTAAAAGCTAAGCTGTGTATCAGGAGGCCCTCTTTTCCCTATATCACATGAAACATACCAAATAACAGGGGAACGAATTAGTGTGGCGGACGGTGAGGCAGAATTATGGGAATGAAATGTGGGCACGGGGACCAGTGAAACCTGATGTCACACAGAAGCAAAGACGGGAGGAGGGAAGAGACACTTGTGACAAGGGAGAGTGCACGCCTTGGGGGCTTGGATGGAGACACCCAGGGAGGAGACCCTGCCCGGGAAGAAGGTTCCTACAATGACAGGCTATGGGTCTGTCCAAAATCGAAGGCTACAAGGGAAGCTGCTGCATGAGGGCAGGACCTGCTGACAGGCAAAGAGCAGTAGGAAGTTTCCTGTCCTGAAAATCCTCTATAAGGAATGTTGCTTTTATGTGACTAGGCAAAAGTACAGACTTCCTAATTTGGAGCCAGGACATCCAAGAGAATGGGAAGAAGAGCCAAGGCAGGCCTTGATCTTGAACGGTGGACCAGCCTCCGGCAAAAACTGTTCAGCCTTTGGGTATGAAAATAAGATTCCAATAACTGAAGAAGCAAACATGTACTAGATTTTAATTTTTTTTTTGCTTATGACTCAAAGCTGTGTCCAGTTGTGCATCATCTGCATTAAGTCCCAACCTCACTCTTTGATGACTATCCAATATATTTCCCTAATCCGGGAAGACAGGCACACAACCCGGGGCCCTCCTTTTGTAAGCGTGTGATGAGAAGGCAAAAGAAAACTGATGCATTATGCGCCTGTACAGCACAGGCAGGACTCAGATCAGCCTTTGAACTTTCTCATCAGCGAACAGAGCAACTCCTGGACCTGAGCCTGCACAAACTCTGTGGAGCCACCAACTGCAGTACGCGGCGTGCCCCGTAAAAACTGCAACATCCATCAGCAGGCGAATGGGAATCTTTATGCTCATACTGGCTCATCTGTGTTTTGCAACCTCCAAGTAAAATTATTAGCATTGCTCCCAGGGAGAGGAGAGAAAGATAAATATGATAGCTCATTTCTGTCTTAGGCCAGGAATTTCAAACGGGCAATAGGGATTATTTCCTTTTCAATGCACATTTTCAAGTTTGAAGGGAGGCATGGGAGAATATGTATTAGGGCCACAGAAGATTTCTTTCTTGAGCTTGTGAGAACAGTGCTATTCAGCTGCCACTGACAGGTTCTGCTCACAAAAAAAAAAAAAAAAAAAAAAAAAAAACCTCATTACAGTGTGCCAACATAGTGCTTTGCCATATCCTAGATTTCACAGCCTAAAATTACAAAGAAACTTGCTTGCCAAAAAAAAGAAATGTGAGCGTGAGACAAAAGGCAGAGTGAACCAGAAGACAGAACGCTGTCAGAAAAATCACATAAAAGCAATGAATTATACCATGGGACTTAAGCACCATAGAGCCCCATGAAATGAAAAAGTTCCATTGATTTCCTCTCAGCTCCATGAGTGGTCTCCTTTATCAAATGCCTTTGAAAGTAAGACTTCCTGCTGGTTTTCTTATATTAAACTGGGGAAAAAGCACATTCCATTGTCAGGGTTGTTGCAAGGATGTAATCAGAGGTTTGGCATCCCAGCTCACAGAAACCAACCAACTTGGGAAAAAATCCCCATACTTATAGTTGCCATTTTTCTTTTCTAATAGAAGGTTGAATATAATTACTTTAAAACTCAGTGACATCAGGGGTAGATAACATTAAAACAAATGACCTTTCTTCCAACTACGCATTTTCCTCATCATTGTGATAAAGTGATAATTGCCTGGAGATTGCTTATTGTTAAGGCACACTCTTGTCACTTACAAATTCCCTCTTTAGGTCACTCTTCTGACAAGCAGAATCATTTACAGCGTGAACCGTGAACCTGAGCCACATTTCTATTCAGTCGTACTGAAAATTAATATGAGAGTAGCAGAAGGAATAACGCTAGGGGAGGAAACTTCCGTAGGCATCAGGTACTTTGGGAAGATAACGCATTATCTAAATGAATGGTTGCCATCATCCATCTCAGCTCAAGAGCCAAAACACGGTGTAATCAGTATGAGAAAGAAAATGATCCGATTGATTAACAGATTAAGATCCATCAGTCCAGAGGGGACAAACATTTACCAAAGGTTTTCTGTTCCTGAAAATTATGGCTTTTGTGTTTTCAGTATTAACTTATCTTTGGGAATAAGTATAGAGTTAGCATATCACATTTGGATTTCCATGAACTCTATACATGGGCTGATATGGACTGACTGTGTGGGCAGAATAGATGAGATGGAACAAAAATATGAACAGTATTTTCCATAGGCAAAATGCAAACAGAGTATGCTTATTTATAATTATGTTCTTTTTGCATAAGGGGAAAGCAAAGGAAAGGAAAAAGAGAGAGAGTGCACATAAACAAAAGACTAAAGCTTTACATTTAAGAGTGTATATCTGATGCAAAAAAAAAATTGCAGCTGCATCCAGCAGACATCTAAAAAACCTGCAGGTGCAGTAGTAAAATAATTGTGTGTGTGTGTGTGTGTATATATATATATATATGTGGTGGGTTGACCCTGGCTGGGGGCCAGGTGCCCACCAGAGCCGCTCTCTCACTCCCCTCGGTCACCAGACAGGGGAGAAAAAGTATAACGAAAAGCTTGTGGGTCGAGATAAGGACAGGGAGAGATCACTCACTAATTATCGTCACGAGCAAAACAGACTGAACTTAGAGAGGGAATTCATCTAATTTATTACTAGGCAAAACAGAGTAGAGGAATGGGAAAATAAAATCAAATCTTAAAACACCTCCCCCCAGCCCTCCCATCTTCCCGGGCTCAACTTCACTCCCGGCTTCAACCTCCGCCCCCCCACCCCCCCCAGCAGCACAGGGGGACGGGGAGTGGGGGTTACGGTCAGTTCATCACACGTTGTTTCTGCTGCTTCTTCATCCTCAGGGGGAGGACTCCTCTCATCATTCCCCTGCTCCAGCATGGAGTCTCTCCCACGGGCTACAGTCCTTCATGAACTTCTACAACGTGAGTCTCTCCCACGGAGTGCAGACGTTCAGGAGCAAACTGCTCCAGTGTGGGGTCCCCCACAGGGTCACAAGTCCTGCCAGCAAACCTGCTCTGGCGTGGGCTCCTCTCTCCATGGGTCCACAGGCCCTGCCAGGAGCTTGCTCCAGCGTGGGCTTCCCACAGGGTCACAGCCTCCTTCAAGTGCCTCCACCTGCTCCAGTGTGGGGTCCTCCACGGGCTACAGGTGGAATCTCTACACCCCCTCATCCTTCCTCCATGGGCTACAGGGGGACAGCCTGCTTCACCATGGCCTTCACCACGGGCTGCAGGGGGACCTCTGCTCCGGTGCCTGGAGCACCTCCTCCCCCTCCTGCACTGACCTTGGTGTCTGCAGAGTTTCTTACATCTTCTCACTCCTCTCTCCGGCTGCAAAAGCTCTCCCTAACTGGCTTTTTTTCCCTTCTCAAATATGTTATCACAGAGGCGCTGATGGGCTTGGCCTTGGCCAGCGGTGGGTCCGTCTTGGAGCTGGCTGGCATTGGCTCTGTCAGACACAGGGGAAGCTTCTAGCAGCTTCTCACAGAAGCCACCCCTGTAGCCCCCCCCCGCTACCAAAACCTTGCCATGTAAACCCAACACAATATATACACACACTGCTACATTGAACAGATTCTCCGACCTAGAAGGAAAAGTGTTCGACATGAACAAAGCTTGGCAACTACAAGCTGACATGAGATGGATGTTACTTATTTGGCTATTACTTATTTGCCAGTTGAATCAGGATTCACCTGCTGTTGTACAGTATTCCATAGGCAGAGACAGAGATGTGAAGTGAGGCAACTGTGTGTGTGGCTTGGGTCCCAGAGGCAGGCTTGCCTGAACCGCAGGCAGCCTCGGGGCTGCTCTCACTACACCTAGCTGTTGCAGTCCTGTGGGGCTGTACAACGAGTAGGGGCTGCACAACGAGTAGGAGCTGCAAGAGGGCAGCCAGCACCAGGCCTGAAGGGACAAGGCAGAGTGATACAGATGTATGCCGCTGGGCAATTCCTTCTCCCTGAGCAGAGTATTCGGGACGACGCTCTTTGCTGCGCAGAAGTTTTCAGCCACCGTCGTGGGCTGGCTGAAGGGCAGCCATAGGAGCAGCGTCACTAGATAGGGTGAAAACTCCTGTCCCTGATGCTTTCCAGACTAAACCCATGTATATTATAATCAATGTTCTGGAAGATACTTTCACATATGTGAGAAAAATCTCTAATCCCCTTCCCGATTCCCTCCCTTCCTAGTTAGCATAATGTGGTGGGTTGACCCTGGCTGGAGGCCAGGTGGCCACCAGAGCCGCTCTCTCACTCCCCTCAGTCACCAGACAGGGAAGAAAAAGTATAACGAAAAGCTTGTGGGTCGAGATAACGACAGGGAGAGATCACTCACTAATTATCGTCACGAGCAAAACAGACTGAACTTAGAGAGGAGATTCATCTAATTTATTACTAAGCAAAACAGAGTAGAGGAATGAGAAATAAAATCAAATCTTAAAACACCTCCCCCCACCCCTCCCATCTTCCCGGGCTCAACTTCACTCCTGGCTTCAACCTCCTCCCCCCTCAGTGGCACAGGGGGACGGGGAATGGGGGTTACGGTCAGTTCATCACACGGTGTTTCTGCCGCTTCTTCCTCCTCAGGGGGAGGACTCCTCTCATCATTCCCCTGCTCCAGCATGGAGTCCCTCTCATGGGAGACAGTCCTTCATTAACTTCTCCAACATGAGTCTCTCCCACGGGCTACAGTCCTTCACGAACTGCTCCAGCGTGGGTCTCTCCCATGGGGTGCAGACCTTCAGGAGCAAACTGCTCCAGCATGAGGTCCCCCACGGGGTCACAAGTCCTGCCAGCAAACCTGCTCTGGCGTGGGCTCCTCTCTCCACGGGTCCACAGGCCCTGCCAGGAGCTTGCTCCAGCGTGGGCTTCCCACAGGATCACAGCCTCCTTCAGGTGCCTCCACCTGCTCTGGCGTGGGGTCCTCCACGGGCTGCAGGTGGAATCTCTACACCCCCTCATCCTTCCTCCATGGGCTGCAGGGGGACAGCCTGCTTCACCATGGTCTTCACCACGGGCTGCAGGGGGATCTCTGCTCCGGCGCCTGGAGCACCTCCTCCCCCTCCATCTGCACTGACCTTAGTGTCTGTAGAGTTTCTCACATCTTCTCACTCCTCTCTCCGGCTGCAAAAGCTCTCCCTAACTGGCTTTTTTTCCCTTCTTAAATATGTTATCACAGAGGCGCTGATGGGCTTGGCCTTGGCCAGCGGTGGGTCCATCTTAGAGCCAGCTGGCATTGGCTCTGTCAGACACAGGGGAAGCTTCTAGCAGCTTCTCACAGAAACCAACCTTGTAGCCCCCCCCCGCTACCAAAACCTTGCCATGCAAACCCAATACATTCCACCCCTCGCCTCTGTGAATCACATATTTAAGAACTATCATTAAAATATACCTTCAACACAAAAACTGCACACACACTAATCACATCAACAAGGAAAAAGAAACAAGAACTCCCCACACCAAAATCAAAACAACACTATCACAACACTAAACAAGAGTGGACAATACACACAGAATCCACCTCTCGTCCCTTCACCACTATTTCACTCTCAAGCTACATTTAGTCAATGTTTTGCCCGTTACCTCTTCCAACTACTATCCTTATCTCGATTTTCTCGTGCCCCACGTTGGGCTCCAAAAAAGACTGTGGCGGGTTGACCCTGGCTGGGGGCCAGGTGCCCACCAGAGCCGCTCTATCACTCCCCTCTTCAGGGAGGGGAGAAAGGAGGATGGAAAAAACAACCCCAAACTCGTGGGTCGAGATAAAGGCAGTTTAATGTAGCTAAAGCAAAAAGCCGTGCACAGAAGCAAAGCAAAAAGCAAAAGATTATTCTCTACTTCCCATCAGCAGGTGATGTCCGGCCACTTTCTGGGAAGCAGGGCTTCAGTATGCATACCCCTTACTCCGGAAGACAAACATTGTAAAAAAAAAAAAAACAACGAATGCCCCCGCCCTGTTCCTCCCCCTATTCTCAGTTTCTTATTGCTGAGCAGATGTCATATGGCATGGAATATCCCTTTGGTCAGTTTGGGTCAGCTGTCCTGGCTGTGTCCCCTCCCAAGATCTTGCCTACCCCCAGCCGGCTGCTGGGGAAAAAGAAATGTTAGAAAGACAGCCTCGATGTGTGCTGGCACTGCTCAGTAGTAGCCAAAACACTGGTGTGTTACCAACAGTTTGTTAGCTACCAATACACAGCACAGCACCATGAGGGCTGCTGTGGGGAGAATTAACTCCATCTCAGCCAGACCCAATACACATAACTATTGCAATTAACACTATCAGATACCTACAATTGGAGTTCTCTGTGGAAAATGCCAGTATTGTTCTTCCAGAAGTCCACTCTACTAATAGCACAAAACCTCAGGTTTCAAGTGACTTTATTTGAACAAACCTTAGCAAGCAGTGCAGCTCTACACTATGTTTTATTGGCAACTGCCTTTAGAGATTGTTAGCACCTCACTTTGGTTAATTAAATCTACTTAAAGTAGTTTGATGGCAATCCAGACTGATGAGCATTTAGGGGGGAAAAAAAGGATAAAGGAAAATCGGAGAGACATGAAGAGAGAGTGCAAATTAAAAAAGAGTAAAGATAAAATATAACAGCAATGTTTGGAAAAAAAACACTGAAAAGGAAGACAAAGGGAAGAATTATAACAGCTTAGAAAGCAACAAAATGTATGAGGAAAACTCCTTTCAAAACATTTAATAGGATAGGATTATTATCATCATCATCATATTACTAATATTATTTCTTCTTTTAAATACAGCTATCTAAGCTGAATGTGGATCTTCCCTGTATTCCTGGTTTTTCCTGACTCCAGTTCTGAGCTGCTCTAACAGTAGTTAGAATGATAGCCTTAACTACAATGATATATGCATACCCTTCTTCATCTTTGCTTTTCAGAAACTATTTATATTAGAGAACTGGAAGCAAGCATCATAAGGCTGTTTATGCCAGTGGTATATTAGCCAGATATTTGCCTGCACAAAAGGAAGCCCATGTGCCCTTTAGAGCAATCCTAGTACTGAATAAAAGACAGAGTATTAAAAATAAATAAATCTGTGAAACAGGAAACTTTTTTAAAAATCTGTGTGAAGATATTACTGTGCTTTATTCTTAGTCAATTTAACACTGAATAGCAACTGCCTGTGTGGTTGTCTTCTCTGGAGAGAGTTCTCATTCAAGGGTTTTTTGTGTCCCTCATTACTTCTATTGGCCAAACTTCCCAAAACTGTATTTCTCATTATGCATCAGTATTAAAGAATTCCCACAATGCATTGCTTTGATTCAACAAGACAAAAGGGTGTATTATCTTATGGGAAACATAGTTAAGGTTAGTAGCTCACCTGATTTTGAAAAAATGAGGAGATACTTAAAGTACAACCAGCATGTTGTGCTGTCACATGTGAAGTAAATATGGATTAATGTAGAAAGAAAATAATTTGGCTTTGTTTTTTACTTAAAATAGGCATATTTTTTTCATTCTTTCCAAAGGAAACTTAAAATTCAAGCAAAACCTACACATTACTTCTGGGTTTGCAAAAATAAGAGATGAGGCGTGAGAGAGGAGTTCCTTGTAAATACTCCAAATATCATCTTGTCCTTAGTCAAGTGTTTCCTTAAAAATTCCTACCAAAATAAGTAAAAAAGCAATCAAGATGAATTAAGCTACCAAGATGTTGAGGGTACTAATATTACCTTGTTGTTTCCTCCTGTTCCATCCAACAGTTTCATCTGGTTTTCAGTTTCTTTCCTATATAGTCTTACTCATACACTGTTCAGTATCTCAGGCCAGGAATGGTCCCTCTGTTTTAAGTTCATATGAGCCCATAGTAAATGCATGGCACATATGGCCACCTCAGATAAATGGAGACAACTACTGAACTTTGTTTCACCTTAGCAAATCCGCACCGCAGTACTTTAAAGTTCTGGACATCCCTGAGGTTTCAGCAAAGAGGGCAGCTATATTATATGCACTTCAAGGAGTTTCAGCCTACAAGTGTTTCTCTAGTACAATCAATAAATAACTAATTTATTCAGGGGGGGAAAAAAAAACGCAAACCCAATTCTTTATGATTTTTGAAGTGTTCAGTAGAAAGGAATCATGTCCAATGCATGTTATTTTCTTTCTGACCCCTCTACAACTACTTAACCAAATCTGGTCATCTTGGACTGTCTATCAACCTACTAGATGGTGTTTGCTTAGATGGTGGTACGGATTCCAGCGGTTCCCAAGAGCTGCTGTGCCCCTTTTCTTAACATTTCCACACAAATGGCAAGATACTGCACTGTTCCTGGAAGGTATATGGGACAGCAAACAGAGCCCAATTTCCAAATACATGGACTAAAAGAACATGTGTGAAAAAAAAATGAGTTGAAAGTACCAGCTAAGGGGATCAAGTCTTAGATCATGAAGGTGGTATGACTATGGTTTAAGTGGCAATGGCAACCAGTTGGAGGGAGGCAATAACAACATTGAAATGTGTTTAAATGTGTAACTCGGTCCAGTTGCATGCTTACCTATAACAACAGGCCAGGAAGGGAGTTGCTTGAACTGCAAAACCTTCTTGTGTTTCTTAAATTATGAGAAAAAATTCTGAGGTCTGAAAAGAAAGACAGAGACTGAAAGATTATGTTTCTGGTATGTAACAAGTTATTTCTCCTCTGTGGTTAGCTAAAGCAGAGTTCTACTTCCTCTTTCCATTATAAAAGAATATATGGACACTTTGAGTTACCCACAAGGCTCAGACTTCTCTAAAAAAAAGTCTGTCTTTTGTTCCCAGAGCCATAGATCATCTCATTCCAAAAAAAAAGACCACAGCCTGACAGAAATTCTCCTGATACTGGATATTGGGGACACTGTCTGAACTCAAGATACCAGAGCAACATCTCACTCTTAAAATTCCAGATTTGCACCAGAATTCAAATATTGAGCCTCACTAAAAAGAGAAGGAAATTATTTTAAGTCATTTGATAATTTTTTTGAAAGTAAACTAAACATAATGAACAATAATAACTAGAAACTAGCACATTCCTTTCCTTGAGAAAAAGCACAGGAGGTGGAGAGAGGAGAAATTTCACATAGGAACATCATCAGTGGCTCTGGAAAATGTCATGCCACAGGTGGTATAAATGTAAATGAACATATGGTACTCTGGAACAGGAACTTAATGTTTGGGGGTTTTTTTCTTTTCTTTCTTCTTTTTCTTTTTTTTTTTAATCTATATGGATTTATTTTGAATACTGAGACTGCTGTCTGTAAAGTTACAAAGTTACGGGTCACTGGAGGGACACTCCACGGCTAATAGTTTCACCCAGGTGGCTCAGTATCTCTGAGGTTTCTAGCAAGCTTAGAAGAGTCCCTGCCAATTCCCACGACGTTTCTCTTTCTGTCACCTCTCATGTTAACTGCATGTTCCCTGTTCTCCTCATCGGTCCCTCAGTCCCTGACGGAGCTATATGCTCCTAACTCCACACACGTTGCCTCTTTATCCCTGCTCGTGCCCATTCTGCAACCTCTGTGAACTGTTATTCCCTGCTCAGAAATCAAGCAATACTCTCCTACTCTTTCCCCAGATGGTCCACTCTTCTTCAGGTGTGTTCTTAACTTACACTCCAAGACTTACACTCCAAATAAAAGAGGAGCCATCAATATGATGATAATCATCAAGATTGATCACTCTTTACTACTGTCTTTCTAAATCTTGATTTTTACGGGGAGTGGTATCTCTTCCTATGGTCTCAATTTACATTTCAATTTCCTATGGAGATACTCAAGCCATCTCAAAACATGCTGCTTCAGGTATCGAGAGCACTGTAGCCCTCTTACACTGCCAGGAAGGTGAATCAATCCTGAAAAAGTGTATATGCAGCTATGTTACTTCTAAGCTAACATTTTTTTAGACCTTTACTTTTCATATTTTCATTTCTGACTTGCAAGAAAAGGCAATTATTTACTGCACACTACAGATCTGTGACTATTTCCCATATACCTCCAAATGGAGCCCATCAACTAATTGTAATTTGATTTCCATTGTTGGAAGTGTAAACTGTTCCCATCAGGTAACTTATAAATGCATAATCAAGGTAACATGCACTCATGTCATGATATTTTATTTGTAGCGGCCTATAAATGTCTTCAATCACTTTTAAACTTGTTTAGCATAATCAAAACATAAAAGGCCATGCATGGATTTTAAACAACTTTAAATGGTTCAATTTTATAATACTTCTTTAATTTTCATAATTACCATACATATGTCCACTCCATTTTATGGATCAAGCCCATAAAGCTAGGATTCATTAGTATGCTGAGGTTGTTTACATGTCTCATGAACAAAAGCCTTTTGATAAGTGAGATGAAAATAATTATTTACTTCATCAGCTCTCTCACACATCTCTGGATTCCTTGCTGAAACTGTAGATCCTACAGTGTGATTTTTTTCCCTAAAACTCCCTCAACACAGACTGAAATCAGGTTTACTAGCCATTCTTGCAACTGGTGATTCATAATGGTTTGATTCAAAATGAAAATTAAATAGAATAAATGTGCAAGTATACATACACACAAGGTGTTAAAGCAACAAAGCATTTTGAAAGAAATTTAAAAAAAATGAAAACATTGAAGTAAGTTCCTGTTCTGCTATAGGGTATCCTTAATGCATGATGATTTAGTCTTGGAATGAATTTAACAACTGCTCTTTCATATGCTCATAAAAGCATGGTTCACGTCTCTCTCACAATTCTTTCCTGATAAGACTAAATAAGCAAACTGGATAGCTCCATCTTCCAAACTGTTAGCAGAGCAGTTACCACTTTTAAAAAAAAATAAAAGATGTCCTTGGGGTACAGCGTTTCTTTTTTCTACTTGTATCAATTTTGAGCAGACACCATTCCATATGCATTTGTTCATTTATTCAAGGATGATGCACATTATACATGGATTGCAGCAAAAATCAGAATTAATTAGTGGAGGGATGGAAGCTGTCAGTGTGATTGCACTTTTTAAATGCTTCAGTTGAGTTTATTTAAAGTTTGTTCCTATGCTAAGGACAAGTCAAAAACAAATCGACATCCACATCAATGATGCAGCAAATGGAGAAATTTCAAGAGCCACAGGAAAATTCCAGTGGCTTGACATCACGGCATGCTTCATTTTATCATCTAAACAATGAGGATTACTATTCAGCCATTAAAGACTGTACATATAAAGGAACACATGCCAGAGGACTTCTGCTCAGGTATTTTCAAATATATTGTAGGTATTTTCAAATGTGTCATGCACCTCCCAGCTGAATTAAAGTCAACAGGAACTGCAGCCGTTAGCTCACTTGAGAGATGTGCCTCTACCATTAAGCTCTATAAAAAAAGTCTATTGTAAGACACCTTTGCACTATCGGAGCTGGAAAACAGCATGAGTGTATGCACACATGCAGTTTTGTTGCTTGTAGTACCCAAAGGCAAGGGCTTCGATGATAGTCAACTCAGGACAAGGAGAAAGAGAGAACAAATTTCAAAGGTGACACATAAAAATTCATTTTCAAAGATTCAGAAAAGCAAAAGCCCAGAAAGGACAAAGAAAGGGGAAAGAAAAGTATTACTTAAAATAAGTTTTGCTCCCAAAGTGCTGGAAAAATGAAGAACTTCAATTTCATTAGATTACCTAGGATGAGTTTCTATCAGACTATTTACTGGTTTTCACCAGCCACACTTTCTCAGAGAGGAATATGCTCTTTAGCTCCCTCCTGCATCTGCCAGCGTCCTGCGTACTCCAGTGCTCCGTGTGGTGGTTTCAGCTGGTTCTCATCCAGCACACAATCAGCATTTGCACCCTTCTCTCCTAGGCTGAGCAAACCTGACAGAAGACATCAACAGGTGGTGAAACCACAACTTGTTTTTGTAGTTTCTTTTGGAAGTTAATAACTTCTGGGTTTGTTTGAGTTTTTTTTACTTCCTTAATTTTTAGATTTCCCTTTGTTTGGCTTCAGCTTCACTCATTCAGTTCTTGTTTTGCCTTTGCCCATGAGACTACAGAGGCTTTCTTCTGCACTACTTTTCCTCTTTACTGCACCGTCGCTAAGTGTAGAAAGATGTTTTTAATATTAGTTTGAAAAAATACTTCAGGAAAGCTAAGCTAGGCTTTTCAAGAGACACTTATTTAAGCTTCCAACCCTCTATGCTTGCCGTAAGCCACTGACAAATAGGTCTTATTGGTCTACCAGTCATAATACTTTCATTTCTGCATCAAAGTAAATTCTGCATGCATTTGGTTCTCTAAAGAATGAGAATTATTATTATTGCTTCCAACTTATAGAGAACACCAGAAAAAGAAGTAAATGCTTTACAGAAAAAAAATCACAAAAACCAAAGCCATTTGGTTATTGTTGCATTTTTTCTTGTTTTCCCTTTTAACCATTTCCAACCAAGGCTTCCCATTCTCTTAACTGTTTCCAGCAGGGATCATCCTGCTTGGAGTCAAATGTTCAAAATAAGGTTTTTTTCCACAGGAACACCCCAGGCTGCTGAGGGGCCACAGAAATGCCAGGCACAGTCAGCAAACACAGGCTGAACAAAGCCAGGGTAGCAAGGAGCAAGGCCAACGCCAACCATCCCCTAGTCCAAGGGGGTCTGGGGCCTGCTCTAGTTACCCTTCGGCATTGCACCAGCGAAAAACAGTGAACTTGGGCCCAAAGGTAGTCACATGAGTTGTGGCTGTTATGAAGAAAATTGCAAACACTGAAAAATCCTTGACTGCTACAACAGGAACTCAATTCGTGACGTGAGTTGCTTGCTGAGGCAGACCACCGCACCTCATTGCACAGGAGGTTTTCATCTGTTAACTCCCATCCTTCCAGTCCTCTGGCTGGTTGAATCTGCCCCTCCCTCACCCATCTCGCAGGCTGTTCTGTCCCTCACAGGCACTCGCTTTTCCGTCCTCTGTATCCCTGGTGCACCCCTCACTTTCTGTTCGCTTCGGGCTGAGCACCGCGCCTTTTCCACACAGCCACTGTAATGGACACATAGAGATGCAGACGCACACGCTGATGCTTCCTTTTTAGCAGCAGATGGTACACTCCTCCAAGGATTATTCAATCTTGAAAGCTTTTTTTTTCCTCCCACACGACTCATTTCATCCAAGATGACAGCATCTTGTCGTGCCCACTCTCCGTTAGCCCAGCATTTTCTTCCTCCTGTGTCACTTCCAGCAGTGATTCACAAGCCCACAAATTATTCTGCCATTACTTATATTTGTTTATGAAACTGCCAACAGATGGGTAATGGTCTTCCAAAATAATAGTTACCTCCAGGCACACATATTGACAAAGTACCATGAAATGCTTTTGTTTATACCCTGTGCTCTTCTTTATGATACATGAAAAGTGCCTTAAATCGTTTCTGAAAGTCTTTTTGACTTAACTGCTATTCCTCAGTGGAGTCAGTTTTCCATAATGACGTAGAACTTACCCTCCATGGTCTCCCAGCCAAACCCAGAAAGCCAAGATTCAGTATGTCTGCTACTCTATTTTTCTCTTAGAAACAGTCAGAAAACATCATTTTTTTCAGGACTTAAAAAAAGTTATGGAAAAGGTTGCATTACTCTAACTGTAAGAAGATATATTGGTGTAGCCAAAGATAGTCATGAAAGACTGAAAAAAGAGGACGGATTTGTAAATTAATGGGCTAAGATTTAATACATTTGGAAATGAGCTCCAAAAGACCAACACATTGAAGAGCTAGATGCTTCCGCTCATTACATACTTTTTCAGTTTTTTGTTTGTGGTTGGTTTGTTTGTTTTCTAAATATAGTCTATGTATAGTGGTCTCCTTTTTTCCTATATTCCTCTGTTATATGTCAGCACTTTGTCTCTATGTGAACCCAAAAGGAATATAAAGGTGAATTCATACTGAAATGACCAAAAATACTCTAGTTTTGCTTTATGGCTTGCCCTTAAGTTAGAATAAAATGCAAATAAACTTCTTACTTTTTTTTATTATTATTATTGTTTTCTAGATTTGCTTATTTTGAGAAACCATGTCTCCCTCCAAGGCTTTTTCAGACTCATGCAAGACTGATTTAAGGCTGAATAGGAACATCCCTGGGCAAAATATAAGGATTAAACAAGAAATATTAATTCAACTTTAATCATGGTAGTTTGAATCTTACTATAGTCATTCAGCATTTTTGTAGAACTCATCATTAAAATATCCCTGAAGTCCATGTCTTAACTCGCAAGAAACTCAGAAAGGCAGTGTAAATCTAAAAGGTAGATTTTAGATGTCATTTTTAGAGGGGTAGTGGACTTCAGCTCATTTCTGATGTAATGAACCTGAAATAGAGGAAGAAAGTGTTATCACTATTGCATCTAATGCAAGTATTGCAAGTTCCTTTGATGATTTTTTATATCAGTTATTTTATTTTGAAATTGACGAACTAATAGTTTTCTTCACAATATATTCAGTAGCAACTCTGAATGAATTACGCACTTACAATAGTGCTATGTCTTTTTTTCTGTCAGTATCCCTTTTGATGACTCCCCAAAATCTCAAGGAAAACTCATGGTATTCCTGACAGTGAAAGTTCCAAAACACCAAATAAAAAGTTTACATCATTATAATATATATTAAAACAGCAGGTTAGTAACCAGTAAAACAGTTGTTAAATACTTTTTATGGGGTATTTTAAAACATTTAAATTTCTCTTTTAAAAAACAAACCAAACAGCACGACTCGTACCCTCCAGCAGTCCCTGAATCAAAATGTTTCCTCAGTGTATTTAACTTGCAAGTCACTGCAAGACAATAACTGACACACCTGACTGCATAGTTCCCTATTCTTCCTTCCTGTTCTGTTGTTTAGATTTCTTTTATTTGTGCTTTAACAATTTGGCGTTCATTTCTTTAGAGAATGTCGGTAAGGACACCATTGAAGGAGACTGATCTGTAGATCCAGACAAGCCTAGCAGTGATCCGAACCTAGCTGTAAAAGACTAAATCACAACCTTAGAGGACATAAAATTCTTTAACAATTCCATGAAAGTGCTAGGTATGCTCAACTCATTGCTTTAAACACCAGTTCCTTGCTGTTCAAAATACACATACAGCAGAACCCGAGGACTGGATGGCAGAGCAACAAGAAAGAAAAGGACTGTCATGTACAAAGTATTTTAAAAATATCCTAGTTGCATATATCACATAGAATAGAATCTGAAACATATGAAGACCAGTTCTGGAGCTGAAAGAATATATTTGATGTTGTGTTTGGTAAGATTAGTTTAAATTTAACAGTGGTCTTCAGATTTCTAAAAGGGCTGAGGGACTCATCAGCACAGTCTTTGTCTCACCATTGGAAGTCTAAAGTTCCCAGACTCTGGGAATCACACTGCAGCATACAATAATAACTTCTGAATGTTGTAATAAATACACTTCCAGAGAACACAAAATAATAATGATGAAAATGGTTGAGTGTCTTTTACAATATCATTGCAGAAATAGACAGGAATATAACGCACTGTACATAATTACTATGCTGGAATGTCATATTAATGACCATGCTGTACACTGAAAGGTAACTTTCCAAAAGACTCGTATCTGCATTCTGCCATTTTTGAGTCCCTGGCAGGACTATTTACAGTGCATGTGTGTGGAAAATTGACAGATTCTGCACATTTGGTGCTCTTTTCATGATGTTTGCTACACTCAGCAGAATATAAGATTTCAGATTTAAAATATGTTTTGTACCTCATCCCACTGTATAAATCAATGTATTAAGCCAGTCTAGCAGAAAGCCAGAGGCAGACACAGAGAAAATGTGCTTATTCTAAGATTATTAAAAAAAAAAAAAAAACAGAATATTTTTTTATATAAATAATGGCAAATAAACATTTATATACTGGGTTACTTACCAAAGCATAAGCTATTTTCCATGTGTTCCAAAGGCAGGGATGAAGAGGGCAGGAAAACTGTACTGCAGAGAAGAAAAAGTTTATTGACTCACAACAGATTTGCTGCTTAAAAAGAGAAACATACTGTTTAAATAAGGAATGCATCTATTAAGCCAATGACACACATTCTTCATAAAGGTGGAAAATATCATCTTTTTAGAGAAAGAAAGTTTGTACTCCGAATTGTAAGGTATATACATCTGACTGCAGGAGGCTAATTTAAGGAGTTTATATTTATTTGTAGGGATATTGCAGCAGGGTCCTAGCTGAAAAAGAGTGGGGACAAGCGTTCATTTTTGGAGATGCTTGCTTTGTCACATTTCACAGTTCCCAGTTAATTTCGGTTATTCTTTTGAGATATTCTCAGAAGATGATGAGAATACCTCCTGTACATATAGAATTTATCTGTCCCTTATTGTCTTTCTGGCTTGTCCTTCTCCAAGGCTTTTCAGGAAAAGTAATCTAAAGCATAGCAAAAGAAATTAGAGTCAGAGGTAGAAGAATATGCTGTATATTACGGGTAGAAAGCAGAGGAAATTGTGATTCACTATCCAATATCATAATGGATAGGAGAAACAATTCATAAATTCAAGGTAAGCTTGTTTCCTTATGCATCATAAAGATACATTACTTCTTAAAGCGTGGATTTATTTTCTTTGGTATCAGATAGCCAGCCTTGCCAAAGAAAAATGTACCACTCGCTGAAGGATACTTGATAGCAGTGGACCATAGTATTACTGCTACTGCTAATAATCCTAATAATAATAACAGAAGAACATGAACAAAAAGGGAAAGTGAATTCTGAAAATCTGATGCCTATATGAACAACATCAGTAAGGAGATCAAGTTAAACTATGACAGAGACGGAAAGACAAATGTAATTAACCCACACTGCCACTTTACGAATTGGCAAAAGACAGACATGGCATGTGGATTGTCCTGAGATTTTTGTCTTCATATGCCAAAACCGTTTATGGGTAAGGTAAATTTCTTTTTGTCTGAATAATTAATTCTTTCTATTTATTATGAGGGTTGCTGAGGCACTCAGGCCAAAACTGAAAAAGCAGTCAGAACTGACCATTTGGTGATCTTTTACAATAGGTCCTTTTGCACTATTCCACTGTGTGAGAGAGGCTCCAAGGAAAAGGAAAGCAGCCCAGAGGGAATAAGAACCAGAGTTATAAAAGAAATAATATGTTAGACAGAAGTTCGAAAAAGTCTCCAAGAATGATCTCTAGGGAAATAAGTGGAAATAAAGAAGAAAAAAAAAGGGAGTATGTCCTGGCCAGATCATTACCTCTAGCTTAGCAAGGCAGAAAAGATGAAATACTTGCAGATCTGGGAAAGGGGAAAAGAAAGGAGAAACTGATCCTTCCTCCAGCTATGTGTTAATCAGTGAGACCAAGCAGACAGTCATTTAGTGCTACAAAGAAGACAATTATCTCTCTCTGGCATTCGGCCAAGCCACACTAACTCATCGCAGGCTAGATCGGACTTTCTTTAAAAGCCCACATCTTTTACTATTTCCAGTAAGATAGAAAGCCATGTACCCTTGTCTAAAATGGCTTATATGCTATGGAATCAGAGACAAACAAATGGAGCTTACGGACCTTAAGGAACCATAAAGGAAAATATCAGATTTAAGCTGAAGGAAAATCCAAAGGGCACAATCAGGAAGATTGCCTGGGCTGCGACAATACGTAGAGAAGAAGGAAGCAAAAATTAAAATACTGTTGTGAGGGAAGGAATGAGAGGAAAAGGAAGAGAGAAAGAATTAGGTGAAACAGACTCTAGAAAGGGCAATGTGAAGGACTTTTGGTAGAGCAAGGTGGGGAGGAGGAAAGAGAGAGAGAGGCAAGGAGATAGGGAGGAGATGGGACGAATAGGGAAAATGTCACACCATAAGAACTGTTGTATTTTCCAATCATCTTTGTCTTCTAATCCCTCGTTTTGCACTGATGGGACTAAATGACATACTGAAAACATTTTGAAGGATGTTTGAGGAAGGGTGGCTGTGTGGAAGTGTGGC
Organism: Grus americana; assembly: GCF_028858705.1. Classification (NCBI taxonomy): domain Eukaryota; kingdom Metazoa; phylum Chordata; class Aves; order Gruiformes; family Gruidae; genus Grus; species Grus americana. The sequence goes on from NC_072852.1 coordinate 113,820,570, forward strand.
TGTGTGTACTGCCTTCAGTGCGCTTGGGGCTCCCCAGTCAGTTGCTAAAGTTTTTTTGACAATTTTAGAGAGACTGGAGACTAAATGCTCTTTTAATGCGGGGGCGGGGGAGGGAAGACACATCATTTTCAAGCCTGAAAAGGAGACAGAAGTTATTTTTCAACTACCTAAATGGGTTGTAAATTTCAATGTCTCTTTGTAGCTTAAACTTAGTAAAACTGTATGTGCATTAACACTTCTTTTCTAGTGTTTACCAGTGGCAGCACAAAGACAGTGCTTGCAAAAATATATTCTGCTGGATTGACTTTGATGGAGATGAAGAGTCTTTGCCATTAGGCAAAACTCAAACCTTAATAGCAAGCAAAAAAAAGTTTAGTTTGTCAGCAAGGAAAAGAGGCAGAGAGATGCAAGAATGACTTCTTTCAACCTCTACCACCACTGACTTGTTAATACCTTGTTGTATTAGCAAGTTCTGTAACTTGAGGAATTTCGTGTCCCAAGTCTTCTCATTGGCAACATTCATTTACATTTCGACAGTCTTTTTTTACTCGATGCGTCTGTGCATACACTCTTACCCATATAAGCTTGTTTAAAAGGTTTTACTCTGCCATCTCATTTGTAATTAAGCTTAAATCATGAATTAATCTTGCGAAAGCATCAAGGGCACCATTATGCCTTAACTTGCCCTAGGTTTGTTTCAGCTAGGATGCTCTTTAAATGAGATACATAACCCTAAAGCGTGATTGAGTGAAGTGTGTTGAGCAAATTTCAGAGCTCTACATAGGAACATGGAGCACAGAAGAAGGCAGAGTGACTGAATGAGTTACTGGGACATTTAGAAGGCAGCTATGAGATATTGACAGGCCTTTAGATGGATGGTTACAGAATAGCGGACTCTCTAGTAGTCTTATAATATACAACATGAACATCCTACAACGGCTGGAAGCACCAATGCTGCTTGTTATGTTCCAAGCATCATTAAGGGAGCAAACTGGAGGTGACTCCTCCAACTCTTCACTAGCCCACCGAATTGTCTCTTTTTGCCCACAGGGCATGGCTGCACTGCCAGAGGCGATGTCATGCAGAGACACACGAGGAAGGCTGAGAAACACAACAGAGTAGCCCAGGTACAAAACCACCCTAGTGAAAACAGGCACAGTCTCAGTGATTTCATGCTAGAGCCAGTCTAGGCACTGAATAAACAGTACAGTAACACATTATAGGAAGCTAAGACATTATTTTTGCTTAAAGGATGAATGATATCACCCAGGAAGACTGAAGGATTAGCCTGCAATCTACTTTAGAACAATAATAGATGATAAAAATTGGAAGGATGTGAAAAAAACTGTTTGGGAAATATTTACATTACTTTTTTCTTCAATAGCTTATGTAATAAAATCCTGATAGGGGTGTAGGCAGAGAGGTTAAGATGTTTTTGGACTTTTTTCTTCTTAAAAATATCAAGTATTTTCTTCATTGTTGTTAGCTTCTTTGGAGTTTTTTTTTGCCTGGAGATCTCTGTGAATGGCTGGAGAACAACGGAGTCTATTAAATTGCAACGTACAGGATACCAAAACATGAGCAACTGAAAATTGAAGATGTTTTTAGACTTGGAATATGATAATTCAGTCTTGTAAGCATCTAGCAAACTCAAAAAAAAAAAAAAAAGAAAAAAAAAGAAACCTTTGTTTCTGAAATTTCCCAGCCCACAGTCTTTTACATAAGGCCTGAAAAAGAATCCATTTATTTCTTCCTTCAATCTTACAAACTGTTTTCTTCAAATAAACCCCAAAACTTGATATGAACCAAAAAAAGCCAAAACAAGGTTTACAGACTTTCATTCTCTACAAAGAATCAAAAAATATATAAACTCATCTGATAAAAACTGTATCAGCAATAAAATAATATCTTTGACTCTTTTGTTGTTGTTGTTGTTGTTGATGTTGTTTAACCACAGTTTTAAAAGAGTTTTTGAAATACTGTAGATTTGAATGAAACAGTGTCCAGGAGGTCTCTGCATATGCAGACAGAGGAAACACCTTAAAAGAATTCTAAGCAATGCTTCCTGAAATTAAAGACTTCCTTAGGAGTCATTTGATTTAAAAATGCTGTGAACACAATCCAAATAGCAGAGTCAACATGGATGTCATCTTTTTTATTAAAAAAGTGATAAATGTAATTTGCAAGTATTACTATTTTGGAAGGAAGACAGAGAAAGTGTCATAACTGAGGTGAAACATTGTTCTAGAGTATCTACATAGTTTATACTTATTTTCATAATACTTCTGTAATGTTTGTGTACTCTTTTGTTGCCCAAAACAATGAGTTTTAGTTTAAATAATTTCTTTTATGAAATATGCTACTTAAAACACATCTTTACTAGGTATTCTACTTCAAAGTTTTTTGTTATTTTCTTGGAGGATTGTGGTGGCTGGCTAACAGATATACTCCCACCCAGCCACTCCCTTGATGGACTGGGAGAAAATAAGAACAAGAGCAAGAAACCTTGGGTCAGGATAAAGACATGGGGATCACTTACCAATTACCATCATGGGCAAAGCAGACTTGACTTGGTGAAATTAGCTTAATTTATTGCCAATTAAAATAAATAAGTAATTAACAATTCATGTAGTAGGGAACAAAACCAAAAACAGCAACAACAAAAAGAAACAAACATTTACACACTTGGGAAAAACATCTTTTCTTCCCTTTTCCCAGGTTCGGCTTCGCTCCAAACACCTCCACACTCCCCTTGTTATCACCACAAATTACACTCAGTCCTTTCAGTGAGGTGAAGGGCAGCACAGGGAGGGTAGTGGTCAGGAGGTAGAGGTTTCTGGCTGCTGCTCCTTCCTTCTCACTCTTTTTCTCTTCTCCAGTGTGGGTTCTCCAGAGGCTGCAGTCCCTTCTGGGGTTTACCTGCTCCCTCATGGGTCTTCCACAGGCCACAGTCCCTTCTGGGGTAAGGGGTGTCAGCTCCACCACACAACGTATCCCCCTCCTCCTTCGACCTTGGCATTCCCTCTGTTGGTTTTCAACCTTTTTACTCCTTTCTTCTCTCCCTGTCTGTTGTTTTCTGCCCTTTCTTAAGTGTTTTCACAGAGGTGGCTGATGGGCTCAGCGGTGCCCCGTGGTGGGTCTGTTGGAGCTGACGGAGCTGGCTGCATCTGGCACAGGGCAGCCCCTGGCCTTTTCTCACAGAGGTCACCCTGTGACCCTCGATACCAAAGCCTTGCCATGTAAATGCAACAGTGAAAAAAGATTAAATATGTTCGTTGACCAAACTGAAAAGAATGAATGACAAGTTAAAGTAAACAGATGATAAAAAACTCATATCTTCAAAGGAGTGTGGCAAAAATATTTCATCAATAACCACAAGGAACAGACACCCACAGAAGTGAATCAGTCACCAGACAATGCACAAGTACCACCTTCCAAACACATCTGTACTTCATTGTCTTATGACAGACAGCTCACCAAAAAGAATAGGTAGAATAGGTAGAAGCCATGTGCGTAATAAAAGTATAAACACAGTTAAAGAGATAGTAAATATTCTGCCTGGAACACAAATTTTGATTATAAGTATCACAATTAATTACATTAATTATTATAAACAAAAAATTGTGGATGATACCTTTTACATTTATGTTAAAGGATAAACATGTTTTAATTAAGAAAATTATGAGAAATGTTTTTATCCTGCACATAGAGGGAATTCTTAACGCAAAAGTAATGAGCAGAAAGGTAATCAGATAATTAAATCACAACCAGAATTATCTAGAATAGCAAAAATTCTTATTACCAGTAGTTCTAATTTTGAAGACCAGAAATTTATAGAGACCTCTGAGTCCTGAGCACATTACACATTGATCAAATAAGTGTAAAGTAACAGGACACCTAACAACAAGTAAAACTTTGGAGAACTTAACAATAGAGTCACAACTAACTGTGTCAGAACAAAGAGCCACTCAACGTAGCTTCCCTCCCACAGATACAGAAAAAAAAACCCTTCCCCCCAAAGACCTTAGTTGCCACAATCAAGGCAAATATAAGAAAAAGACACAAAAGTAAATTAAACAACTTTTTTTTTTTTTTTCAGGCAAACATAGAAGATACTATTCAGGTTAACAAGCATATAACCAATCACCTGACAATAGGTTAATAAAACTGGAAATTAGTAAATTCTCCAACAAAGATGTGACAAGGGGGCAGAACTAATACCAAAACAATAGAAATTTACTTGCAAAGGGCAATGAACAATTCTTCGTCATATAGAAGTGGGTACTCCATTTTCCAGAACATGCAACAGTTTATAAGAATATATTCTGTGCAAATATAATCTTTCAAAGCACTATTGTCTCTAGTAACATTGGATTAGAAAGTTGGATTACAAAAATCAAGGGCTAGAACAGAAAAAGTATGCATCTTGGAAAGAGAAATTCTTGGCAGAGTTTAACTACATAAGCGTGACAAGCCTGAAAATCCTCACTGTTCAATTACTACCTTCCACAGAAGCAGCTTAATTCAGTGCACATTAATGCTTCCCTGCGGACCTGAAAGTGCAGTTTCCATGCATGTGTAGAAGTGCCTCTGTTGTGCTACTCTTGAGCAGCTCAGCACAAAGCTTATCCCTGACTGGGATCCAAAAGCCAGACACTCCACAGGTTATGGTTCCTAGAAATGCCTCACACATACCAACAGACTCAGGTACCCTAGAAGATGCACTTGCTGCTTACCACTTTATGTCGTAATGGCAATGGTCATCCAAGTGCTTAATGGTCAGAACACTCGAGAAGGAGAACCACATTCAGCTGCTTTTTCAAGATTCCCATCAGCCAGGAGAGCACATTCATCTTTGGTCAACAGGCTGTTTTGTGCAGGGACACATCCCACCTATCACATCTGAAGCTCTGCAGACCAGACTCACCAAAACACAACACTCATGGTTGCTCTGGGAGGAAGACTACTGCAAAAATTACACTTGCTCTTCTCCTCTCCTTGTGGTCCAAGAAATCTTTATTTCCTGTACTGAGGCACAACACCAATAAAAAGGCTAGAAGTTTGTTGCTATGACTGCACTTCTAGGGAGGCATCTGAATCTGAATTCCTTCTAGGCAAGGAGAGGAACTGAGATGTAGTTTCTCACATTCTGCATTTATGATCTATTCATCAAGCCATGATCCTGCATGCATAGTTAGTAACAGCAGCATCAGGCACACCTTGAAAGACAAAAAGTGAACAAAAGTGCTCACTGACTTGGGGGACAGAAAAAAGAGAGACGGCTCCAGAGTCTCAAAAGAGTGTTTGACATACTAGCTTCATCATGGACTGAAATCTTAAGTGAGTCACCTGTAGGGTGGAACTTATGAGCCATCCTATTTGTGTGCCTGGGGCAAGTGAGTCACTGGATTTTTGTTGGCTCTTTGCTTAGGGTACTAGTTAGGGTTTTGTTGTGAAGTGTTTCGCTCTTTTCCATATGTTGCAGAGATTGCCCAGGTGTCTCACTAAATGGTTTTGAATTCTTTTAAGAAATCAAGCACCTATGTGCCTAAGTCACTTGCTGGTAACAACTAAAGAGAAGTATCATGGACCTAGCACAAGTGCCTCTAGAAGGTGTCTGAAAGACTGTGATAGTGATCTCATTTCTTAAACCCTTCTCACATGGGAGTAGATCTTTCCAGGAACATGAGAAGAATTACCTTACCCCATTAAAAAAAGGGTGCCGTGTTTGTTTCTCCAGACTAAGTGGACTCCAAAGTCACAAGTCAAAAACTACGCAAAAGGAGAAAAGAAATTACACAGTCAGTAAATATTTTGCTAAAACTATTTCGTCTCTTTTTGAGAAAGCAGAACTAACATCATTCCTTAAAAATTGTCTTGAAACCAATAAATTTCCAAGACAACTGAAAAAAAGTCCTTTTAAGATACTGTTATCTTGGTTCCCGCACTCCAATTGTGCTATGTATTATTGCATGGTTCAGTGGAAGGTCTTCAGAGAACATAAAACCTCTGATTCAATATCTTTATCTAAACCATCTCTGTGTATATAAAATCAATAACTAAACCACAAAAGGTTCCAGAAATAAGCAAATAAACTAATTATAGTGCTTTAGCTTTAATTAGCACTAAGTATTTTCCAACCGCCACCACTATTTATCACTGTTGACCTAACAGTACCCCCTTTAAGTTCAGGAGTATGCCTTGTGTGGATTATGCAGAATCAGAGCCAAGAACAAAAGCTTTCATTCATTCTGCTGGACATCTCCAACTATAAGATATTGGGGGGGTTATGTCACAGTAGTAAATCTTAATGTTTAGTCTACTGGGCCTTTGTCTCAAATTGCAGGATGATGCTTAAGTTAGATAACATGTAATTGTAACTACTCTCAAAGAACAAAGTAGGAATTTTCAGGAACCTGAGGCGACTAACATATCAGTGCAAGGGAGAATGTGTTATAAGGAAAATAATCAGCCATGAGAAAGCTAGGAGAGATGCATTTCTCCCGTATTCTCTGTTGGCTTTACTGTATATATGAGAACAAACACCAGTGAGGGAACAGGAGGCAAAGATAAATTGTGCCATAGTACCTTGGTTTTCCACCCTCCTGCACCTTGATGTGTACAGATGGAGTTATTGGGTACACAGGCAGCGTGATTGATTCCACAATGCCCTCAGGCCAAGGAGGCAAAAGCACAAGGCTGTGAAGCTGGAGGAAGCTGGGAAGAGGCTTTTGTGAATAGCCGCATACAGGCATCTTATTTAATTCCTCAGATCACAACAATGTGACAGCGTTATCTAACCAGTTATTGCTGTGCAACTCAGACCCAAAATACATCCAAATGAGAATCTTCCACGTATGTAATAGTTTAAGCCTGTTTTGCATGACTCCAAATGGAACATTAAAGTGGGAAACAGAGGAGGTTCATATCCCTCACTTTTCCTGCAGGTATGTTAAAAATAAAAGGAGGAATCCAAACTCTGCAGTTACCTCTGTGAACAGAGCCCTGTGCCAATGATACAGAGCCCAGCAGAGCTGCCTTTATTCATCCCAGCTCTTGTGTTGAGCTGGTGAACGCCTACACTAGGAAAGCGCTTCTCTGGAGACACCGTGTGTGCATAGATGTAATGCTGCGTGTAGACCAGGTCACAGAAACACATGATTAGAGGTTGCCATTTTAGTCCTTGGTAAAACATTTCATAAGCCTTAGTACTTAGACCTGCCATGAGAGGTTCTGACCAAAAAAAAAAAATTTCATCTAAGGAAATGGTGTTTTTAAAAACATTTATGGAAATTATGGTAAGATTTTGAAACACCTCTGCTATCTCTCCTGCTAGATTGCTTATGAATCCAAGATTCTTAGATCAATAGCTAAGGATCCCAGGCCACAAGCAGCCCAGCCCAGGGCATTTCAGTATCTACAGCTCTGTTCCATCATAATCCTAACACCCCAGCAGCACTGGGAACTCCAATCTGAGCCAGGGTTTCAGGGCTTCCGACCTCCTTCCCCTACAGGTTGAAGCAAGGCAATCTTTAAAGCATAGATATATTTCCTACTTTCCCACAGGAAAACCAGAAGATGAAGATTTTCAAAACCAAAACTTTCTTCAACTCTTTGCTTGCAGAGCAGATTCCAGAGGCTGCGCTGTCCTGAAGCACAATGCAAGCATTTTCAGTGTGTCAGAATTTCCCCAGCACAAAAATGCTGAATTTTTAGTTGCTCTCCTGGAAGGTCACTTTCAGATCAGATGCATTTTTCAGTTGAAAGAAGCACATGGTTTTGTATATAAACAGCTTGCTTGTTCAGTTGGGGTAGTGGAAGACAGCTCATGTGCAGATATTCTGTGTCAAAACCAACAACACACTTTTTCTGAATACTGTTTTAAAAGAATTAATACAAAGCTTTTCTATTAACATTAATGAACGCTATCCACTTACATACCCTGTAAAGAGAAGAGAGAATGGACACTATCAGGCATGAATAGTCAGCAAGTCTTACAAATTGCAGAAGCCCTGAGGGAAATTCATGTTCTAAATGAGTCAGTGTGTGATTGAAAGTGACACATCAGGGAAGCATATTCCATTCCATTTAAATTATTGTCTTTCTTTAGGCTCTTATGCTGTTTATGATGGATTATATTTTGTTTGCCAGAGATTCTGTGTTTTCATTGTTAGCAAGTGTGCATCTGCTGCTTCAGCACTCCAAGGTACCAGCTTCAATTAGCGTAATATTCTCATTAAATTAAGATGTTTATAATGTCTACCATGCAAATAGAACAGGGGAAGAGGATAACATAGGTCAGTTTGAGTATCTCAGTTAAATCAAAGGTATAGCCTTTTAAAAGACAAACAATGCTTTCATTAACACAAATATTACACATATCAAAGTCCCGTGTGTCTTTGGTTATGGCAGGGGCTAGATACCAGAGGTACAATAGAATATATCTATTCTGCCAAATACCAGACTGCCATTAAGAAGGAGATAACACCTTGAAACAAAGGCAGGTCCCATCTTCCCAGTTTTGGAGCTACCAGCATTTTTTGCAGCATTAGTCTTGAACAGCGCTCATGAAAAAAATCAAGCAGTGTCATGCCTTGCCCACATATGGGCTTGTGTTTATGGAAGATCTTTTTGCTCCTCTTTTATTCCAGGTCTTTGCTAGATTTTACTAGTTGAAATAACAGGCTGTCCCTATATTGCCCACTAAAATCTGCCTCTAGTCTGCACAACTCCCAGCTGGGCTTAATGTCATCCATACTCAGCTTCACACTCTTTCCACTGCTCCCCTTTCTTTCTTCCTCATGACGCCCACACAGCCACAGACCCAAAGGACACCATCCCTAAACGAGTAGCGGAATAGGGAGCAAACACCCGCTCATCACCCCTGAACCTTTCCTCCAGACTCATTGACATTCCAGCTACCTATGCTCAATCTCTCCACATCCTGATTTAGCAAAAAAGAAACACTGCGTATAAGTAAACTACAACTGAGCTCACTCTGTACAGATAGTTCTTTGAGGTCTGCATGTTAATACCTCAAACCCTGAATGACTGCACCACAGATGTATCACAACTGTTCATCCAATTTAGTACACTCATGGAAATGTTCCTTACCTCTCTTTTACTTCCCCAAAATGAGGTTGAACACACACGGTTGCGCGCATTTCAGAACGATACCTCAAGCTCACGTACAATCACTTATTACAGTCTTTCCTGTGAAATGGTGGAAAAAATCCTGGAAAGATGCATGTGCTAGTATTAATATCATTAACAGTACTAGTGCAGTCACCACAACTGTCAGTACACAGGGTACCTGTATCTTCACAGTCTGCTAAACTGTATTACCAAAGAAACCTTGCAGAGAAACTGCGAGCAAAGCTAAACTTAGGAAGAGAGCATAGCCTGAAATTTGCATTTTATGCATTTGAAGCTGATATGGGTAAGTTCAGAAAAGAATAACTCTATCCAATTTTCTGACTGACCAGACGACGATAAGGGAGTCATATACTTACTGCTTTCATAAAAGTTTTTTAATCTTTTTAAGGCAAAAACATACACATGTATTTATTAATCATACTATGTAACAATATTATATCATATAATCATCCCACAGTCAGCTAAGAAATACCTGTTTGCAAGGCATTGTACATGTCCCCTACACTTCAAGTATTCATGAAAGTTTCATCAATATGATATTTTGATACTATTTTCATTTTTAGAAACCTAATATTATATCCTGAAAGACTCAGGACAAAATTAATCTCTAGTATAAAGGGCTATATGATCAATTACAGCTGTTATTGATTGTTGTCACGCCTCTGATACTGTATTGGTGACTGCTGATAGTAACTTGTAGTAGCTTGAGATAGATAGGTAGACAGACTTACGTTATTAATCATAGCTGTACTTGCTAGTGGTGATTGTTGTGATAGTTTACTTGCTAGTGGTGATACTTGTGCTATTTGTGGTAATCTGTAATAAGGTAGAGAAATTTAGAGGATAAAGCCTCCATGTCCTTGCATATTATGGAATCCTATGAACGCATGGTCATGATCTCTATATACCCGCAGACCCTTTCGGTTGTGATAAAGACCATTCATTATCTGATGTAATTTGCTAAACCACTTAAAATGGTTCCAAAGCAGAATGATTTTAAGAAGAGAATAGCAATCATTTTTATTTAATTTTAAATATTAAAATTAAAATATTTTATTTATTTACCTATTCACACTATTTGACAATTTCAAACATTTGCTAAATGGACAATTGACAAAGTTCAAATAAAAATCAAGATAAACTTCTATTCATGGACTGCAAGAAACTCAGTGATTTCTGTTCACAGTAGGGGAAAGGAGCAAATGTTGCTGGAGCTCACCTTGGAGGTAGTTAACATAAAACTGGTTTCCCATGTAGTTAAACAAACGATGAGGACTATCTAAACATTCATCAAAACCACGGGAATTACCACTTTCTGCATGTAACCATCAGTCCTTTCCTAGACTATAGAGGACATAGGGGGTTACTCCAAAAATCAGGTACCTCAAAGATACCCAAAAGTTTAATATCCTATTAAAACCATGGACTAAACCAAGACAATCTTGCACACTGAAGCTTTATCCTCTAATTCAATCTAAGCAACTAGTTCTGCACAGCCAAGTGTCTAAATAAGATGTTTTCAACTTTGTTCGGATTTGGTTAGAAAAAATTTTACTTCCTTGCATTCACCATGATACTGGTTTTGTTGTGTCTCCTCATCTTCAAATACCAAGTACCTCTAAGTATTTTATTTGCAGGAATAACTATTTATCACAGATTGAGCCTGTGATCAAGGAACTCTAAAAATCAGGGATCAGATCAAGAATGAGGATTCTTTAGAAATTTCTCTTTAAAGATTTAACCATGATGGGTGTTGAGCATCTTACACACTCATCACTGCCTAGTGTACTCAGGAGCATATCTAGCATGAACCTATTATCTCACAGGAATTCAGTTCATTTACAGAAAAGCACAGAAACTCTGCTGTCTGTTCCTCTCCACTACTGCTTCAGGAAACCAGTGAAGTCACGAATATGAACTATTTTCCTAAGACTAACTGATAAGGGCAGGAGGTATGAAGAATGCCAACGTCACTAGTGAAGAGCTGTTAGGAAATATACTCATCTGACAGCCACCGAAACGAAATGTTAAGAGGCCCTGAGCTTCTTCCAAAAGACAATATCAGCAGAATTATAGAGAAGAAGCCTATACAATGGCCCGTATCTTAGCTAACACACTCAGGAGCTCCAAAGTTAAAATTGTTAAAGCTCATAAGCTACTCCTGAAACACATGTGAGAAGACATAAATCTTCTGTGCAACAGGCACAATAGCACACATTTATCAGTGGCTTACAAGAAGCTCTTTGAGGACTGTGCGAGTCTTGCAAATTTAATAGAATATGGCTTCTTAGCTAATCCTACTGCTGTGAACTATCACACCTTGGCTGAGCTAGTGAAGATTTCCGCAAGAATAAGGGAAAGGAAAACAGTGCAAAAACTTTGGAGTACTTACTAGATGAAAGTAAATTATGTGCAGTTTGTAGCAATCAGCAATCAGACTTCCAGACCTGCAGCTTTGGAGAAACATGTCTAAAAAGAGGATATACTTATTTCTGTAACTGTGTAATGGTAGTTAGATGATGGCAAAAGAGGTGATTTTTCAGAGAAGGTGCTAAATTTTCCCCAAGGACTGGAAAATTTACAGGGAAGGGCTGAAGTTGCTTGAGTTTCTTGTCTATATAGCTCAATGCCTTATAAATTTCTTCAGAAATTTAAACAGACTTTAAAATACTTGATGTGGGGATAATAATCATATCTGTTTCATAGTTTTTACCTTAAATTAGTAATAGAAATTATTCAGCTATAGTAATATAATAGGACGGTGGGTTATTTGGTGTTTTTGGTTTTGACTCTATGGGATCATAAATTATCTTCTTATTTTAGACATTTTCTTCAGAGATTATCATAAAATGTTTTGTTTAAGGGACAGAAAATTATGACAAGTCATAATATTTTACTGTTCTTTTGAAATATATATATATAACATAGATTTACACTGCACATTCATTTTGGAGGAATGTGTATTGCCATTAGAAAATGGCTAGTTTCCTTCTTCTGTGCCATCTACAGTCTTTGATTAAGTGATCATATCATGTGCAAGGGATGTGTTGCTTACTTTGGAGATTAACATCTGAGCGGTCTCTCCATCCTAAAGATTCTTTTACCATAAACAGAAACAAAGCAGCCTGGAAATTTCCATCATTTTTTCAGAACTGTCTAGCCAGAATCCTCTGATCTTAAAGGCCATTAGATGAGAAAAGATTACTGAGCACGACATATTCAAGATAATGTACCCTGGCCGTAAAAGAGTCCAACATAAAAATCAGTGACAAATAGATTTTACAGCTTTTCAGAGAGTGAATCAACCTACCGATTGCCTCAAGCCCACAGAGTAACAATGACTTACTCGTTTTCTTTGTCACTCTTATGCCTTCCTAAAAATTCATATAATTTACCACAACTTCCCTTTCCTCTGTCTTGTTTTACAACCTGTATAAACTCATTCAAAAGAGTCAGTCCAAGACGAAGATAAAATGGCGTAATTTGTCTGTGACCTTGGAAGACCTAGACAGATTATGATGTTTTTTCTTTCCTTTTTACAGCTGCTGCCTACAATTAACTGTAATAAGGAATACATTTAACATTATATTTTAGAGTAAGTTATGTTTTGCAAATCTCCAGGTTTTATTTCCCATCACAGGAGACTAGGTACTTTTAAGGTGCTGTATACAGCAGTCCTGTAAAAATAAGATTCTTTAGGAAGAACACTCAGGTTTCAAGCAAGAAGCAGATAAATGACATTTCTAAGCAACTAATTCAGTCAAAATCCACAGGAGCCTGAAAATTAGCATCTAAAATAAGAGTAGCATGTGAGACTCTTGAGGTAACATTTACTTTATAATGTCATTACTTTGTTTCCCTGTAAGAAGAAATTAAAAAAAAAGAAATATTTAAAAAGCAGTGGTACATTGTGCTGGTTTTGGCTGGGATAGAGTTAATTTTCTTCAGAGTAGCTGGTATGGGGCTGTGTTTTGGATTTGTGCTGAAAACAGTGTTGATAACACAGGGATGGTTTCATTACTGCTGAGCAGTGCTTACACAGAGCCAAGGCCTTTTCTGCTCCTCACACCACCCCACCAGTGAGTAGGCTGGGGGTGCACAAGGAGTTACAGGAAATTATAGGCCCATCAGTCTTACTTCAGTCCCTTTGAAAGTTATAGAATGAATCCTCCTGGGGCTATCACAAGTCAAATGAAGCACATAACTGGAAAAAGCCAGCATGGATTCACCAAGGGCAAATCATGCTTGACAAACCTGATCACCTTCTACAACAAAGTAACCTGCTCAATTGATGTGGGGCTAGCAGTGGACATTTTCTACCTGGATTTCTCCAAGACTTTCGATATGGTTTCCTCCAGCCTCCTCCTAGAGAAACTGATGCGTTATGGTCTAGACAAGTGGTCCATAGGGTGGGTGGGAACTGGCTGGCAGGCCACACCCAGAGGGTGGTGGTAAATAGCTCTTTTTAAGTCTGGCAACCTGTCACAAGTGGGGTCCCCCAGGGATTGATACTGGGCCCAACACTGTTTAATACTTCATAAGTGATCTGGATAATGGGATCAAGTGCACCCTGATGAAGTTTGTGGATGATACAAAACTGAGTGGGGAAGTAGACACTTCAGAAGGGAGAGACACCCTGCAAAGACCTGGATAGGCTGGAAGAGTGGGATAACAAGAACCTTATGAAGTTCAACAAGGACAAGTGTAAGGTCTTGCACCTGGGAAAACATAATCCAGGAGTGCAGCACAGACTAGGATCCACTTGGCTGGAGAGCAGCTCTGTGGAAAGAGACCTAGGGTTCCTGGTTGACCACAAGCACAACAGGAGTCAACAGTTTGCTACAGCGGCAAAGAAAGCCAACAAGATGCTGAGTTGCATCAACAAGGCCATCACCAGCAGAGGTAAAGAAGTCATTATCCCACTCTACTCAGCACTTGTCAGGCCACACCTGGAACGGTGTGTTCAGTTTTGGTCCCCACTATACAAAAAAAAGATGTGGACAGGCTGGAGAGGGTCCACAGGAGGGCCACCAGGAGGATCAAAGGACTAGGAAGCCTGCCCTATAAGGAAAAACTAAGACAATTGGGTTTGTTCAGCCTTGAGAAAAGAAGGCTTAGGGGAGACCTCATCACCATGTTCCAGTACTTAAAGGGTGACCACAAAGAAGATGGAGACTCCTTTTTTACAAGGAGTCACATGGAAAAGACAAGAAGTAATGGGTACAAGTTAGTCCTGGGGACATTTCAGTTGGACACAAGAGGACAATTCTTTACAATGAGAACAATCAGCCATTGGAATAATCTCCCCAGGGAAATGGTGGATTCCCCAACACTGGACACTTTTAAGATTTGGCTGGACACGGTGCTGGGCCATCTTGTCTAAGTAGTGCTTTTGTCTAGACGGAGCTTTTGTCAAGAAAGATTGGACCAGATGATCCTTGAGGTCCCTTCCAACCTGGTATTCTATGATTCCATGATTCTAAGTTGGGATGGGACACAGCTGGGACAGCTGACCCCAACTGACCAAAGGGATAGTCTATACCATATGACATCATGCTCAGCATATAAAGCTGGGGAAAGAAGAAGGAAGAAGGGGATGTTCACAGTGATGGCGTTTGTTTTCCCAAGTGACCGTTACGCGTGATGGAGCCCTGCCTTCCTGGGTATGGCTGAACACCTGCCTGCCCATGGGAAGTGGGGAATGAATTCCTTGTCTTGCTTTGCTTGTGTGCGCGGCTTTTGCTTTACCTATTAAACTGTCTTTTATCTCAGCCCATGAGTTTTCTCACTTTTATCCTTCTGATTCTCTCCCCAGTCCCACCTGGTGGGAAGTGAGCAAGCAGCTGTATGGTGCTTAGTTGCTGGCTAGGATTAAACCATGACACACATTTTGAAAGATTTTATTATATTGCATTAGCGACTATCCTCTTCATTTAGCATTTTTCATTTAAATTGTTAATATTGATTTTTTAACACATAATCCAGTACAACAGTCACTTGTGGAAGACTTTGTTCATAATTGCCATGACTTCTGTATTGTACTAGAGAAGATGAATATTGATGTCACTGCATTGAGAATTTATAAGGTAATAAAACATTGTGCCATACATCACGGAACTGTCATTGTTCGCCAGCCTAACTCAGGCTGAACAATGCCTGTTGGAATAGTTAGGTGATTTTCTTACTAGTAAGTGGTATTTTTGCTGAGGCAACATCAGCCTACAAGAACATGTGTTTTTCTCTTACGTCACATCTGAACAGGGATATGAATAATACTCTGCACAATTAATATTAGCTTTACAGCATGTTGTAGACTAATACACATCATATTAAATAGGTGGAAACAGCCATTAAACAACATGATTCTGAGATGTTACGTGCACTTTCTGAGGGACACAAGTGATAATTGTTCTCTGCTTTAATTACCATATTTAAGTTTAATAGAGGGAAATATCTGCATAAGAGTAAATTTTAAGCGAAGAACATTACTGTCCTTATATATCAGCAAGTTAGGTTAATAATGAAGTAACTAAGCAAAGCCAAATCACATTCAGAACTAGATGAGTATCAACTTACATGGGAATCCAGTTCAAGCTGGATATATCATGATACCACAATGCTGATGACAAAGGTAAGCAGCAAAAAGTAATTAAATCCTGTAATGTTACGAAGGGTCATCCTTCAGCTATTTCAAGTTATTAAAAAAAAAAAAGAATCAACAGGTGTAGAGGCAGTTTTGCGGCTTCTTGATCAAATTATGTGAACCACCATTTGTGGATGGTGAAGAATGATATGGATATTAATCAGCTGCTCTTCAGGAAAACCGTGGACAGAAAGGCATATTCTGAAAGGATTTAGGGCAAACCAGCATTTTCACAGAAAATGGAGAGCTAGGCATGAAAGGCACAATGAAAAACCTCTATAATCAAGAGGCACAGGCCAGAGAATGAGATGAGCAGGTAAAGAAAGAGTCACAAGGAAGAAGGAGGACCCTACAATTTTCTCCTTCAGTCTAATCTCATGCAGGAAACAGAGAAAGAGGAGTTTTGGATTTATTTACTAACAAAAAAATGGAGCTCCCAATCTATAACTATGGGTCACCTTTTGAAGGAACCTTAGCGTTTTTCATCTTCCAGCCTGAAAATGCTGGTTCCTCTCCTATCATTACTTTCTTTTCAGGCCTTGAGTAACTGGACTCCAAGATTTTTAATATGAGATTTTTTTCGTGATTCAGGATGACTGTAGCAGAAAACCCCCAGGTTACACACACCTTGAACAGTGGAGCTTGTTCAGTGGAGAGGTTAAACACTTGTTTTAGAAAAAAATTATAATCATGAGGCTGCCTTCTTAAATGTGGAATCCTCTCCCTCCTACCAGTGAAAATCATTCCACTAGTTGGAGTTCAGCAATGTTCAGTCCCCGACTAACACCAGGTTTATGGTCTTGTGTGGTGCGTTGACCCTGGCTGGGGGCCAGGTGCCCACCAGAGCCGCTCTCTCACTCCCCTCATTCACTAGACAGGGTAGAAAAAGTATAACGAAAAGCTTGTGGGTCGAGATAAGGACAGGGAGAGATCACTCACTAATTATCGTCACGAGCAAAACAGACTGAACTTAGAGAGGAGATTCATCTAATTTATTACTAAGCAAAACAGAGTAGAGGAATGAGAAATAAAATCAAATCTTAAAACACCTCCCCCCACCCCTCCCATCTTCCCGGGCTCAGCTTCAATCCTGGCTTCAACCTCCGCCCCCGCCCTCAGCGGCACAGGGGGACGGGGAATGGGGGTTACGGTCAGTTCATCACACGTTGTTTCTGCCGCTTCTTCATCCTCAGGGGGAGGACTCCTCTCATCGTACCCTTGCTCCAGCATGGGGTCCCTCCCACGGGAGACAGTCCTTCATGAACTTCTCCAACATGAGTCTCTCCCACGGGCTACAGTCCTTCACGAACTGCTCCAGCGTGGGTCTCTCCCACAGGGTGCAGACCTTCAGGAGCAAACTGCTCCAGCATGAGGTCCCCCACGGGGTCACAAGTCCTGCCAGCAAACCTGCTCTGGCGTGGGCTCCTCTCTCCATGGGTCCACAGGCCCTGCCAGGAGCTTGCTCCAGTGTGGGCTTCCCACAGGATCACAGCCTCCTTCAGGTGCCTCCACCTGCTCTGGCGTGGGGTCCTCCATGGGCTGCAGGTGGAATCTCTACACCCTCTCATCCTTCCTCCATGGGCTGCAGGGGGACAGCCTGCCTCACCATGGTCTTCACCACAGGCTGCAGGGGGATCTCTGCTCTGGTGCCTGGAGCACCTCCTCCCCCTCCTTCTGCACTGACCTTGGTGTCTGCAGAGTTTCTTACATCTTCTCACTCCTCTCTCCGGCTGCAAAAGCTCTCCCTAACTGGTTTTTTTCCTTCCTAAATATGTTATCACAGAGGCGCTGATTGGCTTGGTCCTGGCCAGCGGCTGGTCCATCTTGGAGCCGGCTGGCATTGGCTCTGTCAGACACAGGGGAAGCTTCTAG
Source organism: Grus americana (assembly GCF_028858705.1). Taxonomy (NCBI): domain Eukaryota; kingdom Metazoa; phylum Chordata; class Aves; order Gruiformes; family Gruidae; genus Grus; species Grus americana. The sequence continues at coordinate 113,838,241 of NC_072852.1, forward strand.
CAGCTTCTCACAGAAGCCACCCCTGTAGCCCCCCCGCTACCAAAACCCTGCCACACAAACCCAACTCATCTTGTAATAGTTTCCAAATTTGTAATCACTGGAAAACACAAAAATTATGCTGTTCAAGAACTTCTTGCCCTAGAGCATACCAAATTATTAGGTCTTTCTAGTATTATGTACAAGAGTAGGTAAATTAGGTGATTATTAGCAATTCCTACTGCACTTCAGGTCTCCATTTCTCAAATTATTATTGTTGAACTCAAGGGCTGCATTGGCTTTGTCCTGCTACAGATGCAGAGCGCAGTCTCACAGTCACATTCCTGACTGCCCATACCACCTCCTTCCTGGGGTGCTGCATGAATTTCCATGGGACGCTGTAGCCACACCAAGAGGGAGGTGACCTTATGGCCTTCTCGAGAGTGTCCACGTACATGCCATCCGAATGACTGCTCTGAACTAATGCTTGAAATATAAGAAGTGTTTACATCAGACCACTACATTTCAAATTAATCACAACGTAATTAATGGTACTACCAAGGGGGTTTAGGTAATGGAAGTTTTTAGGATTATGAGTTTTTATTTTAATTTGACACACAGGGTTTTGAGGGATGGATGGACATTATGATAAAATCTTCACTGGTCAAGAAATTAATACTTTGGTCCATCTGTACTCCTAAGTAATGCAGTCGAACCATTTCCCTGCTGAAAGAAGAAAAAACTTCATGCAGTGCCATACATTTCTGTACTGAATCTGAGTGAACAAAACTATTTCTTCTTTCTTTTTAATATGCTTCATGAACCTTATACCATACATCTTATACTTTCCTAATAAGAAAAATGCAGGGTTTATATTAATTATAATATTTTGCCCCTCAGTAATATGGTCTGCTTGAAAAATGTATGTCAATACATGTAATGATTTATGTCGGCAACTCTTATTAGATCATTACTTGCCATCGTTATCATGATTGAGTCCAACTCATCTTTGAAACCTAATTTCTATTTTTTTCAATGAAAGTTAAAGGGCAAAATGGTTTCTTATCGGTCACCCTGATATTTATTGCTAGCAATACAGACTGGAAAATCATGCAAATAATGAAAGAGGTATTTTCAAGAATACCTAGAAAAAATGTTTTTACTGAAAACTCATAGGTTTGCTTAATGGAAAATTGAGACATAAAGCAGCTTCTTGCTATCTTATTCTTCTCATGAGTAATTTGCATATGTTTCATGAAGAGTATTTTGCAAGTTAGGTAGCAAAAGTACAATAAATGAGTTGGTGTCTAATATGCAGATCTCATTTCATTTACCTAACAAACAGGGGCTGAATTTCTTAATAGCTTGTCATGGAATCTTTTGTCTTTTTTGGTTTTTTTTAAAGGTCAGACACAAATAAAATTGTATCTTTTGTTACTCACCCATACTGTTTCATAACATGAACAAATTCTTAAGTGCAACTAGCCAACCTTCTTTTCTTTTTGGAAAAATAAATTATATTTTAGAGATTATTTTAAAAATTAACTACTGTTACTACTGTTAACTACTGTTACTGCTTATTGTTACCTGAAATAGTTTGGGGGTTTTGTGGAATAAACATAAACAATGTTTATTCAGTGCTAAGTGTGATGCAGTTTTGACTGTTTCATAGCTACGAAGCTGTAAATCTGCATCTGCCAGCCTCTTCTTCCAGGGTAGAACACTGAGGAACCTCAGTCCAGAGGATGTGTGCAGGCTAGACTGGCAGAGTGCAGTCCTTTCAGACTTCATATGGAAAGAAGAATCTTCAGGAAAAAGGGGGTGCTGTGGGAAGGTTGTCACTAGGTGTGACAGATTACAGCTGGGTCTACTTTTTTTCTAGAAATTTCCCCCATAGTAAGACATCACGGTTGGCATTGCCTCTTTCAAGATCCATAAAATGGCTGAATTTTGTCTCACTGGATATCTTAGCATTTTCATAAACATTTTCATCTGGTTTCATAAGCAAAGGTGATAGAAAGAAATCTTGCACTGAGCACAGACTGCCATGAGTCTAGACACAAGAAATCTCAGTAAGTGCTGAGAGGAGCTGTTATTCTGTAGTTCAGTATTTACTCTTCCACTTTCTGACAAATGTCAGGAAAAGACTGTAATCTTTCAAAAAAACCTAAACTCAAATAAATTCTTTTAAACTCTTCACACACACAAAAAAGATACATTGCAATTCCAAAGTCTTATCAAAGCATGAAATGATATAGCATGCATAGGGGAGGACCTACAGAATAATGCCTGGTACATTATCCTGTTCAACGATGGAAATAATTCCATTCTGCAGTTAATACTATACCATTTTTGTATGCATTTTGGGATTATAACTACACTGCAGGCAGTAAAAGTATATGCTATCTCTTTCTTCCTCCAAATGCTTAGTAAAATAAAAAATGTTCACAGATATTCTTGTTTCTATTTGGATTCCTTCTAGGCCACCTACACAGAAAAACACAATTGCTGATGCCTGCAGCAGCTACATTGTGCTGTATTGTATAAATAGCTCTGGGAGTTCAATAAAGAGCCAAATTGTACAACAGGTTTCACAAACAGGAGCCTTCACTTGATAAAGGTGAAAAGGTCAATCCCCCAATTTCCAAATTGTTTTTGCTTTTGAAACACTACGAGAGGATCAGGGATTGAGATGGGGACCGAAGGGAGGAGGTCAATTTTTGCCTTTTCTTTTGCAGTTATCTATGAATTGGCTCTAAAATGTGTTAAATAAATGTAACAATACAAATTGTAGATGATTATATGCAATACACACAGTAAATAATATGTAATTATAATAGACAGTGGGTATAAAATGGACTGGAATGAAACACAAAATATATTGCTGCAGTAAAAAAAAATCCAGTACCATACAGTGAAAAGGCTCTGAAATCAAAAGTCCTTTGATAGCATGATGTTATTTGAACAGCTAAAACGGATTATGATTCCACTGGGTAGGTGTGTACTTTAGCATCCCACATTGTATTAAAGAAGATAAAAATTCAGGAAGCAACTGCCATCAAGAGAAAACCTTCAAATAGATTTTCTCTGCTGGTAAAATTACCACTTACATTTTCCACTTTACAAAGAAATACAAAGCTGTGGATTTGTATTAGAATAGATTTTATTCATGCCAAGAGATAACTAGATAGCTAGATAAATAGGTATTAGTAGACAAACACATAAATATTCTGTGTATATTCACATGTGTCTTAGGGACAAGAAAGCTCAAAAAAAAAAGGCTACAATGTGAGACATCTAAAAGTTTATAAATGTCAAAATTAAGGTTTTCTGTCAAATTGGCATCCTTCAATGTTTGCCATGGCAAGTGATGCTATCTGGAGGTGTATGCTGATTATCCTAGCACTTCAAATTCTCTCAGATCCCTGCTTGCTATAGCCTCCTCAGATGCTTCATGTTAAAGCAATCACCTGATTTGCAATCTGGAAGGACTAGTCTGAGCTGGTTCATAGCTTCTCAGAAATATAAACAAATTGAATTTTGCTAACCCTCCCAAAAGAGAAACAGGAAGCAGAGGGATAGAGAGGCAGACAACTGGGTGAGGGGAGCAGGGGAAGAGACAAGGGAGGAGATATTTTAGATTCAAGTTTTACAGATCCTTCAGTGTCATTCCTTGAGGAACGCTTCCAGAAAAGAGCTACCTCCTTCCCAGCCAGCAGCAGAAACTACCAGCCTATATAATCACTAAGTGGAAGTAGCTGTAGTCAGCCTTGCTTACCAGGTCTTCCTATATGCACGTGGACCAGCATGTGTACTTTGAGATTTTTCTCGGTTATGCATAATTTAATCAATTGCAGGATTATTTTTCCAAACAAAAGGCAATGCACTGGTTTAAAATCAAGTCCCACAAGAGTTTTGCTTCCAAGCACAGTAGTGCTGGTTCTTCTCAGTGAGGCATTTAAGATCTTTTTAAAGTGCAAATGTACTTTCCCCCTATTTACATTCTGGGAAATGAGCTAACGGTGTAGCTGTATCTCTTACAGAAATAAAAATTGACACCCAGTATGGGCATTTTCACCAAGAACATTTTAGGCTGTGAAATCTTCTAAGAAACTGAAAACAGGATCTTAAAATGAAAAGGGACAGGCCTCAGATGCAGACCCTGCCTACACATGCCATGGAGGGGGAATCACCCTGGCTTTATCTTGCTGCTCAATACCTGAGTAAAGCTTTTGCTCCAGAGAGTACTGAGAAGGGGCTACATAAGGAACATCGGTGTCTCCAACATGCTGCACAGCACGGTACTGCAGGGGAGAGACACCAGGCTCCCACCGTCCATGTCTTCTGTGGTCCTACTGCCTCGTATCAGCACTGAGGAGGAAGGAGAGGGCAAGGACGTTTCTTTCAGCCCATTGGCTTCAGTAGTGACTGCTGGGGTTATGCTGCCAATGTGCCTCTCACATTCATGATCTGCTGTAAGGTACCGTATTTGTGCATATAAAATTATTTTCACCTACTGAGAAGAAAAACCTCCTAAAAAAATCTGTCCTGAAAACTACAGTTGAGACTGGTATCCTTAGCATCCAAGGCAGATGGGCTCCGTTAAGCATAAGCAGTGAGGCCCCACAGACTTCTAGGATGCTGTTTGCAATGTCGCTGCCTGCCTTGGCTCTATCAGTCCACCCTTGCAAATATCTCGTGTATTTTTTCCTCTGCTTTATTAAGCAGTGTAATATATTCTTTTCTGCATGCCCCTCTCGAATTCATCTTCTTGCTAATCCTTCTAACACAAAAACCCCTGTCATATTCCCTTCTCTTTCACGTGGGCATGGTTTCCCACCGCTTTAGTTTTCATTCTTCACTTCGCCACCTAAATAATCTTTCTGTGCAGTTTCTGATGACATACTGGACACACGCTGTCCCTCCCACGGGACTTCAGTCTCACACAGTGAACTAAGCAGGAAGACAGGGAGCATCCACAACTGCAGGGAAAGGTCTGCTCAGTCCATGGAGCCCAGGAGGGCTTGTGCACAAATTACTCTGTGGGATGTTGTATGTCTAAACATACATAGGAAAAATCTGTGAAGTAGAGCGGGCTTAGGCAAGAAGACTCACCAGATAATTAAACTGCCAAACTCTTAACAGAATTGTGCTTGTAAATTGATAATCCTCTAGGCTAATCATATGGTCAAATTTGAGCCCTTTTCCTACCGGCAGTAAAAATTGTTGATCCCAGGAGATCCTCTTCCAAGTTTCAACGCTTCTTCAAAGGACGTATGTGCTAGATGTGCTTCATAAATAGCTGCTTCATATTTTTAAGACTGTGGGATTTTTTAAAACTCATTTTGCTTTGCTGAAACATTCCAAAATTGTTTACATGTGTCAAGTTGCAGGCAACATTCTGTATCTGCACTACCTTTAGGTGAGATCCTGATAGCACTGCACCTGGCACACATTCCTTCTGCAGCACAAAAAATATAGTACTCCATCATTGACTTGATTAAGGAGCTGTTTGCATTTTAAGTTTTTTTCAGAATTCTAATGTGAGGAATAGATTGGGAGAGATTTGCCTGTCCATTAACACTTTTAAACATCATGAACTTGATCAAGGAAGAAAAAAATAATTTCCTACAGAGTTGAAAATATGATGGAGATACAATTTATTTTCTAAATAAGGAAATTATTATGAAATTGGATGTTAAAAGTGGTTCATTCTTCCACTAGTACAACACTTCAGCTTTTAATGTTGCTATTGCATTTACTCTGGATTCCAGCATACATAATAAGAGACCTAAAACCTTCAATGTGACTTGCTGTTGAACTGAATTGGCTTTTAAAACCATCAAAACTATGCAAATTGCAATGCAATACAAGAAAAGTAGGAAAAATAGAATGGAAATGCTGTGAAAAGAAACTGGCATGTGGTGCTCCTGCCATCTTGTGGCTCTTGTGCACAAAGTCATATGAATGTTATTCATTTATGTACTTAAACTAAGTTTCAGTATTATTTCTCCTAGTGCCTACCTGTGGCACAGGTGTACCAATTATAGTTATACAAGCATGAACTGTTCAGACAAGGCTTAGACATGCGTTGAAATAAAAACACTATGCACCAGGAAAAAATAACTGGAAAGAGAAAGATATTTTGTTTGCAGACATCATTTATTCTCCTCTGGGCTCCAGCCATGCTTTCCCAGAGGAAAGAAAAATACATTTTATTACACATATATAAATACAAGTATAATAAATATATACATGTATCTATATATAAAGGTATATTTAATGTATTTTTCTCCTGGAAGTGCATACATTTTTTTTTATATATATATATATATATGTGTACATGCACACAAACACAGACACCATTCAAAATGTATGCATTTAAATATCTGTGATTCTAAATTGGACCTAAAGATGTCAGTAGATAAGGTACATGATCAGCCTTACTTATTTCAATTTCACTTCTTCCAAAGACAATCAAGACATATGATTACCTCCCCCACAACTTCAGCTTCCAGGAGCTACCGCGTCAACTCAGACAATCTGACCTGAATTTAAAACATTCAGCTCAATTCAAAAAACCATCATGTTTCTGTTCAGATAGATTCAGTCTGAAATGAAATATTGAGCTTGTTTTCCCAATTGGAAAGCAAAACACTGCAGCAGAATTGAAACTTAAGCACTGAAAATTTCAATTTTGCAGACTGTTTTGTTCCACTCATTGTGGCCAAATATGGTTTGCATGAGAAAGCCTTAATCAGATCTAATCAAAAGCCACTAGCCGATCAATCAGTATGAACAGAAACTGCTGCCTTTCTACATTTCACCTTTGGAGCCCAACCACAGAAACTGGCAATGTTTCTCTGAACTGAGAACTTCAAGTTTGACCACATAAGATTGAGGCTTACAGAGTTCATCTGCCACCAGTTCCATAGTGGTAACACCCCCTCCCCAGAAAGAAATTAGAGAAAGCACATTGGGTGGTCAGGTCCTTGGGGCCCCGAAACAACTTCTTGAAGAGAAGGGATTTTAACAGATTGTACTCTGCAAAGAAGGCACGTGAAATTCCTACCGCAGAGGAGCAGTAAAGTGTTTACCATTCCATCCTGGCCATATACTATGACAATATATTAAATATGCTTAATTTTTTATGTAGAGGGACTAACACATTAGAGCACTGTCAACACCACTCATCTGTAGCCCTCTCTTTTTCTGATGCATGAGGAAAACTACATGTTGCAAACTATATTTGGAGAGAAAAGATTTAATCAGCATCTTCAGGAGAATATAACTATTAGTACCATCCAAGAATTTTTACCATGGTAAAGAAATTTCAGCTGTTCACTGAGGGAAAGTTGCTGCTGGTTCACTAACAATTGCTGGGTGCCAACTGGCACAAAAAGTTAGCAGTTGTGGTGATTTCTCATACACAGCTGGGATGAATGGTTAAGATGGAAATTGAGTAACCCATTTAACTCCTTGACTGTGCGCATGAGTGCTTTGCCATCAGTCAAAGCAGTCCCAGCACTAGGACTGTACTGACTTATATGATTGGAAAACACGGACCAAAGAATCCCATTCAACCGTCAGTGTCACAAAGCAGCTGCCTGGGACTGGAAGACTTTACTCACTTTTTAAAGAGCACTGTGACTCAAAGGTGTGCTATCCCAGAAAAAAAGTGACTGTGAAACATGGTATCAGTAGCCTGCTTTGTACTAGGAAGTGTTCAGCGTGTGAATGCTCCCCATTTTGATCACAGAAAGCTTTATCATGGGTAGACAAGCATGTTCACCATATTATAACTCTCACTACCCACAGATAGTCATCACTTTATGTAAACAAAAAAATGTTGATGGGTCTTAATTTAGAAGTTTATCTTTCCCAGGAAAAGAGACTTTTTCAGAATTATAGATTTATATAGTTTGTAAAGGAGCTCTGGAGTGGAGGTCATCTGGTCCAACACTCTGCTCAAAGCAGGGTGAACTCAGACTGGGTTGCTTAGCCAAGTTATGAACACCTCCAAGGATGAAGATTTCACAACCCCTTTAGGCCACCTCCTCCAGTATTTGAATACCGTTATTGCAGAGAAAACAATTCCTAATATCTAATTGGAATTTCCTGTATTGCTGTTTGTGCCCTTTATGTCTCATGCCTTCACTGTTCAACTGCAAGAAGAGTCTGACTTCATCCTCCTTATACTTGCTTAAGTAGCTGAAGGCAGCAATGAAAATCCCCCCATATCCCCAGCCTTCTCATCTCAACACAGAACAAACCCAGCTCTCTCAGCCTCGGCTCGTACACCATGTGCTCCAGCCCACTCAGCATTTCAGTTGCCTTCCAGTGAGCTTTCTCCAGTACATCCATGTCTGTCTTGTACTGGAGAAGCCCCATATTGGACACAGTAGTCCTGCAAAAATGCTGAACAGAGAGGAATCATCATAATCACTTCCCTCAACCTGCTGACTATACTTTTGCTAATACAGCTGGGATGATATGGTTGGCCATTTTCCTGCAGGTGCACACTGCTCACTCATGTTCAACTAGTGTTCACCTGGACTCCTTTCCTACCAGTCAGGACCCAGCCTCTGGACCAGGTCTTTGGATCTGCCTTTGTAGAACTTCACAAGGTCCCTGCCAGTCCATTTCCCCCACCTGACAAGGTCTCCTCTGGATCCATCTGGATGGTAGACATCCATAGTCTACCTATCCTATCCAATCCATACTTCACCAGTTTGGCTACAAGGATACCACAGGTATATAGCAGACACTGTTTGGTATCTAATGTTCCTGAAGTTGGGGAATCAGAGTGTAAACAATTTTTGTGCAGCCGTTCTGTCTCTGGAATATTAGTCCAGATAGGAATAATATCTTGAAACTTGATATTAATACTATAACCTATTCTTTGCTGATGATTTTCAGAAGAAGGGTACGGTTTTAAAGTTAGTTACAATATTCAGGTGGTTAATATCGGATATCTTCAGGTATCTGAAGAATAACTCACCTAAAATATTTTATATGTAATAACAAGGTCAACTGAAGGTGAGAGTTTTCAGGTGCTCTGAGAAACAGACTGATAATTATTTTCCCACTATAGAGTAAGTTTCCAGTCACTCTCATCTTTCTGAAGAATTTTTTTCTAACTGAAATCATCTGTCTCCTCTTGGCCTGTTCATAAATTATTGGAGAAAATCTGAACAATTTAAAGTAAGAGGCTGGTAAAAATAAATCAACTTCTTCAGATATAAGAAAATAATTACCTTTTACCTCTACTTGAATTAGATATGCTGGAGAAAAAAAGGTTAAACCATGACTAAATACAACCTGTGAATGAGCTGGAATTGGATTAATTATGATCATTGAAAACTGAATGTATAATACATTACGCAGTGCTAGATCTCAGGCTCCAGCACCCTTCATTGGTAGATGTCCAGGCCTAATTTTCAGAATGAATGATGGATATATGTGTTTATATCTGTATTGCAATAGCACGTACCAGACTTGCAACCACACACCAGGATGCAGCATCACCAGAATCCCATTGCGCTAAGTACCATATGCACAAGACAAAGATCATCTCTGCCTCAAACAACTAGCACCGAGGAGCAAGACAAAAGAAAACAAAGAAATATTAAACAATTTCTGAGACCAGTAAGCTGAAAAAATCCACAATTAATAACATATATTAAAACAGACTAGGTTCTCTATCAGAGAATCAAATTTACAAGGTCGAGTTTCTCCAATATTAAAAAATGCATGTGAAACCCACTGGCCAAATAAAAGTTTCAATACTTTAGTGCCGATCCATACAGGGAATGACTATCAGTTTTATCGGTTCCTTTTACCTTAAATGCCAGAAATATGAGTTACTGATTTAAGAATAGCAACCCTGCTGATAGTTATGTGTTGCTATAGGGCCTAATTTCCTTTTCTTAGCTCTTTGTCTTGTGTTTTAAGACCTTGAAAATTATGCATAACTGGATACTCTTAAAGTGGCTGCTGTAAAATTAATCATGCTAAAATTAAGAAATGTGAGGATTAAAGAGGTATTTGTTACCTTAATTTTGCACCCCTGCTTGAATGCATTGTAATAGTCTTAATTATATCACCACATGCTATGCAGTTTTCCACCTATCTCAGTATACAGTATGAATCGTCTCTGGGAACCAGTCACTGGTTTGCAGTGAAAGAAGCAGTTGTCCATAACACCTGGGTTTCATTTGTCACTGACACTAGGAGGTGTAAACTGACATAGGAAACAAGATGGTCTTCTGAGTAAGAGATGAAATCTGTCCTGTTGAATTACATTTTATCCCTGCCTCTGTCACAGAGACTCTCATCAGCTAAGCAGAAAAGCTTTTAAATTATTTTCTCAGGTGTGTACTGATTATGAGTTTCTCATTAAATGCTTGACTTGAGACTCTGCTCTGGGGTTAAAGCTGATCACTCACAGAGGAAACTGAGGTCAGTAAAAGCTATATCTTCAACCTGAAAATTGCTACTAGTAAGAGTTCTGATAAAAATCAAGCTCCAGACATCTTAAAGTAGGCATCCAAGATTGACAGATATTTTACACCTAAAATCATTCTGTGCCACAGTTTCCTGTCTGTAAAAAAAGTTAATATTTCTTGCACCTCTAGAGTTGCAGTATTAAGTAAATCAATTTATCATTGCTGAATAATCAAGATCATGTGAATTAGTATTCTGTCTTCAAGGAAGGCCAATTAGAGTGAATATTGTATTGAATCACACCATGATATTAATAAAATGTATTAAATAGTTTCTTGCTGAGTAAGCAAAAATTCAGAACAATAAAAAATAAACAGACTACTGTAAAGAATGTATGCATAAAGGTATTGCTCAGTGGTCAGGTTGCACATGCATAGAAAACCTTAAATTTGGCATTTTTTAAGCTTGAAGTACTTAATCTGGCAGCAGGAATGTTCCTTTTTACACAAGACAGATTGAATTTTTAGTATTTAAATTAAAGGTGATCCCATTCAATGTAGTCACTGAGTGAATCACAAATACAGAATAATTTCTACAGCTTTGCAATAATCAACTTATATATACTGTTATATTGTCTTCAAATTCGAATCTGGTTGGGTTTTTTTCTTCTCTAGAATGGGACAAACTCACAATTGCAGCTTATCAGTAACACCTGGTAACCATAAGAGTTCCAAATAAATGACTTAATTTGATTTAGTATTTGTTGTCTCACAAGATTGTTACTTTTCAAAGTTCTTATCACTGGGTTAGACTACCGACATCAATCAGCCAATAAACAAAGTGTATGGTTTTATTTTCATAGAAGACTTAGCTGTTGTAAATGTGTATTTAAGCAGATAAAAATAATTACTATGAGATCCAAAGATAATTGCACTAGATAAACCAAAAATACAGATTTGTATTTACATGTCTGTGCCTATGTTGAGTGACAAGAAAGCCTGTAGCTTTGTGGTAAAGGGAACTTTTGTGCATTAATAACATTAGAAGTTGATTTTTTTAGAGACTAAATTTCCATCAGCTTATGAAAAAGGCAAAATACTATCAAGTTCAAAAATAGTCTTTCATATACCAGAACTATTTGTGGTGTTCTTGTCTATGGCAGATTGGCTTCAATCCAGCTCACCAAGCTGCCTTTTAGTGATACTTTACTTATGATTAAGCCTTTACTCACTTGTACAGACTTTTTAACATTTAAAATGAAATTTTATTTAAGAAGTTGCTTCTGTGGTTCAGACACCTTTTTCTTTTTTTCAAATTACTAATTACTATAGGGGAAATCCTTCCTACACTGATATCTGAACGTTAAAGAGAACAGTTGAAGACTAACCAGAAGTATTCATCTCACTCCAAAGTTAATCTAGCCCTATAATCCAAATGTAAACTTTCAGACCTAGCTATCACAGGTTAAGCTGCTAAATCTTGTGCTTGAATACAACTGATGTATCTTCATGGCCACTTATTATCAAAAATTATTAAAAAAAAAAAATTGGATGGAAGATGGCTGACATGCAAAATTTTGGTTCTACTGATTGTAGACTGGCAAAATTATAAGAAAATAAACCAAGGTTTTATGATGAAAATTGTGAGGCTTTTTTGCTCAGGAGATCAGACTTTGGCCTCTTCAGGGACCTGCTTGGTAGAACACCATGAGACAAAGCCCTGGAGGGAAGAGGGGCCCAAGAAAGCCAGCTAATATTCGAGAATCCTCCAAGCTCAGGAGCGATGCATCCCAACAGAGGGGAAGTCAGGCAAAAACACCAGAAGACCTGCATGGGTGAACAAGGGACTCCTGGGCAAACTCAAACACAAAAAGGAAGCCTGCAGAGGGTGGAAGCAAGGGCAAGTAGCCTGGGAGGAACACAGTCTAGTGGAGGGTGTCCCTGCCCATGGAAGGGGTATTGGAACTAGATGATCTTTAAGGTCCCTTCCAACCCAAACCATTCTACGATTCTATGTTTGTATATGAGATGCAATGGTACTTGGAAATCCCCAGTGGAAGCTTTGAGAGTTCAATTTGCAGATGCAAGAGACCTTACTGTACCTCCTTCAGCAAACTGTTATTGAAGAAGCGTGGTTATCTTTTGTGTAATACCCCTGTCCACTGTTACAAGAGCGGGTACTCAGCATGGCCTGCCACCTTATTCAAGCTGCCAAATGGAAATCGTCAGTAGGATCAAATTTCTTTTTCATTCTTAAAAGAGGAGGAAAGCAATGTAAATTAAAAATTATTTAGTGATAGCTGTCCAAAACCCCACTGAGCATTTGTAGATAGCAAATCTGCAATAGTTGCAGAACAATTCAGACCAGAGACCTAAATTTTTCTCCTGCAGAAAGCAAAATGTCTGTCCATTAGACCTATCAAGAAAGTCTACAGCCAAGTCTATATTCCTAGACTAAATCAGTCACTTAGACTTCTACAGTAAATGGAGACAAGTCACACCCAGAGGGTAATTAATTCCATCTTAAAATAGGTCAGTAAGAAAGTAAGGTTGAATAGATAACTGATAGAACCTATCTTTGTTATTTATAGAAAAACTCCACAAATTAGGTAAAATAAGTCTTAGAGCAACTAGTCATCTCTGTTAGGCAGCCACACTTGGTCAAAACTAATATATTTCCTCACTGACCAGAATTTTTCCATTTGTCTGTTGTTCTTCCTCAGTGATCAATGTGATCTCCTTGAACATCACTTCTACTGCTGTATTGCATTGTTATAGGACATTTTATAATTTTATTCTTTCTGCAATATCAAAAAAATGTCTGCAGCCTATTACTATAAATGGATTGTAATTGAACAGTTTGATACCAGATGCCAGGTTTCTCTGGAGGCAGGGCTCTGTCAAGTGCCAGATGCTTTTTGATTCTACACTTTTAGTTATTCCAGGATGATCAAAAACTCAGTAAACACTAATAAGTAGTTTGGAACTAAAATGTACCTAAAAATCCAAATATTCCCAGTTTCTTTCTTGATAAAGATTGATATAGCTTTGTTTGGAAATCCCTTAAAGACATACTTTTTCCCAAGCTTCTTCATTGTTTCCTCATTCTTTGAAGTAAAACTAGTAAAGCTCCAATTTTTTTCTTAAGTTCATGTGAGTATTCGGTTTCTTTTCCAGTCAGGAGGTTGAAAGTGCAAAAAAAAAAAGAATTCTAAAGAGGAGGAAAACAAGTCAAGTAATATTTTCCAAGACTGATGGGGGGAAGGGAAGGTTTGGGTATAGATAGGGGGGGTTTTTTAGAATTTCTGTTCTCACTTTCTCCAAGACTTTTTAAAAAAATATATACTGTATAAACATTACATGTTTACTAGATGTCAGTGTTCATTATTTTGCTTTCAGCACAAAGATTTAAAGAGTGACAAATACTAAGCATATACTTCCAAGTTAAAGAAGGGCGTTGGAAATGACTACACTAAAATTCACAATACAACTACATTGCTGAATTTGCAGTCTGCAGTTTTTCTGTTTTTCCTCAGGAATTTAAAGCATATGATTTTAAATTAGAAATTAAGTCTCTTCCTTATGTATGTAACCTGTTATTTCATCTTGTAGTTCAAAGTTTTTCACTTTGTCCATACTACCAAGGGTATGCATAACAGAAGTGAAAAATCTGATTAATACAACTATCAGGAGTGTGTGCTAATCTCTTCTATCCAGAGAAGTTGTAGGTTATTTCCACGCTGATGTAATTTGTAGAAAAAAATCATTTTTTAAATGCCTGACATGATTGGGAAATTTATAATCTAAGATACGTCCTCCCTGTTAATGTTTTTTATGCAGATTATTCTATCTGGTCCTTTTTGTCTCTTTCATTCTGTGAAATACTCCAGGACCCTGATGATAGGCATGGCCTAAATGAAAGGTCAAAATTGTATTATCAAAACAAGACATATAAAAACAGCACTTAAGAGGCTTGTACTTAGAAGAGGTAAATCAAAATTATATGCGTGTATTGCCTATCTAAACAGAAGTTATTGCTGTCCTAACAGTCATCCACAATACTTATTTGCACAAGGAAAAAGAAAAAAAATCATCTTTTACAGCACGTGGTAGTCCCCAGGATGTCCTTTCTAACCAAGTTTCTGGATGTGTGTCGGGGAGCAGGCACAGGGATGCTCACCCTGGGCCGGGGGCTCCCCAGGGCCCATCCCACCCGGGAGCGGGGCAGCTGGGGGGCACCAGAGCAGCCCCAGCACCAGGCACCTCCCTGCAGATGGGATAAGGATGGGGCATGGGCCCTGCTCTGTGGGGTCCATGGCTAAACAGAGGGGAAGCTGGAGACCGGCTCTGCTACAATGTCGCTGGGGCACAGGCTGACTGCCCTGGTGGGCTGAAATGGGGTCCTGGCCAGGAACAGTGAGGCCCCATGAGCACCCCCAGGGCACAGAGACAGTCCCTCACACCTTGCAGAGGTCTGTGTTCAGACAAGGGCCAGCCTGGCACTACCCAAGCAAGACAGAAACAGAGGTGGTAACCAGGTCCAGCCAAGAAGCCAGACTGTAAGGCAATATTGTGGTGATGAGGCAGGTCCAGACTCAAGCTGCAAGGTCAGCCCACAGGTCATGGCCCAGATTAGGTCCTGTGACTACCACACAAGTCTGAGCTGGGCTAGGGAGCCAGCCCAAAGGGCTCTGTAGAGAGGCAGGGGCAAGGCTATGGCTAAGCTAAGGATCAGCGCTCCTCCAGCATAGCTCAGACAAGGAGCTGAGGCCCGGGGTTGAGCTTATATAAAGGTCCTGGACCCATGGGTGTGGGTGGAGGTCCCAGATGAGGCTGATCAGGGTCTTTATGGCTCATTAGTGCACTCAGGGCTCTGATAAAGGGAATTGTGAGTCAGAATGAATACAGCTGTGCCAGACTACAGGTTCTTGGTTTTACAGGTGCATACGTACAAACTAATATTGGCGTGACTGTTCCTAACTAGAGCAAGACAGAAACACAGTCATTCCTAACTGAAGAGGCACTCACAGGAAGTAGAAAAGACAGATCTTGAATTCAAGACTAATACTTCTACAGGCAGCAACTTTTGATTTCTCTACAAAAAGCCGTATTGCAGAACCATAGAAACTGGGAGAGGAATGGACTTAAAGACATCATCTAGTCCATTCACTTGCCTTAAAGGCTGTACTATTACAGTTATATCAGTCCTAGCAACTCTTCTTAAAAATCTACAGTGATGGATTTCTATAAGGCATAAGCATGAGGCTCATGCCCTGCTGGAAAATATCTGGGATTTTGTGCAGGTTTTTAACAGTTTACCTCAATCTTTCTGACTTTAGAGTCTATTATTTTTTGTCCTGTTTATCAAGGACCCAGAGAACATATTATTTCTTTCCTCTTTCTGTTAGTTTCTTCTGTTTTTCAGGACTGACCAACTGCTACCTCTATCTTTTCCTCCATTGACTAAATTACCCCATGTCTTTCAAGCTTTCGTCAGAAGTCACTTACTTTAAGACCTGGACCACTCTTGCTGTTAATTTCTAAATTTGCTCCAATTGTTCTGTACTGTTCATGAAGCATGGTGCCCAGGATTGAAATTACTCTGGTTGGTAAATGCATGCTAAATACACCACCAGAAAGTTTACTTACAAGGTACAACCTGACATTTGTCTTTATTGCATTGCACCCTTCTTTTCCAGTTTGTTTCTCAAGTTTACCAGGAGCACTTTGAATCTAGTGTATTTGATGTCATTTGCAAATGTAAGAGTCATATTCTCTATTCCTTCACCATGGCCACTAATGAAAATAGTGAATAGTAGCCTACTAAAACCCCACTCAATAGATCTTTCTCTTCTGATAACAAATCACTAATCAATAGTCTGTAACAATGGTTTTCCAACCACTTTTGCACTTTATAGCAGTTTCATCTAGACCATTTTTCTACAGTTTGGTTATGACAAAGTCATGTCAGAAAGTGTCAAAAGATGTAAAATCAGGCATCTTTCCTAGCACAAAGCGATGTTCCCCTTCATGAATGAAACTACTTGACATAATTTGTTCTTAATCATAGAATCATAGAATTGTTTTGGTTGGAAAAGACCTTTAAGATCATCAAGTCCAACCATTAACCTAGCACTGTCAAGTCCACCACTAAACCATGTCCCTAAGTATCACATCTATGCGTCTTTTAAATACCTCCAGGGATGGTGACTCCACCACTTCCCTGGGCAGCCTGTTCCAATGACTGACAACACTTTCAGTGAAGAATTTTTTCCTAATATCCCATCTAAACCTCCCCTGACACAGCTTGAGGCCATTTCCTCTTGTCCTGTCTCTTGTTACTTGGGAGAAGAGACCAACACCCACCTCGCTACAACCTCCTTTCAGGCAGTTGTAGAGAGCGATAAGGTCTCCCCTCAGCCTCCTCTTCTCCAGGCTAAACAACCCCAGTTCCCTCAGCCGCTCCTTGTAAGACTTGTGCTCTAGACCCTTCACCAGCTTCATTGCTCTTCTTTGGACATGCTCTAGCACCTCAGTGTCCTTCTTGTAGTAACGGGCCCAAAACTGGACACAGTACTCAAGGTGCAGCCTCACCAGTGCCAAGTACAGGGGGACAATCACTTCCCTACTCCTGCTGGCCGTACTATTTCTGATACAAGCCAGGATGCTGTTGGCCGCCTTGGCCACCTGGGCACACTGCTGGCTCAGCCAGCTGTCGACCAACACCCCCAGGTCCTTTTCCACCAGGCAGCTTTCCAGCCACTCTTCCCCAAGCCTGTAGCACTGCATGGAGTTGTTGTGACCCAAGCGCAGAACCCACTACTTGGCCTTGTTGAACCTCATACAGTTGGTCTCAGCCCATCAATCCAGCCTGTCCAGATCCCTCTGCACAGCCTTACTACCCTCAAGCAAGTCAACACTCCCACACGACTTAGTGTCGTGTGCAAACATACTGAGGGTGCACTGGATCCCCTTTCCAGATAATCAATAAAGATATTAAACAGAACTAGCCTCAGTACTGAGCCCTGGGGAACATCACTTGTGACCAGCCACCAACTGGAGCTAACTCCATTCACCACAATTCTTTGGGCCTAGCCCTCCAGCCAGTTTCTTACCCACTGAAGATACACCTGGCAAGCCATGAGCAGCCAGTTTCTCCAGGACAATGCTATGGGAAACAGTGTCAAAGGCTTTACTAAAGTCTAGGTAGACGACATCCACAGCTTTTCCCTCATCCACTAAGCAGGTCACCTTGTCATAGAAGGAGATCAGGTCCGTCAAGTAGGACCTGCCTTTCGTAAACCCATGTTGACTGGGCCTGATCATCCAGTTGTCCTGTTCGTGCCATATGATAGCACTCAAGATGATCTACTCCATAACCTTCCCCAGCACCAAGGTCAGACTGACAGGCCTGTAGTTCCCCAGATCCTTCTGGCCCTTCTTGTGGATGAGTGTCACATTTGGTAACCTCCAGTCAACTGGGACCTCCCCGATTAGCCAGGACTGCTGATAAATGATTGAAAGTGGCTTGGATAAATAAGTTAAGGAGCCAAGAGGGGTGAGATCATAGAGGATTTCATCTGTTTTGTTTCTGATTAAGATAGGTTTGGAATAGAAGGAAAAAATGGAGGTAGGGGCAATGAAGAAAGCAATATTAAAGTAAGAAGTCAAGGATTACATATAAGTGGTGTCTCTGGCCATGAAATCCAGTAGAGGACTATTATTCTTTGTCCTAGAAGATGAAAAAGTTGATGGAGGAGGGAACAGGCTGTACTGAAGGAAGTGCTAGATTTCCTTCAAAAATGCTCAGCAGCAAAAGAACAAGGAAGGAGGAATTTGGCACTAAGGACTGAGTCAAGGTTCAGGATTAATGGGATAGTATCTTACACTGAGATGAAGGCATGGAAATAAGACAGAAAGGGAAAAGGAAAAGGTGAAAGGACTGAACATTTCTTCTACCAAAAGGATGTAAGAGGTAGCATGGGGAGACTAAGGAAATGTCTTCCACATCCCTGGAGGATGCTGGAGGTTTTGGAAAAATTGAGAAAAAATAGGTATGACGCAAGATGAACAAACATGCAATTTTGGCATGCAGATATGCAGACATTGGGATTATCCAGAATAAGAGTAAGAGCTGGAGAAGAGGTGAAAGTTTTCAAAATGTTTCTCAACATTAAATAAACCCCATATATTTTGAAATAAGTGTCTTAGTGACAACAGCAAGATGGACTCCCCGCATAACCAAAAATAAGTCATGGTCTGTGAAATAAGTGTCCATGTTAAGAGAACTGCAGAAATAACGTTTGAAGGGGAAAATTTTTCCTTTTTCTGAGTGTGAGAGTTGAGAGACAAATGCCACAGAAGATGAATATTGTCATTCAAGAAAGAGAAGAAAACAAGTTATGGACAGAGGCAAAGCAGTGATTGCAACAAAGGTTGGAGGAATATGTAGAACCTGCAGAGCTGGATGAATGGCTAGGAAAGTGAAAGGTGATGACGGAGATAAAAAAGGAGTACGAGCTGAGGGTAATACAAGTCAATCCATGAGGCAGAAGTAAAAGTGACAGTGAGCATAATATTAAAGAATTGGAGAAAAGTGTGGGAGAGAAGGAAGCTCAGAAGAAAAAAGATCATGTTAGGAGACGAGGAAGCTGGGAAATCAGCACTGTTACTACAGGTTACTGTAATGAGAAGGGAAGGGAAGTCAAAGGGAACTGCTTGTAGTGCTTTTTGCTTTTCTGCTGCACTAGTATGAAGACATCATTCCCACACATTGCGCAGTGCAGTACCCCCACAGATTTGGGCAGAGGGAACATGAATGAGGAACTGAGAACATACCAGCAGGTGCACATTTAGGATGATAAAGTCCTGATCTTCACAACTGGTCTGAGATCAGAAATATGCTGAGATGCAGAAATTCACTTACAAGCACTCTTTTAGAATTACCCTTGTTCAGTGGGAATCCCCATTCAATGTACAAAATCAACTGAGAATTGCCAGGATGAATCACAGCAGTGGTCCAACCTCTCTGAGCCAATACTAGAGATGTTAAGTTCCAGACACGTTGGGAGTAAGATCACTAAAAGATATGTTGCTCTTTAAGTCACAGCCCTCATTTGCAGTTATTTCAGTAAGAATGTTAATTAAAAGTCCCCTCTGTGTAAGCCATGTTGCTTCACCATAACTCTTAAGATTGCTATAAAAGCAAAGGGATACATTTATTTATAAATATATACCAAATTAATAATCCTTTTTAAATTGTTGCCTGTAGTCTGGTGGCAAGCTTGATTTTTTTTTTTCTCTTTGTGGGAAAAGCCCAAAGGTTCACAAAAATTGATGTAAGCAAATGTCAAGAGATAAAAGAGCAAAAAAGTACAATGAATCAGTATGACCACTGAACCATACTTACATGCATGAAACAGTAAAACATCTCCACCCTGGGACACAAGAAACAGCTGGAATTATCAGGAAATTTTATGGCATGTAGGTATCCAGAGAAAATAATGTTTCTCTTATGACCACCACCTTCTCTCTCTGGCCTTAAAATACCAAAATATGACTCATTGCATGTGTAGATCCCAAGAAGGAAACAAATTACCAAACCAAAAATGAAATGCAAATGTCCTTTTGGTAATGGCATTTCTCAAGTGTGTTTTACAAGGGATCTAAAAAATTATTTCACTGTCTTCTTATGTGCACCACAGTGATCTCCATGAATCCTGCAGAAATTCAGGCTCTGATCCTGCAAACAGATATATTCCACTTTAAGCTTTTGAGTAGTCCTGTTAGCTTTGCTGGAATTACTCTTTCACATGAAGTCAAGCACTGTTATCAGCATTTCTATGATTGGATAAAACAGTTTCCAAAGTTCATTAAAGTATTTGTCAAAGCAGCAGGTCGCTGTGTAGGATTCTGCCAGGGTACTAGGAATCAAAGTGAGATGTAGGCCACAAACAACTTAATGTCATATTGAAGAGTACTCCACAAACACTGAATGGTGCTGAAATACCTCATATTTTATCTGGACATGCTCCTGGAATAAAAGAATTTGAAGTGTATTTGAGGAATTAAAAATGAACTAATAAAAAAGGTCATGAGAACACAGACAAGCACGTATCATAGAATCACAGAATCATAGAATGGTTTGGGTTGGAAGGGACCTCAAAGACCATCTAGTTCCAACCCCCCTGCCATGGGCAGGGACACCCTCCACTAGACCATGTTGCCCAAAGCCCCATCCAACCTGGCCTTGAACACTTCCAGGGATGGGGCATCCACAGCTTCTCTGGGCAACCTGTTCCAGTGCCTCACCACCCTCACAGTGAAGAAAAATATCATTACTTTCACTACGCTCAGTGCTTCACAGAAAGAGAATAGATGCACTCTCCTCTGACATATTAAACAGACCAGTTCTCACTTCTCTGTGCACAACCATTCACACTTCTGTTCTGCCAGGAAATACTGAAGGTTTAAGTCTCTGGACATGCTTTACAATTTGCCTGCATAAAAATCTGCCCAGTGAGTAGCAAGAGCTATGCTTTAAAAATTGCTTTGGATAAACCACTGTGAACACTCATGGGAACCTAGTGGCGGCAGATGGGGTGTTATGCTAGAAAAATAAAGTCTGCTTTAAGTAAAATGTTAGTATAACCATTACATTATCCAAAAGACAATTTCTTAAATTACACATTGCTTATCAAACAACGCCACAGTACGTATTTAGATCAATGTTGTTTTGAAGGCCCTAAGTCAACACAATGAAATATCATGGGCCTATAGCCCCAGCAAAAGTTAAGGGAAGATATCACTTTGTGAGAGCAGAAAACAAGTTTGGGAGCTCACCTCTCCCCTGTGGTTGGTAAGAACCCTGAGTAATTTCATGTGAGTACATGAAGTTTCAGGATGGAAGGTGTAAAAGTGAGAGAAGTTTTAGATTTTCCTTGTAACGTTCCCAAGAGATATATCAAACAAACCCCACACCAATTTGTTTAATGAGATTTTCAGCTTAAAATGTCTGCAGGCCACTGCAAAAATCAGATTAATTTCTTGAACAGAGACATGGAGAAGGGACATTTGTGTAAGACTCCATATCCTTGCAACTTAAAATAGTTTGTCATTCTGGGACCTGATTTTCAATTTTGAATAAAAGATATTACCTGAGTGTCAAGTCTAATTAAAAAAAAAAAAAAAAAAGAGAGAGAGAGACAATTTCTACTTCAAATATAGAAATCTGTTTCCAAATCACTTACCTAGCTGTTGAGTCATTGGCTAATTGAAAATAAGTAGTAGGTGCATGAAAAACAAATAAGGTTACAGAAGACTTTCTATTGAATTTAACTATGTTTTCACAATGTCTCTAAGTGCATATAGCTTGCAAAGGTATGTATATGATATATATTTCTTTATTCTTAGAAATAGTTCAGATTTTCCGTCTTCATACATTAGATCCAACTTTCACTGAAGTAAATTCACATTGAAGCAAGTGGGAGTCTTCCACAGATACAACATTAGGATATATATATGCAACCAGCATAAATAAATTCATTAATTCTCTGCAGTGAATCTTTATTAATTTTACATAATATTCAAATAAAATAAATACTTGCTATTTGTACTGTACATGCCCCATGGGCTTCAGTATTAAGAACAAAAGACATTAGTTAATATGTGTTTGAATAACCAACTACATTTAAGAATCCATTCAACTAATGAGATAATAATTATTTGTTGTTAATACCACATTATACCCTGCAAGAGAATTGGTTTCCTGCTCCATCAGTGTTCCATCTAATTATATATTCCAGATAATATTATAGAATTTGCTTCTATTTAACTTTATTTTATATATTTTCTAAGCAAATCTGCTCCAACCAAAAACTGGAACACTCATACTGCTTTTAAAAAATCAGTGGGAGCATGTCCACTGTCCAGAAAGTTTTATTGTTGTGGTTTTAAATTAAATATTACACCTGTGTTTGCTATTTAATTGACAAATTAACTTACCTAGTACCCTACCCCCTAGGAGGAAGAGAGCATCCCAAATTTCCAGTAAAGCCATAACATAATTGACTGGAATGAAACATCTTTCATTTTCATTGAGCTTAAATACAAAATCCTCTCACTGCACCAAGCCCTTATTGGTCACCCCCCTCCCCACGTTTTGCTGAAATCCAAGTAAGACCTTTTTTTTTTTTTTTTTTAAATAATTACTCTTTTACCCTGGGCATGTGCATGTCTCAGAAGTCAGTCAGGATACAGTAATCTTGTTTCACATTGCAAATGTTGTGGTTAAAACACAGTCCTGCTTTGAAAAATCTGACAAATTAAGTGGCATTTCGTGTTTGAAAGAGGGGAGCAACAGAATTTTTCAGGAGCGTGCAATGCTGGTGACATTCAAGTGAGGCAACTGCTTTCATGGCACGGCGCTCTCAGCCTAGCCTGTGGGGTAACTCCAGCCTACAGTTCAGAATGTAAGAAAAAGCATTCCCTGCACTCAACATAATGCAAATGAGTTCATGCAGACATTCAAATCAAGTACCATCGGGGTCACAAATTAATTCAGTTCTCCCACAAGAGCCTCCTTTGCTGCCATAACAGAAACATCCAGGCAGCCAAAATCTGGTGTGGTCAAGCAACTTGCAGTGTTGCTGGAGCTGATGTCGATGGAGCACTGTTCAGGTGACACCCTCCTTTGCTTGGATCCTAAATCAAAAACTTTTGTCTTAACTGTTTACCAGGAGGTAGGAATGCAACATTAGAGTAGGTCCTGAGATGCACATCTAGATAAAGGTATAAAGTGCACTTCTTCAAAGCTGAGACTAGATTCCTTCCCTATCAGCCTTTTTTACTCTGTGGCTTTGCTAGAT
This sequence comes from Grus americana, assembly GCF_028858705.1. Lineage (NCBI taxonomy): Eukaryota > Metazoa > Chordata > Aves > Gruiformes > Gruidae > Grus > Grus americana. Next base: position 113,861,528 of record NC_072852.1, read on the forward strand.
CAAGGGAGCGGACAAGTAGGCAGTAAATCTAGTCTACTAACTTTAAACAGAACTGATCATCTGAATACGACAAGCCTTTAAGAACTCAAATATGTTTATCAAAATTTGGACTTCTGCATATAAATATCCACAGAAAGCTTTGATGTTTAGATCAAGATAAATTTTCTTACATTGCACTCCATAAATTAGAAACTCATCAGTTAGCTGTAGCTACTGCCTGCCAAGAATGCCCTCCCTGTGCGAGAAGATGTCCAGCCTCCCTCCTTATTTACAGCCTTTGGCAAATAGAGATCATTACAGGTACATTTAGTCAGATAATATATTCGAATCAGTTGCAAATAAAACTGCAAATTGATAAATTCCATTTACTGTCTTTGATGAATGGATATCAGATGTTTTCTCCTGAGATTTTTATTTTTTAATCATGGACTGTTATAGCCGTATTCAAATTATGTCACAGTAAATTCAAGTATTCATCTACAACATCATATGGTAAAAATGAAGCCAAATAAAAATTGAAACAGCAATTTTGTAAAGTAAACACACGCTTTAAATCTTGTATAACTCTGCAAAAACTTTACAATTGTGTTTATGTTGCTAATGTTGGTAATCAGTCCTGGATCTCGATCACTATAGCTATATAACCCCCTCCTTGAGGAGGATGCTGAGGTTAGTGCACTTCATTGTGATTCTCTGGTTAACTTTTGACTTGCTGGGGGCTCTGTGATTAGAATTCACCTGAAAAAAAATGTAGTGTCTACCATAAGTAGACCTCAGCATCTGCAATAAAAGTATAGATTTTCTGTATAGTCATGGAGATAAATAGGTCTTCTAGGGTACAAATCATCTCCATCTAAAGTAGAAATCTAAAACAGGCCAGGTGAACTGTGTCCAAAAAAGTCTGTTTCTTCCCACTTAGAGACCTTACAGAGAATCCAGAGGATCTAACACAGACACAGATGTCAATGCCATGCAAGTCCATCTTACATGAGATGAATCCCCTGTCAAAGGTCTAAACCTGCTCGCATTCAAGCCCAAAGGGACTTCAGATTTGTTCTCTGGCAGAAAGACGCAAGTCCATTGAAACGCTTGTCCCTGCAACGTCCCTGGCAGCAAAGGGTTCCACTAACAGGACAGACTTGTTCACCTGCACGTGCAGCAAGTCTCCAGCAAGGACGGACCTTTCCCATGCATCGAAACCTCCTCAGTTCTCGTTTTCTTATGAAATAGTTATATCTTGCCCTATACCCGGCATCTCTTGTCAGGATTTTCAAATATCCAGTAGCTTGTGCTGGCAAACATCTGGAAATCTGGTTGATAACCACCTGCAGCAGTAGGGCAAATAAATTACTATAAAAATGACTATCAATCACCTAAACCAGTAAAATTAGGTCAGCAGTAAACATAAGATAAAGCCATCCACCCATAGTATGACATACAGCAGATAAAAATACATGTATCTTGCCAAGCTGGTTTTTAGAATTCTTTTTTGAATGTCTGTTTTTTTTCTAAAGTAAAGCATCCAAGTGCCCAGGCAACAAATGTTATGCACAAAATTCTATATAATATGATAAATGGTGTTTCTGTAAGTAAATGAACACACATCCTTATAAAGGAATTAAATAAAATCTAAAACAAGAATGAGTGTGTAAGTTTATGAATAAGTGAAAGTACACAAAGTAAGGCATATGTAAACTTATCTTGTGTTATATGAATCATTCTTGACATACAGCTATAACGGCAGCCTTCATTAGAAAGGGGAACAGCAAAAACTTCTAAGAAGTGAAGTAGGAATGCTTCCTAACGTTCAGTGGTTTAGCATTCTTTGTTAAGAAGGTGAAGAAAGCATAAACAGACTCTGTATGCATCTCATGAGTCACTTCAGAAATTAAAAGTTTTGTGTCTGAAGCTATGTCACTTGGAAAAGAGGATATGATATATATGTGGTCAGCATGAAAATACTAGATACATTTCTTGTTGTTAGTTGTGGGCTCTAGTTTATAAATGCTCGTCTTTCAAAGGATGAAATTTCAGAGAAACAGATAATATTTGATACCTGAAGGTTTTCATTTTATGCTAGAGTGTAGATACATCCTATAGAAAGGAAGTTGCCACTGGAGTTTTAGGGACTCAGGAAATAAGAGTGTACGTGTGTGTGTGTGTGTGTGTGTGTGTGATGTAACCATGTCTGCCTTCTTGGATCATAAATTAATTTACAAATCTACTGATCCTCCAGCTGATGTTGTCTTATCTTTCCTGAAAATCATTCATAGGTACGTTTAGTATTCTGAGAAGTGCACATATGGCACGCAGTCATCTGGTAGCCTACTGCAAACACTGCCATGGGCTGCGGCGGAGACGGGAGGGATATATCCATATGCATGTACACATTTATAACGATCTCATTCAAACCTCCAATGGCAGACTGAGCTACATCTTTATAGTGAAAGTCCTAGAAGAAATGGACTGTTATTTGCAACCAGCTTCTTCATCCCAAACTAGCTTCCCTCAGGTTGAGGGGTTTTACAGGTTCTGGTCTGTCTCATCTCCTCCAACTAGATCATCCCTTGTCATCTCATCAGCAGTGCTTTGGCAGCAAACTTGCTAGCCAGATGGGTGCTGTTATGCACGCTGAAAGGAAGTGGAAAAATATGAACTGGTCTTTCAACCTCTCAGATAAATTTGCTACTTTGTGATCCCCTAAGAGATGAAAGTGTCATTCCAAAATGCTTTCTTTCATTGAGAAACTTTTTTTTTTTTCAGTTTTGGAACACTGGAAACATGACTATTTATAGCAATTTATCTCTTTGTGAGCATCGAATACACAGCAACACAGTCGTCTGATGTTTTAAATTATTAGAAGGGAATATTTCGCTCCTAAGTTTCACATTGTGCTCAGTTGTCAACTACTGCATGGAACTAAAGCAACAGAGGGAAATGTTTTGGCTGATACCAAATCTTCCTTGCCCTACTCTGTCACCTGTTCTTCCTGCAGGATAGGAGAATGCAGGGAAAGGGAGGACAAGCTGAAAGAAGTTGTGAAAGTTGTGCAGTGCCTGCGTTTTGCTGGGCAGAGCGCAGCACTGAAGTGTTGGGATGTTAGGGTTTTTCTTAGCAAACTCAGACTCAACAATTCTGCAGTAACATCATACTTTCAGTTTTCACTCAGGGAAGCTTGCAAGCCCTCACAGTTGCACACAAACGCACTGAAAACATGATCCTAAAATGCAGGAACTGGAAAACTTGTTTTACCACTTCTAAATCAGTGTGCTGGTGTTTTGCTTCTGACTTCAGGTCTTTGCACTTGTAGACATCACATAGAGTTTGCAAAGAATCCTGCAACATAGTGCAATGTTATTATGACCATAAGCCTCGCGGAAACATTTCTGTTTCAAGAGACTTTCACTAAATAGCGAGCAGCATTCCCCCTGATTTCCTGCCAGCTCATCTCTCCGCTGTGAGCTCCGATCACTGAGACTGGTGGCCCCAGAATACCACTTCCCTCCCACTAGCACTGCCTCAGGACCAAGCCGCCCAAAATTGAAGTAGGACTTTTAGGATGCCTTAGCAAAAACTCCAGCAGCTTGGGAGGGCAGGACAACCGTGGTTGCAAAGGGGTTGCAAAGGGGTTGCATCTGCTATGCAGAGATGTATGGAGTTTTTGCTGAAGCTAGACTTCCTCTGGCTCCTGGGCTTTGCACTGCAGAGCAGGGATGTGCCCTGAGGGGTTTTCCAACCACCCCTGTGTGCCAGGGACTCCCTGGGACTCCCTGGGGGTACCTACCCCCAGTCTGCCAGCTGCTGGGAGCAGCGCCCGATTAGCCCAGACCTCCAACTGCATCGCACTCGCCAAATGTCATGCCCAGCTTCGCTTTGCAGGGGAGCACCCGTGTGTGCCCGTGTTAGCCAGGCTCGGGCTGATGAGTTAGCTTGAAGGTATAACGGATCATTCACAGAACCAAGACCTGCACTGATACAGATATACCCTGCCGCACTGTCACACAGTTTATTAGCTGTAATGCTACTTCCCTGTTCCTGTGTTTGCTGTTGAGTCGGGCTCAGGTCTGGGGTATTTTTCTTTTTTTTTCTCCAGTTCCGGAAATGTAGGAGGAAGAGATGGTCCAGATCCTACAGTTAACAGACACAAGTGTAATCTTATTTAACCCAACGACAGGACTGGTCGTGTGAGGAAGTACTCCTCACCTGAGCAAAACCACAGGGTATCCAGTCCTCAGCGGTACCGTGTCCTCCGTTTAAAAACAGAGCATGCCGTTACAGATGCAGCTGTAACTTCTTCTCGGTGCAGGATTGCGTTGCTCTCTTTTGAACAAGACGCATCTATTCCTTCATTCCTCCCTCTAAGGGAGAAGCAATCAGTTAAGGTTGTGACTCAAAGTAAAACTATTGGCCCCATTGAAGACCACAGCCTCTCCGTTGAAGGCTGTGTTAGATGTGACTTAATAATATGATTTTTAGGCACATAATTACTAGTTGGTTTCTCGAGACGACCTGATACTGATAACACGTGCTGTCAGACTCTCGAGGCTTGATTGTTCTAATTCTGCAGTTGCCACTTAGAGAAAGTTGTGAGTCGGAGCCCTAGGGCTCCTCGTGGCACTGAAACAGCCTCATACGCAGCCTTCCCTGCAGCAGCTAGGTTTCAGGGTGTCAACCTGAAAAACATTAGATTCCATCTTTTCTTTTTTCTAAAAAGCTAAATAGAAGTATAGTTATAGTGATGTTGGTTATAGCGAGATCTTCCCTACCCGATGGGTTTCTGCTCTCAGCTACAAATTAGTTTTAAGTGTGACACTGTCCCGCCTAAAGTCCTTTCTCAGAGGTGTGTTACCTCACTGAAACCACCTCTCTCCACTTCTTTTATTTATGTGTTGCTTTTGTTTTACTTACCTATTCATACATTTCTTGAATGGAGAGTGCTTATAAATAATGAGATTTTTTTAATTGCTGTTATTCAGTAAATGAGTTATGCATTATTAGTTGTTGTTTACTATTGTTACTGCTGCTGTTGTTATTAATAAACCTAATTGACATTTATCAATAAACCTTACTGACATTTAAAGAGAAAATGCAATTGTGTAACCATGCGTACAATATGATTAGCAGATTTATATTTATAAAGTTATTCAGTTTTCCTAGGAACATACAAGAGCATAGAAGACATCCAAGCATGTCATTTTTCATTCAATATCTCTCTCTCTGTGTCATAAAGATACTTATTACCATATTACCAGGCAATCTTTTTTCTTTTTTTAATCCCATGTCTCTGTAGTAACAACCAGTGTTGTCATTAAGAGGATTCTGGGAAGAAAATATTCATCACTGAAAAAAGCACAAAATCCCATGTACTTTACAGAAAGAAAGATCACTGATTGGAGACTGACTTCTTCAGAAATTTCTGAACTCGTGCGTCGCTTGTAAAAATTCCCCACCCACGTTATTCTCTTTGAAGCACACTCTCACAGAGCTGCTCCTTCCATTTCTTGCCATACAACCGTCAGCTGAGTGTTTCATTTTGTGATACAGCTCTCTGGCTTACAGGAAATTGACCGAAGTAGTTTTCCTGTTGATATAAAAGAGCCAGATAAAATTCATTAACTCTCTCAATACACGATATATTTACACACTCGTAACCTTGCGGGTCTTAGAACAAAGAAAAACAGTCTCAATGGGAAACAGCAATGGTTGCGGGGAAGGTTTTTTTCTCTAAGAATCTTTTTTCTACTCATTGGGTAATTTTTTTTTATTTATCCACAAAAGGTATTTGTGGGTGTTTTCATGAGTGGCCCTTCTTTACAACATTGCTGTTTCTAACAGCTGCAGAATCATTTTTTTTCATACTAAACATTAGCATACTCTCTCAGCTTGGAAAATAAACATCTGTTTTCCTTCTTGATTTGACAGCCTGCTATGTTGCTGAAACAGAGCTGTGCCATGAGCTCAGATCCAGCTCTAAATTTTCAACATGTGGTAGATATTTCTGATTTAGTGTGTGCTGAAATCTCTTGCTGGATTGGTGGAGTGATGTGCAGACTGCAGATTAGGAGCTTTGAATAAGGCTATACAAATTCATAATCCTTATCTAAATTTCCCTAGACATCCAGACAAAGAGAAAGTCTGGAACTGTAATAAGGATATCTTGCACTGTGGAATTCTTAATTCTTAATGTTCTGCAGATGATGGTTTATCAAAACATTGACTCACTTAAAAGCATCCTAATAGTTTACATGAATAGAATTTACTTTGCAGTCCAAACTGGAGAAGACAGCACAGAGGCCCTCAGCTAAAACCAAACCCCAAATGCATACCATTAACTCCATTTATCAGAGATTTTTGTCTGCTACTTATGAATTTTGCATTCTTCTCCAAGAAACCCTTTATCTGTGCTATATTCTACAGTGAGCCGAACTCTGCTGTCAGAACCACTGAACAATATCACATTGGAAGGAACTTCATGCTACCAGACCACTGTATCTCGTTGCATCTGACTATACTGCAAAGCGACTAAACAAAATTATTGAACAGATACACAGATGCAGGTCAGAAAAGAACAGCGTGAGAACCATCTTTGAAAGCAAAATAGGTCATATTTCAGGGAAAGGATTTTTGACCTTCAAGTGGTGCTCACAAATAGCTGCATATAGCCCCTAATTCAGATAAAATATTGCCAACTCTTCTCTTGTGAGGAAACATGAGGCTCGCCTAGCCTTTCTTTTGCTTTGCACTCAGTCTTAGATTCTCATAAATTCTGAACTGCAACTTCTTGCTGTTCTACTTCCCACTCTCTTGCTGAGGATATGCCCCCATGTACCTTTGGTATATCATGGTAATTTTTCAGTAAGTTCAAACAGCTAATGGTTATTGTTGAAGCCAGCTGTCCCTTAGTCCAATTTCACATCTGAAACTATTTATCTTGGGAAAGGCGGGAATAAGAGAATACACAATTTCTTTCACAGCACCAACCTGGCTTATGCGGAAAAAATGTTTACCACCCTCAGAAATACAATAAAACTTCTGAAATAATATATTGCACAGACTGGCAGTTTCCTTCAACCTAAATGATAAATAACCTATAAAAATGTTCTTCTGATTCCCAAAAATGTAAATCTGATTTTTCAGGAGGAAATAAGAACTGAAGGATTTTATATCTGGTCTGTGTTTAAGGGTACTTATATGTGTATGATCTACACATTTTTCTGTGTGGTTTACATAAAAATCATACAAGTACTGCCCTGACTGTTCAGGGTACTTATTATAAGGAATATAGCAGTTCTCAAATGCCATGTAAGGAAGATACATAACATGTAACCTGCAGGTAGAAGGAGGTTCCACAACACTACAGGCAGCGAGAGTTTTCTGCATGGCTCTGATTTCTTTTCCTCTTCTCTGTGAAAGTGCAAGTGCAACAGTTGGGTTAGGATGGGAGAAAAATTTCTCTTTTAGTTTTAGGTCTAAGCTTATCTCTGGCTCCCAACTGAGAGACTTACGGGAAGTTTTACCTTAGTGAGGGACCTAAGTGATTTGTGAAGATCATTTCTCCAAGCAGGAGTCATGTTAGTCCCTTCAGCCCATGCCTACCAAGACTGAGGGGAAAAAAAGCAGAAACATAAAACTTTCCTGCATAAGGTTACATATATCTTTCTGTAGTCCCAGCTTAAACATAGACTAAATGCACTTCTGTGGTGATTAACTTCCTCAGCCATATTTTCAACAGCTACCCCTTGCTAATGTAACTGCGGGCTATATTACATAGCTGAACAGGAAAGGTCCAAGAAGTTCTTAGGAAGCCATGAGGAGATACATGCAAATTCAATTTTTCTGAACTCCGCTACAAAAGCATCTTTTATTATTCTATTATTTAGCGAATGCTCCCTTCCCCCCACTCCCTTTCCTCCTGCCAAACCCAGGAGAGATTTCTCTTCTACCTGTCGTATACTGTCCCTTAACCGGTACCTCCTGAGAAAGAGAGGCTGAAGAGGTTTATGGGTGCAGGGGGCATTGTCAGCGGCCAGCCATGCCCCCACGTTCCTCGCCAGCTCTCCCCCCCCTGGCAGAGACCCAGGGGGCTGCCCCTGGACCCTGCCCCCAGCAAGGTCCTAAGGGGACGGCAGGGGCGGCACCGTACAGCGCCCGTGCACACCCAGGGCTGTTCTCCACCAAGCAGTGGCTCTGAGTACCAGGCGTGCTGCCTGGCACCACTTCTGGTGGGAGGAACCAGTCTGCCTGAAGAAACAAAAGATTCCTGCAGGAGATTTCTGCAAACCAGAACAGTGGACAGAACCCACCTGAGCAAAAGGGTAGCGGAAATCCAACCAGCTGCTGTTCATGCACAGAAATCACATATAAACATAATCAGCAAAAACGTTGCATTCCCCCACGATGTTAGCGAGGTTTGAGAATTACAGAAGCACACTGGAAGGAAGAGTACAGGCATCAGACTGCCTTGCCCTCTCGCCCTGTGGTTTGCAGCAATATTCGTATTCCCTCTGGTTTTCCATATTTGAAAGGAAGACAGCAGTTTTTACCACCAACAAAGTAATGGGAAGGGACATCCAGTATGTCAAAATTATTTCCAATTCATGTTTTATTGCCTTCATTACTAGAATCAAAGTGGACACAGCATGGATGCTAGACATAATAAAAAATAAAGGACTATCTATCTCACAAACTGTTAGAAATTAAAATTACTGAAAGTCTGGGAATAAAAGGTATCGGTTCTCCCCAAAGAATAAAAGGCTATAATAAAGAAAATGTCCAGAAACTATGAGAGCTGCAACTGTAAGTTGAGAACACTGTTAGAAGAAATGCCATTGGGATACAAATCCAAACATTATTCTTTCATGTCTGGATACAACTCAAAGCACTTAGAAATTGCACACAGTAATTTGGCATTATTAAACATACCTTTGATTATACCTGAGTTCTATTCAGTCACACTTGGACTTATCCAGGGTGCATTAAAAAGTGTATTTAATAAACACAGCCCATTCTGCCATGTAAAGATAATCTCAGAGGTAGGTCACAATAACTTCCATTCCCTTTGTGTATTAGATTCCTCCTTACTAGTTCCAGTTTTCAGGAACCAAGTATTTTCCTTTCATTAAAGAAGTAGAAGGAACTTGTTTTCTCTAGGATGTAGCTTTCAAAGCAGCTTTCTCCATCGCTGCTGCCTCCTTCCAGGGCCTTGAGCACAGGGGCTCTGGAGTTCATGTTCAAAGCCTGATCTCCAGCTTTTTCAGTGAAATGGCCTGCAAGCTGCACTTGAAAGTCTGTGCAGTGTTTTGCTCTGGCATGTCCTCCTGGATGTCTCACTGTCAGTTTTCACACGAGTGAAGGAGGACCGCAAGCAGCTCATCTGCTTTTATTGAGCCTCCCCACCTCCTGGGGTACTGTCTCTAGCCCCAGTTCCTCAGATAAGGCCACGAGTTCCTCTGGAAAGTAGGTCCCACAGAACATCTTGCTTGCGTGGCAGCTTTAGAAAGCAGCATCTCCATGGCATGGACGAGAGAGACTGTATAGAAAGGGAAGGCACTGTTCATCAGTGTTTAAAGCTGCATCTAGGACTTATGACCTTTGAATCAGAAGAGGAAGATCTGAGCAATCGCGTTTTGTCTCCTCTACGGCTCAGCAGTAGGATTTCAGTAACGTAGAAGAAGTGACAGGCACTTAAAGAGTGACTTGGGCAGAATTTTGGTGCCCACAAGAAAGAACTATTTTCCTGTAAGAGCAACACAGTTGTCATTAAGACCCAGGACTGCACAAGCTGCCATGCCAGAGGCTGCTGCAAAGGGACAGAGAACAGGGAGAGGTGGTTTGAAAAAGCTTCAAACATCCATCTCCAATTATGTTTGAGACACTTCACTAGGCAGTGTCACAAGAACCATATAGATCATCAGTGTGATAAACCATGTAGAATAATTTTTGTCTAGTTGAAATGTTACCTTTTAAAGAACTTTTGCTCAAAAATATCTTGTCTAATTAATGTCACAATTTCCATAAAAGTATTAAAAGTGTACACAAAATAAAACTTTACAGTCTGCTTTTATTGCAAAGCCTAATTTTAGCAATTTTGGAATTTTCAGTTCAAAAAACTCATTAGAAGAATAAAACAATTTATTTCAAAAAGGAGAAGAAGATGAGTCTGGAAAGTCTGAAGAAAATTGCAGTTAATTAAAAGAGAAGTTTGCTGCCTTCAGATTGTTATTAGCTTTACCAGTGACCCATATTTTAAACTACTGCAGTTACTCATGAACAAGTTCTATTTGAAGATGGTACTTCTATCATTAAACAGTTCTAATTAAATCTGTCATTTCCACCTTTTTCATTGTTTTTTTTCTAATAGAGCTCAAATTGCAATCTGCTTCTGTCTCTGATAGATGTCATTAGGAGTCTTAAATGCTGTCTCAAGTGAAATTAGTATAGAGTGTTATGGATCTGACCAGTGTCATACTAAGCTCAAGCTCTCCTTGATTTCCATAAGTTTTGGATCAGAGTCTATTGCTTGTATGAATGTATTGCCCTCTGTTGGTCAGGCATATCTCATAGAGCATCACAGAAGACAGGAAACCTAACCATCTTTACCATGTCAATTAGGAAATTTACATTTCTATGTATGCTGGACAACTAGAAAGACTCCAGGGATTTAAAAATGTATGGCATACTTTTAGAGACTGATTTATTTATTGATTTATTTAAATGACCCTAGAGGTCCTTTTTGACGTTCTTGCAAGGTGCTATTGCTTTGCATCTCACGGTGCAGCCACTGAAATCATATTCACACACTTCAAAATACAAAGGCCAGTTATGCTTCTCCCAGGAAATTATGCCACGGTTCTGTGCCATACTTGAGTGCAGTGATAATTGCTGTAAGATGTCAGGAAGAGAGCATGGGACAGCCTCAGCAGCACCCAGGACCATGGCAATGCCACCAGACCCCCTCAGAGCACCTGTCGGTCGGGGCATTTGAAGTTGAATGCCTGCCTGCCTTCAAACACAAATGCACACACATAACCCTAATCAGGCTACCCCTAATTAGGCATCAATGCCTAACTGACAGCTTTCCTGCTAAATTACCCATGTATATTGTTCATAGCAACATTAGGATTTTATTTGCTCTTTAACCCAAAATCGTCTATTGATCGATGTATTAACTGGTGTTTTCATGCATTTAATGTAATCCCTTACAAACCAGGTCATGTTGTGAGTGGCAAAATGAATGAAATCTAGTTGCCTATGGATTTGTAATTGAGTTCCCATGTGGACTCTGTAATATTTAATAAGAGTTGAATTCCAATTACCATGCTTTCCACAAGTGGGAAATGTAATAAGGTCTTTCCTAATCTGCTCACTTGTTTTCACAAAAATCATAGGAGCTTCATATCCTCGACATATCCCTCCATCACTGTGGATTCAAATCAACCCATGATTTCAAGTCATAAGAGCGAAGACCAACAGATATGCACACAGCCATACACATGCCAAGTGTGATTCCATAAGTGTCATCTCCTTAGGAATATGTTTCTAATTTATACTGAAATCAAGTAAAAATGCAAGTTGAAGAATTTGGGGTAAAAATTAAGATTTTTGTGTTATAGTATAATCAGGCTGGAGACAAACCAGGGTATAATCCAGCTGAAATGGAGCCTCCCTCTTCTTGCCCATAAAAGCTGGCCCCAAGTTTTGGCACTACATCAAATACCAAGTAAGAGAAGACATTTGGGGGAGAGGACCAACTGGCTCAGTGGTTTGTTTTTTTTCCTGGGTAAGGGCCCAAGAGAAATCCATTCTCTTTCCAACCCACAGGCATAGGAAGAAAACAGAAAGATAACTGCCCTCACGTCACCGCCCATCCAGACGCACGAGCATTACAGCACGGCCAGGCTTACTGCCCCCTTCTCCTCCAGCAGTGTGGGAGGTGGCAATGTCCCCAGAGCGGGGGACTTTGGAGATAAAATTAATTGTTTCTGCTTCTCCAAGCTGCTTCGCCTGGAACGTATCGGAGAAACATCACTGCTCCAGCCATAGCTTCAAACTTTTCTCTATAACCACGGGAGCCCAAATCCATCATATTGTTAATGAGGCGTGAGGGTCTGATGTAATCATGTAAGTGCAGATCTGCGGACAAGCACCCAAAACTTATATGGGATCCATGGGGAAAATGAAGACGTTTCTAATTACACACCTAAAACAAAGAGAACAGTGTATGTAAGATGGACTTTGACAGATTTTTTTTATTTCCTTATATTTCGGCGGTTGGCACACAGAACTATTGTCTTTCAGTCATCTTAATGAGTTCTGAAATAAAAATATTTTTCAAAACATCACTGAACTTCCAAAGCACAAGGCAAAAGAAATTCTTTTATTCATAGTTAAAATGTAGTATTTTGAGAGCATACAACCCTCAGTGTCTGAGGAAAATCAGGAGGTAGCAGCCACACCTTTCCTTGCTGGAAATTCACATAAACTGGATTTTTCTGGGAATATGTTCAGATCCTAAGAACTGTATAAATTTATATCTCCTGTACGTTTAGACCAACCTGTCTTTCCAGTCATCTGCAGTGGTCTTTCAAAAATGTTAAAAATGCCATATAATTTTAATAACAGGCTTCCACGATCCACTGTTTTACAGTCATCCATGTACACCCCAATTTAGCTAGAACTTGTCCCTGGTTTTAGAGGTTTTCAACTGTTCCAGCTACAGCTGTCAGGTGTCTGTGCACATTTCTTGAGGACAGGGAGAATTTTATGCATCTCTGATTATTAAATTATTTTTTTGCCTGCATCTCCAGGGTTAATCGTAATACAAAGAGTCCATGCAGGACAGGTCTGGATGTAAAAGTAATACAGAGAAAAGTAAGAAACAGCTCACCACAGTGAACTCCCTCTCCAGTTAGATCTGTGAAGATACTGGCATGAACTCTCTCTCGCACGACATCATACCCCTAACTTGTTTAAGTGTACCGTCACTACTAAACAATCATTTGCATTTATTATTATTACTCAATTCAAAGGCTGATGCCAAGCTGTCTGAGGGAAGGAAAGTACATGGTGTATTTTTAAAAAATCCTCGGTTTGATTGGAGTTTTCTGTTTTCCTTGGGGTTTCTCTTTTCTTTTTTTCTTTTTTTTTTTAAGCTCTTTTCTAAGAAAAGCAGGGGATTTACTTAAAGCAAGGCAAGTCGGTTAGTTATGAGTCACCTTCATGACTTATAAAGGGTCTCAAGTTGTTTGGAGCGGGCTTTCTTCACCTAACTCGTGCTGCAGGGATATCAGGCGACCAGCCAGACCAACAGACCTCTGTGGCAACTGTTCCAGCCTCAGTTGCTTTTTTTTTTTTTTTTTTCATTTTTCGTTTGCCTTATTTCTCTCTCTCTCTCTCTCACTCTCCCTCTCTCTCTTTAGAAGAAAAAAAAAAAAAAACACAACCCAAGCTCAGTGATCATGGTTAACCTGTGAGATGGAACAAAGGAAGTCTGTGGCCTTCTTGCTGCTTTGGTTTTGCTTGCATCTCTGTGTAAAGAGACTGCCTCGTAGCAGGTAGGTTTTTCAGTTTGGTTCTTTGGCTTTTTTTGTTTATTTTTTGCGTGTGCTCTGGTTTTTTAAATGAGACGTTTGTATGTTACAGGACATGGGAGCAGGCCAAGGGGCCAAGGGAAGGGGCCCTAGGGCAGGGTTTAGAAGCCTCAAGAGTCAGAGAGGCTAAACTTCAAACCTTTGTACACATGCAGAAATACTTAGGCAGGCATCCTTGCGGAAATATGCCTTCAGCCATCGAGAATCACACACAGACAACCAGTCGCGAGTGAATACAAACCCAGTCCCCTTGCCGTCTTTGCATTCACTTCTGTAGGTGGCTACAGCTCACGTAACTGATGGGACAGCACACACGAGAAGGACGTGGGGGATGCGTGCCGCTATTTAGCTCCTGCACCCCTCCTTTTTTTGTTTTGAGATGAATAGTTTAGAAGACCATGCAATATGGAATATAATTTCTACAGTGTTTCAGTTACCTATTTGGAAGAGGTTTATGACTAATCTGCAGTTATTCTCTTGCCTACAGCTTGCTAGAGACATTTTGAGGTGGGGAAAATTAACTGTACAGTCTAGTTTGACTTATTTAATTTTGGCCATACAAATAGTTTTGGACATGGGACAAGTTCTGGTCCTCATTTCATAAATAAGCAACAGAGAAATGCCCTCTTTAAAGTACACCCATTAGACTTGCATCATTTAGTTATGGTTTGTTTTAATTCTTTTTAAAATGATTGTGTTTAAAATGCACATGTAAGAACTTTATATAGCTTTCTTGAAATGCATATCCATACTGACAAAACAGGAGCTCCATGTTCAGCATTAATACCTGTCTGGTGAAAACTCTAAGGTTTAATTTGGTCATAAAAATTTGCTCTGAACTCAAATTTGGCAGCCAATATCCAAAATTAATAATTTATTTTATTAGCTTTTTAATATGGCAATTCTAAATTCACAAAGCAACAAGCAAAATAGCTGAAATACAGGATTGAAAAGAAAAAAAAATCCAGCTAGTTGATCCGTAAAGTGAAATAGAGGTACTGGGAACATTTTATTTTAGAGGGAAGTTTTCAGCAGAGAAAAGCCTCTTCTATCCACATACACATCTTTGGAGCTCTTCCAGTATCTTAAGAGAGAGACTTGAATTCGATATTTTTCTAAATGTTTTAAAAAGAATAGCTTTACTTTCTGAGAAATTAGAGGAGAATAGAGGACTTAAAGTCCTCCTGAAAATGTAAATAGGGTACCTGAAAATGGATGTGTGATGTACTGCTTATGTATAATGGCCTTCTGTAGGTTACTAAAAGAATTATAGAATGTGCTAATTATCATAACATGAATTCTTTTTCAGTCAAAATTAGATTTCTGCTATTCAAGGGTAAAAACATCTCTGAAACTGGTACATTCCATTTTGGTCCTATTTTTTGCAAAAAGGATTTTGTCATGGCTGCAGAGGAAGACAGATTCAAAACCTACTCTCATATACTGTACAAAATTTTAGTTTTGATAAAGAAAAGGAAATAGGCATCTCCAGAGGGCAATGTTCCACATTCTAAGAAAGACAGAAAATAGGTGAAGCATGGCACCCTTTGGCAAGTGCCCAATTCTCTCTCTCTCTCTAGTGAATGTTAAGGGAGGATATGCAGATGGACAGCATAGACCGAAGACCTAATTTTTCTGTAGCTGCAGTTGGGTGATGTGAGTCCCACCTCATGCCCCATACACAACCTGCTTGCTGGCACATCTCTTTCAAAAGTTTTTTTCTCCCAGAATCAAACCTTTAGTTTATTTTCAACAGGTAATTTGACATTGCGCTGGTGAGCTACGTCTTGTTTTTATGCAGGTAAATGGAAATAAAAGACTGGGGCTCACTAGGTCTGTTTCAAAGCTTATTGTGGTCACTGTGGGTCTCTATTCTTTAACTTCAAAGGCTTGGGGGTCTATCACAGCCTGATTCTTCCAACATGATTGTGAGCGTACAGACTCACGTGCATGGGCACTGCAGATTTCTGGCCTTGGTGAACTGCCTTTTCTCCCTCACACCCTCTCAATGAAAAGGGGGTTTGTAACAGAGGTGATTGCACAACCCTAAGCACCTTCAGGTGAGGGTCCCCAAAAGGCAAAGTTCTAAATTTTTTTTTGCTGTTTGGAGAACACCTTTTATCTTTTCGAAATTGGCTACCAAATTTTGCAGAGTTGGAATTACTTTTCTAACCTGCAAGTGGTTTTCAAAAAAAAAAAATATATTGGAAAGTACTATGAAAGCTGGCATGTCCTCTTGCTACCAATCCAAAGACAAAAGATTGAGTTTTACTCCAGATTCATGACAAAGGATCCCCTCTAGTTGACCAATAGATAAATAAGAATTTGGTCATTTGGACTGGAGAGGCAAAACTGGCTAATAATCAAATAACTAGACTAACAAGTTGGATGCTTCTAGACCATCAGTGGACCAGCGCATGTCCACTCAGACCCTTGAGGTACCATATAATGATGTACAAATGCACAGGTGGGGAAATGAGCACTTGTTGCGTTTAAACTAAGTAGTTCCAACTCTACTTGTGGTATTCCTTCTGAAGGGAATCTAAATATAGACTATGATATGGATGAACCATTGATACTTCCCTGACCAAAGAAAATCCTACGTTAGAGAACAGAGCTACCTACACTTGAGCAAACTTTTTAAGTGTCTCAATAACTCATAGATTTCTTTTTAAATATATGAAATACAAAAATAGCTATGAATATGATGTCCATTCTCACACATTTTGGAAGACAGATTGCAAAGTAAAAGTACTGTAGTCCGTAAAATTACTAGTCAACATTTATTTTTCAGTAATGCCATAGGTCTCAGTAAGGTCTCAATCAGTTGCATTAATATTGCAACAGAAATGAAGATAAACATTGTCACATACTGAGGAAATTATAAAGAGAAGAAATTAAATATATGTGCATATGTGTATACAAGAGCAGAGAAAATCTTGTCAATGTTTATTATTTTTACTTTTGTTTTTATTGCTTATAGTTCAAACTAAGTGATCCCACCTCACAGTTTATCCCAACTGCCTCACAGGCTCTTCAGAAAGCACTAGCAGATTTCCTGAAGCTGTCATAGCAGAAGTTGACCTGTAGGAGGTATTTGAAATAGGAGAAAGGAACTGTGGAGAAAAAATATTTGTCTGAAGGCGGGTGGTCTGTAAAAAAGTGTGAGGAGAAGTAGACTAGACTATCTCAGTTGGAAGAGACCTACAAGGATCACCTAGTCCAACTGCCTGACCACCTCAGGGCTGACCAAAATTAATGCATCTTATTAAGGTCATTGTCCAAATGCCTCTTAAACACTGACAGGCTTGGGGCATCGGCCACCTCTCTAGGAAGCCTGTTCCAAGTAGATGAAGTACAGTAAGGAACATGGCTGGTGGAATAGATCACTTCTGTATAGTATTGACAGAAAAGGCGGTGGTAAGAATTGATGGCAAATGGAGAATAACTGAAGCAGAGATGACACTGGAGGAAATATTATGTGTTGTGGTTTATATGTCTTAAGTCACATGTTACTACCAAGAAATCCAGAGGGATATCTCAGAGGAATAGGCAAAGTCAATGATTAAATGAAGGATAAAAATACAGAGACAGGTCTGTTACCACAGACATGGGAGGAGAACCAAGAAAGAACAGTCACAAAAAGGCAAGGTGGGACAACTTTTTCATGTGTGTCTGACTGTCAAACACGGATAAAATAATGAAAGGGTAGAGCATCTAGCCTCAGAGATCAATTCTTATACGGACAGTTTCTGTGGAGGCAATAGCAATGAAAGCAGATGTAAAGTTTGAAAATTAAATTAAAACACACATCTATCTGAGGTCACTACAGCAGATGAAGGAACAGAAAAGCAGATGAGTGGATGGGATCTGATGACCAGACACCAGCAGATAAGATAGGAAGAATCGATGTGTTATCCTAATGTTAGTGACTGAAGGAAGAGAGTGCTGGAAAGAGGAAGAGGGAAATCACACCAGATCGTATCAGCTTTTTCTTCTTTGATGTTGCAAGGGAAATAATAGGGGACTTTATTATATTTAAGCGTGATTAGATGGTCATCATTTCCATTGATAGCAAGGTCGCATTTTTAGAGCTGTGTGACAAGACAGGCAGCAATACATGTATTTGTTCATGTAATGGAAATCTGACAGCTGTACAAAAGGCTGTTAGAAAGGTTCAGCAAGAGGAAACACATGTCATTTCTCACCACTTCCTGATAAAGCATGATTCTTTTTTTTGCCTGTGGCACACAGAAGCAAAACAGTTTGCAGCGTTGGAGATGCTATTTACCCAAAACTAAAATGCTAGGGTGCCAACCTATGCAAAATTATTCCATTACATAAATCCAAGATCACTGGAGTAGAAGAGCACCAAAGACAAAAGTTTGTCAGTGGTTATGGCTGCCTGCTTACCCACTTTTGCCTAGGAAGGCTGACTCCGGAGTAAAGCTGCAGGGTGCAAATGCTGCCTGAAGTCTCTCACTTCCCTCACTGCTCAACAGTAAGGTTGGAAGTAAGCATGTGCAAGTACAGCCCTAATTCAGCTTCTCTAGAGAAGCAATTATTAGGTCTGTTCAAGTGATCAATTTCAAAAACGTCCCTTCTCCAAGACTGAACGCAGGAGAAGGCAGACTGAAGAGGAAAGTGCCATCGACCACAAATGGCTGCTGCAAACCACAGATAATTTTTTTTTTTTTTTTAGCAAAACCTATAGGAGTCTCTAGCAAATTCTAAAAAGGTACGAAAGAATTAGAGTTTGGGAAGCATTCTTTGTAAAGAATAGCAACCTGGAATACATTTAACATAGTGTAAATTTACAAACATATTCAAATATTCTTGGGGCAACAGGCTCTGAAGTGCCAGAAGCTTCTTGTAGCAAAGCTCTTGTCCTGCTGCCCAGTGTGATCCTGATCCAAAGCTTAATGAAGCCAAGTTTAGTGTCCTCACCAGAGGAACAGATGTTTTGCATCAAGCCTTTCATAAAGATGTATGCCCACTGGGTAATAGTAAGCAAATAAGGAGTCAGGAGATATTAAAAGCGTAGTAATTGACTCAGAGAATAATTTAGGTTGGAAGGCATCTCTGAAGGTCATCAAATCTAAATCCCTTCTCAAAGCAGGTTCAATCCACAGTAAATTCAGATAAGACAATAGCCTTTCATCGACAGTGTTAATTTCTTTGCTTTCTTCCTAAAAAATACCAAATAACTTGCATCTCTCATCCTCCTCCCCTGACCTGCACCCCTCACCCTCCACACACATACCACATATGCACACACAACATTTAGGAGTATTGGTGTATAGATTTAGAAACTGTTCACTTCATTGCCCACAAAAGCAAATTTTACACCACAGGTCTCAGTGTCTGACTTCAGTGGGAGTTCAGCCTGAACACTCATCAGAGCTCTGAATCATCACTTTAAATTTGAGGTTTGGAAATTTCTAAACCACTTTTTTCTGCCTACCAAAATTTTATATTCATCTTGGAATTTTTGTTTGCCACTTACATCTCACAACCATGTACTTGGCTGGTTTCATTTAGAGTGGCACAAAGTGAAAGGTAATTTCCCTAAAATCTCTAAATTAGATCACAGTCTTACTATGACATTTTAACTTCCTCTTAAAACATGTGTTAGTAAGAGTAGGGAAGTTATAAAAGTACATAAGTTTCTTTAAATTTACATACAAAAAAGATGTCCAGAATTGTGTCTTATATATAATGTCTCATTTCCCATACTGTTTTTCTTGTTTCTTTTTTCTTAAACAATGGTAAATGTTCTTTTTAAAAAGTGGATACTGGGAGAAAGCAAACAAGATTCAACCATTTCTGAACTCTGCCCAGGAGCTGATACTTTATTTTAGAAGGATGGAGAAAGGAAAATATATTTTAATCAAGGCATACTTAGCAGAGAACTAACTGTGCATTATTTAAGCCTTTTTATACCTGCTTGGAATGACTGTCGCAACTATTCCATCTTTATTACTGATGTAAGTAACTGGGAATTGTAAAAAAGTTTCAGATAACTGGATATATAATGAGGATTCTCTAACCTTTCTTCTACTGAGTGCATTTCTACTTCATTACGCAATTTCTTTACAGATTTTTGAAATATTTAATAGAATTACTGATTTCTAAAACTATGTTTTCCTTGTTAGTTTTCAGCAGAGAGCTCACAATAGGATGAAAGAAGTAAAAAAAAATGTTCAGCTTTGGTCAAGAAAATTCAGCACTTATTAATTTTATGGTCAAAGCATTAATGACTGATTAATATTAAGAAGTGATTGGCAAACAATGTACTGTTCAACACAGACAAATATAGTCAGTCATCTCATTCTAGCCTACTGGAACGAGGGTGGAGGAGCCCTGTACGTGGATCCTAGACCAGCAACTAAATCTGTCCAACAGGGTTTTTTTCCACTCAGTGCTCCCTTATTCCAGAATCCAAAGGAATATTTGTTGCTTAATCACAAACACTGTATTCTGATGAAACTATGGTTATTTCTGAGCTCTGTTTCTTACATCCTGTTAAACAGTCAGCTCTCCAGATAGGCATTTTATCTGTTTAAGTAAAAATAATCCAAGTAAATTTTGCTTTTGTTTATCTTGGGCTCTTAACATTTTGAGGAACTTGGCTGATATTAGAAGTCTTCATTAACTGATAACTAAAGGGATGCAAAATTAGGCAAGACAGTGCTACAATCTGTATTCCTTCTGCAAGTAAAGCAGTACAAAAAATGCAATAAGCAGAATGATGAATGATGGAGGAACTTCAGAGAAGAATAATTGTGAACGTACTCTAGTTCTCTTGTAAAAGTAACTAAAAAAATTGCAGGTTTGACTTTTTAAATGTGCAGCAGATGGTTCCTTTGCATTAAACTAACTACAGTCCTTTTTCCTCTGATGTCTGTCCTCTCTCTGACATATTTTTTAATATGCATTTGTCTCTCTTTTGTCTTTTTTTTTTTTTTTTGTAGGTATATCAAGGGGAAAAAACCAGTGGTTTCAGTTCTTTATGTCTCATGCTCCAGTCTCTGGAGTTCTTCTGTAGGCTGTATGTTGTTAATGCTAATCGTGATAGGGGTTTTTACCTCTGACTGACTCCTACATGTTAGCATTAACACTGTATCATGCCTCTTACCAGAATTCACATGGAACGAAATGCTGCTGTGGGAGGAGAACAGAAATCATGAATCAGACAGTACTATGCTGGGAAAACCTCCGTTCTACGTGTAAAAAGACGAGTTGTTGTGCATACAGGCATGTTTGCTAGAGTGTTTGCTAGGTTTGGAGTCACTGGAAAAAGCAGGGAAAAAAACAGCTTTGTGTATCAATAAGTCCTTACTAAGATGCAGAACGTGTAACATTTTGAGTGCAGCACCCTGCTTTTTATTTTGTTTTATTGCTTTTCAGGTCTTCTGGCTTTACTTCCTACAAAAATATTTCATTTCTTCATTTTATTTAGGAAAGAAAAATGATGAATTAAAATGTTGGCATGTATCATTGTGCATTCCATTCATTTCTATAGAATTTTATTTTATGTAAGAGAAAAAAATAACAGAAAATGTTTCTCCGAGATTTTGTCAGTTCATCAGGAGAAATGGGTCAATGGGTCATTAGAAGAAAAAGAAAATATATTTATTTTACTCTAGGATTACCAGAGCATTCCAAACGTTTAGAAAAAAATCTCAGAAAATTCCAGAGACATAGGAAAGTATTGTTATATTTATTTTGTGGAAGGTCAAAATAGATACTGAATACTCAGAGTCACACAAAAACTGAGTGACAGAGCCAGTCTTTAAAACTCTCTGTCTTATGCTCCAATTAAATCTGCTTAATGAATAGTTTAGTTATGAAACATAAGTTTGATGGGGGAGCAGAAAGGGAAACAAAAAAACTCAAAGTACTCACCACTAGAAAAGAAAAGAAATAAGGTTAATGTTTGTGCTGTATCGATACATACACCTTTTTCTGTTTGCTGTGTTTTGACTGTGAACCCCCAGCATGAGGTATGATTACAGAGCACCTCGAGACCGCAGACACTTATGAATCAATGGCCTCACATATAAAACAGTCTCACATATGAACGGTCTCACCGAATATGATTTTTCCACTCAGACAGAACCGCTGCAGGGCGTAAATGTTTTCCAAATCAGGCTGTAAGTTCAGTGGCTCCCCTGGGGATGCATACAGCCAGGGGCCATGCCCACCAAAACGCAAAAGACAGCTTAGTCCCTTCCAAAGTCAGAGCCATAGCTCCAAGCGGGGATTCTCAATGGGGTGAAGAACATTTTGTAAAAGGAAAATGTATTCCTATTCATTTTACAGGAAAAATAGCTTTGAAAGTGGGGAGGAAATTGTGGCGAAAGAGAGGAGGAAAGTCGATAGAAATTCTCATTTCTCAGGACTAGGGTGGAACAGCGCAGCACAGTTTGATTTCCCTCTCCATTTGAGGTAAAGTTTGGCAGTGTCAGTTCTCTTACTGAAGCCAAGGTGGTCCCCGAGCCCCGAGGAGCAGGGGAGCCCCAGGCTCACAGGTCACTGCTGCTTGTCTTCTCCATGGTGCAGTGACCAGAGAACTGGCAGCAAGCCCGGCGCTGCCCTGATGCGATTGCAGTACTTACGGAGCACCTAGCTGCATGACTGACATTGAAAGCCAATCTTAAAGCTAAGATTTCTGTGAAACACAGAAATCTGGAGACGCTTTTGAGCTTGTCTCTGCAACTTAAATTCCCCCGTGGGATATATAGATTAAAGTGAAGTATTAATTAAGTGATTACATTTATTATGTCCATTGTGCTCACAAAAGGAAGATGTTACTTGATATTTTCCTTGGTTCCTCATTGCATTCGGAGAAGTCTCATTTACTGCACAGCACCCCAAGCCTGCAACCAGTAAGAGACTTTTTCTCTTCTTCAAAGGCTTCAATTAACATCAGAGCAGTACAGGAGTACAGTACCATCCTTGGTGCTTGTGAATGATACAGTACTGAAACAATGACCAGCTGTGACTTCTTTACTTCACCCCACCTTTCCACTCCCTAGCCTGGACTTCCCATTTCTACCCTATATAGACACATGCCAACAGAAGGTATATTAAGGAAGAAAACGGGTCTTGCCACTCACCATTATGATTCATATTCATGCTGTAAAAATCAAACGTATGTTCCCTTACATTTTCTCTCTTTAAAATGTAAGTAAGTTGAGTAACCTGTAAACTTAAGAAATAGATAGCAAATACAAATACATTAGACCATTTACATGGGTTTTTTTCTGCATAGCTGATTCCCCACAAAGGCGGGTATATTAAGTTGTAGATATTATATTAGCAGATATTAAAAAAAATAGATTTTCTTTTTACTCTGAAAAAATGTTAATGCTGTCCATGACTGGGGTTAAATCTTGTGAAAGACCACAGCATGATAGCATTACCATTTTCAGATGGTTGGTGTTCTTCAAGAAATATCCACTGCCAACTCTTCCCATAGAACGCCTCTATGATACTGAGTTCCTGTGTCTGGATTCCTTAAAAAATTAATAAAATAAATGTAGCCGCACTAGCAAGTTCACTGGCTTCAAATATAACAAAGTATTGTGATAAGCTGAGTGGTGTAGCATTAGATAAGTCACCAAACAGCAATAAGAGATTACTTCTTGTTAGAGGTTAAATAGACAGGGAAGCTCGTTCTGTCTGCTATCATAAAAGGACTTGATGTCTACTGGTGATTGAGCGTTTCCATCACTTGCATGTGTTCAATTTCCCAGGGAAGAGTTTCACTTCCTTGGTAAGAAAAAAAATAACTCTCTCTTGACATTTAATTGCTTCTGTTATGAAGGAAGTCAGACTACATCATAATTGCCTTTTCTATCTCCAAAATCCATGATAACATGAATTACAGATTATTTCTTTGGAAAAAAATATCTCAGTTGGTCAGATAATGTGTATACAAAGCTGGAACTGACTCAGCTCAACCTTCCTACTGCCACCTCTTAGGATCAAGACACTATGTAGTTTTAATCTTGGTACAGAGATTCATTTTTGGATAAAACCAATAAATAAAAGGGAAGGCTCAAAAATCCTAAGCTCAGAGCAAAAATTCTGCAATTTGGAAGTTTTTCAACTCTTTTTTAAACAAGAGGTAACAGGAAGAACAACTTGAATGTGAGAAGCCATGGAGCTAATACTGAGATGTGCAACAAGGAAGAAGGCTTCGGTTCCTGCCTTTTCCCCTGCCATCACAGAATCACAGAGTGGTTTGGGTTGGAAGGGACCTTTAAAGATCATCTAGTTCCAACCCCCCTGCCATAGGCAGGGACATCTTTCAAGTTGCTCAAAGCCTCATCCAACCTGCCATTGAATACTTCCAGGGTTGGGATATTCACAGCTTCTCTCAACAACCTGTTCCAGTGTCTCACCACCTTCATCATAAAAAAATTCTTTCTTATTTATTCCTTATCAGAATCTTGCTGGTATCATCTTCTACTCATGTGCGTTGGTCTAAATCACCCCACCCTCCCCTTTCTCCATCATCTGTACTTTGCAGTATGGTGTTTCCCTAGAGTCTTCCTTACCTTTAGCTGGCTCTGCATTTCTTTTACTTAATGTATATAGTAAAAACTACCTCTTCACACCTGAAAATAAATTTAATAAAGAGAAGAATCTTTTTGAACTGACCTACAGTGGTCTTTTTTGGCTACTTCCAATGGAGAAGATTGGGCCAGGCTCCACAGTAGACAGGACAGTGCACACACATCTAGAATCCACACCCAGCCAGAGCTTTGCCATACCCAAGCTCATTTTGGTATTTTATATCACCCCATAGCCAGGTACCATGTAGATGGTACCACCCTGCAGTTCAGCTGAAGTTCGGAAATCCTTAAGCCGAAAAGAGAAAGGAAGCATTACTCTAGCCTAGCTGCTGTAACATTCTTATTGGTAGACAATTTCAGCATTTTATATGCCAGCAATTAATGGTAAAATACCAAAATGGCCCTGAACTGAGATGAGACATTATTGTTAAGCCTCTCAATCATCTTTGAAAGGTTGTGGAGAACAAGAGAGGTACCTGAGGATTGGAGGAAAGCCAATGTCATTCCAGTCTTCAAAAAGGGCAAGGAGGACCAAGGAAACTACAGGCCAGTCAGCCTCACCTCCATGCTTGGAAACATAATGGAACAACTTATTCTGGGGGTTATGAATAAGCATGTGGAGGAGAAGAAGGTTATCGGGAGTGGTCAACATGGATTCACCAAGGGGAAATCATGCCTGACCAATCTGATAGCCTTCTATGATGGCATGACTGGCTGGGTAGATGAGGGGAGAGCAGTTGATGTTGTCTACCTCGACTTCAACAAGGCTTTTGATGCTGTCTCTTATAACATCCTCACAGGCAAGCTCAGGAAGTGTGGGTTGGATGAGTGGACAATGGATTGAGAACTGGCTGAACGGCAGGGCTCAGAGGGTTGTGATAAGTGGCACAGGGTCTAGTTGGAGGCCTGTAGCTCGTGGTGTGCCCCAGGGGTCAGTGCTGGGTCCAATCTTATTCATCAATGACCTGGATGAAGGGACAGAGTGTACCCTCAGCAAGTTTGCTGACTATACTAAACTGGGAGGAGTGGCTGATACGCCAGAAGGCTGCACTGGCATTCAGCAGGATCCAGACAGGCTGGAGAGTTGGGCGGAGAGGAACCTAATGAAATTCGACAAGGGCAAGTGTCGGGTCCTGCACCTAGGGAAGAATAACCCCAAGCACCAGTACAGGTTAGGGGTTGACCTGCTGGGAAGCAGCACTGCAGAGAAGGACCTGGGAGTCCTGGTGGACAACAAGTTATCCATGAGCCAGCAGTGTGCCCTTGTGGCCAAGAAGGTCAATGGTATCCTGGGGTGCATTCAGAAGAGTGTGGCCAGCAGGTTGAGGGAGGTGACCCTCCCCCTCTATTCTGCCCTGGTGAGGCCACATCTGGAGTTCTGTGTCCAGTTCTGGGCTCCCCAGTTCCTTGTCTCCAGACAGGGAACTACTGGAGAGAGTCCAGTGGAAGGCTACGAAGATGGTTAGGGGACTGGAGCATCTCTCTTATGAGGAAAGGCTGAGGGAGCTGGGTCTGTTTAGCCTGGAGAAGAGAAGACTGAGAGGGGATCTCATCAATGCTTACAAATATCTAAAGAGTGAATGTCAAGAGGATGGGGCCAGACTCTTTTCAGAAGTCCCCAGTGACAGGACAAGGGACAATGGACACAAACTGTACAACAGGAAATTTCATCTCAGTATGAGGAAAAACTTCTTCACTGTGAGGGTGACAGAGCACAGGCTGCCCAGAGAGGTTGTGTATTGTGGAGTCTCCTTCTCTGGAGATACTGAAAACCCGCCTGGACACGATCCTGTGCAACCTGCTCTAGGTGATCCTGCTTTAGCAGGGGGATTGAACTTGATGGTCTCCAGAGGTCCCTTCCAACCCCTACCATTCTGTGATTCTGTGACTGGATGTCCCTGTTGCTCAGTGGCTGCCATGAACACTGAGCACTGTTTCCATTTGTTCTCATGCTCTTCCAAGAAATGTTCAAGACTAGTAGTAGCATCACTTCATACAGATTGGGTAGGGAGTACTCAAAGTACCTTATGATACATCCCCCCCCCAAAAAACCCACAGATTTTTCCCCTGAAAGTGCAGCTTTGAGTCCTTCTCTGGCAGAATAAGGAATTGAATCTCTGCCTCCTAGTTCAAAAAGTGCTGTCACCACCATATGTGTGGTAGAACGAAGTGGACACTACCTTCTATTACTCAGTTCTCCTTTAAAAGCTACTGCCCTCTGTGAGAATCCTGGAGCTTTTCAAAGACGTTCTCCAGCTCCATCTCTCCCAAAGAGAGATCCTGCCTTCCAGAGCCCATGTAAGCAGAGATGTGTACTAGCACCAAGGTCTGCAGACATTGGAGCTTCCACCTTTTTATGCATAGACCTCCGGGGAAGTGGGGGGGGGAAATTTAATCTCGTGTAAACTTCAGCTGGCAGCCCTCAACAGCATTTTCCGTAACATAGTTCTGCAGTTGCAAAAGTCCCTTCCATGGGCAGTCCCCATAGAGGACTCTTGCTCCTCTCCCACCGGTAAGGTGGCACCTCTCCTCCCCAAGCCACTGCTCCCACCTAGCGGCAGCAGCTCTGCAGGTTCCCCAAGCTCTGCTGTAAATTCCCCTGCCAGTCCCACGCACACTTGTATTGGACCCGGCAAAGGTCAGGAAAGGGAAATTCCCTCTCCAGACTTTTCAGCCCAGCTATATGCCTTTCAAATCGTTTCTTACACTGTGCACTATAAAAGCTGGGTTCCCTCCCCCTCCAAAAAAACCCAACCAACCAACCAAAAAAACCTCCAAAAAACCAGAAAAGCTCTGAAACACGAAATTCCAGCTAAGGTTAAAAAACTTCCAAACGGGAAGCAGCATTCTCGCCTTCCTCTGCAGGTGATGGAATCCAGGAGGAATTCTGAACTGGATTCCCAAAATACAGAGCAGCCATCAGGAGACTGTGTGAGCTGCTGATAGAACTGGCTTAAGATTCGAAACAGAGCACCTAGACTGGATCCCACTGGCACAATTTCACTGTGCTCTTGGGTTAATCGGGAGATGGCAGGTACCTCTGTCGTCATCTCAACTTTCTACTGCAGCAGGCAACAAACTTAGTGAAATTTCATCAGGAAGTTCCAAACACATCAGGTCAGAAATTAGAAAGATATACTTTCATCATGGAAGACCAAACGAGGGGTCTTGAAATTATATCAAGATAAAGGGGATGGGCCTTTCCAGCTGCCAGTTCAACTACAGTCTGAAGGCCAAACTGCACTAATCACAGAGGACAACATATGGACACAGACAACTGTTGCTGAGGTAAGGACAAAGGTAACTTGCAAGATGAGTTATCACAAATAAATTATCTTCCCCCCTCCTTTTTTTTCTTAAGTGAAATTTTTGAAGTGGACTGAAATGTCTGATAATGGCTTTATATCTGTGATATAGGTCTACAGAATTCAAATTCATTACCCAACACATTTTTATATGCAGCACAAATAAGTCGTGTAAAAATACACATTTTATTATGTACATTTAGAGGTTAAAGTTAATTTAAATTGATAGTGTTTTTCCTTCTTCAGTGCCATCTTTTGCCTCATGATGTTCTGTTGCTGCTTCCAAGTACTTTTCTTCAGTGACCTGCAGAAACATATCAATTGTGTTATATTTTTTAAAATTATTTCATTCTCCTTGATCCTGGAAATCCTCCCTTCTGTAACAAGAAGGGACAGCCTACAAAGACAATTATTGTCTCCAAAATTAAACAACCTGAACATCAAGCATATTCAAGCTAATTTCATTACTACAACTTCTAGTTTTCTTATTTCATGTTCATGATAAAAACAGGAAAAAATAATTTTAAATTTTACACACATTTGATGCCAACATTAATTCTAGAGATGAATTTGAAAAATACTACTATAGTTTAAAGTGGTAATTAACAGCTTAGAGAGATTATTATAAAAAGCACGTGGGATTCTCAGAAGCAGACGGCTTCAGAGCCACATATGGGAAGTCTAATATAATTTCTTCCATTTTTTTTAATAGTACAAATTATATGAATTGAATAGTGTATGGGTTTTTTAAATTGTACAATGCATTTTAACCAGACTTCAGAAACAATACTAGCAGTTAGATTTCCTGGGCATCTGATTTCTCTTCACCTGTGAACATTTCATTCCTAAAGATACATCCTTGAATATATTATCCATCTCTAATCATTTAAATTCTACTCTTTCACAGCCTATCTTTATATTTGGTAAGCTGTACTTCACCACTAATGAGACTCACCAGTTTCTTCGATCGTTCCAGCAGTTTGTGCCACACGGTGTGGTGAGCCTGTATTAAATGTCATTAAATGATGTTACTGGAGGCAAAAAAAACCCATCTTATCATAGAAAAAATTGACAAGTGTATAGAAATGATGGCGCAAAACCCTAACAATCCCTAATTCAAATGTTAGTTTAAGATTTCAGTGTCCAGTTTGCCCAAATTACTTTGGGGGTCTTGAATAAATGCCTGCTGATCACATCCATTCATGGTGTGGAATCACTGAGGGGTTAATGGGCAAAAATGGGAATTAAAATCTTATGATGAGAAAGGGTACACAGAGAAGAGGTGAGGAACCCAGCGCCCACTTGTCCCTTGAAAACTTCCCCAACTGAGATAATAACACATGTGCTAGACCACAGGTCAAAATCATATAAGTCAACAGAAATGGGAAGAAAGATTCCTGCCTCCACCTATTGTTCAGCAAAGCCTTTGTTTAAGACCGATTAGTGCTAGGACTATTTTTATTATTGTCGTTAAGTTTTACTTTGGTGTCATGGAAGACTTCAAAATCGTATCCCTTATAATTTCAAAGTTCTGCTCTTTCCTGCATCTCAACGCTGTCAGCAGCCTCAATTTCAGAAGATCAGCATGCACAACTAAGGCAAAGTGAATGAACTATCCATGCAGAAATTGCACAAGTGAAACAACGCTTTCAGTACTGAAAAATAACATCAAGGGCCCTCTGATACAAACTTTTCTAGTTCTGATTTCACATCCACAACAGTTCCAGGAAAACAAACCCCAAATATCCAAGATAGTCATCATCACGGGCCTTCCCTTTCTGCTACTCTTTTCACCTCTGAATTACATTCAACTACCAGCACAGCACATAAGAAAGATCAGAAAGTAAGCCAAATGTCCTAAATTAAATGGATTACTTACCTTCAAATGAATTGGCAGGGATACACCCTGGAACCTCCTTATCAAGTCAGATTGGTTAGTCTGAAGATTATGGGCTGCTGTTATTGCATACTGGAAACAGAAACTTGTCCTTGGAATATGAGGGCCTTCACTAACATCTACAAAGTCACCAAACCTGATGGGAGCAAAAACAACCCAACAAAACACCCTATGTCAAATATAAAGCTTTTTTTTAAAATTTATTTTTGATTACCAAATTCCTATCTTCAGAACAGATGAAAGAAAGTCCACATAAATCCCAAACCAAATCTAAACAAATCCCCAATTCAGCATTTCTAGGTTTCCTGAAGCAAAACTACAGGTCACACAATTTCCTAAAATGAATTTCTGAAATTTAAATCTCAAATCTAGAAAGAGGATCCTAGGTTTAACAAATCTTTGAAGTCATGCTGTCTTTAATAGTGAGATAATCTGTCAGTCGCCAGAAAAAGATTTGTCTCCAAGATCACGCATTTTCCACAGTAGTGTTTACAACCTGCACAGGTCTTGGAAAACTGCATATCAATTAAAAAAAGTGAGAAAAAAGATGTACAGCAAAAGAACATTCATAACAAACCTCTCCCAGAAATCAATAGGTAAGGCCATTTTCCTTCTTACTGAGCAAACTAGAGAGAGGAGAGGAAGAAGAGAACAACAGATGCAACATTGTTCTAAAATTCAAAGAACCTCCACTGCAAAGACATCTGTTCCTTTAGAGATGTGGGCTCCAAAAACAAACGCAGAACCATTTAGACACGCAGTAAACTGAATATACTCAACCAGTCTAAGCTAATCACAAATTCTTTTATATGCCTGAAATATAATACAAGCTTCCGGCCTCCAGCCTAAGAACTTTGTATCTTACGCTGTGTCCCAGGAGCCAGCTCTCATCTCCACCACTACAAGGCAGTAGCTTGTCAGTTAGGGAGATCTTGACAACTTTGGAAGAAAAATCCACTATACAATGTTAACTCTTGTTTTCAAACAAGTATTTGTTTTATATTTTATTTAACTTGTCAAGCTCTAAAGACTTATTTAGATTTTATGTAAAAGTATCTGAAGCAGTTAAGACTTGCTTCAACTTATCTAAGCACTTACCACCTTTAACATAACAAGAAATCGAAATGTAGTGAGATCCACCAAGTGTTAAGTATCACAAGACAATGGTTGTATAAAAAAAAAAAACAACACCCAAATATCAACTTAAGATTGACCATAGACAGCAATAAATATAACTGATTTCTAAATTGAAAACCATCATAAGTAACTTACTTTTCACTTGCAGAGTACTTGCAATATAATCAAATCTTTCAGTGAATGATTACAGAATGAGAGCTCAGTTTTGCTCACCTATGTAATGTTACAATTCCCTCTGTATTCTGAGAAGCTTTTTGTTCTATCATCTCCATCTTGTATCTGAACAAGACAAAAAAAAAGATTTAAAAAATCCTCACCTTTAACATCTAGTTCTTATAAGAATACTTAAGAGATTGATTTAAGGAGCATTCCTAAAATCATGCTCGTATTTATGTGAGCTTTGAAACAGGTTTAAATTCTTAATTTTATATGACAAAACATATTGGCATATTTCATAAAGCATGTCATACAGACCTCTTAGTCTAACTCAGTTCCTGGAAAAAATATGAAGATTATACGGAGTACTATTGAAAGGCATGTAAAGAATAATGTGATCATCAGGTACAGTCAACATGGGTTCACAAAGGGAAAGTCCTGTTTTAACTAATTTGATATCCTTCTATGATAAGGTCACCCACCTAGTGGATGAAGGGAAGGTGGTGGATGTAGTTTTTCTGGATTTAGTAAGGCTTTTGATGCTGTCCCTCACAGTATCCTTCGGGACAAGTTGTCCAACTGCGGGATGAGAGGGTTCACAGTGCACTGGGTGAAGAACTGGCTGAAGGGCAGAGCTCAAAGGGTTGTAGTGAATGGGGCCACATCTGGCTGGCGACCGGTGACCAGCGATTGCTCCTCAGGGTTCAATTCTAGGGCCAGTCCTATTCAAAGTATTTATCAACAATCCGGATGCAGGAGTCGAATGCACCATTAGCAAGTTTGCTGATGATGCCAAACTGGGAAGTGCTGCTGACTCTCTTGAGGGACAAGAGGCCTCGCAGAGGGATCTAGACAGATTGGAGCATTGGGCTGTGATCAATGGGATGACATTTAACACGTCCATTTGCCGGATTCTGCACCTAGGACAGAGTAACGCCAGACCCAGGTATAAATTGGGAGAGGAGTGGCTGGAGAGCAGCCCTGCAGAAAGGGGTCTGGGGGTGCTGGTCGACAGCAGCTCAATATGAGCCAGCAGCGTGCCCTGGCAGCCAAGAGGCAAACCACATCCTGGGGGGCATCAAACACAGCATAACCAGCCGGTCCAAAAAGGTGATTATCCCGCTGTGTTCAGCATTGGCACGGCCTCACCTGGAGTACTGTGTGCTGGGCCCCACCATTTCAGAAGGATGTGAAGGTCCCTGACTGCATCCAGAGGAGGGCAACAAAGCTGGTGAAAGGGCTGGAAGGCATGGCCTGTGAGGAGTGGCTAAGGACTTTGGGCTTGTCTAGTTTGGAGAGAAGGCAGCTGAGGGGCGACCTCATTGCTCTCTGCAGCTTCCTGAGGAGGGGGAATGGAGAGGGAGGTGCTGAGCTCTTCTCCCTGGGATCCAGTGATAGGACGCGTGGGAATGGTTCAAAGCTGCACCAGGGGAGGTTCAGACTGGACATGAGGAAGCATTTCTTCACTGAGAGGGTGGTCAGACACTGAAACAGGCTTCCTAGAGAGGCGGTTGATACCCCAAACCTGTCAGTGTTTAAGAGGCATTTGGACATTGCCCTTAATAATACGCTTTAACTTGATCAGTCCTGAATTGATCAGGCAGTCGGACAAGATAATCATTGTAGTTCCCTTCCTACTGAAATAGTCTATTCTACTCTATCCTATTCTATGTATATGTTATAGGAGGGCCATGCTCTCTCAGCAGAGTTTTATTCAGAAAGATAAAATGAACCTAGTACTTCAAATAAAAATGAAGAGTTTTTCAGCTCACATGTAAGACTAGAAGACACTATCAGATCACCTAAACTGATCTTATGCAATGTGTGGTCCTCAACAGCTGGCCACCTGCAAGACAGCGAAGTGTTCTCTGCTCTTTCTACACACACAATGTCTAAAGCTATTATCAAACGTCAGCTCCCACCTGTTGTCAATGCTTGCCAGCCAACATTGCGAAGAGATGCTAGTCCGTATGTCACATTAATATCATCTTCATTATTAAGCTAAAAAACTAGCTATTTTTGCAACTTTAGCTTCAGCATAATTTCATTTTGCTTCACAAAATGATTAGTTATCATTTCCCCCCCACCTCTCTCCAACCGCCAAAAAAATGTGGACCAGAGAATTTTTTTTCCCAAAACACCACTGAAGTGTTTTTTCAGCGAAGACAACAGGAGTGTTTTGAACAAGCTCTCTTTCATAGCACAGGCCAGAGTATTTTACCCATTTTCCCCCTGCAGAGCTCAAAAACTGCATTTCATCAAATCTTCATTTTAAGATACCAAGACATGAAAAAATCTACATTTTTTTTAATACGAAAGCCTTTCAGGAAAGTCTGAGAGTAACTAGCACACCAAGTCTAGCCACCAGTGCTTCAATTTAAAAGTAGTGAAATCTTGAAGCTCGCTATTAAAACTAAGAAGTCTACAGTCTTTCCATTTGTCACAAAACTACATCCAGTAAAGGTGCCTGGTGTTGGCCTCTGGGGAGAAAATTAAAAATTAAATAAGGTAGTGTGACAAAGAGAACGGAGGCATGTTCATTCAGAGTAGTGGGAGAAGCACCTTCTTATTTCACATGTCCCATCTTATTTTAGATTTACAAAGCCAAGCAGATATTTACATGAATTTCTAATTGCCTTTCTGAAAGAAAGGCAAATTCAGATACTTACCTGTTATGCTGAAACATTTCACGTGCTACTTTTGCTTCAACATGCAGTGTTTCAAATGGCAGGTCTTTATGAATTAGCTTTCCGGCATCCCTTGTAAGAGAGGAGAAGTTGTCCTAAAAAACAGTCGATACATACAAAACTTTCATCACTGTTTCACAGCTGTAGTGAATAGGCAAAGCACAGGAAACGCTAAGTACTAGTCAAAGCAACAAGGATCATCTGCTACAAACCCTAAATATAAGAACATTGCCATAGGACTGTAACTCTTACTATTTATCAGCAACGGATTGCTACACATCATCACTGTTTAAATGGACTGATTCAATGCCCAGTCAAATCAATAAGCATTTTTCCATCAGAAACAATATATATTAATTGGAGTTAAACTTCTCAGATTTTCCCAACGTGATATATACACATACAGACTTGCTACTGTTAAATATTCATCTGTGTATCTTGTTTCCCAGAGTTGTGACTCCATTTGTAAATGACCTCTATTGTGATGGAATCAGGGGGAAAAAAATACTGAATAATTAATAAATAGAAATTGATCACCTTGGTCCAGAATCCAAAGCTCTACATACTCAGATTTATTGATAAATAAGAAACTGTTATTAGGAGAAATTACATTTATAATGTCACATAGAAAATATTTCAAACTAGGTCACTTCAACTACAAGATCATATCGAAGAAAAAGTCTGCATTGTACTAATATTGCTTTGTTAGCCATACATATCTCCGCTGATACCTCTGAGAAGTACATAGCCATACATACCTCTGAAAACAAGGATAGGCACCAGACGAGTAAAACATTCGTGATCACACCAGCTACGAAATGGTTATGAGACTTGCAGGTTTTAGATTATTATATTTCATGCTCTTCAGTAAATCTAAGCAAGCTATTAAGGAGAGCTTCAGGTGAACATGCTCACGGTTCTTTTACAACAATAAACTGATTATGCTGTAAACCACCAGGTGAAAATACACATATTACAGAGGTTTTTATTTTCAGAAGGCACTACTCGCACAAAGACTATACGGTTACATTTACATTAGCAGGCAAGAGCAGCCAAGTAGGAGCAGATCTGTACAGTAACAAAGATGGCACTGAGGTCCCAACGGCCACATCAACTGTTTTTGGAACTGTGTTTCAGACTTGAACTTACTCTAGCCCCACAAACGTAAAACCTGTAAGCATCTGGAGGACAGCTCAAGATTTAATCCATCCGAATGGAAGCCAGTCTGTGTGCTCTGAGAGCCCTCTGCAGTGAGAGCCAGTATATGGTAAATGCGGAGATTAGTTTCCAAAGAGGAGTACTGACGTAAAAAAAAATACTAGTGTAGATATACCCAACAAAAAGGTAAAAACTTACTGCTCTCTCCCTCCCCATTAAAACAGAACCATTGGACAAGGATGCAAGCTATGTAACTTTTCAGGCAAGAAGTTATTGTGCTTACGTTTGTTGGTTTCCAGTCATTCAGTCTATTGTCCAAAATTACATCATAACAGAAAGCTCCAGAGATCACTGCAATTCCAATTCCAAAGAGAAAAATATTCATGTTTGTAACAAAGTATGTATTTCATTGTCATAATATATTCTTATATCAAAATGAATGAGAAGAAAAACAGAATTATCTCAAGAAATCCACCATAAAATATGAATTTTCATCTGTGATTATACAAATGGCCAATTAAACCTGTATCATTTTCATTTCACTGAATAAGTCATTTGAAATGAGTTTTAATGTAATGTCAGTATAATACATCCCCATTAAAAAGAGAAAAAAAATATGAATTATGCTGCTTCCCTAAACTGCATCTAGCATTGAAAGAAAAAACCCCAAAAACTTGGAAAACATTTCACATTTTTTCCTTTGTATGCATCATACACTAAAAGTAAATTTGCAGTATTAAATCATAAAGAGGAATTTATTGCATAGAGAAATCAGACAATATTTGAGGTGAAGTAAAATGTTTATCCATGGCACAAATTTCTGGCAAAGGCAACCCAAATTTCTACGACAGATGTTAGCACACTCTTTGTGAATATTTATTCAGTTATTGCCATCTCAGAAATGAAGCTTATGAACCCAGTAAGCTCACATTATTTCTATACATACAATATAATGATACAGCTTAGTGTATGCAAGATTATTCCAAATCCTGGTAGAACTGAAACATCCACTCTACACTTACCAATCAAGACAAATCCTGAAATAGCTAAAAAGGGAATCAATTGCAGGAGGACTCCACGTGACCAGCAACTAACCTCCTATATATCAAATGCACCATCATACAGGCTTTGTTATTTAAATAACCTCTCTTGTGCATTTTCCCACTTTTGTAAATTTTAAATCAGGTCACAGATGAGCAAAAGCTGTTACTAACTCTGTTTGTACTTCGATAGTCTTCCAACTTGATATATACATCATAATTTTTAGCAACTCAAGTGCTCACAAGGTTATGTACTTATTAGATTAGAGCACGTTGCATATTCTAAATACATTACTCATGTAACTTCACAATAAAAAGGTTATGTCCTTAAGTTACTAACTTAACCTATGAAACCCTAAATGGTCTGACAGCCAGTTGCCACACAGATCAATTTTCTGTACTTTGGTAAGGAAACTGTTTTCAGTGTGATTACTATAAATTAAAGGCTACAACAGCAGCATGTAACACACATATCAATCCTAAGTACCTTCAATCACTGGAAAAGGAGCCTCTGGGTTTTTTTGGTAATGCTGTTAGACACTCACTTAAGAAGCAACAAAAGACAAGACAATCAATATAAAACACTTATACCACCTGGCACTTCTGGAGCTTTAATCAGAGTCACTGAGTACTCATCTTTGAATGCCCGCTTTAACACACATGCCATCATCATGGCACATGAACGCCAATAGGCCTATAAAGAGAATTTCAGAACACAGATTTATTACCTAGAAGCTAACAACCAACACCAGATGAACATCAGCTATTTATTGCAAAAGAATATCAACATTTTACTGAATGACGCACAAACCTAGCTGTGAACCCAAGCATTATTTTCTTTAGTATGTAAACTTCTATTTGGAGATGATTCTCCATATAGAGTCAATCAAAAAAAATCAAAACTGCACTTAAAATGCAAGCCAGATGTTTCCCTGGAGATATTTAAATCTGAATTCATAGAGTAATACAACAGTATAGGTTGGAAGGGATGCCCACATCACCTAGCCCACACTCTGGTCCAGCTAATGATAACCATGATGTGCCAACCAACTATTAAAAACATCTGAACTTTCACAACAAAGTTCAAGAAAGCAGATAGACATGGAACTGAAAGGGGCATACAGAATCAAGTGGTCATAATCAGGGTCACCTACAACGGGGTAAGATACAGACTCACCTTGTTTACTTCCTCTGGATCTTCATCTTTGAAAGTAAGGAATTGAATTTCGCATGATTTGGTCAAGGGTCTATACATATCCCAGACTTCACCATCCACAAGAGCTAGAACAGACTTCTTGCAGTGCCATTCACTTAAGTCTAAAGAAAGTTAAAAAAGTATTACACAGTTATTAACCATATTCCTCACACTCATCAGTTTAGACCTCTGCATTTGTAACAAAAAACTACAAGTTTCACTTTTGTAAATGACTTGGAAAGATGAGCTGTTAACAGAGCCTCCAAAAATTGACTCAGTTTCTGCTGATGTATCTTAGTACAAACGTATTTTAAATTTAACAAATGCAAATATTCTGAATGCACGTGTTTAATCTTGGTCGTTAAAATGTCAATAATATTAACACTTCAAATTGAAATGACAAGTACTTCAACTGGCAGCACAATTTTCATCATCAGTGGAACAATGTTAGTTTAAGAGTCCATTCACTTACGCATGGCACAATTGTACGGAGTAGACAAAGCTTTGTTCATTACAAACACACTGCCAGGGTGCGATTTCCCAGTGTACTTTACTTCAATTTTCTCAATCCGTGGATAAAGCGACAACTGCCTCTCTTTCTCTTTGGTGAAGAGCTCATTACGCATCTGAATCACTTCATCTGATGTGAGTCGAGAAACAGTTGGGGTGGAGATGAATCCTGGTAAAAGGAATGATCTAAAATAAGCAATAAGGAGTTTTCAAAGCCTCTGTAGAAGGTGTTGGTTTCTAAAGAAAGGAAGACGTGCCACCGCATTGCTAATCCATGTGCCTGTCTCAGTATGCATAAGGTCAGCACTTCAGCAGCTCTTAGCGCCCATCCATTCTTGGTCCCTGCAATGCTTACATGAAGCCACAACAGAAAAGGAAAAAGGAAAAGGATAAAGGAAAGCTTAATGACGTTCTCCGGCTGCAAAGGCCCTTCCATCAGACAGGTCAACTACCCCTGCGGACCGCGCCTGGTCTCCACGGCCCGCGCCCACAGCGGCCTCCTCAGCCCGGCGAGCAGCAGGCCCGAACCGCCCCGCACGGCCGCCCCAGGCCGGGCCCCTCAAAGCACCGGCGCAGGACAAGCCCGCAGCTGGCTCGGCGTCCCGCCGCGCCCGCCCACGCCCCCGCCCCCGGCCCGCCGCCACTCACTGCACCCCTCCCGCCCGCCTCGCAGCCAGCGGCCGGCCCAGCGCGCCGCCATGCTCCGGCCGACTCCCACCGCCCCGGTGCCGACTCCCCCGGCTCCGCCGGAAACAGCGGCGGCGGCAGCGCCGTTCCGCCCGCCGTTGCGCCCGCAGCCGCCAGGCGGCGCCGGAGGCTGGAGGCCAGGGCCGGGGCTCCAGGCGCAGCGCGGGGGCTGCGGGGCGGCGGCGGCTGTTTGGGGAGGCAGGAACGGCCGGTGGGTGCCCGCTGCACAGCGGGGAGCTGGCCGTCCTCGTCCGCTGCTATTAATTCTGCCTTCAGAGGCCCCACTGTGTATATCATGGATCATCACAGAATCACAGACTGGTTTGGGGTGGAAGGGACCTCAAAGACCATCTAGTTCCACCCCCCCTGCCATGGGCAGGGACACCCTCCACTAGACCAGGTTGCCCAAAGCCCCATCGAACCTGGCCTTGAACACTTCCAGGGAGGGGGCATCCACAACCTCTCTGGGCAACCTGTTCCAGTGCCTCACTGCCCTCACAGTGAAGAATTTCTTCCTAATATCTACTCTAAATCTACTATCGTATGTATTAGTTGCACTATGCTGTGGGTGTAATGTGTTGCTCCCTTTTCCTCAACAGGTCTCATCTGCCAGGGCAGTAACATAACTGAAAACATCTTTTGGGTGTCCTTAAGGTGTCCTTCAGCCATCTCATAGAGAGGATCACAAATACGTAGTACTGGGGTTACAGCATTAATGTTAACAGCCTGCTGGCTGGTGGAAAGAGCCTTTGGTGCCTGGCTCCCTGCTGTGGCAGAGCCATGGGCCAAGCCACACCACACACAAGCCATGAAGTTTCCGTGTAACTCCAGCTCCTCACCACCAGCTCCGTTTTGCCATCACTGACCTCCTGTATTGGGTTTGCGTGGCAAGGTTTTGGTAGCAGGGGGGCTACAGGAATGGTTTCTGTGAGAAGCTGCCAGAAGCTTCCTCTATGTCAGACAGAGCCAATGCCAGCCGGCTCCAAGATGGACCCACCACTGGCCAGGGCCGAGCCCATCAGTGACAGTAGTGCGTGCCTCTGGGGTAACAGAGTTAAGAAGGGGGAAAAGAGTTGCTGCACAACAGCAATTGCAGCCAGAGAGAGGACTGAGAAGATGTGAGAGGAACAACTCTGCAGACACCAAGGTCGGTGCAGATGGGGGGGGAGGAGGTGCTCCAGGCGCCAGAGCAGAGATCCCCCTGCAGCCCCTGGAGAAGACCATGGTGAGGCAGGCTGTCCCCCTGCAGCCCATGGAGGCTGATGGTGGAGCAGATATCCACCTGCAGCCTGTGGAGGACCCCACACCTGAGCAGGTGGATGCCCGAAGGAGGCTGTGACCCTGTGGGAAGCCCACACTGGAACAGGCTCCTGGCAGGACCCGTAGACCCATGGAGAGAGAGAGGAGCCCAGGTTGGAGCAGGTTTGCTGGCAGGACTTGTGACCCCGTGGGGGACCCACGCTGGAACAGTCTGTTCCTGAAGGCCTGCACCCCGTGGAAGGGACCCACATTGGAGCAGTTCGTGAAGAACTGCAGCCCATGGGAAGGACTCACATTGGAGAAGTTGGTGGAGGACTGTCTCCCGTGAGAGGGACCCCACACTGGAGCAGGGGAAGAGTGTGAGGAGTCCTCCCCCTGAGGAGAAAGGAGCGGCAGTGTAATGAACTGACCACAACCCCCATTCCCCATCCCCCTGTGCTGCTGGGGGGAGGAGGTGGAAAATTTGGGAGTGAAGTTGAGCCCGGGAAGAAGGGAGAGGTGGGGGGAAGGTGTTTGGGTTTATTTCTCATTACTTTGATTTGACTGGTAATAAATTAAACTAATTTCCACAAGTTGAGTCTGTTTTGCCCGTGATGGTAACTGCTGAATGATCTCCCTGTCCTTATCTCGACCCACAAGCCTTTTGTCATATATTTCTGTCCCCTGTCCAGCTGCGGAGGGCAGTGGTAGAGCAGTTTTGGTGGTTACCTGACGTTCAGCCGCAGTCAACCCACCACACCTCTGTACTGCCCTTCCTCCCCAAAAGACTGAAGCCAAACAGAAACTAGCTACTGCCTGTGTAGGAAAACCATGGTTTGCATTAAAATTTATTAAAATTTGGGAAATAACTCAAGAGTTTGTTTCGATGCTTTACAGTTTAGCAGATGATGGTCTTCAGTGTGGTCCCCAGTTGGCAAAGATGTAACAATAGCCATCAAGAATGCCAATATCAATCAGTTACCCCGAACTAGTGCCATTAAGAGCCAAAGGATATAATTAAACTCAGCACCAAAAAATGCATGTTTTAATACTGGCAAGGGCCAGTAACAGAGAGAGAATTTTCCACTGTGGAAACATGTCTGCGGAGCAGTGGGACAGCTGGCTCCTCTTGGTTCGGTACCTGGCACTGGCTTTCCTGCTCACCTGGGCTCTCATCCAACAAACCAGCTGTACAAGTACGGTAGCTATTCGTGCCCTTCGTTATACTATTTGATAGATTAAGAATTTCAGCAAGTCAGTCATCCTGTTTCTTCATTTTTTTTAAATGAGTTAAATAGAAGTTATAGTTTAGTGCAGCAGGGTTATTGTAGGCTACATACTTGTCTGTGTAAAATAGTTTATAGCCTTGAGGTGAAAGGTCCCGAGAAAACACAAAGATGCTATCATTATTTATATCGTTATAGCTCAACTACACCATTTCTTCTATTAATTTTTTATTCTGTGGCTCAAGGAATCATATGTGGTTCAATGATCACATAATCAGTGTATTTTAAATAATTAAAAAAGCCCAGAAAGTTCGCAATGTAGGGTATAAAAAGAACATTTTTACTCTATGAGGAGGTAAATTCAAAATGTTTGGAGAATGAAAGACAGAAACCAACCCAGTTCTGACGCTTTGAGGAAGTCTTGAACGACAAGAGTAAAGTCCTATTTGATACTGCACACTTCTCTATTATAAATCTCTCTCTCCATTTTAAATTGCCGCTTTCTAATCTCTCAATCTTCTTTTGTACAAGTATTTGCAACTTTTTATTCAACTTACTCTTCAGAAAAATGGTGGTAGCATATCTGGTCCCTCCTTAGATTTGTTTGCTGTTGGTCTGGAAGCAACGCTCAGGTGAAAAGCCATCTGGAACTTGTAACACACAGAAGACTATGGGAGAAGCATGGTCATAGTTCTGTCTTTTGGTAATCCCCAGCCAACAGAGTGACAGCACAAAGCTTTACCCCTCCCCCCAGTGGAAATCAAAAGACAGCCAAAACTGCTGGAAATTTCACCCAGGGTTCAGCTGGCATCTTGACAGCCCCTGGACAAAAGCAGATGTACTGGTTTTGGCTGGGATAGAGTTAATTTTTTCCCTGATAGCTGGTCTGGTGCTGTGTTTTGGATTTAGGATGAGAATAATGTTGATAACACACTGATGTTTTTAGCTGTTTCCAAGCAGTCAAGGACTTTTCAGCTTCTCATAGTAGCCTGACAACGAGAAGGCAGGGGGTGCCCAAGAAGCTGGGAGGGGACATGGCCAGGACAGCTGACCCAGACTGGCCAAAGAGATATTCCATGCCATATGACATCATGCTCCATATATAAACTTGGAGGAAGCTGGCCAGGGAGGGAGGTGCTGCTACTGATGGACAGGGTGGACATTGGTCAGTTGGTGGTGAGCAATTGTTTTTCATTTGCATTACCTGCTTTTCTTGGGGTTTATTTCTCTCTCTCTTTTTTTTTTTTAATTCTTCTTTTCATTACATCATCATCATTATTATTATTACTATTATTTTGTTTATTTCAATTATTAAACTGTTCTTATCTCAACCCATGATTCTTCTCACTTTTACCTTTCTGATTCTCTCCCCCATCCCGCCAGGGTGGGGAGAGTGAGCAAGCAGCTGCATGGTACTTAGATGCTGGCTGGGGTTAAACCACAACAGTCCTTTTTGGCACCCAATGTGGGGCAATACAGCAGAAGAAGCTATATTTCAAATCCTCCTGAAAGCCAGTTTTGCCATAAAATGAAGTAAGGTCAAGGGACCTGCACAGTTTTGAGGAATAAAATGGCAAGATGGATGCTGTCAGATCCCAATGGATGTGA
Organism: Grus americana; assembly: GCF_028858705.1. Lineage (NCBI taxonomy): Eukaryota > Metazoa > Chordata > Aves > Gruiformes > Gruidae > Grus > Grus americana. The sequence goes on from NC_072852.1 coordinate 113,903,548, forward strand.
TCGACAAAATAGCAGCCATGTCTCCATTGACTAACAAAAAGGAAACAGGCTTTCTTAGGTGTTGTGGGTTTCTGGTGAATGCATATTCCAAATTACAGTCTGATTGTAAGCCCTCTCTGTCATGTGACCTGGAAGAAGAATGATTTCAAATGAGGCCCTGAGCAACGACAAGCCTTTGAACAAATTACACAGGAAACAGTTCATGCAGTAGCCCTTGGGCTAGTCCAGGCAGTACCAGATGTGAAAAATGTGCTGTATATTGCAGCCGGGGAGAATGGCCCTACCTGGAGTCTCTGGCAGAAAGCACAAGGGGACACTCAAGGCCGACCCCTGGGGTTTTGGAGTCAGGGATACAGACGATCCGAGGATCGCTACACTCCAACTAAAGAAGAGACATTGGCAGTATATGAAGGGGGTTGAGCTGCTTCAGAAGTGATTGGTACCGAAGCACAGCTCCTCCCGGCACCCCGACTGCCCGTGCTGGGCTGGATGTTCAAAGCCAGGGTCCCCTCTACACACCATGCAACCAACGCTATGTGGAGTCAGTGGGTCGCACTGATCACACAGCGGGCTCAAATAGGAAACACCAGTCACCCAGGAATTCTGGAAGTGATCATGGACTGGCCAGAAGGGAAAAATTTCAGAATATCACCAGAGGAGGAGGTGACACGTACTGAAGAGGCCACACTGTATAATAAACTAACAGAAGATGAGAAGCAATATGCCCTGTTCACTGATAGGTCCTGTTGTATTGTGGGAAAACATTGGAGGTGGAAGGCTGCTGTATGGAGTTCTACACGGCAAGTTGCAGAAGCTGCTGAAGGAGAAGGTGAATCAAGCCAGTCTGCAGAGGTGAAAGCCATCCAGCTGGCTTTACATATTGCTGAACGAGAAAAGTGGCCGATGCTCTACCTCTATACTGACTCATGGATGGTGGCAAATGCCCTGTGGGGGTGGTTACAGCAATGGAAGCGAAGGAACTGGCAGTGCGGAGGCAAACCCATCTGAGCTGCCTCAGTGTGGCAAGATATTTCTGCCCAGCTAGACAAGCTGGTTGTAAAAGTACGTCATGTAGATGCCCACGTAGCCAAGAGTCGGGCCACTGAAGAACATCAAAACAACCAGCAGGTGGATCAGGCTGCTAATATTGAAGTGGCTCAGGTGGATTTGGATGGGTAACATAAAGGTGAATTATTTATAGCTCTATGGGTCCGTGACACCTCAGGCCATCAAGGAAGAGATGAGACATATAGATGGGCTCGTGGACTTAACCATAGACACTATCTCACAGGTTATCCATGATTGTGAAACATGCGCTGCAATCAAACAAGCCAAGTGGCAAAAGCTTCTCTGGTATGGAGGACGATGGCTGAAATATCAATATGCGCAGACCTGGCAGACCGATCATATCACACTCCCACGAAGCCGCAAAGGCAAGCACCATGTGCTTACAATGGTGGAAGCAATGACAGGATGGCTGGAAACATATCCCATGCCCCATGCCACCGCCTGGAACACCATCCTGGGTCTTGTGGCCCTTAAAGCTTGTGGCGACATGGCACCCCAGAAAGAGCTGAGTCGGACAACGGGACAACTCATTTCTGAAACTACCTCCTAGACACCTGGGCCAAGGAACATGGCATTGAGTGGGTGTATCATATCCCCTGTCATGCACTGGCCTCCAGGAAAATTGAACAATACAATAGACTGCTAAAGACTACACTGAGAGCAATGAGTGGTGGGACCCTCAAACATTGGGATACACATTTAGCAAAAGTCACCTGGTTAGTCAAGACTAGGGGATCTGCCAATTGAGCTGGCCTTGCCCGATCAAAACTTCCATGTACTATAGAAGGGGATAAAGTCCCAGTAGCGCACATAAAGAATATGTATGAGAAGACAGTCTGGGTTACTCCTGCTCGGACAAAGGCATCCCATCTGTGGGATTGCTTTTGCTCAGGTACCTGGGTGCCCTTGGTGGGTGATGCGGAAGGATGGGGCAGTCCAATGTGTACCTCAAGGGAACTTGATTTTGGGTGAGAATAGCCAATAAATTAAATCGTATGATGTTAATTGCTATATAGTACTATATATCATTACTTCTATAGTGACTATATGCCATATCAATGGTGTTATGGTAAGAATCACCTAGATTAATGAAGAATAAATTTTGATGAAACTGAGCAAAGTGCAGTGATAATAAAACTGGACAAGCACAACAATAACGGAACCCAAACTGGCTTCAGCATGCAACAATCCAACACCAGACATCATATTTCCTGCCCTAAAGGACTGTAATGACAGATGAAGCCCAAAGTCATGGACTAAATGAACTCAACAAACATTCGAGAGGGATGGCCTATAGACTAAAGGAACGAATCTGTGTGTTGTGTTGGGTTTGCGTGGCAGGGTTTTGGTGGTGGGGGGGCTACAGGGGTGGCTTCTGTGAGAAGCTGCTAGAAGCTCCCCCTGTGTCTGACAGAGCCAATGCCAGCCGGCTCCAAGATGGATCCGCCGCTGGCCAAGGCCAAGCCCATCAGCGCCTCTGTGATAACATATTTAAGAAGTAGAAAAACACTTAGAGAGAGAGAGCTTTTGCAGCCAGAGAGAGGAGTGGGAAGATGTAAGAAACTCTGCAGACACCAAGGTCAGTGCAGAAGGAGGGGGAGGAGAAGCTCCAGGCGCCGGAGCAGAGATCCCCCTGCAGCCCCTGGAGAAGGCCATGGTGAAGCAGGCTGTCCCCCTGCAGCCCATGGAGGAAGGATGAGGGGGTGTAGTGATTCCACCTGCAGCCCGTGGAGGACCCCACGCCGGAGCAGGTGGAGGCACCTGAAGGAGGCTGTGGCCCGTGGGAAGCCCACGCTGGAGCAAGTTCCAGGCCGGACCGGTGGACCCGTGAAGAGGGGAGCCCACGCCAGGGCAGGTTTGCTGGCAGGACTTGTGACCCCGTGGGGGACCCCACGCTGGAGCAGTTTGCTCCTGAAGGTCTGCACCCCGTGAGAGGGACTCCATGCTGGAGCAGGGGAACGATGAGAGGAGTCCTCCCCCTGAGGAGGAAGAAGCGGCAGAAACAACGTGAGATGAACTGACCGTAACCCCCACTCCCCGTCCCCCTGTGCCGATGAGGGGGGGAAGGTTGAAGCCGGGAGTGAAGTTGAGCCCAGGAGGATGGGAGGGGTGGGGGGAGGTGTTTTAAGAGTTGATTTTATTTTCTCATTCCTCTACTCTGTTTTGCCTAGTAATAAATTAGATGAATTCCCTCTCTAAGTTCGGTCTGTTTTGCTCGTGACGATAACTAGTGAGTGATCTCTCCCTGTCCTTATCTTGACCTACAAGCATTTCGTTATGCCTTTTCTCCCCTGTTTGGTGAATGAGGGGAGTGATAGAGCGGCTCTGGTGGGCACCTGGCCCCCAGCCAGGGTCAACCCACCACATGTGTACATATCAAAAGACAGGAAAAGTGATGGTGATTAATTGGAAGGTATTAGAAAGAGTGAGACCTGGGGAACAGTATTGGCATAGATTTGGGGTTACTTAAAAAGTTCAGTCTTCAAGATTATTTTTTTATTTATGCTGGCACAGCTGGCTCATAACTATAATACCATTTGTCTGTTTACTACAATATATTTACTTGAGGCTTCTGTGAGAGGGTAAAAACCCCTGGGTCCACTCAAACCCCATGGACTGAGCCAAGGACCAGCTGGGGGTTACTCTCAGCTGCCAAACGTGGCCCTGTTTGCAGCCTGTGGAGGACATACAGGCCTGCTGCAATCCCCTAGCTATCCATCCCTCAATGCCAAAAGACAAAAGCCTTCCAACTGAGAAGTACTCTGGGAAGCGTTTGGCTGAATTCCAGCAGCTTTTAGTGTGTCACAGCACTGACCACATTTGTGGTACGGAGAAGAGACGGGTAGCAAAACTGCCCACGAGTAATTACAAGGTATCAGTCTTCATAAAGCCCTTTGACTTTCAGGAAAACCATAGATGTTATTTTATAATGGGCAGAAAACGGAACGCTGCCCTGTGTGGCAACAGGAACACCATAATTGCTCTTATGCCATAGTATGTGACCTAATAGTAATGCATAAGTGACAAACCGTGACAGTTTATCGCCTTCATGGTCCCAAAGCCAGCTCTGAGCTCACTTACAGATTGCTTCAAAAGCAAAACCGGCTTAAAAATTCCTGCCTCTCCCTTTGCCATTCTCGGCTGTTTCTCACTGCTTACCCTCTAGATAGGCAACTGTAGCAGTGCTGTACAAGGCACTGAACACAAGATCACTGAAGTGATACAAATTGCAGGATCAGTATTGCTGAAAGATTATGTTTTATTCACATTACTTCAGTGACCTGGCTTAAAGTTCAGCTTTGTATACTCGTTTCTGTGCACAAGTGAAGCAGTAGAAGTAATCCATGGCTGGAGGCAGCAATTGCCTTGGAAGACAACATGGTGTGTAACTATATCCCCAGAGCTGTACTCTCTGTGCCCCCATGGAGCAGCAAAACATTTTAAACACGGTGTCAAAATAATTCTGAATCTACCACCATCAGCATCGTGGCTAATGCATTGTTCACTGATGCTTAGGTTGAATCAGGAAGTGTCCTACAATGCCATCCAATTTGGTGGATCTTTTTTAGAAATGTACCTTTGATTGCTACTTAGCTGTCTTCTCAGTGGCAGTAATCTTGCAAATTCAGTTGAAAAAGTTGACATTAATACTGTACTTTGCAAGGCAAAGATAAAATTATACAAGATGTTCCAGAAAATGGATGGAGGGTATTGACAGAAAAACGCTACTGAGAACAAGTAATTTGTATTACTCTTATCTTGTTCTACCCTCACATTTTCTGGCTTTCCTGGTTCAAGTTTGGCTGACACATTAGATGATAGGAATATTTTAACAGTCTAATAGAGATATAGTGTTCTATCACAGCACTCTAGTCCATTTCATTATAGCAAGGCAACTAATCTATGGCATACTCTGTCTCTAAACAGTCATCAACATCATCTTCATAGAAAAAAAGAATATCTGAAAATTTGGTTTGCTTCTTTTCTCAAAACTATACTTGCTCACAGTTTTCAGTTTCAACGTACAAACCAAGCAGAGAATCTGCCAGCTAAATCAGATTTTTTTCCCAGAGAGGAGTTGAAGCAATTAACATGAAGCAGCAAAACAAAATAACAAGATGCCACAGAAGTAGAAAGGAGGCAAGGCCTACTGTAACGAGGGGAGGGGATAGCTGGTAAAGCAATTCCCCAGAACATTATAAAAAGCTAGGTGTGGTGATAGTTAAAATTGCAAAAGAAAAAATTATCCCTTAAGTTGTAGCTATCAACCTCTCCACACACTTACACATGGCTGCTGATAATTCTTCACACTAAAGAGCAAGGCTTTCAAGCTGATAGATTCAACGTACTTCAGGCTGGTAGTCTGGGCACAATGAAAAGTACATGGCACATCGATCAATGAGTTTCAGAAAAAAGCTTTGTGACACAGAGCATGAAATATGTATTTTGGTGATTAGTTAATTAAATGGAATCTGTTTTAGCAGTTTTACAAAATAGATTTCCATCCACTTGTCTCATTGCCATGTCCAGAATCACACCAGAACAGTCACTCTACAGCTATGTGCTCCCATCTTCAGCACTTAATAGAACAAACATATGTGACAACAATTTAGTGTGCTTGGAAAAAAGATGTGTACAGAGATTTAACCCACAGGCTATGGCACCAAGTCTCAATTGGAATCTCTGACCACCTCATACATAACATTTCTCTTTTTAGAAATATGAAAAAATCTGTTTCTTCTTCTTTAAATACGGAAAAATATTCAAAGATTCTTGATCAAAACCTAAACAATGTAAATTCCAGTAAGAATCAGCCCTCCAACTCTCCATACAAATAAAGATATACTTATGCACAGGAGTGGTTTTTTCCTATGTCTTTTACTTTTGCCCTCAGTGGCTCCAGATTCTAAATCTTCCCCCCTGCTCCTCTCATGATAACCCGGCACAGTTATCAGCAACCTTGCTGGGCTCCCTGCTATTATAGATCGGCTAAGAGGCACTAGAAAGTTTAAAGAACAATTAACTTAGGAAACCACAGGAAGAAAAGGGAAAAGTAGTGCAGAACTGTAATCTTTGATGCTTTCACTGATGTTTCACTCTGCAAACAAGAGATGAGCTACTCACAGATCATCACACATCCATAACACCCACTCATCAATACAATAAAATACATGTTCTTGCTTATATGAAACTAAGGTTACACTGCTTGATCTACTGAAATTCAGTGAGCGAACTTGAGATATGTCAGGTTTATGTCTGAATGGGGTATACTAGGGAAGCATTGCCTTTCATTAAACTTTTCTTTTTTTTAATGGCAGTGCAAGGATGCACATTAATTAGCTTTCCCATGACTGTCTTCTATTTTGGCATGTGTAAGCCATGACAGATGAGTGATTACATAGGAATTAACATCTTACTCTTCTAAGTGTTAATTAAACAGCCAGTTCTCTTCTTATAGTGCACTACTTTTCCCCCTATTCTATGCATGTTTTTGAGAAGAGGAATCATAATCGTCTTCCTCTCTTACCTATCCGTAATGTGTTCAAGTATTTACAATGCAACAACTTTGTAACCAAATTTAGCAGTTCTAATTTGCTGTATTGATTTTTTTTTATAATTATACTTCAAAGTTATTCTAGAAATCAGCATGCAAGGTGCAGAAAAATGTAGGGTGAATTGGTTTGTTTCCACTGCAAAATCAAACCTATTTTGAGTGGAGAAATCACTGAAAGGAGTATTTTGTTAATACAGATTAATTTCTCTGTATTCATTTTTATCATCCTATAGCTAAGAAAAATGAAATGTTCCCAAAGTGAAGAGTCAGAGTTTTGGCTTATAGTGTCTCACAGAATTTTTGCAAACTATTTTTCAAAACAGTGTTTGCACAGAGCTCTTTAACAGGGTGATGGTACCATAATAAGAGGTAAACGTGTCATTAGAGCAGATTACCATCAACACTCCACATTTGCAACAGAAAGCTTCATTAAAACAAGAAAGAATTCCATTGCAATGTAAGAACATATATTTATCTAAAATATCATATAATTAAATGAGGGTAATCTTTTGGTTTATGAATTATTGAGATCATTAAGAAGCAGCCAAGTCTTGAAATCATGTTGCACTTCCACACAATTATTAAAGGCTTTTCTACACATGGAACTTGACTAGAATAGTTATTACAGAATAAGACGGCTATTCTTGACCGACATTCTGTGTGCAGATGTTAATTATAGACTATTTTTATTATTCTAAAAAGGAGTCTGTATGGAAAGCTCTCCAAGAATAACTGTTAAACTGAGCATCTTGAACAAATTCTTCCATGTTTAATGAAAATATTTGTGCTATATTTAACTTAAAAATATTAAAAATATGGATAGCAGTCTCGTACTCTTCTAACAAAGTACTTAACAGTATTTTTAAGAATACCATTGTTCAGCAAAGTACATACAGAAAAAGTATACATATTAAATGAACTATATGCCTTACAACCAGTTTTCCAATAATTCTGTAAATGCATTCAGAATACTCACATTTAGTTGCTGGTGTTTCCTGCAATTGTATAAAGCAAGCAGAGAAACCATGATCTAGTTGTTACTGAAATAAAAGAGAGGAATGTAAAGAAACTGTGAAAGTACTATGTAACTGTACTAGAAAGAATCAGTCAGAGAAACATTGGGGAGACAACCTTGTAGGCTGAGTATTTGCTTTACTTGCAAGAGAAACAAAACAGTGAACAGGAAAAAAGGAATTTCGCTCTGATCTTGTACTTGTATAAACCCTATGCATTTAAGTGGATTTACTGTGGTGTAAGAGTCATGTTAACAAAATCCAAATTAAATCCTATATGTGAGTCTGTGTATTTGGGCTGTGTTGGGTTTGCGTGGCAAGGTTTTGGTAGCAGGGGGGCTACAGGGGTGGCTTCTGTGAGAAGCTGCTAGAAGCTCCCCCTGTGTCTGACAGAGCCAATGCCAGCCGGCTCTAAGATGGACCCACCGCTGGCCAAGGCCAAGCCCATCAGCGCCTCTGTGATAACATATTTAAGAAGGGAAAAAAAAAAAACCAGTTAGAGAGAGCTTTTGCAGCCGGAGAGAGGAGTGAGAAGATGTAAGAAACTCTGCAGACACCAAGGTCAGTGCAGAAGGAGGGGCAGGAGGTGCTCCAGGCACCGGAGCAGAGATCCCCCTGCAGCCCCTGGAGAAGACCATGGTGAAGCAGGCTGTCCCCCTGCAGCCCATGGAGGAAGGATGAGGGGGTGTAGCGATTCCACCTGCAGCCTGTGGAGGACCCCACGCCGGAGCAGGTGGAGGCACCTGAAGGAGGCTGTGGCCCGTGGGAAGCCCACGCTGGAGCAAGTTCCAGGCCGGACCGGTGGACCCGTGCAGAGGGGAGCCCACGCCAGGGCAGGTTTGCTGGCAGGACTTGTGACCTCATGGGGGACCCCACGCTGGAGCAGTTTGCTCCTGAAGGTCTGCACCCCGTGAGAGGGACTCCATGCTGGAGCAGGGGAACGATGAGAGGAGTCCTCCCCCTGAGGATGAAGAAGCGGCAGAAACAACATGAGATGAACTGACCGTAACCCCCATTCCCCGTCCCCCTGTGCCGCTGAGGGGGGGGAGGTTGAAGCCGGGAGTGAAGTCGAGCCCAGGAAGATGGGAGGGGTGGGGGGAGGTGTTTTAAGATTTGATTTTATTTCTCATTCCTCTACTCTGTTTTGCCTAGTAATAAATCAGATGAATTCCCTCTCTAAGTTTGGTCTGTTTTGCTCGTGACAACAATTAGTGAATGATCTCTCCCTGTCCTTATCTCGACCCACAAGCGTTTCGTTATACCTTTTCTCCCCTGTCTGGTGAATGAGGGGAGTGAGAGAGCGGCTCTGGTGGGCACCTGGCCTTCAGCCAGGGTCAACCCACCACAGGGCAATCAGAACTGAATGTTCACTGTGGTGGAAAGATTACTGTACTAGTTTAAACTTCATGCCATCATCTAATGGGATACCTTCTCTTCATGATTCATCTCTTCATTCCCCACATCGATTCATTGTCATTACATCAGCTTTAGCAGTCATCCTATGAGCTATCCCTTAATTTAAATCCATATTGCCATTTTGTAACATTCCCCACCTCTACACTTTTCCCACCAGGTTCCTTCCATATTTTTAAATTTTATATCAACACGGTGTTTCTATCACTGTGTGGCTTTGAACAGTAAAGCAGTCTTACTGAAATCAATGAAACTTTGTATATGCTTAAAGTTATGATGTGCTGGGCCACACAAAATAAAGACCTTTTCTGATGCCTATGGAATAATTTTGATTTTATTAAATGCATGTCACCATTATACTGATGATATACACTGGACATATGCACATTTTTTGCAGAAATATTACTTGTATTCTACGTGCATTTTTGCATGTGAAAAATAAGCTAAGAAAATTTTGATATGAAGAGCATCATGGCATCCTATTTCTTTGGTCTCCATTAAAATAGCTGCTAGAGATTATATTTATAAATAATCTTTCCTCATTTTGCTACAGTCTAACAAAATATAGCCAACATTGCTGCTTTGATTATCAAATAAATGCTTATGTTACTTTTCTTGTTATGGAACGGTATTACATCAGTGGTAATATATTTTTAAGATGTCATTAGAAACTCCTCAGATGCACTATTAACCGTCACAATGAGTAATCTGCCTTGATTCATAAATTTAAAGGGCCATTACGCCTCCTGTATATTTAATCAAGAATCTCCCAGGCTGGTATAAACGATTAATAAAAAAGGCTTTGAAGGTCACCGTGTGGTCCATATTCTGCTGGTTAAGGGATGTGCCCTACGGCGGGTGGGATTTTGGCCAGTCCAGCTGTACAGGCACACGGAGTCACTGTGACGTTGTTTTAAAGTCTGCAACTCTCTTTTCAGCCGGAACATCTAAATCTTTGTTTCATGATTTCACCCCGTTATTCCTGCTTCTACCCCGGGTGGGTTTGGTTTCCGGAAATGTGCCAACGGCGACTATGGTCTTCTTTGAGAAGTTTAAGCTTTTCGTAATGAAAGTTTATTCTGTTGCAACAAATGTCCTTGAGCTTATGAAGACCTCACAGTTTAAAAATAAATAATTCGAGGCGGGGAGGGGGGGAGAGCTGCTGAACACAATCTAATACAGTACAGTACAGCCCCGGGATGCGCGGGGGCATCGCGCCGGCCCCGTGGCGACGATCAGGAGGAGGAGGAGGACAGCGATGCGCCCCGAGCTGGTGCCGAGCCGCTGCCCGCCGCGGATCCCCGCTCCGGGGCGCCCCAGGGAAGGGCGGGCGGCAGGCCAGGGCGCAACCCCGCAGCCAGCCGCGGCTCCCTGCGCTCGGAGCCAGCGCGGAACGGGGCGGCGCCGCCTCGGACGCGTTAAAACTTTTGGGGCGGCGGCGGCGGGCGGCTGGTGGGAGCGGGGTGGAGGCAGAGCACAGCGGGCGCGGGCGTTGCGCCCCGGCTGCCGCACCTGCTTCACGGCAGCCTCCCCGGGCGCCCCCAGCCCGCCAGGCGCCGCCCCGTTCCGCCGGGCCCCGGCGAGGCCGGGCCGGGCCGCCCCCCACGCCCAGCCGCCGCCGGCGTCGCCCGGCGGTTATTAAGCGCTGCCGCCCGTGGGAAGCGGCCGTTGCCGGGAAGATGGCGAGTCGTAGTCTCCGTCTGCTGCTCCTTGGTTACTTGGGGGTCCTGAGCTGTAAGTGGCCGCGTCCCTTCCCCGCGGAGCAGGCGTGGGGGCTATCGCGTACCGCTCCCTCCGGCAGCGCGCCGGCCGCTGAGCGCCCCGCTACGGCGCTGGGCTCCCCGGCCGCGAGGTGGGAACAGTTCCCCCGAGGTGTCTGTGTGTGTTGGGGGGGGAGGCTCGGCTCCGGGGTGCCCTGCTGGTCCGGCACCTTCCCCAGCCGCCGCCCAGGCCCTGCCCTGCCGCGCTGCCCACCGAGAACCACGCCCGCTCCAGCGGCGGCGTTGCCCGGCCCGGGGAGCCTCCGGGCAGGGCGAGGGGAGCAGCGGCGGGATGTCGTTTCCCCTCCCTCGCCCCCGGAGTGAGAGGAGCCAGATCGCGTCGCCAACAGCGAAATAAAAGCAAACTCGTCCTTCTGCGCAGCTGGGGGAGTGTGCGCTGATTATTTCCATGTGTCTCTTGCTTTCACGCAGATGTAACCTGTTTAAGCCGGGCCTGTTTCAGAGCAAGCCAGTGGCTTTCTGCAGTGATGCAAACTTTAGGATGCAGGCTGCGTAGTTTGCTTTTCTGATGGCCTTCACAAGATGAATGAGCAAGTGATGGGAGTGTGTTTTGTGTTGCCAGCGCTGGATGCTGCAGCTCCAGAACAGACCTATGTTTCCAATATTGTTATGGTCCTGTTGTCTAACTTGTTAAAAACAAAATGGGGGGAATGTTAAAATAAGTTGGCAAAAGCTGCCCCACCCAGAAAGCACATGGAAATAAGAAAAAAAAAACGGATTGTGGGGCCACACAACTGCAAAGAAGCAGTGAATTAATATACAGTGTTAACAGTGCCAGTCGTGTGATAAGGCTGTCGCTTTCTGATCATGTCTTGCTGTGCTCTTGTATGCTTCTTGTGTCTCGCTGGTGTTTTAGGGAAAGAGGCTGTACATGGAAATAATGTTTTGAAAAGAATTATGTAGCACAGTCTTGCAGTGAAGTGACCACCTGGGACCAGCCTGGGACGGGTTCTCTGTCCATTACGGATGTGGGACATCCATGGTGCTGATGCTGGGTATGTTTTGTAGTTTACCGTTCGTTCCTCCTCATCTAACAGAAACTTCTGTGTATGGAAGCTCCTCTTTTGCAGAGGAGGGACGAGTCCTGTTGAGAAGAGACTTGAAGTGATGTGTGTCTGTTAGGTCTTTGGTTTGGTAGTGTTTTTTTCTTTTCTTCTCTCTTTGTTTCTATGAGACCTTATAGAAATTTTGGGCTGTTAGATGGGCAGTGCAGACTTTCTCTGTCATATAGTAAATAATAAAAATTATTTTTTTTCTTTGTTTGTTGTTAATTCTGTGGGTATATCTAAGCAGATGAGGCTGCTGTAATTTTTTTGGTGACAGGTTTCAGTGTCTTCAGGCTGCTCAACTTTCTGGTTAGCTGTGTCTGTTGGCAGTGCTGCCTTTGACCAGGGAGGAAATGATAGAGGGTGGTTTGGAAGCAGTCTGACATTGTTGTAAGACTTGTATTTTATTTTTTTCTTCCTCTTCCTGTCCCAATTCCCAAGAAACACCAGGTGGGGAGAAAATTTACCAGCAAGGTGCTGATAAGAAGTTGTTGCATGAAGAAAGTGACTGTAGGTGTGTGTGCAAATGCTGATTGTTTGTGTGAGCCAGAGGAAATCCAGGCAGTCAGGAGTCTGGTGCTGCTCCTGTGGCTGGAGTATGCTCACAGACTGAGTAATGCTGGCATCCAAGTCAGACGTATGGCCTGAGCGGTGTCTTATGTGGGACTGGGGCCCAACATGTCGTGGTGATAGTGGGGAATGGGCAGAAACTAATGAGGAAAAGAAAGTAGCAGTTGATACCTGAAGTGTGTGAGAATTATATTGTGGAGCAGGTGTAGACAACTTGCTTGGTAGTTCAGCTGCAGAAATCAAGAGCTCTGTATGTTGGTCACAGGACATCAGCATAGCCAAGAACAGTGCTGAGGCAGAGGAAGTTTGGATTGCTTTTCAGTGAGAACCTACTAAGAAATATTAATGACCTGCAGAAATTGTGGCTGCTCTGAGTTTAAGCTTCTCTTTCACCTTTAATTTAGGGGAAAATAAGGGAGTTGGAGGTCTGCAATCGTATTTTCTGACAGCATGAGCTCCTGAAACTGATGTCTGCGAAGTTTTAAAAGGTGCCACAGTGCAAGAATTGTGAGCTCAGTTGGCAAGACAGTTGAAAAATGTACAGAAATGATTGCTATTAATCATTATGGCTCCTCTGGAGGAGATAGTGTGTACTGATGAACTGGCCTTTTTGTGAAGCTTCTAAGTGTGATTTTTCTTGCATTAGTGCACATCAGAAATTAAACTTAAGCTGCTGATACTGGAAGTAAATCCAGTACAATGTGTCTGTGTGAGGGCAATGCAGATGCAATAAATAGTCTTAACAAAACATTTGATGGAGCTCACTGGGGTAGTTTGAGCAATGAATAAGGTGAGGTTTTCTTTGGTTTTTTGCTTTAAAACAAACACTCCTTAGTGCTCAGGAATCTTTCAGGCAGATACAGAGGTTCTAGACCACAAAAGCCTTCCCCTCTGCCCCCAACAAGAAATCATAAAGCTATTGCTGCATTGGCTATAGGAATTGACATTGGAAGTCTTTAAACTGTGCTTTCCTGATTATATGTGATACACAAGTGATGCACTGAAAATTGAGAATATTGTCAATTCCCAGTCTGCTGTTGAATCAACCCTCTTTGTTTGCTGGAGTCACTTGGTAGAGACTTACTCTGATTTAGAAATCAGAGTCTGCATTCAGGTAAGATGGGATTTATTAAATTTTGTGGTGGGTTGACCCTGGCTGGAGGCCAGGTGCCCACCAGAGCTGCTCTATCACTCCCCTCATTCACTAGACAGGGGAGAAAAGGTATAATGAAATGCCTGTGGGTCGAGATAAGGACAGGGAGAGATCACTCACTAATTGTTGTCACGAGCAAAACAGACCGAACTTAGAGAGGGAATTCATCTGATTTATTACTAGGCAAAACAGAGTAGAGGAATGAGAAATAAAATCAACTCTTAAAACACCTCCCCCCACCCCTCCCATCTTCCCGGGCTCAACTTCACTCCCGGCTTCAACCTTCCCCCCCCTCAGCGGCACAGGGGGATGGGGAATGGGGGTTATGGTCAGTTCATCTCATGGTGTTTCTGCCGCTTCTTCCTCCTCAGGGGGAGGACTCCTCTCATCGTTCCCCTGCTCCAACATGGAGTCCCTCCCATGGGGTGCAGACCTTCAGGAGCAAACTACTCCAGCATGGGGTCCCCCATGAGGTCACAAGTCCTGCCAGCAAACCTGCTCTGGCGTGGGCTCCCCTCTGCACGGGTCCACCGGTCCGGCCTGGAACTTGCTCCAGCGTGGGCTTCCCATGGGCCACAGCCTCCTTCAGGTGCCTCCACCTGCTCTGGTGTGGGGTCCTCCACGGGCTGCAGGTGGAATCTCTACACCCCCTCATCCTTCCTCCATGGGCTGCAGGGGGACAGCCTGCTTCACCATGGTCTTCACCACGGGCTGCAGGGGGATCTCTGCTCCGGCGCCTGGAGCACCTCCTCCCCCTCCATCTGCACTGACCTTAGTGTCTGTAGAGTTTCTCACATCTTCTCACTCCTCTCTCCGGCTGCAAAAGCTCTCCCTAACTGGCTTTTTTTCCCTTCTTAAATATGTTATCACAGAGGCGCTGATGGGCTTGGCCTTGGCCAGCGGTGGGTCCATCTTAGAGCCAGCTGGCATTGGCTCTGTCAGACACAGGGGAAGCTTCTAGCAGCTTCTCACAGAAGCCACCCCTGTAGCCCCCCCCCCCCCCCCCCCCCCAACCTTGCCACGTAAACCCAGCACAATTTGTAAGATTGCATGCTTCTCTGGTAATATCTGTACAACATAGTGTTATAAACCAGACTACCTATTTTTTGGACAGGGAATGGGAGGAAGAGATATCAAAAGAAGATTCCTTCTCTTGCTGTTTTAGTTGAGAAGCAGTATTTCTCTGCTATAGACTGCTAGTTGTCTGCAAACCTGCACAGACTCTTAGACACCATAATATAGGCTGTGAGATGGCAGTAAGCTTTTTAAATATAAGCAAACAAAATTAACTACAGAAAAGCAATACTTGTTTCTAATATTCAGCCTAACTTTTTTGTTTATGACTCTGATTACACTGCACAAGATACCTGAATGCTTCTAAAATGGATGAAAATTGAGGATTTTGTTGCAAGACCTTCGTATCTTTAAAAGGGAGATATGCTCCTCTCTAGCTTATGTTATAACCTTCACAATTTCAACTTCTTGCTTAGATCCTCAGGGCTCAGAAGAAACTTTGGCTGTGAGTTATTGGCGTGTCTCTCAGAATTCACGGCCTTTGCTGCATTTGAGCAAGTCATGCTGTTTCCCTTAAATGTAGGCAAGCTACTTGGAAGGGGCCCTCCCTTTCTGAGAGGCCCCAGCCAGAAGCAGTGCTGTTCTGTGCTAAGGGCTTTGTCTCCAGCAGAGAGCTGGTCCCTGGCTGGCCCTGCGGTATCCTTAGTTCAGGTTACTGGCCCCACAGCCTGCTATTGGATGTGCAAAAGAAAAAATTAGGGTGACTGTCTTCTCTCGCTGCATACAGGAGATGGGAAATGTACCTGGAAATGTCACATCAAGACAATCACAATTCCTCTTGTTTTCTTCTTGTTTAAGGTGCATGTATGCAAGTGGAGGACTTGCTTTTGCTGTTGCTTGGCCTCTGAGGTCCTGTTTTCTCAGCTTTAACATTGCAACAATTCTTTGTTCATATCATAGGACATGTATTCCTGGTAATTGTGAACACCATAGGGCATCTGGCATTAATAATGAGAGTTAAAGCTACTGCTGTGATTAGCAGATCTAATTGAGCCTGGATGAGGTCTTCTCGTTGGCTATTTAACTGAATTACACAAAGACATTTTTGTGATTGTTTCCTGTATTATACCTATATTTCCTACTGCAGTATGTTTTGGCAGGAACATGGTAGCTGCCAGGTTCTGCTGCAGAAACTGGCTGATGGCATCACAAATGATTAGGTAAGAACTTGCAAGTAGTTGAACTTTGACTTCACCTTTTCTCTTTAGCTGACTGACTAACAAAACACATGGGATCGTCTTTTGTGACCTACAGCTACCAAACTTGTCTGTGTCCACTGACTAACCCCAAATGTTATTGGGGGTGTGTATGGACCTGTTGTTTGAAGAAGTGAGCTGAAAATATTAGAGAAGGCTTTTACCCTTCCTCAAAGGGTGCTGCAAGTGCTTTAGCTTCTTCTCGAGTGCTGGTGGTTACAAGAAAGAAGTCCTCTTCTTAAGTATGGGAGAATCTTCTTGTACAACTGATTAAAAAAAATAATCCAATTTTCTCATAATTTCACATGAGTAAACAATAGTGATATTTCTTCACTGAAGACAGTGACGTGCATGTGAATCTTCTGCAGTAGCAGTAAGCAAGCTTTCCTTGTTGGATGGAGGTGTAGGTTTGGGTTGTCGGTGCTTTTGGAGGGGCAGGAACGACTAGTAATTTAGTTCTGAAACCGGGATTTAAAAGTTTATATATGGTATGATCTACTTAGAGTCCATCAACACTCAAAATGTCATATTTCTGTTGGAGCATCTCTGAAGACAATCTGTTTATCATTGGATTCCTGCAGCTGGTGATCCCTTTTAGGAATATTTTTCTCGAAGTAAGGCTTAGTGTTGTACTTTCCCTTAGCAATGCTAGAGGTGACTCCAGTGTAAATGCTTATGTAAAGTAAGATCACTAAGAAATGTTCATGCAGCCAGAAATGTCCACATTGCAATATAAATATCTTGTATATCAAAACAACTGAAGCACAAGGTAGACGCTTGTATTTGTCACTGCAGACTCTTTGCCAGGGCCATATGGAACGGCTAAATTAAGGTTCCCTTGAAGTTATACAATGATATCAAACAACAAAAAAATTGCTAAAAATAGTGTCCCTGTGGATATACATGATGAGCTATCTTATTGCTGTTTTTTCTTGTTTGGCTGGTTGGGCTTTTCTCTCCACCATGATAACTTTGTGGCACTATTGCGTACTTGTGGGAAAATAGATGGTTCACAAGGTTTTAGTTTCTAGTTTAGTAGCTAATTTACGGTGGGGTGATCATTTTAACAGACCCTGATGGAAGTGTTATGTGGAAGCTGAAAGGCAATTCATTTACCAGTAATTAATTCTATTCTGATTAGCTTACCTTCCTTTCATCTCCCCCCAGTTTTGTAAAGCTAGCTTTGTTACAGTTTTACTTTCTGGTATGTCTTTTCCCATTCCAAGTATGTTTTGAAGAACTATCAGTTTTAACAAAACATTTCTGCAGAAAAGCCTGTCGTGTCTTCCTCAAAGCGTTGTACGTGATTGTGCTGAATTTCACCACAGGAAGCTTCAAGGCAAATATTATGGTGTCTTGTAATCAAGACAAATGATTTGTTTCCTTCATCTAAATACTGGGGGGGTTTTAGGGAAATGAATATGTATTTCAAAGAATGAGACAGCAAATGAGGCTGGAGGAGCATTTGGATGATTGCCAGTGCTTGTGCTCACCTGGATTTCCAAAGCCACTTTTTTCTGGAGGGCTCCAATGAATTATGTCACCTCTGTGCTCACAGTGTATCACTGAGCACTCAAGTGCTTATATAAAATTCCTTAAACCAGGCAGAAGGTGAGCTTGGCAGCTGAACATCTGGTCCTGTTCACTTGTCTGTTTCTAACATACGCTGGGACGTGAAGGAGCTTTTGGAGAAGGAAGAAAGGGAAAATAGCCATTTCTGAGCAACAGCAAGTAATACAACAGCAGTAGTTATTGAACCACTAGTAAGTCTGTAATCCCTCCTAATTAAGAAGTACAGCAGGCATCCAGTTTCTATCAAAGATGATTTGCAGGGGAAAACATGATAAAAAAACCAAACCCAACTAGTAATAAGCCTTTTTGAATGCTTGCTGTTTACAAGTTCACAACTTAGATTTCAGTAAGAGATGGGAAGATCAAACTTGCATTGAAATAGCTACAAATTGATCCTGACCTTTTAAAAAAGGTACTAATTGAGCTGGAAAGAACAGACCCTACGGGTATGAAGTTTCAATAGATATATTTATGTAGCTTTTGTTTGGATTAACTTCTTAAGGGTTGAATAGCTCTCAAGCCCATCCAAACCACTGGATCAGACTCAAAGGGAAACTAAACATATCATCTGTATGGAAAGCGATGTATTATGGGGTTGTTTGGTACCAGATAATGTTAACAATAGGGGCTATATTTGCTGTTCACAAACTCAGCATAGTACTTGGAGGTAATGATTGAACATGCATTCTTGAGAAGTGACTTTTGCGCAAATGAATATAATGAAGAAACCAAAAGGATTGTGTATTGTATCTCAGCCTGCAGAAAGTGTCCAGTATGAATTGGGAGAAATTCTTGGGGAGTGATATGCTAAGGACTTGTGGGTTTCGGCTAGAGCTGGGTGAGAGTTGGAGAAGTGTTTGTGCTTGGCATACTTGTAAACCTATGGGGAAATGATATGCAGAGTTTGAATACATATAATATGAGTCAGACAGCAGTTTACTACTTAAATGTATAGACGGTACTTAGTTCTGGGAGGCTGTGGTTCGTGACTGATGCCTTCTAGTAGCTGTACTGGCAATAATGACTAAAAACGCATCCTCTGGAATGATATCTGTAGAATGTGTAGGCGTGCTTAGGTGCATGTTATGGCTAGCTTTTGTGCTCCAGTACCCTTTCTGTTTCTATAAAATGGTCTTTAAATATTGGTTCTTTGCGTTTTGACTATTGGGCCACCTAAACTGATTTTTCTACTCCTTCTCCCATCTTTAAGCTAGTCAACCACAAAGGTGAGAAATTCTCTCTTAAACTCCTGGCTTCTTGTTTGCAGCTCTTGTTTTATGTACCCTTCTGCCAGATTGACAGGGCTTTGATGCAGCTTTGATACCGTTCAAACTGGTGATGGTAAGCACTTCTGAAACTGAGATTCAAGCAAGCTGTCCCATGTATTTAATAATGAAGGGGGAGGCTGCTTCCCTGCCTAAATACAGAAAAAAAAAATCTGAGAGGCCACAGTGGCTGGGGATGAGAAGTGTGGGCTTTGGTGTCCCAAGAGCCGTGGAGGGCTGGCTGCTGGGTGGGAGTTCCTGCAGCTCTGGCTTGAGGCGTTGCTCCGTGGGGTCAGCTGGGGCGTTGTGAGCTGCCATTCTCATGCTACAGAGCTTTGCTGGTGTTAAGGAGTTAGGCTTGCCTGAGAGCCCAAATATTTTAAAAATACAGGCTAGGGGAAAGTCAGGCCCTACTGAGAATAAAGCGCTTAGCTGACCCGTGCTATATGGAGGGTGTGTGCAGTAATTAACTTAAGAGTTAAGTTGTGCAAGTTAGTTCTAAACAGAAATATAAACTTTCTGTATTAATTGTGACATGACTGAAGACTCTTTAAATGCTGCTGCTGAATTAAACAAATTTTAATGTGATATTTTGCTAATTAAGATGTTATATGTCGAGATTTGGAAAAGGGGATAAATTTTTGTAACTAATAACAGATAAAGGCATATATTTCATTGCTTGAGACTTAGAAGATTATAACTAATCAGTGACTTAAACTGCACATAAACAACTCCAACTTGTTTCAGATGTTTGCAACTCCTAACTGTAGGAATAATTACAGAAGGATTATCTCTGAAATTGAAATAGTAGAATATCAAAGGAAGACATCACTGGTGTCTGTTTAGCACTGTGCAGAAACAAAAATGTGTGATAAGTGTTGCTGGGTTGAGCTCTTTTGTTGCATGTTGTTGGTTTGTTGGGTTTTTCTGCATCTCTGTCCATCTCCCCTGCTTTTCTTTAAAGAAGAAACATGTAGCACTGGGTTCTCCTTGGAAGGTGGGGAAGGGTGGGTGTGTGTGTGGGGGGGTGTCCCCCTTCCCTTTCTCCTCTAATGTCCATGTAAAATCCAATTAAAAGATCATTAATAGCAATGCTTAGATGTTGGAAGAGTTTGTGCAAAAAAGGTTTTTATCGTCTGAGAAGACTTGGTAGATTTCCATTTAAATGTCAATAAATATTTTTGTGAGAGGTAAAAGTTTTATTTTTAGTCAGTATTTGAATATTCTTTGTATCTTGTAATGAATGCCGCTGTTGCCTTCTGTTCACCAACATAATGGCCCTCCCTGGCGTAATGCGATTCACTTATACACAAGAATGTCGTAATCATTTGAGAGGCTCCTGAAAGGAAAACCAATATTTCAATATTGGAATTGAGCAATACAGCATCTGAAAATGTAAAAGAGAGGGAGAGTTGGGTTAGTGAGGTAGTAGTAAGGGCTCATAAGATTTTTACAATGATGCTGTCATAGTATTAGAGTGACTAGTAAAGCAAACAAATTCAGACACTGCAGATTCACTGGTAATGTCAAAGTTGGTGCCTGGCAGAGAAGGTAGAGGGAAGTAAGTAGATGCATCCATAGTGGAAGTATGCTTAGACATCAAGAAGTGACCCCTTGGGCTCTGTTACTTTATGGTTTTGCTGCTTGCCATACGGTCTAAGAGGCCTTCACATAACTTCATTTAAGTCAATGGCTTTATTTTATTTTTTCCTTGTCTAAATAAGACCTACACGCTGGACATCAACTAGAGCTGTTTGAATCAAGTTATGCAGAAGTCTTCTGAAATGTATTGGACATAAAAAGTAAATATGATTCTTCTCTTTCTATGTGTTCAGTTTAAGTGTTGAAATGATGGCTCAGAGGTACTTCCAGTGTACTTACAGCACTCGTCTTCAGAGCCTTTCAATAAATAATGTTCTAGGGGATAAAAGTCATGTGGAGAAGCTGTTTATCAACATGGAATCAGAACCATACGTAGAGAGACTGACTAAAAATTTTCAGCTCTACTTTTCCCCTGTCATTGCATACTCTTATCTATTTCTTATTCATGTTCCAGTTGTATCTCTAGCTAAGTCCTCAAGCCTAACAATCCACACACAGTTGCTGTTCTTTTTCCAGCTGTGTTAAAATTCTTAGCCCCTTTTTTTTTAGGGAGAAGAAGGGAGAGAAAACAATCTTACAAAGGTTTTGCCCAGTTGCCAAAGAGTGCAATGACTTTCTAACATAAATAGCTGTTGGGAGAATGCACTGATTTTTGTGAAAGAAGAATTGATGACTCTTTATAAGCATTTAAACTTATTTAAAGTTTATTCAAAGCTTTTGAAAGCTATGTGAACAGAGAAAGAGGAGGGAGATGGCCAGTTCTTATATGTACAGCCTTTCAGGTACAGAACACTTTTCTTGAGTCAAAGCAAACTTAGTGTCTTCTGCAGAACATCAAAGCTGCACAGAAGATTTTTTCCTTATCTTTTTAAGCTAGTTTAAGTCCAACAAAAAAGTCACAGAGAAATTATATTTTCTTATGAAAATGTCATAAAACTTTAAGACAGCTACTTTGCCTTCTAGTAAAATAATAGAACCTAAAATAATATGATATCTGTGTATATATAACATACTAAACACAAAAGATTGTTTCAGTTTGGAAAGCTGAGAATAAGTCAGTAATTAAGATCAGCCTAGCATTTGATAAACTCTGAACACTCCTGGTTTTAACTTCATCTGATTTTTTTGGGGGGCAAAGTTGAACTTGGACCTTATTGGCACCTTTAACAATTGATTGTATACATTAGTGTACGTTTCCCCCTGCCCCCAAAGCAAGAGAGCAGCTTGGAGGTAGAATAGGATGGGCAAAGAGCAGAGTGCTGTTGGTTACTGAAGCAATGCTGTACCTATGGATTCCAGCAGAAATTAGATGTTACAAGCAGTTAATGAAATATTGGGAGGGGGTAAAGAGGAATTTGCCCTTCTTTTGAAGCTGAAATGGCTCACACTGCATGAATATGAAGAGAAGGAGAAGGACAAATCATAGCTAAAGAGAATATCAATTGAACTAACAGTGTAGCTTGTGTGTCCAATATGTACATAAAGAAGTTGACTGGAGTCCTAGTAACCCTGTTTACGGGCATACTATTTAAATTAGTATGTCCAGTATAAATATGTTAGTAACCTGAACACCTTCAGTTTTGGGGTGGGACTAATAACCTGAAAACTAGAAAAATTATCTACTACATCATGTTGCTGTAAAGGCTGCAATCCTGCATCTGTGTGCTGCATTTGAATCCCTTAACTTCATGGAGCCCTGCTGAAATCTTGTACATAAAAATGTGGTATGAAACTTGATTACTTTAGATTGTCAGTTGTGGTGACTGAAGGGTAGACAGTCCATGTTCTTTAGCTGCCTCTGCCTTTGGATGGGAAATGTGTGCCGGGTGGACAGGTAGCATCCAAAGAAGCTCCTATGGCTAAATGTGGCAAGGGGCTTAGTTAAGAAATCAGACTGTTTAAGCAGAAGATATGTGTAGACTTGGCTATAGAGTTGCATATCTGTAAGTTCTGAAGTGGATACTCCTTCCTGTGAAAGAGTAATTAATTTTTTCTTGTAAGGAACCTGTTCCTTACCTGCCCTGAAACAATACCTGGTACTTGTAAACATAAACCATAAAAGCTTATGGGCTTTTTCTACAAAGGTGCTTTCAGCAGAACTGTTGAACTTTTACTTAGTTGGTGATGAGCTCTTCTAGAAGAGAAATGCTGGTTGCAATCTATTATTCAACAAGCCATCTTGTTCCCTTTCTTGACCACTCATAGCTCTGCTGATGCCAGCTCTGTACCATCCAGGCTCATCGCAAGATGGTCAGCCCTGCAACAACAATGGGAATAAATACGTAAATTTGCCCAGATCCTCTTCTTACTAAAATATATTGTTCTGTGAATTTAGAGCTGAACTCCAAAGACCTGGTTTTGCATTTGGGTTCCATGTGATCACAGTGCTTATGCTGATGTGCATCTGCCTGTATAATCTGTTTGCCAGCATAGTCCTTGGCCTGTTCTTTAGTCATTTCTTTTTCAAAAAGAGATCCTTAAACTCAAATTAGTTGACCTGAGTTGAAGGAGCACAAGCACCTTTAAAGTGATATTATTTAGTCTTATTTCTAAAAGAAAGTTCAGTTTAAGCAATGTGTCACACAAGTTTCTAGAGCATCAATATCTCATGAGTAGTTGGTTATAAAGGGAATATGAGCAGAAGTAGGCAAAACAGTAGTTTAAAGCAGCATATATGCCTATCTGGGAGTCATGGCTGCAAGAAATGTGATGATCTATTGACTATAACAAGTATTCTAGAAATGTAATGTGGTTTTTGATGTATCTTATGTGCCCTGTAGAGTATTCCAGATATAGCTATTTTAAACACCAGATTTATAAGCCCTAAGTTGTGCTTGAGAAGGTAGTGACCCGGGGGGGGGGGGGGGGGGGCTGAATCCTTAATCAGATATGGTTTACTCTTTTTAAAAAAAAAAAAAAAAAAACACACCTAATTTTTTTTAAAAAAATTAATTTAAAAATTCCCAGCTCCACATGTTCCTGGTACTATTTCTGTATCTGAACTGTGACTAGATTGACTATTTAGTTCTGACAAGATTATTTTTCTTCCATACAAATCATTCTGTCTCCTGGATTTTTTTTGTTGTAGTTGTCAGCAGTTCTGTCATGCTGTAAATCTTTTTTGTTTAATTTTTGTGAAACAGCTGGTACTTTCTTAGTTTAAGTACCTGCAGACAAGATCATCAAATCCTATTATATGAAGCAGCAAACCAGTGAATTGTGAATGTTAGCTCACATACTGAGCTTTCCCTTCTGATGCAAAGCAGCAGTGTTTCATTCGTGAACCTTACCCACACATTCTCAAGGATGTGGCTCCTAACACATCTCTTCTGTTAAAAAGCTGTCATGAACACCAAGTTAACATTTATGCTTGATTTAATAATAAACAACCAAAGCACAGAGTTACTCTATGATGTTTATTCCTGTTTCCTGTCTAACTTTCCAGTGGTGGTGTTCTAATGGTTTCTAATCTGACTACCCATATGTTGTTTTGCTTGTGTAGCTTTTAATGTGATGAAGACTGTAGGGGTTTGTTTGGGTTTTCTTGTTTGTGTTGGTTGTTTTTTGTTGAGTTTTGTTCCCCCCCCCCCCTTCATCCCCTTTAAGGCAAACTTGGCACCTATTTTACTGTGACCTATTGTTCCTAGCTCTACCTTCCGGAGGGTTTCTTCTAATCACCCTTCTTTATGCGTGCAAAACATCTTCCGTTTGTTCTAGCTCCTCTTGATATGTATCAGCCTTAATTGAATTGAAGGAGTGGCTTCAGCCTTGTTCAAAGGTGCTGGAAGGTGCTTCTATAAAATTTAATATTAAAGAACTAAGTTATCTATTAAAGGACTGTAGAATTAAGGCTAAAAATATGCATTCATATTGTAAACTATGGTGCTGATTGAAAGTAATAGTCATCAAACATGACTGTTTGCTGCTTCTGGCAGGAAGAGACAATTGAGCAAACTTGGCAGTGTAAGAGATCATGTGTGAATGAAAATGGGATGAGCTAATTTGGCAATTGCATTTAGATTATTAGGAAGGGTTCACCAACTTCTGGCCAGGGGAGAAGTGGTCGTTGTGTTCCCAGCTCATATTAGCAAAGAGTCTGGAGAAAAAGAATTAAAAAGCTAAGTTCAGTGCTGTTTATCAGCAATAGGATGCAGTCCTAAAATTCATGGTTCGGGTAAAATATGCTCAAGTGAAAACACCACCACCACCCCCAGTTATTGGAAACATTTCCTCAGAAATCCCAACCTCACAAAGCATTGCACAAGGCTCTTGCTGAGTGTTTGTATTTAAAGAGCATCCCACTGTTTTTGGATCTGACTTTTTTTTTTTTTTTTTTTTAAATGGACATGCTAGCTGGAATGAAGTTGCGGGATGTCCCAAGTCAGCAAAAATTGAATGGGAGAAAGCTTGTGTAAAGCCCTTTTTTTAAAAAAAAAAAAACAAAAAAACAAACAAACCTCACCACAAGGACTTATTCTTACATCTGTTGCCTGTTAGTATGGAAGTATATTCTAGGTCAATATTTGCTTCAGAGAGAACAATTTTTTTTTTATTAATGTATTTCAGATATGTTGTCCCCTTCAGTAGTAGACAGAAGGTGACAATGCTGACTTGATTTTGGTTATTACATATTGCTGAAAATGAGACATTTAGTCATAGTTGGTCATATTAGCTATCCTACCTGCTACTTAGGATCTGTTTGCAATGCTCAATTCTGGTTAGTTATAGCTACTCCTATACTCTTAGAAGCCAGAACTTTAGACATGCTCATACATACTCATCCTCCACAGTGAAAGCGCTTTGTAGAAGTGCTTTGGTAACTCAAAAAGGGGCTGAGAAGACCTTCTGGGGAAAAACTACTATAAACTTGAGAAGGGACAGAGGATGCACAGGAAACTTGGTTCCAGCGTCAATGAATAAGACTAACTATGGGAAGAGACATTTCTTCACTGTAACAAAGTATTTACTTACAGCAATATAAAATTGTAGCATCATGATGTTCTTCCTAAGCATCTGGAAATGGGATCCTACAGTGAGGGAGCTTAAATGACCTCACTGGTTCTGAATGAGCAGGGACTCTGGTTTCATGTAGTGGTTACTGGAATTGTAACTAATGCTGGTTGGCACAGTTGGAAAGTAAACAAAACCTGTTTTCAGGCACTTCTGGATAAGTAATGTATTTGTAGGTATATAAATGATGCAACTTCTTTTAAAGTGTTTTCCTTTTCAAATTGTTTGGCAATTCCAGCAAAAGTCACTTAAGTGTTTTAGGAGATTTCAGAGATCTTTATCTCAAATTATAGGCCGGAATGGTTGTGTGAGTTTTTGGAGGGGTGTGTGTGTTTGTTCTAGTTTCCTAACTCTCTTGTGTTTCAGGGCTGACTTTTACAGCTGATGTAAATCAGGCTAGTACTGTTGACTTCAGAGGAACATGCCAGTTTGTACTGCATACATAGCTTTGTTGTAGAATGATTTATTAAATTAAAACAATTTCTCTAGGTATTAGCACAGGCAAGTGTGTTGCTGAATTGGTACACCTAGTAACGCAGCTGGCAATCTGTTTCTCAGATGGCTGCTGTAGTGTGTGATATGGGGTGGGCGGGACAGCAGTGGCAAGGGGCTTCTACTCCCATAGCCTGTTCTCATGGTCTTCTGAAATGTGATGGTATGAGACACAAGTTGTCAGCATCCTGATGCATCTTAAAATAAGCAACAGCTGAAGCAGCTATAGGCTTGCACTGCATTTACAAGCTGTCTTTGAGCTACTGCTGAGTTGCCCTGGAAACCAGTGTTGAGCAGGACTGGGAGGGCTGGAAAACCAGCTTTTTTGTGAGAGCCTGACTAGTTTAAAACCCCATCCCCCGTTTTCAGAGGCTCCCTCTGAATTGCCATGGAGACAAGAAGAGTACTGGAGTTTTGAGTCTTGTAAAAGTGTGAGCTATAAATATTTATTTGGTTAATAGCATATGCTTTCTGGATTGTCTCTGTTGGGATAAACTCCATGCTACATTGAACCTTTGCAAGCTGTGAATTCAAACTGTTCCTCTCTTCTCTATGAGTAGAAAAAGAGGAGGCAAAAGAAAAACTTTGAAGGGAATTGAATTTTACATTTTTATTATTAATTATATAAAAATAATTATAAACTTACATTTTCCCCAGAATTTCCCACACCATCTCATGCTTTCAGTGTTGGGACTGCTGAAAGCACTTAGGAGGCCGTTCAGTTTATCTGGAATTGTTGTGCTTTGGTGTTCAGTGTTTCTTCAGAAAGGCCGACCTAAATAATCTCTTCCTTTCTTGTCCTATGCCACTTGATTTTTTTTTTTTTTTATTATTATTATTCCCTGTTTTCTCCTCTACAAGCACTTCCAGTTTTGTGTTTCCGGGGCCATCTGTCCTTGGGGCTTTGCTCCGAAATGAATCGTTAACATGATCTTAAACTCTTAGGAGTATTACTGATAACTTTAGGTAATTGGCTCTGAAAACTTCAGTCTCATTACTTTGACTTTCAAGATTTTTTTTTTTTGCTTGAAAGTTGAGAATAAAGGCACCATCAGCTGGTGTGCTAGCCTTCCAGATTGCACTAAACAGTACATACAAAGCTGAGGATTAACTCATTCTTAGGTTGGTATTATAAATGAAAACCTCTTTGCTAGTCTGCTCTGTAGTTGACGCATTTAACACAAGAACTTCTTTCCCCTGTGAGACTGAGAGCTCCTCAGATCATCCAATACCAGCTTTTAATACAGGTAGAAATCCTGCTCTTAGTCACTTTCTGGCAAAGCTTCTCCTCCTCTGTTTAAATAACTCCTGGCTGGATGAAAATGCAGTTCTGCATTCTGCTTCTCATGTGATTTCCATTACAAAGGCAGAGTTACTGAAGCTGATTAAAACAGATGAGTTTGAAGGCTTGTTTTTATTTTTATGCTACATCTAAATAAAAGTGTATTTTTCTATTAGGCTGTAGACCTCTGGATATGTAGTAAGTAGTAAATCCAGCAAAAACTATTTGAACCTGAGCAGCTTGGCCATTTAAACTCTGTCACTTTAGCCTATGTTTTGGGGTTGGTTGGTTGGCTTGTTTGTTTGTTTTCCTGAAACAACCTACTGTTTGTAGATCTTTCTGTTTGGAGGAACCTCCCTAAAGTATGCTTTAGGGTGACATCTTGCTTTGTTGCAATAGAGGTGCTGCAGGCAGGATGTCTTAAAACTTGACTTGTCTTACTTGAGTATCTGTAGATAATTTTTTTAAAAAAATTTGACTGCTTTTGCTCTTGATTTGAGACCTTTTAATAAAAAAAGGTGAAGAAAATATCTGCTGACTTCCCAGCAAGACTCTTAATGTGTGTGTTAGATATCTAACTGACCTACCATCTGGATGCTGGGTTCAAATGTGTAGCTCCACTCAGGAGAGTGAAGGATTACTCCATTGTGCATGGCTCTGAGCCTGGACTGGAAGGGGGAAAAAAAGCTTTTGGGTTTGGGGGAAATTTTTTTGTTTGTTTCATTGAATGTGGGGAGGAAGATCAATTTTGTGTGTCAGATACTCAGCTGTAGAGATGGACTTTAATTTTGTAAGAGCTGGTCTTCCAAAAAGAGAAGCCAAACCAAATATTGGATTTAGCTGGTTTCTTCCCACTGCCCCAGCTCTTCTCTTGCTCCAAACACCTAGTCCATTTCTCCATGAATGACAAATTTGTCAGGAGTTAGGAGTGGGCTTGTATTAAAGGAGGGGAAGGAAAGCTAGCAGGTATCCATGCACACAAATTGCAGTTCATTACAAGGCTTTTCATGAGGCTATTAATAAATCTCCTTATGGAAAAGGTACTGTCTACAATATAGGAGTTAATCTGTGTTACTCTGCCAATGAGGTTTTATTCCCTGCATCCCCCTATTCTTTGAACCTTCTGAGTATCTAAAAGCCTGCTTCTGCTCTATTTCTGTCATTCCCAAGAGCCAAGTCCAAAATACTGCATTTCTAGTACTGTGTAAGGAGTGAAAATAACTGGCCGTGTTTTCTTCCAGACACTTGAAACACTACCAGCACAGATACACTTGAACAACTTCTTTGTAGTGCCAGGAAACCAGCACTGCATCTGCTCGTATCGAGGAACAGTTTCCCTTATAGTTGTAAGGACTAAAAACTTCTTTGTTAAAAGGAGCTTCTTCAAGCTGCTAGAAAAACTTCTCTCATTTGCCACTGATGTAGGGATAGCACACGTGTACATCATGCAGGATTGCTAAGTTTTCTTCCTTGATTAAAAATATTTGTGAGCTCTATGTCCTAATTAGCCAGGAAGAGTGTTGAAAATCTTGCCGCATATATTTCACGGCATGTTGAGCTACTCTCAAGAGCTATATGTGTTACCACCAGCTCTCAGTGTTGCAGCAGCTCCAGGTCTGAATGACCAAAACTTGCTGTGTTTAAGTCTAGCAGTTTCCAAAACACAACAGAAGTGCTACTCACAGCTACTATGTAAGTGAAGGGGTGGCTGAGAAGCCCTTTAATTTTATGTTTTAGACCCCTTTAGCTGGTCAGCCAGTAAAATGTGTCCTCTCTCTTGGATTACCATGACTCCTTTATGCAGGCACACCATGCCTATTAAAATACAAACTTGTTCTCCACATCTGGGCTTAGTATTCCCACCCTGGAGACCCCCCCCTTCAGACTACTCCTTTATTTGTTTTCTGTGGCTGAAGAAATGCAGGGTTGTTTTTTTGTGAATAGCATAAACTCTGCCAAAAGTAAATCCTGTTCTATTATTATTAAAGATTCAAGAAGTCTTGTAACTCAAGATAACTGAAAGACTGAAGTTGAGCTTCTTTTTCCTTCCCCCCCATGATATGGGATAACTTTATTCTAGCCTTTGTCTGAAATTTGAAGTCTTAATGCCATGTTTATGTTATGTTTACTAAATGAAGCTGGTTGTACTCCATTTATTTTGGGCTATGTTTTAGTGCCCAAATCGCCAATTTCAG
The DNA here is from genome assembly GCF_028858705.1 of Grus americana. NCBI lineage: Eukaryota > Metazoa > Chordata > Aves > Gruiformes > Gruidae > Grus > Grus americana. The sequence goes on from NC_072852.1 coordinate 113,932,834, forward strand.
AGATCAGTTAAGGACTCTGGCAAACACAGGAGACTCCAACAGAGGCTGTGAATGCTCCTGATCTCTTTCCAGCATGTTTGCTGGAGGCTAGCATTCACCAAGCAGAACTGATGGAAGACGAAGGCTGCTTAAACACTCTGATGGCTGACAGCAGCATGGCAGGGAAGCGTGGTGGGTCTGAGCCCTGGCTGCCTGTTGTTACCTGTCAGAGGTGTGAGAACACAGCCTAGCCTGCCAATGCCACCGTGAGCAGGGTTGGTAGACTTTTGGTTGTAGCAATCACATCTTAGTATTTTAAGAAGAATGGGAGTTAGCATTTTTTTAGGTGATTGACAACTAATTCTGTCCAAAGGTAGATAGCTTCTCCTCCCCGTCCCCATTTATAGACTATGTAATCTATGGACTACTTCTCTTCAGGGAAATAAAACAGCAGCAGGAGAGCCCAAACAGATGTGTTTAAATGATGTGACTGTGGTAAAACTCTAGGTATCGTTTGAATACCTCATGGTAGGTAGTTACATAGCTGAGAAGTCTGCATCAACTTCTAAGCATGTCACCGATGGTTTATCCTGAGGTGGCCACGTGTTCAAAGGATGCTAACACCAAACAGTTGTCTAGTTTCCTATTCTCTTTTAAGGATATTGGTAAGAGAATTGGCTGCCTTATTGCTTTATTCTTGGAACATCAGACTTCCTAAACTTACAGTATCCTCTGAAATCCTTTGTTAAGCTTTGCTCTAGACCACCTGCTATTTAGAACTTGGCAGAACAAATACCACAAGACCGTTTTTTTCCTTGTACTTATAACTTTGTTTTTATTCTGTTCTCGTGTAATTTCCTCCAGGCAGAGTTTCCTTTGATTTGGTTTGGCTAATGCGCTTTTCCTTAATGATTCCTCCAGCTAGTAGTATCAGTTTACAGCTGTGTGATTGATTATCAAATGGAAAAATGTGTATTTTGGGGGTTTATTTATAAACAAATGAAGTTACAGACACGTAAGAGTAGGGTTTTTTCAGTCTATGTAAAAGTGTTTGATGAATAAAAAGTTTAGTGGTACAGTAATATAATTATTGTCTTTCACTATTGCTTTTCATATAGTGACCTAAAATCCAAAAGTTAAATCTTAGATTCTGAATAATTGGTAGAGGCATTTCTAAAAGGACATTTGAAGGAGGAGATGCTCTAGCTTTAAAAAGCTCTCCTGTCTTTCTGCTCAATCAGGATATATAATGCTTTTAATTGAGTCAGCTATCTCTGCACCACCTAAAGTCACTGTTTGGACTCTACTGCTTCTTGAAGAGGGTTATGTATATGTGTGGTTTGTGTGTGTGAGGAGGACTCTGTGTATGTTGAACAACTTTTCTTTTTTCTGACATATTTTGCACTTATTGCATTGCCTAATAGGATCTTCATGTAGTCTATAAATCCCTTGATGCAAGGGGAAGTATTGAGACCGTGCAATTGCAAGCTCCCAATACAAAGAATGCAAAGTAATTTCATGATAACTTGCATAGTGAGAAGTAAGGACCATGATCCTGCCCTAGAGGTCATAAAACATGTTTTCTTATTGTGGCTTCTAGCTTATGAATACTTAGACCATGACAGTGAGCTGTGTGACCTCTGTATTAAAGAGGAGGAGAAATTTCCAGGTCCATGAAACAGTGAATGTAATACAGTGGTGAATTGCATGTGTTTGAGCTGTTTTCTATCCAGACAGAGAAGGTTGACATGCCAATACTTTTTAAATGATTTTACCCGCACACTGGAATCCTAGAAATGCTTCCTATATAAGTGTTAGCTGCTGTCAGAGCCTCAGAACAGAATGCTCCTCCTCACCATGAACATGAGGGAAGATTTTATTTCAGTAGATAAACATGATTTGTTATCTGTTGGAATATAGGGAGGGGGGTGTGTTACTGTTCTAGAAACAACATGGTTTGATAAAAGCCAAAAGCTGATTTTCTTTCCATAAATCTAAATAGGGCTTAATAGGTTAAAAGGAGAATGACTTAATGACTTCAGGCTTTATTCAAGACCAAGCTTGGACCGAAACAAGGAGATGGGCTCTGTGTGGGCATGCAGGAGTAGCAGTTACTTGGGAGGTACTGGAGAAGCTGTTCCCTCCTCAGGTTTCAACAGAGCATGGGGGGGTCATTCTGTTTTGTGGGGGTTTTTTTATTTCTTTTTTGAAGTCCAACAGGAAAGTTTCCTTTCTTGATGGAGTGGAAAAAATTTCCAAGCACTGTTTGTAATGCAAATATTTTTTGCTATTTCAGTTTTCTAAGAGTACGTAAATGGCTTTGCTGGAGTTGGCATCTTCACTTATTTTCATATTATAAACTTCTGCTGTAACTATTTTGGGGTAACACAAAGGTGATAATAAATTTAAAACATATTAAGGACAGGATAGTTGTACACAAATTTGGATCTTTTGGCAACGTGCCTGTATAAAAAATTCACTTTATGTTGTTATGTGTGAAGCTGTATTCCCTTAGAAACATGGTATGTTGGACATATATTTGGAAGGAGGGAAGGGGATGGTGTGATATATAGAAATCAGCAGCTCTTCAGAGTAATACAGGAATATGGGATGCAGGGGCCCAGGGGCTGCAGGGGCCTCTGTGAGGAAGGGCCAGGGCTGCCCGGTGCTGGACACAGCCGGTTCCAGCCGGCTCCAACCCACCCACTGCAGGGCATGGCTGGGCCCCGCAGCCACCATGGCGGCGCCTCGGGGAAAGCCTGGGTAAGAAAGGGCAAAGCGCTGCCCTGCAGCCAGGGCTGAGGGGAAAAGTGTGAGAAACAGCCCTGCGAGCTCTGAGGGGAGAGGGGAATGAGGATCCCCTGCAGCCCATAGAGAAACCACAGTGGAGCAGGTATTGCCCTGCAGCCTGGAGCAAGCGGAAATGCTTTGAAGGAAGCTGAAGTGCATGGAGGATCCACATCGGAGCGGGCTCCTGACAGTAACTGCAGCCTGTAGAGAGGAGTCCACACTGGAGCAGGGGAAAAGTGCACAGAGGAAGGAGTGACAGGAAGGAGCTGTTACGGACTGACTGCAACCCTCATTCCCCACAGCCTCTGCACTTACTCAATTTTATTTTTTTAACTGGCAATAAATTTATTTTCTTTCCCTAAGTTGAATCTGTTTTGCCTGTGGTGGTAATTGCTAAGTGATGTCCCTGTCGTTCTTTTGACCCATGAGCTTTTTAATTTTATTTTCTCCCCTGTCATGTTGAGGAGGGGGGGAGTGAGAGAGCGGCTGGGTGGGCAGCTGGCCAAAGTCAGCCCACCACAGTGGGATGCAGTGAATAAGTAACTGAACTCTTGCTACAGTGTGGGGGATTCTGATACCTATTCTGACTGTTGTTCCATGACTCACAGAGGTAGTAGTTACAGATACTGATAGAACTGCAATTTGTATTTTTAAAGGATGCCGAAAAAAACCTACAAAATTATGGAGAGTTCCCTCTCTAGTCCCAGACTTGAAAAATAAGGAATGATCTTTAATGAGAAGAAAACCAGTACTATTTAATATCTTCATCAGTGACATAAGATAGTGGGATGGAGTGCACCCTCAGCAAGTTTGCTGATGATACCAAGCTAAGTGGTGCTGCTGACATGCCTGAGGGGCAGAATGCCATCCAGAGGGACCTGGACAAGCTTGAGAAGTGGGCCCATGTGAACCTCATGAGGTTCAACAAGGCCGAGTGCAAGGTCCTGCACATGGGACAGAGCAACCCCCAGTATCAATCCAGGCTGGGTGGAGAATGGATTGAGAGCAGCCCTGAGAAGGACTTGGGGATGTTGACTGATGAGAAGCTCAACATGACCTGGCAATGTGTGCTTGCAGCCCAGAAAGCCAACCGTGTCCTGGGCTGCATCAAAAGAGGCGTGACCAGCAGGTCGAGGGAGGTGATCCTGCCCCTCTACTCTGCTCTCGTGAGACCCCACCTGGAGTACTGCATCCAGCTCTGGGGTCCTCAGTACAAGAAAGACATGGAGCTGTTGGAGCAAGTCCAGAGGAGGGCCTTGAAGCTGATCAGAGGGATGGAGCACCTCTCCTGTGAAGACAGGCTGAGAGAGTTGGGGTTGTTCAGCCTGGAGAAGAGAAGGCTCTGGGGACACCTTATTGTAGCCTCTCAAAACTTAAATGGGGCTTAAAAAAGATAGGGAAAACCTTTTTACTAGGGCCTGTTGCAATAGGACAAGAGCTAAAATAGAATAGATTTAGACTAGATATAAGGTAGACTTTTTTTAACAATGACAGTGGTCAGGCACTGGAAGAGGTTGCCCAGAGAGGGAGTAGATGCCCCATCCCTGGAAACATTCATGGTCAGGCTGGACAGAGCTCTGAGCAGCCTGATCTAGTTGAAGATGTCCCTGCTCGTTGCAGGGGTGTTGGACTAGATGTCCTTTAAAGGTCTCTTCCAACCCAAACCATTCTATGATGGTACCTTCATACAAAGAAAATAACATGCTAACTCAGAGCTGTGAGAACCCATAGCTGAAAGCCCAAGTGGGCTCACTCAAGTGAGAAATGAGGCACATGCTTCAACCGAAGTAATCAACTGTCAAAACAATAAGAAGCAGAAAATTCTTGATCTGTTTGTGTCTTCAGATCAAGACTGGATGTTCATCTGCTAGGTTGTGTGCAACTCTTCCCCCAGTAGGTGGGGGAAAGGGAGAGTAATTCCTTGGGGATGAACAAAGGAGGTCTGTGTGCGTGAGAGGTAAATAGCAAGATTAGACTTAACGGAGTAAAGCAAGCCTAGTTTCTATTGGTCAAAAGAATATTATGCTCTTAAACAAGCCCTCTTTCTAAATATTGTTGATGGGAGAAAGGCTTAGTTTTTGTTCATACACGTTGTAGCAATTGTTCAGTTGGCTTATGCAGATAGAGGACAGGGACTGCATTAGGAGTGTCCATACTGTCCTCAAAACTGGTCCTAAATCCGAGGGAACTTGAGATGCTTTTGGAGAAAAAAAAAATTAATGTAAACCCATGTGAAGAACTATATTTAGCTGTTCTTAAGCACTTGGTAGACTTGTAGCCTGCCATGGAGTAATCGGAATAATGGTGACTGACTCCTGAGCCCTGCAGGAATGCTTCTGAATCGTGAGGGAGCACAGAGGAGTTCTCTCCTAGGAGGAGAGCAGCTCTTAAGAGAGGACATATAGTGAGGTGCAGTTGGGGAGGAGATAGCTGGATGGGGGTTGATGTAGGGCTAATGGTTATTTCACTTGTTCTCTCTGGAATTTCAGTATTCCCAATACAAGAGATATCCAAAAATGCATTTTGGAGATTTTTCCTCTCTTTGATATAAAGCTATAGAAACGTTGACTAATGTTTTCCTTCTCATTTCAACAAGAATTTGAGGTAACTGCTGATTACTGCACACTTTTTTTTTACCCTGTAGAAGCTGTACATGGTATTCTTAAGTAAACATGCCTGCCTTGTAATAGGAATACAATGGAAAATACGCTTATGGATTAATAAAGTCTCCACAGTTAGAAGCAGACTGAGACATTACCCCAGTATAAAACAACGCCTACTGTTTATATAGAACTTCTCACGTGTAAATATTATCATGCTATAGTAAAAGAGAAATATTACTATTTTTTACAGGTGCCAGGGCATGGAGAGGAAAAGATGAGTTCTTCAGGGCCACCCACATGGCCAGCCCTGGTCTAGCTCTTAGTCCCATGCTCTCTAGCAGACAATATCTAATCTGTCCAGTGTAAGGAGGTCTCAAAAATATTGCTTGTAGCTGCTGAAGCAGATATGAAATTACAAGTGTTTATTGCTGAATTGTCTTTTTTGTTTGTTTTCTGTCCCCTTGCAGATCCTAAAGTGTCTGGAATTTCCATTGAAACGGATAACAAAAATGTAAAAGCAGAGGAGTTTAAGGGTACAGTATGGGCATTGCTGTGATTATTTTTAATACAGGCACATCACATGCAAGCTATGCATGCAGAAGCTGTGCAGCTGTTAAGATTGTCTTCCTCTTTCCTGAGTGGTCCTGCTCCTGCTCTCTCCATTGACTCTATATAATCTTGCTTTTGTCCCCATTTTCTCTTACTTGATGTGGGGTTGGACTAGACGCTCCCCAGAGGTCCTTTTCAATCTCACCTATTCTATGATTCTATGACTTGTTTGTCAGTCCTGGTAACTCACTCTGACTTCTGCCTGGTTTCCTTCCACCTAAAATGCTGGGAACTGATAGAAAAGAGAAGCATTAGTTATCTTAGAAGACAAAGAAGTGAGGGACTTGGGAGAGAATAACTGTATGCTAATTGACAGTAACTATAATTTTTAATTGTCAGTAGTTAAATGTCTATTTACATATTTATATGTGTATATCTCACATGTAAAATAATAAATGACTTCCAATAATGTGCTAGGGAAGTTAAGGAGGCAGGGAAAAAAACCTGATGTTTGCTGGGGAGATGAGAAAGGGATGCTAGTAGTGTGTATGTGAGGTTTGTGGGTTATGTGGGTTGGTTGGTTTGTTTTTTCTTTGCATTTGATTGGAATGGAGAGAGATGGGAATTTGGGAATTGAAAGAACTGTTTGCTAAGCTTTAGGCTTTATTCATCTGTTTGAGTAATAATCAAATATTTTGGTGGTCTCTAAAGCTGTCAGCTGGGCTCCTGTCAAGTATTCTTGTCACTTTTGAGGAAGAAAACTTAAAACATTTAGAGCTCAGGACAGGCAAGAGGAGAGAGAAGCTCTTCAGGTAATATTAAAGCTTGATTAGCTTCTGTCTTTTTATGATATATGGCTTGAATTTTGTTCTTTTGTTATTTGTATGATAGAGTGATGTCACTTTAACATAGCTCAGATGCCATGCTGAGTTCTTTTTGTATAGCAGTGCTAAGGGAATGGCAGGGGCTGATTCAACTGAATGCAGCTGATCTGAAATGCAGTTTGCTTTTCTCCTCCAACTCCTGCTACTGTAGAGAAGAGTGGAACAGGTTGCTGGAACAGGCTCCCCAGGCAAGTGGTCATGGCACCAAGCCTGTCAGAGTTCGAGGAGCATCTGGATGACGCTCTTTGTCCTATGGTTTAGTTTTAGGTAGTCCTGCCAGAAGCAGGGAGCTGGACTCAATGATCCTTATGGGTCCCTTCCAAAATGAGATATTCTATGATTTTATAATCAAATGATAGCCTCCAGACCAGATGTAAATCCAAATTAAACATTGTCCAGACCTCTCCAAGATCCCAGAAAGTTCTTCCAGACCTGGCAGAGCCTGTGCTGATGCACAGCATCCTGCAGGCCTACCTTAATGCAAATCAAGTAGACCTGTTCTGGAAAATACCTCTCACTGACTCCATTAGGATGGGTAAAAACATGAGGGGAATTATAAGGAGGGTGTCCTGGTTTTCACTGGGATAGAGTTAATTTTCTTCATAGTAGCTGGTATGGGGCTGTGTTTTGGATTTGTGCTGAAAACAGTGCCGATAACACAGGGATGTTTTTGTTACTGCTGAGCAGCGAGTAGGCTGGGGGTGCACAAGAAGGTGGAGGGGACACAGCCGGGACAGCTGACCCCAACTGACCAAAGGGATATTCCATACCATATGATGTCATGCTCAGCATATAAAGCTGGGGAAGGAACAAGGAAGGGAGGGAATGTTCGGAGTGATGGCGTTTGTCTTCCCAAGTAACCATTACGCGTGATGGAGCCCTGCCTTCCTGGAGATGGCTGAACACCTGCCTGCCCATGGGAAGTGGTGAATGAATTCCTTGTTCTGCTTTGCTTGTGTGCGCAGCCTTTGCTTTACCTATTAAACTGTCTGTATCTCAACCCAGGAGTTTTCTCACTTTTAGTCTTCCAATTCTCTTGCCCATCCTGCCAGGGGAGGGGTGTGGTGCTTAGCTGCTGGCTGGGGTTAAACCACGACAGAGCGTTTTATTACGTTGTCTCTGCTCTACGTGCACTCCCTTTCTTCCATTCCATTCTCTTTCTCCAAATAAGATTAGTGAGAGGGCATCAATGCTATCTTATTCTGAAATGACAAAACATGGCATGCAAGAAACAGGCAGCCTAGTCAAGATGGAGATGACTTGTTCAGCTGAGAACACTTCAGCTGAGCTGTCTCTGTGTCTACTAATATAGACCAACTCATGAGACCAGCCAGCTGTCACAAGGTCAGTAGCAAAAGCAAGCTGAGCTTGAATGATGGTTTTTCTTTGTTAGAAGGATACAAAAACAAAATGGAAAGGAAACTTTAGCAAATCTTAAGATTCAGGAAGCCTCCACCCATCCACTCAACCTGAAGTCAGGAACCTCGGGCTTCCTGAGTGCGCAGCATGTTTTTCGAAGCGGCCAGTGTGTGTGTAATACGTTTCTGGCAAAGAATGCCCTCCTGCCTCAATTTTTCTTTCAAGTCTGGACATTTTTTCCTCTGTGAGAGATCACCAAGGCTACCAGCCTGGCCCCTTTGAAACTTTTTGTTTCTTTACAGAACAGATCTGGGAAATCGGACTCTAAAGGGTGAGTGGGTAGATTTGTCAGTATCTTTTAATTGCCCTTTAGCCTTGTTTGCTGAAACTGGAAATGAGAGTGCTGGTTAATGCAGATTGACTGTGTATTGGAGCAGCGGATGTTTGTCTCCTGAGACTAGGCAGGCATTGCCAAAACTATAAAGGCCTTTGATCCATTGTACTCCAACCTATATTGGAAGATGAGCAGTCTGAAGTGGCAAGATCAACACTGTATTTGTTTCATTCACAGAAGTTTCTAGGAGATATTAAATTTGACTTTGTTAATAGATTTCGAGCCAGTCAGATGTGCGGTTGGATTCTTTCCTCTGATACTGTCTCCCAACAGTTCTTATTAATACCTTGACTGAAGAGTTATTTACTGGAGGGAAAAAAAAAAATTCCCAGTGTGCTGTTCCACAGAGAGTGGAACTACAGAAACACTGAGTTTGTCCCCATAACTCACATATACAGTTTGTCATATTCTCTCTCACTTTTCAGTTCCCCCCTAATAACTACAGACTTCACCATAGACCACAATTACTATGATACAAGCTACATATTAGTGATGGGAAGAAAAAAAGAACAGTTGAGCTCCCAGTATGACCTGTTCCTTATTAGGACCACTAATTTTGGTTTGTTTCCTACCCAGTTATGGCAACTTAGCAAAATTCAGTAACTCTTGAAAGCTCAGCCTCTGTGTGAAGCTTAGTTGGTGATGCCTGCTATACATAAGTCAGGGAAACTTGAGTGGACAGACAGAAAGGTGAGCAATTGTATGAACCTTCTTTTCTTGAGAACTCAAGAAAAATAAGAGGTAACAGCCAAGGGATATTATGAGCAGCTGCCACTTCCAGCAGCTCTGGGGCCTGGGGTTTCCTCCTGCCTGGCCACTGGAGCCCAGCCCACTGTGCCTGGAGACCCGGATCTTTGTCCTGGGCTGGTGGACATGGCTGCTGCTTCCCCATTTCTGGGTTCAACCAGTAGCAGAGCAGTGTGTATATCCCAGAGACATGTGCATGTGCGTACATATACACACGCTCATGACACTTGGCACCGCCAGCTACACAGACCTCCTCCTCAGACAAGGTGCTGCCTTCAACAGCTTATAACACTGCCTGGATTCACCTAAATGTTAAGGGTAGACAACCAAACCTCCTTGGAGTTCATTGGTGAAAGCCCTCACAGGACACACTCTAGCTTGACAAGCATGTGCACATTCATGGGTACCTGGAGTACCAGCATGGCCTCTCTGCCCATTCACTGCCCCTGCCTTCACCCTGGGCTTCCTGCTCACTAGCTCACGCAGCTTGAGGTTTGCTAGTGAACTGCACACACCTCCAGGCACACTAGGTTTGGGGAAGATACAAACACTTCACACACGCCACACACCCCCACCTCCAGCAGCCAGCAGCACAAGCCTAGGGATGTCTACATGTGACCCCAGTTGCTGGCCTTAGATTCATTCAAGCCACCCTCCCTCTGCCCCAATAGCTGGCACTCCAAGCACACGTGCTTCAAGATTCACCGAGATCTGTGCCCCCTCTACCTATTGACAGAGAGACCCTCACTCATGCCAGTTGTGGGCACCACAGGCCCATCAGCTTGTTTGGAGGCTGATGGTCTTTGTCATCATCTCTGTTAGTCCTTGTCTATCATGTTTGTGTTGCTGTGGTTTTGTTTGTCAGTGCCCCCTTTACCTGTTACCACCTTTGCATTGAAAACATCCTTGACTAGGTAACGTTAATGAAGCAGGTTCTCACCTTTCACATAACCTTACAACAACCACTGTGAAATTGTAGTTAAGTATGTAAGTTACTTAAGAGAATATTTAACCATCTTACTGGTATGTTTTCCATCTGCCTTAAGTTATAAATTTAAACAGTTAATCTACTGGTACTGAATTCAGAATGTCAATTCACAAAATACTGATTTTAACAAGGAGAGAGTCCTCTTTTTTAAATGGTGGTTTGCTCACTGATGAAAAGACTTAAACCTAAAATGAGGGTAGTAATACAGAATCTGTGCCCATCCACCATGGGAATATCTAGTCCCCAACATCTGAAGTTTGATCCAAAAGCCACTGAAGTATGGGAAAATTACTGGTTTCTGTTTCCCCATTGTGTTTGCGTAAATCTGGAGAAGCTGTGATGGCATCACTTTGAGAAGTAGATCTGGCCCTTGCTGACTGCTCAGATTCTTTTGAAGGGGGAGTATTAATTTCATGGAGCCTGAATGTATACCAAACACAATACTAAAGTCTCTAATTTTCCCTTTCGTACTTTTCTTTTCTTTTCTTTTCTCCCCTCTAGAAGCTATTCTTAGTTGCAAGCACAAATTTTCCAAAGGGATGAGCTTAAGAATAGAATGGAAGAAAATCCAGTCTCAAGGAGTCTCATTTGTCTACTACAATAGTGAATTTACAGGTACAGTACTACAAACTTAGACTGATGGTTTAACGTGTCATTCTCTAGCATAGGTATCACTCTTTCTTGGGGAACAGGGTTAGGAAAATGACTGAAAGAGAGTGCTCTTGACTTTCCATACTGAAAAGCTGTCCTTTTGAGGAACAGAATGTTTCCCCCAGGGGAAAAAAAAACCCAAAAAATTTCTTAATAAAATTGTCAATTATTAGTTACCTTTTTAATTAAATTAAATATAATAAAACCCAAGACTAAGAAAAATGGCACTGGACATTCCTTGAAATTTTTAAAAAATGAAATTGCGTTCAAATACAAACCTCCCCAAATTACTGCAAGCTCTGCACTCCTATCCTACAAAGAGGCTTCTGAAGCCTCCTGTAGAGCTGGAGGCTTAGATATGAATAATGCCGCAATTTTTATATACATAAAATATAAACTCAGCTGTGTATTTTAAATTATTCATATTCTTTTCAGAAGTGGAATTTCTGTTTATATGTTCTTAAAAGGACTTACCTCAGCTTTACGTGTTGAAGAAAATACGTGGGTTTGGTACCTTGTACCCAGTAAATGAAAGCTGAGAAGTAAAATAAAAACACAGCAATTTTGTTAGTTTGTAGAGCACGCAAGATGTGCTGGTCTTGTTGATGGACTTGGGTTTTTTTCCGTGTATATTTAATTTAGAGAGACACTGGAACTCCTGGTTCTGTGCGTGTAAGTAACTTTAGCTTCATAACAAGCTGTAGAATCCACAAAACCTCATTGTAAGAAGTCTGATGGCAATATCTTTGCTAAATCCATCAAGTTTTTCTTGCCAAGTTAAAATGTCAAATACTTTGCTGTGGTCTCGTGCAGAATTCTTTCTGTAAAAGAATTAAATTAGTGATTGCCATCCCTCTAGTGGAAAATGATGTCTTTTTTTTTTTGTCACCTGACTACTGCTATACATGTTTTCTTGAAAAGTTGGTGGAAAAAAAAAATGTATTCCATCTTCCAGCTAGAAAATGTATGACAGATGTAGGTTTTTGAACTGAGGTTTTTTGGACTAAATGGACAAGTTGTGGAAGGTGCTTTCTGTCTTGGGAGGGGGGGTTACATATTGCTCCTTGGTGATAGATAATGAACACTGAACAAATGAGCAGTAATTCAGAAATTGTACATGATTTCAGAGCAAGCCAATGAGGTGTAGATATTTGCTGTAAGCAAAGAGCGGCAACCTCTCTGTCTGTTCTCCCTTAAAGGTGATCTTCGAGGCCGAGCAGAGATGCTGAATACAGGAATCCGTATTAGAAATGTGACCAGAAAGGATTCTGGGACCTACCGCTGTGAAATCAGTGCAAAGAGCGAAGAGGGGCAACGCCTGGGAGAGGCTACTATTACTCTCACAGTTTTGGGTACAAACAAACTTTATTACTTGGGCTTCTGTAAAGAAATTGAGTGGTGGATGGCAAGGGTTGTTGAAGGTAGGGTTGTCCATATAGTGTGCGGCTGCTGGGTTTTTCATCTTTGGGCTGGGTTTAGAAATATATGTGCATATGTGCGTTCTACAGCCTACTTCATGAAAGGTCTTTGCAAAATACACACTTGCATTAGAAAGGAACATAACTAGTTTTCTTTTTTATTGATATAAACGTGTAGTTCAGTTCTCAAACTTAGCAGGTATGCTGATTTACGTGATGGTGAAACTTCCACGTCTACTAAAACTGAAGTCACTCAGCGGCTGAGAATCCGTGTAAGCTGATCATGGTGTTTGGCACTGGAAAGTCACCATCTGTCAACACTTATCAAATATTCCTAAGCAGCAGTTCATTCCACTATGCTACAGTCTCCTCCTGTTTTTGGAAGGAGAAACTGCTGCAGTGGCTGCGCAATGCCAGCCAGTGAGCTAGCAATCTGTGGATTTCATTTACAGGAGAGATGGTGTTGGCTTGGGTGGGTGTGGGGGGGTGGTCGTTCTTTGTGGCTTTTTTTGTTTTCTTTCCCAGCTGGGGAAAGGAGGGAAAAGTGAATACTGAGCACATTCTTGTTGCATTGTTCCTGGTATTTTTCCCCAATTGATGAGTGGTAGAGGTTGGTAGTTTTCCTCTCTTCTCTGTATAGAGAAGAAAATATTTGCTTTTGTAGTTTCTATATTTTTTCTATACAAAATAATTGATCTTTTAAAATTATAAATAAAGACTCAAAGTTCTTCATAAAGGATGATAAATTAATGAGCTTCTGATTAGCTCCAACAATGAGGTAACACCACTTCTTCCTTTTCTTCCACTCTCTGAACAATTTTCTCTTTTAAATGTGGCTTCTTAGTGTAAAGTTGAAATCTTAGAAGCCAAAGTACAGAGTGTGCATGTGTGTTGCTCACAAACCTTTTTGAAAATTAATGGGAATTAGTTAGCATTTAACTTGATTTTCTATACTTTTGCTTTTTATTTTAAAAGCAGCCAAGAAAAAACTATGAATACTCTTCACCCTTAGGTTTTTTCTGCATAGCTTCAAGTTACCAAAAAAACCCCAAAACCAAACAAACTTTCTTTTCTGTTCACATAAGAATAATTGGAAAAGAGATGTTCATCTTCATGGCAGAAGGAATGATCAGTTCTCCTGCATCTGTATGTGGGAATGTTTGTTTTTAATTTAAACTGAAATTTAGCTGCTAATTAGTTTTGGTCCTCAACCTGGGATTCGTGCAATGGCTGTGATGATGGCCAGTCTTGGTAATTCTTTCTGACAATTGTTTTTCAAAAAACAGTTGATTTCTTTTAATACAAAAAAAATCTTTTTTCTCTTCCTCACTTTTGTTTTTAAATAGTGGGGTGGAGGGAGAAGGGAAAGGGGGAATTTCTGGACTACAGATTCCCCAAGTTATCCCTCCTCTGTCTGAGAGCAAGAGGCCCCACATAAGAAACGGGGTGAAACAAACTCTCTGGGGTTGGATGAAATGTGTTGACTGGAGGCAGGATGACACAGCATGTGATGAGGGAGGCTGGGGGCAAGCCTCTTTCTTCCATTTTTTAGCAGCTTACAAATTTCACTGTGCTCTCCAGGAGCAGGACTCTGCCTTCTTCAACCCTCTCTCTTCATTAAAATGGTAGTTGCTAAGCACGTACACAAGTGCTCATTTCTTCACCAGTGACTGTCAAACTGTTGTCATATAGACAGTACCGATAAGACTGCATAATAAGTGCAATTTCATTGTCCAGTTGCTCCAACTACTCCGGTATGTGAGGTACCCAGCTCCGCAATGACGGGAACAGTAGTGGAACTGAGCTGTAAGGAGAGTGAGGGGTCTCCTCCGTCTGAGTACCAGTGGTACAAGAACGGTGTTGCCTTACTGGAAAAGACAGGAATGGGCAGCGCTAGAGCAGCAAACGTAACTTACTCCATGAATAAAAAGTCTGGCACTCTGGTAAGTGTAACAACCAATTCTGTCATAACCAGCTATCAAAAAGACCAAATGTGCTGTTTAGTACGATGATGCACAGTGGTCTTAATCCAAACATGCACAAGGTCTTTGTTGGAGATCAGTGTCACACTGAAACATGTGCTAACAAATGTAGAAGGTAGTTTCTTCCTCAGACCAATGACAAGCCATAGATGTTGAGTGATACAGACAAATTGGGTGATTTGAGTTGCAAGGCTGCAGTAATGATAAATGAGCAGAATCTAGAATATACATGACAAATTTCACCTTGTGCTGGGTGAGAATGATCTCATAGTATGTCAAGAGAGTTGTATTTGATAGCACCTTAAAATCTGAAATAGAAACTTCACACACTTCAGTGGGAGTGCAGCACTAAGGGCAGTCCAGAATCTCTGCAATCCAGTGGCATTTACAACTTCCAGTCCAGTACTTGTGAAGTCAGTGGGAATGAGTCAGGGCTTTAAGTAAGCTTAGTGTGGGGTTTTTGGTTTAGTTGTTTGATTGCCGCCCTCCGAACTGGCCATCTCTTTTCCATCCCCTCTTCCCCCACCCCCCTCCCCAAAATTAGCTGATCCTTCCAAAAAAAATGGATACATACTACCTACGATGCATTGTCAGCTGAGGTTTTTCAGAAGTAAAGAGTTGTTCTAGGAACACCCTACTCTTGCGCACGACCAACCTTGGTAACTGAAATGTGACTAAGCATTCAGAGGTGCTGTGGATCTTTCAGCACACTTTGGAAATTAGGTGGACTACTCAAAATTACTAATCACTTCTGAAATCTGACTTTTAAAGTATGGGATATATTAAAGGGAAAAAGAGTTAACAAGTCAAATGATTAAAAAAATAAATACAGAGAAACACTGGAATTGACATGAGGTCAGTCTCTGTCCATCTCTTGCTTCCTCATTTTCATTTTTACAGTAATAGTATTTGATAATATAGTGCAGTTTAGTATTTCTCCATTGGAAGAAGAGAGAAAGTGCCATTTCTGGGGGAGAGAAAAACCCCACATACTTTCTGTGGGAAATGTTTTTTGTAGTACATGATTTTTTTTTTGTAATTTTTTGTTGTTGTTTTGGTAAAATGAACAAAATGTTCTGATTTCAAGAATTCTGAAATTAGAACACGTCTAAGAAAATGCAGTTTATTGGAAAGTACTGATCCACTGAAAAGAATCTCCTTGTAGATACACTCCATCTAGTTAAAATGTCCATCTAAAAGGGCCACTGTTGACATGTCAAAATTTCTATCCCACAGGAAATTCTGATTTTTTTTTTTTCCGTTCTGATAATGGTTTTGGACTCTGTCTTAACAGCTATTTAACACAGTTACAAAGAATGACACTGGAGAGTATTTCTGTGAAGCCTCCAATGGGATTGGATTACCTCAGAAGTGCTCAGTGAAGCGAATGCAAGTGGGTATGTGTCAAAGCAAGTAAGGGCGGAAAGCAGTCTAGCAATAGGAATGATTTTATTGCATGATGCAACTGAGGAGCTAAGACGAGATTGAATTACATCTTTTTGTTTGATGATAGCATTTTAGGGGAGAAATAATAATAATATGAGTTCCTTATATGTAGTTGCTGTGGCTACTTAAAGCGTTCCTTTCTTACAGCACAAACATATCTCACTGCATTTCACAGAAAAGCAGCTAGTTTAGTACCTTGAAACTCTTGCAGTAGCCAGCCTTTAAGTTGCTAAACACTGAACTTCACACAACAGCAGTATCCATGAGAGATCCTTAATATTTCAGAATGCTTTTGTGGAAGCTGTACAACATAATGTGCCAGTCCATTGGCTTATTCTCATTATGAACAGCCTTCCTTTTGAGATGCATTCATGTGAGATCTTAATGTAACAGATCAGAAATTTAACTGAATGACTCATTTATACCTGCCAGAGGAACACTGAAGAAGTCAGTGTATCTTTAAAAAAAAAGAAAAAGAAAGAAATCCTGCTGCCTGTTTCTTTTCTATTTGCACAGCTTAGGTGAAGTGTAACATTGTTTAGCTAATAAAAAATGTAGCAAAGGCTGGAGGGGCAGAGTCTATAGTAACCCAAAATGTATGAATGTTTTTGCCAAATATAAAACTAGCTCTTGCAGATGTGATAGAAAAGCAGACAGTAAAGAAATGTTTAAAGTTTCTAAAAGATCCTAACAAATACTGCACAGAGGTTCATGTCCAAGTATTCCATAAAGCACTTGTCAGGTGCTTTCTTAGAACTTAGCTGAAAATCACTGTATCACAGCTTTTCATGCATTCCTGGTAGATTATGAGCAAGTGTTCCGCAAGCTACCAAGATAGAAACCCTCTGTTGTGGAAATACTCATCAAAGTCCTAAATTGCTATCAAGGAATGCACAAAAATTGATAGTTTTGGGGTAAAATTCCCAACCATATATTAATGTATGCTTAAAGTCAGAATTCAAATAAGTAATTGGACATATAACAAAAACCTATGAAAATGTTTCTGCTTGTTGATATTTTTGTTTTTATTGAAATGGATGATTGTCTGAAGCTCTTAGTAATTCTATCAGGAAATGCGCATGGGTCATCACCTTCAAAATAAAAGTACCTATAGATACCAATGGTGTCTTTAGTAATTAGGGAAAAAAAAAAATCCACCCAATGGAAATTTTTACAACTTACAACATGTGACATGTTTTATAATTACAGATGACCTAAACATAGGTGGTATCATCACTGCTGTAGTATTTGTGGCTCTGGTAATGACATTGTGTGGCCTTGGAGTATTTTATGCCCAAAAAAAGGGCTACTTTACAAGTAAGTAAAATAAAATCACTCCTTCCTTGTGTCAAAAAAAATGTCTGTACTTCTGCTGACTGTAACGTGTCCTCCTTTTCACGAAGGCTCTAACTCCCTGGTACTGAAGCTAAGGAGCGTTACAACAGCAACTTTTTTGTGTAGTCATTTTTATTCTGCCACCTTCTATGGCAAAGGTACTTCAAGAATGACACGGAGAGGTTCGTGCAGTTGCATAAGGCTACCAAGCAGCAGTCTGGGGAAGGCAACGAGCCGAACCCCGGTTCGTGCAGCATCTCGGCTCTAGTTTTGAGAGGCAACAGCAAGGAAAGGCCACATAAAAACAAGCCGTGCAAGTTCACTTCTAGTCTAGGAGGTCTGAGCGGCTGAGTTCTGATGAGGGGAAAACTAAATTACTGGCTCCCTCTTCTGGGTCATGGCAAAAGTGCACGTGAGACAGCAAGCTTGCTTTTCAGGATTGCTGCAAAAAGCTCGGCACCGAGCAACCCTCTCGGTAGCGTTTACTTGAGTGCCTGTAGGGTTCAGCACAGCAAGAAGGGGTGCCAAAGGTCGGGGTCTGAGAAGGTCTGCTGCCTGAAAGTAACAGGCTGACAGAGCTGCCGTTAGAATTCATGGTCACTTAGAAGTTCAGTTACCTTTGAAAGCAACCTACTCTTTTTTGGTTAAACTCAATACACCAGAGAGACACATTTGGTTCAGAAACTCCTCCTAGAAACTGAAGAGTGGAATAAGCTATGAATAACTATTTCAAAGAACTTTATATCTGCTAAGGAAACTGTTCTTGTGCTAATTTATTTTTTTTCCCTTTTTCAGAGGAAAGCTCTTCCCAGTAAGTATCTCAATGCAAGTAGTACACAAATCACTGCAAACTTCATTTACATTTCTGATGACTTAGTAACTGTGATGATTGTTTAAGGCCTTTCTCATGATTCTTGTACAGTGGGTTTTTTGAACACTGAAATAAACTTGATCCTACATACCAGCTGGTTCCCTTATTAGAACCAGTGTGCTGGTCAGAAAATGAATTAAGCATTATTACTGTGATAAATGTGCAGATGTGTCTTTTTATATAGTTATGATTTACACCCCTAAGTCAGCTACAGGCATGCATTTGTCTCTTCTTCAAACTAGACAAAAGGTCATCAGAACCAAATTGAACTGTCCTCATATCCATGTCTACAGATTATTTCAGGAAGTGTTTTATAAAAATACAACTGGTGGAAACTTTCTGAGGGTGTCTGGTCTACTCCTTTGATATGGATTTATTTCATGCACTTAAATTACTTAGTAGCAAGTCAGAAGCCCTCAAGCTATTTTAGTGTTCCCACACAAGGCTAAAATTGTGTGCTTCACTGGAGGCTGGCCACTTTTTTTTTTTTAACAATTTTTTTTCTTTTAAAAGTTTATCTTAGCACTTCTAGCAAGTTAAAAAAAAAAGGCAATGCACTAAAGAGAAATACAAATATTACTTTAAAATACTGTGTGACTTATACTGACCATGAACGAGACAAAAAGTATAACTGGAAGACTTAAAAAGACAGGCTATGGAAGGTAATTTGATAGTGGTTTATGAGATAATGACAGCTGTCGAAAAGCATTCAATGGATTTGTTATTGTAACTTTTTTCTAAGAGGGGAAAAAACTAAGGATTGCTGGAAATCTAGAAAAATGCATTCATAAATAAGGTTCTCAAAGGCTTAAACCTAACACCAGAAAAGTCACTAACCTATGTTCCTTTCCTGTTCTGTTAACAGAAAGAAGACCAACTATCAATCTACAAGTGAAAAGGCAAGTCTTTGCATTCAGTAGCATGTTTAAAGTGTTAAGATGTCAGACACAGTCCAAGGCAGCAGTGAGAAAAAGATTGGGCCTTAATTCCTCTGAGATTAATGTGGGTCAAAAGGCTTGACTAAATATAGAAGCTAAACTTACTTTTTTCCCCCCCTTCCTCATTGAGGGGGCTCAAGGGCTTTAACTGCATGTACATTGCTTCAGCTTTTCAGATTGGCGCAAAAACAGCGGAGCTCCAACTAAAGCTTCAACTAGGAGCAATGTAATTTCACTATCTATAGTTTAAGGCTATATTATTAGCCTTAAAAGCTTGCTGAATGCCACCCATTTCTTTTAATTAAAACAACGTAATAAATAGCATAAGCTTATTCCTTTACCCAGTAGGTATGTAAGAAACTTACTGAGGCCAACTACCTGGTTGCTCTGAGTGGGAAGGAGCAAACTTTGAAGAGCTGTGGTATGTTTTTCAATATGAAGGCAGATGAATCAGACACTCAACAGAGCTGTTGATACTTGTATTTTTTAATAGGATATTACTTCTATTCTGTGTAGCAGTGCATGCTGTAGACTTCCCTTTCCAGAAAAGAGTAAACCAACAGTGCTTCAGGCATGTTTCTCTTCAATCTCAATGCCTTAGTTTCTTCTGAAACATACACTAAATGTTAATCTGGTTAAAATCTTGGAACTATTACTTATGTAACCTTGTTTGCTTAATTTAGGATTTCAAGCATACCAAGTCCTTTGTTATTTAGAAGATTTCAGCCTCTGTGAGGGACATCAAATGACTACTTGTTATACAAAAGTATCAAAGGGATCTTTTGACCTCTACTCTGTAAATATTGTTTCCACATACTAGATGCTGAAACTAGAAACTGCCAAGGTTTAGATCTAGTCAACCTATGATTGCTTTTTAAAAAAAACCCAAAACCCAAAAAACTTAAGTTAAAGATAGAACTAAATTGAATATACAAGTCAATTTGCGTGAAGACTCTTCTCATTTTGTTCACGTGTATGTGCAGCAACAGAGGATTCACTCTTACAGCTTGGAATGGTCTATTCAAATAACTTTCATGATGACCTTGCTACTACTACTTCTACTACTTGTCTCCACCATTGTCAAGGGCTCAAACTCTCCAGCCATCCTGACTTATCAGTACCTTGACATTGTATTAACTTGCCAAAGCCATCTATAAGTGTGTTAAGTAGCAATGCAGACTTAAAATCACTATTCTGACTGAATAAAGCTTCCTGTAATTGAAGGTCAAGCAGTGTTTTATTATCTAATATAAAATGCCTACAGTTTATCTCTCTCACTGTAGACTGCACATGTAACTTGCATTCTGAAGAAAAATCACGCCAGTACAACTCAAGCTGAAGTATTTGAACCCTAACTGTTGAAGTGTCACAAATAAAGTTCCTCAGAACCTGAAATGTTTGTGTCAATACTTCAGTTACTGAAGTTTAAATCTCACAACCTCGTTAATGGGTTTTCAGTTGCTTCTATAGAGGTAACGCTTCATCACTTGTGTGTTCATTGATGCAGTGTTAGTGTATTTGTGCCTGTGCTTTTAGCTGTGCAGGTTCATCACCTCCATAGGGCTTTGCTACTGATTTAGCGTTCATAGGTTTGGTTTTTTTTTTTCCTGCAGAAGCTTTTTTGGATGGAACAGGTTGCCCAGAGAAGCTGCAGGTGCCCCCTCCCTCGCAGTGTTCAAGGCCAGGTTGGATGAGGCTTTGGGCAACCTGGTCTAGTAGAGGGTGTCCCTGCCCATGGCAGGGGCACTGAAATGAGATGGTCTTTAAGATTGTTTCCAACCCAAACCATTCTGTGATTCTACGTGACAAACTCGGAAAAACAGGTAGTTCCTTCTTGGTGTGCCATTATCAGTATTATAACTTCTCAGCGCTAAGATGTGGCTTGGCAAAGGAGTTTTGCAGTTAACATTGAGAAACACTACTCAGCTACCTCAGTCACTTAAAGAGTTGATGATCATAGCTAACTATGCTCACCATACAGTTAAGAACTTATTCACACTTCTGAAATACTGCATTTATTAATTTACAACTGATGCCATGTTCAGCAACTCCATTGATGTTCACTGCTGTTTGGTGTACAGCCTGCAGAGATCATTTTGGAGTCTCCTCAAAGTTGGGCTCTAAAGGAAGAAGGGGAGAGAGAGAGAGGAGTCATATTAGTCTCCTTTTATTCCAGCCTCAAATACCACAATTCATCTATTATTCAAAAAAAAACCTAAACCTGAAGTTGGCAAGCTAAAGCAAGCTCTTGTACATTGCAGTCTAAACCACCACTTACTTTGTATCAGGGTATGATTGGATGTGGGAAGCACTACTGAATAAACTACACTGGAGACGGGTCTTTTCCACCTTAGAGGAGTTATGCATAAGGTTTAAGACAGACATGTACCTTAGTGACATTCTGCCAGAACAGCTTTTAGCAACACCTGGGGTAGGGAAGAAGACAGCAGAGAAACTCAAGATGTCGCCCAGAACGTTACTGGACAACATGATACTGCTATTTCCAACATGGCTCTGATATAAGAACAAGTAACCAAGCTGCTCTTTTCCTCTTGATTAGTGTCTTATAGCTGATTAAGAGAACAGAGTGCACAATTTCAACTCAACTCAGGAAGAGATATTCTCCACATACAAACACTGATGAAGGAGTTCTTGATGTCAAAGGTACAAACTCAGAAGGATTAGGGCTTTTGACAGGTGAGCTATTAATGCCTGTTCTCCTTGCTACAAAGAGTCTGAGAGGTAGAGCTCAGCTTATAGTTACCTCCACTAAGACAAAAAATTAAGTTTCTACCTATCTAGCCACTTAGTTTTGAAAACTTGTTGAAATTAGATTAAGGATGGGTAACAGTGGTAAAAGAACATGGTCTCCACCTACTCCCCCCTTTGTTCTGTTCCTATGGTCACACAAATTTTGTTTCATTAAAAAACACCCTCCTAAACTTTAGTATGCATTGTTTCACATATTACAGAAAAATAAAACTGAATATAAAGAAGCCACATCCCTAAACAAAAAAAAAGCCAACACAAAAAAAAACCCCAAAACCAAAACACAAACCCAACACCATAGATCCTACTTTACAGATGCTCTGGTTTATTTGCACCAGTAACAATCTGACACCAAATTCTTCCTTAATCCAACTGAAATACCACCAAAACCCAAAACATTTTTAGGTGTGTTCCTAGTCTAAATTAGAATTTCCAGTTAGTCTGATCAGAATTACAAGTGACTGACTATGTTGGGTTGACCTTGGCTGCCAGGTGCCCACTAAGCCTTGTGCTCTCCCACTCTTTCCCTCCCTCCCTCCCTCCGAGGGCTGAGAACAGGGACAGCATTTTTCATGCTTTTTTAAATACATTGTCACAGAGGCACCCCCAGCATCGCTGACTGGCTCAGCTGGGTCCTGCAGTGGGTCCATTTTGGAGCCAGATGGAACTGGCTCTGTCTGATGTGAGGACAGCCCCTGGCCTCTCCTCACAGAGGCCACCCCTGCAGCCCACCGCTATCAAAACCTTGCCACGTAAACCAAGTTCCCTGGCATGTTCAAAAGATTGCCGAATCCCAGCTACCAGCTGCTTACAGCTTATGGGAAGGACAGCGTACTCCCCCAAAACATGACTTTAGCTAAAACTGCTTGTGAGCAATGAAGACATTCAGCTGTACTTACATAAGCAAGCAAAAAACCCACAGAACTATAGAAATGAGCCTGTCCATAAAAAAAATTAAGTTGCCTTTATGTCCCAAGGCAGACAGTTTGTGCAGTCCTTTTGCATTCTTGATAAACCCATCATCACAAGCATTCTTCTTATCATAATCAATCTGGGTGATACAAAAACATGCTAACACAAACTTAAAGCAGTTAAACATAAATCATATCCAATTAACTGAAGAAAAAAGGTTTAATATAGTCATGAAATAATCAGTAACAGCGTTAAGTTCTATGTTCATTTTCTGAAATCACCAGCTTTCCAGATAAGCTTACAAGATTTACAAATTGCAGTTTGGCTGACACAGACAACTGTTTTTCATATTGCAGTCTGCTGACCTCTTTGGGAGGATGAGAAAAACAATATAACAGTAGGCCTTGGGCTATTTCTGTTTATATTTGGGCTATTTCTTTAGAGTCTGTGAAGGGTACTTCAGATAGCCTGATCTGACAGCAAGTTTGGTTAAGCATCAGTATAAGTCCCCATCTTTATTGAAAAAGGCAAATAATTTAAAAAAAAGTCAAAGGGAATCAGATGTGAACTGTGCAAAAGTAAGGAGATTCACTGAGGGCATCTTACATGAAATTAATGGTCCAAATAAAACCTAAGTGGCAATGAATTAAGAAAAGCAGTTAGTGAACACATCCTTACTTGCAATTAGAAGTTTGGTAAGATTGTTAACTCACCCTGAAATTTAAATTCTGGAAACTTGGTTAGATCTCCCTCACCATACGCACGTTGAAGTCTAGCAAGGGATTCATTCATGTCTTTCTGAAACTCAGGGCCTACATCAACAGGCCCTCCAGCTTGCCTAAAAAAAAATCAAAAGTTCTGATTAACAGTTTGGTTCTGAAATTTCATGTGGAAGTTCTACATTTTCATGGCCACTTATGAATTAAAACCATTCTAACCATATCCAAAAGTTGAGATATGACACACCATAGGGCCTACTTACCTTACACACGAATAAGGTTATCAGGGTAAAGTACAAAGGTAGCCTTTTGAGACATAAAACTACACTGAGTATCCAGGCTTTCAGGGCTCTTAGTTTCACTTGTTCCAGGTATGACTTCCTGACAAAATTGTGATTTGTACCTCTGCTATTTCTGAATTAGTGATCTTGGTTACTAAAGCTTAACTATTCTTGCAAAGAGAACATGATTTGAATACTAAACAAGCAAAAAACCAAGACAGTGCATCGTGCATTCATATAGATTCAGACAGGAATTTCCTGGAATACAAATATAAATTAAAAAAACCCAAAACTCTTTATAGTACCAATCCTCACTAGTGCCAACACAGGTAACGCATATGATTGGTAAAACCACTGAAAACGTGCTTCCCTATACAGGCTGGTTTGGAAGTGTGGAAAAATACATCTTTCTCCAGTTCAGCTAAGAAGTGGCTTATTTCCTTCCCAAGAATAAGCTACACAGTCTTAGTTTGCTGTTAAATACTTTGTTTAAACATTGCAAGAATCTAAGATTCCATTTGAATTTACTTGTTAACTGAAGATGTTTAATGAGCCAGCCTCACAGTTCCATTAATTCTCAGTTGCTCTTGGAGTTCACTTCCATTCAGCTTCTGGAAACAAGACTGAAAAGTATCCATTTTTCCGCAGAGGGGAAAAAAAAAAAAGGTGGTTTTTTTTGTATTTATAGACCACATACATGGGTAAAAGTTAATGCACTGATATGTTTCCATAGTGCACAAAAACTTCATTGAGCGTCTTAGCTCCCTAAGAATGACATCAGCTTTACTTTTTTCTTTTTTTTTTTTTAAGGGGAAAAAAACAGATGTTTTCTGTCAGGTATGCAAGAACAAGCCTTCTCGCTCATGACACTATCAGAAAGTGTTGCTGGAAAGCAAGAACTCTCTTTCAGAGCAGAATTAAACCCACTGAGGTTGTTTAGTGAGCAAACCAGAAACTTGTTTCAGAACAGTCAACAAAATAATAAGGCAACTTTCTCCTGAACCTGAGTGGAAAAAATTGAATTTTGCATTTACAACTTTGCCAATGTCACCTTCTCAATACATTCTTGCACCAGCATATACCACCAACAGCAGAACTATCACCATATATCAGCCAGTGTGTCAGTGGTTTCAAGTGTTCTTTCAGAATTCAAGAGCTAGATTTGCTCTAAATTTAGCTTTAAACCTGGGCATACCTTCTGCTTAAACTATCATTTTATACCACAGAAGTCTACCAGTGAAAGCTTCATTGAAGTATTATGCTTCTACCAAAAAAAACCCAAACCAAAACACTCAAACATTTTTGCCATCCTTCACTCATTTTTAAAACTAAAATATTGACATAAAATACTTCTAGCCAGCTTTACATGGGCTCTCAGTAGTTAAAGAGAAATTTGATTCAAGGGACTGTTCTTTCCAGTTTCCCTCCATCGCTACCAGACAGAAGTAAGGTTATCAGTGTAAGAATTTAAACAGTCAAATGCCTTTTGGAAGAACTGAGTCTGCTCCCCGATGATGTCAGCACCTAACAGAATGTTGCCTGTTGACAAAGAAATCACCGTAAGTACTTAGAGATCAAGCTAGAGAATTAACATTTGTCCTGATCAACATTTTTCCCCCTTTTGCCATCAGCCTTAAAATAATTTCCTTTACTTACTTGCTCTTTGTGTTGTATTCTCTGATCTTGTCCAAGAAGAGCTTCTGAACTGGATCAAGCTCTTTTGCCTTATTAAAGACAATAGCAGAAAGCCCAATGTTTCTGCGCAAGTGAATGGAAACAGCAGAGCGAAAGAGGGAAGAAAGTCGCAGAATCTGATGCAGAATCATGATGACACTAATGTTTTAGCTAAAAAAAAACCCAAAGAAAATAACAAAACAGAAACGCAGAATTAGGTAGCTCTTTCTGCAATGTAAATGCATGAAGAAGTACAAAAGTTTAGTTCAGAGATGAGCTATAAACCAGAAAAATAATTTAAACCAGCAATCTGGGGTGAAAACGCAAGCAGCCCTGACCCCAAAGGGCACCGTGCCACCGACCACGTTACACGTCCGCGCACTGCGACCGACTTTGTTCGCACCACCACCGAGACAAACTGGCAGTTTGAGGTTTTGCTTTTTCAAAGCCAGCAGCAGCACCAGCAGCACCAGCAGCACCAGCCACCACCGCGCCCCCCCCCCCCCCCCCCCCCCCCCCCGTCACTGTCTCCATCTGCCCCGGCCGCCCACCCACCCGAGAACCCCCCGCAGGCGGCGGGGCCAGCAGGCGCCGTTAGCCCCAAGGCCCGGATACCCCCAGCGCATAACGACGGAAGAGGAGCGGCTCCCCCGCACCCACCGGCGCCGCGGGGCCGGCCCGACCCAGCTCCAGTCACCTTGGGAGAGCCGCCGCCACCGCCGCCCCGGGTCCGCCCCACCTCCCCGCGCAATGCACGCCGGGAAGGCGTCCCATCCCGCGCCGCCCGCTACCGCCACAGCGCTGAGCCCCGCGGCCGCGCACAGAGTCCCCGGGAGGAGGCACCCACCCCACCACACAGCCCCACTCAACCGCCAACCGTGGGGAGAGGGAGCATGGAAAAAACTCACCACCGACCGTTACCGCCGGAAGTAGGCGATACGCTTCCGGGTGAGGGGAAACCGTTCGGAGTGACAGGGGACAGCAGCCCCGCCCCCACCCGCGGATTGGCGGCGCGCGGGGGCCGCCGGGAGCTGTAGTTCCCGCACCTGCGCGGGGGGTGGCGGTGTCGGCGCGCCCTCCCCGCCCGGGCCCGCGCTGGGCCGCGTTGCCCAATCCCGAGCACGCGACGGCCTCCTCAGGGCGGCGGCGGCGGGACCCGCTGGAGCTGCGAGGGCTGCGGCCGGCGGGAGGTGTCGTGCGGCCGCTCCGCTCGGGGCCGGCGCGGCGGACAGTGGCGGCGGGTGAGCGCGGCGCGGCCTGGCGGCCCGGCCCGTGTTTTGTTTCCGTTTCTCCCCGGCGCCGCGAGTCTCATTTCCGTTTCGGGTTCAAACAACGACGAGGCGCCGGAGGGGGGGGGGGGGAAGCGGGCGGGGTGGCAGGGGGACAACCGGGGCCTGCGGGGAGGAGCGGCCTCGCCTCGGCCGCAGGTCTGCGCCGGCCTGGCTGCGGCGGCGCCGCCTGCTCGCTCGCCAGCCCGCAGGAGGGCCCGTGGCGGCGGCCCCGCGGCCGGAGGAACGGGTTGGGGCGTCCCGTCCCGAGGGGCCTCGGTGCCGGCCACCCCGGCAGCGGGAAATGGAGCCTGCGGCCGCCGGCTGCGGCGGGGCGCGGGAAAAGGCCCCTCGGGCAGCGCGGCGGACCTGGCGCGCCGGGGGCGGGAGGAGGCTGACGCCTTCCCGCCGCAGGTCTTGCCGCCGCGGCTGGGGGCGAGTCAGGCAGCCCGGACCGAGGTCCATGAGGCTGCTCCGGGGCGTGTAAACTTACTCCACTTGTAAAAACTTACTTTGGATGAAAGCGTAAGAGGGTATTTGGCGTCTTACATAGTTCGCTTCGTGGTGTTTAGTCAGATACGTGCTACACAACCACTTCTCCCGGTTCGGATTTATTTTCTGACTATTGATGAAGGCAAACACGAAATCTGGCATGATTCTACCTCGTTTAGTGGTCCACTGCCTTTGTCTTAGATCTGAACTGGCTGATGGCTTGCAACAGCTGATCTGTAAAAGATGGGTTGGTTGTCTGCATTGTTACCTAGCTTACGTTGGGGTTTACCAGTTTGAATAATAATAGGGATGGATAGTACCAAATGCTCCATGAACACCAGAGCTTGGGAGCACAAGTATTTCCAGTGGTTTGGCTTCATTATGCATATGGGCTCCAGCAGTCACCCCCACTTCACAACTACCTGATAGGATAACAAACATGTATTCTAGTAGTAGAGTTTGTGCCCATATCATGATGGGCTTGTTACTTGCTTAATTCCTTGTGTGCTAGGGAAAAGAAAAGATAGGTCTTAACAGAACAATGGGACTTCTCTCCAAATGCTAAAGTCAAACTGTAAAAGATCCTGGAGTAGCACTGGGCTGTGGTTCAGGGGAAGAAGGGCTCTGTTAACAAGTGCCTTCTCTTACATTAGTGGAGGTCTGTGTCAGGCATTATGGTCAGATTCCTTCTTGGATAACTTGGATAAAAGTCTTAGGGCTTTTTAGGTTGAAGGAAAAGTAAACCCAAGCAGAAATCAGTATGCTGTACCTTCCACAAATCAAGCATGGTTTTATATGTTCCTCCAGACAAATGCTGCTGTTGTGGTATTGCTGCCACATTGACCCTCCTAACAAGCCAGGCTGTTTGAGTTCTCTTGTTTCTCAGCAGCCTTCAGGGCAGGCTCAGGAAGCTTAGTGTGTGCACTAAGCTTAGCTATGTGCACTTTCAATCTCTGCATCATCCTGTAGAAACAAATTTTGCTAGACTTCATGTGAAATGCTTATATCATCAGAGTCTCTATTCTAGCATAGGAAAGAGTGAATAATTTTCCCCATCAGGTTTCTCTGAACTGTTAATGACTTTACATGTTTTCATAACGTTATTCTTCCTCTTTCCACCCGTCATCTCCCTTGCTTGTATCTGTGCTCAGTGGAACCATCTTTTTTTCTCCTCTTTCTGTACCTGCTGTCTGTGCCTGTGCTCCCCTCTCCTACCTCCCCAGAGTAACCAGAAATGTAGAAGAGCCCGTGAGATGCAACCACAAACCACCTTTGAAGAGTGAGTGAACAGTTACTAGTCCAGCTGCCAATTGGGAGTCCAATCCATGAGGACTTCAAAATATCTTACCTAATTCTATACAGTTACTATGCTGTTATAATATTTACTCACTGTGTATCACTTTACCAATACTGTATCTTTTCTACCAGAAATCATTCAAGGTGGCGAGTTCTTTCTGCAAGTCTGCAGTTTTCTCAATAAGTAACTTAGGAATACATCAAGGAACAGAAATCCTAGCCTAACCCCTTTTGTGACCTTACTGGTAAACTCCCTTCCTCACAAAAAAAAAATGATAACTTACTGGGTTTTTAATCTCATTGCTAATACAGGAGAGAATTTCCCCCTTTTCTATGATACCAGTTAGCTTGTTTGGGAGTTTTCAGTAAGGGACTTGGCTCAAAACTTAATTTCAAAAAAATATTTTAACAGTTAACCAAATCACCTGTAACAATACAGGTGTCAGTTATTTCAGTTATTTAATTAAGCTTGTCTGCATTCTTCAGAAGTGGTGTTTCATTCTTCCCCATTTATTGTACAGATGATATACAAGATTAAGTGATACAGGAATTGTACCCCAGGGCCCAGTTCAGCGGACCCTAGCCTGGCAGGGGATTTTCACGGAGCCAGATCCGTGAGCAGAACAGATTCTGGGTTTGCCTCTAGTGATGAGATATTAATAAGGTGCTGTTTACTTGCTGTCTAGCCCTGGTAGCTTCTTACAGATTGACATCAAGTGCAGCACTTGGTTTCTTCAAAAGTAGTTTTACATAGTAGTTTTTGAAGGAGATAATAAAATGAGCAGTTTGAATTTCTTTAAACCTTTTCTCTAAAAACTGTACAACTTAATTGGTTACTATTCATTTTGAGACTTTTTGAAGTTTAATAAGTTCCCTTATTAAGTTAGCTTTAAGAAATTCACTTATTAACAGTTGAGTTTGGGATAGACTAGTCCCTGGGAAAGAATAATTCCAGGATGGAAACCTTGCTAATCTCTTCTATTGTGGATATTTAAATAGTAGCTTGTTTTGCTTTTTCTAATGTGATTTTTTTCTCCTCTGTACTCGTACTTCCTACTCCTTTCCCTATAACTTGGTAGTGTTATTTATTGTAAACTGTTACTGTAATTTGCCCCAGTTCTATATTGTATGTATTTCATGCTTACGATGTATGGGATGGTTAGTGAAACATGATAATATTGTATACACTATGGCTTTACAGACCAAATGCTGTAGTTCTTTCTTTCCTGCTTACATTTCAACAGACTTCAGTATTCTACTGGGCATGAAAATCTGTACTGTCAATCAGCGTATCGTCACAGAACGGTCTTCCTTTTAATTGCTAACATACTGCCTTAGTTTGATACTTAACAGGATGCATTCATTATGCACCTATCATCAAGTGATTGCATATGGGAGGGAGGGAGGGAGGGATGGATGGAAAGATGGGACAGTCAATAGACACTTGACTGTTGAGTTTATTTACCTATGAGGAAATCATGGATCTTCTGTCTAGCTTCCAGTTGCAGCATTTTATGTAAAATGCTTCTTAAATTTATAAGCAGCATCTTTCAGCCTTGCTAGGAAGGTAATATGTAGCTGAATCTAGACAGCAAAATATGCATAACTTTCAAATTCTTTTCAGAAGTTCTTTGCAGCCAGCCACTAAAAGCTGTAGCTGGCCCGTAACAAAAACATTCAGTAAATTTGGATGCCTCCAAGAAAATCAGGCTTTGGGCTCTGTGCTAATGTCCATTCACAGTCCTGGATTTCCTTCTAGAACGTTTGTTTGATGAACAGGTATTGTCATCTATTTTGTGAAATCTATATTAGCTTTTGGCTTTATTTTTAAAGTAAATTCCTGTCTTTAAAAAGCTACCCTGGTATTTAGTTTAAAAGATGTTTGATAGGACACAACCCGTCATCTAGTTTTGTTTGTAACTTACAAAAAAAATTCTTTTCTGTTCATAGCTCTGTTCTTAAGATATTTTAGCCATGACTAAGAGAGAGGCAGA
Organism: Grus americana; assembly: GCF_028858705.1. Lineage (NCBI taxonomy): Eukaryota > Metazoa > Chordata > Aves > Gruiformes > Gruidae > Grus > Grus americana. The sequence continues at coordinate 113,963,173 of NC_072852.1, forward strand.
GGAGCTGATAGAAATAGAAATTGATGGAACTGAGAAACAGGAATGCACTGAAGAAAGGTATGTACTGTCTTTGCTTTTTGGGGTCCTTAGGCTGCAATTCATTCATTTATTTATATATTTTCTTTAATTGGTTTCAGATTTGTGGCTGCACACACAAAGTTTGGTTATTCAGATTTATTATTGCGTATCATGTAATGTTTCAGAGATGGCCATGCTTATGAAATAAGTACAAGTGTTTCCTAGCTGGGCAAAAAGAAGTAACTTTAAACTGGCAGAAGTAACTGGCTCAGTATGATCTCCATAATCCTGCAGTTGATTGTTTCCACAGTTTTTCAGCTTAATTGCTGGATATGAAGTTCTTAGCTTTGCTTGTGTTCTCTTCAGTTTTTCTGTTTTTTATCTAATTAAAGGGTGGTTTTCTTGAAGTACAACTGTAGCTGATACAGGAAACCAATATAGCGCTATCATATTCTTCAATCTTAATTGCTTAAATCCCAAACCATTTTGTGTATCTCTTGCTACATTCTTAGTAGTTCTCGTTCCCCTATTTCCATGTCTGTAGGAATATGTCTACATGTACACGCTGCAAACCTTTCAGCTTCAGTGTATCCTTCTGTAATTGAGGTGAACCTTTCAGTTTCTCCAGTCCATTCCTTTACTGTTATACAGGGGCATTTGTTTTTAACAGAGCAGAAATGATGTTCTGTGTCTATTGACTATTGTTGTTAGGGCCATTGAAACTGTAGATCCTGAAGTGTGATATCCCTTGACTTAATTCTCTCAACCTGTTTTTTATTCCTAATGCTTCCCTCCTAATTTTTACAACTGTTTTTGAAAGCACCGAGAGGCAGTTAATGTGTTGGATAGAAATAACTGAGTCTGGTAGGTGACCTGCTCTTTAAGAACTCATTTTGGAGAACTGATTCAAAACCACTAAGGGTCGTCTTATTCTGAGCTCCTCATATATTTTTACTACTTACAAACTGACTATGTCTGTATACTTTCTGATTTCCTTCTGTGTAAATGTGGAGAGACCACCTGTCTAAGGTCATTGTTAAGGTATGGGATACATTGATGTTTCTGAATGCCTACACCAATACTGTCATCATTTTAGTGCAGGACAACCATGGCATGTGACTAATGTTTCCTTCAAGACTCCGCGTTGCTGTAGTTCCTTCTGGTTGTCTCTTGTATGCATTAAGCTTATCTTTGTGCTGACTAGTTAAAAGACATGGACAATCCCTCTATATGAGAGTGGATATTTTTTCCTTCTTTGTTCCCTATCTGTTAAGTTTCAGTGTTTGTTTTTAACTTGAATATCTTTTAAATACAGTCTAGGCAAGGCAAATAGAGCTAGTTTACTCTGCCGTTAATAATATATAATGTACTAATCATGATGTAATCTCTTGAATATGGTAATCTGAAAATAATCTTGGTATTTAACTGCAACAGGGAAAAAGAAGAGTTACATAACTGTAAAATTAACAGGACGAAATTTAGTAATTCACTCTCTACTCAAGCTAGGAGTTTTTCTCCATGGTATTAAGATTTCAGAGTCAGTATAACCTTTTAGTCAGCTTACTTCTAACTTTTTTTAAGCTTTCCTATGCATACTGTATTGCACAAGCTGTATTAACATGTAGGTAATGATATGTTGTATTAATTTGGTATTTAAGCATCGTTGAGCAAACCTACACCACAGCAGAATTTGTGAGTCAAGCTATTGACATCAGTGAACCCATTGGAAATCTTAAGAAGTTGCTGGAACCCAGACTGCAGTGTTCCTTGGATGCACATGAAATTTGCCTGCAAGATATCCCGGTAAATTGAAGGTTTATGAGAAATTTAACGTCTTAATGGAGAACCATTTTACCTATTTTAACCCTTTCTTCTATTGTTCTTGGAATTCATGCTTCATTTGCTATATTAATTGTAATTAAGAGTTCAATTTTATGTCAGGTTCGTTATTGTCAGACCATTTAATGTGTACACACTAATTCAGTGTGAATAAAATCAAAATACTTTTGGGGTTCCTGAGGTAAGGGTAAGAAAGCAAAAAAAAACCCAAAAACATCTTGCAAGTGGAAGAAGAATGAGGGCAAGGACAATACTATCTTCACTTGAGGTAGCCCACAACATTTGTTGCTGCCTGAACTTCCATGAGTAGAGTCTTGTTTTGAATCTGAACAAAGCAAGAAGGCTTTTATACTATTGAGGTGCATAGATCGCAAAAAATTACTCAGGAAAGTTCTACACACGTGTTATTTTTACAAGCATCACCACGTGTTAGACAGTATAACTGTTTCACATTGTACTTAGCTGGATGTTTTATTTGTAGTTATAATCAGACACCTGTGGCTTCTCCAGAAACAACAGGGAGAATACTGCTTTAAAGACAAGAGTTTTTATGAAGGTGTTAAAAACTGAGAAAAGGAATTGTAGATACCTTTCACAAAGGGAAGGTACTTCCAGGTATTGCATTGCCTTTTTAGGTTAAAAAATGTCCCTGTAAGTGAAACTACCTTGAACAGAACAGAACAGCAAGTTTCAAATTCCAATCAAGTTCTTTCTGTCATGTACTATGTCGACATAGTACTGAAATATTTGCGTGCTTCTGCAGAAAATTTGCTGCAGATGCTAAATGTCTCTAAAGGAGAATAAGTTTCTTGTAACTGTGAGACTAATACATATTCTTAATTTTTTTTTCTTCTTTTATCAAGCTGGACCCAGATCGAAGCCTGTTTGATCAAGGAGTAAAAACAGATGGAACAGTGCAACTCAGTGTGCAAGTAATATCTAGGCAAGGTAAGCAGTTATGTTTGTCTGTTGTACAGACAAGTTAATATTGTACAAGTGCATGTGAGCAAACCTAATCCACTGCTATTTCTAGCTGTAAAATTGAGAAAATCATGGAATGGTCACATAACTTCAGAATATCTCTTTCATTGCGTACTGTGGTTATAAGTAGAAATAATTAAAATAAATGTCATGGATTGATGCTATTTGAAATGTCTTTTAAGGTAACTTCATATCAATTTCTAAGTTAAAAAACCCCAAACCAAACAAACCTGGGTCAAATAGTCACAGTTACAGTATGAGGCTTTCATTAAAGGTGAGTAGTTACTCATACCAGGCCAAGTATCTAAGCAGGCAAAAGATTTTTGTCTAGGTAGGAGACAGTTTCATCTTTGTGAAGTGAGTGTGCTTTATAAACATTTAGATTATGGAAGTATATGTAACTAACTGAAAATTGGTATGAATGGCTGGGATTGCTATCTATTGTCTGTTTTCTTTGGATGAGAATTCGGAGTAAACTGTTGTCACAGAGGAGTATTAACCAAGTGGGTAGGGATTTGTTGATGCATAGTTTTTATTTGCTTGTAGTATAAGCTATGACAGGATTTCCCCTTGTCAAATCCTCAGGAATTAGTAGCTTCCTTGTTTTGCTTGTTGTCCTGTTCTTCTCCTTTGCCCCATCCGTATGTCTTGAGTGGAAGGACTGCCACCACTCGCTGAAGACAATGCTGACGTTGAGCTCTGAGAACAGCTACAGATGTTTGTTGCCATATCTTCAAATAAACTCCTGGAGTAGAGTATCTTTGATTATCTGTTTTGAGTTATGTCAGCAAAGCAGATTAGCAAAATGTAGGGAGGACATTTTGTTTTCTTGTGGCTTCAGCACAGATTAGACAGAAGAAAGCCTTTGTGGTTTGTATTAACAGTATCAAGTAAGACTGTCGAATTTAATGCTGAGTGTCAGGTGACTAGTGCTAGGTTGAATCCTCAGTTCCCTGTATGTAATGTGGATTGAACTACCTTTCTGGTTTTAAAAATAGAATAGCAATATCTTTCAGGGAACTAGAATAACTATTCTTAATTCATGCCCAGTAACTTGTGGTATGCAGTACTCAGACTTCCAGTTTCAAAAGGATGCAGGTGATAAATATCTTTACTATTATGTTCCATTTTCTTCTTCAATGTAAAACTGAGGTGCGTGACCGTATAGCATAAGGAGATTTTTTTTTCTCCTTCCCCTTGCCTTTAAAAGAAACACCTGAGTATTAAGTACTTTGGTATAACTTTGGGATGATCCTCAGTGTTGTTTGTCAGGCCATGATACTTGACACTGAATCAACTCCTAAGAAATCAATCTATTGAAGGCAAGTAAATTATGGCAGGACAGAATATCAGAAAGCAAATAGCATGGATATAAATCATAAAAGGAGGATATTAGGATCACTAACAGGGAAATGGACTTGTTACTGTGACTGCAGTGACCCTTTAAGCCAAGGGGAAAAAACAGCTTCTTATGTCATCCACATATTTCTCTTCTATGGATGAGGTATAGAAAGATTCTGAGTTTGTTTATTTTTCCCCAACTTGTATAATAGATAAAATTCAGCTAGCAGTACACAGTGATGCTAATCTTTGTAATGGATTAGACTATCTTATGTCTTAAGAGCTGTTATGTCAGTTCAAGTGTTCTATGAAATTTTGATATGCCCTCTGTAAATTCAAAGGAATAAAAGCCAACTGAAATGTAGTCCATCGTAGTTCTTTTATAGCATTTCATACAAAAGTATTTCAATATAAGTTACAGCAGATAAAATATCAGTCCTGTTGATTCCTTTTACTAGAAAGACCATTCTGTCATTCCATCTTGCCTTGACTCCTTTCTTCTGGTTTGAAGAATGGAGATGTATATGGTTTTCCTGTCATTGTGAGAACAGCTATTTTGAGTGCAGCTCTGTTCTGAACTAAGCCTCTTGCAAGTCTGTGGAGATCTGAGTAACTGCATTGCATCATATGTCAAAGAATTTGAAAAAAGCTTTAATTCTGAAGACCTCCATAGCAAATTTCTTTTTTTTTTTTTTTTTTTTTTTTTAAATCCAGACTCAAGTTACATCTGGTCAAGGCTGTCTCCTGCCTGTCTGACTATGGATAATATCAGATTAACATTTTGCCATCCTTAAGCTGTTGATAGGTGGGGGTTTTTTTGAGATATGATAAAATTGATTCTGATCCTGCCTTTAGTTGCTCAAGTTTGGGGTTTTTTTAAGAAGTGAAATGGGTAGGGGGAATATAAACTTTTCAAGTTGTAAATTCCAGTGCTGCATGTATGGCATAGGTTAATCTTTTTTGGGAAAACTTCAGAGGTGGAAGTTCTGGCTGTCAGCTTGCCACCTGAAGGAATCTTTTCTTTCTTTTTCTACTTCCTTAACCACCAGAATAGAGGCAAGGTTGAATGGAAGTACTTGCCAGACTTTTTTTTCAGATGAGCTGTGGGAGACCAAGATGCTAGATTGAAAGGGCTAGAATGAGAGCAGCGATCTCTGACAGTCATTTGTTGGAGCAATAGGAGAAGAGAAACCTGTGTTATGGAGGTGGACAATGTAGTTTAGCTTTTTATTTCTTGTTGTTTGCAAAATATATGAACAGGTAGTCCAGTTAACGTGCCATTCAAGTTGTTCACATACCACATACAGAAACTACTCAAGGCCATGTTTGTGAATGAAAGTGTCTGTAGCTGCTGTTTGTGTTGCGCTCAGTTCCGTCTGTTATGCATGCCCAAAGCACACCTGCAAAATTAACATTTTCCCAGATAGATGCTGTTCCATGTACTTTTTAAACATTTGACTGACATAAAAGGTTAGTGTCTAGCTGCTTTGAGAATTTCTGAGTATGTGTGTGTAGCTGTACTATAGATACTTACACAGATTTTGGGACTAAGTGGTGGTTAAGCACAAAAGGTTTTTGGATTTTAGGTAGCCGAAGTCTGAGTCCTGTTTTAAGTGTTTAACTACTCATTTGACTGTGGTTTCTAAACTTTTTTTTGCCATAACTAGGCTTTTACTATTTTTAGTATGTAAAGGAATGACTTGTAAGTGTAATGAAACATACTGATTTAGATTATACGTGCAGTTTGACTAATGTCTTGTCTCTGGCAGTGGTTAATACTAGACATTTCAAGTTAAAAAAAAAACCCCAAAACAGGTTGCCTGTAGGTCAGTCTTAATCCTGGTATATTCTCTAGCTTCAGATAATTAGCAGTGAAGGGGCTTGTACTGGCAACATCTGCACATGTCTTGATAGCTAATGTCCTTGAATTTTTCTACTTTTTGTACCAGTTTATACTTCTGGGGTGCATGACGTTGTCACATTGTGTTACACAACTTAAATGCTGTCCAAGGAAGACTGGACATGTGTTTTCTTATGCAGTAGGTAAAGGGAGAGATGTGAGAAGAGATGCAGACAAACCCAGTGAATTAATGTTGATCTAATGTTGCAGTAGGTTTGGTGGCAGACTGTTATTTCACAACATTTTTACTTATAAGCAGATTCCTCTACAGAGACTCATCACTTTGATCTCCATGTTTGCATTATGGATAAAGCAATAGATTCACAGTTCTTTTGACATGTAGTTAGTGACAGTGAACTATTTTGTTGAGCAATAGTGAACTGTTCCTCTCTAGAAGCTTTTTCTTTACTTTCTTTTTTGAAGATCAAAAACAGAATCTTAACTCTTAGTGCTTTCCTTTACCCATCTCTGTCTGACTTTAAAACAAGCCTGTGCTGCAAATGTTAATCTTAGATGGCCTAAATAAAACACTTACTCTCCTAAGTAAGGTTCTTGTTTGCTTTTTCTTCATGTTTGCTTCTTCATCTAATCAACCACTTACTGGTTGTCTACCTCTGTTTTCACTTCCTTAATTTCATATTGCTGCATGTTGTACTTACAGTCTTTGTAGTGTTCCCTTTCTAATATTTTTCTCAAGCTGAATTCCTTTTAAAGTCTAGAGGAATACTTGTCTGAAAAGGACTTGGTTTGTTCTTACTTGTACTACAGGTAAGTACTCCATTTGTTTTCCCTTTTAAATTGTGAATAGGTTGTGGTTTTAGCTTTTAAGAACGTCACCTACAGAACCTACCATCTCATGTTGAGCTTTAGCATAGATTAGACAGGAGGGACACAAAGCAATACATTACGGCACAAGATACTGAAGTTATGCTGGCCGTGTAATGTTCTGTGAATCCTACTTTCAACTGCCTAACCCTAGTCAAGGTTTTCCAAGTCATACTAAAATGGATTTTTACAGATGCTTTTTTTTAATGTTCAAATATGTTTGATAAAAATCTATTAAAGAAGCATGGTTGTTAGTTGTTACTATAATGGTGTCGCAGATGGAGTCGTGCACTTGACTCGCAAGAGAGAAGCAACAATATGTTTATTAATATAAAACAGCAATTTGATGAAGTTTGATAATAAATGCGACAGTGGTTTAACAAGATTCAATGGCAAGGTACACTGGATTATTTACTGCATAGAGGACAGGGTCAGACAAACTTGTGAGGGAAACCCTCATGTTGAGTCATGAGGTTCAGAAAGGACCCCCTTGCTTTCTAAACTCCTTCACAGAGAGAAGCTGGATCCAATCCTAGTCCCAGACTTGATCAACAGTTTATGTCTAAAGGATTATATATGTGCAATCAATCCTTTATATCACTTAGCTAAGATTTCAAAGTTTAGCTATTAGCCACTTAGCGAGAACCTGTTGAGGCAAGGGATCTCTCAACCTCAAAGAGTAACCTTGAGGGGCGTCCCTACTCAAGGGGAGATCCTGGTGTGCAGCCTGCTGCTGTGCAGGAGAGCTCAATGGGCTCTGGGCTGTCCAATATTTATAGAGTAAGATGATTTACTTAGAGTCATATTTACATACCAGCAAGATGTGGGGGTCACTGTTCTAGACAGCTCTTGGCTACCATGTTGCCATCTGTCCTCCAAAGTCCAGTGTAAGCTGGATGCAGCCATCACAACTGCCACTGGTGGTTATGGCTTAAGGGGATGGGGTGGGGAGCACACTGCCTCAAATGGAAATGATACGTCACAAAAAATGGAAAAAAAAATTCTATTTAGCATATTATAATGACAAGAAAAATCTATACAATGTCAGAAATTTGGTGAGGCACCAGTTGGACAAAACACCTTCTCAGAAGACAACAGAGAAGGTGATGATACAAAGCATTAGTAGCATTACTGAATGTGTGCTTTATTGCTGCAGAATAGATGCAGACATACCTTCCAACTCCTTGGACTGATGTCTTAAATGACAGATGTAAAACCAAAACATGAAGAATTTTATAGTTTTCTTTTAACTTGCTGTTGAACACGCTTCCTCTTGCAGGGCACTGAAAGAAAATGTTAATTCCTGTGTCTATCCAGAAATAGCAGGGAAATATTGTAAAGGCTGAAAGAAGTGCTTCTTGGTTGGGGGAAAGAGGTGGATGCTTGTTTTGGTTTTTTGGGTTTTGCTTTTTTTCTTTGATTCAGTGTATTTCTTACAGACTAAAATACTTGTTCTTTATGCCCACATGCTGAACATTCTGTTCAAGATATGTGAAATGGATCACCTAAATAGAACAGGAAGCTGTAATACTGGGGGAGGAAAGGGGGACAGCTTTGTATTCACATTACTGTATAATAGAATATGTAATTCTTATTTAGGACACCTGCAGAAATTTGATGATGCTTTTGAGTCATGCTTCTTTCCTAAGTATGCTAACACCTATTAATCAGAAAGCTTTAAAACAATGTTTTTGTCATATTTGAACTGCTGTCTTTAAGTTTTGTGTTTGTTCTTCCTATACCTAGGGATAGAGCCTAAGTTAAACATCCTTGAAATTGTGAAGCCTGTGGAGACTGTGGAGGTAGTGATTGATCCAGATGCTCATCACGCAGAGGCTGAAGCTCACCTTGTTGAGGAAGCTCAAGTGATAACCTTGGATGGAACAAAACATATTACAACAATTTCAGATGAGACCTCTGAACAAGTGACACGATGGGCTGCAGCATTGGAAGGCTACCGAAAGGAGCAGGAGCGCCTTGGAATACCCTATGGTAGTAACACATGACTCTGTGTGTGTGTGTGTGCACGTGTTGAGGTGGGGGCTGGTTATTTTGTTCATCTGAGGGTTGTTTTGTTTTTCATAAATGATGATTAATTTTGGTTATATAATCAAAGTGCTCCAATACCTTGGAGAAGGCTTCTTATGGTGTGGGTAAGTATAATACAAGTACCTCTGCATAAGAGAAGGCTAAAGAGAAGTAGAATCAACTTCTAATGGTTTTATTACAATAGTGCTTTTTGCTCCAGAACCTTCTTGTCTTGCACTTTTTTAGAAAGCAGTTTTCTTCTTTCTCTCCTCCTTAAAAATGTGTATGTTAGTGATAAAGCTCTCTTTCATGTGTGTCTGAATTTGAATTAGACTCAGTTCTTGATGGGGGTTGCCTCTACAGATACTGAAACAAATTGTTCATAGGTTGTGGGATGCTGACTATGGTGTAAAGTCAGATTTTGCATGGAAAGCCATACTTGGCTTCAACATAGTGGAAAAAAGATGATGCAGAACTAAATATAAGTATTCTGCTAGATCAATCTCTTTTGAATTCATGTTGTCACTTATCAGGCTGCTAATTTAATGTTAGCTCAGAAAAAGCATCTCTGAATGCTTGCTTGGATTGATCTGAAACTCGGATTTAGACCTATATCACATTCAGGATATTATCCAGCTGAGTTGCTTGTCATGACTTGCAGAAATGTACTGTCAAGGCATGTTCAGCACATGAAACTGTCGTGTCTAAGGAGACCTGCAAAATTGGAATATATTTGGGAGTGTCTAAAAATTCCAGTGAGGTCACAGGTCATGCAGGATGTGTAACTTGCCAGTATTTTGAAAGTATTTTTGATAACTAAAACAATGGGTTTTTCGTGCCTTTTTGTTGTTCTTATTGGCAAGCACTTCCAAAATAGCTTTCATTATGCTATGTCTGTTGATAATCAGGGATTTGATGCAGAATGTTTGAAAAACAATGTGAGGTGTTATCCGGAGCAGACTGATAGTTTTCAGCATGCTCTTCTATTAATATAAGAAGAAAATTACTTAAAACCATGTTGTTGTTATGTTGAATAATGTTGTTAATAAACTTTAATAATGTTGCTGCTTTAAGAAAACCCTATAACCCATAACTGTGACTTTAAAAGTCTTTGTGTCATGGGAGTGCAGATTTTCCAGGAAGATCATACTAGTTGATTATGGCAGAGATCTTTGTATTAAGAATAATAGTGTTCTCTTATAAAAAAAAAATGTGCTAAACTGCCTTCCTAGAAAGAGTAAAGTTTTAAATGCTGTCTGAGTTCATGTTGTAGGAACACCACTAAGTTCTATGTTATGATACAGTTGACAGTTTCTGAGAATAAGGAATGTTCTTATGTAGTCCCCCAAAACAAGGCTTTCCCCCCCCCCTTTTTTCCCAACATTTATAAATCTACATCTTAAAGAAAAGAAAATGAGACCAGTTTCCATCAAAGAGTGGTGAGGCTTGGTTCTGTGAAGTTATCTGAAATTATTCATCTGAAATTATTCCTTGAATCTTTTCAAAAGACAGAGTATGTTGATATGAAAAGTCAAGTTCAGTCAGTAAATAATCATAATCCAGAGAGGTAGTGGTTCAGTGTCTTTGTCAACAAATTACCATCTTTTTGATGAAAATTCACTGCTGGTAACTTGTTGAAGACCAAAACCCTTTTGATGTGGCTTTTCCCAAAGGATTATATTGCATGGTTTTAGGTAGTATCAGTGAAAAATTATGCATTGTTACTGTCCTTTATTAAGCAAAATGGAATTTATGGCTCTAGATAATGTTTATAGACTTAGAAACCTTTGCTTTCTTTAATTCTTAAAATAAAAACTTATCAAGGTGACATCTGTTTGGAGTATTGTAATTTAAAAATACCTAATTGTTCTGCTCCTGTGTTTTGCCCTTGAAACACTGAAAGTGTAAATATCCCTGCTTTAGTTTCCATTTCCAGTTTGTACTCATTGACATATTTTAATATATTGCATACAACATTAACCGAGTTTTGGAGATGATGGTTGGATTTACCCATCCCCTTTCTAGTTTGTTCATACTAATACTGCTTGAAACAGACTTGTTATGTTAAAATGTCTTGAGACAACAAATCATGTATTGCACATATCTTGAGTTGATATTTATTCCCATTTCTATATGTTCCTCTGCTGTGTGGGTTGCCTATACTATTGTGTGTTTGGCATTGGCATTTAAATGATGTGCATGTTGTGTTCTGTTGAAATGTCAAGCAAGCGTCCCAAAAGTTGATGCTGTGGCTTGTTTGATTCAAATACAGGCATGCATTGGGTCCTATTGTATCAAATCTTTGTTTCATGGTTTATTTAATATGGTCTTTATAGATGTGGTATATTACAATTACTGTTTTATATTTATATATATTATGCATGTTTATTATCCCACCCATGTGGTGGCTTAACCCCAGCTGGCAGGTAAGCCTCCACCCAGTCACTTCCTCAGTTCCTCTCCAGGGGCATGGGGGAATGAATCAAAAGGGCCAAAATGAGTTTAAAAAAAATTGTGGGTCAAGATAAAGAGAATTTAATAAGTGAAGGTGGGGGGGAAAGAGAGACAGGAAGGGGAGGGAAAAAAAAAAAAAAAAGGTGATGCAAAAGCAGTCACCTCCAGCAGGCCGATGCCCAGATGGTCTCCGTGCAAAGGCTACTCTGGAAAAACTGCCCCTCAATTTTACTGATGATGATGATGTCATATGATATGGAATATCCCTTTAGTCATTTTGGGTCAGCTGTCCTGGTTGTGTCCCCTCCCAGCTTCTCGTGCACCTCCAGTTGACTTGCTGGATTGGCCGAGTGAGAAACAGAGAAGGCCTTGTGTTGGAGTCCAATACTCTCTGACCAGGTTCTTCTAGATATTCCATGCATGGAGGGTGTAATCTTTAATATGAAATTTACTTGAAGATGGTTGATATTATGTGGGATTTCTGATTTAGCAGAGTGATACAAATTATACAAAAAACACAATACAAAGGTAACTTAGAAAAATACAGCAATTGCAATACACTGTTCAATCACAGTACCAGTGTGATTCCCATTACTGGTCTCTATAGTACACTCACCATCGTGGTGTTGGGTGTCCGCAGTCACCAGGAAGGAATACATGGGTTGAAACCAGCTCAAGCCTGTTGCTCTCTTCAAAATTCTTTTGCTAGTTGTCTAGTTTGTGTACTCTGTGTTGGGCTGAGCAACATATTTGTGGTCTGGCTGACTCAGGGAGACATTTACACCACCAACCGATCCACTCAGCTGTTGATAACTTGTTTATCTGAAACAAAGGCCACCCTCCAGTCTCCTTTTTGTTGAGATAAAGGAAACTTCTTTGCATTATTTTCTGAGCTGCATGGGCACTTTGCCCTTGCCCGTCTCCTCTGAGCCTTATTCCATTGTAGGGGTATATTTGGGAGTCACCCCCACCCCTAGGGCTTTAGTCAGTCACACCTTGACTCTGTGCAAGTACTGCTCTGCAGTAGTGTCCCTGTTTTTGGCTGAGATAGAGTTAATTTTCACAAGAAGCTGGGAGGGGACACAGCCAGGACAGCTGACCCAAACTGACCAAAGGGATATTCCATACCATATGACATCATACTCAGTATAGGAGGAGGGGGGAGCTGGCTGGCGAGGAGGAGCCACTGCTCCAGGAGGGGCTGGGCATGAGGTTCCAGTTGGTGAGCAAATTGCATTGTGTATCAATGGCTTTGTGTGTTCTTTTATAAGTACTGTTCTTGTTATTTCCCTCTTCCCAACCCACAAGTTTTACCTTTTTCTTCAGATTCTCCTCCCCATCCCACTGGGGGCGGGGAGGAGTGAGCAAGTGGCTGCATGGTGCTCAGCTGCTGGCTGGGGCTGAACCATGACAAGTAGCTAAAACATCACGATGTGTTATCAACACTGGTTTGGTCACCAGCCTAAAACATAACACTATATGGGCTTCTATGAAGAAAATTAACTCCATCCCAGCCAAACCCAGTACAATGGTGATTTTTGATAGTTTAGAAACTGGGATAATGTGAATTAGTTTAGAATGTAATATTGTGTTATACTCACATGCTGATCAACTTATCTGAGGAAGAGTATCCTTGTGTGGGGGAGATTAGTCTTTTTTTAAAACTAAAGACCTATAGAAGAATAATTATTTTTTCTGTTTGAGAAAAGTCAGGCATAATTCTAATGTAAAAACTTTTGCTGAAGAAAAATCCCTTTTTTGCCCTTTCCATCTCCCTACCAAGCCACACCATTCCGTCAGCATTTTAAGAGGAGTCAACTTTCCATCCAGTCAGATTTGGTCATGGTAACTATGCTTCTGGATGTTTACTTTTATGGAAGTTACTATATAATTGAGGAGGAACCTTGCAGTGTATAATGAGTACATAAGGAGATAATTTTGCCTCTCTTTTTCCAGATCCAGTGCAGTGGTCGACAGACCAGGTCCTCCACTGGGTGGTATGGGTGATGAAGGAGTTCAGCATGACTGACATTGACCTCAATGCACTCAGCATTCCCGGGCGGGAGCTCTGCAGCCTCAGTCAAGAAGACTTCTTCCAGCGCGTCCCACGGGGAGAAATCCTCTGGAGCCATTTGGAGCTTCTTCGAAAGTGTATGGGAGATTTTTCTGTAACTGATTTTACTTACTCCTCTTCCTCCCTTTTTTTTTTTTTTTTTTTGCTTTCTTTAATGATGCACCCAATTGTTAGCAGCTGTTTTTCCTCTAGTTAGTGTTGGCAGTAAAAATTAGGGTATCAGTAGAAGGTTACAGGAGGTATTAGTGAGAATGTCTGCTGTTATGAAACATAGAATGGTTTGGGTTGGAAGGGACCTCAAAGACCATCTAGTTCCAACCCCCCTGCCATGGGCAGGGACACCCTCCACTAGACCAGGCTGCCCAAAGCCCCATCCAACCTGGCCTTAAAAACTTCCAGGGAGGGGGCATCCACAACTTCTCTGGGCAACCTGTTCCAGTGCCTCACCACTCTCACAGTGAAGAATTTCTTCCTAATATCTAATCTAAATCGACCCTCCTTCAGCTTAAAGCCGTTACTCATTCTATCACTCCATGCCCTTGTAACCAGTCCCTCTCCAGCTTTCCTGTAGGCCCCTTCAGGTACTGGTAGGCTGCAGTTAGGTCTCCCCAGAACCTTCTCTTCTCCAGGCTGAACCACCCCAACTCTCCCAGCCTGTCCTGATAGGAGAGGTGCTCCAGCCCTCTGACCATCTTTGTGGCCCTCCTCTGGACTCGCTCCGACAGCTCCATGTCCTTCTTATGTTGGGGCCCCAGAGCTGGACGCAGTACTCCAGGTGGGGTCTCACGAGAGCGGAGTAGGGGGCAGAATCACCTCCCTTGACATGCTGGTCACACTTCTTTTGATGCAGCCCAGGATACAATTGACTTTCTGGGCTGCAAGCATGCATTGTGGGTCATGTTGAGCGTTTCATCAGCCAACACCCCCAAGTCCTTCTCAGGGCTGCTCTCAATCCATTCTCCGCCCACCCTGTAGTTGTGCTTGGGATTGTGCCCAACCCATGTGCAGGACCTTGCACTTGGCCTTGTTGAACTTCATGTACTTCACACAGGCCCACCTCTCAAGGTCCCTCTGGATGGCATCCCTTTCTGCCAGTGTGTCGACCACGCCTCACAGCTTGGTGTTGCCAGCAAACTTGCTGAGGGTGCACTCGATCCCACTGTCCTTGTCCATCCATCAAATCCATGTCTCTCAAATTTAGAGATGAGGATGTTGTGCAGGACAGTGTCAAACGCTTTGCACATGTCTGCATACTAAACACTGTTTGCGTGTCTTTTATCAAACTTCATAACTAATAGGGAGGAAGTAGTGACTGATGATTCCTCCTTTGTTTTAATAAAGATTTTTCATTTGTGCATCTCCTGAATTTGACGGTTTTATAATTAAATATTGATTGTGAGTTATTTAATGTATATCTCTGTATTGTTTAGAAGTGAAGATTATTGAGAATAGGCAATGAAGTCCTTATATGTACACAACACAGCCAATAAGTGATGCATTGCATGTGCATAATATGATAATATATGTGTACATTTCAGATATACCATGCTTGGATGTAACTTGGCAGACTAAAAGCTATTTCCATCTTCATTTACATGATATAGCTAAAGGTTTTAGGAGATGGAGAATGCATAAGATACCTTGAAATTCGCTGTGTACATCCTTATTTCTGAAAATGGAATGACAGACATTAAATTTGTCTCTACTCACAAGACCATGACCTATGCATGTCTCTTCCAAACTGATACTCAATTTTGACTTTTTTCTCTATGAAATATGAAACTTTTTTTCATCTTCAGGTGACTTGAAATTAGGTTAAATAAAAACTTTTTTTTCTAATTTGCAGATGTGTTGGCTAGCCAAGAACACTCTGGAGAAATAGCAACTGTTACTATTGATCAGCGTAAGTACTTTTGCCAGCAGTAAATTCACACAATTAACTGTTTGCAGGTTTAGCACTGTACTTTGGTTCAGCACTATAATAGCACAAGACTTAGAAAATCACTTGAGAGAGTAGTTTTCCTTGGTGAGGGGAGGAGGGCGTATTTTAAACTTCGAAGCAAAATGTTGGGTTTCTCGATATTTTGTTACTGACTGAAGGGTGGTGTATGACCTGAACTATGAAAGTTTCTAACTTTCATTTTGGATGGTTTTCCACTCTCTTGAAATAAGCTGTCTAGTATACATGTTTGAGGTCTTGAGTTGTTCTGGTTTTTTGGGGGGTTTATATTGCATTAATGAATGGATATATTAAAATGTTATGATTTCAGAAGAAAGCATTTTCAAAAATTGAAAGGGAGCATGGAAGAGAGGACTTGTTTAGAAACCAATACTAGAAAAATACATTAAAGTAACTTTCCAGCTATTTGAAACTCATTCTTCCAGCTGAAGCAGTGCCATCAATTATTAAAATGAATTGATTTTCAGAAAACTTGTAAGCAGCTTATATGTTAAATAGGTAGACCATATATTACATCCTGGTTTTGTGTTTAGTTAAAACCACCTAGAGTGGGACATTTGCATCCTCTTACACCATTGCAACAGAAGGATATTTAATTGCTGTTTGAATAGCAGGTTTGGAGGGTTGTGCAGTGGCTACAGAGGAAAGTGCATTATGTTGGATCGTACGGGAACAGCATAAAGATGAAAACAAAGGCACAAGAGGGATGTTTTTATGGAAATGTAATACACGATAGTAAACTAAAGCTGATGTTTTATCTGTAATGTGGCATCTCTACTATGAGGCTAAAACCACAATTTCCACTGTAAGAGGTAAAAAGTCTTTAAATTATCCTTAGCATTCTGACTTATACAGTGTGTCTTTTTAGCAAAGGAAAAAACTAGCTCCTAGATGTTATGATAATACAGGTAATAAATAATATATGCCTATTTCTGTGCCAGCAGTTTATAATTGATGTTCTGCAATGTTCTCTGCTTTGCAGCTGTGCAGATTATTCCAGCATCTGTACAGCCTGCTACCCCAACCACCATTAAAGTAATAAACAGCAGTGCAAAGGCAGCTAAAGTACAGAGAGCTCCAAGGATCTCTGGGGAAGACAGAAGTTCCCCTGGGAACAGAACAGGTATTGTCTCCATTATTTTTAAATGCAAATGCAGTAAGCACTCATTAATTTGAATTACAGTTTTGTAGAACACATCTTTGTCACTCTAGATGTGAGGTTTGTAGAAGTCCATGTGGTATGAAGGGGGCCGTGCTACAAAATATATCACAAGCACATTGAGAGCTGGCAGGTTATTTAGCTCACGCAGGCACTATGCTAACGTGGTGCCAGAGCTTTGAGTCCTGCAGTAAATGAGATGCACAAAATTGTTTCTCTTCCTATCACTTAACAGTCTGTCCTCTGAAACCACTGTATAGCATTTATTTGAGCTTTTAACTTCTTTCCATTTGCAGAAAGGGGAGAAAATAAACTGGATGTTGTAGATGTTGTAGAATCCTAGCCTATCTACTATTTGCTCTACTTGTTCCCCTCCCTCCTCCCCACCCCACCACACCCCCACACCCAATTTGGTGACTTTAGAATTTAGCAAGTTTCAGATTCCTATTTTGTTAAATAATGCACCTTCTGGAAAACTGCACCCTAAATCTGCAGTTTATTTTTAGAATTACTGTTATTTGTACATACTCTGATTATTAATAAACTCATCTTAATTTCTTTATCTTATTTTTTTCTTGCTGACATTTTTGCTTTGGTTCTCTTCACTGTTGTGAATTTTTCTGTTATAACCTTTCCTCTCCTTTCCCTTGAATTTTCATTTGTTTTAAACTCTCCATAAATGTCTATTATGATATCATTCAGGATTCTTAGGCCAAGATTTTATCAGCTGACATCAGTGGGGAATACTCTGTCTTTCTCTCTTTAGACATTAGGTCTGCTATCTGTATCTCATTGGGAGTTTAGAAATTTAACTGCAGATACTTGAGTTAAAAGAAGTGTTAATGATTAGACATGAAAGATGTTATATTGACTTAAGCTGAAGTTTGGGGGGGTGGTGTATTTCTAAATCAACATTGAAAATTGGAGACTAAACTATTTTTTAAAAAAAAGCTTCTATTATATCTGTGTGTATATATGCCTGAAGAGGAATAAGCAGCTCTTGCTAAATCTGTTCTATTTTAGGGATAAATATGTCTCTAAATGACTGTGTACTG